>NC_141693.1:101681852-104081852 GCF_964263255.1 Lissotriton vulgaris | reverse complement strand
GCACTGCGGTGGCAGGCCTGAGACACCATTTTAGGGCTACTTATGTGGGTGGCATAATCAGGGCTGCAGGCCCACTAGTAGCATTTGAATCACCAGCCCTGGCACACTCAGTGCACATTACTAGGGACTTCCTGGTAAAATAAATATGCCAATCATGGATAACCAATCACAATAACAATTTATACAGAGAGCATACGCACTTTAGCACTGACCAGCAGTGGTAAAGGGTCCAGAGTCTTATTGCCAACAACCACGGGTCAGGAAACACAAGGGAGGAAGAAGCAAAAAGTTTGGGGATAAAACTGCACAAAGGGCCATTTCCAACACTCCCCCAATGTCTTACCAAAAGGTAAATATTTATTTTAAGTTGACTTAGTTCCTTTAAGGGACATGGCCTGATTTACATTTAAAAAAATGTTTCCGGTAGAATGGTTTGCTGTACCTTGCCTAAGATAGTTTTGATATTTTGGGGGTATTGATTGCCCATGATATCATGGATAATAAATACCCTAAAATAGCAAAACTATCTGAGGCTGGGGTTAAAGTTCTGAAACATCTACAGCTGCATTGTTGCAAATTGCGCATTCAAGGGGTAAAACAACCAAAAATAGATTTCTTGTCCCCTGGTAGGGTTGACACCCAATTTGTGAATGGGCCTATTTGTGTTTAACATTAAGGTGCAATAACACTTCATACTCAAACAACTCAAACTACTAAAGGAGATAAACGCATGACGTCTTAATTTACAGGAAACCTCAATAATGCTACTTGTCTACAACTGCTTAAACAACATACAACTTCATCACTGGTAGATCTATGTGCCTGTAGCGAACAACTACATTTACTTAGTTCCTAAAACCATAAATATCTTCAAACAATGTAACTGTTTTTTTTCAATACCATATAGCCTTAGTAATTATCATGAGAGGCATACTGGAGAGGTCGGAAGTGACATCACAGAAGAAGGGCACATTATGAAATATAAAATGTAGCATTTCACTAGATTTGACCTACATTTATAGTAAACCCATTCACACCCTTCTCTGACAAGCATTTAGAGAAGCACATGTATGGAGAGAGGAAGAAGAAAACAATATTAAGTGTGAGGTGGTAAGAGAGTGCATAGGCACAAAAGAAGAATATCAGAAGTGCTAAGAACCGAGGCATCTTATGTACTAACAGGCCGGTAGCAAAAAGTGGTTGCAACTTGCACAGTAACTTTGCGATCTGTCTCTAATTGTGCAGTTCAACTGATGTACTAATGTTGCAAATCTCCAGTCGCAAGGTGTCACAGAAAAATCAGCCTTTGGAATATTAATTAGGAGAGTCACTATTTGCAATTGGCTACAGGCATGGAGCTGGGTGCCTGCAAGAAACAATAGACAACCATCCCTGTGTTTTCATTGCCAAACATGAAACTTTTTTTTGAAGTAGCCAAAAAGTAACATCCCATTTGGGAATACCTCAGGATGAGCAGTCAGTGGACCACTGCCTGCTGTTCCTGAGGTTGCCTGCAGGTATTTACAAAGGGTCTTTCCCCTTTGCAAATCATTCTCCTCCTCTGAATTTATCAATCGTTGGCAATTGGGGTCACAAAATTTCGATGAATATCATGTCAACTTGCACTCAGGAAGAGATGACCCTTTCATCCCCTCCTCCTAATTGTGATTCAGAATGGATCACAAACCCCATTTTGCAAGGCTTTTGCATGTTGCAAAATGGTGTTTGTAAATAGAAAAAGCCACTATGTTGTCGCAAACCCTGTGATTTTGCAAATGCAGGCTTTCTAATGTTGCTTGAACATGAAATACCTTGAAAAAACAAGAGGTGTTTGGTAAAACAGGAACAGTTAGTTTAATTAAATAGAGCGGCCGGTAGCACAGTCACAGGTAAAGGGTCTGAGGACTGTCTCAATTTACAATCAAACTTACATAGACTTTTATACCATTGATTGGATGCAATAAAATGGTTTCGCCATTCCTTTTTGGAAAGGAATGTGGACCGCTGTCTTCGGAGCCATTAATTAATCTATTGGATGAGGAATCCAGGCGGACCTAAACCTTGCATTGACACAATGCAGCCAGTAAATAACGTGTCAAGATGTCCGGCATGGGGAGTGTGTAATGACTGCATGTACTGTGTGTGCTGTCTCCTGATTGGCAGTGTTCCTAATGTCATGTGGCAACTAACTTTATGGTGTTTTGGGAACGTGCGCACCCTTCGACCATGTGTGCTTTATAAGGGCCAATCTCCCTGGACCATTGTGGTGTCACTGTATCTATTTGTGGAATTGATCTGGGATTTCCTGCTCGTGTGTGTCTGCTGGCTACCCCACCTGTGATCTGTCAACCAGTGACCTGGGGCCTCAATCTCAAGGCCTGCCTAACTACATATTTCTGAGAAGGAGTAGATGTTGAGTTCACAACGGGCAAACTCGTCAATAAAGATGCAATTTCGTTTTTGTATGTGAATGAATCGTTATTCACATTGACATCGACTTTTTCAATATGAATATTAATAGCAAAATAGATTTGTACATCGGATAAAAAGAAGTATGACAAACTCACAATACTTGCAATTATTCAATGACTAAAAAACAATCAAGAGAGTCTTAAACAAATATTTCTTTGTTTTCTCTTTTTCTCCTATTGCAGATTATTTGGAAATGAAATGGGTGATGAAGGTATCACAGAACTAATGAGTGAACTGTCAGACTTGCTCACAAAAGATAAAGCCAAGCTGCAAGTCTCTCCAAAAACAGAGACCAACCCATCAAATTCTTTAAATCTCATTGAATTAGATATTGGCGGCAACAAACTCACGAGCAAAGGGCTATGGAGTGTGGCCTCTTTTGTTCGAATGAATCCTCCCATCCAGTACCTTGGCTTGGCCCAAAACAACATTGAAAGCTTAGAAGGGTGGATGGAATTTTTTGACAGCATGAAGATTAACACCAATATCACCCACATGCTCTTAGATGAGAATAATCTTGGTGATGAAGGGACAAGACTTCTGGCAGACATGCTTAAAGTAAACCGGAGCCTTACCAAAATTGATCTTGACTCAAACAACATAGGAGAGGATGGAGCTGCTGCGATAATTGAAAGCCTGACCACCAACACACACAGTTTTTTGGTTCAAGTAAGCTTAGATGAGAATAGGCTTTGCGCGGACACACTAGACAAAATTAATGAATTACTGACAAAGAACTTTTGAGAACTACAAATACTTGCAAAGAAACACTGTATTCAAAACCCATCATGAGGATAGATTTTTTAGAAAATGAATATTGTTTTTCTGTTTATTAAATGAGACTATTTTTCCATTTTAATTTTGTGGGGAAAATAATTTTACAATGCAAGCATTTGAAGTGAATGTGTACAATTGAAAGACAGAGAAAGAAATGGTCTTTAACAAGAGTTCTAAATAATCTGAAGATTACTCCATCAGAAAAAATAAAACATTATGATGTTTCACAATTTAGTAACTCTTTGGGTCACTAGGAGAGGATTAATAGTCTTAAGTACTTTCAACATTAACTGTGGTACCCATAAGGCCTTCATTTCCAGAGTTGAGGAAAGCCTGATTCATCCAGCTGTGGAACGTGTGGGTTTACAGAAAATGCAGTAATACTGCCCCATCTGCACATTTCTAGTGGAATAGGTCTGCAGATCTTGGAAGGAGTGAAAAAGCATGTGAAAATCAGTGCAGAAACCCTGGTTTATGTGGTAATTCCCTTATCATAAGGGTCTTTCCAACATAAGTGTCGTAATACCACACACGGAAATTACCACACCTTGCAATGTCAAGATTTCTGGGTGCAGTATTACCACATCGGGTGTCCAGTGATGCGTCTTAAGAAGGCCTAAGTGCTGGGAATCTCATCATTTCTTGTTGACTAGTTAAGAACATAGGTGTTGTACTGTCTAAAAGTATGAACTCATTTCAGAGAATAGGAAGGAGATATTTTAGGGTTAGTAAGACTGTGCTTAATTCTCAGGCACTGAAGAGCAATCACCTGTTTTCTTGTGAACGCAATTCTCCAACAGGAAGAACTTTGCGGACTTCTAATTTTTGTAGGGACACATTCGAGACTCCAGTTTGCTGGCAGGAATCCACTTAAAATGGGATCCATATCATCTGGTTGATGCCTACTCATGTTCATCACTGTGGAGAAGACCCATCAGTCTGAGCAAAGAGGAAGTATTTAAGGTTTCCATATTCAAACTACGTTTTTGAATTTGGCTTTATCTCTTCCAATGTAGCTTTCAAAAACAATACAATAATGGAAATGTCTACACAACAATGATGCCCTCTGTCTTCTTCTCACAATAATATGGAAGCAGCAGCTCCTTGATGAATCAGAACCTTTGCTTGCTCTTATTTCTGTGGATAAAAATGCTTTGACTTTGCACAGATGGCACCATTTTCTAAACAGAGGGTTCTCTTGTCAATTAATTTCAGTTCCTGTAGACTGTTAAATACTTGATAGGGTTATTATACAATCAGTCAAAAAAGTCCCCACATTTTTCAAAGCCTGAATTAAATATTTTTAAGATTTTGTGCAACAAAGACAAAAGTATGCAGGTATATTTTTAAAACAAAATATCAATGAAACAATAGGAGTATAATGTAAACACTGCAATCAGCTGGAATATCAGAAATGCAAACAACAGAAAATTACTTAAAGCTCAAGTACTATTTAAAAAAAGACTGCATGGTTCCTTTCATAAAAAGGCCACCAGATGAAGGTTCTCTTGGGGACAATAACAACGGAAAAGGCTGATACAAGAGCCATTTCCCAGTATTTGACACTAAATGTAATGCCTTAGTTGTGAAATACATGGGACATTGTTTTACCGCAGGCCTGAGGGATGTATGACGTTACAACCCATACTTTTACACGCATACCTTTACAACGCATTTTTTACAACGCAACATCCATTACAACGCATTCCATTACAACGCATGCCATTACAACGAATTTTTAAAAACTACCTTTACAACGCATTCCATTACAACGCATACTACCTTAACAACCCATACCATTACAACGCATACCATTACATTGCATGTATGGTAAGTATTGGATAGTGTAGGGGTAAAAGTTAATATTATAACTCCAGGAGGTGCAACAGTAGGGTAAGTGTTGGATAGTGTAGGTGTAAAAATTACTATTCTAACTCCAGGGGGTGCAACAGTAGGGTAAGTGTTGGATAGTGTAAGGGTACTATGCGTTGTGATGGTATGCGTTGTAATGGTATGCGTTGTAAACACTGCGTTATAATGACATGCGTTGCAGTGGTATGCACTGTAGTGTCAAGCATTGTAATGGTTGCGTTGTAATGGCATGCGATGTAATGGATGTTGCGTTGTAAACGTTTCACTGTAATGGTAGTGCGTTCTAAAAGTTGCGTTGTAAAGGTTGTTTCCCGGCCCGAGTAATCACCATCCAATCTCAACTACAATTTTTCCATAAATAAGACATGGCATGAAATTAGAGCCTCCCCTACAATACTACCTTTAATGAAGATTTGGTCAGAGTGCATTCATAATATTACTGAAAATATATGTGTTGCCCGCCCCGGTCTTCAAGTTGACAGAAAAATAATTTGAAGGAAAACATGGACTACTGTGGAGCTCTTAACATGTAATCAGGTTTTTACGACAGGTTGGTCGTGTCCTCTATAAATATCAAATATGTCATTTCATACTGATAGTTAATCTACCGAGGTATAATTTCCTTTAGAAAACAAAGAAGAAAGATTTCACCCTGCTTATATACAGTGAATCAAAGTTCGAATTACTTACAAAGTCTGTGGTTATACTAAAAATCTGTAGTGTCTCAGGATTTTAGACGTATGTTGGACCCCTCTGAACTAGTCAGATTTCGTATAATGTGCATGAAGTTAATCCAGATGTATCTCACAGGTTTAACGAAATGAGAATCATAAAATGCTCATTGTCAGACAAAGAATACTCAAAATTGTGCTCTTTTCTCAAAGTACTCAAACAACCTCTAAGGTATGTGCACCATCCAATCTTATTCAGTTGATTATTCACACTATCAGTAAAATTACAAAAATAAACATGGACATATGATCATTCCTGTTGGTTTGTCCTGCGGCGTATGCAGGCAGGAGCAGACCATCATTTAGGTTGTCAAAATAAATGAAGTGGCTTTCGCTACTAGTGTCTTATCAATGCTTTGCAAAAGCAAACAATAGGCATAGGGATTACTGATCTCTTTCTAAGACTAAAAAACAAAATTCTTAGAAAAGGTAAACAATAAAAAAGAAATCAATTTGGTCAACGTTCTTGGTCTGGTATTCCTACATATAGGTCTTGGTTATAAATGCTGTTCGTAATGTGTACTGCCTTTTCCTTTCATTTATCTTCCTAGCAAGCATCCGTTTTGAAAGATAGTAATCAGCCCTCACACTCATATTGTCTTAAAGTTCGCTATAGGCTTTGGACAAGAACCAAGTGACACCTAGTTTCTTGGTGATTATATTATTAATCTGTGTAGTCTGGCCAGCAAAAAGAAGAAAGATGCCCATACTGTGCAAAGGGCAATAAGACTGCCTTCTTATCCACTGTAATTTATTAAGAGATAAAAGAATTCCTAAGCTTAATGACCGCATTAGTTTGAGAAACCGAAGGGCGAACGGTGTCTGGGATAAATAATAGTATCCATCGTGCGTGTAGTCCGGTCATTCGTTTGGTTCAGAAACGGATCAGATACCCGTTTTTTAAATAAACAAAGGTTATCGTAAATGTAGAGACGGGGGCTTCTAATTAAGGTACGTGGTCTGTCTATGCAAAGTAATGGCAGCCATCTTAAAGTGTCCAAGATGGGTGCTATTACTTTGCATAGACACCCATCTTGGACACTTTAAGACGGGTATCTGATCCGTTTCTGAACCAAACGAATGACCGGACTACACGCACGATGGATACTATTATTTATCCCAGACACCGTTCTCCCTTCGGTTTCTCAAACTAATGCGGTCATTAAGCTTAGGAATTCTTTTATCTCTTAATAAATTACAGTGGACGACATGGAGGACGCGAATACAAGAGTACTTTAGGCAGCGGGCTAGGAGGATTAGAGAGACCAATGCGCTCTTTAGACGTTCCAAGATGGCCGCCCGTTTTACACAAGTTGGTATCGCGTTTTGCCCCTGTCCTTAGGCATAGCGCTCGTTCGCGCCGGCGGGAATTTTGACAGGTGTAGATCCTTAATCAATTCACTCTAGCTATAAAATGAGCAGCAAGGGCTCACAATACTTGAACACGACGTCGCCACGGGTGTGTCATCAGGTCGAGGGCTGTGGATGGGTGCCGGCCGGTTTATCAAGAACGGTGAGTACATTTGCCTGCCAGTTACCAGTGGACCCCTTCTGGTATGCCAGAATTGTGATTGGCCCACAGATTAGGTCAGGGGTAGGGCATATCTGCCTTGTTTGAATGACAGCGTTTTTTAGCCATTGGCAATTATTACCCAGAACTTCTTTTCATTTAAGATACTTTTAACTATCAATAGCGTACTAAAGCACTTAAGGTTCAGTTTGGGGCTCTTGTAACCCAGACTCCAAACCCGGGGCAGTTGAAATTTGGGACCATGCTCTTACTGGTCATACCTATTCATAGAACCTATCCAAAGAAATCAATACAGAACTTTGTTCATTCATTATCTTGGAGTCAGACTCTTCTTCTAAACAGAATTCCATTCACGTTTCATTAACAGGCTTACTGGGATACAGTGCCCACTCCCTCTTCCATTGGACTAACAGGACCTCCAGTCCTACACCAGTTCCTTTTTTGACTCAGGTAACTACTATGGGGCAGTTATTTACTAGTTTGCATGTGATCTTTGACCACTTGCTCTACAATGTCTGTATACAGTAATGTTACCATTCCCAGCACAGGTTATAATCTGGCTCTTCGCGCTTTTATATCCTTTTAGCATACGGACTGAGCAATTATTGTGAGCAAGGTGACATCAATCTCCATACCACCCAAGAACTCCAATGATACTTCTTCCTCTGTTAACCGCTAACAAACTTATAGTAAGTAGTTATTTCCCATATTGAACTGGACTGATGTTAGGGAGCCTAATTTCCCTATCCGGGCTGATGTTATTAGGGTCATTATATTTTGTCAACCTGTTGTCTATTAAAAACACTAACATAGTATGGTGTTGTTAAATAGATATTCCACTTCTTTTCATATCCCAGACAAGAACTCGTTTTGTATAATCAGCCTCTGAGAGAACAACTAGAACAGGATTACATTAGCCGGGAAGGTGACCCCTGGACCCCGCTTCCTCACATGTTCTGCCACACATGCGACGTCCATCTAACTTAAAAGGTAAATGGGCATTGGACCATTGGTATGACTTGTCAGGCAAAATTAGGGTAATACACCTTGCTTGGTCCCTCATCATTTAAGACGTTCTTTGTGCTAGCTTCATCCATAACACCAAACTGCCTTCATGGATTTACTTTTTCCTCAAAATGGGCTGCCTGTTCTGAGCTCCCTTGTATACCTGTAAATTCACATTATACTTATACTAGTTCCCTTTTACCAATTCACCTCTCACTTAGTGTTGTGGTCAGATACATGGGCCTTATGCCATGTATACACTTCCGCTTCCTTTTTTTGGAACCTGTAAGATGTATATGGAATTTCCGACTATGTAGACTTGTAATGTAACTTTACATATTTGATCTGAAAAAATTGCACATATTCTCAGGCCATCCTGCATTTCCCTGCAAAAGTTAGATGATGGGCCAAAGCCCCAACATCAAATGCATGTATAGGCTCCACGTCTATGATAGCAATGCTTTTAATATGTTTCGTCACTGTTAATGTTTTTTAATTGTAAATAGAGTTTTGTACATAAATATTGATTGTATGTATATATGTTTTTTTACCGACAGCCCTGAAGAAGTCCCAGTTTGGGACGAAACGCGTCGGCTGTATGTGTTTTATTACCGTTTGAAAATAAAGATTCAAAGAAGAACTCCAACAACTCTGAAGAATATCTCCTTATTTTGCTTAAACGTCGTTTACACTTACTGTTTTATGTTTTGTGGTGCACCTTTGCTGCTGTTTGTTCTGAATTAGAATTCCCTAGGGAATAGGCACGGTGATGATGGGTGCCATTCAGTGTGCACACAACCCCCTTGATTAAACTTAAGGGTTAAGATACCTCACGGGGGAAAGGTAGTCAGGTGCTTACTCTAGGTAGGGTCCATCATTTTTAGGTCTCGCCTGTCGATGCGCATGCGCATCGAGCAAGCGAGACTATAGGGGCTCATCCACTCTTTATCTAACTGCAAGGAATCGTGGCGATTCCTTGCAGTGCCCGTGACTTTTAAGGTCAATGCGCATGCGCATTAAGCTTATGCGCATGCGCATTGACCTTAAAAGTCACGGGCGCGTGCACGTCCGTGTTTGTTTACCCTTGCCTACTCTCTCTCTCCCCTCTCCGCCCCCGTTCCGCCCCCTCCCCTTCCCGCCGTGTCGCATTTCTCCTCCCCCCTCCCCTCTCTTCCCTCCGGCTTTTTTTTTTTTTGTTTTGTTTATTTTACCCGCCATGTCTCCGATCCTTTCGCTCTCCTCCCCCCTCCTCCTCTCCTCCCCTGCCTGCAGACAGTCACATTGACCAGGACACCAGAAGATTACGATGTGACTGTGGCAAACATTCAAACAGCAGCACAGGCGGTCCGCCAGCAATCTCCTCGTAGGCTGCACCGCATGGTCCACCGGCGTGTGAGTACTCTGTCAGAGACCGAGGATATGCACCGCAGTAGTTTCCGCGCCTCTCTCACGTGGCCACAGTGTTTGCCACTGTATCAACCGTTTGTGCAATTAGAGGCACGCAGCCCCAGACACTCTCACTCTCTCCGTATGCCGACAGAAGCCAGGCTGCAGCAGTACGCCAATCACCTCTAATGGGCCCTCAGGGCATGCAGCCTCTCGGTACTCTGCCTACCGGTGCCCAGGTAAGCGCTTGTTTTCAGCTCCGGTACCGGCGCCGAGGATATCTGCTCCGCTGTTGAATCCACTATACTCACACGATTTTGGTGCACTCGGCTGGATCGTCCGGCACTCTCCCACGCGGGTCACAGACCCTGACCTGCTCGCTGTCTTGTCTCGCCAGATGAGCACAGGCCGCCGTAACGCTCCACGTTGTTTCGCGCAGCCCAGCAATCTACACGGCTATCAGGGGTGTATAGTGGCTACTCTTTAAGACCGCCAAACCGATGCCAGCAGCGTCTACCCCGTATGCGCCGTTACAGCTCTCCGCAGCTTTGCCCTGGGTAATCCTCGGCTGCGCAGCAATCTAGCGCGGGGGTGTTAGGCGTTCCTCAGCGAGCAGGAAGAAATCATCTGGCAGCACGGGCGCGGAGCCTTCACCACAGCAGCGATCGCGGAGTCACCACAATTGCCCCGCTTCAATTCTCACTCCAGAGCCCTGCAGCCATGAGTCACCGCCATCATGTCAAAACTCACCCTTAAAAATCGAAGCTTGGTCCAAACCATGTACAAAACTGGCAGCACTAATGGTGACCAATGACACACTCCGCACCTTTTAAAAAAAGCCACTGACGTCATTTTTTTATTAGACCTAACTGCCATGTTAAACATCATCACCGGCCACCAAATTCTGCTTCCAAGGTCTCCTCCCCCCTCCTGCTCTCCTAGCACCCCCAGCCCGAGGCAGCTTCCCCTGCACAGACCCGCTCCGCCCCCTCCCCTTCCCGCCGTCTCGCATTTCCCCTGTCGCACTTCTCCTCCCCCCTCCCCTCTCTTCCCTCCAGCTTGTTTTTTGTTTATTTGACCCGCTCCGCCCCCTCCCCTTCCCGCCGTGTCGCATTTCTCCTCCCCCCTCCCCTCTCTTCCCTCCGGCTTTTTTTTTGTTTATTTTACCCGCCGTGTCTCCGATCCTTTCGCTCTCCTCCCCCCTCCCCTCTCTTCCCTCCGGCTGCTCTCCCCCGGCCAGTCCATGGACGAAGAGCCCTCTCACATGCCTCGTCTCTCCACCCCGGGCACGCCAACCATGATAACCTCCTTGTCCACCTTAACTGCTCCATGGCCTTCAGTGAGAGTCCTCTCCTACAGTCACCACCTCCAAATGCCGCTGCTGACCACTTCATAGATTCTCAAACATGCTCAGTCCCCACGCTGTGGTCCCCCATGTCTCCACCCCATGCAGCACTGGTTTCATAAATGCGACTGCTCAGATCCAGCAGCATCGACATACCCCGGTGAGGACTTCCTCTTATGCCGCTAGGGTTCCAACCTCACTCCATTTCAGCAAGAATCCATGTTCCATCCCTGGTCTTGGCTCTTAAAAACTACACGTATCATTTCAAGGCGTGCAGTGCAATTGGTTGAATATCTAAGTAAACCCAGACTACAACTCCCAGAGTGCAATAGGTTTACAGATAAACCACAGAACTGGACATGAAACAAGGTAGTAACTAAATTATCAAATCCCTCCAGCTAGTGCCAACGATCTTGCTCGAATTCTTCATCCACTTGGTTAGCTCTCAGCAAATTTTCCTTTAAAAATGATGTCCCACCTACTAGCTTAAAACCACACAAGCAGAAGGGAATATCTTGTGGGATTTCACAAACGGAGGTCCCACTTCCTAATTTAGGAGAAAAAAAAAGCCCTGAAGAACCCCTCACCCTCACTCACCCTCAACCCCTCACCCTCACCCTCACTCAACCTCAACCCCTCACCCTCAATACCTCACCCTCACTCACCCTCACCCAACCCCTCACCCTCAACCCCTCACCCTCACTCACCCTCACTCACCCTCAACCCCTCACTCACTCACCCTCAACCCCTCACTCACTCACCCTCAACCCCTCACTCACTCACTCTCACTCACCCTCACTCACCCTCAACCCCTCACTCACCCTCACTCACCCTCCCTCACCCTCACTCACCCTCAACCCCTCACCTCACTCACCCTCACTCACCCGCACTCACCCTCACTCACCCTCAACCCCTCACCTCACTCACCCTCACTCACCCTCACTCACCCACCCTCACTCACCCTCACTCACCCACCCTCACCCACCCTCACTCACCCTCAACCCCTCACCTCACTCACCCTCACTCACCTCACTCACCCTCACTCACCCTCACTCACCCTCACTCACCCTCAACCCCTCACCCTCACTCACCCTCACCCACCCTCAACCCCTCACCTCACTCACCCTCAACCCCTCACCCACCCTCACCCTCACTCACCCTCAACCCCTCACCCTCACTCACCCTCACTCTCTCACCCTCAACCCCTCACCCTCAACCCCTCACCCACCCTCAACCCCTCACCCACCCTCAACCCCTCACCCTCACTCACCCTCAACCCCTCACCCTCAACCCCTCACTCACCCTCACTCACCCTCACCACCTCAGCCTCACCCTCACTCACCCTCAACCCCTCACCCTCACTCACCCTCAACCCCTCACCCTCACTCACCCTCAACCTCATGCTAAAGATTTACAAAAAAACCCATAAACAATTCTAAAAGCACTAACTCTAATGCTGCGAGACCTATTGCATTTCTAATGCTTGTTTCAGTTTATACTTGGTACAAGTGTCTGTAAAAATGAGGATTTATTTGAATTGTTTGCACTACGTTTCCCAGAATGCCTTATTGTGGGTTGCACTGGGCTAAAGTATAAATAATGCACTATGGGTAATATTCCTCCAACCGTGAGCAAGGCCCCTTTGGCTGAAACGCGTTGATTTGTCTTACAGATGGAGGCTTAATGGTGGATTGAAAATAAGTCTATGAACTTCAGATCCTGGGTGCGGCGCAAACTTTGTTTTAAAAAATGTATGCCACGGATTCAGCCTCGCACAAGCACCCGATGTTGAGCGCTCAGGCCGGGATCCAATTGATATATATATATATATATATCTATCTATATATATAGATAGATATATATATATATATTCCAAACAACGCTGAATCAGTTTGTCAAACAAACAGCATGCCGTGGACAACAGATGGTTGCAAAAGTGATTTTTTTAATCACCGAAGTTCCGACAAAACTATGCGTTTCGGGGTTGCCCCCTGCAAAGAGCAGAATGGAGTACAACCTAAAACCGTGCTTACCATACTGTGAGATACACCATGTATAAGTGGGTCATCCATGCAGTCTGCATTCTTCAACTATGTATAATGTCTCAAAATATCCAGGAAGTTCTGGAAATAAATAACTGCACTTTATTGGACTCCAATTTATATAGAAATTGTCTATAGCACTGTATGACAACTATTTATTACAGGCATGTATCCAGACACTCACAAGTGGGTAACAAATTGTAAACAGAAGCTTTAGTTTTTCTGACACTTTTCTGGGCTTAAGCCACATCCTACTTGAAACAAGCCTCTGCAACTCACACCAGTTTCTCTTAGTCTGTACTTTGTTTAAAATGTAGTGAATGGTGGCTAGCACTTTAAACGTGCACCATATAACTTTTTGCACACTTTTAGCATGCTGAACTAGACTTGATTGCAGGGCCACAATTTTTTAATTCTTTTTATGCTCACATGTACACAGAGTAATTCTGTGCTGTAAATGATTGAAAGCCCTTCCCCACCAACCTTTTTTTTAAATGATCTGTTTATGGAGTAATGTGAATTTATGCTTCATGGAGGATGCCATTTAACACGAGTGATGTAATATATAGGATCAGAAGTGGTGCATGATGGGACGCAAAATATATACCTTTTCACTGAAAAAAACAAAGGTTGAACAGCTGTTATAGTTTGGTGAAAATGTCACTTTAACCACAAGGTTAAAAAAACCACTGAAATCTAAGTTCTAGTTATTTCAAGTAACTATAACTCGTGCTCTAGCCATGCACAGTATTGTCAATGATGTCAGTTCAGTTGTCATCGGTAATGTTTTCAATGATGTCACAGAACATGCCACGAGTGTTTTAATATGTGAGGTCATAAGCAGTGCACGGCAAGGGTGCAAGTTGGTTAATTGAAATTTTTGTTGAATTTCAGTTTAAGTTAAAAAAATATATGTTTAAACACATTTTCACGCAACTATAACATCACTTTGTTTCAATTTTGTTTAACGTAAAGTAATATTTTTAAGATCTTACATACCAGCAACCCCATGTCGACCACGGGTGTGGGGTTGACTACAGAGCCTGCTTCAGACTACAGAGCCTGCTTCCAACTTCTGCGAGCAGCCAACTGAAATACCACGCATGGCCAACATACGGTTGGCAGCAGGGCCTGGCACCTGCAGGCATCCAACTTCTGCTTCGGCATGGGGGTTTAGCTGGGCCCTGTGTCCAACCCTCTAGGAGTAGCCGGCGCCCCGGCCTGTATGGGCCGGGTGACTTTGGAGGGTGGAACTCTGGATATGGTCCAGGGGTTCAGAGTACTCATTCCATGACTTCTTAGTCTTAATTTTATTTTTACATTTTCATGGTTACAGAGACTAAGTCCCAGTGTCCTGAAATGGCAGCCGCAACATTTTTGTTTAATCTGCAGTCATCCCAAAGCAAAAATTGCATGTTGGTATCCTTCCCCTTTTTTGTCTGCCCCCGCTTGACAGATCACCCGAAAGCCTTCCAGGAAGGAGATGTGGTGAATAAACTTTTTTTTGTATATGTTCCTTGAACATTTATCAGATGGAGCCAGAACTAGGTCCTAACTACAACTACAGGGTGGCGAACGCCACACTGTAATACAGACCTATATTTATTTTATTTTAATTTTATTCACAAAAAAAAAGATTAAAGTGGTGTTATAGTTGGGTGAAAAGGGTAGTTAAAAATCCCATTTTAAGCTTAAAAAACAAGTACTCCAATTCACTATAGTTTATTGAGCTAATTAACATATGCCCCCACCATGCATTGCTTATGATCTCAACTATTACATCATGACTGATGACATCTCAAATTACATCACTGATGATCCACTGATGACATCATCCACTAATTTCCTGTTCACCTTACTCTACAAACTAATGCAGCCTTTGAAATATCTTTTTTAAAGTACTAAATGGTCCATATTTATGTAAAGCATGAATTACTTCAATATATGTACCTATATAAAATATTTACATCATAGCTTACTTATACATTGCAATTCGTTGACAGGTGGCGTCCTACCTCGTGTCGCTTTGTGCCATGTGGATGTGACGTCAGGACCAGTATATAAATGCAACCTGCTTATGCCAGTTTCTTTCTGTACTCCGTCCGTGCTAGCAGACATGGAGCCTTAGAAACCAGTATTATACAGTTTGCAGAACTTGAATATTGACATCGTATTACCCATGTCTATTCTACAAAACAAGGAGGTGGGAGGGTAAGTGAGGAATATGCAGTTAGATAGACTTTCTATTACCAAAAGGTAAGTAGCTTGTTCTTCTGATAGAGACTTCACTGCAGATTACTCACCTTCTTTGAGGAGTGAGGTGGTGCATAAAAAGTTGAGAAAGTGAGGGATTGTCCTACATGAAAGGATGTGACTACATTCAGAACAAATTCTGCCTTCACACAAAGGAGGCAACGCTGATATGGCCTAAAGTCCACTAACTCGCCTTGTCGATGTTATGGCAATAAGGTCCACTTTTTAAGAGCAACACCAAAGTACAACTGTGCATAGTCTCGAAAGGCAAGCACATCCAATAAATCAAGACCAAATTCAGATCGTATTGTGGCATTACAAATGGAATAGGCAGGAACATGTGGATCAACAGCTTGAAGAAACACATCACAAAAGGGGATTTGAAGAGAGGCTGTTGATCTGGTAAATGATAATGGCTGATGAAAACTGCCTTGGGAACTCCAACAGGCGAAGGTTGTGACACTGTGCTTTCTCTGCGGTGGTGAATAGATCGATACAGGGTTCTTTCCCACTATTGAAAGACCTTCTGTGCCACTTCAGAGTGTAAACACCATTTGCAATTCCCCTAGGCACTGTCGGTTGGGTTGCTATGCACTAATATTTAAAGATCCAGTCAGGTATTGTACAACCAGGGAGATGACCGGAGGATAAAGCCACTTTCAGAGGTTCCGAGCTTCCTGACACAGGATCTACAACTCCGCGCAGTTGGTGTAAAACCACATGGTGCACATATTCGAGAACACGGCCACCATTTTCCTTTTGATGGACTGGTGAAAAACATTCAGTGCCTGGCAATTTGCTCGCACCTCGAGCAAGTTGATGTGGAAGAGAGACTCTGCCAGAGATCAGATAATCTCACCAATCCAGTAAGGATGCATCCGTCACACTCATTAGCTCCCAGTGAGGTAGGGAGAGGGGTTTGCAGCAGGTCCAACTGTGGGTGAGGAAGTGTTTTTTTGCAGTCTCCTTCGACACCTGCAGGGAATCTGGCAGATTTCCTTGGTGCTGAGCCCACTGAGACTTACACCACAGAGCCCGCACCTGCCACTGGCATAGTTCACAGGCAGGTGCTATATCCAGGATGGCTCCAATGAGGGGGAACTGTCGTGAAGGCGTCTGGGTGCGACTGGCACGTTGATGGAAAAAAAAACAAAATGTCAACACTTGTGCCATTGTCTAGAGATGTTTTGCGGCTGTTTGATGCAAACCCACCTTCAGTAGCCAGTCATTGAGGTCTTGGAACACTACTATTTCCAATCTCCACAGATGGGGGAGGTGACCACCACCATCACCTTTGGGAATACCCAAGGTGCACTGGTCAGGCCAAAGGACAGCATGGAAAACATATTGCTCCTCGCCCACCTGAAACCATATGTAGAGCCTGCGACACTACCGGATGACAATGTGGAAGTTTGCATTCAGCAAGTCCAATGCTACCATCCAGTTTTCCAGATCGAGTGCAGAGAGCACTTGGGCTAGGGTGAGTATCTTGAGCTTATCTTTCCTTAAAAGTTCAAAGGGCGAAGATCCAGGATTGGACCAAGACCTCCGTCCTTTTTCAGAATCAAAGTAATGTGCGTAACAACCAGTCAAGATTTCTGAAACCAGTACCCTCTTTATTACTCCTTTGGCCAAGGGAGCTTGAACTTCTCATTGGAGTATAGAGAAGTGGTCCTCCGCGAGATGTTGTGGTGTGGTAGTATGTATGGAGGATAGAAAAGGAAGGGTAGGGAGTAAGCTTGTTTCACTATCTTCAGCCCCCAATGACCCAAAGTGAATTTCCTCCATTCTGGGAGGTAAAAGGTGATTTCACCCTCCAACCGGCCCATCGTGGATCATCAAGACCAAATGGGGGCGTGGCTTGGGCGCCGATGGCGATGGTCGCCTGAGAGCTCGGCTCCGGGACTGAGCCCGGATTTATCCTGTAAATCGGAGGCTGCGGGGCACCCCAGACCCCGCATTCGGCTGAGCGGACCGACGGAGACCTGCCGGGGCCCTTGGTGGGGCTCGGACGAGGGTTGCTCCGGAGCGCAACCGAAGTTTGCGGAGTCGCGGAGTGCGTCCCAACATGGCGCCCGGACTTCTTTGTCCCCCTGGCCGGACCCACTGACTTGGAGGAGCGTCGCGAGCGGCGACTTGCGCCCGACTTCGCCATCCCCGACTGCTCTGTGCACTGGCTGTCTATTGGATCGGATCTCTCACGACGACTTTGCACTCGGCTGGGTGGCCGGGCGGATGCCCACGTTATAGGGGACCCCGGGAGCGGACGCCCTGTGATCCGGGCGGTGGCCCGTTCCGCGACTCCGCACCTAGCTACATCTTCCCGGCCAGCCCACTTCCATGGGAGGCGCGACACCTTGGCGCTACACATCGTCCAGTGGAGTTGGAGACCCTCACCCTGGATCTCTAGCGGGTGAGCGGGCCTGCCTGGCAAGGCGACGGCTGTCTCCGCCCCCTCATCGGAGCCCTCGGACGCCGTGGCGGTGGCGTGAGTCGAAGCGGAGAAGTCTCCACAGGCCCTGGAGACGGAGATCTCCTGTATTCCGGGACGCCTACTCCGGGACTTTCACGGAGTGCCCCCGGCGACATGGGGAAACCTAGAGGCGCCAAGGGGCCCACCCCGACCGCCTCGGACTCGGAAGCCCAGGACAAAGAAGAGCTTGGGGACCCAAAGAGTTCTGATGGCGCGTCGATGCAACGGCAGTTCGACCGCGTCCTAGAGGCGATAACGACCACGAGATCGGCCCTCCAACAAGACATTGCCCAGGTGGCGACGAGCCTTGGTCTCCTCAGAGCGGACCATGGCAAACTTTCGGACCGGGTCAAAGAAGTGGAGGGCTCGGTGAAGGCCCTGGAGCCGGCGCAGCGAACCTTGGCTGCGACGATGAAGGATGCCCTGTCCCGAATTGCGTCCTTGGAGCAGAGGGCGGAGGTTGCGGAAGGCCGCAACAGGCGGAACAACATTCGTGTCGTGGGCCTCCCGGAAAAAATCGAAGATGGCGACATGGTGACATAGTTGGAGGCCTGGCTCCGCGACACGGTGGCTCCGGAGGTGCTATCCTCCTTCTACACTCTGGAGCGTGCCCACAGAGTCCCGGCGTGGCCGCCGCAACAGGGACGCCCCCCGAGGCCGGTGGTGGCGCGATTATTGCACTTTCGGGACAGGAATTTAATCCTCAATGCCGCCAGGCGTAATGGTCCATTCAAAGTAGCGAACAGTCAGGTGAACATTTTTCCGGATTACACCTACGAGACTCAACGCAAGCGTTTCTCCTTCCTGGCGGTCAAGCGCGAGCTCAGGAGCGAGGGCATCCAGTACTCACTTCTCTACCCTGCAAGGCTCCGCATCATCATCGACGACAAAACTCAGTTCTTCGACACCCCGGAGGATGTCTGTGCCTGGCTCGAGCTCTATAGGGCGGGGAAAGATGGTTTCGGCTCCTCGTCCCAACAGGCAGATGAGCCGGAACAGAGGCGGCGATCCAGGAGGATCAGGAATCGCCGCGGCCGCACGGGAGGGCCCTCCACTGCAGAGACCTCATCGGAGCGGAGGGGAGTGCTGGAAGTGTTGTCGGAGTTGTCGGGTGCCCGGGACGGAGCCATCGAGGAGGAGGAAAACCTGGGTGAAGAGGTGGCACCATCGGACTCGGAGGACTCAGTGACTGATAGTGCCCATACTCCGGTGATCACACCGAAATCGGTGGAGGACCTTTTGGATGGACAAGGGTAACGGGGTTTGCTGCCTTATTTTGGGCGGGGGCCCGGCAGGGGGGGAGGCGGTTGCCGTCCATAAGTTGCTGACAACGAGGGGGGGGGGGGGGGGCCCTGTTTCTGCCCCGGGAGAGGTTGTCGACACTGTTTAGGGCTTGCAATGGTCCTGGTGGCCTAAGCGTCGAGGGCCCACTGCCTCCGCCCAGCCCGCACCTGGCCCTTAAGGCCTTCCCACGGTGGCGACCGTGGGATTAGTCGGGGTTATTGGGTTGATGGAAGGCGAGGTTTGGATGGGATCTAGATGGTATAGTTTGGGTCCTGTTCTGGGGTGGGTGGGTGAGGGTTTGGTTCGTTCTTGGGTGGTTTGGTTTTGGTTGGGGGAAATGGCCGCCATCAGTGCTGGGAAGAATGATGTCTTTTTTTTGTGGGGACCCGGATGGGGAGACTGTGCGAGAACATTATGGGACAATGGCTGATGTTGCTAATTTGAAATGTGTCACTTGGAACGTAAGGGGGCTTCATACTATGTCCAGGCGCCACAAGGTCCACGCTTACTTAGTGCGTAGGGGAGTGCAAATGGCGCTGCTGCAGGAAACTCATCTGAACAAGGCGGAAGGGGCGGCGCTACAGCGTAGATGGCGGGGGCAGGTCTTTTCCACCTCGTACTCCGCTTATGCCAGAGGGGCGCTAATATGGATCAGGGCGGGGGTCCCCTTCCAGGTCACGAGAACAGTGGTAGATCCGGAGGGGCGATACGTGGCCATCTCGGGAACACTGGGAGGGAGGGACTTGAACGTTTGCTGTGTGTATGCTCCTAACATGGACCAGACTGCCTTCCTTTCCAGGTTATCGGGCTCGTTGGCCCACTTCTTCTCCGGGCCCCTTCTGCTTGGCGGAGACTTCAATTCCGTAGTGGATGTAGACATTGATCGCTCGCATCCACCGCTTCCCGATTCTCCGGTTCGTCGCACAGCTAAGGGTCGTCAGGATTGGCAGACTCGCTGGGGTTTGACGGACATCTGGAGAGCGCATCACCCCGCAGCTCGGGATTATTCATATTTCTCGAGCCTTCATGAGTTACATGTCAGACTAGATGGCTTTCTGGGGTCGCCCGAACTGGTCTCGGCGGCGCTCCGATCCGAGTACCTATCCAGGACCATCTCGGACCATAACCCCCTCCTGCTGGACCTTCGCTGGTTCCCCGGGAGGCCAGCGGTGCCCACCTGGAAGCTGCAACCCGAGACCCTTGAGGACAGTGTTTTCAGGGCGGACCTGGGGGACAAGGTGGTGGAATTTTTTGCGTCCAACGGCGGCACCGCGAGTACCAGAGCGTTAGAGTGGGATGCTTTTAAGGTAGTGGTGAGGGGTTACTGTATCTCTAAAAAGGTGGGCATGAGGCGGGTTATCCTGGCTGACTTAGATGCAGCGGATCGGAAACTCCGCGAGCTTGAACTTCGGCGCCCCGGGCACCCGGAATTGCAAGTACCAACGGCGGAGGCGAGGGAAAAGGTGGCGGCAGAGGTCGAACGGCTCCGCTGTTTTGACTATAAGGCCTACACGGTCCGATCCATCGCAGAGGGGGACAGATCGAGCGCGTTGTTGGCGTGGTTGGCGAACCCTACGCGCCAATCCCAATCGACGACAAGTATGCGACAGGCGGACGGCACCGAGGTGCACACCCAACCGGAGATTCTTAGCTGCTTCCGGCATTATTACGAATGTTTATACCGTAATCGCTCCGCACGAGACCCTGACCGACTTGAGGATTATTTACGTCCACTGGAGCTCCGCACGGTGGAGCAGGAGGTGGCGAAAGCCCTGGGATCCGACATTGAGCTGGGAGAGATCCGTGGGGCCATCAAACGGATGGCGAGAAACAAGACCCCGGGCCTAGATGGCCTGCCGGTGGAGTTTTATGCAGCTTACGCTGACCTCCTAGCCCCTCGGCTATTGGTGGTCTACAGGGAGGCGAAGAGGCTGGGGCGACTCCCGAGCTCGATGTGTGAGGCGTTGGTGGTTCCTCTCCTGAAGCCAGGCCGCGACTCGTCCGACCCGGGGTCTTACCGTCCTCTATCGATGCTGACGGTGGACTATAAAATATTGAGCAGCATCCTGGCCTCGAGGCTGCTGGGACACATGAGTTCCCTAGTACATGTGGACCAAGCTGGTTTCATCCCACGACGGAACACGACTATGAATATCCGCAGGTTGTTCCGTTTGTTAGGGGAACCATTCGTGGATGCCCCATCCCCGGTCGTCCTGTCGGTGGACTTAGAGAAGGCTTTTGATAGCCTGGAGTGGGACTACCTCTGCACGGTACTGCGGAGATTCGGCCTCGGGGAGGGCTTTGTCAGGTGGACCACGGTTCTATATGCCTCCGCGTCGGCCAGGGTCCGGGCGGGACCACTGATCTCCTCGCGGTATCCGGTAGAACGAGGCACGCGGCAGGGGTGTTCACTGTCCCCACTTCTCTTTGCGCTGGCGGTGGAGCCACTCGCGCTGCACCTTCGATCGGGAGCCCATTATACGGGCTTGTGGACGCCTGCGGGCCCGCATTATGTTTCACTATATGCGGACGACCTGTTGCTCTTCCTGGAGGACCCGATCGACGCTTTGCGTGGAGCGGCGGAGGCGCTTACAGAGTTCGGGGAGGTCTCGGGTCTCCGTGTGAATTGGCCCAAGACCTGTCTTTTTCCGGTACGCAGGGGCACTCCTGCCCCTGCCCTGAGTAGGGAGATTAGGTGGGAACCCGACTGCTTTAAGTACCTCGGGGTGTTTGTTTATCACGACCAACCTGACCTCCTAGATGGGAACATTGCCCGCAGCATTCGGGCACTCCGAGGCTGCATGGCCTTTTGGGCCACGCTGCCGCTTTCGGTGGCGGGACGGATCGCCCTGCTTAAAATGGTGGCGCTTCCCCGGCTATTGTACTATTTCCGGACTCTACCGATCTGGGTCCCACCGGCCACGTTTCAACTGCTACGCTCCATGGTGGTCGGATTCCTCTGGGGATCGGGCCGCCGGCGGGTGGCCCTCAAGACCCTGATGAGACCGAAAGACGAGGGGGGGCTCGCGGTGCCGGACTTTGAAAAGTATTATCTGGCGGCGCAGCTCCAGACCTTCACCCAGGAGGTCGCCAGGGAATTCCGGGGCCCGGAAGACGGGAGGGGAACGGGCATGGCCAGGCATGTTCTATCCTTTATAGCGCTGCGACAGCGACTGGCCCTTCGGGACTTGTCGATGGAGGAGCGGACTATCCGCCTGTGTTGGAACCGGGCCCACGCCCGGGGCCAATTGAGGATCCCGTACGCGCCTGAAATACCGTTGGGGATGTTGACGGCCCTCCCCCACGGCGGGGATTGGTCGCGCTTGGCGGCCTGGGAGGATGCCGGTTTACAGCTGGTTGGGGATTTATACGAGGACGGAGCGCTCTTGTCCTTTCAAGATCTTATTGACCGCTTCGGGATCCCCCGTGGTGACTTTCTGCTACACTCGGCCATTATGAGAGCGATCCAGGCACACTGGAAGAACGGGCAGGAGGAACCCCCCTTATCTCAGGTGTGCCAGTACGTGATGATGTCGGCGGGCATGGTGAAGGCGGTCACTTGCCTCTACGGCAGGTTGATCAACGAAGGGTTAGCTCCTCTCACCACTCTCAGAAACCGCTGGGAGGGGGACATTGGTAGGGAGATCCCAGAGACGACTTGGTCCCAGTTGGTGAGACGAGCCTGGAAGGGCACTCGCAACGCCCGTTTCCAGCTGGTACACTATTACGTTCTCCATAGAGCGTACCTAACCCCGGTGAAAATCCGGCGATATTTTGCCACGAATTCGGCGGCATGCCCTAGGTGTCCGGCTCCGGAAGCGGACCTCCTACATATGTTATGGGCCTGTCCAGGTCTGTCATCTTACTGGCGGGAAGTAGAGACGACCCTGGAGGAGGTGACGGGGAGAGCCTTGTCATTCGATGCGGCGGTGGGGCTCCTGCACTGGTTCCCCCATACCCCCAGAAATAAAATTTCTAGTAAATTTATCGACCTAGGGCTCCTCCTGGCTAAGCGAGAGGTGACCAGGAACTGGAAGGCACGGGTTGGTCCGACAGGCAGCAGATGGCACAGTGAGCTTTTGAAATGGGCGGCGGGGGAGAGCGCGCTGAGGTATCAACTAGCTTGGAGGCAGCGTAATGAGAAGGCGCAGGAGGCCGCGTTGGAATGGGAAATGTTGGTTCAGGCCCTCAGGGATTATTGTGCCCCCAGCGACTCGGAAAGTGAAGAAGCGACTCGCCCCGAGTCCCGGTAAACGTTTATACTGATGGTCCTATTGCTTTCCCCGTGGGTCCCAAGGCAGATCCTATATAGGTGGCTCCCTAGCGCTGGTGGTGGGGTGGGGTGGGGTTTCTTTGCTTAGTAGTTCTTTGTGGGTGGGGGTTTTCTTTCCTTTTCTTTTGGGTTTATAGGCTTGTTTAGAAAAGCAGATGACGGACAGTGTGTCATCCGGACCAGCTCAAGCATCCTACGGATCCCCCTCTGTATTTCGCCGCCCGACCCCAGGGTTGTGGGCCGGATGGCTGTGTTCGGGATTGAAGGTGGGGGGCCAATGGGTTTTATACTGTTGATACTGCCTATGATACAAAGCTGGTCGATACTGTAACGATTTACTAATTCCTGCAATAAAAATATATTTTAAAATAAAATAAAATAAAAAATCAAGACCAAATTAATTGGGCTTTGATGCAGTTGCAGCAGAAGATGCTGAGGACTTGATTGAATGTTGTCCTTGGAGACTTGAATATTTTCAGCCTGCTCCCGACCTCTTCCTCTAAATGTTTGGGCGACCTGCTGTTGCAGAGACGAATATTGCCTCTGTATAAAGCTGCTACCAAAACCTCAAAAAGGGTGTGGCGTTGGGAGAACCGCTGAGTTCGATTACCCAAGTTCAAAGAAAGGGCATAGATCCTCTGTTCCTGCACATTGCAAGGGCTGAGTCCCGCCTTTGCCTCAAAACGTTTACAGCCATTAAAGGGCATATCCATCATTAACTGTTGCACATCATGTGGAAAATCCAAACATAGGTTCATGCCCCACATTGGTACCAAGACAATTAGTGGTGTCTAAGCCTGAAATATCAGTATACTTTTCATATACCAGGCACTGTAATACCTGCCTAACTTCTTCAGAAACAGCTGGTAGAATATCAGGCACGCAATCCCTAAAAGACGCAACGTGTTCACCATCCTAAGAGCCAAACTGGTCCATGAAAAGACCTTAGCACAGGCTTCCATTTTCAACTTCCTAGCCGTAGTAGTTGAAGTACATTTTAGTAGGTTCGACTCTGAGAAGCCTCTACCACAAGGCTTTCCGGGTTTGAATGTTCCAACACAAAGTCTGAATCTCTGGGCCAGGTCTATGGAACCTTGCAACCTGCCTACTAGCAGTGGCGGCTCCTCCACTAAGGTGGAGGAGCGCAGCCCCACTGCATTTTTTGCAGTGAAAAAAGGAGAAATAAAATGACAATAACACTAAGTTATCTTTTTATTTCCCCTCTATCGTGCAGCTTTAGGGGACGGGCTTGGCTGTCGTCACGGCCAGCAAGGAGAGGAATGGTGGACACTTAAGTGAGCGGCCCTCTTGGGCTGGCCAAACAGTCCTGTACACTTTCCATGTCCCCCACCAGGCTGCATTACACAGCTTGGTGAGGAACATGCACAGGCTCCCTGCCTGTGTCTGAGCGCTGATCCATGGTACTCAGACCAATCACAACGATGCATTGCAAGATTTTGATTGGCTTAGGGGAGCCTGTGCTTCCTGCTTCAGAGGACAAGGCGAGGTGTCCGGCAGCAAAGTAAGTCACATTTGTATTTAAAGGATGGAGTTAAGGGTGTCACCACCCAATCAAAATGAAAGTGTAGAGGGCACGGCATCATTGCCAGTTCCGCAACGGGAGAGCACATTTGTGTTCTAGGAATGCTAGATGATTCATGCAACTTTATATGTTTTTTTATGGCGCTTAACTTACCTAACTTGAAGGAAGCCTGGTTGTGATAACGACCTCTGGAACAAGAGCGAATCCTCACTCTTGACCTCGACTGGGATCTTCATGCTGCAGATTTTGATCTAGTCTAGTTTTGGACTTCCTCAAACCCATGATCACCAACGTAGTCTCATAGTCACAGATGGCTTTTTATTTTTCTAAGCACACATCGAAACGACTGAGTCATGGCCTGCAGTAAGACTCCAAAGACAGACGTGTGGATCTGTAACCAACATCTGTTGGTTACATGTCATACACAGCTTAAACACCAACGGTTTAGGTGACATTGCCAAACTAACAGAATTTTCAGAGAAAGTGATCAAAACCTCTCCAGTGACAGTTAAAGCTCTGGACCCACATCGGCTAGAGCCAAAAGAAAAGTATTGATGCGTGTGTAAGCAGGAGGCGTACAGGTACTGGTCCCGACATCACATCTGTGTGGGACAGAGCGGCATGAGGAAGAACAATGTCATTTGAAGCCACTGGTCATTGAGTGAGGGAATTGCCATGCAAACGTTTTCGGATCCAGTCTGACGCCTGGGGAATATTCAAAAGATGAGGAACCTGCAGTTAGAAGTTTCTATCATAAAAAAGCTTTGGCAGGCAGTTGCAGCGTCAAATCGGACCTGAACCTTTATCCAATCGCTTAAACATGAGTATATCTGGCTATAATTCAATTTGTTTTAAACCCAGCAGTGTTTTTGACTCAACAGTTCAAAAAGGCCTTCAAGAGATTCTACCACTTAATGATACGTTCTCATTAATAATAGATTCAGGTCTCCACTCACATGCCATGAGGGTAGGAAATAGAAAAAGTAATGGGTAGAACAATGGGTAATTGTTTATTCATTACTGACTCATTCACCACCAACATGGATAGTAAATGGTTATAAGGCAAACTGGAACATGTTTTCTTTATCTCCTCAAGCATAGAAAGACAATGAAATGAATAACTGGACTGTATAGGAGTAAAGGCTTATGTTCAGATTTTATAGCAGCGAAACCACCAAACAAATTGTAACAATCAGTTTTTGGCTATTTTGTAAATGTTTACTCAATCTAGATTCCAGTTTCTATATTTCCGGCTATTCAATTCTGTAAATGTGTGGAATTTGCAGAAATAAAAGTCTATAACAGCACAAGAACATTTTCATTCCTGCCTCTGCTAAAATGGACCCAACCTTTTGTTTTCCTTTCGGGATTTCATGCTGTCATCATGCTTTGGATGGCTTACACAAGCACAAATTCAGATATAAAACACCAAGTCAGCACCATGTTCTTGTAGGGTCTCATTTTGCACCGTAGGATAAGCAGTGATAATGGACTGCAGACGTGGACTCTCACTGCTTACTTTCTCCATTAGAGTCTGTGAATAAATGTCCCACAGAAAAGGGGAGGGGGGAGATGTCCAGTATTTTTTCTGCTCTTTCTGGACTGTCAGAAAACAATTTTGATGTCTAACTTGTGATTTAAGCCTCTCGCCTTTGAAGTGCTGTTGCCCGAGCCTTTGCTCTGCATCATAAGCCCAAGTTATTGCTGTAGCCACTCTACCTCAATTTTCAGCATCACTTATTTAGTTATAACTTCTTATAGACAGATTTGGTGATGCCTGGCAATCTCTTAGTAGTCTTATGCCTAAACCCTACCTATACTCAACACATCAGCATTGCAACCCACTGGTAACAGAAAACCTAGCTTGCCCGACTGCCATCACTGCAAAATGTTAGCATTATTGACAGTCCCTCATTACTTTTTTATTTTATCAAAATTACTGCAACAAATACAAATAAATCACATCTGAACCAGCAATTATAGGTGAATGGACAAATATTTGTTGTTGCGTACTCAAAGATCACAATATCTAAAAAAAAAAAAGCACAAGCGTCAGCACCTGTCTTGATCTAGAGATGTGCAGAGCAATAGATCTGAAACATTAAAAAAGCCACTGACATGGAATTGACAAAAACTGCAAGAAACGACCTGCTCTGCCCCATGGATACTGACTCTATAAGAGTCATTTCAAGCTACAGAGAATTCAAGTGCTAAAACCTATAAAGCCATGTCTCCCAATCTGGAGCATCCAAAGAGCTTTTAATAAAGCAGACTGCATACAGGGTTACTCCGCTCCTTCTACTGCGACTGTAGAAATCGCCTTCACATAATAGGGACCGTCACGTATATATGCCCGCAGACGCAAGTAATGCTGGCTCCCAAATGTTTCTGCTGTTGTTGGAGAATTTACAAGAGCTTTCACCAGCTCAAATTTGGCATCTTTAGATGGTTTGTCAGGATCCACTCGTCTGTCTATAACATATTCCACAAACCCAGGACTGTTGATCATCAGCTTCTGAGCCCACAGCTGGTTTGCAATAGCCTAAGAATAAAAAAAATATATAGATTATACTAAATATTAAATAGTGCGCATGGAAAAACAACACTTGACACACTGGTACAGTAACATTCTGCACATTTATTATAATACATAGTTTATAATGAAATTAAAAGGTATTGCAGCAGCAACCTATACAGATTCCCTGATGCAAAATAGCTACAGCGCATTTCATCAGGGTAGACTAGTCTCTGTAGATCTGAACTAACCGTGTAAGGGATACCACAGTATTAGGCTAAAAAAAATAGTTACATTTTACAGTATCGCCGAAATAATCAAGTGTGAGAAATTTCAAAACACTGACTACCAAGGTACACAAAGCAAGGTAGCCAAAGATGACTATAGCATATTCATGAAAACCTAAATCATGATTTGGGAATTAAATAGGTTCCACTGACTAAGCATGGGTGGGTCTTCACAGCAGTCTGGCTGTCGAAATAATTTGGTGTGCTAACATAACAACTGCAATGATTGTGTTCTCAGTGCTTGACTAAGCAAGAACATATTTGAGACTCTGCTAGGGTGCCAGGGTCACACATTTGAGGCGAGTGTGACAAATACTTTTTAGCACAGTCAGAATTTTGTGTTCAAGCTGCAGTTTCTAGATGTACCTTAACTCTAGGGAGAAAATATTACTAAATGTGGCAGGTTGGTCTTAGATGAACATGAAAATGTTTTTTAAAATGTCTTTCCTTACTCTAGAGTGGACAGAGCTGGGCACCGATTCTGACTTATTACCCGCTGTTTACTCAAAACACATAGTTATGGCTACTAGAAATGATCCAGGTGCGAGTCTAGTTTCCTTCAAAAACTCTAAACCAATGGTGCCAGTAATAGATGGTATAAGCGTTGTCGTTGAAATCTACAAACCACATTAGGCAAATGAACAGAAAAATAGCAAGACTTACTGTAAACACACGCAAAGCTCCACAGTGAAGTTCAGGGAATGGTTGGGTGCTGATATTCTTGAGCATCTCCAGTGGCTGAGTGGACAAGGATGAAAACCAGATGGCGGTCATTGCTAGAAGATCATCAGTGTGCTGGTCTGGCTGAGAATAGAAAGCATGTTGATAAATCAGTCGGTGAAGGTTGTGTTTTTTTAAGCAACAGCAAAGCATACATATCACAAAAAACAGGCTTTTCCACTAGTCTGAATTCTCTAATGGTAAGGAAATCCAAAACCAGTCTGAAAACCATACAAGGGAGCTACTTCATCAGCAGAGATTACATTTTTCCATAGAGACCTAAAAATAGATGGTACTCGTTGGTATAGTTCGAAATTATTGGAAGCACCAGTTGATTTTTATGACATGCAAGGCTGCAAATTCTTGGCCAGTGGTTTACGACCTTAAGCGCACAAGTAATATTTTACTTGTATTAGCACTGTAAATGTTACTCACCTGAGGATCCATATTTCCATTTAGGGCCCTGGGGGGGCGGGGGGGAGTCGAGACTCCAGCCACTGGTGTAACGAGTACTTGGTGGTACCAGTAAACACAACCCGGGTGAAGCTCATGCAGCGTGCAGTGATCGATCCAGGTGTTGGTCAAGAATTTTCTATAGTAAATAAATGGGCTGCCTGGTTAATTAATGCCTCCCTCCCAATCTTTGGGCAGCCTCATTCGGGAAACCAGACCATCAAGACTGAGGAAGAGAACTTGCCTAGAAATGATTGAAGGAGCCTTGTTTCAAAGTAAGAAGTGTTCATCGTCAAATAAGTACACATTGTGTATGTTACACATGGCCTCAACGAAAACACCAGGGGAGAAGTAAAATCCCTTATGGTGAAAAAGAAGGAAAAAAAAACAAAACCCCAACAGCACAGTCAGGCCCCTCAATAAAATACCAATTACTCTACCACAATCATTCCTACACAGCTAACATTTCAGCAGTCTTGCTCTATGGCCAGCACTGCCACTCAGGGTAGCAGTCACACACTCGCAGAAGTACTCTTGCACCTCTTAGACTAATTCTTTATCCAGACCTAAAAGTGCCTAATGAGAAGGATCCAGGCAGGTCTATCAGAACTTATTACTCTGAAATAGCATTAAAGGTTCACCAGAGAGTCATATGTTGGCTTAGGCCGTGGGCATTGCTTGCATTTTCAGTTATAAGCCAGATCTATTGTCATTGCAAAAGTTGTTTACCACCGTGAATTAACAAGCACCATTTTAATTCATTTTCCCAAAACGCGTCCGGAGAAAGCCTTGTTCATCTTTCTTAAAGTGGTATGTATACCCTTCCAATTTTGACTGAATTCACCGACTTAATGTGCCTTGACACAAATTTCAGCAAAAGATGAACAAAAAATAATAATTTGAAAGAGAACCCAAAATGTTTGAAGTATACCACGGTCTTTCCATTTTCGGCTCTGTGTTCCATAACATCACAAATTGTCACTGTTTTCTAAAACCTAATAAGCTGCAACCCACTGTAAATTGGTGTTCAATCAAATTGTAATCAGTGTACCTGACCTATATTCTTCTTCTAATAGATTGTGTCACTATATTTCAGAAAGAAATACTGATTTACACTTATGATTAATGTATATCATGGATCAGGTCGAATTCATGTTTGCAATATTTTAAACATATGCACGCTAATATATTCAGAGGAAGTTCAAGTACAGTTCCCCATTTTTTTTCCTTAAAGGTTGTTCAATACCTCCAAAAGGTTGTGTATGTGTGTGCTTGATAAATGCAGCACTCAAATAAGGTAGCAGAGTTCTGATGCCAACCCTGAACATCATGGAAAGTATAACCTTTGTAGTATGGATACCGGGTTAATTTTCAACATTGTTAAGTTAGCATGAGCTTCGCTGCCATTAGGCTGCTTTTGCGCACGACACTACATGCATTTATTTTGCAAGACTTTGCATGTGCCCTTTTCACATGAGAACTGTCTGCTTTTCACGTTCACTGCTGTGCTCCGAGGCTTAGTCTGCACACGATGTACAAGGTTGATCAACAATGCCCCTTGTTATTCTGTTCTGGTCAGTCCCTCGCACCTAGACGTAACATGACACACAGCTGCACTACCGAAAATCGTATGCTTTAATATTGAAAGCTAAGCATGTTGTTCAGGCACTTGGAGAGACACCTTTCCAGAGAGAAGAGGTGTGCTTGTCCTGAGATGTAAACCTTTCATCTAGGTCTTGAGGTATGGGGTCGGCTGACAAAGAGGTGTTCTTTTTTATAATTAACTATATCTTAGCACGGGGAGGGTGGTTAGGCACTGTAGCCCTATTCCACTGTCTTTATAAAATGATATTCCTGCTTGCATTCTATGGAATTGTGACAATGCTGACAATATTGTTGCTAGTCATGGCACGTTAGGGCGTTAGTTAAAATAAACATTTTAAACTATACCGTGACTCGGATTACTCTTATTGTGCACAATGAGGAGTGAGTGAATGAAAGAGTTGTCTTGCACCTGCGATTCTCGAGAGAGTCGGGAGTGTCATGTTCTGGGTTGTCTAATCATTGGTAGCTTCGCTGTTAGTCCTAGAACGAATGAGACACTATTGCTAGTCGGTTTTTGGGATTTTGGGTACTGTGGGGATAGGTTGGTAGACCACTATCTACTGAGGTCCTGGATTCTTGCGCATAGTTCTGTATATGTGCAGAATCCCTTCAACACCTTGCTTCCACTTTAGATGAGGGATGAAGAGGTGAGTAAGGCAGAATAGCTTCCTAAATACATATGTTCCCCTGTAATACAGTGGTTCTAAACCTTTCAACTTCTGTGGAACCTCACTGAATCACTACTAGAAGTCGGAGTCCCTGTTCTAGCAATTTCTCGGTTTTGAAACTCAAAACAATACACAACAAGCATTTACAATGCAATGGTCTCGTTTTTGTTAAAGTTAGAGCTATTGGCATTGATCATGACATTATTTTTGTTTTTAAAACATAAATGTATGGCATTGTCGTTTACAATGCCAATAGCTTAATCTCTCGCAAATGCGAGACCTATTGCATTTGCACCCACACACACAGAGCCACACGCAACGAGCCACAGGCACCCACCCACAGAGCCAAACACACAGACACAGCCACGCACACAGACAGAGCCGCACACACACAGAGCCGCACACACACAGAGCCGCACACACACAGAGCCGCACACACACAGAGCCGCACACACACAGAGCCGCACACACACAGAGCCGCACACACACAGAGCCGCACACACACAGAGCCACACACACACAGAGCCACACACACACAGAGCCACACACACACAGAGCCACACACACACACACAGAGCCACACACAGACAGAGCCACACACAGACAGAGCCACACACAGACAGAGCCACACACAGACAGAGCCACACACAGACAGAGCCACACACAGAGCCACACAGAGAGAGCCACAAGCACACACAGAGAGCCACAAGCACACACAGACAGAGCCACACACACACACACACAGCCACCCAGAGAGCCACACACAGAGAGCCACAAGCACACACAGACAGAGCCACACACACACAGATAGAGCCACACACACAGAGAGCCACAGACAGAGCCACACAGACACACAAAGCCTCACACAGAGAGCCACACAGACACACACAGACACACAAAGAGAGCCACACAGACACACAAAGAGAGCCACACAGACACACAAAGAGAGCCACACAGACACACAAAGAGAGCCACACAGACACACAAAGAGAGCCACACAGACACACAAAGAGAGCCACACAGACACACAAAGAGAGCCACACAGACACACAAAGAGAGCCACACAGACACACAAAGAGAGCCACACAGACACACAAAGAGAGCCACACACACACACACAAAGAGAGCCACACAGATAGCCACACAGCCACACACACACACACACACAGAGAGCCACACACACAGAACCATACACACAGAGAGCCACACACACACACAGAGAGAGAGCCACACTCACACACACCCAAAACCACACACACAGAGCCACACACACAGAGCCACACACACACAGAGCCACACACACACAGAGAGCCACACACACACACACACACAGAGCCACACACACACAGAGAGCCACACACACACACACACACACACACAGAGCCACACACACACACACACACACACACAGAGCCACACACAGAGAGACACACACACACACACACAGAGCCACACACACACGCAGAGCCACACACACACACGCAGAGCCACACACACACACGCAGAGCCACACACACACACGCAGAGCCACACACACACACGCAGAGCCACACACACACACACGCAGAGCCACACACACACACACGCAGAGCCACACACACACACGCAGAGCCACACACACACACACGCAGAGCCACACACACACACACGCAGAGCCACACACACGCAGAGCCACACACACACACGCAGAGCCACACACACACACGCAGAGCCACACACACACACACGCAGAGCCACACACACACGCAGAGCCACACACACACGCAGAGCCACACACACACGCAGAGCCACACACACACGCAGAGCCACACACACACACAGAGCCACACACACACACAGAGCCACACACACACAGAGCCACACACACACAGAGCCACACACACACAGAGCCACACACACACAGAGCCACACACACACAGAGCCACACACACACAGAGCCACACACACACAGAGCCACACATACACACAGAGAGCCACAGCCACACACACACACAGAGCCACAGCCACACACACAGCCACACACAGAGCCACACCCACAGAGCCACACACACACCCACAGAGCCACACACACACCCACAGAGCCACACACACACCCACAGAGACACACGCACCCAGAGCCACACGCACCCACAGAGACACACGCACCCAGAGCCACACGCACCCACAGAGCCACATGCACCCACAGAGCCCCACACACACAGAGCCACCCACACACACACACACACGCACACACAGAGCCCCACACACACAGAGCCCCACACACACACACAGAGCCCCACACACACACACAGAGCCCCACACACACACACAGAGCCCCACACACACACACACAGAGCCCCACACACACACACACAGAGCCCCACACACACACACACAGAGCCCCACACACACACACAGAGCCCCACACACACACACAGAGCCCCACACACACACACACACAGAGCCCCACACACACACACAGAGCCCCACACACACACACACAGAGCCCCACACACACACACACAGAGCCCCACACACACACAGAGCCACACGCAAACACACAGAGCCACACGCACACACACAGAGCCACACACACACAGAGCCGCACACACACAGAGCCGCACACATAGAGCCGCACACACAGAGCCGCACACACACACAGCCACACACACACACACAGAGCCACACACACACAGAGCCACACACACACAGCCACACACACACACACAGAGCCACACACACACACACACAGAGCCACACACACACACACACAGAGCCACACACACAGAGCCACACACACACACAGAGCCACACACACAGAGCCACACGCACAGAGCCACACACACAGAGCCACACACACAGAGCCACACACACAGAGCCACACACACACAGAGCCACACACACACAGAGCCACACACACACAGAGCCACACACACACACACAGCCACACACACACAGCCACACACACACACACACACAGAGCCACACACACACAGAGCCACACACACACACAGAGCCACACACACACACACAGAGCCACACACACACAGAGCCACACACACACAGAGCCACACACACACAGAGCCACACACACACAGAGCCACACACACACACAGAGCCACACACACACACAGAGCCACACACACACACACACAGAGCTACACTGTTGGACTTGGCCCTTCTGGCAGGTTCACCCCTGAAGTTTTTGTTTGTTATATGTAACCTGGGGATGGTGATTCCCACTCTGAGTGTGTGTGGTGAGAGAGACCTGCCCTCCCATAGGAATGCATGGGGAATGTATGTGTCCCTGATAGTTCCAGATGCGTGGGGTGTGCAGGGTCGAGTCTGGTATGTGTGAACTCGTGAGATTGAATGCTGCGCAATGGTATATGCGATATGATTGTGTCTAGTGTAGAAGCGCCACTTTTAGAAGTTGGCATATTTGTGTAATTTGTGTCTGGCGTGTGATTGGCTGAGGCTGGCTGGTGAGCCTGGCTCCAAGAGTCTGGGAGGGTCTGCCCCGGTGGTGAATGGAGTGTTTAGCATGCTGATGTGAGGGGAGGAGTGAGCCTGGGCCTGCTTGTGGATTGACTGTCTGGTTTGAGGGTCCTGAATGAGCCTGGGTTTTCCCCACACAATGCTGGCTCCACCCCCTGGGGTGCGTCTGATGTCCCTAGCCTGGCCAGTGAAAAGAATCCCCCATAACCAGTTTTAGCTGGTTCTCCCCCTGCCTGCCCCCTTAGACAAAGGATGTTGTGTATAAAAAGGGTGCTGTGACACTCTGAAAATGTTCTTGTTCCCAACTTGAATCTACCAGGGGCGTGCTGCTGCTTGGGATCAGGGGAAGGCTTGCCTCCCTGGGCCCTGCCCTGCTCCTGGACATCTGATGGACTTTCCTTCCTAGGAGCTGCTGTGCTCCACCTGAGGTCCTGGACTCCTTATGGACTTTGCTGTTTTTCTGTGGCTCTAGCGCTGGGGAAGCGCTCTATCCTGCTTGTAGCGCTGGGAGTGCTCTATTTTCACTTATAGCGCTGGGAGCGCTTTCTGTCTGACCTAGCGCCTGGAGCGCTGTTTGTTCATTGCCGGTGCCCGGCCCTCCCCTCCAGGCGAGTCCCTTGTTGTGCTAGGAGGCCCTTGGGGCCTCCAGTGATACAGAGTCCCCAGAGAGGGACTCCGCCTATATCCTACCGTGGTCCAGAGCCCTGAGAGGCTCCCAGACGGTCGTGCTGCTTCTTGAGCCCGGAGAGGCTCCACCTTTGCCCATTGTCCTGCCGGGACTGCGAGGCTCGGCCCCAGCATCTCTCGTTCTCGAGCCAGAGAGGCTCCCTCGATTGTATATCTGCTCCGAGCCTGCGAGGCTCCAACGTGTTGCCCTCATCATCCTCTGCAGCTGCCCAGCACTTCGTGGGCAGCTGCCATGTTTAGGTTCATTTGTTGGCTCCCTGCAGCCCGTCCTGACATTGAGACTTTGGGGCGTCCTAGTCCCATAGAGGCCAGATGGCCTGTTGAAGGTGTGAGCTAATGTTCATGTGATTTCTTGAGAGTTCTTATGTGATGGGCCTCTGAAGGTGCTTCTGTTGTGTTATGTGCCTTGTCACTTCTTCCCTCCTGGATACCCTATGCCTCATGTGTGTTGCTTCTGGTTAGAGTGAGTTCTACTGCTAGTTCTAAGAAGCTCCGGGTTGTTATGTGTTCTAATGCTAGCTCCTGGTTGTTATGTGTTCTGGTACTAGTTCTATGAAGCTTCCAGTTGTTATATGTTCTAATGCCAATTCCACCAAGTGCATATTCCTGGCAGTGGGCCCCCTGGCCCTGTCCTGTACATAGTCCCCTGTAAGTTCTGCCCGTGCCTCTGGCACCTTGTCAAATGTGTGTTCCTATCTAATGTGTTCTTTTAATACAAAGACTATTTTCATACATACCTTGTGTGGAGTTCCTTTTGTGGGGGGCCCTGGATGTTGTTGCTGGTGGGGGCACGCGCAAATACTTAACCTACATAGCCTCCGAGTTTAGCCTTGCTGTTCGCGCCACGTTACCTAGAGGGTGAGAAGGGCACACACAGAGCCACACACACACACACAGAGCCACACACTAACACAGAGCCACACACACACACACAGAGCCACACACACACACACACAGAGCCACACACACACACACAGAGCCACACACACACAGACAGAGCCACACACACACACACACACAGAGCCACACACACACACACACACAGAGCCACACACACACACACAGAGCCTCACACACACACACAGAGCCTCACACACACACACAGAGCCTCACACACAGGAGCCTCACACACAGAAGCCACACACACAGGAGCCACACACACAGGAGCCACACACACAGGAGCCACACACACAGGAGCCACACACACAGGAGCCACACACACAGGAGCCACACACACAGGAGCCACACACAAAGAGACACACAAAGAGACACACACACACCCTCACCCCAGGTACTCTCCTTATTTACAAATGGGTTATTCGAGGCCCCCACCAACTCACAGAGCTCACCCGTTGCTTCCCTCAGTCCAGGTCAGCCACACGCACATCTCAGCCCAGGAACGCCCAAGGGAACAGAGGCAAGAAAAAACTAGCACAACCAGGGAACAGAGGCACTAAAAAATATCACAAGAAGGGAACAGATGCAAGAACAAGACGTGGTGCACACTTTACACCCTGCAATGAGACTCAGTGCTTTGAAACCTTTTGTCGCAGTAACTAATAATAAACGCAAGCATCGCACAAGGCACTGGATTCAGGAACCCCCAACGAGCCCTTCTTCAGAGGGCTATAAAGCAGACTGAGGGCAGCACACAGCTGAGCTTGTAAAGATCACATGCCGCGGGATGATCTGATTGAGTCCAGCTTCAGGAGAGCACACACTGTAAACAATGAGCACGTGCACAGGGCTTTGGGTCGTGCAACTTCTTTGTCAGAGCTGTGAGTGTTACACTGCATTCTGGTACTTGCAGTTCAGGGTTTTAGAGGATTATAAATCAAAACTGCCAGTGCCAGACTCAAAGTAAACTCATCAGCCTCCACGGGTGCGGGACTGCTGACACGCTGGGCACTTGGGCCGGTAACTAGTAACCAGACAGCATTCACACAGGTTGCCACATCTAAGCCTGGGCAGCCCTGCTGGCGCTGCGCGCTGGCAGACAGCCATGCTGCCCTCTGCACAGACTGCAACCATGACACAGGAAAAGGCCGAGAAGCGGGCCGCCAGCCCTCCCTCCGTCCCTCCCTCGCCTTTCTAGCTGAATCAGGGCGAGCGAGCTTCAAACCACTCCCCCCGCCAGCAGCTGACCCCTTTCTTCCATGTGAAGTCCGGGCTGCTGGCTCCGAGGCTTGGCGGTGGATGAGGGAGCAGATGGGCTTCAAACCACTCCCCCCGCCAGCAGCTGACCCCTTTCTTCCATGTGAAGTCCGGGCTGCTGGCTCCGAGGCTTGGCGGTGGATGAGGGAGCAGGAGGGCACGCAGGGGACGTCTGAGGGCCCCGGCCCGGGAATCCCCAGCGCCCGCCTGCCAGCAGCAGCACCGAGGCGAAGCGCCCCCCCCTTCACCTGTGCCAAGACATCGCCAGGTCCGCAGAGCGCCGATCGGGGAGATCCCGGACTGCGGCAGGCTCCGACGGCCTCCAGGGGCCCGCCGTCCCAGACTGGCACGGACGCCCACGTCGGGGCACGGAGAGGGGCTAAAAATAGAGCATTGAGCAAGGGTCGAGCATGAGGCAAAGTTTAGCAGAAAGCAGTTTCCGCCATGCAGAAGAGACTCATGGCCGAGGCGCGTCGGCCGAGCAGCCCCCACTGAGGGAGGGGGAGGCACCATGAGTCAGCACATCTCCGCCCCTTTGGGAGGGCTGACGAGGGGCTCCAGCTTTGATCGGTTTCAGACCAAATTCTCCATTTCAAGGCAGAACCACAGCCCTGCCAGCTCAGCCCATGCAGGCGGCTCCTCCTCCCGCCATCCATGGGTTAGGGCAGCCAGGGTAGGGAAGAGGGAAGGCACCGAGGGGTGAGGAGGTGGGGAGGAGCACAGAAGGGGCAGGGAGAGAGACAGAGAGAAAAAGAAGAGGTGGGAAGAGACGGGGCAGGAGGAGACACCAGGGGTGGGATCGGGAAGACAAGAGCTTGCCATTTGCATTCAAGCCCCGTCCTTTTCAGACTGGTGGGCGTGTTTTGGTCAGATGACGTACCAGAGAGAAAGGACAGGAAAAAACACGCCCCTCAATCCGAAACGGACGGGGCTTAAAGTGACAGACACAGCTCTTCTCCAATGGCTGGCCGCCGTTTAGGAAGCTAGCCAATGGAGAAAAGCTAGCTCGTTTACCTCCGTACTAGAAAATATAGAATCTCGCCAGCGAGACTGCACAAGCACAGCCTACGCAGGCCGAGACCTAAAAACAAGTAGCACACCACAAACACATAATTATAGTACATTTTATTTAATTGATGAACAACAAATAGAAGAATAGCAAATTTTATTTTAATGGGAAGTATGCCTCTTTTCAAAACGTAGTTTTATTTCTAAAAGACAAAGGGATAAACTTGAATCTAGAAAAACACTCTGTCCTTTCTGCACCAAATGCATGCCCTTGTTTTGACAGTGCACATCAGTGATGCTTCAATAAAGCTACCTATCACTTATAATAGATTCTATTTGCTGTACTCCACTGCTCCCACAAAACAACTTCATTTTTAGCTTCCAATTTCAAATGCCTTCGCATTTACATGGCATTTTTAAACTCTAAGTCTATGTACTATCAATCTGCCAGTATAATGCAAGTTTACAAACAGTTGCAGACCTCCTGTGTAGGTGTAGTGAACATGTTAAAAATCAATGCTCTAACATGCTGCCAAATTTCAGTTCTTTTCAGATGTCATTATAGTAAGGAGATACAACTTACAGGCAGATAAAGGAGAGAAGAGATGGCATCCAAGCATCTAACTCTTAATTCCGTAGAAGAACTCTGTGCGAGACTCCCCAACTTCTTGAAGATGACTTGAAATCTGCTCCCTGTAAAATAAAGAAACATGTTGCACCACATGAACTACATTACCCCTTGTGAAGCTCTATTCCTAAAGTCATAAATAGCCTAGCTTTCAAAAGTAATCTCATGGATGGTGTCAAGATCTCCAACATCCCCTGAAACACAATATTCTGTGCACTCTGCTGTGACAATGGGTAACTGGGAAGGCCACAGTTACATTTGACGTCTTAGAAAACACCTTAAGAGTTCAAATACAAATGATAATACTATGAGTGTTATTTCAGGAAATAAGATGTAAATCAAGTATTGCTGTAAATTAGGCAGAAAGGATAATAGACAAAGTGTGAAGGGCCAGAAGAAAACAATGTTAACAGCTTAGAACTCTCAAAGAAAGGCAAGAGTCAGAGACATAAGTTTGGAGACTACAAAAGACCCTTATGTTCTACAACGATGGTGAGACTGGTGAAAAATAACTGGCCTGAAGGAGTACACAGTGGTACAGAAACACTTCAGACCCTTATACCTACAGTAAGTACTCTGTATTTAAATATTCTATGCTTGTGACTACTTTATGTATCTTTTGAACTCGTTATGTTGTTATTCTTGTAATCTGGCCATTCTAAAATACTGTGGAGCAACCAATAGGCCACATGTCAGCATTATATAAACACCTTAAAATATATATGAAAAGCAAAGAAAACTACTTGTCATTTATATGGCCATTGAGCAACAATATTAAAGCAGCGAAGAGTGATGCTAGCTTACACATATTGAGGTTACTGTTACAAAATGTGGGCAAGGAAATTCTTTGGCTTTGAATGTCCAATGTTTTTGGTATAGAGGGCCTTCACTCCCAAAACGCTTAAAACGCAGACTAGGAAAGTAGATGATGGAAGCCATTTCGCTTTCCACTGTGATAGGGTTGGAGAGTGTAGCACCCTTTCTCCCTCATAAGTACTGTACTTTGGGGCTGATTTGGATAGCAGAAAGTCAGACCGCCGACCGCTATAGCGGCGGTCACAAGACTGCCTGATAAGCATGTTGCTGCATTTCGATATAACGCAAAACCAAAGGGGATGATGGCCAGAGAATTAAACATTGCACGCACTCACCCCCAGTCAACTGATCTGGGTTTAATCCATCATCCTTCTTTAGCTCACTCCGCCACCCCAGTTCAGACATGGCCATATGCAATTCAGTCTGACCCTGTGACTCATGGGAACAGTCCAGCCCGAACTGCCAAGCCATGTCTTCCCTAGACCGGAAACAAGCATCCTGGGACTGGTTTCTTGCTAATCAGCTGTCATCAGCCAGGCTAGCTAGAATCCAGTGGCAAAGTGAGCAAGGGGCCCACGTCTGGGAATTCCCTGCCAACTTAGAGCGAACAAAGCAAAACCAAAGGGGATGATGGACGGAGTGTTGAACATTGCAAGCACTCACCCCCAGTCAACTGATCTGGGTTTCATCCATCATCATTCTTTAGCTCACTCCGCCACCCCAGTTCAGACATGGCCATATGCAAATCAGTCTGACCCTGTGCCTCATGGGAACAGTCCAGCCCGAACTGCCAAGCCATGTCTTCCCTGGACCGGAAACAAGCATCCTGGGACTGGTTTCTGGGTAATCAGCAGTCATTGGCCAGGCTAGCTTGAACCCAGTGGAAAAATTGATATGACAGCTGTGCTGGCGGTCGGAAGTGCTCCAGAAAGCCGGAGCTGCTCAGTATCACGGCAGCTTGTGCTGCAGCCAAGCAAAAGGGTAGCAGCACAACCGCCAAGGTACGGAGCACCTCCTGCACGTCCATAGCCTGTGTGCCATGCACCATGTCATACCGGGCACACGGTGCATGGAAGTGAGTGGGGGCCCTCCATGTGCCCCCAGGGCCACTTTACAGTGGCCCACGACAGACGGGGGACCTGTTTGGGGGCCCCATATCCCAATTCAGACAGCCTTTTCACTGCAGTCTTTCCGCCATGAAAAGGCTGTCGGAAAGAGATATTGTAATCCCAACAACGGTGCCTGTCTTGGCACCGGCGCCATTCAGGGATACAACTCCAACTGCAGCCCCGTCGGGATCTCAGATCCTGACGGAGGCAGCGGTCTTCCCTTTGACTGCCGGTATTATAATCCGGCGGCACACCGAAGGCCTGTCGGTAGCAGTACGACCAACATCATAATGAGGCCCTTGTTTGTTTTGTTTTTGACCTTTGCACTTCCTTTAAACAGTTTGCTAGCCGTAAGCCTAGATAGCGTTCCTCCATACATACTCGAAAACAATGATAGGTTGTTCTAAATGAAAACAGTTTCTGACAAGTATCAGTCACTTTGACTGACAAAGGTCCAGAGATTAAATGTAGGGAGTCCTGACAAACCTTTCAGCATCCAGCTGACTCCAGGCAAGTTTAAGGACTAAGCATCAGTTCTGAGAATAGAAGAACCTACATCTCCTAGTAAAATATAGATGCAGTCTAGATTCATGCAAGCACCTTGGAGCTGGATGGTTAACCTTGAATGTCTTATAAATGGCATTTCAGTAAATCAGTAGCCCGTTGTCTCTGCTTTAATAGGTGATGTTGTAACAAAAAGGTGATTTGTAAGAGATGTGCCCTCTCACTTTCTCTCCAGAGCCATACCACGTTGCACTGATTGTCTTATTAACGGATGTTGTGGAGGTGCTTCAGAGTGTCTAAGGGGAGTGCCAGTAACACGGAATATTCAAAATAAGTACTGGCAGAGCAAATTGGTCTTGCCTACTGGATTTGTCAATTTCTTTTAGCCATTTTGTACAGCAGCACAGCTAGTGTGCAGCATAGTTGAAAGTTAGAAAAAAAACATTATGAGGTGCCTAGGGCAGACTGTGAGGGACCTTTATAAGTATTGGATTATTCGCTGCCTTCACCAAGAAGCAAACAAGTTTCATTATCCGACGCCCGAGTTGAAGTTTGCCATGTTAGCCCTGCACGAAGACAGAGCCAAAAATGCTATGCAAAGATGAGTGGGCAGGAATTTCTGCATCTTTGTAGAATATTGAAAGACGTTGGTGTGACTTTTGGGCTCTACTTTCCAGGCGGGACAGAAGGGGGCAAGCAACAAGAGAAACGGGGACAGATGGATCAAGCAACAATGAGAGGAGGGGCAGACAGGACAAGCTACAAAGCAGTAAGTTTAAGTACCTCTGAAAGCGGTGGGCAATGAAAGTACACTGAGCAAGAGAAGTGGTACTTGGGCAAAGCTCCAGGGTAGAGCCAAACACAAAGAGGAAGTGAAGCCAGCACTTGCTAACCACTAAAAAGCAAGGACAAGTGACACTATGAAGGCAAACCATGCTAAGCAGGGGGTGAGCTTTAAGCCCATATCAAAGAACAATATGTGAAAGAACTAATCAAGAAATCAATCGGTACTTGCCCATGCTCCGGGCTAAAGAAGAGTAAGTGAAGCTAGCACATGCTGTCCAATTAGGGGGCAGCAAATAAAAGGGACAATGAAGCCCATGAATGGTAAGCAGTGGGCGGGCTCCAAGCACCTTCTAGTAAACAGTATGTCTTGCAAGACAGGGTCCAGGCGCCAGCAGCAGTTGCGCTGTGACAGGTGAGACGTAAAAGGTGCTGGCAGAAGACTGTCTGGAAGCGGAGGAATGGAATCAAAAGAGCATGGTTTGGGTTTACCACCGTCTTTGATCGCTGCCTGCACTGCAATTTTGTAGTTGTTCAAAAGGGGAGGATTTGATTATTGTGATTAGCCATTTAAGTAGCAGGGACAGTTCAAAAATCCAGGTTCCTCTTCCTGCTCGGATGTGATTTTATCCCCTACTATAATTATTTAGAACATTAGTATAAACTTTTAACATGGAATTGTTGCAACATGTTTTGCAATAAAAATACACATTCTTGCACGGTGGTGAAATACAATGTACTTTTTTTATTAGATCAGAGCTAGACTATCTTTTAGTTCACATCCAAATATAAAAGTTCACAGCAACTTTGGGATAGCACATTGTGAGATATTGGATTACTAGTTGACTGGGGTGTGAGCCCCGGTCAAGCAGCAACCACAATCCAAGACAGGGCAAGGCACAAGCAAACCCCAAATTAACCTGTGCTCACCCCCCGGTAGATTGGCAAAGAGCAGTCATGCTTAACTTAGAAGCTATGTGTCAAAATATTTGTGCAAATTGGGTAAGATGTACTATATGAAATTTGAAAACCTTCACGTTCTATGAACATTGGGAGGCACTAGTATATACAGTGCAATCAGCCTTAATTCCCTTATAGGCCTTATTAATGATGGAATTTACTCATGATAATGTGGACAAGGATGTTTAGAGACAGGTTGTATGTGATGTACTCATGCTATTCTTTTTAACTCTTTTTAGTGAACAACCGAATCTGTAAGAAGATACGGAACAGTACACCTAGGAGGTCCAGGTGACTTACATACAGTATCTAAGTTGTTTCACTCTTTTAGAACACTATTCCTTTACACTTTGGTTTTGTTTGCAGTAGCAGTAGTCGTTATGACAAGGTCCTGAAGAAAGCAAGGCCACTTGGCCGCAAATTGCTGAAACATGTTCACCACGTTCCACTACTAGACAGTTTATACATTTTTCTCTGTCTTGGCTATTTTTAATATTGGCATTGGAAGCTGTACCCAATTAAATTAATTTTTCTGCTTCCTAAACCAATTTTACTCACTTTATCCTCACTATTTGGTATCACATTTCCTCTGCACTGCACTTTTTCAAGTTACCCCGTCAGCCACATCACTCTCATATAACCAACTACTTTTGACAAGAGGTGACTCCACCCTGCCCACAGGAGGGACCGTTTATCATCCATTAGGCCCTTTCCTGTTGGAGATCAGACAATGTGGTGTGTGGGTCCACAGAACCCCAAATGATGAAGGGCGGTTCCGAGTGGTGACTGATGGGTGTTAGAGACCATACACTTGATTGGCTCACGTCTATTTTACAAAGAAGATTTGTGGTATAGCTAGTGGTAATAATTCTCAGCCATTATCTAAATATTCCTTGTTAATACCTTGACCCTCTGGTACCCTTGTTGTAGTGAATGTTCGGTAGGGCGTGTATCCAGAGCACGGTCATTAAACTAGCCCTAGGGTCCCCCGTAATTGTATGTGTTATAGCAGTCCTTGTAGCAGCACATCAGTCATCCTTCTTGGCAGAGTATCCACAGGTCCAGAAGTGTACTGAAGTGGTGGTGGTGTCTGAGGTCCAGTATTTATACACAGTGTGCCTTTGAAGTGGGGAGAAGCTTCTAGAGGCATGCCTTTGAAGTGCACAGATGTCATCCCTTCCTAGCCCCCGCTTCAGACTAACTACAGGGGGTATGCAGTCCTTTGTGTGGGGGCAGGACATAGTAGGTGTAAGTGAGGCTGGGCCCAGCTCCTCCTTCACATCCTGGTAGTCATGGCCCACCCAGGCACACCTAAGCCTCCATTGTGTGTGGCTGTGTAGAGGAATACACAAAGTCCAACTGCTAACTACACCCAGTTATGTGACCAGAGATAGGCTGCAGGCTCCAAATGGCTACGGCAAGACAATGCAAACTTTCTAAAAGTGGCATTTTCAGAACTGCAATTTAAAATCCAACTTCACAATAAGTCAGGATTTTAAATCGTGATTCCAGAGAAATCAAACCTGTATTGGTTATCTCTTCCCATTTGGAAATGTAATTTATAAAATAGGATAAGGCAACTCTAATTTTATCCTATGGAAGAGGAAGGCCTTGCAGTGGTGGACGGGTTTTTCACTTCTAAGACATAAAACATGTTTTTAAGTACACTGCACCCAGCCTTTGGGCTGTCTAGGACCTAGCCTAAGGGTGATTTATACGAATTCAAAAGGAGGTTTAGGCCAGGAAAAACGTTTATCTTGCAAGGGCAAATTGTCAGGGTAAACTGAACACAAAGGCTATGCAATGGCATATGGAATGCCTGAGACATGTTTAAACGGCTACTTAAGTGGGTGGCACAATCAGTGCTGCAGGCCCACTAGTAATGTTTAATTTACAGGTCCTAGGCTCACGTAGTATACTTTACTAGGGACAGGTGCATATATTAATAAGTGATCAAGAGAGTGAGTTAATCGTCTGGAATTACAACGTAAGTGCAATACAAATAACACCCAAGGGAACACACCATGCACGTTCACAAATATAGAATTGGCCAAGTCAGGGCTCAAGGACGTTTGGAAAAATTCCCATCAGAAGCCATACTGTACTGCCCTCTTTTGCATCATTTGGGATCTCCTTGCCCAGGAGACAAAACAAGACGGCCGGTCAGATGTTACCGTAGCCGAGATGGAGATGTGAGAGGAGAGTATCACATGATTTAGTGGCGACTGAAAAAAGCAGTGTAAAGTGGAAAGGGTGAAAAGCGAGTGATTGTAAAATTAGGTGAACTGGGTAGAAAATAAAGGATTTATTAGTGTCTCCCAGTCCCTAAGGTTAAAAGACAAGTGCAAATGCGGGTTTAGAAATAATATCCGCACTCAGTAGTGGTCGACATGTTTCTGCATTTGGTGAAAAAGATTTTTCATGCATTCCTCAGGACCAGATATTTCAAAACTACTGCTTTTAGTGAAAAGTAATTATTAAAAGATATCACCTGCAAAGACCAGGTTGTGTGCTCAACCAAGTACTGTTATCGCACCGCATCAAAGCATTGGATCCACAGAGAAAAACAAAGACAAACAAAATGGGAGAACATGAGTATGTCATTTTCCCGCGGTTTTATGAGATAGTATCAAGAAAAACCGGAGTTATACGGCACCAGATCCATACATCATGGGAAACAAATTCCATTGCAAACACTCACCCATAAATGATGGTTGAGGAGCTTCACCCCACCTGGCTGCGGCTCAGGTATGAGGAGCACCGCTCTAAAATAAAAGGATTGAATAGAAAGAAAAGAGGCAATCATTGCTCATTCCGAAATCCATGGGATTATATATGGATTTTCTTGTGAACATTCATTGTCTTTGCCGATCGTATAGACTTAGATCGTAGGTCTTTAAGCTACGCTTCAAAAAATATATAAAGAATGCCTACATGTCATGTGTTTGATGTTATACATGTTGAGTACCCAAAAGTTAAGGCAAAGTCTAGGGAGTTCGGTATAGGGAGACAAACGTCTTCACGGTGCGATGGTAGACACTCAACCGCGTAATGTGATGACACATCGATTGGTATCTTTGGCGGTTTTTTAGACGTATTCAACACGATCAAGTCGTGCGCATTGCTTACCTATCCGTCGGTGTCTCCCGACAGTCATCCGAGCTGTCTGGGGGGGCACCGGTTGTGTGACTCGCGTTGTGTTTTATGCGATTGTTTCTGAGGACTGAGTCACATGACCAACTCCAATCACGTGATCACTCTGTATGCCGGGAGTTGTAGTTCTGGGTGCGGAGTATTGTAGTTCTCGTGAATGACTAGCGCTAGTACCCAATTAGCATGAGAGGTGATGTAAAAAATGTATTGTGTATGTAATACAATGACACCAACAAATACCCTTGGGAAACGCTACATGTTCCGCACAGTGATCAGTGTTTGATATGTATCGCAAGGACTGAGAAGTACGTCGGTTGTTAAAGGGACATCCATGGTATAGACTCATTTAGTCCCGCCTTGTCGCTGTTCAATCTATATACCCATTTCTGTTCAATTTTGAACAGAAAACGGCTGGCGTCTGGACAGGATTCTGGAATCGGTGGTTGTTCTAAAACTGTCCAATGGAAATCATTGGGGCTGTGTCCCTTTTCTAGGAAGTGTGCGGTTAGGCGAGTTGCTTGTTTACGGCACCGCACTGTGCTTTTATGCTCTTGAATTCTCGTCCTGACCTTCCTAGTTGTCATGCCAACGTATCGAAGTTTGCACGGGCAAGTTATCAAATAGATCAGGTTACTGCTATTGCAATTGGTGAACTTTGTCTGAGTCCATGGTCTATTTGTCCCTATATCTACACTCGTAGATTTGCAAGTTTGGGGACATACGGAGCATGCCCCACAGGGGTGATGGCCTTGAACCGGTGGCAAGTCCCAGAGTGTGCCCACCTGTCTGGGATCCTTGTTACGTGGGAGTGTATGGACTAGCTGGTCCTTAAGGTTTTGTCCTCTTTTGAAGGCAAAAAGAGGTAGAGGGATATCATCACCTCCAGTTTTTAAGATCGACCAGTGTTTTTTCACAATCTTTTGGACTTGGTTGGATCTGGTGTTAAGTGTTGACAACGGTGATACGGTTGGTTTTTTCTTTAGGTGGATGTATCTCAAGCAGAGATTCCCTGTTGTTGTTTGATGCCCTCTTTTTAGATTGGCAAATGATTTTCTTTGGGTAGTTTTTTGCACTCAGTTGTTGTTCCAGATTTTGTGAATGACTCTTGAAAGCTTCTTTGTTGGAGCAGTTCCTTTGCACTCTCAGAAACTGGCCAAATGGTAAATTGTCTCTTAAGGCACGAGGGTGACAACTATCATATCTTAAGAGTGCATTTCGAGCCATAGGCTTGCGGTAGAGCTCAGATTCCAGACCATTGGGAGTTGCATTGATTTTCAAGTCCAGGAAAGCCAGCGTTGTTCGACTGAATTCAATAGTGAATCTCAAGTATGTGTTTCTGGTGTTCAGCCATGCATGGAAGGAAATAAGATCTTCTTCTGTCCCCCGCCATACCACCAGAATATCATCTATATATCGCTTCCACACATGTAGCGACAATAGATGGCGGTTGGCAGGTGTGAGGACCTCCTGTTGTTCGAAGTTATGAACATACAGATTCGCTAGGCTCGGCGCGAAGACACTACCCATGCTTGTCCCAGATGTTTGTAGGTAGGTAGTGTCTTCGAAGCGAAAGTAGTTCTCCTTCATAGCGATTTCTGCAAGGTTCATGATGAACTGTGTTGGCGTAATGGACTGATGGTCACTTTGTTCTAGTAGACTCCCCACAACTTCCAGTGTTTCGGTTTGCGGAATTGAAGTGTAAAGTGACTCGACGTCAAACGATACAAGTATATCAGTGTTGGTGTTGAATTGTATGTTTGGAAGGAGTCTTAGAACATCCTTTGTGCCCTGAAGGTACGTAGGCATGGCTTTGACCATAGGATTTAGAAAGTGATCAACAAAGGTCGACAGTGACTCTAATATTGACCCAATCCCTGAGATGATTGGCCTCCCTGGTGGAGGTCTCTGTGGTTTGTGGACCTTCGGTAGGCAGTAGAAATAAGGTATGGTAGGATGGCTTGTGAGGAGATATTGTCCTCCTTGTGGTGTGATCCAACCCTCAGTGGTCGCTTCTTCCACTAAGTTGCCTATTTTTACTTTTAGTCTTTCAGTTGGATCTTCAGTTAGGGGAAGGTAAGATCTGCGATCGCTCAATTGTCTCGGACATTCGTTTCTGTATGTCTCAGTGTCCAGAATCACAATAGCCCCGCCCTTATCGGCTGGCTTAATGATTATGTATTCGTTTGATGCTAATGAGCGCAAAGCCGATTGTTCATCTCTTGAAAGATTCATGAAAGGTCTGTTTTCGGTTTGGTAGAGATGCTTTATATCGTTCTCTACTGCTGTTTCAAAGGTTAGGACCTTTGGGGGCATTCCGACACTTGGCGGGTTGAATGTGGATGGCTTTTTTAGACCAGTGTTCTTATCCGCCGTAGGGGATTCCATATTTCCTGGTTTCGAGAAAAAATAATGTAGTCTTATTTTTCTGAAAAGTTTGGCTAATTCCACCTGTGCTACGAAAGGATCCCCTTTCTGGGTGGCCACAAAACCAAGGCCTTTGTTTAAGAGGCGTTCCTCATTAGGAGATAGAGTGTGTGAGCTGAGGTTCATTACGAGATCGTCGAATTGCTCGTCCCTGCGGTTTCTTGTGGAACTTTCTTCCCGCTGCGAAGATCCATCGTGGATTGCGGCGTGGTGTTCCAGTGGACTTGAGGTGTTGTTCCTTGTCTCCTTCTGCCCCTGCCTCGTCTCGGGCCAAACCCTAAAAAAGGAAAAGCTCCGGGGCCTTGTTGCATTTGGGGGGGACCAAAGGGACCCATTTGTGGGGGGTAAGACGGACCAAACATCCAGGGATTAGCCGGCCACCATGGTTGGTAGCTGTTGAAGTTTTGTGGATGTTGTCCACCCCTCCAGTTTCTGCGATTCCCACGCCCTCTAGGAGTGTTGTTTGTTGACCCATTGGTTGAAGAGTCTGAGTCACTAGATGCTCCTTCTGAGCTGGATGTTCCATATGTTGAGCCACCTTTTTTACCACCTCGATTGAATGTGGGTGCTGTGTAAGACTCGCTTGTGTAAGGGTATACTCTTTCAGTTGAAAATCTGGCTAGGTCTTTTTTAAATTTTTCTAATTTTGTGAAAAGAATCTAATCTTTGAAGTCTTTATTATTCTGGTCACTATCGTCCTGTCCTTTCTTAAAAAGGCCGCTTTTTAGTGTGGTTTTGATCTGGCCCTCAAGTACTTGGATTTCAATGAGTATCTTGTCTGCTACTCTTTTTGCAGTTTTAATGATTAGGACCAGCCAGTCCCTTGTGCACCTCCAGGCAATCATCAACCAATCTTTTAGAAATTCCTTGTCATCAAGGAATAATCGTGGTGCGTTATTAACAATGAGGCCAGAGGGTGCACAGTTGTCACGGAGGTATTGAGCCATGACAATTCCATGGACTGTGGTTCCGGAGTGTGATTTCTTAAGGACTAGGACTTTTGCCCATCCATCATCATTATTCGTAATTTGGACTGGGACGTTCTCTAAAAGACTTGGGTTCTCGTCTAGGATGTTTTGAACCTCAGCATTCTCGAAAGCCAAGCCCCAGTTAGTGGCCATAGCTAGAGTAATGGAGGAGAATCAGCAAAGACAAGAAAATTCAAAGGAAGGGGGGGGCAATGAAAGTCAGCCTCTCAATGAATTCAATGATATAGAAGACCAATGATGATCAGCTACGGTTTAAAAAGGGGCCCACAGCCTTAGCTGTACTGTTCACATACACAACAAGAATTTTGAAGAGGGCCCAAGGGCAAGTTTAACGACTACCCAGGCACATGCCCCATTAACAACGTCTACACACCCAGTGGTACCTAGAAGTCAAGAGAGTGAGTTAATCGTCTGGAATCACAACGTAAGTGCAATACAAATAACACCCAAAGGAACACACCATGCACGTTCACAAATATAGAATTGGCCAAGTCAGGGCTCAAGGACGTTTGGAAAAATTCCCATCAGAAGCCATACTGTACTGCCCTCTTTTGCATCATTTGGGATCTCCTTGCCCAGGAGACAAAACAAGACGGCCTGTCAGATGTTACCGTAGCCGAGATGGAGATGTGAGAGGAGAGTATCACATGATTTAGTGGCGACTGAAAAAAGCAGTGTAAAGTGGAAAGGGTGAAAAGTGAGTGATTGTAAAATTAGGTGAACTGGGTAGAAAATAAAGGATTTATTAGTGTCTCCCAGTCCCTAAGGTTAAAAGACAAGTGCAAATGCGGGTTTAGAAATAATATCCGCACTCAGTAGTGGTCGACATGTTTCTGCATTTGGTGTGAAAGATTTTTCATGCATTCCTCAGGACCAGATATTTCAAAACTACTGCTTTTAGTGAAAAGTAATTATTAAAAGATATCACCTGCAAAGACCAGGTTGTGTGCTCAACCAAGTACTGTTATCGCACCGCATCAAAGCATTGGATCCACAGAGAAAAACAAAGACAAACAAAATGGGAGAACATGAGTATGTCATTTTCCCGCGGTTTTATGAGATAGTATCAAGAAAAACCAGAGTTATACGGCACCAGATCCATACATCATGGGAAACAAATTCCATTGCAAACACTCACCCATAAATGATGGTTGAGGAGCTTCACCCCACCTGGCTCAGGTATGAGGAGCACCGCTCTAAAATAAAAGGATTGAATAGAAAGAAAAGAGGCAATCATTGCTCATTCCGAAATCCATGGGATTATATATGGATTTTTTTGTGAACATTCATTGTCTTTGCCGATCGTATAGTCTTAGATCGTAGGTCTTTAAGCTACGCTTCAAAAAATATATAAAGAATGCCTACATGTCATGTGTTTGATGTTATACATGTTGAGTACCCAAAAGTTAAGGCAAAGTCTAGGGAGTTCGGTATAGGGAGACAAACGTCTTCACGGTGCGATGGTAGACACTCAACCGCGTAATGTGATGACACATCGATTGGTATCTTTGGCGGTTTTTTAAACGTATTCAACACGATCAAGTCGTGCGCATTGCTTACCTATCCGTCGGTGTCTCCCGACAGTCATCCGAGCTGTCTGGGGGGGCACCGGTTGTGTGACTCGCGTTGTGTTTTATGCGATTGTTTCTGAGGACTGAGTCACATGACCAACTCCAATCACGTGATCACTCTGTATGCCGGGAGTTGTAGTTCTGGGTGCGGAGTATTGTAGTTCTCGTGAATGACTAGCGCTAGTACCCATTTAGCATGAGAGGTGATGTAAAAAATGTATTGTGTATGTAATACAATGACACCAACAAATACCCTTGGGAAACGCTACATGTTCCGCACAGTGATCAGTGTTTGATATGTATCGCAAGGACTGAGAAGTACGTCGGTTGTTAATAGGACATCCATGGTATAGACTCATTTAGTCCCGCCTTGTCGCTGTTCAATCTATATACCCATTTCTGTTCAATTTTGAACAGAAAACGGCTGGCGTCTGGACAGGATTCTGGAATCGGTGGTTGTTCTAAAACTGTCCAATGGAAATCATTGGGGCTGTGTCGCTTTTCTAGGAAGTGTGCGGTTAGGCGAGTTGCTTGTTTACGGCACCGCACTGTGCTTTTATGCTCTTGAATTCTCGTCCTGACCTTCCTAGTTGTCATGCCAACGTATCGAAGTTTGCACGAGCAAGTTATCAGTTTTAGAACCACCGATTCCAGAATCCTATCCAGACGCCAGCCGTTTTCTGTTCAAAATTGAACAGAAATGGGTATATAGATTGAACAGCGACAAGGCGGGACTAAATGGGTCTATACCATGGATGTCCCTTTAACAACCGACGTACTTCTCAGTCCTTGCGATACATATCAAACACTGATCACTGTGCGGAACATGTAGCGTTTCCCAAGGGTATTTGTTGGTGTCATTGTATTACATACACAATACATTTTTTACATCACCTCTCATGCTAATTGGGTACTAGCGCTAGTCATTCACGAGAACTACAATACTCCGCACCTAGAACTACAACTCCCGGCATACAGAGTGATCACGTGATTGGAGTTGGTCATGTGACTCAGTCCTCAGAAACAATCGCATAAAACACAATGCGAGTCACACAACCGGTGCCCCCCCAGACAGCTCGGATGACTGTCGGGAGACACCGACGGATAGGTAAGCAATGCGCACGACTTGATCGTGTTGAATACGTCTAAAAAACCGCCAAAGATACCAATCGATGTGTCATCACATTACGCGGTTGAGTGTCTACCATCGCACCGTGAAGACGTTTGTCTCCCTATACCGAACTCCCTAGACTTTGCCTTAACTTTTGGGTACTCAACATGTATAACATCAAACACATGACATGTAGGCATTCTTTATATATTTTTTGAAGCGTAGCTTAAAGACCTACGATCTAAGTCTATACGATCGGCAAAGACAATGAATGTTCACAAAAAAATCCATATATAATCCCATGGATTTCGGAATGAGCAATGATTGCCTCTTTTCTTTCTATTCAATCTTTTTATTTTAGAGCGGTGCTCCTCATACCTGAGCCGCAGCCAGGTGGGGTGAAGCTCCTCAACCATCATTTATGGGTGAGTGTTTGCAATGGAATTTGTTTCCCATGATGTATGGATCTGGTGCCGTATAACTCAGGTTTTACTTGATACTATCTCATAAAACCGCGGGAAAATGACATACTCATGTTCTCCCATTTTGTTTGTCTTTGTTTTTCTCTGTGGATCCAATGCTTTGATGCGGTGCGATAACAGTACTTGGTTGAGCACACAACCTGGTCTTTGCAGGTGATATCTTTTAATAATTACTTTTCACTAAAAGCAGTAGTTTTGAAATATCTGGTCCTGAGGAATGCATGAAAAATCTTTCACACCAAATGCAGAAACATGTCGACCACTACTGAGTGCGGATATTATTTCTAAACCCGCATTTGCACTTGTCTTTTAACCTTAGGGACTGGGAGACACTAATAAATCCTTTATTTTCTACCCAGTTCACCTAATTTTACAATCACTCACTTTTCACCCTTTCCACTGCTTTTTTCAGTCGCCACTAAATCATGTGATACTCTCCTCTTACATCTCCATCTCGGCTACGGTAACATCTGACCGGCCGTCTTGTTTTGTCTCCTGGGCAAGGAGATCCCAAATGATGCAAAAGAGGGCAGTACAGTATGGCTTCTGATGGGAATTTTTCCAAACGTCCTTGAGCCCTGACTTGGCCAATTCTATATTTGTGAACGTGCATGGTGTGTTCCCTTGGGTGTTATTTGTATTGCACTTACGTTGTGATTCCAGACGATTAACTCACTCTCTTAACTACTAGGTACCACTGGGTGTGTAGACGTTGTTATTGGGGCATGTACCTGGGTAGTCGTTAAACTTGCCCTTGGGCCCTCTTCAAAATTCTTGTTGTGTATGCTTATATTAATAAGTCAATTGGGTATAAGTCAATGTTATCATGTTTTGAGCAGAGAGTATGAGCACTGGTTAGCAGTAGTAAAGTGTACATAGTTATAAGGGCAGAAAAATCGACGTCAGCAAAAACAGTCGGTCTGAAGGCAAAAAGTTAAGGGGATACTACGCCAAAGATGTCACGTCTAACACTAATAAAAATAAAAGTTTGCAGAGATCCACTCGGAATTGCTCTGCACCTCCCATGAGTTCCAACAAGATGGTTGGAATGAGGTGTCTCCGGCTGGGAAAATAAATTCTAGTCAATGTTGTAACGCAAAATGATGTTCCACCACCAAAATATGATGAGTACCCCCAGTCTCCCATACAGCACAAATAGTCATAGGCCTAGGACTGAATTGGGTCACTTGAAGGGTTGGGGCCCTCTATGCTGTTGGAGCTCCAATGGCCAGCATTACTGCCCTCATTCCAGAAGGACCTTTCCATTGAAATACCAAGAGTCGGGTAAATATGTTGAGTTACGGCAAGTAAACGGATCACATTTAACATGCATCAAGAGTTGGATGGTTAAAACGTTGTCAATTTTACACCCATTTAGAATTTAGCCCGGTGGTCTTATCCATACTGTGTACATAATTTACATAATGTACATCAAAGCTCAAGTTCTGGAAGGGGCAAGGCAGCATTTCATCCTTCATGTAGTGATGCGCATGCTACCAGTGAGTCAAGTAACTGCAACCAAATCTAAGAAATCCCAAGCAAAAAGTGCGGTTTAGAAGAAAGATATATTATGCAATCGCTGTACATTAAGGAATCTACATAAATAGCTTGGGGTGATGGCTCACAAGACAAGTCATAATCTGATGGTAACTGCTTTAGATAAAAAAAGTACAATGTTTCACAGTGAACAGTTGCACTCAAGGGTCAGGTTCCTGCTCTTGAAGGTCTTATTGTTTCCTTGAAAGATTTTAACCTCCCTGCCATCCTCTAGATGCCCTCCCCAGATCATCTGGCTCCACAAGCAAAGGTTTCTGTGGCCTGGTGTCTGTAAGCATTATCTGCTGTTGCACCCTGCCCCTATCAATCAAGGCAAGGTACAGCCCCCGTCCCCCTTACTCTGACCTTTTGACCCAGAGAAGCACGACTGATGAGCGCAGACTACACACACTACAGAAACCATGCTCCCCCCCCTTTTCAGACCTCACATGCCCTGTCCATCTCATGCATAAAATTGTCCCCCAATCAGGAGCTCTGAAAGGGATTGAGAACTGAATTATTTAGAACAACAACTGATTAACGTGACTTTAGTCACACGTAAAAGGCACAGAAAGCAGTGTGCAACCACACTAACCAAGACATCAATCAGTACTTGGTACATGCTCCAGAGGAGAGAAAAGGAAGTGAAGCCGGCACACACTGCTCATTTAGGAGGCAGCAAATGAGCAATGAAGCCCACAAATGGTAAGCAATGTGCGGGCTGCAAGGCCAACCTAGCAAACAATCTCTCTCACAAACATCACTTTCAATGAAACGATTATTGTAATTAACAGGCAAATACCGACTACTTTCCTTGCTCCACAGATAGCAAGTACCAATTCATTTTAGCTTTTTGAGCCAGTCTTCCTCATACTTCAGCCAGTGGTAAAGTTCAGACTTGATCAGAAAAAGGCACTCTCCTGTGCATTGTTTGGCATAAAAAACAACAACCACCTCTTCAGCCACTCTTTTGGATAAAATGCACATAAACCGCATATGGATTTATATTTGACTCTCCATGATTACTGGAATTATACAATCATTTCATGTCTCCCTCACGCCTGTTGAGTTCTCTCTAATTTCATAAAGTTCTCCTGAGGCAAAGTTTTGCATAAGATTGTGATGGTCTTTTCAAACTTTCCATTGTTGTTGGCCAAAAATACAGAGAGGTTTACAAAAATATATACAAACTCTATCCCTAAAAAACAGACAAGAGATTTTCAGAAGCTGCATACTCCATAACAAATGGTGACACTGCAAAGTTCCTTTCAAGCTACATTATCTTGAGACCCTTCAGTTTGTTCCACCTTTTGCCTTCAAATGGGCATCTTTTTAAGAATTTTAGAACATTCTATAAGCCAGACCACTTTTTCTCTACATACTAAATCACTATTCATAAACTCCTGCAGAAGATGTAGGAAGTATACAAAGGTGAACAAACATCACCCCCAAGTAGAAACGTTTTGGCTTACCTCCAATGCTTTACACCTTGATTTTCTGTTTGAAACGCAAAATATGATAATCTTGCTCACTCAAATGATCTTGCACCATTCACATCAAAAGGTCTTGTTTTGGCTGGGACTATCCTTGCACTGGGAAAACAAGCCATTTGGGTACCAAACTCCAAAATAAGAAAGCAGTTACTCCATTAGTACACTTTCCAGATTAATTGTAATACTAGGCTAAAGACAGGAACACTAACAAATATATCTTATTTACCATTAATCTTTCAGGGGAGCAATAGAGTTCCCAGCACTTTACATTTCAGAGCCATATTGGGGCAAAGACATTACTGAATGTCAGCCCCAATAATGTATTTTTTCATTTATATCTACAGCATTCACATGCTACTTAATCTTTGTAAAAAAAAATGGAGGCAGCATCGCAACAAGACAAATATGTATTGAGAAGACCTTTGGTGTACTTCTGTTCCAGGTAGGTATAAATGACCATCAGTTGGCAGAGGTGTGTTGAGTGGACAGAGGATCTGATAAACAGGCACATAATTTCTAAGAGTGCCATGGTCCGGACTAGATGAAAAACCACAGCTCGTTCCAAAGTCTGAATGATGTTCTAAAATTATATTTTTCCACATTGTTGTCACTGCAAAGTTGACACCTTTGAATGACACCAGAGGGTATCGTCAGGTGATGGACAATGTCTAGTTTATTAGAAATCTAGGAATGCGGAACTAGTCTACTATGACTTGCCTCACGGATTTTGGAGCTTGAAATGATGACGATTTTAGCAGCCAAGCCTGTATGTACGGGTAAATGTTGATAACTTTGTAACTCAGATAACTGCATTGACTGTAATGTAATTGCCAAAAACATTCAACAGATTTGAGACGGATGTGGAGCACCGGGCATTTGCAGGGATCTTTATCCACCATGAAACGTCTGTTTGTCCATATGAGAGCTTTCTGGAGAAGCTTGGCTTCGTGCCTGGAGGCTTAATTCCTTAAGTACCATCTTTGACTATGTACACTTCGTTTTACCAGCTCCATCATAGCCTGAATCTCCAGGTCTTAATCTGGAAGGTATTGAGATTACACCAGCTGTTATGTTTTTTGAAACTTTTTCATCTCTTCCTTCGTAAGTTCATGCATTTTACCACAATTTAATAAAATGCTGCACCAGCATTACTCTTGGGATATTATTATTATTATTATTGCATTTATTGAGCGCACAGCTACCCGGAGGTTTCCCGGCGCTTGCCTTGGGAACCCGTCCTGGCTTTTCCCTGTGAGATAGCCCCTACAGGGCATCCCCAAGGTGAAAGCCAGGCATCCCGCCGCAGGGGGGCCGTTGTGGAGATTAAGCAAGCTTAATGCCCAGAGTTGCAGAGTGAGAACCCATGATTAGAGCAGGCACCGAAGCGAGAATTATCGAGTCCGTGGACATTTGAGCTCAAGACCCTGCCGCGTCGGGAATTGAACCCTGGTCCCGGGTCTGACCTCAGCTTCCGGGTCTGCCTGCTCTAACCAGTGAGCCACACTTCTCCACATTGTAGGTGAGGTGTTTGGTGGCTTTGGATAAAACAACTTGCAGCAAGAACCTTTCCCCATTTAGATAAGAAATCATGCACCCTTGCTCTAAATACAGACTTGTGAGTTGATGAATAATTGTCCAGTGACTGATTATTTTGGAGCAGGTCAGCCATTGTGAAGCATCTACCCATGCTTTTGTATCATGAAATCAATTTGGTTGTACAGCTCCACTCATTCCAATGCAGTGAATCCCAGTGCATGAGTTACAAATATAAATATTTTGCTGTTCACCCAAGAACGACTATAGCGCAAGAAATCCTCTGTGACATGCGACTTCCTCATTTTTATAAAGTGATAAATTCCATCTTCACAGCAATCAGAAAGAAAAAAACCCGTATCTTTAGAGATCAAAAACTATCAAAAAGAAAATGAAGTAGAGGGATCATGTGAGCAATAAATAAATACAACCGTGTATGTAAATGGTATGTGCAAGTTTAATATTATGGTTCAGTGCTAAGCGAAACAAACAAAAAGAGCACTAACCTGTTTTCTGCAAGACCTGCTTTCCTTCAACGTTTGAACCCAAAATCGCAAGTGTGTCCACAGCCACGCCTATCATGGTAACATCGTGACCTTCTGCCATCTCAAGGACTTTGTCAACAAAGGCAGGATATCGCTCACAAATCTGCTGGGGGCTGTCCAGGATCGCTAGGTTTCCAAAAAACTTCACCAAACCTGTTGAAAGCAATAAGTTAATGCTCAACAGAAACACGAGACAATAAGCTATGGTTTGGGAGGACTATGGGAGGGTTTTCTGTGTGTGTGTGTGGTGGTGGGGGGGGGGGGGGGGAGTGCATGAAAAGGGAGGTTCTGAGAGAGAAAATGCACATCCCTCAACATAATAAATGTTTATTACGCGTCTGGTCGAATACTTTAAGCAGGTGGAGATCATATACGTTAATAAAGTATATGGTGGAATTTTTAGGTAAAAAGAGACATTTATATGGGATAGGAAATGTGAAAAGATTGCCAGGGTGGCCACACCATCGGCTGGGGTGCATTTTAGCATCTGGGAAGATAAGCGGTGTACAACAGGGACCATGAATATTACAGAGTGCAAAACCAGGTCTACATTTATAATAAGGGCAGTCATCCAGAACATAGGAATTAACAATTAGGCTATTGTATAATGATAGATAAAGCAGCGAGAGGGCCTCTTTAGTCTCATCATAGCTGAATTATAAACACGAAGTCTATAGTGGGGAGGTAATATCATTGGGGGAAAGACAAACGAATCGATGAGGGGATGCATACATGTGACACAACATGTTCCAGAGGAAAGAAACAACAAAAGGACGTGGGGAGGAAAGGCAAAGTATGTCACAACTAGAGGTTTGCATGCTTCATCTTCTAATCGTACAACTCAACAACAAAGAGCACAATAACTTCATACTACATTTCTGATCAGCCTTATGAACATCGGTTGTCTGAATCTACAAAAACGTAACGAAACTAGCTAATCATCTGTTTCAAATCTTTCTTTCTGCCTTATATGTTACTTTTCTTTCCTGCTCAGTAGTTAGGAAGGTAGCTTTTTTTCTAACTTTAGGATACCAGCAACTGTCTTGGCATGCTAGATCTGCTTAATGTTCTTGAATTATTTAACTAATGTCTCTAGTCACTGTGAGTCACTAGATACCTGGCGAAAGGCTTGTGAACTGCAGCCTCACAGCTCACTCTAGTCGCAGGACAAACCAATTCAATTCAAAAGTGCTTTATTCGAGTATTTACTCATAAAAGCAGACAAACAAACACATAATAAAATACAATTAAATTACAAAGTCAGACATGACTTTAAGCACAATACACATTAAAAAAGGGGTTTAAAATAACATTGCATTCAGTTACTTGTCATCAAGGTGCAAAGTTCATATAATAAGGTCATATTAAAAACAATCCTATTATATAGTTAAAAATTAATATAAATTTTTTTCGTCAGATAGACACCTGGCATGGGAACAGAGAATAGATAAACTAGCAGTCTGATCAGCTAGGCAGAGAGTAGTCAACCTACTAGCAATCTCTGCCTAGTTACCCACGCCCACCCCAAGTACTTAGCAGTCGCTATAATAATCCAATTTAAGGAGGTAGTTTTAACAATGCGTAGAGCGACCATGCTGCTTTTAGTACCCAAATTTCTACACATGGGGGCCAACCAAACACGTCTAGGAACAGAATATGCATGACAAACAAACAAGAAGTGACCCAGCGTCTCTTTACCTTCCCCACAAACTGGGCAAGTAGCTGGACCTCCATTACTCCATTTAGATGTTAAATTACCAAGAGGTAGAGAGCCAGCCCTCATTTGGAAAAACAGTTTCCTGTCCATGGGTTTAGTTATAATATCCCAGTAGATTTCAAACATTGGAAACAGTTTAGCTTCAAGGAAGGCAGTCGTCATAGACCCATTGTTATTGTTAAGGAGACTCTTATTTTCAACCTGTTCCCAATAAAGGTTTTTTATAAACATCTTAGATGGAAAGGATGACCCGGTTGGATCAGACCACAATTCGCTTAACCCTAGTTCACTTAATGCTGTTCTCAATGATCTAAACCATTTAATTTTATGAAATTGATCTGCTTTGATCACATCAGCAAATCCTTCTGCATATTGTGACAACTCGGGGGTGGTCCAAATTCTACGCCAATATAATATCGGTCGAAGTTTACACATAGCCGAGATTTCCTTCCTCCCAAGGTCATATCTGAGTGGCAAGAGGGGACTGCTCTGTGGGGTGCCAGTTAGTTTTCGGAGGAAGCTATTCTCTGACCTCTGTAGCTCCTGGAGGTTTTCTTGCCCCCACAGCTCTGCCCCATACAGTGCGGACCCTATTGCTTTAGCCTCGTATATGATTAATGGCGGTTTGATTGGTTTAGTTAAAGATTTCATGTGCTCCTTAATGATGGTACCAGCCAGTTGTTTGTGTCTTAATACTGCCAGATTTAAGTGGTGGTTCCATCTGTTGTCATTTGAGATATGTATCCCCAGATAGGTAAAAGAATTCACTACTTCAAGGCAGCGCCCACTCATGGTTATTTTGGATTTAAAATTCCTACAAGGATTAAAAACCATGAGTTTTGTTTTAGCTGCGTTTACCTCCAAGCCATGATCACTACAAAATTTGTCAAAAATTACCAATGCCTTTTGCAGACCGCTAGGGGATTTTGATAAAATTAAGGTGTCGTCTGCGAACATTAAAATAGGAACTTTTGCACCAGCGAGTGAGGGAGCATCTACGGGCTCAGCTTGCATACGGGGAACAATTCCGTTTATAAAAAGAGTAAACAATGTCGGTGCCATTGAACAACCCTGTCGAACCCCACGCTCGACAGGGAAGTCAATAGTATCGTTGCCGTAGCCACCCCATTGGATCTTAGCATAAGTGCCCTCATGGAGTCTCATGATCAAGGTTAGAATAATCATCGGGACCCCCAGAGCTGCCAACACTTCCCACAATTTTGCCCTCGGCACCAGGTCGAATGCAGCCCGTAGGTCAACAAAAGCTGCGTAGAGACTGCATCCGCCCAGGACCACTGTCCGCCATTGTATCAGTTGGAAGCGGAAGACCTGGTCTACAGTGCTAGTAGCTCTGCGAAACCCAGCCTGAAAAGGGGATAGGACGTTCTGCTCCTCAGCCCAATCAAGCAGATTATTAATGATTACACGTCCTACCACTTTTTGGACCGTGTCTATTAGGCTGATTGGGCGGTAATTACAGGGTTGGGCACGATCCCCCTTTTTATATACTGGGATAATGACAGCACCCCGCCAGGATACCGGGATTTCAGCGCCCCTGGCTATATGGTTTAGTAAAAGGCAGATGTACTTGCTCCACCTATCGGTGTCATCTAAGAAGACATCCGCCGGGACTCCGTCGTTACCCGGGGCTCTGCCCCTATGAACAGATTTCAGGGCAATCAGGATTTCGCTTAGCATAAAAATATCTTCATCTGCGAACAGATATATTAGGTTAGAGTTGCTAACAGGCTGATCTCTGGAAGAGTACTGCTCGCTGAAGAACTTAACCCAGGCATCATGAGGGACATTATTGTTGGGAGGCTCTGGAGATCTATCATGACCCCATTTGACAATATGCCAAAATTGTCTAGAATTTCTACTTTCACTAGCACATCTCAGTTTCTGCCAGTGTCCTTCGTCCCAGTCTCTTTTTGCCCTGGCAATACAGTTTTTATAGTGCTTCCTGGCAAACCGAATATCACTCAATTTATTGCTTTTGATTGCAGCTCCTAGTTTAAATCTTGCTGCCCTGCAATCATGATTGTACCACTTTGCTGATTTAAATGGACAAGCCCTATTATTTCGTGCGGGTTTTAAGAAAAAGTTTTTGACTTCATTAAAGAGAGTCGTATGAACTGTGTTGACATCTTCTTGTCCTTGTACATAAGCAGTAATATTTTCCAGTGCCAGAATGGCCTTGTCTGCCGCTGCTCTTATCTTTTCCAGGGCCTGCTGGTCAGTCTTAACACCAGACCATCTTAACCTACGCATGTTATTGGATGGCGTAATCATTGGGGGCACAAGTAGGTCACCAGGATTTGGAGTAATTACGTTAGGTGTCCACCAATTATGTGAGACGCATAGCGGGTCGTGGTCGCTTTCTATCCTGGCTGTAACTACCATGTCACTGAGAGATGACCATATCGATAAACTGCAGATGACGTAGTCAATGCGACTTTTGCTTCGCCCGTTATTAAACGTCATGGCGGGAACACGGTCTGATTGGGTTCGGCCGTTCAGGGCTCGTAGCCCATGCTCCAAGCACATAGCGTTTAGACCTAGGATGTCAGCCGTCCACCGAGTTATCGGGGGGGACTCTAGTGTAGGAATGTCCCAAAGCTGATCTTCCTCCGATCCCAGAGGAGAATCACTAGTGATGAGAGGTTCGAATGTCCGATTCAGATCACCTGCAATTAGAATGTTTTTTCCTGCAGATTGGGTCTCAAGAAGTGTAAAAAGGCACATAAGAACCTCAGATCTACCTTTGCTGCCACCTCTAGCATAGATATTATAAATATCTATGGAGATGGGTAAATCACTGGTCAATCTGATAAGCTGTATATCTTTTTGGTCAAGTTCCACACATTTTACAGCAATTCTTAAAGACTGCCTAACCCATATGGTAAGGCCCCCCATCGGCCACCCTTTAGGGCCCTTAATAGCAGGAACATGAAAATTTACATACCCCAATGCAAAAGTAGGCTCACACGCCCAAGTCTCCTGAAAGATACAGAGGTCATACTTGTTAATAAATTCAAACCAATCAGCACTGTCCATTTTGGAAGATATTCCAGCCACATTCCATGACAAAAGATTCCCTGAAATAGGTGTCATAAGAGTACCGGGGTTTGTAGTATGCTTGTTTGACATCCTACCCCCTATAGCCTGGTTTATGGTTGTAACATTAGATAACCCAGGTAAAATCGACAGACATCAGCCCCAGAGGGCTAGTTGTTGTTAAATTACAGGCTAAATCAGGTATACTTTTGGCACAAAGAGGCACGGTAACAGAATTACAGGTAGATGGTTGTCAATCGCTTAAGTTGGACAATGCAGAAAAACGATTTTCCAACCCCAGACCCCAGTCCACTGAAGCAACATCCTTTCTCCCCCTCTTAGACACAATGTTCCATTTGGTTCTTAAAATACTTGAGTTTGGTCCGCTTCCCTTTCTAGGATAGAAGAAGTCCAAAGTCAGTGGAACGATTGAAGTTGTTCGCCTTTGTGGTGGTAAGATGTTTGGTAAGATATTAGGCAAGACCCCAGGGTCAGAGAAATGGAGGACGACACACTCCCCTTTGAATTTTTTCACCCTGTCCCCGATCCACTGTACCCTTCTCGCTTTGACGAGCTCTTCAGAGAGTTGCTGCTTTCCCCAGGGAGTAATTACCATGTTGGTGGTTAACCATGATAAGGATTTGTTTCTTAGAGAAGATGTTGTTTCCCGCTCACCTTGAGCCAAGGGAGGAACATTGGCAAGGACAAGTACCAATGGGGATGCTTCAACCACAAGCTCGAAAGTCCTTTTTTCAATAAATGGGTCTTCAACAGCAGGAGCAGGGATCAAGGTAATATGGGAATCACCAGGTAGAGTGTTATTACTTGCCATTAGGGGGTTTGATACAGGGGCAGGGATGAGACCACTAACAGCTGTAGTTACTGATTTGTTTACAGATTCCTCTATCTTTGCAGAGACATTTTCCGGAAGTTTCCCTATCTCACCCATGGTTTTTTGTAATAGACCTTCCAGTTGGTTAACCTCAGAAGTTAACTTATCTATTTTGCTAACCAGGGGTTTGACCACACCTTTGATTTTTGTGTCCATCAGAGCCAGTAGTTTATTAAATTGGGCATTTGAAAGTGTAACATACGCCTCATTAGTCAGGTCATGCTCCTCTTCCTCAGAGTGTTTCCTCGGGGGGTTTGCTACTCTATTCTTGGCTGACCTGAGACATTCCCGTTTACCCGGGACGGGTGCTGGAGGAGAGGTAGAATGATCCTGACTAATAATTATATCAGACAGTACCTCATTGACGCGAAGGTCTTCAGTTACAGCAACGGTACCACTGGGCTGTATAGTGATAGTATCCGGAAACAAGTCAGGTGTAGCACTATTAGTGCTATTGTTGATTAGAAGGCCAAAGGGATCGTCAGCCTCGATGTCAATAAAGGGAGATTGGGTAGATGAGTCTATTCCCAAAGAGGCTCTTCTGTCGTTGTTAATTTTTTCAACAACTTGTACCAGATAGTTCTCAATAGAGTTGCTAGGAGTAGTTAACTTTTTAGGAGGCATCATACACTTTATAAACAACCAAAGTCAATGTAACTTACGTAGCAATCTGCAAAGAAGGTGTCGATATGCAAAGGCGTCAGCTCCAGAGCAGCGAGCCAAGAGACCAAGCCCAACCCAACCTTGGCCAACCTCGGACGGCCTCAGACGGCCTCAGACGGCCCGCCCTTTGCCCGGGCTTCGCCCGGCTCGTCCCGCGCGCGTCCCGCGATGCGCGGGTCAGGTGTGTTTAAATACGCCTCCTCGGGGCGTTGCAGTATGGTGTACCTTAGCCCCAATGCCTTCTGGGCAAGGTAGTGTCCTTTCCAGCGCCGATATTCACCCTGGTGCGAGCGTTTCCCGTGAAGCGGGAAACGCGAGAGGTGACAGTGAGTCCGATGAAAGGGCGCGTGGCTCACCCTAATCCATAAGCCCCAACAGCAGTGCTTCACAAAGGGACCGGCAATCCGTGTTCTACCTCGATGCGCGGGTCAGGTGTGTTTAAATACGCCTCCTCGGGGCGTTGCAGTATGGTGTACCTTAGCCCCAATGCCTTCTGGGCAAGGTAGTGTCCTTTCCAGCGCCGATATTCACCCTGGTGCGAGCGTTTCCCGTGAAGCGGGAAACGCGAGAGGTGACAGTGAGTCCGATGAAAGGGCGCGTGGCTCACCCTAATCCATAAGCCCCAACAGCAGTGCTTCACAAAGGGACCGGCAATCCGTGTTCTCCCGCGATGCGCGGGTCAGGTGTGTTTAAATACGCCTCCTCGGGGCGTTGCAGTATGGTGTACCTTAGCCCCAATGCCTTCTGGGCAAGGTAGTGTCCTTTCCAGCGCCGATATTCACCCTGGTGCGAGCGTTTCCCGTGAAGCGGGAAACGCGAGAGGTGACAGTGAGTCCGATGAAAGGGCGCGTGGCTCACCCTAATCCATAAGCCCCAACAGCAGTGCTTCACAAAGGGACCGGCAATCCGTGTTCTCCCGCGATGCGCGGGTCAGGTGTGTTTAAATACGCCTCCTCGGGGCGTTGCAGTATGGTGTACCTTAGCCCCAATGCCTTCTGGGCAAGGTAGTGTCCTTTCCAGCGCCGATATTCACCCTGGTGCGAGCGTTTCCCGTGAAGCGGGAAACGCGAGAGGTGACAGTGAGTCCGATGAAAGGGCGCGTGGCTCACCCTAATCCATAAGCCCCAACAGCAGTGCTTCACAAAGGGACCGGCAATCCGTGTTCTCCCGCGATGCGCGGGTCAGGTGTGTTTAAATACGCCTCCTCAGGGCGTTGCAGTATGGTGTACCTTAGCCCCAATGCCTTCTGGGCAAGGTAGTGTCCTTTCCAGCGCCGATATTCACCCTGGTGCGAGCGTTTCCCGTGAAGCGGGAAACGCGAGAGGTGACAGTGAGTCCGATGAAAGGGCGCGTGGCTCACCCTAATCCATAAGCCCCAACAGCAGTGCTTCACAAAGGGACCGGCAATCCGTGTTCTCCACATTGGTCCTAAACACAACATACAATGCAAATCGTACAGCAATCTATGATTTAGAGACACAAGTTAGTCTGTGACATTGCGGCTCATTTCATCAGTCTAATGACTCTGCCTTGTGGAGTTATTAGATCCATATCCAATATGACAGGAACCTCAGGTGCTGGCTCCAGAAGTAAGACTGACAGTAGGAGGTTTGAGACAAGACAAGATGAAGAAGAACTACCTAAAAATCCTATAGAAGTAAATGATCTTCGAGTCTCTACCTCCCCCTTGCTTTCCCAAGTCCAGGAAGCGCTCTTTAGGAGGTTCTAAGGAGTACGATTAGCTTTGATAGGAATAAAGATAAACTTGCCATCCACTTAGATAAGGACTCATGAGTGAGAATGTGGCAAGAACACACACCACTCAGCACCTGGACAACAGCATTGTGGGATCAGCTCATCTCCTTCTGGCCCACGTGCCTAGGATAAAGAGGGCTCGTTCAGGGGGTCGCCTCTTTTCCTACAACGCACCCAAGCTGTGGAACGCCCTTCCCCCTACCCTGCGCGCTGGACCCAACCTCTCCACATTCCGCAAGAGTCTGAAAACTTGGCTCTTCCCTTAATTCCCCCTTTCCTTTCCTACCTCTGTCACCAGCGCTGGGACGCTCAAGGGCAGCCATGCGCTTTATAAATCCTGTTTTCATTTCATTTCACTGGTCAAAAGGTTTTGAAGAGTATAAGGAGTTGGAAGTCATCTAACAACTGCTCTCCACCCGATTTTTTACTGAAGAAACTGTGTAAGCTCTGAGCCAGAGACGCAAGGGTGCACGTGATGCTGAATGCCAGAACCCAGACACTTACAGGAAGATTACAGGGACCTCAGTGTTCTACCACAGAATTATCAACTCCCACTCCAATTAGGCTAAGAGAACAGATGTGTTCTGGTAACCCTGCCCAGATAAGCTCTTGAACAAGACAGTCCCTCTGGTGGTGGAGTGGCGGTTCAGTCAGATTTGAGAACCACAGCCAAGTCCTTAAATACGCTCTTAAAGACAAGGAGACACACAAGCAACTTATTATGTATCCTGGCGTGAAGCAGGTGTCTTTGCCTAGGATAGGTTGGTTAATCAAATACCAGCATTTGTCAAGCGCACAGCTACCTCCAGAGAGGTGTCCCGGTGCTGGGGGCCATCGGGAAGATTAAGCAAGCTATTGTCCAGAGTCACAAGGTGCTGAGCTACCGTGCCACCGGCGCCGGGGATCGAACCGTGAGCCTCTGTGTTCCGGAGTAAGCCACCCTGGCTGCTGCACCACACCACAGGTATTCAGCTTCTAGGGGATTCAACAGGACCGGAGTTAATTTTTTATGTTTAGTGGGAGGCAGTTGCAAACTTTAGTACCAATGTCAGAGAACGTCCGGTCTCTTGGTCTTGTCCTGTGCAAGCGTGGAATGTGAGCGAGTAGGAGTCCCGAGGTGAGGAGGTGGTTGGTGGAAGGAGATACGACTGCTCAGATCGGTAGGGCCTGGGAGATGGGGGAGGTGGAGGTGTGTGTGATCTGAAAATGAGAGCGTTTGGGTTATTGAGAGGTGGAAGACTGAGGAGTCTGACTACAAAGTTCTGGATGGCTTGTCGTTTTCTATGGAGTTGCTTGGTTATACCAGCATAGAGGGTGTTTCTGTAGTACAACTTGCTGGTGACTAGGGCATAAGTGCAAGTTTTTCTAATGTTGCTTGGAAGCTATTTTCAGATCTTACTCAGCATCTTCAGGGTGTGGAACCAGGATGTAGTGGCAGCGCTGACTTGTCCGGTTAGATCCAGTTTGCAGTAGATGATTATTCAGAGGTTCTTTGCGTGGGTGCAGTGTTCTATCCGTTTAGTGGCAGATCCAGCAGACAGAGGGGGTCCTTGGATATCAATCTCATACAAGCGTGTGATTTGGATGAGGTGTGAGACCGTGCCAAATGCTGCAGAGGTCCAGGAGAATGTGGGCTGCTGTGTCTCTTCTGTCAAGGATCATGCAGATGTCATCTGTGGCAGCGATGAGTGCGCTTTCTGGATTGTGGTTGGGACTGAATCCGAACTGCTTAGCATGGAGGAACTAGTTGTAGCTGAGGAGTCGGTTGATTAGTTTCTCTGAGACCTTTGCCAGGTATGGTAGGAGGGAGATAGATCTGTAGTTGGAAAGCGCTGGATGGGTTCTTAAGCAGGGGCATGACGGTGGCATGTTTCCAGGTGTCTGGGAATGGGCCAAGTCGATGGAGGTGCTAAGAACGAGGGTGTTAGTACTTCACCGATTGGTATGAATCCTTTGCTTAATGTGGGGAGGGGGCAAGGGTACGGCCGCACCCCTCCCACCCCAACTGCCGAGTGGATGGTCTTCATGGTAGCAGCAATTGCGACAGAGGTGATGTTGTTCTTTGGCTGTGATGGGAAGTTGAGTTGCGACGGTGAAGGGTCGAAGTTGCTACATATGGAGGTGATTTTGTTACAGAAGAATTTCAAGCGCTTGTTGCCAAGGTCTTATGAGGGGGTGATTCTGCAGGAGCTGGCAGGAGGCACGTTGAAATCTTTGATGTTGGCAAACGGATCCTTGCTGCTGTTAGTGCCGGTGTTGATGTAATCTGCAAGATGTTTGCGCTTCGTGTTCTGTATCTGATGGAGGTAGCGTCTTGGGGCTGATTTGAAAAGGTCTATCTTTGGCACCTTAACATGATCCCCATTTACAATACAGTTGCTTGCAGTGCCGTTTCGTTAGTCTGAGTTTCTCTGTGTATCAGCTGGCCTGTGTTCAGGCTCTTGCAGTTGGGTTGCACTTGAGGGGAGCCAGGGTGTCGGCGCATGCTGTGATCCAGCTGTTGAGGTTCTTGATGGCTTTCGGCAAGCTGCTGTTGTATCCGGGACGGAGTACAGAGAGGGCGTAACCACACTACTCTTCTGTGATGCTGTTCCAGCTCCCGTGGTTGGTTCAACAGCTTTATGGTCTACCGACACATCAGGATAAAATGTATACCACTTCTACTGATCATCTTCTCTCTGGGTATTAGTGGGTGAAACTCGGTTGAAAAGAATTATTAATAGGTCAATATTTTTCCACATCATAATTCCTACAGTTCAGCTTTATGGTCTACCGACACATCTGGATAAAATGTATACCACTTCTACTGACCATTTTCATTTAACAGGAGAAAATGCTCTAGGACAAATTCAGATGGTAATAAGCCTCTTGCAACATTTCCTTCAAGAACTTGGTGAAAACTGGGGGACGCATCTTCCTGACTGAGGCAATTAACCAGGATTTCAATATTTGAAGATCAAGCACAAGAGCATGTAGATGCTGAAAAGGTTCTATCAAAAAAGGCTTGGTCAGAACATCAGTTGGTGACTGAATGACATGGAGACATGGAATGGTAAAGTACTTTTCAGGCCACTGCTGGATTATGGTCATGAAAACTTGTGGTGCTGAGTCCACCGGAGAGCATATGAACTGCTCAGGAACTGGAGACATCTACCATTTGCAACTCTTTGCAGCTTCTTTCTGCAAAATGCTTGCCTAGACAGTTTGGCCCTGTATCGGCTCACTGTTGGACAACATTTCAGCAGTCAGGTTGATCAATCATACAGAAATGCTGAGGTATATAGGCTGTTGAATATACAGTGAAGATTTCTTTTCCATTTCCACTTCCAATACAAATTTCATCTGAGTGGGATCGCTGCCCGTGCTCACCAATGAATTAGGTATCTGAAACTGATAATACCTTGCAAACAGTCTGTGGGTGCAGCTCCTGTAATCATTCAAGGGCCAACCATCTAACTGGGTGTGTCACACACAGACTTCTTGGTCTCCAAATCCAATACTAAAATTCCACTGCGTTTCTGTCAGACATGACAAGGAGGCAGCAGGAACAGGCAATTATTGTTTGGAAGAACAGGGTTGTAATGTGCATTTTCTTTATTATGCGTAGAGCCTTACCACAGGTGGGAGTGGACCTACTTTTTAGTTCCACAGGCCATCCCCATCCACTAGTGTTGGAGGGACACTGTCTAATAACCTTGTAAACTGGAGCATTTCCAGAAACAAAGTGGTATCCCATGCTTTAAAAAAAGGCTACTCTGATCAGCAGGGACTTTGGGCTCCAGGAATCTCCAAGTCGTACTAATCAACTCAGAACATATGGGCTGTTTTTATCTGTGGAAAGGGATCTTTGTACCTTTGCTGCCCTTCAGTACACATTCTGAATTTCTAATATAGTGGTGGATGGTAAGACTTACAGAAGAAGGATATTTTACAGATCGGTGATGTCAGCTTGCCATACTCTTTGTACTACAGCTGCAGAAAACGATTTGATTTACCAGTCGTTATGGTACAGTTGCACTACCCCCCCCCCCCCCCCATAATGTTATTAATGCTAGGACAATGTTGGTCAAGGGATTATGGTCAGATCAAGATAAAAAGAGGAGAGTTGAAGTGGTCCCTGGTTAGTCAGTACTTAGCTAGAGGTTCCATGGCCACCACCATCTAGTGGAAGACCAAATGAAAACTAGGAACTCTTTTAGAGAGTCTGTGTTTTAGGAGTTCAACTTTCAGTCCATCAATCAATCAGAACTTTGAGAGTGACATAACAATTCCTACAAAAGAATACAAATTATCTATATGAATGCATGGGAAAATGTACATTAAAGTCAGAGGAGAGAAACATTAGCATTTGCTCACATATTTCACACTTAAGAGGTGGAGATAGTTTAACATAAGAATTTATTTATATAGCTATTTGCTCACTTTCGACTAAGTTTGGTAATATACATACTACATACATAAATACATAACTCCCCCTTGGTTCTACTTCTCTCACAAGGTAAGTGCTACCCCATCCTGAATAAAGTAGATGTTTTGGCATGAGGTAGATGAAAATGATTTGTTGTAGAAAAATAAATGAATGAAAACGTTTTTATTGTGAGGACTTGGACTTGTCACAGTTCCTACAGATTATTTTGTCAAGTACTTTATTACTTGTATCAACTTGTATCAACTAATACAAGAAAGACTTCGGTTATCAAACATTTGTATTCATTTGGGTCAAGTCTTAAGGCTTCAAAGCTGTAAAAGACATTTTATTTTGCTTGATGATTCGTATTGCACACCACAAGGGAAATATAAAAACTTAGGTTGGTTATTGTGATGAGTGAATTTATTAACTGGTCCAAGAAAACAAGTTGGCACATGGAAAGCACAAGCTTTCAGGAGCCATTGTTCAGACAAATGTAGTTCAAAAGCAGCATGACTGCAACTGTATTTGTATTTATTATTTTTGTATATGCAGCATATACCAGAAAACAATTGTAGTCTCAAGGCACAAGAGGAGCAGCTGAGGAAGAGTGAGAGACTGGACAAAAGCAAGCACAAATGGATTACTGAAATAAAACACCTAAAGTTCAACAGTCCATTATGCATCAGGTTCGAATTTGCTTAAAAGGAATTGTCCACAGCAGCTCTGGAGGTATTTAGTGTTGGTGCATAGATATCAGCAGTAGGTGGGAAGGTGCTGCTCTCTCCTGGTTCTAGCGAGTCATTTTCTACCAAGGGCCTGATTTACATTTCGGCAGACGGGTTACTCTGTCACAATGGTGATGGATATCCCGTCAGCCAAACTATCAATCCCATAGGATATAATGGGATTCATATTTCGGCAGACGGGATATCAGGTACCTTTGTGACTGACTAACCCGTCCGCCAACTCTAAATCAGGCTCAAAGTCTTTTTCTTTGCTATTTGGAGGCGATGAGATTAGTGGTTTTGTAGCAGCCAAGAAATAGGTCTGTGAGGTAATTGGAGGATTTTTTCGTAGACTTTCAGATGGTACACATGGTGTTCAGTATGATTTGTTGTTTAATAGAAAGCCTGTTTAATTTAGCTCGGTCATAAATGCAGTCATGTTTTTCCAGACCAGAGATAAGTCTGACAGCTCTGTTTTAAAACATTTACAGTTTAGACAATGTCTTGAGTAGGGCACTGAGAAGGACGGTGGAGCAATGGAGAAGTCTGGATTGCACAACTTGCTCAATGAGGAGGATCCGCGGGAGAATGAGGAGCACGGAAGAGATTTTAGCTATGTTCTAGAGGTGGTAGTGGGCATTTTTGGTAATTGCTTGAGGTCGAGGTGCAAAATAAATGTCTGAATCGAAGATGACGCAAATACTCCAAGCTATTTTGACTCACACAGAAGGAGACTCGAGGTCTACTGGCCGTTTGACAGGGAACACGTCTGAGATTGGAATTCCAAAAATAAGGATTTTATTTGTGTGATGGCAGAGGCAAGTTAACAATATCAATGCCAAAACATGAAAATGCACTCCACAACTTGGTTAAAGGACCACAGAATTATGCTGCTGTGTGAAGGTGTGAAAGGCTGAAGATTCAGAAGGAGGCCCAAGCCTGGGGTTAGTTTGGTGTCAAGAGTCAAAGAAGAAGGTGAAACAGTACGAGTGCTCTAGACTAGAGGGTTTAAATTACAGAAGTTCTCCCTCATCTGTGTCAATTTCTTATTCCACTAGTATGCATAACAAACCTGTTCTGTGTGCACAGTGTCAGTCCTCTACACACTGTCTGATATAGTTTGCTGTATACACCACAAGCTAGTGTCTTTTAAGGGTCTGTAGGGCACTGGTTAGTACTTTATCACAATTTCAATGCTTTTTAGTATCTGAATCATTTGATATCCGAGTTGACTAATTCAGATTAATCAGATTTAACACTTTGTAGTTTTAAGTTTTATTTTGCTTCAATGCAGGTCCAGTGAGCTATCTTTTGTATCCACATATGTATGCTAATTTAAATGTTATTCCATCAGGGCCAATTAACAGGACTGCAAAGAATACACAAAAAAACCTTCAGCTTTTGTTTTTTGCCACTTTTAATGTTCTCATTTTTATTTGTAAAAACATGCTTTTCTTTTTTTTTCTTTCTTCGATAACATAGCGTGGTGAAGACTAACTTAAAACAAAATGGAATATGCACTAAATGTAATTGCAAGGTATCAGCAGTGAAATGAATATAAAACGGTTCGAAGATTTCAACAGGTAGCTTTAGTTACTTTCATCAAGCACATGAAATGGGTTTGCTTGCAATTCTTACCCGGTAAATAAAAGCCTGAAAAGGGGTCCGACCCCGCACTGATGATCATGTTAGAGATTTTATCGATGACCCCTTGCTCTGCAAGGTATCTTCGCCCATGAAATGTGGAGGCCAACGAGGTTACCATTTCGATACATGTGACACTGCAAGAAAAAAAAGGAAGCTCCAAAAACTGGTCGGAAAATAAGTACGAAAAATAAGAAAACAGACATCTGTGCCACTATTCGATATTCAAGGCATTCATGAAGGAATAAAGCTCATTTTCATTTCAATGTCTTGTTCCCACGTAGGTTCCCAGGCAGTGTTTAAAGATCAATACTCCCTCGTACAAGATGATGGGCTGTCTCACAATGATACAATCTCCTCGACTGCTCAACAGTGAAAAAGAGTTACACACTTGTAACCATATTTCTCAAGCAGTGAACTCCTTCTTACAGTCTGAAAATTTTCAAAATGTTGAAACTACATCGATAATTGTAGCTTTATTCAGGAAAGGAGCCCCGGCAAATTACCAGCATGTCCTGGTGCTTAATGAGAAACTGAAGATATATGGTAAAGTATGTCTAAATCGAATACAGAAATGAGTAGACTGAAATAATAAACTGAGGTATCTTCAAGCAGGATTCTAGAAAGGAGTAGGAACCAGTGAGCAGGTTCCCGAACTATATCAAATCAGGTCAAAGTATTGCCAACTTAAAAATAGGTCTCAGTACATAAATCTATTGACCGTACAACCGCATTGGAGTTTGTTGAAAAAAGTGTATTATAGTCCCTTTTATTTCAGCAGGAGCTGTCAAAAAGGATTGTATCAGCTTTACAAATCCTGCAAGGTCCCAACAGGAAAATAAATTAAAGTGCAGTCTAATCCAGAATTTTAGTGCAGGGTTATGGTGCAAGGCTGAACTTGATGGGGATTCAGTGAATTCAATCATTCAGGTTTATAGGATGAAGACATACGAAACATCTGTTGCTGAACTGTCTGGGATCATTAATACTACACGTATTCATAAACTAGAAAAAATACCATAAGTAATTGCCCTGAAACCAGTGTTGGTGGGGATTAGGCTATATGTCAACTCTTACAAAATAAAATAATATATATTTACAAAAAATGTAATACACTAGAAAGCATCCCATTTAAAAGAAAACCTAAAGGGATTGGGTGTGGAAATCTTTGGGATTAACTAAACCATGTAAAGGCAACTACAGTTAAGGTGATCAAAAGTTATTAGCACAGAAACTATGAAATACTAAATATTTACATAAAAATATGTGTAACGACTGTATGGTAAATAGCATATGGAAAAAACAAAATATTTATATAGACCATGTACAGATAATGCTTAAAGAAATTGGGTGCAGAGGTTTTTGGGAAAATCCACAATTTATAAATAAAACTACAGTTAAAGTAATCAAAGAGTGTTATTGGCACAGAAAGTGTGAAATATTCATTTTGATTTATAAGAGCCACCCTGTGCCTTCTGGCTATTTCATTATGAAGACTGAATTGAGATTTTACTCTAAATTGGACCGCCTGGCAGTGTGTACTTGGTTAGAAGTTGGACGTGAGCAAAGACTGGAATCGGTAACTACTGGTTCCAGGATCTTGGGCATAGAGGCTTCTAGCTGAAAATTGGCCAGGTCTTATGATCAACAGTTTTATTAATTTCAACTGCAACAGACTTTTTTTCAGAGGAGTAAGCACCACACTTTGTGGTAAACTCAGATTGCAGAGATGTGATCTTACTGGGCTGACAGCTGACCTAGTGTTCTTGAAGATCAAAGGAGCAGCAGCCAGCTAACAGGAGAAGGGGAAACCACAATGCATTACTTTGATCCACCAGTCTTTGAATGTTGAAGAAAATGGAAAGAACGAGTGCAAGAGAAAGAAGTGCTGTTCGATGAGCTGCGAAACAAGAGAAAGGATGGGTTTGGTACCTTGAATGGCATTGAAAGGGGCTGAGCCACATAAAACTTGAACATTGAAAAGTTGTCTCTGCACTCAAATGACTTTAAACAATATGGAAGACCTTAATCGAACATCTTTCAAGCAGATTATCTCTTTACTTTGCAAGACCTCTTTAGGTCTGCCTACACTGCGCATGTGCTGCAAGAAGTATTGTTTAAAATTCAGTGGACTTACAACCTGCACACAATATAACATTGGCTGTTTTTATTGTCGCTCTCATTTGCAATCTTTTGATTGCTTAGCTACCATTACTTTCTTGAGTTAGCTCCTCCCAGGAGCATGGACCAAGTACATGTATTCTTCTTCGTCTTTTTGCAACAGACAATATATTTTTTTTATAAGAGTCTCAGTTTTATTCCTGGATTTGCAAGGTGCTTTCCTACTTTTAACACAAGCATACAGATTATTTATGCTGCTTTCAGCCTATCTGCCATCTCTGACACTTTAGTTACTCACACTCACAATGTACTACTCTATGCCATTCTACTTTACAGCACTGCATTCTGTGCCACTTCATTCCAGCATGTCACTTCACTCTACTCTACTGTGCGCCACTCTACTCTACTCCATTGAATGACAAACTCCACCCTACTCAACTCCACTCCCACCATTCTACGCAACTCTACTATGAGCCGCGCCACCAACTGAATGCCATCATGCTGAACAGAACCCACGCTACTGTACAACATGGTTAAAGGACATTGGCAAAGCCAATAGCTCACATAAATGAGACCTATTGGCTTTGCCAACTCATGTTTATGTTGTTCCATTTAGTCAATTTCAGAACATAGATCAGAGTACATTTGCCAATTACTCACATGATATATAGCATCGTCAGATGATGTGTGCTAAAATGTTCCAACAACAAACTGTGGTCCATAATAGTGAGTATGGCTACACCAAAATAAACAAATGTGTGTGTTTATATATCTCAACTCAAAATTAAATAATATGGTTTCTATACGTAATGCACTGTGGTTTAAAGCCACCAATCCAATATTTCTAAGAAAGCCCAGGTGGGGCAGCATGATAAGTTCTTAGATGCTCCACCCTGAATCTTCTGTAGTCAAGGTTAGGACTATATTTGAACAGGGGGCTCCTCTTTTGTAAAAGATGGGGTTCTCGGAACAGTCTTTTGCGCCTCAATTTACGTCTGAATCTCTTGCTCCTCTGGATGTCGATGGGTTTCAAACTCACACCTTTTGGCTGGAGGACATTTAGTGGGCTACTCGGGCGAGGATGCATTATTAAAAATGCTTCATACCATAGGAAATGGAATTGTCTTTGGAACAAGATTACAAGCTTGCCTGGCTTCTTTCGTTGGTGGGCTTTCCTACTCTTTCTATTTCTTGAAGAGCCACCAATTATCATAGCTACTCCCCCGAAGTAAGCAGGGAACTCTGCCGTTCACCCATTTGCAGCTGCTACCGTTGAGAGCTATTGGTACATCAGATTTATACCAGTCCGTGATCTCTGTTACTTATTCTATAAACACGGAAAACTCTGAGGTGCACCAATTACTTACCCGTTTAAAAATGCTGACAAGGATAGTTTTGTACTGTTCTTTTTTCAGAGCATTTAATGAGAGGGTGAATAAATAAACTTGCAGGAAGATTACTATTTATTGCAATGAAAAGGGTCCATGTCCATTTATTATCTTTTGACCTATTGCTGGTAGTCTCGGTTGTGCATGGTAGATCGTGTGAAAGAGTATGAGATCTTTACTTCAGGGATCAGAGGGCAAAGTGTGAGTCAGCTTCTTGTTTCCTTCCAAAGTGCCTATGCTCCCGTTTGTGCTAGGCCATTAGCATGTGGGCTGGTGGTCATGGAAGAGGCAGGTATGGATGCCACTGGTTTTTGCAACTCATATTGCTACAGCAATAATTTAGGACAACGCCTGGAAGACACTGTAAAGGTCGAGGCCAAGTTGATGCAGTATATTTGTTACCAATGCTTGGTGAGCTAAAGTTGTTTTCCGAGTCAACAAATAAAATCAGGACAGTCCAATGTCGGTGTCTAAAAGAACAAAGCAGTGCACCAACAGCTATTCAGGAGTTGTAAACCTCAGAGTGATGAGTTGCGTATGTTCCTCTAATGCAAACACAAGATGTCACAGTAAATTAAGTTAGTCTTCATCCCTGCCGAATGGCTGCTGACTTGGGAGAAAAAAGGATTACAAAATTCCCTAAGATCCCTGGATATTTTCTTCTGTTATTCTCACTGCAAATCAACTTACCCAACTAAGACATCATCACCAGTCAGTTCTTCAAGAAGTTGTGATATCAATCCACTTTTTATGCAGTATCCCAAGGACTCTTCAGACACTGAAGAGATCTCCACGATTAACTGAAGAAGAAAATAAATTAAATAGTAAAGTCAACAAAATACAGAATCGTACAAATAAATTTGTACCCATGGAGAAATGTTTTTAGTAAAGTTGGACTATGGTATAACCAATCCCATCTCAAAATAAATACATAATCCATACCATAACTCAAAGTAATGTCAAATCTACTTTATGATTACCGTATTTTCCGGCGTATAAGACGACCCGGCGTATAAGACGACCCCCTACTTTTCTTGACAAAATGTAGGTTTCGTGTTATACTCGCCGTATAAGACTACCCCCACTTCCTAACATCCTACAGTCCCCTTTCTATCTCCATGGACTGAGGAGATCATGTGGTACTGACGCTCCTCTCCTTCCGATAAGCGTAAGAATTATGGAAGGAGAGAGAGATCAGCACATGTGGAGGAGCGCCTCGTCTGCCTGGGGATGTGCAGCTGCAGTCAAGGTAGGGCTCACGGCGCCATTTGTTTGCTTTTGATACTTGCGCAGTGTTTGAGTTGCCTCTGGCTGGCGAGGGGCTGATATCGTGTTGCACAATGCCACCATCGCCTATGTAACGTTCGTTCTTGTGCTACCGTAGTTGACTGCCATCAGTTCTGATGAAATTACCGTACCGTACTTCTGCTCTGCTCATTAGCAGCCTGCGGTACCGTAACTGTAATTTATTTTCAAGACCGCTTACAGTGGGTTTACTTTTGATACGTACTTCCACAGTGCCTGGCGACGGGCTGATATCGTGTTGTTGCACAGTGCCACCATCGCCTACGTTCTTCGTTCTTGTGCTGGAGTTCCCTAAGCGATTCAGAAAAGGGGGTGGTGATGAACAGAGTGTCTGAATTAAGCAGACCACTCTTACCCCGTCCAAAGATCAGGGCTTGATCCATCATCGTTATTTATCTCACTGCACCATCCCAGCTCAGAACCTGGCTATATGCAAATCAGTCTATCCCTGGCCCAGTGCATCATGGGAACAGGGCAGACTAAACTACCAAGCCAATTCTTCACCAGAAAGGAGACAAGCTACCGGGGACCGGTTTCTGGCATTTCAGCCGTCTCGGCCCGGCTTGCTTGAATCCTGATGGTGCAGTGAGAAAGGGACTCATGTCTGAGTATACCCTGCCACACCTATAGTGGCCAAAAACGATTCAGAAAAGCGGCACCATTTTCAATTGAGAAGCGGTCTGACACCTTCGGGTGAAGTCCGCGCTATGTAAAACATACCGTCAATTTTGGTACCCGGCGTATAAGACGACCCCCGACTTTCCAGAACATTTTAAGGGGTTAAAAAGTCGTCTTATACGCCGGAAAATACGGTAACTCATTTTCTTTGGTATCCGCGATGCTGTGGGCAGTGTCAATTTGGGTTCAATTATGTGGAATAAAGGGGCTTGAGACATTTATACACAACATTAAAACTATCCCGTTATCCTCCCCCTGGGCGCAGCATCATAATATATTATGCAATGAGGCTAGTGACAAGTTACAAGTGACAAGTAGGACAAAGGTAGTAAATTTCTATTTGTCTAAAGCATTTGGAATCCCAAACTGGGAAATATCATCCCCGTTGCTGATAATCCCACCTTCCACAAGGCTGTTCTCATGGACAAGCAAAGTAAGATGATAGGAACGGGTTTTCAAACGCAAACCAACCAGCTCCACTATCTCAAGTACCACTCCCCTTCTTTACTTATGTCACTACAGTCTCTCTCATCTTCTTTGACAAACTGCATAATACTCTCATCACCTCATTCACACATGCATCTATGAAAAAGTACACATGCCCATCTGCCACCAAATGTACTTCCTTCAGCGCATCCCCCAACTACCAAGTAAAATAAGTGTGTTGATATTCTGCTTTTGTACATCACCGCTAGCTTTACCCCTCCCCTCCTACAAAACACAAGTATCTCCCATCTTGCTACTCACAACCTCCCCAGCCAAATATTAACTAGCTTTGTGCCACCTTTCTCCTGTGCAGCAGCAAATATTGAGCAATGGGGACCTAAGGGTATGACAAGAGATCAGTCTTGTGTTGTGTTTGGGTGGGTCAATGGTGTGAGAAGTCCCTGCTTCTGGTATTCTGGCATCCATGTCTTTCCATAACCCATTGCTTGGAATATGCACATTGGGATGTGTATCTCCATTGCTTATCTAAATTCATTTGTAACTACATCTCTTGCGTGTAGAAGAGAACAATACATTCTCTTCACTTGTGTTTCTCGATGTAGAAGTGATCTGTAGCTGTACAGGTGTTTATTATGGGGCTTAGTGTACATAGGTTGTTTAACCCGTTCTATGCTCATGACGGAGCCGCTCCGTCATGAGCCTCGATTGAGCTGTGCTCATGACGGAGCGGTTCCGTCATGGCCCGCTCGGCGCGAATTTCGCACCTGCGCTGAGCGTTCCATTGAGCGGGCGTGTTCGTGACGGAACCGCTCCGTCACGAGCACAGCTCAACCGTGGCTCGTGACGGAGCGGCTCCATCACGAGCATGCGAGCGCCGCTCGACCCCTCCGCCCCCTTAGCGCTGCGGCAGGTTAAGTCAACTGTGTCCTGAGTCCCGAGGAAATAGATAAATATGAATATGAAGAATGTGTGGGTGCTAGTAGGTACACAATGATATACTGTTTTGGAGGGGGAAATTGGAGGACATGTGCCACATGCTATCGCCCCATATTAACATACATTCAATTTCCTGAGTGTTGGAATTAGGTAGCCTGGCCTAGGGCAAGACTAACATCTAGAGGCACAGTGTAAAGGTTGCAGACCACCCAAAAGTAACTTCACGCAATAGCACTCAAAAAGAAAAACACTACACCAAAATTATATGAAAATACGTGCTGCTTTATATAAAAATATTGTGCTCTGGGTTGTCCAGTACCAGTAACTCACATATAAATAATTCAAATCAGTTTAGATCACTTTCAGGGTTTAGCAATTACACGTCTTAAATCATTAGCAGATAATCACTTTTTCTACATTACTAGCTGTCACTGTACTTCCGGATTCTGTTCACGCTTTTTCATTAGAATAACTGTACCTTAGAATTAATTAGGCTAGATATACTCCGCTAGAATCTTGGGAGAAAGAATCTACTACACAGTATAAGCACAAATACGTTTCAATTCTGGACCACATTAACAATCAGCTTTTGTAGTGAAGACAATTCACTTTAGACACCACTGGCAGATCTCTCTTACACTTCTGATAGCTCAGTTAGGCATTTACTATACTCAGCTCACTTTGTATAATTCCTCAGATCAGTATTACTCTCCAGTTTGGCAAGAATAACCCCTTTTATTAGATCAGGGTAACTTTTCCCTTTAAATAAATAGTATTTCAGTTCACTTTCTTATCTGGTAAAAGGAAGGAGTGAAGACCTATGGATGCCAGCTTACAACAGTACCCGGTCAGTGATCCCCCATAGACGCTGTACTCTCAGAGTCAGAGTCTCAATTCACACAGTTGCTCCCAGGTAACCACCTCCTTACTTGTCTCTGTCGATGTTGTCTCAAGGGTAAGGCTGATCAAGCGCAAGGGCTGGGGGAAGGAAGGCTGACGAGGCTCTCACGCCCCACGAGACTTCCCAGCACAAGCCTGCTCCTCCGCGCTGCTCCCGCTCAGGAAAACCACAAAGGCAGAAGCCTCAAAGCCCCCAGACCTCTTCCGGCCTTGCAACTCTCCCTCCCTGCCCGAGCCGGCTCCTCAGCGCGGCGCTCGAACAGGAGGGATCAGGCCGATCACTCGGCCAGCTGAAAACCCCTCCGGCGCTTCTCCTCAGCGCCGATCTCCTCAGCGCCGATCTCCTCAGACGCTGCTCTGGCGGTCATGCGCGGAAGCGCTCTCGTCGAAGACGCGTCTCGCCGGTCCCGCTCCAGGGAGAGACGCTACACGCCTGGGCCTGCTCACTTCCTTGCCCCTCCTTCCGGGGATAGCTATCGCCGAGGGGGCATGCGCGATGGCGCTCTCACTTCCCTCAGCTTGGTCGCTACCGGCAACGCATCCACAGCGCGGTAGGTGCCCCCGGGGTCCCGCTCACGAAGGAAAGCCTCGCAAGGCTTCTAAGGCTCAGTGGGACCTGCGGGGGCGCTGCCACGGAGCGCGAACCGTGCCCCAGGGGTCCTGCTCTCAGATGAAGTCACTGACCCCGTTCCTCAGCTCTCACCTTCTACCAAACGGATGGGGATGCCTGCCACACCTCACAGGACCAGTTTGGGGGTAAGGAAATCTGGTGATTGTCCAATGGAAGTTCTTCCTTTCCACACTAACGTGAGGAGGGGGGTTAAAAACGGGGAGGCTCCTTCAGACTGAATCCACAGAGCTCTTCCTCAGCACTAATCCCCTATCCCTCCTTACTGGGCAGACTAGGGGCACAGGGGAACTCTCAGCTCAGCTCCCAGTACTGTTAAGATTAACCCCTTGATCCACCTGCCCAGGATCAGCAGGATGAGCTAACTTGGCTAGGACAACAGGACCAAGGAGGGGGCGAACCTTGACAGAGGGCTACTCTTGTAGAGGGAACCACCCTTCAGAATCCTACCCCCACTAGACCTCAGCCTTCACTCTAGCTGCTCCTCACTGACAGACAAAATGGCTGTCCAGCATTCCGCCTTATATAGGCTGCCCTTCAGTGGTCCAGAATGGACCAGAAGGTTCTGGAATGCCCTATGTAAGGCTATGGCCAGGTTCTGTTGGTGACAGTTGGGGCAGTTGGTGGCCACCATTTTAGGTGGTGCCAACTTTCCTGTCAGAACAGGCCTCTGGGCCTGAGGTAAAAGATTATGAGGGGGGAAGAAAACACCTATCCCCCTGACCAACACCTACAAAAAGTCAGTAGACACAAAAATTAACAAGGGTATGAGGGGCAAAAAGGGGACAAAATAAATAAAAATTAGGAAGGACTTCGCCAAAAAGCCAGACAGGTCTAACACTGAGTATTTGATCTAATACATTTTTTGTTCGACTCAGACGGTCTCTTGGCTGGAAAGAGGCACAAGAAAATGGCCTGGGTTAAGCAAGCTTCTTCTAGTGCTCTCTATCACTATCCCACCAAACTCATTCTCACTACTCAGCAGGTCCAAGCTTGGAGAAACCTACTCGCTATGGTGAGTCAGAATTTATCAGGGTGCAGTAGTTTTAGGACCTACTGGCCCGTTCTAGCGAGCTGATAAAGAACAAGTGTTATGTTCTCTCAGAAAGTGAATGAGCAATAAAGAGGTCTTTAAATCTTGTTTTTATCTTGTAATACTTGCTCTGTGTCCAGAGACGAATGTCAAACGTCCGCTTACGTCTTACAATATGCAGTCAGAGAAAGGTAATTGAACAACCTCCAGGATAAAGCAAGCAGAAAATGTAGAGGATTTTTAAGTGAACTGTCTGACAATCAATCGTGCTGTACCAAGTGTGAAGAGAAATTCCGTAAGATGTCTGTTTTTTTTCCTAACACACAGCATTTAAATAGCTTCTGAATGAACTGTACAAACATTTCAAAGGCTTTATTCGGATGGAAACAAATCAGAACACTTTACTTGGTGATATGGAAATGATAAACATTTTTTCTGAAACCCAATTTCCACATATTATTGCTTATAGAATATATAGTTTTATCAGTAAAAGCGCATGTTAGTGGGAAATAATTGCTTTGCTATTTCAATAGAAACATGCTGGTTGTAAATGACAGTGTGCTACCAAATCATGTATTAGTAATACATTTTATAAAAGTGAGCTCTGAACATGAACTAAGAAACATTCCTACTGGTCACATACATCACAGTTAGGTCGAGTAGATTATGCAAGTCACTAGACCTACAGGTCTAGCAACATGTTTATGACTTTGAGAGGCCAGAGGTCCCAATTGTTACACTGAACCGAGGTTAAGTTAGAGGGCACACGTGGACCATTGAGAAGTGCTCAAATGCAAAGCCTGTGGAGGAAGAGTTGAAGAACAAAGGAGCTCATTTCATGGCACCAGAAGGCAGGGGCTGGAATGGGAGTTACCACTTGAGTGACAGACCAATTCACTAAATAAGAAACCGAGAAAGGACTAAGCAGTATGACAACTGGACACTGTAAAAAGACTTACACTTTAGATCATAGCAATAGTACAGTATAATAACAACAGTTAAGCTAGTCTTCTGTTCCTCAAAGTCAAGTCAAAGTCAATGATAGATGGGCTTTCAAGCCTCACCTACGAATCAAGTGACATGCAGATTCTCATTCTTATAAACTCAAACAAGTCACATGGGCAATCCTCAACAGAATACAACACACTGCATTTTAAAGAACACTATCCCACCAGCCTTATGGTAAAATACACATGCAAGGTTTATGTAAATCATAATTACAAGTTCCTCCTTATTCACAAATGGAAGTCCAGTTGATATAATACAAAGATGGAAAAGATACAAAAATGCTGAACTCTCTTCTTATTACTCTAAACATAATAATACTACACTCATTTGAATAACATTAGTCCCCCCCCCCAAACAACGGAACAGGTAAGTACCTTCAATAAAGTTCTTTCTGATGGACATGAGTCTTGTTGATTCTTTATATCAACTCTGTTCACTGGCACCAGACTGGATCTGGAATTATTCCAGCAAAACCAGGTCATTGGCATTAGATGGTGTTGCACAATGGCATTGGTGGTATTGTGCCACACCACCAATGACATCAGAGAAACCTATTTGGTGCCAAAGTAACCAGTTTTATCCTAAAGTCTTCTGCACTACAAAGAGGCTAACAACTCTGAATGCGGTCAAATTTGAAAAGAAAAAAGAGAAAAACATTTTTGGAGGCAATGCGGTGAGGCTGTTTGGATGATAACGATTCAGAAAAGGGGGTGGTGATGAACAGAGTGTCTGAATTAAGCAGACCACTCTTACCCAGTCCAAAGATCAGGGCTTGATCCATCACCGTTATTTATCTCACTGCCCCATCCCAGCTCAGAACCTGGCTATATGCAAATCAGTCTGTCCCTGGCCCAGTGCATCATGGGAACAGGGCAGACTAAACTACCAAGCCAATTCTTCACCAGAAAGGAGACAAGCTACCGGGGACCGGTTTCTGGCATTTCAGCCGTCTTCGGCCCGGCTTGCTTGAATCCTGATGGAGCAGTGAGAAAGGGACTCATGTCTGAGTATACCCTGCCACACCTATAGTGGCCAAAAACGATTCAGAAAAGGGGGTGGTGATGATAGCCACCATATCCATCAAAATGAACTTTACTAAAAGTATTTTTTTCTGAAGGTTATTTACTTTCATGAATTCCATCAATGAACCATACCCAAAGCATCTCCAAAGGAGAACTCTTACTCTTACTCAGAACAAAAAGCTTTTAAGGACTGCTGTAGGAAAGTGCCCCTTTTGACATGGTCACCCCCGATTTTTGCCTGGTATTTGATGCAACTTTGACTGAACCTCACTGGGTTCTTGCTAACCTGGTCCCCAATGCTAGTGTTCTTTCCCAAAAACAAAGTAACTGTGCAACTGTTCCACAAATGGCAAGACCTTTAAAATCCATTTAAATCCATAGTAAATGGTACCCCTTGAACCTAGGGCATGGGTACTAAAGAGGGCCCCTAAGGGTTGCAGCATGTATTGTACCACCCTAAGGGACCTACCACTAAACTCATGCAGACTGCAACTGCAGGCTGAGTGAAGTGGTGCAGACAAAAGTGAAAACAGGACACAGACTGTGTGCCATGTTACCAGACACTGCATTAAATATCGGCAAGTCACCCCTACAGCAGGCATTCCAGCCCTAAGGCAGGGTGCATTATATCACATGTGTGGTAATATCTGCAAAGCAGATATGCCCATGTGCTGTCTAGTTAAATTACTAGATAGTAAAAGTGAACAGGGAAGCAATCTTAAGTATATGTACTGGTCAATGGTCATTAAGAGTTCCCCAGCTACGGGATTGCTTCACTGAAACCTATGGTGTTTGTTATCAAACATCTTGTCTTAAAACATCCATTCTTACGCCAGTACTAGATTTATCAAGACGCACCCAGAGGGAACCTTAGAGGTGCCCCCTGAAAACCTTACCTCCTCTTGTGTGATGGCTGACTGGTATTTACCAGCCTGCCACAACAGACACGTTTCTGACTCCCTGGAGGTGAGAGCCTGTGCTCTATAAGGTCAGACACAATGCCTGCTCTGGCCAGAGGTGTTGTCACCACCTCCAAACAGGATAGCAAGTAATCAGCATATCAAGGTAGGAGGCTTCAAAGGCCTCTGCCGTCTTTGATATGTGACCCAGGCTTCCGCCAGACAGAGGAAATGCCACCCCTTGCCCAGGGCCCATTTGGCAACAGGACAGGCGGGAAAATTTGCTATTATGGAGGCATGTTCATATCAGGCCAGTTAGACCCCACCCAAGGAGGGATACCGAAGTAAACACGAAAAGTAGAATCCACTATCTTGGATTTGGTGAAATTAGAAAAACTGGGACAGAGTTATACCCTCTCCCCAGAGTAAGTGGTCATAGAAGAGGTGTAGCTACTGAACAGATTTTGTTTCCTTGCTCCCGGGACCCTCACAAACCACCCTCCCCCAACCCACCCCCGAATACCTCCGTTGGGAGCTCCCAGACTTGTTCCCATGTATGCAGTATTAGCCTGGTTTTCCCCATAGGATAGGATATGATTACCATGTAAAGACACGTTTAAGTGAACATTTTACTTAATTGTAAAAATCAATATCTCAAAAATTACTTATTTGATCTTTAAATTTTTAGTGTTGAAATTTTATATAAAAATAAGTGTTATTTTTCTAAATTGGTCTTGAATTTATTCTTGACTGTCTCCCATTATTTGCCTTTGCGAGTAAAACGAATGCTTAGCACACTATCCTTTGATACGCTTAAACTGCCACACTACCACAGAGAGCATTTGGGTTTGTAACTTCTGCCTCCGTAAACCAATAACGGTCGCCTGGACTTTCTGCACAGTGTACCTCATTTTGGTGGGTTATATAGAGAGCCAGCTTCCTACTACTGCTCTCCCAAAAGAGATTGAAGCTTTCCCACTTCCCGTCGCAAGGAAAGTGGTTTTCCAAGTTGGAAATTTCAGGGGGTAGGCACGCAAGGGTTCAAAAGAGCAACCCATCAAAAAAGTCAACAGCAAATTCAAGTCTCATAGAGGAGCCTTAATTGGGGACAGGTGGAGATTTTTTCTGAAGGTCTTGAAATAATACAGCCACAAAGATAATTTGAAACTAACGCAATTAAGATTTAAATAGTAAGAGAAAATAAAAGTTAACTGATTAATGCAGGAATGCCTAATGGCCGAAATTTTGTTTTCACCGTTTGTTCTGAACCTACTGGAATCTTTGTCTCGATTCACAAATTTCTCACAGTCTTAAGCAACAGCAAACAAACTGTTTGAATGTATGCCAGCAAAAATGAAATGCCTTTTAATTTTAAGCGCAAATTCATTTTCTATAAATGAATATAGCGAAAACTAAGACCAAGATTTTTTAATAACTTGCATCAAAGGAAGAATGTCACCTCCCGATGGTACATCAAAGATGAAGATATAGAAACAGTTAAGCACTGGAGCTTCCTGGAATGATACTAACCCAGAATTAGAAACTATCTTTCCATCTTCCAATTACAACCAAAATGTCTTTGTTACGGTCACGATAACCTCTATTAAGCTAACGTGTAGGAAACACATACAATACTACATTCAGGTTTATAGCATAAAGATTCTTCCTACTCTTTTGTACAGTATTAAATACGTTCCCTCTCTAAATCGCGTTTCTTAAATTGAACTGAAGGATAGATTTTGAAAACATTTCTAGGTGTTCTAAAGAACAATTATTTTAGTGCCTAAACTGGAATTAGGTAGCACAGGCACAGTATTATATTTAAGGGGTTATAAGATTTAGAATGAAGCAGAGAACACAAAGTATGGAAATAAAAGTTATTAAAAGGATCATTTTAAGACTAAAACACCATTGAGGAATTTTAGCTGTGCAAATTTTAGGGATTACACTCGACCAAAATGTGTCAGACTATCGCACAACCATTTTCAATTATTGATTAAAATGCAATGACAGTTTGAAAGAAAGAAAAAAAAATGCAATGACACAACAATGTTTTAATGAGGAAATAGGTTAGAAGTTGGAAAAAATGCAGCACTATTTGCTATGTACATTCATCCTGAATAGGAGAACCAAAGGACTCCATCTTCAGAATAAGATGATGAAATTGAAAAGATAAAGTTGCTGGGACTACATCTGTCCTCACTGCAAGCCAGGGTAAATGGCAGGTATTGTTTATTCAGCATTTAATTACTTTTGTGGACAATATTTATGATTGAGGTTTGCTAGAAATTATGTGAGAGCTGCTAGTCATACAGTTAATTTTGTATGTCATCCTAGTGCAGATTAATGTAGAAATTAAGATTTTACATGCTTTAAGAATGAAGATTAGTCTTAGTGTTGTGGATGTAGTTTGTTGATCTCATTTTAGCATCTAGATCAAACTTTAATAAATTAAACTTGACCTGATATTGTCGAATTTTAAGTTTTAGGATATCACTCATTACTTTGTTATGGTTATTAAGTATAAATGTTGTTTCAACAAGCTTTGCATATGTGAACGATAGTATTTAGTGCAATGTGTTACTTTTTCCCCCACCTCAGGAATTTGGATAAGTACTTTTTTTACTATTGCTGGAATTTGTGAGATTTTTCATTATGTAATATTTTGCTAAACATCTGAAAACACATGAGTGTACTACAAGGTAACCCAGAATGGCTGGGGTGGAAGCCAATATGAAGGCAGACCATAGCTATCATTTTTGGTTTTGTGGTGCAGCAACTGTTACACTTCTGTCATCCTTAACATACTTTATGATTTGGCTTTTGGAAAGTGTCATTGTTTTGTACGAATAAGTTTCCTAAAGCTTCAGCAGCTGAGAACTTCCCCCAAAGGCTTGTTCACTGTTAGAAACAGTGGCCCATGACAAGTTTCAGCTGTTCCAGGCATTTCTCACGCACCTTTTTTGAAGGACGATGATGGCATGTGCCAGCCAATAGCAGTGGCAGTACCATGTTCAAAACTGCAAACCGGGCGCCCACATAGCTATTACATGCCCATGTATCCTTGGGCTGTAAAGTTGCGCTGACAAAAGCAGATGTGAGCCACTTTTCACCTTTTTGGTCACCTTGTGAGCTGCGTTGTCATTTTATTTTTAGGGATGCCACTTTCAACTTGCCCTATTTACATTTGCAAAGAGAGCATAAGGGCATGGGTTGCCTCTCTCAGGACTCCAAGTTCACTAAAGAGGCGCCAACCATCAGGAAGATGCAATTTAAATCCTACCATGAGAAATTGGAGGAAGGGAAAAGGAGCAAAGAGAAAATAGCCGGCATACAGCTCACGAGAGAATCAACAGGGCATGCCACAAGATTAGGACACGTCAGAATGAGGCCTTCTTTTGGAGCCAAGGAAAAACAAGCATTTGCAATCCAATCGGTCTCGCCTTTGGAACCTTATTTGTATTTAGCTATGCAGCACATTAGCCTGGGTGCTGAAACATCTACTATTCTTTAACAAAGAGGGAGTGACACGCCAGGTATAAGAACACATGGAGAGAAATATTGCCTTTCAGCTGGAAATGGTATAGTCCAAACCTCTGTTTTTAATATAAAAACAAGGCCTTCGGTGGTCATATCACTGAAAATACAAGATTTGAAAAAAATATTGTCTACGGGTGCTTGTGTCAAGAGATAATTTCTATGGACTGGAATCTAGAGAATGCTACAGTGATTCTGGTATTTTACCTACCTCTGCCGGTCGTTTTCTATCAAGAAGGTTAAATAGAGGTAGTTGCCACAAAAATTAAATAAAAGTCCCTCAGCAGAAAGCAATTCTGGTATTTTTCTGACCTCTACTGGCCGTTTTCTATCAAGACTGTTAAATAGAGGCAGTTGAACAAGCAGAAAGCAATTCTGGTATTTTTTCTGACCTCTGCTGGTCGTTCTCTATCAAGGCAGTTAAATAGAGGCAGTTGAACAGACAAAAAGTCCCTAAGCGGAAGCAGGCAAGTCCTACGGCTAATTCTCAGAGCCCACAAAGTACATACACATATAAGTATATACTAAATTATATATAAGAGGTCTCGAACGCTCGACCTAAAAAAACAAGCATGCGTGGTGCACAAACTATGTCCATTTTCACCTGTCAGGAGTCGACGAAACTGGGCAACTGGCAACACGTATTTATACATGACCAGCGGAAATCCCGGCTCATCATAGAGCCTGCAGGGCTGGCTAATCCCGTCACTTTGGAGGATGCTGTGTTACACATCTGTTTTAGTTTACGGATGTCATGTAGTGCTGCTTGGCGCAGTAGCTAAACTACTTTGCTGCCTGGCTGTGCCCCAACAACAGTCCTGCTGTGCTGTCTTGGTAAGCAGCCGCTGCCTGGGTCCAGCAACCACATCTGTGCACTGGCAGCTGGTGTTTCCTGCTGTGCTACGCTGCCCAGATCCAAGTTCTGCACCAGTGTGCTGAGATGCAGTGATATCAGGAGTGCTGCACTGCCCAGCTGTGTAGCACTGCTAGTGCATAGTGCATATGCCTGCTGGACAGGGAGCTGGGCGAATGTGTGGGCATGAGATGATCTGTGTTTGAGGGCACTGGAGGGTACATGTATCCAATTTGTTGTGCATAATCATTGGATGGTGGGTCTGTGGGGCATTTGATGGCAAGTGTGTTGTTGCATCTGATGGGGTGTGAGTGTTGATTGTGTGGGTGTCATTTTTTTCCCCTCAGTCAGTGTTCATGAACATCAGCAGCAAATTTTAAAAAAAAACTTCCTACAAGTGCTTTTATATCCCACCCCTCTTCTCCCTCACACAAAGGCTGGGGCGACACTGTTCTCAATTAAGCATTTTGCCTTGCCCAGGGGCAGTTGTTGTGTGGCCCTGGCCGGGGTGCACATATGTAGTTCCTATAGCCTTTTTCAAGTTTAATTCTTTATGTAGCTCTGTCTTGACAAGATGGGAGGAGCAACAGGAGGAAAAACAGTTATGGAACCTATGCTGCCCATCCCCTTCCTTCGAGGCACATTACCATGGACTCTTACACATTTTGTTACAACCAACAACTGCACTTTTAAAGCAAAATGACAACATGCCACTCACGACGTGAGGTCCTGTACATCTTTAGCACTGTAATCAGATACCAATGCTAAAGCCTCTGCTAACCTCTAGCTGAATCTAACAAACTGCAAACTTATCTTTATATCCAGGTCATATACAATGTTGGAATGTCATTCTGGGCTCATTCAACAGCACTTTTCACTAGTACTCTTCACTAGCAAACATTCACCAGACACTTTAGACAGAAAGTAACTCATACTCTAAAGATACCACAAATATCCCAAGCAGCCGGCTATCACCATGCTAATACACCGCACTTCCCGCCTTGATATGCCACCCGCAAACAGCCATCACAACACATTAGTCAGAATCTCCAAGAATCTCCAAACTTAACTCTAATAAAGCCCACATACGCCACATTGTCAGGATTCAGTGCTCGTGTATTCAAACCAAATATCTTTCCAGTTTCAAACTTTTCAATTTTTTATCCAAACTAAATTTCTGCACTGAGTTATGAGACTATGACTGTTAAGCTCACATTACTGTACTGTTTGCTTTACTTGCTCAACAGAGCAGGTGAGAAAACAACTCACATGCATAACCAGAAAACAGACCTTCTCCAGATTGCTATAGAGATCCTACCAGTAACAAAATACCCACCAAAAAAATACAAGATCACCCAAAAATGCCCAATAGACAAACCTTACCACACACATTGAACAAAGCCTCAATCTCCAAGCAGCAATAACAAACAACGCATATTAGTACTCAAACTGTTCAGATATACTTACAATTTTTTGTATCCAAAAAAGAGCATGTTGGTCAGACACCCTCCCCCTCCCCCCCTCTCCACCCCACCCCACATATAGAAAGTAAAGCATTGCCAACTTAGGAGCATATCTAAAATCATTAAGAAGGACAATTTAACTTCAATATGCCACACAATCACACGTGCAGCACTACAAGAAAGCAATACCGACGCCTAGTGAAACAAATCTACACAACAGTCTATAATGGACAAGTGAACTGCATCCATGGCCTTTGGCACACACATCCATACACACAGTACTTAAAAATACTTTATTTTTTAACTAACAAACACTCTTCAGTACCACATTAAAATAAACCAATTTTCACAAATGATACTCAATCGAAGAAAGTCTCAGAACAGTATGGAAACAGAGCCCAGAGAATCCAAAGGTGGTTCCAGCTTTTGAAGTGTACTGAGACACATACAGATAACATATTTGCATGACAGAAAGTGACTAAAATGTTGCAGAATTATGTACCAAACTTTAAAATAAACATCTAACAAAGAAATGGAAAGAAGAAAGCTGATCGGTCTTACCTCAAACACTCTGTATCGAACAATGTCACTTATTGCCATGACAGTCTTCAAATCATTTAATAAAGTGCTGACAAATAATGCTTCCAGACCTGCTTTTGTCTGAGCTATTCTTGAAAGCGATTTAATTGCCTGAAAAAGAAAAACAATGCATTTAAAGTTAAATACACCAAGACATTAACAGATTTTTCCACATGCTTTTCTTAGTTATATCATATCACTGGTTTAATCCTGGATGGCAAGTGCAATTGGCCTCAAAATTCGTTAGTATTCCAGGCAGCGAAAGCCCGGAAAACTGTTTTGTACTGGCATTTCCACAACACACAATCGACAGCTGATCTCTCATTGCTTTCAGCAGCTCGGTGAATTTTGACATGGCTCTGGGAAGTAACTTCTGCACACCAGAGGTTGATTCAGCTTCAGATATTGCTGTGGGTATTACATTCTGCTGTGCCTTAGGTGTAGGATGTTGGCATTTAAGAGCAAAGGGCATTGACAACTGCCTATGCACCGTCTCTGTGAACAGACATGACCACTGCTGCCACAAAGTGTGTGTGTGGAGCTCTTTGGAAGGAATGTGCTTTGGTAGAGTGATAGCTGACAACATGATGTATGTGGGCAGTGTTCAATGTATATTGAGAATTGAGTCCAAGGAGTTATGGTGGGGAGTTACTGTTGGGCATATCACGGTGGGATGTAATCTTCTGAGCGCAGTGATAGCCAACTATATGGCATATCTGTGTTGGATGTATTACTGGAGTCCATTCTAATGTCTTCTGTTGACAGTTTCTGTGCAGGGCCTCCTAGTGGTCAGTGCTTCAATGAATTAAGCTAATCCTGGCTGTTCTTGATGTATTTGACATGTTCTCTCTAGTGTGTTCTACTGGAGGATGGGGTGCCAATAGGAACAACGAAGACATTAAAATATAATTACATTGCTTTGGAGATACTGCGGTTAATCTTCAATGAACAAAAAATGAATATAACGGACACTATACACGCCACCCCACATGACAGACATACACCAAGGCTTCACAACATGTCAAAGTGTTAAATCAAAACGTGAAGTCAAGAAACAAAAACAGCTTCTGAAATGTGGAGCCAAAGGAAAACAGGGAATATACTGCAAGGGGCTTGAAAACAACGGGAGCAAACAGTGAGGTAGAGCCAAGGAATATACGTACAAAGTGATGCTGCAAACTTAGAGGATGGAGAAAATCAACATACTGGGCGATAGTGGCTATGGGAACAGGGAGAACGAAAGATGAAATAGAAACTGATCAAAAGATACCAGTCACACAGGTCAGGCATGACGAAATGGAATATGCACACAGTGTATGGAAGAATATAAATAAAGTGAATAAGCACAATAGAACCAACAGTGCAAGCAGAGAATAGATCCCAAGAGATAAGAACAGGGGAAATCAACTACATTAGAATCAGTGTGGTTATCTTTCAGCGTTCTCTCCTAGACACTACTGTTTTTGTTGCTTGATTTTATTGAAATTTTCCAAAGATCAACAGAAGCCATAATGTGCACAACGCAGAATAGGTTGACAAAATATTGACATGCAGAAATGCATGATGAATAACAATGATAAATATGGCATTAGAAATAATAGAAAAAGGAAAAAGAGAAACAAAACAGTGCAGGTACATACAATAGTGAATGTTGATGAATCGGGTTGTTACAACTGGCTAGCTGATACAGCAATTATTTTTGCAATGGGAAACACATCAGTCAGTAAGCTCAGGATGGAGCAGCAAGTAGGAGCGAAGTGGCTGCCAAATATCTTTGGGTCAGGAGGTAGGAAAGACACAGATATTGCCGGTGGTGTTACAATACATGCAAGGAGAGCTTTCTCTTGGCAAACAGAGTAATTGCGGTAAAGCGTCTAATCCCAACACTCAAATGGAGAACATACCCCAGCAGTGCCAGCAGCGGCAAGGGCGTCGGTTCGGTCTCAACCATTCGTTTTAAATGTTAAAAAACTGCCTCCCAAAAAGCCATGACGGCAGCGCAATGCCACGCTAAATGAATAAAATCAGCATGCTCCATCGCACACCTTTGGCAATTGTCCAGTTTAGAGCGACCCATCTTTGCAAGCAGCATGGGGGTGACATACTATGTATATACTTAAAATGTAGACGTTTATGCTTGCAATTATTGGATACATAACGAGTCTGCTCACAGCAATAGGCCCACATCTTGTCTGTCAAAGGGTGTGCTAGATCCCCCTCCCAGGCCGCCAGCACCCTTCCGTCCAACGCCGGTCAAAGTGTCTGCACAAGATGATACAGTCTGGCAACTAGATGTGTGCTGTCGGATGATGTAATTATTGTGGTGAGGAGTAGAAACTCTGGCGGTTCCATTGCCAGTGGGCGCAGCACTGCGACCAGCATAGCTCACGTTCTGTGCACCAGGAAACGGTCTAGAGTGGAAATATCACAGTCCGCTGTCAGGGCCAATATCGAGCGCATTTGTCAGTCTTTGAACATGTCACCTATGGTTCGGAGCCGAAGAGTGAGCACGCGCTCTCTGCTAGAGCCTCAGTGGTAGGAGACGCCAGGGGTTCTGGCAGATGCGGAGAGTACAAATACTCAGACTTTAAATATTTGCGGAGACGTCCCCAAGCCCAGCTTGTGGTTTGCAATGTAGGAATCTCAGATAGAGCACTCGTGAGCCCGAGCGGGAGAACAGTGGCAAGAGGATAAGTGCAGGCCGAAGTGTATTAAGGTTTTAGCAACTGCAATCGCGCATCAGGGTGATACCAAAATAAGCATAATGTGTCTGTGCCACCAAATAATATAAATAAAAGTCGGGAACTCCAAAACCAACCCGCATAAATGACTGAGTGAGTGTCTGCCATCCCACCCATGCCTGTCCCTCGGCCCAGACCAGCCACGTCAGCTTGCCCCGAAGGGTATTAAAAAAGGCGACCGTTAGTGGAATTCGAATGTTTAAGAACAAATATAAAAACCAGGGCAAAACCACCATCTTAATGATCACAATTCGCCCAGCCATTGATAATAAGAGTGCTCTTCAGCGATCTATCTGTCCCGCAAGGCGGTCTATGGCGAGCCATAATTAAGACAGATGACCTTCAAAGCTGCGCAGTGTAAAACCCCACCAAGATATCTGGGGAGGTCGTCGCACGAGCGCAGGGGGAAGTCCAATGCGAATGGTAAGGCGGCGTCTGTTAAAGGGAAAACTTCAGACTTGGTCCAGTTAATGACTAGTCCATAAAATACGACAAAACTTACCACCTCATGTATGATTGGAGAGGGATTTGTGGCAGGCTCTCGAACGAATAAGAGACTATCGTCCGCATATAAGGAAGCCAGGAGAGGGCCCCGGTGGAACCCAATCCCTTGCTGGAGATGATGCTCCTGGAGATGTCACACCAGCGGGTCCAACGCTAAGATGAATAGTGTCTTGTAAGTTTTATAGAACATGCCAGTAAGGCCATCTGTGCCGGGGGCTCGGGAGCTATCCAGCCCGTGTTAGTATGGAAATATTCTACGATCGCATTCTGCACTTCGCTGTTAAAGACAGTGTCCAATAAAGCATCTGTTGGGAAGCGCCGAGATCTAAAGGGACGTGCATGAATGGCCCGACAGGGTTAGAGGTGAATGATCAGCCTCCTGCAACGTGATCAGGAGGTCCGGAGTTGTGTACCATCTATCTATACCGGACCAGGTGCCAAGTGGTGCAAAATAAAACGAGAATCCCTTGTCCATAGGATGCAAATGTTGCCATGCATTATACAGCAAATGTGTATACAGTATAGCCTCAAGTTCCGCCTTAGAGCACAGCTTTGTAATCTGGCCTGTAGTGTCCACACCTGGCTGCATCGTGAGATTGAAATCCCCACCAAATATGATAGAGTCAACCTTATGGCAGACATATGTGTGGCAATACGAGCAAAGAAGCCATGGGCGTCAACATTGGGGAGTCAACATTAATGAAGAGTATTCGTTTTGTGCCCAAGTTCCCCGCCACCAGCAAATATCGTCCCTCAGGGTCCACAATCACTGTCTGAGTCGCAAAAGGGAACTCTTTGTAAATTAGCACACAAATTCCACTGGAGTAGGTGCTATAACTAGCAAAGAATCTGTTGCTACCCCAGGTAGCGGAAAACCGATTGCCCGAGTTCGGGGCATAATGGGTCTCTTGCAGTAGAGCAATGTGTATTTTGTGCCTTGCCAAATAGGCCAATACCTGTCGTCCCTTGCAGGGGTTCGACAGGCCTCTCACATTCCATGTTAAGTATTTAAGCTCCAACCCCCATCCATCCCTTCTCCAGAGCCCCTCCCAGTGGAAGTAACAGTATGTAGTCTGACGCGTCTCTGTGTTTAGTTCTGAACAGCTCTCCAGTGAATGTAATAGTGGCCTGCAACATACAAACAAATTCAAACACAATGGTACGTAAATTTGCATGTAACTGCGTACATATTCCTAGACGTTACTTTGAGATAACATCTGTCACACCAGCTATAACTAGTTTTTTTTCTAGTGTATCGTAAATCGTTAAAATACTACTAGTATTTTTGATAAAGCCATCAAGCTATTCTTGCAAAGAAAGTGTTGCTCTACTAACTTGTAATGAAAATTGAAGGTGCAAGTAATTCCTACTTACCTCTTTCGCTACTGATATCTTCTCACCACCAATACAATGAATAATTTGTCTTAGTAATTCAACATTGCTAAATATCTCTACAATGGCTTCAGAACTCTCGACAATACGTCCAACCTAAAAACAGAATTGTAACAGTTAATCAGTAATTGAGTCTGACATTTAAACAATCATGGTTGAGTCTGACATTTAAACAATCATGGTTTCAATAGAGCTGAAAGCAGCCTTGCTATTGCGGAGAGGGAATGCAGCCCTACCTGCTCTCCAGTTGTGCGCTGTTATCAAAGCTGTACAAAAATAATACAGTATTTTCTGGTTCCAACATGGACTAGACTTCTCTGGGGTTTCCTGCACAATAGTTTTCACCCAGCCATGGGTGACAAGTACAGACAAACCCAGGGGCCAATAACGCCCCTTCGGGTCATCAACATAACTTTAAAATTGGAGGGCAAGTCCCTTAACATTATGAAAATATGGTAATATAAGTTGGCACCTGCTACAATAAAATATGCATTTTGCACAATAATTACTAATAGTGCAGAAGAAGAGGCTTTGACTGCATAGTGTAAATATTCAGAACCTCCACAATGAAAACAAGATTTTTCAAGAGGGGACATTTTCCAAAGCAAACAAGGATTGGGACATGCTGAAGAATAAAAAAGTCAATATTTTTGGGATGAAAGACGCAGAAAGGAGTCAACCTCCTAACAGAGACAGAAGCCCTGCACAAGCTGGACTGGGAAACACTGGAGTTCGCTGCAGTGGGCAATAAAAGTAAACTTTTTTGGGACACAGTCAACAGAATTAGATCAAGAAGTGCCCTTGATAGCTCTCTGCTGCAATACAGCATTTTAAGTTCCGACTGGGTGGCACATTTCTCGTCTATTTATCATCTACAGGAAAATATTGAGGTGGTTAAATTTCTAAATGTTAGGTTAAATAACTCCTCACCTGTAACAGTATCACGGTTTGAAATGGAAGTGGCTATACATCAGAGTACAGGGGTCGGGCAACTCAATTGACCTCATAAGATGTAATGCTGCTCTCTGGGGCCCCTTCATCACCAATGCTTTCAACAGCTCTCTAAATATACACAACCACGTTCCTGGTAACTCTCAACCATGGTTTCTGTTTTCAGAAAAGGTGATTGCATGTCCCCCAAAGTGTTATAGACCAATTTCTTTAATAGACAGCACAATTAAAACTATTGGCAGAGTGACTTACAGCTGCCTGGCTGCATGGAATCAAGAGCATGACATCCTCTCTACATTCCAATTTGGGTTTTGTCCAGGGCTAGGTACGGTGGAGCGGTGATTGAATCAGAATTTAATAGTTTGTTAAGTGCTGCCCTCTCTACCTGGCCTTTATACGCCTCTCAACAGCATTCAACTCAGTTAATAGATCCAAAGTGAGGGTGAAGCTGTTGAATATGGGTGTGGAGGTTTCTTTGCTAAACTTCATGTACAATTTGCATACTGATCTGGCAGTGAAACTACGGGCGAGTCTAAATGGTGAAATGACCCCTGAATTTAGTCTTAAGCACGAGTGGGCCAAGGCTGTATTTTGGCCACCTTACTTTTTATCTTGTATATTAACGGTCTCTGCTCGTATCTGACATTTTCCTTGGTGGATGCTACCAGAATTGCTGACACTCATGTGCCAGCACTGCTGTATGCTGACAAAGCGGTCCTTTTGGCTCAGACCCCTACAGCTCTGCAGGTAATGGTGGACCGTTTCCTCCAATTTATTGATAGTCTCGACCTGGTTACTACCTATGACAAATCTAGGATTATGGCCTTCTGGGCTAGGCAGAACCGATATTGGTAGGCACAGTCTTGGTGCAGTGTAAAAGATTTTTGTTATTTGGGTGTATTTTTTTTTAGCTCTTCTGGCTCATGAAAGCCCCAGTTGTCCAGTTCATGTCTCAAGCATAGCAGGTCAGCTAGAGCAATAATTAATCTCCCTAAATTGAGAGGGAAGGGACCATTTCACCGATTTTAAAAGTATATAATGTGTCCCGGCTGCTACATCCGGGGCGGGGATTTGGGGTTACTACAAGAATTCCCCTCTCAAGCACGAGGAAAACCGCATATGTCAGAGGCTTTTACAGCTCCAACAGACTGCATCTAGTTGCTTTATCCAAGCACAGTTAAACCAGTGCCTCATTAAAGATAGGGTTCGACTCGTACTTTGGGTTAGTGTGATAAGTTGTCCTGGTATATGTTGTCCACTAATTAAAGTAGGCACCTTGCACTCCCATGTCCTATGTCCAGTTTCGCGCCAGAGCCGGAGCCAACGGCTCCCAGGACTGGTTTAAACTGGACTATGCGCAGGGACACCAAATGTGCCCCTCATGCAGACTTTGTCGCTTCCAAGTGCACCCACCCAGCACTAATACACTAAATCCTGTGACAGGATGCCTATTGTTTGGCCTTCCCCTTTTTGAGCTTGGTTCAGCAGCAGTAGGGCCGAAATTTTTCGGTGGTCGGCAGTAACCATTTTGTGCTATCTGGGACTAGAAGGGTGGTACCAGGAGCACCAGGGACCCCACAAAGCTTGCTTCTGAGGGATGGAATCATACCTGCCACACCGGTTACCGGTGTGGGGGTATGATTCCAACATGTTTCATACCAAACACAATAGTGTTACGTGCAGTCGTTTTCGAGATGGTCATCACGCGGTTGCATAATGTACCTCTACCTATATGTATAACTGTTATACTGACAACCCGGGAGAATGGACTCCATAGGCTGCAGGGGTGTCCTGCTCATGCAGTGGCACCCTCTAACTTGGAACCAAGCACCCTGCCCTCAGAATTCTAAAGGCCTGCTAGAGGGGTGACTTCTAGGTTTTAAGTGCAGTGACCCTAGCTACAGTAAATCTATATCTTAAGTGAGAGGTGCATGCACCAACTTACACAGGCTGCAAAGGCAGACCTATAATTCCATTTTGCATCGCCTCTCATGGGTAGCATAATACCTGCTTTAGCCCATGGGAGGCCTCTGGGGTACCTATGCCCTGGGTACATGTGTGCCATATACTAGGGACTGACAAGGTTACCACAGTCTCCAACCTGGAGTGTACCAAAGTACATGTCGTAACAGTTTAGGGAGAAAGCAGATAGACTGGGGTCCTGATTAGCGGGATCCCAGTCCGACTAGTCAAAAACAGAATTACATTTAGCAAAAAGTGGAGGTAACCATAAGAAGCAGATCCTACTTTCCTACAGTTAGCGTGTGGGTCAACCGGTAAACAAAAACATTGTAGGGTTGTCACCTCGGACTGTCTTAGTCTGGATGAAGGGCGTGTTATCCCCTGGGTTAGGGGTTAGTAATATCTTTAAAACATTACAGGCATTGGGGTTGGCCTCTCTGTTCAAGTCACCCTAAAGTATAAAGAAAGAAGACAAAGTCCAGATAAAGAGTCAGGAATTTTGTGAGGAGAGAAAATTGAAAGCGAAGTTGGCGAAAAGTAAAGTGTTTGTTTATTATAGGCAACTCACTAGTGCTGGGTCTGCCTTTTATCTTTCAATGGATTTGACACAATGGGAGAGGTCTCTCCTCTTACGTTTTAGGGCTCGGTTTGGCGGCTATTGAGTATTGGAATCCAAACCAACACCCCAGGGGTGAGGGGGGAGAAACATCTCTGCTTTCCTCCTACAACGGGGTTTCTGAGCAGTCGTTTTTCCATTATATGTTTTTCTGTTTTCATTTGAGTTATCCTCGCAGTCTGTTCCTCAAACCTCTCTTAAACTCACTGGGTCACTGTAGATGTAGAGAGGCTTTGTATCATCTGCAATTGTTGAATACATCTGCTATTTGTTTTAGGGTGTGCTCCTTCTTCAAAGCCGCAGTTTGAGCCATGAAACAATGGAGATATAATTACCCTTAAATGATTAGTGCTCATGAAACATGGACATAATGCACATTTTACTTAGGTATTTTACTGTTATTTTAATTCAGTTTTAAGCCAACCTATTTACATTTTTTATATTTTATTTATTTATTTATTTATTTAGTGTGTTATAGAGTGCAAATGTGCCCCGTTAGGGTATCAGAGCACTTTACAAGGCTAAGCAAGATGTTTGCAAAAGTTCAGAACAGACAAAATCATGTGAACGTTTTGCCATGATAAACAGGATACTGCAATGAGAGGTAATAGGCAACATGGGTATAACGTCATGGGCGTAGGAACTGTGGGGGACGAGGGGGATATATCCCCCCCAGATTTTGGAGTGGGGGAGACACGGGGGACAAGATTGGGCGGGACGAGGGGACAAAGAATTTCCCCCTCTCCTTTCTGTATTCGCAGGGCCATTAGCACGCGAAGGCGAGAACAAAGGCCCTGCACAGGCTGTACTTGACCTTTGACATGCCCCCAGTTACCTGTGATCAGGCTGCACGCCTGATGAGGCGAAAAGGGATTTAGCCACCCCCACCCTCCATCATCGTGTGTCTCAGGCCGGGCTGCTTGACTTGCTGGGGCAGGGCAGTGTCTGGAGTCTTTTCTCCAGAGGCTCGAGCTTTTCACAAGTCTTTTAAAGGCCATTTACATCCCGCTTGGAACTCGTTAAGGAGGTTTTGTTGTTTTGTTCACTGGTTCGTACCCCCTGTGTCTCCACTCAGCCTATTCCTGTACTTTGTATTTAGTTTTTACCACCACAGTGGGAGAATGCATTCAGTGAAAAGGCATCTCACAAGTAGGGATGCCACCTTTCCCCCCAAAAAACGGCCATTTGTTGTGTTCTCCTTTACAGAGTTGTAGTGTGGACAAATGACAGCCACATAAGATGAAACGTTACTTTATTTATAAGATAACAAGGGCCCACTGGGCGCAGAAAGAAGAACAGCGATCACCGTGAGAGTAAGCTGTCAACTGTCAGACAGCCACGGTGACGTCATGTAAATAGGCAATGAACATTCCATGACGACACCAGATGATGTCAACTCATGGAGCTGGAAAACATACTATGCTACATATCCCCCTGCACAATAATGTAAAATAATAACATGTACAACATCTCCCTTTCTCCCATTGGAAAAACAAAACAGTAACTTCTACTTCATCACATAGTCCTTGAATCTTTTTGGCAAGTTGACAACTCTACCCCCTCTGGATGTTAAACCCACCACAGGTGTAAGTGCAATGTCCCCCATGCATGCGGCGGAGGAACTAGCTCCTTCTTTAGTTGGGCACACCACAGAGTCTTTCTGGGCTAGAACAGTGTCATCATTTTCAACATTGGAACTCCAAGACCTTCTTCCTAACTGCGGCAAGAGAACTTTAATAATATATTGTTACTTAATTTTATTTTTTGTTGTCATTTAGTCTTTAATGTTGGTTTCCAAGAGCTATGACGTACTACTTTATTGGACTCTTTTAAACGTGAATAACTATTTTCCTATGTGGACATTCATTTCTAAGTCTTGAATGCAAAATGTACAAGCTTTTGTTGCACTTGCATCACATGACCATCATTGCGTAGCCTCAAAATCAGTTCTCAGCAGCTGTGGAAGCCCCTGCTCTTCCACATGCACACTGCTGCACTTTTTTTGTTGGGGTTCAGTGCCTTTTAGACAGGCGGGCAACTAGAGCCAAATTTCGAGGGGGGGGGGGGTGAAAAATATTTCGGGGGGGGGGGGGGGGGGGCTAATTCTTCCGAACTTAGTCAGAGTGGCTTTAAGAAGGGGGGAACACACAACAAAAGCCTCATTTACAACTAAAAGCCTAATTTACAACTAAGTACTCGGGTGCGGCTGCAATTAGACGTCGCCAGCCCGCAAAGCTGTCTTCGCCCTGGCTGAAACACATGGGGGGGGGGGGGGGGGGGGAGGCTGAATCCCCGTGAGCCCAATGGGTGTTGCGCGCCTGCTTTTAGACAATCCAGTTTAACTGCGGTAAAGGCATTCTTTCTTGTATTTACTGCTTGGAGTTCATGCCCTGTCTAATGAACCTCTGGCAATACCCCATTCATTTGAAATGCTGTAGGATAACTCATCGGTCTCAAAGTTTGGAATCTGAGTTTGGGGGGGCAGAGGGGCTGCAGCTGGGCAGATGTGAACCGGAAACCATGTTTTGTAGTTTACCACAGTGGTGACCATCTTGCAATTGATGCTAGAACTCCTGTTCAGCTTTGCAGTTTTCTAGTGCAGGGGCCACAGCGTCTGGAGCCGGCAGGAGTGCCTGTAACAGGTGGGAGACCAGGGGACTATTTCTATGGCACACAGCATAAGAGTGAAGGATTTTACTGAATCAATGCAGGCAGTGTATAGAGGGGGATTGCCGGGGAAAGGATGCATGGTCAGCAGTCTACCTATGACGTCGTGTGCAGGCTCCTCGACTGTTGCACAGAGAAGACAGAAGATCCCCCCCCCCCCCCCCCTGACAAAGACAAAGGATGGCAAACCAAACAGAACAGAAAAGGGTATGGTCCTGAGAGAGGGCAGAGGAAAAAGGCAGAAGTAGGACTTTATTTGGGCTGGACAGTGAGAAAGATGCTGTAAATGAGCCCTTTGATTCTTCCTACTGACTTCCACTGCCAGGTTGAGAGAGCCCCTGACACAAGGATTGGAGGTCACACCTGAAGCTTCTTCCATAAGATATGCAAGCGTAATTTCCTTAGGGCAAGAAGGCAGAGCTCCTGATTCTTACCCACTGGTGGTTCAAGCACTGTTCACATTATGTCAAATGTGATCTGGGCTGTATTTTAAGCCTTCTAACAATTAATAAAGTAAGACCCATCATTTTGGTGTCTCTAAAATGAAGAGCTTTTTTGTGTTGTGCTGTTGGTAGTGATGACCGTTACAACACACATTGTCCATGAAGTTATTGTAGAGGCATCCCAAAGATCCATAGTAAAAGTAGAGTTTCATCAGTAAGAAAGGAGCACCTCCTGAATGATCCCTTAAGATCTTATCTTCAGCTCCCCCTGCCAAGTGTATGCCCCTGAAAATACTTTAGCACAGCTGTATAGCTCTTATAGTTTTAATGGGGCGGAAGACATGCGAACACTGAAATGCTGCTCCAAGTTCCTTTGCCATGCATTAAACTCAAGAGAAAATTTCAGGAGGTGGGTCACATCAGGAAAAGTGTCATTCTTTTTTTGGTTTGACACTACTAGAAGGAACAGCTCCCTGATTATGAAAAACATATTGTTGGCTTACAAACAACTTAAAAGGGCTTACAAGTCCGCCCCTTGCTTACCATTGGCTTGTTTTACTGTCCCTCTTAAAACTCATATGTCTAATTCCACACCCTACAGTCACTCCTCTCACCCAACTCTCCGTCTATCACATCGCTCACTGTGCACTCACATAGGCACTCATGTCACTCATACAGCCTGCCCTTCACTCACATCTTTAAGCACATTTTCATTCACATGGGCACAACACTCACCCTGTACTCGTACTCATATCACATAAACAAGTACAGCACACACCCCGGAGTCACACCAGTTACCCTGCACTTCATCCTCTCACCCTGCACTCACGCAGACAAACCACTCAGTCTGCATTCATACAGACACCCAGTTCATCCTGCCTGCACACAGGGACAATAGTGTGCCAGACTCATAGGAACACACCACTCACTCTGCACTAACTCCTCTCACCATTCACTCACCAGTCACTCTCACTGATCACCCTTCACTCTTGCCGCTCACCCAGCACCACACACAAGCATATCACTCATCTTGCATTTGTACCGTTCACACTACCTTGCCGTGGCTCCTCCCACTCTGTATGCACTCATATCAACCAACACTCACATGGGCCCTCCTCTCACACTGCATTCATGCAGCTCACCTAACACTCACATCGACACATTTTTCACCCTACACTCGCACCACTCATGCTGTATTCACTCACACTATTCACCATCCTCCAGCACTTACATGAGGACACCTCTTACTCTGCACATATAAAAAATACACAACTCTCATGAATCAACACATTTCTACAAAGGCACCCACAGAATACCTGCTCTTTCGGTAGTACTAGATGCCTACTTAATTCCATCTGCAACAATGGGGCTGGGGCAAGAGGGGAGAGTGGACTGAGAATGTGGAATGGCACGAGGAGCGAGAATATGGCGGAGGCTTTAGGGTATGGTGCAGGATTGAAGAACATGCGACAGCTTCAGTCATTCCTGGCTTTCCATTCACCAGAATGCTCCATCTTGAGACATGCAGTTTTTTTTCTTACATTGCAAGTTGGGTCTCAAAAACCCCAAAATGTAAAGTGTTATTTGATGAAATCCATAGTTGCCAAAGAAGTCAAACATTTCATAAGGTCAGCTGGATGCTGTGATACCACATGTTATAATTTGGATTCATTAATTTCCAATACTGAAACTGCTTGATCAATTAGTGAAACCAAACATAAGCCCCGCACAGCTATTTTAAGAAGTGCATTTTTCATTCACATCATACTTGTAACAAACATTGTCAAGGCAATATAATATTATTTTGAATAACATAAAGAGAATCTGTTTTTATTAAATTTCACTAAAAGGCAAGGCAGGTAAAGCAGAAACAGCAGGGCAAGCTTTTCTAACACAATAAAAGCAAATTTACTAAATGAAGTGTGAGTGGCAGTGTGTGTGCGAGTGTCATGAGGTACAAAGGTACGAAAGAGTGCAAGAGATATAGTGAGAATGTGTGTGTGAGTGTATGTTTGTTGTGCATGCAAGTGTGGTGCTGATCTGGCACACTGAAGGTTATTCATGCCTTATGGACATGGGCACTAACAGCATATGGATGGGAAGCGTTACCTATGGCCATCTGCAGGCCTTGCCATGCTTCTATGAAGGCACCGTCAGTGGCTGTGGGGTCTCAAACTGTCTAACTGAGAAAGCTGATAACCCATTCATACCCAGCAGCAGGGACACAGAACACCCACCACCACACCTGGCTGAAGGTCCTGATATGATGCACATAATTTTTTGCACATGGGCTGGACCCATAGCAAAATGTTGGAACTGATATTTGAGGTAACTATTGTCATAAGATTTCCAGTACTCATTTTATAAATGGGTTGTTAATGGCAAAATTTTGACTCTTGTATACTGGAGGGAATTTTTAAAGGTACCCATGACTGTGGCTGCAGTAACCATGGAAACATTCTGGCACTGTCATATGGAATGTAGTCATTGGTCTAAGTGGCTCACCCATGAAAAATTTGGATCTTGGTATAGTGGAAGTTATTTCTGTCTTAAGACATTTAAAAAAAATCAGATTTAATCCTAGGAAACCAGGCTTCCAAGGTGCACCATTAAAGTACTGGAATATTTCATGAATGCCCTCTGAGGGTCTACTGCGTTTTCGAAATTTGATCCCAAAATGTTTTAACAATTCTTCCTAGTTGATGTCTATTCTCCCTTAAATAATGTACAAGAAATTTGTTAAATCATTTTGCTTGCTGCAATTACATAGATCTTATTCCTCCTATAATGGCTATGAGGTTAGCTCTGACCCCACTTCTGTAATTGCTTGTCCTACCCCATTGCTGGGAGCAGGACTGGCTTTAAGGCGGTGCAAACGGTACAACAGCATCTGGCATGGACTTTGGAGGGGGCGCTGTGTTTAAAAATAATTTTTGGTTTAGAAGTAAATTAACTTCCTTGGGCATCAGGCAGTTTTCAGGCAACAATAAAAATGTCAAGATAACTCTGGTGATTAATGTTCCCAATAATAAGCGTTCGAAATTTTGTCTAATGGAAATGTTGGCTCATCGTAAAGTAGTGCGGGGGGTTAATGTGCCTGATTCAAAGAACGTGTACCTTGCAGATCATAGAACTGAGTGAACTATGAGTAGCACTATAAAAAGTATACATGATTTTTCCACATTTGTCTAATTACAGTGTGAATAGAAATAGCAATAAAGCATGTTTACAAACTGTGACTACATGCCTGTCTTTCTCAATGTTTCACTTTAAAACTATCTGATTGTATAAACGGGGAACGGTCTCATGCAACAGGCGATTTCTATAGGGTCACTGGAAAGACCACACGGTTGTCCCTGTCCCCCCCAGAAATGTAGTGTCTACAACGCCCCTGTATAACGTAAGGGAGAAAAATATTAGAGGGAACAGAGACAGACTGTACAGCACCTGACTCTGCCCCATAAAGTGACAGCGAAGTACGAATGAAGCAAAAGGAAATAGCAACAACCATGATACAAGTCACTGCATAGGCTATATATCAAGGAAGTTCAGATTGGCATACTCCGGTAGAGGTCAAGAAGAGAGCATATCACTAGGCAGCTGAGCTGTACATGCGCTGAGTGTTAAAGAAGGAATTTGCTCATTAGGAAAGTCATCACTTTCTTTTTTAATCTAGACAAGCAAGGTATTCTTCCAACGTTGGGTGGCAGCGAGTTCCAGATTCTGGGTGCAGCCCAGAGAAAGCTCTGTTGTATGTTTACTACTTCCAGAAGAGGGGAGGTTTCAGAACAAAAGCCCTGGTAGACCGGGAATGCCAATCTCCTCCGGAGACCACGATTTTTTGGGCGAGATACGCTGGAGAGTTAAAGCGTAACGTTTTGTGTGTGACACAGGCCAATTTGAGCTGTATTCTGGCTTTGTACAGGAGCCAGTTCAGAACACTTTATAGAAGTGTTGTTAATTACAGAAATCATATTTGTACTCTATCAAAATGTTTTTGGACAATTTGGTTGTTTTTAATTTTCTCTATTGAGCATCAGTGCCTAGTAAGATCTTACTCTTATTAATTGATGTATTGGGATTATTTTATTTTTTGTTTATAATTGTATCGTATTTAAACATGTCTTTTATGGCCTCATCTGGCCGGAAAGATTCTTTGAGACGGAGGGTAGGAAATATTTAGCAGTTAAAGCCTAGAGGAGGGATATAAGATCCAGAATGCTCTGGACAGAACATTCAGTATGAGAATAAGCACACAGAATGGACCTGAAAATTCCTTTCAAGAATCAATTTTGAATTATACTCCATTTTGTTTGAATAACTTAACCTCAGCACTCCAACTAAAAAACAAACCAATAATTTCAAATTTACTAAAGAATCTATTGCATGTCAACTGGCAAGCACCTCTGAATCAATGATTTCAGATTTGCTAAAGATTGCAACGCCGCTGATTTCTTACCCAACATTTCATATTTAAATGCAACACGGTTTAGAGTCACTATCTGCAACCTGCAAAATTGAGAAGAGACAACATTCTTTTTGCAAATTAATGTCCTCCATACCTGGGATACCGTGAGTATTTTCACTGTGTCGTCTGGATGATAAAGTCCCCTTTGAAGTTCTTCTTTAAAATTCTGTGCAACAAAAACCGGCTCCAAGGCCTCAAGCAGTCGTTCCAAAACAGACACGCACAAAGCAATCTGTTCCCTGAACACAAAAGAGAAGAGCACAGTGAGAATAAAAACAACGTCCTACTAAAATGTGTTGTGCATCAACGCGTGCTCAAAACAAACATTAAGCTGCTTGGATTTGGAGCTCATTCCATTTACGTGGTCTTCATTAGGACATCTTTAATGATGATGTCAACTTGTGGGTTTTGTCACCATTTCGGCATCGTCTCCCTACAGTCCCTTATAGACAGAGATAAATTAAACAAGCACTGGCGTTGCCAATAGGTCTCGCATTAGGAAAGTGTGAGCTATTGGTATTGTAAATGACGATTATTTTTTTAATATGTGTTGGCATTGAAAATATATAAATTAATAGCATTGTTATTTACAAAGCCAATAGCTTACACTTTCCTAATGCGAGTCCTATTGGCTATGGGAATGCTTGTTGTTAGCCAGCAAGGACAGTGCTGTTGTGGTGCTGAGTGATGCTGTTATGGTGCTGAGTGATGTGGTGGTGTATTAGAGTGATGTGGTGGAGTCCCAGAGTGATGTGGTGGTGTCCCAGAGTGATGTGGTGGTGTCCCAGAGTGATGTGGTGGTGTCCCAGAGTGATGTGGTGGTGTCCATGAGTGATGTGGTGGTGTCCCAGAGTGATGTGGTGGTGTCCCTGAGTGGTGTGGTGGTGTCCCTGAGTGATGTGGTGGTGTCCTTGATTGATTTTGTGGTGTACATTAGTGATGTGGTGGTCTCCCTGAGTGCTGTGTTGGTGTCCCTAAGGTCTGCGGTGGTGTCCCCGAGTGCTGTGTTGGTATCCCTGAGTGGTGTGGTGGTGTCCCTGAGTGATGTGGTGGTGTCCCTGAGTAGTTTGGTGGTGTCCCTGAGTAGTGTGGTGGTGTCCCTGACTGATGATGTGGTGGTGTCCCTGAGTGATGTGGTGGTGTCCCTGAGTGTTGTGGTGGTGTCCCTGAGTGGTGTGGTGATGTCCCTGAGTGGTGTGGTGGTGTTGTTGAGTGGTGTGATGGTGTCCCTGAGTGATGTGGTGGTGTCCCTTAATATTTAACACCGAAACTGTAGTAATGGCCCGGACTACATTGCAACATTCTGCTTAACAGTATCTAAGGGGATATTTTTTAAGCAAACGAGCCTGTGGACAAATATGTCAAGTAATACCATCCTAAGGGTTTCAATCTATCCATATGAGGTGCTGCGTTACTTAAAAAAGTAGACCAAAGCAAGTAATGGGAATTTGGCTAACTTCAGTGGTGTGATCAGAATTTCACCCTGGCCTGATTTTATAGGAGCTGGAGTATGGCGAGATTGGAGTATGGCGAGAATGGAGTATGGCGAGAATGGAGGATGGTGAGAATGGAGTATAGTGCGAATGGAGTATGGTGAGAATGGCCCATGGTGTGTAATCCGGGGTGGGGAACAGCAGCAGTCTCGCAGGGGAGGTAGTTTGACTGTGGTCAGTCTTACACTGTCCCTTAAATCATCTGAATGATGAGGCTGGAGAGATAGCTTCCCTTGTATAGGCGGCACGCAATGTATAGAAACTGTCTTAAAGCTTCCTAGAAGATTGTGCCCACTCCTAACTGAGGGAGGAATTGGCCCCTCGCCAGACCACAAGGCCAAGCTCGAGCAGGCCTTCGAGGCGCTGCTCGGCGCGTCCCAGCAGATGACTGAGTGAAAGGGCCCGTCTGCCTGCAGCTCTCTGCAGACAGGGAGACGGAGGGCCCCGGGTCTCAGACAGGCTGACTGGCTGCTGTGACTCTGCATGCTGTGCCTTTATCTGAGCGGTGCTGCCCTGCAGATGGCCGGGGGGTCTCACGGGTGCACAGGGGAGGACGCCTTTGATTTATTTGTTGTGGGGGTGGGTTCCCAGAGGACTGCAGGCAATTTGCAGGTTCTGATGAGAGGGCTGTTGTGGGCTGGAACACCTGCCTGTGCGGTTATTCCTACAGGCTCGCATGAAAAGGGGTTGGATGACAATGTCAACAATCTTTGGCCTCCCTCAAGACATTCAGCGAGTGTGGTGAAACATTGAATAACATGAGAGTGCAGAAACAGACCAGACACATACGAAAGGGCGGGGCTAACCTGGCAGGAGTGTGATCAGTGTGGGTCCAGGAAGGATAACATGTGGCGGGGACTTAATGTGAAAGTCAGTGAGGGACACAGTAAAAATAGGGCAGACCAAACTTTTGGGATTGTTTAAAAAAACATTTTTTTTTCTTTTTTGGGCATCGGAGTTCAAGAGGCGTCAAGAGCTGCCCTTCAAGAGAAGTACATTCTGTGATAGTGTGGACGAAGGGAGGTACCCCGCAGTGGATGTCGGTGCCAAGAAAGGGAGCAGGGGGTGGAAGGAATAGAATAGGCTGTGTGGAGTAGAAGTTGGCAGCGGATTTCGGAGGAGGGGAGAGGGTAGTGAGTGCGTGCGAAGAGGAGTACAGTAGAGAGAAAGGGCTGCAGATGGCCGGGGGTCTCACGGGCGCACAGGGGGAGGACGCCTTTGATCTATTTGTTGTGGGGGTGGGTTCCCAGAGGACTGCAGGCGATTTGCAGGTTCTGATGAGAGGGCTGTTGTGGGCTGAAACCCCTGCCTGTGCGGTTATTCCTACAGGCTCGCATGAAAAGTGATTGGATGACAATGTCAACAATCTTTGGCCTCCCTCAAGACATTCAGCGAGTGTGGTGAAACATTGAATAACATGAGAGTGCAGAAACAGACCAGACACATACGAAAGGGCGGGGCTAACCTGGCAGGAGTGTGATCAGTGTGGGGCCAGGAAGGATAACATGTGGTGGGGACTTAATGTGAAAGTCAGTGAGGGACACAGTAAAAAGAGGGCAGACAAACTTTTGGGATTGTTTAAAAAACATGTTTTTTTCTTTTTTGGGCATCGGAGTTCAAGAGGCGTCAAGAGCTGCCCTTCAAGAGAAGTACATTCTGTGATAGTGTGGACGAAGGGAGGTACCCCGCAGCGGATGTCGGTGCCAAGAAAGGGAGCAGGGGGTGAAAGGAATAGAATAGGCTGTGTGGAGTAGAAGTTGGCAGCGGATTTCGGAGGAGGGGAGAGGGTAGTGAGTGCGTGCGAAGAGGAGTACAGTAGAGAGAAAGGGAGTGGATGGGAGGAGGCCCCATGGAGGAGGAGGAGCGAGAGAGAGAGAGAATGGAATGTGCTTGTGAGATAAGTGCGTGTGTGCACGAGAGACAGAGCCGCTGAGAGTCTTCCAAGAGCACATGAACGCCGGTGATCAGGTCTGTCTCGTGGCCCCTTTCTTGCTGAGTAATCTTAAGAATTCTGCCTGTAATCAAAGCCTATGTCAGCATCTTTACTGCTTGAGCAATGATGAAAAAGACGAACAGATTATCACTTTTGCGCTGTGGACCCGTCTCCCACTAACTGCATGTCTGAAGTCAAGAATGTTAACACTAGTGTGGAGCCACAACCAGAACATGTAACTTATTTGCCCTTAAATTCAGAAACTGAATGTACCGGGATAGGTAAAGTGACACGTTCAACTTGTGGCTATAAGCCTGTGCAATGCCATCGCACATTGAAGCCATGGCATGCTTTTAAAACACACACAAGTGCTTTTGCCTGTTTAGAATGGATTCAAAGTAGCATTGGCGAACAGGAATGAAAACAAGAAAATACGAGAAGGAAATACAAAGAAGGGAGGGGAGAATGGCAGCAGCAGATGAGCCTGATTAAAGCGGATGAAAAGGGAGGGGGGAGGAGAGAGTGCGATGCGAGCAGCAGCAGGGAAGGCAATCAAGCGGAAAACGAAACCCGCCGGGAGAGCCTGGGTCGGGAATGCGAGCGAGGGGAGGCAGGCAGATTACGAGGGAAGCCGGATGGGGGCGGGAGAGCCTGGTGGGGGAGCGTGAATGCGCGAGGGGAGGCAGGCGGATTGGGAGGGAAGCCTGATGGGGGCGGGAGAGCCTGGTGGGTGGGCGTGAATGCGAGAGAGGGGAGGTGCTGGTGTGGGAGGGGGGAGATGCTGGTGTGGGAGGAGTGCTGCTAGGGGAGGAGAAGCCGGATGGCGCGAATGCGAGAGAGGGGAGGTGCTGGTGTGGGAAGGGGGAGTTGCTGGCGTGGGAGGAGTGCTGCTAGGGGAGGACTGGGCTGGGCTTGGATGCGATGCGCGTGCATGTACACGGGCACTGCATGAAAACCGCGGGGCTGAAAGCCCTTTGGTTTGAAGATGTTTTCGCCACATGAATTCTCGCTACGCTCGATGCGCTTGCGCGCATCGATAGGTCGCGAGACCTAAAAACCCTTTCTCTGCCTCACCGTTGAAAGAAAGTATCACTCGCCACCTAATTTGTTAAAGTCTTGCGGTTACCTGAGTGACGATACTTGCTCTTTGGTTTAAGTATCGTGTAGAGTGTTTTGGTGTTCAGGGACGGAAGTTTGGGAGTTGAAGGACTTTAGCAAGTGAAACCTGCTACTCTTCATCATCGACTGATGTATCCTTTGCTACCCTTATTTTGTAATCTGCTGGGTTTCTTGTCTGGAACGTTTTCCCCCACTTCACAGCTGTCTGCATGTGGAGTTCACTCCACCCACACAGTTGTATTCACACTGGTGCCAGGGTCCTTGTGAGCACTGTGAGCCCCAGCAAATTCTATTCACTGCTCGTGGTGGAAGAGGAATGCAGATATTGTACAGATGCAATATGCATGGGGACAAAAATTGCATTATTAGACAGGATACTACATGTCAAACACCTCGACCCACTGGGAGCATGAATCTATACACAAATAAGTAGCTTGCCTGTTACCTTCTGGTTGCAGGGAAATATGGAGAGCAGTCACAAGACTAAGCAGGGGTAAAGCATGATATTTGGCAAGACCTATGCGGTACAGTGGCTCAGACTTTACTCTTAAAGGTTCAGCAGCAGATGGTGATGCCGACAACTTGCAGTAGGACAGCTGCAACCCAGCGCCCTGAGACCCTCACGGGTAAGTAGCGCGCTTTAAAAGCCCACGATTGATTGATTAATAAGTAACTGGAAAATCAGGACAGAAACCTTCGCCGTTTTTCCTCCACCAGCAGCACTCAAGACCTCGTTGAAAAGGTGTTTTGGCATTTAGAATACAGTATCTGGGCGTCAATTTGTTATACATTTTTATTATTTGAATTGTGTTACAGCATGTGCTCTATACCACGAATATAAGCAACATCGTGGGGGACGGATGCACTGACCAATCTGGTAGTTGTGTTGAGAACATTAAGAGGCAATCATGTACCGGGTTGCTGCTCTGCCTACGTTTTGGTAGAATTGTGAAGAGACTGTCTTGGAACAGGAACAGTGAAAGGTGGTTTGAAATTCATTATTGAGAAGTTAGTTTTAAAGTTGGTAAAAAGTAAGAAAGATGGCGTTTGCAATTAACCACAGACTGGGGGAGATCTGGATGAATTTGATATAGCTACGAACATGGTAGAAGACAACTAGGCTCATCAGAATAAAAAGCGGAGAAAGGCCAATAACAGTGACTGGTCAAATCGATGCATGTTAGGTGATGGCCGTCACATGCATATATCAAATGTTTTATGATGAAAGTATAAAAGACCAGTTGGTTTAAAGAAAAATAATAATAATTGCAAAGTTCGAGAAATGTAGTTACTGGTCAAGGGTTTAACTCCTAAGGTGAAGGCTAGGATGAAAAGAACTGTGATATTAGTTCTGCACAATAGCATTGACCTGTGATGTTCATCAGTATTTTCTACAGCAGCGGTTTATCCCAGTGCAGACCTTTATGTAGAGACTTTAGGATCCCAATGAGCTCTCTTGCAGTGTTGTAGTATGTGTCAGTAATGGGTGGTGAACTTTCTGTGACCAGACATCTTGGGTTTCCCAGTGCAGACCGCATTTTTAAAGGCCTGCCCAGCTGTCCCAAATCTTTTTTTTTTTTAAAAAACATTAAATGCATGGTGACTCTTCTTGCCTTTCTCGTTTTCACGCTCTCGCTTGGTTTGTGAAACTCGCCATAACATTCCCTTTTACTCCATATCTTTTTTCCTTCTCACTCTTCCTTTCTCCTGCTCACCCCTTACTATTGCTCTTTCCTTCTGTCTAGTACTTACGCCCATCTTCTTTCTTTCCTTCTTCTCACTGCATCTTCTTCTAACACCCCTCGAATACTTCCCTCATTTCCTATCATGTGTAATCATCTCAATTCCCCTTCTCTCTCTCTCTCTCATATTTGCGTCTCATTTCTTTCCTTTTCTCATCACCTCCCTCCTATCCTTCTTTTCTAACCACACCACCTTTTTCTCCAAATGCGGTCTCCCGTTACTTTTTATGCTTACTTTTGTTTTAAAAGTAGGAGCAAATAACAAAAGAGAAAGGGTGAAGCTGGAGACCATGAGGCATCTGAAGGTACTGAGAAAGTGGGAAATGATCACATGGGAGAAACAGTACTGGTAAAAAGGTGAGGGCAAACCTGGAGACCCTATATGGTTGGTGAATATAGTCAGAATGGGTAGTAATGTCTTGTTACTTACCGGTAATCTTCATTACCCCGATTAGGGTCTTCCTCGTTCCAGTCCTTACATAGTGAGGCAGTCCTGCCTCCAACCAGCCAATCAAAACGCTTAGAAAAACAAAAACCAAAAGGTCATATAAACCCCTCCCACCCACCGCCATGTCTGTTATCAACAAGCCCCAGACTCAAACACAGCGGGAGGGAGGGAACGAAGAGGACTGGGGCGAGGAGGACCCTAATCGGGGTAATGAAGATTACCGGTAAATAACAAGACATTAACCCATCATGGGTCCTCCTCATCCCAGTCCTTACATAGTGAGGAACTCACAAGCAGAGAACCAGAAAGAAAGCACGCAGGACACCAGGGATCCATGCAAAAATGATAAACTTGAATCAAACAAATGATCAACGAACAGCAGCGTTCAGAACGTCAACAGCAAAACTGTAAAGCAGATGCATTTAAAACATCAAGTCGATAATGCCGAACAAACGTGTGATGGGACTGCCAAGTGGCCGCTCTTCAAATCTCCTGGATAGAGACCCCCGCTGCCTCAGCCTAGGAAGGGGACACAGAACGTGTCGAACAACCCTGGACAGGGCTTGAAAAATTCACTCTACCGGTCACATATGCGAGCTAAATTTAACGAGGGCGATTTGTTTTTAGGTCCTACTCACCCTTTCTGGCGAGTAGGAAGACAAAGTAACTTTTGTCCTCTGCCTGTGAAAACTGAGCAAATGTGACAAGATAACAAGTTTAAAGGCATTTTTATTGCTGACAAAGTTAATGAGCAATAAAGATGCCTTTAAAATCTTGTTATTTTGTCATCTTTGCTCCGCTTTCAGAGACGGAGGTCAAGTAGGATGCAGTTAGGTCGAGGAGATTTTATACTAGTCCTGCAGGACTAGTGCCGTTTTGGGGATTTTTCGAGCCCTGCTGCACCTGAGACGGAGGAGGCAGACCCACGGACTTCTAGGACTGGCAGACCGCCAAACGCACATATTGACGGATCGTAGAAATGGAAAGCTTCTTCCACTTAGCCACACCCCACAGGAGACAAACAGGGCAGGAGAAAGCCGAAACCCCAACGAACGCTGGAGGTAAATATGAAGAGCCCTTCGAATATCTAAAGAAGAAGGAACAAGGGAATCCCACTCCGTAGGCAAATCAGGAACTATCACCTCCAGCTGCAAATGGAACTTGGAAGAAACCTTAGGCAGAAAAGCTGAATCAAGCTGCAAAACAACCCTATCCTGCAGGAATAGCAAATAAGGAAAAGAAATTAGCAAGGCACCCAACTAACCCAACCGTCGAGCGGAGGTGATGGCCAGCAAAAAAGCCACCTTAGCGGACAACCACAACAAGTCCGCCTACAACAAAGGCTCAAAAAGGGGCAACTGCAGACCCCGCAAAAACAGTAGGCAAATCCCAAGAAGGCACGATCACAGGATAGGCCGGACAACGAAGCCTAAAGCTCCGAAGAAGCAGACTAACCAAAGGGGCAACAACCTCCAAGGAAGGCCCCGGACCCCGACAAGCACAAACCGCCGCCCGTTTAGCAGACAATGTGGAAGGGGAAAGGTCCTTCAAAAAACCAACGGGGAGTAAATCCAGCACAGAAGCAGGATCCCCAAGCACAGGACCCACATCATGCGAAGAGCACCAAGAGACAAAAGAGCCCCAATGTCGACCATAGGATTTAAGGCTCGAAGGCCGACGCGACAACTGGATGTCACAGGCCACAACTGAAGAACAGCCCAAAGACTCCAACTTCAACCGCTCAAGAGCCAGGGCGTCAGTTGCAAACGACGAAGACAAGGCAGAGACAGGAGCGGAAACTGAAGAGGAGCCAAAACCAAAGGAAGCCGGACCAACCGGCCCCAACAGGAGAGGAAACCAAAGGTGGCAAGGCCAGAAGGGAGCAATCAACAGGACCAACACCCTCTCCCCCCGAATCTTCTGCAGCACCCTCGGGAGGAGGGAAATAGGAGGGAAGGCATACAGAAGGCCCGAAGGCCAGGGAATCGAAAGAGCATCTACCGCCCAAGCCTGAGGAAATATCACCTCCGAACAAAACCTGGGGAGAAGAGCAATGGTACAGAACAGAGGATGGAAGGTTGCGGCTTAAAGCATCCGCATGAAAATTCAACTGCCCCAGAATGTACACAGCTCTCAAGGCCAACAGGTGAGATTCCACCCAAGCACAAATCATGGAGGCCAGCAGATTCAGAGACACTCACTTGGTGTCCCCCCTGATGGTTCAAGTAACAACGAGTCACCTAATTGTCTGTACGAACCAACAGATTCGTCCCGTGGAGATGAACCTTAAAGAACTGAACCGCCTCCCAGATGGCCACCAACTCCTGCCAGTTAGAGGAACTGGCGCTGTCCCTCCGAGACCCTTGGCATCCAAGGACCCAAACGTGGCCCCCCCAACACCAAAGACCGGCAACCATGGTTAACAAAAGGGGAGGAGGAAGACAAAACTGCACCCCTTATCCAGATTAAGAGTGTAAAGCCCTGAGTCCATGGCCTGAACCAGAGCAGGAGAGAGAGGAACCAGAGTCTCATAATCCGCCCGGGAGGAGTCCCACCGAGCCAACAGGTGAGTCACCAAGGGCTTGAGATGTAGGCGAGCCCAAGTAACCACAGCAGTGGTGGCAGTCATCAACCCTCTGGACCCGCAGCAAAACACGAGCATGGGCAGGACTCAACAGATCCAGCAACAGAGTTGGCTGGGAAAGGATCAGAACAGGAGGGAGAAACACCACCCCCAGAACAAAACCCTGTTGAACTGAAGTCTCTGAAAAGGATCCAGATGAGACTTGGCCAGATTTAACTTGAACCCCAGATCCTGGAACAAGGGCAACGTAGCCTCCACCGCCAGAAGAACCTTAGGAAAGGAGGAAGCAGAGATCAAACAATCATCAATATAAGGAAACACAGAGAAACCCCGGTGCTGCAAAACCCCCACAGGAGCAGCCAATACCTTGGTAAAAGTCCTGCGAGCAGTGGAGAGGCCGAACGGCAAACTTGAAACTGGAAATACATCCCCTGGATAGCAAACCTCAGGAAACGCTGACGGGCAGGATGGACTGGAATGTGAAAATAGGTGTCTTCCAAGTCCAGTGAAGCCAAGAAAATGGCCCTCCTGGATGAGGGGAATGACGGACTGCAAGGTGATCATCCGAAAATGATCCAACCGCACCAACTTGTTCAAAGTTTGGAGATTCAGAATCGGGCGGAAGGAACCATTGGCTTTCGGACCAGAAACAGATGGGAATAGAACACCACCTGTACAATAGCCACCTTTGACAACAACATGGCGACGCCGGACAACATGGCAGTCCGGCTTACGGGGTCTCTTGATAACGGGGTAACTTGAAAGTAATCCAGGGGTGAGGGGGCCCCGAAGGGAATCTGGTAACCCAACCTGATGACAGACAAGACCCACGGGTCGGAAATTAGAACTGACCAATGGACCAGAAACAAACTGAGCCGAGCCTCCACAATGGCATAGTCACTTTTGTCGCGCACCAGTGGAATGCTGCTGCTGAGGACGGGATTAATAATGGAACGCGGCCCCCTAAACACGGCCCGACCAGGAAAGGGCTGAGAAGACAAAGCCCCCTGAAACCTCTGCTTATAAAAAATGGATTTCTTCTTCGGCACAGGCTGAAAAGGCTTCAACATTTTCTTCTCCTCCACAATACGCTGCACCACTGCATTCAAATCGTCCCCAAAGAGACGGGGCCCTCAAAAGGCAGCTTATAAACCAAGGCCTTCTGAGCAGCTTCAAGGCGCCAAGACTTGGTCCAGAGAGACCTCCTACCAGCCACCGCCACCCGATAAGAAGGCCCACAACTAATCAAAAGTCACATCTGGAAGGAATAGTGCCAAGACCTCCATCTGAGCCAACACAGGAGTACGGTCCCCTTAATCCTGGAAATAGTCAAACAACTTCTCAAAATCCTTCAGAAAGACCTGTGAGGCATAGGCCGCATAAGTGCTAGCACACACACCAAAATGAGAAGCCGCATAAGAACGCTTGAGAGCAGACTCCAGCTTCTGTTCCACTGGGACTGCCAGGGAAGCCTCCTCCGATGACAAAGACCAAGACGAAGAAGAAGCCGTAGAGGACAAAAGAGAACTGACCTTGGGAACCTGAGGAAACTGGGTGTCAAAGTCCGCCAGGCGATACCGCATTCCCAGAAAGCTAGGAATACCCTGCTCATCAACCTCAAGCCATTCCTTAGTCAGTATATCCTTCAGGACAGCTTGGAAGGGAAGGTCATCCACCACAGAGGAACTATACTGGGAGTAAAACCCCTCATCCAATAGCGATTTAGGGTCAAAACCAAGCACCTGCTTAATATGGAACAGCATATCCAAAAAAACCTTGCCCTGGACGTACTTTCCCTTAGGTGAATTTTCCATATCCTCCTCATCATCATCCTTGGAATTTTTCGCCGCATGCACCAGCAGCGCAGACTGGACAGCAGAACTGATCAATTCCTGCACATCAGCCCTAGAAATCTGCAAAACGTCATCCTATACAGGTACTGGCCATTATGCTGCTTGGACACTGCCTTTGCAGGCACCAGAGAGAAAGCCCTTTCACTCATGGCCAGAGCAATAAACCACACATGAAACTCCAAAAACACAAAAAGGAAGTGCCCAACAACTCGCATGAAATACTGCCCCCAATTAACCAATTCTTGTGACGTAAGACTTGAAAATCAGCAAAAGGGCAGCACTGCAGACTCCACCCACAGCCACATACACACAACATGGCCGTGGGGGCCAGACCCTGACTTAATCCCCCAGCGCCCGAACAACCCGGGCCAGGACATTATGAAAGCACCCCGCCCCAGCCCAGCACATGCGCGGGGAGCGTCCTGACCCAGAAGCTCGGCCAACTGGAGCACAGGTATGGCCACGCAGAGACAAATAAAGTCAAAATAAACGGTACATTTTCAAGACCTTTAACAAAACAGTTTTCAAAAACTCACGGCACCGCAACACATCCTTCAACCAGAACAGCAACAGGATTCACAGACCGCTGTCTGAGCAAGAAAAAAAATAGGCATGGCAGTGGTTGGGAGGGGTTTAAATGACCTTTGGTTATTGTTTTTCTAAGAGTTTTGATTATCTGGTTGGAGCAGGACTGCCTCACTATGTAAGGACTGGGACGAGGAGGACCCATGGCGGGGTAATAGAGCCAGCAGTCTTCATCTGCTCCCATGTTTCTGGACTGCTGTCATGTTTCTGTGACACACCGTAAGATATCAGTTTAGCCTCTACATCCTACACCAAGGTGATGTCTTGTGTATGAAAGACTTTACTTGCAATCTGTTGTAGGTCAGACAACATGCAAGGTAATTTTCTGTGAAAACATGGTCTGGTTAAATGCTGTGCCATTTTATGTGACAGCATAATTATGCAAATCAACAGGTTTGAAACCTGAGAAATTCTGCCTCTTTTTGGTCAGAGAATGTTGGAAAGCGCCAAACTGAACATGTAACCATGCCTCCTACGCAATTTAACTTGGGTTGAGCTATCTCGAAGAGACTTTTGAATTGAGTATTTCATCCTCTCCCAATGATTTGTGAACAGTTTATTTGTTGCCATGTGTAGCGGGGTTGACCTGGCCCTTTTACCCCACAAACTAAAGTGTGCTTTCCATTAGGGGCAAGCCCACTGTACACGTTGAATCCTGGGCCCCTCCTTGCACCCTCCAGATTGGACTCTGCCTTATACTGGCAGAAAAATCAATGGGCAGGTCGATGCGTGAGTAGCTCAACCAGTCTGACTGCTTTCTTGGCATTTTGGAATTTTTGAGTGCTGTTATTATAATGAGCTATAAATGCACTATAAATACCAACATACAAAAAAGCTGGACTAGCAGAGATAGTCACATGAAACCGGCAATCTTAAGATCTTTCCACTGGGGTTATCTGTGACGTGTGAGGGTCTGGGTGTAATACTGTTATGCCTTATGAACAAGGTCTGAGGAGTAAGTAGTTCTAAGCAGTGCCATCCCCTTAATTTTTTCTGTGTTGGTTGGTGGTGCGTATGCATTTCGTACGCCTGAAATTGCATTTTCTACAATAGAAGTCAATAGAGAATTTTCATTCTCCCGATTTTTTACTTTAAACCTCCCACGTCCCTGCCCTAAAATGTTGGAATGTGTGGTAATGTAAGGTAACGTAGATTTGTAGACCGCTGCTTGACACTCTGAGAGTATCCAGGCGCTCTAGGAAAGCACAACGAAGGGCTACGGTGTCCTCCTCTCGTATACAGGTGCTGAGGGGCGTGTTTCGTTTTACTCTGGGTCTCATACCTGTCATCCCCATTGAGCAGGTTGAACAGGCCCCTGAGCCGCAGCCCCGGCACCCGCTCTCTCAGGGTGCTCATGGGCAGCGCCTGCACCGCCGTCTTGAGCATCTTCAGTGACTCGACTGGATCCTCCAGTAAGGGGAGCTCAGCCACCAGCCGCTCTAGCTCCAGCTCCGGTGAAGCCGCCATCTTCAGATGGGAGTCTCTCGCCGCGCTTGAGCTCCTGAGCCCCACCTTCGTCATGAAAAGGGATGACGGACTATAATGTTAGCGCTTGACCCGGTTCGTGCTAAATTGGCGGCCACGTTTGAAATGCAAAGGTTATCATTCCTTACAGGAGAGTCTATAGGGATTAAGTTTACTTCCAGCATTTGAAACATTACAAAACCCTTGCAAAACTTTGTTGTATAAACTTGTATGGCTAGCTGATTCCCCATACATGTATAATTTCGCTGTTGCTCTTTCATGTACATTAAGCAGGGACACTGGAATTATGCGGCAGAGGAGGACCAAATTATGCGGCAGATTTGAACAAATTAAACAGCAGGGAAAACCGAATTATGCGGCATAATGCAGCACCTTTTGTGATAGTATTATTTCATTATTTTGTCATTTTTACACCTGGCTATAGAGTCTGGGAATACTGTTCCCCTTATTGGTAACAATATAACACCAAAAAACAGAAATGAGCAACTTAAAGATGAACAAACTTTGTGAAAAGCGTTCCAGTGAGCAGGAACCCAAGGCACCATTTTTAGGTCTCGTTCGAGACCTATTGCTGCCAAGTTGCTTGTCAACGGGCACAGACAGGGTCACGAGCGGCGATTCAGGTCTGTGATCGCGCAGATTCTGGTCCGTGCACGCGCACCAGCCGCCTCCACATGCACTAGCCGCGCACAGACGCACCAGCCGGCACCAGCCGCGTGCACACGCACCAGCTCACACACGCACCAGCCGCCCCCAGCCACGCACACACGCACCAGCTGCCCACATACGCACCAGCCGCCATGGCCGCGCACACACGCACCAGCCGCCCGAGCCTGTGCATGAGCCCCCAAGGCACCAAGTCTCACTCACCGGGTGTCATCTCCTCCGCCTCCATTGACGTGGCACACACGGGGCTTCCCTCACTGATGGGAGCCCCGCACTTTTATCCACAGCCTCAGTCACCACTTTTCTGCTGCCACCGCCGGGCTCCCCCTCCGGCATGGGAGCCCGGCGTCACCACGTCCATCTCGGCGAGTCACTTCGTGCACGAGCTTATGGCGGAAGTCCCGCCCCACAGCAAGCATGACGCTGCCGGACTTCCGGATTTCGCGCCAGTCGGGCCGGTGGCTTGTCAGGAACTCAAGCGATTTCCAGGTACTTGTTTAAGATAAATCTGCTGAATTCCTTTACTTTAACTATGAATCATTACAACAGCTCTAGGACATTGTAACGCGTTTTCTGCCAATAGTTGCTAATTAAAGTGTGCACCAATAAGAAGAAAAACACCTGGGTTTGATGATTTTGCTAAAATTTGTACCGACAGAAATATAACACGGATAAAACCATTGGTGCCAACTCGTACACAGCTGGAGCGGAGAATGCTTTCCGGGGCAAGCAACACTCTCTTCCGGTGTAACAGTGTGGGCGGTGTCTCGTTGTCGGGAATGGGTGGGTCTCTTTTTCGGGGCGGGTCATGTTTGTAACGATTTACAGGTTTACTGGGAAGCCCGCTCCGGGCTCTCTCAGCGGGCCGCCCCTCTGCCTGTCAATTAGTGTGAAATCAGCTTTCTGTTTTCTTTCTCGTATTGAAAATGATTTTAGGAGAAAGCAGGTCCGACTTCGTCAAACATTTACCATCTGTCCATGGACTGGAGGTAAGGGGCACTTCCGGAATCTCGCGCGTGAATCGGAGGGTGTTGCATGTATGCAGAACGAGAAGGGCCAGTTAACTGGACACGCGGACGACTCTAAGAAGGGGTGGGTTCCGTTATGTTTACAGTTATGTTATGTTTACGTTATGTTTATCTTCCGATCCATGGCCGAATTTGGGAGTGGAAATCTGACGAGTTTACTGAAAGAGGCTTCGCCGCCCCTGGCCCTCATTAAGGTTATTAAGTGTGACCCAAAACTGTAGTTTTGCATGGACAGATGTGCGTAGGATGAACTTAATGCTTGTGGTGAACAGCAAGTAAAGAATAGAGATTGTGGTAAACGGAGAGCTCGTAAGAAAGACTTCGTAATAAAGGACTTCCTAGAATATTTGTAGGGTAAATGCATTCGTTTTCATACCAACAAGTTGTTGTGCTTCATCTGTTTAGAAATGGGCATGTGTTGTGTTTAACTTTTATGCAATGACGCTTCCAATTTGGGCCATAATTTAGAAGTGGAAGCCTGCAGAGTTAGATTGGAGGGGGAGGTTTATTTGTTTGCTCGCCCACCGCTTCGCGTTGCCTTGGTACTTATGTCTATAAAAACCTGCTAAATCAATGTTAAGAGTGTTCAAGTTGTCAGTATCGTTCTATGATTAATTGCCTCCCTCATGTATTCTTCCGCAGGTGTTAATTTTGTAATGGTAATGGGCTTGAAGTGCCATCAGATGCGATTGATTGCATCCCTCAGTGCGGGCTGCTCTGTGCCTTTTTATTTTCACCTAATGTTAGGCTGAGCTCACATTAAGACTAACATTGGAGTGATTTTGAAGAGTGTTTTGTTATTTTATTCGTTTTACCTGGACTTAAACCCTTGCCGTGAAAATTTCCTTCCAGCAGGCAGCAACTGTGTAATATAAATTAACTTGAATATTACACCGCCGTTTTAGTTGATGTTCTATGTATTTTTAGAGGGAAATTCCACCATTTATATGGTCTAGTAGTGCTTTCGGAATCTGGGCACACTTTACTGCTCTCTCTGTGACTGGAGTCGAAGTGCGCTGTGGTCGTGCCACTTGATTGTGTGATGTAAACTCTGAAGGTGAATCGTGTTGGATAATGGCTGGTAAAGTTAGGATGATGAATTGTTTAGAAATAGATTAATTATATTGAAAAATGTCAGGTTAAATCGTTATGTTGCCTTGCAGCACTTCTATAGAGTTTTCTTACCACTGAGGGGCTCAAAGTGTTTCTTGGTGATAGAGTAAGACACTACTACTTTTGTTGTGTGTGTGTGTGTGGCTGGTAGTGTTTACACATTTTTAGTGCTTTCTATTTGAAGTCATGTGTGATGCTCCAAATTTGTTACGGCACACTTGTATTTGCAACATTTTTTTAGTGCTTTCTATTTGAAGTCATGTGTGATGCTCCAAACTTGTTACGGCACACTTGTATTTGCAATCTGCACTTAAGCATAGTGTGAGGTTGAACATTTCTTGAGGGATAGTCACATTTGCATATACCTACCTACCATAATTACTAACCAAACAGCGGCTCACCTACCGCCGACCCTGATGGCCCCAATGCCCTGCTTACAGCCGGCCTTATTACCAGTTCCTCCTGCATCCTGCCCCTCTCACCTGCCCTGCTTACAGCAATCTCCCCTCTCACCTGCCCCGCTTACACGTTGACCCTTTCACCTGCCATGCTTATAACCATTTCCTCTCCCCTGCCTACAACAATCGGCCCCTCTCCACTGCCCTGCTTTAAACCACATCCTCTCACCTGTCCTGCTTACAACAATCGACCCCTCTCGCCAGCCCTGCTTCTAACCACCTTATCTTGCCTGCTCTGCTTATAATCGGCCCCTCTCCTCTGCCCTGCTTACATCCACCCCCCTTCCCTGTGTACAACATCCGGCCCCTCTCCCCTGCTTCCAACCACCTCCTCTCCCCTGCTTCCAACCACCTCCTCTCCCCTGCCTTCAACAATGGACCTCTCTTCGCTACCCTGCTTACAACCACCACCTCTCACTTGCCCTGCTTACAAACGGCCCCTCTGTCCTACCCTGCTTACCGCCACCATCTCTCACTTGCCCTGCTTAAAAACGGCCCCTCTGCCCTACCCTGCTTGCAACCACCATCTCTCACCTGCCCTGCTTACAAACGGCCCCTCACCTCTGCTGACCTGACACCCACCCCCCTCGAGATGGTTCAGCCCTGCTTCCCAGCCAACGGCTCTTGCCCCTCATCCTCTCGGCATCACTCGGAGGCGCAGCGACCACTGGTGCAGCAGGTGCAGTGGCACCGGGTCCCAAGCGGCGCATTAAACCCTGACAATCGCTCATTTTACTCCCGCCCCAGCAGTCGCAGGGCCCGTTTTCCATGTTTGCACCAGAGCCCGGGGCATAATCTCTACGGTACTTACCTGCACCAAGACATTACCAGACTCGCCTCGCCTCCAAAGTGGACACCCCTCTCTTAAGCCAGCCAGTGCGCGTCGTGACTCGACGTCACAAGGTGCCAGTGGGTCAAGTAATGCCCTTTGGGGCAGGTAGGGTACCTTTAAAGCTGCACTGAACGAACGAGTACATTTGTTTAAATTAACAAGTGTGCAATTTTAATTTTGCACCCGTGTTTAACACGTACAAAAACACCTTTAATCTATAGGATAGGTAGAGACAGGTTTTTCACACAAGCTGGCGATATTTAAAAATCTCACAGACAGTCTCGCCCCACACTCCATCCCTCGCCCCACACTCCATCCCTCGCCCCACACTCCATCCCTCGCCCCACACTCCATCCCTCGCCCCACACTCCATCCCTCGCCCCACACTCCATCCCTCGCCCCACACTCCATCCCTTGCCCCACACTCCATCCCTCGCACACCCTCTATCTCTCTCTCCCCCTCCCTCTATCTCACCCTCCCTCTATCTGTCTCTCGCCCTCCCTCTATCTCTCTCTCGCTCTCACTCTATCTATCTTTCGCCCTCACTCTATCTATCTCTCGCCCTCACTCTATCTATCTCTCGCCCTCACTCTATCTCTCTCTCGCCCTCACTCTGTCTCTCTCTCGCCCTCCCTCTATCTCTCTCTCGCCCTCCCTCTATCTCTCTCTCGCCCTCCCTCTATCTCTCTCTCGCCCTCCCTCTATCTCCCTCTCGCCCTCCCTCTATCTCTCTCTCGCTCTCCCTCTATCTCTCTCTCGCCCTCCCTCTATCTCTCTCTCGCCCTCCCTCTATCTATCTTTCGCCCTCACTCTATCTATCTTTCGCCCTCACTCTATCTATCTCTCGCCCTCACTCTATCTATCTCTCGCCCTCACTCTATCTATCTCTCGCCCTCACTCTATCTCTCTCTCGCCCTCCCTCTATCTCTCTCTCGCCCTCCCTCTATCTCTCTCTCGCCCTCCCTCTATCTCTCTCTCGCCCTCCCTCTATCTATCTATCTATCGCCCTCACTATCTATCCTATCACCACAGCATCACTCGGCACCACCACAGCATCACTCAGGGGCACCACAACATCACTATGCGCTACCAAAATGCTTATAAGTACAACAGTAACTTGCAATATTATTATAATATAATATTATTGCCAACATTGCTTAATATTTTGCAACAGCTATCATCTTGCAAATCATCTTTATACACCAATACAGACTTTGCTAAAAATTTAATGCAACACATTGTCATATACAATGGCAATAACTCAAACTTTAATGCTGCGAGACCTATTGCATTGCAAATGCTTTTTTATATATATTTTTGTGCAAAATTAGAACCCACACACACTCTGCACCCTCACACACACTGCACCCTCACACACACTGCACCCTCACACACACTGCACCCTCACACACACTGCACCCTCACACACTGCACCCACACACCACACCCCCACACACTCTGCACCCTCACACACTCTACAATGGAACATACACTCCAAATACCACTCAGTGACACATAATTACACTCCACATAATAACACTGCACTCAATGCAACATACACTCCAAATATCACTCAATGCCACATAATTACACAGCACTCAATGCAACAAACACTCCAAATACCACTCAGTGCCACATAATTACACGCCACACAATTACACTCTACTGAATACAACATAACCTCCCCATAATACCACTCAGTGCCACATAATTATATGCAACATAATTACACTGCACTCAATGCTACATACACACCAAATACCACTCAGTGCCAGATAATTACACACCACATAATTACACTCTACTGAATGCAACACACTCTCCATACAATACCACTCAGTGCCACATAATTATACTGCACTCAATGCAACATACACTCCAAACAACACCACTCAATGCCATATAATTACACACCACAAAATTACACTCTACTGAATACAACATACACTCCTCGTAATACCACTCAGTGCCACATAATTACATTCAACATAATTACACTATACTCAGTGCAACATAAAGACACTTTATCTGTCTATCGCCCTCACTCTATCTGTCTATCTATCGCACTCATTGTATCGCCATCACTCTATCTATCAATCGCCCTCACTCTGTCTATCACCCTCCCTCTATCTATCTATCACACTCACTCTATCTATTGCACTCACTCTATCTATCTATCTATCTATCGCACTCACTCTATCTATCTATTGCATCACCACATCATCACTCAGCACCACCACAGCATCACTCAGGGGCACCACAACATCACTATGCGCTACCACAGCATCACTGAACACCACAGCATTACTCGTAGCCACCACAACATCACTCAGCGCCACCACAGCATCAATCTGTGCAACCATTCAGCAACAACTGGTTCAAATCTGTTCTCTCAATGTTTCAAGCTTTATTACAAATGTCACAAAAAGAGGTTAATATTTCACTTCTGTTCTTGGATTTTCGTCACAATAAAATACAATGAACATAATCTTCATAAAAGTTATTTACAAAAGCTATTGCCATTATAAATTACAATAACTTTTAGTTAAGTATTAATGATTAAAAAAATTAAAAGCCATTGTTATTTGTAATATCAATACATGTAAGTCACGTAAATACAACACATATTGCATTACAAATGCTATAGGTGTCACATTTGCGAGAGTTATAACTATTGGCATTGTAAATGACAAAGCTATTAATTTCGCAATTTTTAAAAACAAAACCTAAATAAAAAATGTGTCATTTACAATACCAATAGCTCTAACTTTCCTAATACGAGACCTATTGCATTGCAAATGCTTGTTTAGGTCTCGTGGTGTTGCAGTGCGAAGCGCTGCCGCCACGAGTCTTATAGCTGCTGTCTGTGCCTCCAAGGGAGGCAGAGCCAGCTACAGACCTGTGCACGAGCCGATTCTACTATGGACACGAGCCGATTCAGGTCTGTGAATGGGCTTCACAGTGAAACAGCTTGTGGCTGCAAGTAACAATTATCACAGCATGAGACCCCACTTATCACAGCATGTCAACAGGCGCCCCAGGCTGCTGGAGCACTCAACTATAATTAATGTGTAGTTGAGTGCTCCAGCAGCATGGGGCGCCTCTCTCCATGCTGTGATAATTATCACTTTGGGGCCTCATGCTGTGATAATTAGGGCGGCATGCTCTATTTGCAGCACTGAACATTTTCAAAGAAGGCAAAGCAGCGACATTCATTGGAGACACTCACCCTCACTCACCCTCATGCCCTTACCCCCCTCATCCCCTCACATCCCCTGACCCCTCACACCCCTCCTCACTCTCACACACCCTCACTCACCCTCTCACACCCTCGCTCACCCTCTCACCCCCTCACCTTCACACCCCCTCACCCTCACACACCCTCTCACCCCCTCACCTTCACACCCCCTCACCCTCACTCAAACTCTCACCCCCTCACACCGCCTCACCCTCACACCCCTCACCCTCACACCCCTCACCACCCCTCAACCACCCTCACACCCCCTCACCCTAATCCTCACACCCCTCACCCTCACGCCCTCATCCCCCTCACCCCCCCTGACCCCTCACACACCTCCTCACCTTACACACACCCTCACTCTCACACACCCTCACCCTCTCACCCCCTCACCTTCACACCCCCTCACCCTCACTCACCCTCTCACCCTCTCACCCCCTCACCCTCACACCCCCTCACCCTCACACCCCCTCACCCTCACAACCCCTCACACCCTCACTCTCACACCCCTCACCCTCACACCCCTCACCCTCACACCCCTCAACCCCTCACAACCCCTCAACCACCCTCACACGCCCTCACCCTCACACCCCCTCACCCTCACACCCCCTCACACCCCCTCACCCTCACACACTCTCACCCTCACACCCCTCACACACCCTCACTCACCCTCACACACCCTCACTCACCCTCACACCCCCTCACCCTCTCACCCTCACTCACCCTCACACCCCCTCACCCCCTCACTCTCACACACCCTCACCCCCCTCACACACCCTCACTCACTCTCACACCCTCACCCTCCCTCACCCTCTCACCCTCACACACCATCACCCTCAAAAACCCTCACCCTCACACACCCTCACCCCCCTCACCCTCACTCACCCTCACACTCACACACCCTCACATACCCTCACCAGCATAGCATAACGAAACATAGCATAACGAAACACAGCATAGCATAGCATAACACACAAAAGCATAGGATAGCAAAAGCACAGCATAACAAAACAAAGCATAGGATAGCAAAACAAAACATAGCATAACAAAACAAAACATAGCATAGCAAAACACAACAAAGCATAGCATAGCATAACAAAACACAACAAAACATAGCATAACAAAACAAAGCATAACATAAAGCATAGCAAAACAAAACATATAGTAAAAAAAACATAGCATAGCATAACATAACAACAAAACATAGCAGAACAAAACATAGCAGAACAAAACATAGCATAACATAGCATAGCATAACAAAACAAACCGTAGCATAACAAAGAATAGCAAAACAAAACATGGCATAGTAAAACAAAACATAGCATAACATAACAACAAAACAGCAGAACAAAACAGCAGAACATAACAAAACATAGCATAACATAACATTAAAAATAGCATAGCATAACAAAACATAGCATAGCATAACAAAACATAGCAAATCACAACAAAATATAGCATAGCATAACTAAACACAACAAAACATAGCATACATAACAAAACACAGCATTGCAAAGCATAGCAAAACATAGCATAGCATAAGAAAACACAACAAAACAAAGCTTAGCATAACAAAACATAGTATAACAAAGCATAGCATAGCATAACAAAGCATAGCATAGCATAACAAAACATAGCATAACAAAACATAGCATAGCAAAACAAAGCATAGCATAATAAAACAACAAAACCTAGCATAACAAATCATAGCAAAACACAACAAAGCATAGCATAACAAAAAGCATAGGATAGCAAAACTAAACATAGCATAGCATAACATAACAAAACAAAGCATAGGATGGCAAAACAAAACATAGCATAGCATAACAAAACATAGCATGACATAACAAAACATAGCATAAGAAAACACAACAACACATAGCAGAACAAAACATAGCCTAACATAACTTAAAACAAAGCATAGCATAACAAAACAGCAAAATAAAACATAGCATAACACACAACAAAACATAGCATACATAGCAAAACATCGCATTGCAAAGCATAGCAAAACCTAGCATAGCATAACAAAACACAACAAAAAATAGCATAGCATTACAAAATACAACAAAGCATAGCATAACAAAACACAACATAGCATAGCCTAACAAAACAACGCTTGGCATAGCATAACAAAACATAGCATAACAAAGCATAGCTTAACAAAGCAGCATAGCAAAACAAAGCATAGCATAATAGAACACAACAAAACATAGCATAACATAACAAAAAATAGCATAACAAAGCATAGCATATCAAAACACAACAAAACATAGCATAGCATAACAAAACACAACAAAACAGCATAGCATAACAAAACACAACATAGGATAGCAAAACTAAACAGAGCATAGCATAACAAAACAAAGCATAGGATAGCAAAACAAAACATAGCATAGCATAACAAAACATTGCATAACATGACAAAACATAGCATAACAAAACACAACAACACATAGCATAACAAAACATAGTAAAACACAACAAAACATAGCATAGCTTAACAAAACACAACAAAACATAGCACAGCAAAACAAAACATAATAGCATAGCAAAACATAGCATATCAAACACAACAAAACATAGCATAGCATAACAAAGCCTAGCATAGCAAAACAAAGCATAGCATAATAAAACACAACATATAGCATAGCATAGCAAAACATAGCAAAACAAAGCATAGCATAGCAAAACACAACAAAACATAGCAAAGCATAACAAAGCATAGCATAGCATAACAAAGCATAGCATAGCATAGCATAACTGTGAGAAGTTGGCCTGATATATAATGTTCACTATTCTAGTGAGCACTTTGTATCAGTCCAAACAACCCTTATGGTGATTGGTTGTAAGTCAACCTTATAGACCAGCTATCCTAGTAGCGTGGATACGAGCAGTCTTCAGGCTAAGCTCTAGAGGGCGTGTTAAGCCAGCTGTTATACCATCACATATACCCCTTGAACACCAAGTGAAAGGACACCACACAAGTGTTATGAAAATAAACCGTGTATTTATTAGAATCACAACAGCCCTGTACTCTTTATGAGGACAGGGTACTAAGCACAACACAAAACTCCTACGAAAATACTTAAGTTAGCACAATTTACACAAGTGCCCGAGGGGCACGACAGACCATATACTATGGAAGTGGAATGCGAAATTACTAGCAGGTAAGTACTGTACTAATAGGCTTTGGAATCGCTAGGACTACATTACTGAACCTTCAGATTACTAGTAGGAGGCCTAGGGGACTCGGGTGCAGAGTGTGCACTCTCACGCGGGATGCGGGACAAAGTCTATGGTAGCTAGATTTCACAAAGTTAGTGTTCTCGGGCGAACCCGACCTGGTAGGAAGAAAACGACAGTGGATCCTGACCCTTGGATAGTGAGGCTATGCTGGGGCACCGAAATGCCGAGTTTACCTAGCCCAGGGGCTGCAGCTGCATATGTCTCAAAAGACGTCAGGAATCCTCGTTGACGAACCAGGAGCCTGAAGAAAAGATGCTGGCAGGCGACCAGTGAAGAGAGTTCGAGTTGATCCAAGCCTGGATCTTGAAGATAGATGACACCTGAAAGCAGAGGGGACCAAGTTCGTGACTACTAGCCAGTAGTCAGGTGGCACCAGGAGGGCACCGGATGGTAGTCACCTCGACTGGGTGAGTGGGCGACGCTGTGCTCTGCAGATCTCACGGACCAGGAGGCGTTGTCGGCGACCAGGATGGAGGTGCGAGCTGTCCCACAATGGATGAAGCTGTCGACGTCGCTGGACCCAGGATTGGGGCAACAAGTCTTGGCTAATTCAAGCCCACGCGGTGGACCCAAAATGGCGTCTGGAGTGGACCAGGAGGGTCCGGGTGCTCCTCTTTTGGAAGGGAGCAAGGGCCAGTTTGGAGCAACCAGACTAGCAGCAGTGATGTCGTCGGGCGTCGTTAAGAAGGCCACAAGCCAGCGGGCTAGTAGCCAAACAAAGCGGTGAGCAGCAAAAAGCAGAAGGGCCCCACGCAGATCGTGGAGATGCTGGGAGGCTGAACTTCGGTGCTGGAGCTGCTCAGGGTCGGGGCTTCTCGGACCCCAAAGCACTCACCAGAGGATCCTTCGGCGGTCGTGCTGGAAAGAAGTCGTGCAGTCTTGAAGATGGCCGGTCCCTCGAGGTCTCGTCGCACCCACGGTTCTCAGCTTAGCTGTAGAGGTGAGTAGAGGTCAGAGGTGCCAGGGAAGCCGGTTCTCGTCGAGCTGGGCAGTCGGATTCCGGAGGAAGGACTTGCAGCAGACCGCAGTGTTCTTAAGATGGGGCCTGCGGATGCAGGGTGACTACTCCTTAGTCACAAGGGAGAATCTTGAAGAAGAAATCTTGAAGTCCTTTCGTAGAAAGTCGTGTCTTGATTCCAAAGATGATCTAATTTGGAAGGGTCCCCGCTCCTGCCTTTATCCTAAAGAAAGGGGTGGGTACGCGACTAGGTCCTGCCCTAGGGGTGGGACCAGGAAGGGGGGTGGTTACACCCCTCTCCCATGCCGGACTTTCCCCAGGCCAGGGGCTGGTGTGCCCCTGGAACTGGTTCTAGCCGGCAGATGCGTAGTGAGCACCGGGGTGCCACTCAGCAGTCACCTTCCTGTAAAGCCCTGCCTACCCAGGATACACAAAACCCTGTCTGGGATGGTGCTAGCACCGCCCCTGACAGGAAACCCTTTGTCCAAGCTCTCCTCGCTGGAAGGACTCCCAGCAGCAGGAGGTCAGACTCGTGTCTGTGGTGGCAGCATCCATTTTGTGGAGCTGAGGCTTCGTTTAACTTTAACCGGGGTTCACAGTTACACACATGTCGTGTTCCTCTAGAAGGGTGGAATACTAACCCCGTCGCCAGAATTGGCGAGGGGTTAGTATTCCAATTCGTATGACACCTTACTCGACATGTTTTGATAAAGCAATACCAAAGATAGCATTTAACCGCGAGGATTATAATGCACTGAAGAGTATATGGTATGCGTTATCATGGAACAGCTATTAGGACTTGGTTCCGCAAGCTGCAAACGGGCTCAGCTCATGCCAGAGCACCATCTCACACGATTCCAAGCACTCTGCCTTCAGGATTGTCAAGGCCTGCCATAGGAGTGACTGATAGGAATCTGTGTGTCCATTTTTAGGGTTAGATATAGGTATACTATATCTAAAGCAAAGGGTGATTACACCACCTTGCCCCAGCTGTCGTGCAGCCAGTTGTGTCAGATTTAGATGGCCATCCAGGGGTGGCATAATACATGCTTCAGCCCCTGGTAGGCCCTGGGTACACCTATGCCCTGAGTTACAGGGTCTGATAAGGTGGCCCAGGTCCAATTGGATAATGCACCTAAGGTACACATGTCAATTTAGTGAGAGAACAGCTAGGCTGTGGGTCTGATTGGCAGGCCCACAGCCAGGGAAAGTCGTAAACCAGTGAAACAAAAGCAAACAATCTGGGTGCTCATAGGATTGCAGACCCTACTCTCCTACATGACCCCCCCCCCCAAACTTTGGGACAATAAACTAACCTTGACCAGGTGAGTCTTCTTGCTCTAAGTGGAAATACCTGGAGAGCCCATCTGCATTGCCATGATCAGTGCCAGGTCTATGCTCCACTGTAAAATCCATCCCCTGTAGGGAAATGGACCACCTAAGCAGTTTGGGGTTTTCACCCTTCATCTGATTTAGCCACAAGAGGGGCTTATGGTCGGTCTGAATCTTGAAATGAGTGCCAAACAAGTATGGCCTCAGTTTCTTCAGGGCCCAAACCACAGCAAAGGCCTCCCTCTCAATAGCTGACCAATTTTTCTCTCTGGGGGTCAGCCTTCTGCTTATAAAAGCAATGGGCTGGTCTTGACCATCAAAATTCAGTTGAGATAGAACAGCTCCCACACCCAACTCAGAAGCATCTGTTTGGACAATGAATGGTTTGGAGTAGTCTGGACTCTTGAGGATAGGTGCTGTGCACATGACCTGCTTTAGGTCATCGAATGCTTTTTGACAGCCTGCTGTCCACTGAACCTTTTTTGGCATTTTCTTACTTGTCAGTTCATTAAGTGGAGTCACAATTGATCCATAATTTCTGACAAACTTTCTGTAGTAACCAGTCAGGCCCAAGAAAGCTCGAACCTGAGTCTGGGTGGTTGGAGGAGCCCAGTCCCTGATTGACTGTATTTTGCTCTCCAGTGGTTGAACTTGGCCTCCACCTACAAGGTGGCCCAAGTATACAACCTGTGTCTGCCCTATCTGGCACTTGGTGGCCTTGATAGTGAGACCTGCTGCTTGCAGAGCCTCTAACACTTTCCTCAGGTGGACCAGGTGATCCTCCCAGATGGAGCTAAAGACAGCAATATCATCAAGATATGCTGCACAGAAGTCATCCAGCCCAGTGAGAACATGATTCACCAACCTTTGGAAGGTGGCAGGTGCATTTTTCAGACCAAAGGGCATTACCACAAACTGATAATGCCCACCAGGGGTTGAAAATGCTGTCTTGGGCTTGGCATCCTCAGCTAACCTGATTTGCCAATACCCAGCTGTCAGGTCAAATGTGCTTAAGTAGTTGGCAGAAGCCAATCTATCTATAAGTTCATCTGCCCTTGGTATTGGGTGGGCATCAGTCTTAGTGACTGCATTGAAACCCCTGTAGTCTACGCAGAACCTCATCACTTTCTTACCACCCTGGGTGTGAGGTTTTGGCACTAGAACTACTGGGCTAGCCCAAGGGCTATCTGAGGGTTCAATGACTCCCAACTCCAACATTTTCTGCACTTCTGTTTTGATGCAGTCTCTAACATGATCAGGCTGCCTGTAGATTTTACTCTTAACTGGCAAGCTGTCACCAGTGTCAACCTCATGGGTACACCAATTGGTCTGACTGGGTGTTAGAGAGAACATATGTCTGAAGGATTGAAGAACCTGTTTGCAATCCTTCTGTTGATGTTCAGAGAGGCTGCCACAAAAGACAACACCATCTACTGACCCATCATCAGGATTCTGAGTGAGCAGGTCTGGGAGAGGGTCACTCTCTTCCTCCTGTCCCTCATCTATGGCCATGAGCAAGCTCATGTCCTTCCTGTCGACATATGCTTTGAGCCTGTTAACATGGAGCACCCTGTGGGGGCTCCTGGGAGTTCCAAGGTCCACCAGGTAGGTGACCTCTCCCTTTTGCTCAAGAATTGTGTGGGGCCCAGACCATTTGTATTTGAGTGCTGCTGGGGCCACTGGCTCCAACACCCACACCTTCTGTCCAGGCTGATAAACAGTCAGGACAGCCTTTTGGTCATGCCAAGCTTTTTGGAGTTCTTGACTGGCCTTAAGGTTTTCAGATGCCTTTTCCATGTACTCAGCCATCCTGGAGCGGAGACCAAGTACATAGTCCACTATGCTGGTTGCAGGCTTTTTGAGAGGTCTCTCCCATCCTTCCTTCACCAAACACAATGGTCCTCTTACAGGATGTCCATACAAAAGTTCAAAAGGGCTGAAGCCAACCCCCTTCTGTGGGACCTCTCTATAAGCAAATAAAAGGCAGGGAATCAGGACATCCCATCTACGCCTGAGCTTTTCAGGTAGTCCATGAAACATCCCTTTTAGGGTCCTGTTGAACCTTTCAACAAGCCCATTGCATTGTGGATGATAGGGTATAGTGAACTTGTAGTTGACACCACATTCCTTCCACATAGCAGTTAAGTAGCTTGACATGAAGTTTGCACCTCTGTCAGAGACAACCTCCTTAGGGAAGCCCACTCTGGAGAACACTCCAACTAGGGCTCTTGCCACAACAGGTGCTGTAGTGGTCCTAAGGGGAATAGCTTCAGGATACCTGGTGGCATGATCCACTACCACCAGTATAAACTTGTGCCCTGATGCTGTCTGGGGTTCCATTGGACCAACAATGTCAATCCCCACTCTTTCAAAGGGCACCCCCACCACAGGCATTGGTATAAGGGGGGCCTTTGTTGTGCCACCTGACTTACCACTGGCTTGGCAAGTGACACAGGAGCGACAAAACTCCTTGGTATCCTCATTCATGTGAGGCCAGTGAAAGTGTGAGACAAGCCTGTCCCAAGTCTTTGTCTGGCCTAAGTGACCTGCTAAGGGAATCTCATGGGCCAAGGTAAGAAGGAAACCTCTCTGAGACAAGGGGATAACCAGCCTCCTGGTCATGCCAGGCTTGGGGTCTCTTGCCTCAGTGTACAGGAGTCCATCCTCCCAGTATACCTTGTGGGTACCTGTGGCGTTCCCAGCAGCCTCAGCAGCAGTCTGCTGTCTGAGGGGTTCAAGGGAAGGGCAGTCTAATTGGTCCTTCCCCAGGTCTTCTCTTGAGGGTCCCCCTGAGCCCAGGAATTCAACTTGATCAAGTTCAAACTCTTTAGGCTCAGTTTCCCTCAGTTCCTGTAGGTCAGCCTCCTCTGAGACTTGATCCTCAACCTGGGGCAAGGGGGAAGGCAATGCCTTAACCCTACTGCTCTTCTTCTTGGAAGGTGGCTGGTCCATTGTTCCAGGATCCAGCACTGTTCAGTGGGGCATCTTCTGGCCTGTGACCTAGTCACAGCAAGCACATGTGCTGGCAAGCCTAACATCTCCATGTGAGTCCTATGCTCCACTTCTGACCATTGTGATGACTCCAAATCATTGCCCAACAAACAATCCACTGGGAGGTCTGAACTAACTACAACCTTCTTCTGGCCAGTTACCCCTCCCCAGGAGAAAGCTACAATTGCCATACTATGACTGGTAGTGACATTGCTTGCATTGGTCACCGGGAAATCTGTACCTGGCATGATCTGTCCAGGGTCCACAAAGTTAGGTGTCACCATTGTGACACTGGCACAAGTGTCCCTATAGGCCTGAGCCATTTTTCCATTGATAAAAGGTGTCTGTCTGTATTTGCCCAAAGTATTGGGACTGACATCAGGGGATATATCCACATCCCCTGTACAGACAAGGACAGCCTGAGTGAGTGTGCCAACTAAGTTGTCATACCCCTCATAACCCAAGGTTAACCGAACTAGTCCCTTGGGAGGTGCACTACTACTGCTGGCTGTACTAGGGGGCACAGGTGCCTTAGGGGCTGCAGTAGTAGGAGTCTGCCCTCCTTTCTTGGTGCACTCACTAAACCAGTGAGTTTTACTTTTGCAGTATTGGCACCACCTTTTAGATTGGCCTTCTTGATTCTTCTTTTTCTGGGAAGCCTGACCCCCACCCTCTTTGGGTTGTTGGGGACCTGTTGAAGACTTCTGGTCATTTTGTTCACCTTTAGAATCTTTACACTTCTGGTCTGCTTTCTTCTGACCACCCTGGTTCTGGCCCTGGTTCTGCTTAACTCTTGTTCTGACCCACCTGTCTGCCTTCTTTCCCAATTCTTGGGGAGAGGTCAGATCTGAGTCAACAAGATGCTGATGCAACAACTGGTTCTGACAATTGTTTAAAATTTGTTCTCTCATGATCAAATTATACAATCCTGTGTAATCAGTAACCTTACTGCCCAGCAACCAGCCCTCCAAAGCCTTAGTGGCACAATCTACAAAGTCAGACCAATCCTGAGACTGAGTTTTCTGGGTATCCCTGAACAGCAACCTGTACTGCTCAGTGGTTAGGCCAAACCCATCAATCAGTGTATTTTTCAGGACTTGGTAATCATTAGCATCCTCAGCTCTAGTAGTGAGGAGCTTGTCTCTACCTTTACCTTCAAAGGAGAGCCACAAGATAGCTGCCCACTGACTCTGGGGGACACACTGTACAGTGCAAGCCCTCTCCAAAGCAGTAATCCATTTGTGGATATCATCCCCTTGCTTAAAGGGGGGCACTATCTTACTCAGGTGTCTAGTGTCTAAACTCCTGTTTTCCCTTGGGGGAATGCTGCCACCAGTGGAATCTTGTCCACTTAACTTTTGCTCTCTAGCAAAGGCAAGTCTCTCTTTGGCCAGGGCAAGTTCTTCCCTTTCAATCCTCAGATTGACTTCCCTTTCTTTAGCTTCATATACTCTCCTCTGAGGGGATGTCATCCTCCTCTGAGCAGAGGTCTGAGAGCCATTGGTTCGAATGGATCTGCTAGAGCCTCTTGATAGAGACCTAACTCGTCCATTCCCAATGTTAAGCTGGCCTGAGAGGGGCCCCAGGGGTCTCCTAGTACCATTCTCATGCCTGCTTAAGTTGTCCCTAGTTAGCTGGCTAACTACTACTGGACCTTTGTCTGCCTCGTCCTCAGATGGCTCTAGATCCTCATCCTCCTCTTCACCTTCTGCAGAGAGATGGATAAGGTCAGGGTCACCTGAGGTTCCCTCAAGGGGGGGCATGTTCCCATCTGGATGAGAAGGTTCTGTGTTACCAGCCCTCCTAGCATCATAAGTCTCTAAGAGACCAATCAGAAAAGGAATTGTGGGGTTAGACCCCTGTTTTAGTTTCCTGGAGGTACACACTTGTCTCATCTCCTGGAAGCTAAGAGCAGCATATCTGGAAGTGACCTGTGGAGGGTCTACTGACACAAGGGGAGACTCAGTGTTTCCACCTTTGTCTGACATGCTGATTCTAGTGTGGTGTAAGTGATGCACCTACCTACACTATATGTTTGCCTACTGATCCCTTGCTAAGAGTTGCAGCCAAGGTGTGCTAAGCCTTGAGGAGCTACAACAGCTGGTTCAGTAGAACTCAGAGTATTCTAAGCTAAGTTATATGTACCTGAAGTACTTATGTGATCTTTCACAAGATATTCTTAGGATACGTGCGGTAAAACAACAGCAAGCTCAAATCTCAACCGCTGCTCACCAATGTGAGAAGTTGGCCTGATATATAATGTTCACTATTCTAGTGAGCACTTTGTATCAGTCCAAACAACCCTTATGGTGATTGGTTGTAAGTCAACCTTATAGACCAGCTATCCTAGTAGCGTGGATACGAGCAGTCTTCGGGCTAAACTCTAGAGGGCGTGTTAAGCCAGCTGTTATACCATCACATATACCCCTTGAACACCAAGTGAAAGGACACCACACAAGTGTTATGAAAATAAACAGTGTATTTATTAGAATCACAACAGCCCTGTACTCTTTATGAGGACAGGGTACTAAGCACAACACAAAACTCTTACGAAAATACTTAAGTTAGCACAATTTACACAAGTGCCCGAGGGGCACGACAGACCATATACTATGGAAGTGGAATGCGAAATTACTAGCAGGTAAGTACTGTACTAATAGGCTTTGGAATCGCTAGGACTACGTTACTGAACCTTCAGATTACTAGTAGGAGGCCTAGGGTACTCGAGTGCAGAGTGTGCACTCTCACGCGGGATGCGGGACAAAGTCTATGGTAGCTAGATTTCACAAAGTTAGTGTTCTCGGGCGAACCCGACCTGGTAGGAAGAAAACGACAGTGGATCCTGACCCTTGGATAGTGAGGCTATGCTGGGGCACCGAAATGCCGAGTTTACCTAGCCCAGGGGCTGCAGCTGCATATGTCTCAAAAGACGTCGGGAATCCTCGTTGACGAACCAGGAGCCTGAAGAAAAGATGCTGGCAGGCGACCAGTGAAGAGAGTTCGAGTTGATCCAAGCCTGGATCTTGAAGATAGATGACACCTGAAAGCAGAGGGGACCAAGTTCGTGACTACTAACAAGTCTTGGCTAATTCAAGCCCACGCGGTGGACCCAAAATGGCGTCTGGAGTGGACCAGGAGGGTCCGGGTGCTCCTCTTTTGGAAGGGAGCAAGGGCCAGTTTGGAGCAACCAGACTAGCAGCAGTGATGTCGTCGGGCGTCGTTAAGAAGGCCACAAGCCAGCGGGCTAGTAGCCAAACAAAGCGGTGAGCAGCAAAAAGCAGAAGGGCCCCACGCAGATCGTGGAGATGCTGGGAGGCTGAACTTCGGTGCTGGAGCTGCTCAGGGTCGGGGCTTCTCGGACCCCAAAGCACTCACCAGAGGATCCTTCGGCGGTCGTGCTGGAAAGAAGTCGTGCAGTCTTGAAGATGGCCGGTCCCTCGAGGTCTCGTCGCACCCACGGTTCTCAGCTTAGCTGTAGAGGTGAGTAGAGGTCAGAGGTGCCAGGGAAGCCGGTTCTCGTCGAGCTGGGCAGTCGGATTCCGGAGGAAGGACTTGCAGCAGACCGCAGTGTTCTTAAGATGGGGCCTGCGGATGCAGGGTGACTACTCCTTAGTCACAAGGGAGAATCTTGAAGAAGAAATCTTGAAGTCCTTTCGTAGAAAGTCGTGTCTTGATTCCAAAGATGATCTAATTTGGAAGGGTCCCCGCTCCTGCCTTTATCCTAAAGAAAGGGGTGGGTACGCGACTAGGTCCTGCCCTAGGGGTGGGACCAGGAAGGGGGGTGGTTACACCCCTCTCCCATGCCGGACTTTCCCCAGGCCAGGGGCTGGTGTGCCCCTGGAACTGGTTCTAGCCGGCAGATGCGTAGTGAGCACCGGGGTGCCACTCAGCAGTCACCTTCCTGTAAAGCCCTGCCTACCCAGGATACACAAAACCCTGTCTGGGATGGTGCTAGCACCGCCCCTGACAGGAAACCCTTTGTCCAAGCTCTCCTCGCTGGAAGGACTCCCAGCAGCAGGAGGTCAGACTCGTGTCTGTGGTGGCAGCATCCATTTTGTGGAGCTGAGGCTTCGTTTAACTTTAACCGGGGTTCACAGTTACACACATGTCGTGTTCCTCTAGAAGGGTGGAATACTAACCCCGTCGCCAGAATTGGCGAGGGGTTAGTATTCCAATTCGTATGACACCTTACTCGACATGTTTTGATAAAGCAATACCAAAGATAGCATTTAACCGCGAGGATTATAATGCACTGAAGAGTATATGGTATGCGTTATCATGGAACAGCTATTAGGACTTGGTTCCGCAAGCTGCAAACGGGCTCAGCTCATGCCAGAGCACCATCTCACACGATTCCAAGCACTCTGCCTTCAGGATTGTCAAGGCCTGCCATAGGAGTGACTGATAGGAATCTGTGTGACCATTTTTAGGGTTAGATATAGGTATACTATATCTAAAGCAAAGGGTGATTACACCACCTTGCCCCAGCTGTCGTGCAGCCAGTTGTGTCAGATTTAGATGGCCATCCAGGGGTGGCATAATACATGCTTCAGCCCCTGGTAGGCCCTGGGTACACCTATGCCCTGAGTTACAGGGTCTGATAAGGTGGCCCAGGTCCAATTGGATAATGCACCTAAGGTACACATGTCAATTTAGTGAGAGAACAGCTAGGCTGTGGGTCTGATTGGCAGGCCCACAGGCAGGGAAAGTCGTAAACCAGTGAAACAAAAGCAAAAAATCTGGGTGATCATAGGATTGCAGACCCTACTCTCCTACAATAACAAACACAACAAAACATAGCATAGCATAACAAAACAAAGCATAGGATAGCAAAACATAGCATAGCATAATAAAACAAAGCATAACAAAACATTGCATAGCATAACAAAACATAGCATAACATAACAAAACATAGCCTAACATAACAAAACTTAGCATAGCAAAACAAAACACAACAACACATAGCATAACAAAACATAGCAAAACACAACAAAACATAGCATAGCATAACAGAACACAACAACACATAGCATAACAAAACATAGCAAAACACAACAAAACATAGCATAGCTTAACAAAACACAACAAAGCATTGCAAAGCATAACAAAACAAAGCATAGGATAGCAAAAAACATAGCATAGCATAACAAAACAAAGCATAGAATAGCAAAACAAAACATTGAATAGCATAACAAAACATAGCATAACATAACAAAACATAGCATAGCATAACAAAACACAACAACACATAGCATAACAAAACATAGCAAAACACAACAAAACATAGCATAGCTTAACAAAACACAACAAAACATAGCATAACAAAATAAAACATATCATAGCCTAGCAAAACATAGCATAGCAAAACAAAGCATAACACACACAACCACACACACAACCACTCACACACAGCCACGCACACACAACCACAACCACACACAACCACACACACAACTATCTATCTATCTATTGCCCTCACTATCTATCTATCGCCCTCACTCTATCTTGCTATCGCCCTCACTATCTATCTATTGCCCTCACTATCTGTCTATCACCCTCACTCTATCTATCTATCTATCGCCCTCACTCTATCTATCGCCCTCACTCTATCTATCGCCCTCACTCTATCTATCTATCTAATCGCCCTCACTCCATCTATCTATCTATCTATCTATCTATCTATCTATCTATCTATCTATCTATCTATCTATCTATCTATCTATCTATCTATCTATCTATCTATCTATCTATCTATCAATCTATCTAACACCTTCACTCTATCTATCGCCCTCACTCTATCTATCTATCTATCTTTCTATCTATCTATCTATCTATCTATCTATCTATCTATCTATCTATCTATCTATCTATCTATCTATCTATCTATCGGCCTCACTCTATCAATCTATCTATCTTTTGCCCTCACTCTATCGCCCTCACTCTATCTATCTATCACCCTCACTCTATCTATCTATCGCCCTCACTCTATCTATCTATCGCCTTCACTATCTATCTATTGCCCTCACTATCTGTCTATCACCCTCACTCTATCTATCTATCTATCTATCTATCTATCTATCTATCTATCTATCTATCTATCTATCTATCTATCTATCTATCTATCTATCTATCTATCTATCTATCTATCTATCGCCTTCACTCTATCTATCGCCCTCACTCTATCTATCGCCCTCACTCTATCTATCTAATCGCCCTCACTCTATCTATCTATCTATCTATCTATCTATCTATCTATCTATCTATCTATCTATCTATCTATCTATCTATCTATCTCCCTCACTCTATCTATCTATCTATCTATCTCCCTCACTCTATCTATCTATCTATCTATCTATCTATCTATCTATCTATCTATCTATCTATCTATCTATCTATCTATCTATCTATCTATCTATCTATCTATCTATCTATCTATCTATCTATCTATCGATCGCCTTCATTCTATCGCCCTCACTCTATCTATCACCCTCACTCACTCTATCTATCTATCTATCTATCTATCTATCTATCTATCTATCTATCTATCTATCTATCTATCTATCGATCGCCTTCATTCTATCGCCTTCACTCTATCTATCGCCCTCACTCTATCTATCGCCCTCACTCTATCTATCGCCCTCACTCTATCTATCGCCCTCTCTCTATCTATCAATGTATCTATCTATCTATCGGCCTCACTGTATCAATCTATCGCCCTCACTCTATCTATCTAGATACTGATCGCCATCACTCTATCTATCTAGCTAGATACTGATCGCCATCACTCTATCTATTTATCTAGATACTGATCGCCATCACTCTATCTATTTATCTAGATACTGATCGCCATCACTCTGTCTAGCTATCTATCGCCCTCACTCTATCTATCTTTCTATCTTTCTATCTATCTCTCTATCGCCCTCACTCTATCTATCTATCGCCCTCCCTCTATCTATCGCCCTCACTCTATCGCCCTCACTCTATCTATCGCATCACCACAGCATCACTCAGCACCACCACAGCATCACTAAGGGGCACAACAACATCACTATGCGCTACCACAGGATCATTGACTGCCACAGCATCACTAGTCGCCACCACAACATCACTCAGCGCCACCACAGCATCAATCTGTGCAACCATTCAACAACAACTGGGTCAAATATGTTCTCTCAATGTTGCAAGCTTTATTACAAATGTCACAAAAAGAGGTTAGTATTTCACTTCTGTTCTTGGATTTTCGTCACAATAAAATACACTGAACATATTCTTCACAAAAGTTATTTACAAAAGTTTAAGCTATTGCCATTTTAAATTACAATAACTTTTATTTAAGTATTAATTATTAAAAAAATTAAAAGCCATTGTTATTTGTAATATCAATACATCTAAGTCACGTGAATACAACACATATTGCATTACAAATGCTATAGGTGTCACAAGTTATAACTATTGGCATTGTCAATGACAAAGCTATTATTTTTGCTATTTTCAAAACCAACACATAAATAAAAAATGTGTCATTTACAATACCAATAGCTCAAACTTTCCTAATGCGAGACCTTATGCATTGCAAATGCTTGTTTGTAATTTTTGATCCGAATGAGCTAGAGACAAAATGTATTTTTGTTAAAATCAGAAGATTATGCAACAGATGATGGATTACGTGGCAAATGCAGCAAGTACCTAACTATGTAAAAATTGCAGCAGAATCGCATAATTCGAGTGGCCCTGACATTAAGTACATTTTTGCAGCAAGAAGGTTGCTATGTTTCCCACAGAAAAATACCGGGCATTTGATCATGTTTTAAGATTCTGCAAAAGCCAGGACATGATACATAAACAGGATTTTATATAAAATCGTCCTTATTCATTTCTTTACTGACTTTTTCTGCCTTCACATTGGCTATCAGCCAATCTTTAAGAGAACTCTAAAACACATTTTAAAGTGTTTTTTTCTTATGTTTACTGTTTTAAGTTTGCAAAAAATAGTTTTATCAAATACCGACTTCAAGTGTAGTAAATGTTTATTACGGAAACATTTAATTCCAAAAAAACTACACATAATTCAACATTTCATTTAATAAAATAAACCAATATTTGGATGGCACACTTAAGCTCTAAATCCAGGAAGAAAGTGCAATGTGCATAATGATGCTTACAGAATTTTGCGTCCATTCTATGCCTATCTTCAAATTGGTGGTGATAATAAGTCATATTACATATGCCTTAAAATCAAATTAAACATAGAATAAAACTGATAAAAAACCATCTAATATCAAAGTGTTATTCTAATGCCATAATACAAGACTACTATTTGATAGACCTTTACACGCAGGGCGGTTATAGATGATTAGAGGAGATTGGGCTTCAAAAGCTCATATATATTACAAATCGAATGAGATACATCAGTCAGTAGCATATATTTTTTAAATAACTATACAGTTCGTTCTTTCCCTAATCAGAGAAAGGAATGGATACGGTTGATATAGCCCAGCATCCTTTACCAATCAGCCTGCTGAACCAGGCCTAGAGTTTTTTAAATCTTTTTCTCTTCTTATTAGCACTATTCGAAATAAGTATTTACTTAGGGTGGCTACCGTGTAAGAAGATGTATCACTCTTTAGTACAATTTAGGCTTCCATGTGTCTCCTAATGGCTAAATTTTTACAGAATGGGCAAATCCATTTGCTTCTCCGCTCTTTGTATGCAGGGCAGAAAAACAAAACATGGCATTTACTTTATTTTGCTGTACGAGAGCACATTGTACAGAGATCATTAGAGTCAGTGCTCCTGCCAGCATTCCATATGGCTGTAAGGGACCCTACCTCAAGTGTGCCATTACAGAACATCAAATATAATGTTTTTGCCAATTGCTGTTGGGGAATATCTAAGAATGCCTCATATGAGGGTGTGTCTATAAGAAGGAGAAATTGGTTTGTCAGTCTCCCTTGAGTGGATGAATGGAAGAACTTAGCTTGATTATAGGCCAAGAGCTGGCTTTGAGCTATTTTTTTGAGGCACGAGTAAACAATGCAAGGTCAGACCAAAACAGCCAAGGCTCAGTTTTTCGTAGCAGGATTGGACGTGCCTAAACCACGGGAAAGTAAGACCTGTGTCGATGGACAACAGTTCCTGTACTGCATTACGGTTTGTCTGAAGTTCCTCTGAGGTACAGATCCTCACCCAGAACATGATGGGCCTCGGCCGGGCCAGAGACTAATACCAACTTCAAGTGATTTTCTTTGTACCATCCTGGATATTAAAATACTGGTCATGCAGGTAAAAGAAACAGGCAGGTGGCAACTCTATGTTCGGGTCTCATTGGTGCATATTTAAATCAACGTATTTCAGCCCACAACTTGTGCCTTACTGTGTGCATATTTCAAACATCAAAAAACACAAAATGTTCCTTTCCACAAGACTATACTTTAAGCAAACAACCCCAGTATCATAGAGCAAAGATGTGCATGTCTAAGCAGACTCTTCCGTGACCTTGATTTGATTTGTTTACTCTTGTTTTTAATCTGCACATTTATCGCTCTTTTTAAAAAAAGAAACTGTATTTTATTATTGAAATTGAATACTTGCTGCTCTGAATGTTAGTACTATCGGGGCTGTGACTAGGTCACTCCCTACACTGCTTTCCATCCAATAAGGAGGGTTGTACGTCAGCTGGGAGGGGGGCGGAGCCCTTGACACCGCAATAGGCTTTCAATTCATTTATTGGAGGACAGCGCTGATCGAGGGCGGCACCCTGTACACGGTATTCGTGGATCTGCGTGCCGCCTTCGATCTGGTGCCTAGATCCAAGCTATGGAAGGTCATGGACGACATGGGTGTCCCAAAAGACATATTAGCAATCCTTATTAAATTGCATCAAAACAACTTCGCACAAGTCAGGTGCGGAAAAAGTGGTACATTAACTAAAAGATTCCCAGTTCGCAGAGGTGTGAGGCAGGGCTGTGTGCTTGCACCGACCCTGTTTTGCCTCTTTGTGAATGGGGTAATAGAGCACCTGGCTAGGATTCCTAACATTGATGCCCCGAAAGTGTGCGGCAGCAGGGTCCCCGCAATAATGTTTGCGGATGATACCCTGCTACTGTCCAAATCCCCTATGGGCATCCAGCTGGTGTTAGATGGGTTCCTGGAATTCTGTGGGAAGAGGGGACTCGAAGTCAACCCGCAGAAAACAAAATGTATGATCCTAAACCCAATGTCGACCAATAGACCTAACCCGAGGTTAGGAGGTGTAACCCTGGAAAGGGTGAAGACGTTTGAGTACCTGGGGATAACCCTGAACCAAAACCTGACGTGGGGGGCACACCAAGTTAAATCCACTATGAAATTAACCCAGAGGGCGGGTGGTATCCTAAGAATTGCTAGTAAATCATCTTACCGCCCGCTTGGCCCTGCAATACAAATCTACAAAGCGCAGGCCCGTGGGGCAGTTGTTTACGGAGGAGAGCTCTGGGGCCATACACTTTCTCAAAGCCTCTTAACTGCCGAAAACAAGTTTCTTAGGCAGTTAGTAATCCTTCCTGAAAGCACTCCATTGCTCCCTCTAAGACTGGACTTGGGCGTGTGGCCAATTACTGAGGAACTTGGCCTCAAACCATTGACTTTTTGGCGACGCTTGTGGAGTAGCCAAGATCTGACAATCTACAGAGCGGAGCTCCAGGACTTTCTACTAACCCCAAAAGCCAGTAACATACCTTGGTTAAGCTATATAAAGACCATGTGTGAGTCCCTTGGAATCCCAGGACTATGGACAGACCCGGAAAGAGCCAGCATTAGCATCTCAAGGAAATCGCTTTCAAAAACTTACTTTGATTTTATGCTGGCTCAAGCACTTGTGAACGTCCATGCGGGATCACTAACTTCTCATTTCATCCAAAGTAAAGACACTTTTAACATGGAATGTGTCCTGAACGACATCATGCCCCCTCTAACAAGGAAACTGTTCTTGCAGTGGAGGTATGGGACCCTACCTTGGAGGTCCTTTACAAAAGGATGGACGAGACAACCTAGCACCACGGCATGCCCCGCATGTGATAATTCACAGGAGAATGATGTGCATGTTGTGTTCTTGTGTACAGCATATCGGAACAGTCGAAAGCACTGGATTATTCCTCTGCTTAAAAATCTGGGCTTCAGACAGCTTCAACCGGCATACAGAGTCTTAAAAACTGACCTATCTCCCACAATTGTCTTTGCAATGTCAAAATTTCTAACTGCAATGTGGTTTACACGCACAAGGCTGTTAATGGCGGCCAGGGAATAATGGCAATAGAGTCCCTTTCCACTAATTATTACTGTTTTTTAAACTCCTTTGAAATTTGAATTGATTTGAAAACATGATTGTAATATGGTTTTATTGATGTAATATTATGTGTACATCTTTTATGGTCTTGTGACCGAAATAAAGATTTGAAATGGAATGTTAGTACTATGGGGCTGTGACTAGGTCACTCCCTACACTGCTTTCCATCCAATAAGGAGGGTTGTACGTCAGCTGGGAGGGGGGCGGAGCCCTTGACGCCGCAACAGGCTTTAAATTCATGCCTGCGGCGCTCGTGTGCAGCCGGCGCGCCGCTGGCGAGCCCGTCTGCGCCCGTCCGCGCCAGACCGGGGCATGGGGCAAGCCACTCTGCCCAAAAATACACCTATTCTGCGGCCAGTCTTAAAAATATGGCACCAAAAAAGGTACAATTGTTAGAAATTGACTTAGTACAAAAATTGCAAACGTTGGAGATATTATACTTGAATCCTAGACCTTACTCCTCCGCCGCAACCATAGATTAACAACGTCTTAGTCCGATAGCCCCGCCCACATCTGTTATGAATACTGGTCAGAATAAACAGGAAATCCAAGACATTAATGTGATATATCTTAACACGCACTCAATGGTTAAGCATCAACTGGAAATTTTCCACATATTAACTACTGATTCTCCTGATCTGTTATTATTGACTGAAACATGGCTTACGGAGGAATCGTCCCCAGAGATCCTCACAGCTCTTCCAGAAAATAATCTGCTTTATCGTACTGACAGATTGCCAGGGAAAAGAGGTGGTGGAGTGACGGCTATTATAAAAAAAGATCTACATATCTCCACGATGCCTCACCTTGAACTGCCATCTGCTGATTCATTAGTAATCAAATTGGACCTATTCAACAGTACCCTTCTGTGCATGATATTGTACAGACCCCCCAACTCTATGCCTAATTTTCCAAAAGCACTAGCAAATCATATTGCGTCCCTGTCTACAGACTATGGTAAAGTCTTGGTCGTAGGTGATCTGAACTATTGGGCTAACGAAGCAGATGAGGGAACTTCATCAAAGGAATTTACAGAGTCCCTCACCAGCCTCAATTGTATCCAACATGTTTACACCCCCAAGCAGAAAGGAGGCCACACTCTTGATCAAGTGTGGTCTACCAATGTTTCCGTATACAACTTGGTAACTCAACCCTGCATCTGGTCAGATCACTATATCATTAGCTTCAAATTAAATAATCTGTCATTATTAGAACAATCATCCTCCTCTAGAAGCAGGTTCAGAAATTGGAACCGGGTCGATTTGAAAGCGCTCCTGGATACTCTCTCCTCTGAGCAGCTTTCCCCTGATGGAGACTTAGACAATAGGGAAAGAGAGATTATCGAATGGCAAAGGAAGGCATTCAATATGCATGCTCCCCTTCAGACTAAATACTCTCGCCTTAGGCACCACCAAGAAGCAAGAAATGTACCTGCCACAATGATTTCAAACAAGGCTCAGCTAAGGAGTCCTTTTACTAATTCAATATCACCGGAGCAGACCAGAGCTTAGTCAAATCATCACATTAGAGGTTGCAAATATATAGTAATTTTATTGTAGAAAAAATATTTACTCTGATTTAATCAGCAAAACATAATAGATATCAAATAGCACAACATTTTTAAACTTTCAAATCAGTACACATAGCCCCACACACCAAACCATACATCACATTCATACCATCATGCATTCCAAGATACAACATGAATTCATACTACACGCATAGTCAAGTCAAGTCAAGTCAGGAGATTTGTATAGCGCGCTACATACCCGGAGGGTCTCAAGGCGCTTAAAGAAGGGAGGGGAATTACTTGTCAAATATCCAAGTTTTAAGTTGCTTTCTGAATGCTAGGTGGTTCTGAGTGAGATGAAGGTGACACAATATCAAAAAAGTGCATAGCAGCCACAAGATGATTTAGATGACAAGGTGGAAACAAATTATCAGAGGGGTGGAGATGTGATCAGTCCAAGTGCCCCCAAACGAAGAACCCCAACACGCGTTTCAGTGTGTAGCCCAAACTGGGGCGACACCTTCATCAGGGCGGAGATGTACAGAGCAGTGTGGGACAAGGTGTCCGATTAGAACGAAGAGCGCCAGATGTTAGGGATTAAAATTATCCCAGGGGGCCAGGCGATGTATGGCCCCAACGCCAAGTACTTCACAGTCACTCCCAGCGGTGATCCTCGCAGACGTTAATTAGAAATGGGCAAAGTAGTATCTCCAACGTAACAGCGAGAGACTCCACAACATCTACGTGTAAGGAAACCTGTATATCACATGTTCAAGGTCCCCATCCACTGGGTAACGACTGATTGGGATTGGGAATGTTCACAAAATGGAATCGATGGAAAAAGTCTGTTCAAAAGTATCGTACATGCCACTGCGTGTCACGGGTGGTGCGTGGTCGCCTTGAAAGCAACATGAAGTGTCCAAATGGTTTACTAAGGATTTGAGAGCCTTAAAACTTCAAGTACGCCAAGCCGAACGAAAATGGCGGAAATCATACTCTATAGAGGCCAAAACAAAATATTTAACAAATTTAAAAGAGTACAAATAGCTATTGTAGAGGCAAAAAGAGTTTTCTTTACCAATAAAGTACTCCAATCTGAAAACAGCTCAAGGAAATTTTCAGGATTGTGAAAGAACTCCGCAATCCTAGCAGTGTGACTCCACCTGTCAAAGCCACTCAGGAACTTTGTAATGATCTGAACTCTTTTTTTGTTGAAAAAAAAAAAAAAAATCAAAATTCTATTGTTTGCAGTAATTACAATACTGAAGACAGTAAGGTTCCTCCCAATCCTTTTCCATTTGTTACCTTTCCTATGCTAGATAGGAAAAGCTTTATGGAATTGGTAGCAAAGGTTACATCTGGGTCCCCTAAGGAGGAATGCCCTATTAACATAAAGAAAGCAATTTTTCGGGCTTTTCCCGATATCTTCCTTGAGCTACTTAATCACTCCCTGTCTCAGGGAACCATACCATCAGCCTTTAAGTAAGCGGTAGTTATTCCACTTAAAAAAACCAAGCCTTAGATTTTAATAAGCTAGGAAACTACCAACCCATTTCACTGCTTCAGTTTCCTGCAAAACTACTGGAAACTCATGTGGCATCCTGTCTCAGTTCCTTTTTAGAAACGTCTAAGTTTCTGAATATTTATCAAGCGGGCTATCGTCCCGCTCATTTCAACGAATCTGTAATCTTATCTGTAGTGGACCATCTTAAAGGACAGGCTGACACTGATCACAATCAGGCTTTTATCCTCCTGGACCTGTCCACGGTATTTGACACCGTGAACCACAACATTTTGTTGGACCATATTGCTGCGGCAGGTCTTGGAGGGTCGGTACTGGACTGGTTTGGGTCCTTTTTAGAAAACCGCAAACAATCAGTGTGGGTGTCGCTCTACAAATCCAATACAGTGGAAATGAGCTGTGGCTTTCCACAGGGCTCTTCCCTATCGCCGATCGTTTTTCAACATTTACATACGTCCTCTCATCCTGAGTCTTCGGCAGAGGGGGGTAAAAATCTTCAACTATGCGGATGACATGCAGCTGATTTTTACTCTGGAGAGCTCTTCCGAATGCAAAGATTTTATCAGGAATTCTATGATGTATGTAAAAACTTGGATGGATAAGAACCAACTTAAACTGAATTCAGAAAAAACTTAAATAATCATTCCGAGCAATAAAATCACTTGTTGGACACCATCATATTGGCCGTCTGAGTTAGGTGCGGTCCCTATCCCTAAACCATTGGTTAAGAGTTTGGGTCTTCATATAGACTCCGATCTATCTATGAGCGCCCAAATTAATGCAGTAACTTCTGCTTCCATTGTTCAACTCAGTAAATTGCGCAAGATCAGACGTTTTTTAGCAGAGAGGCCAGCATCAAATTGTGATCGCCCTTATCCTTTCTAAGTTAGATTATGGAAATGCCCTCTATCTTGGCATACCACTATATTTGAGACATCGGCTTCAGATGATTCAGAACCAGGCAGCTAGAATCGTCTATCTTAAATATAGGAGATGTCATATCCCCCCGCTACTTAAAGATCTCCGCTTCCAGTCGAGCAGCCGGTGCTGTTCAAAACTGTCTGCATACTTTTGAAAGCCATTCAAGAAACTGGCCCTAGTTTTATTATGTCATGCATTAGGAAGCACCAGCCTGAGCGCAATTTGAGATCAATGCACTTGAACCTCCTAGAGGTGCCTAGAATCAAACAGAAATGTATAGGTGGGACCCGGTTCTCTTATCTTGGTCTGAGGTTCTGGAATTCTCTGCCTAATCCGATCAGACTGGAGTCTGACTACATGTGGTTTAGGAAGGCTTTGAAAACCTGGCTGTTTTCCCTAGCTTACAATTAGTTGTCTCTCACTATGTCCTCACTCTCTTTTCTACTTAAACTTTCCAGCGCCAAGAGACCTGTTGGTGAATGTGCACTTATATGAGTTCCTAAATAACATAACATAACATATATATCCTTTGTACCATAAATCTGGTAAAGAACAAATCTGATAAAAACAAAGAATATATTAAGAACAAGTTTTGTCTGCTGTGACGTGTTGAACAAATTAAAATTAATGAATTATTAATAATTTAAATATGAATGGATTATTAACAACTTAAATTGTACTGTGAATTATTTATTTATAAAATATGTATTTGAGAATTACAAACAATGTCTCAATAAGTTAAAACCATCTTCTCACAGAGAAGTCACAAAACATGTACATATTAAAATTTAATTACACAATAAATATAAAAGAAACTTTTACAAAGAACTGTCGACGTGGCATTTCGTTGAACAATTACAATTTCTTCACCTTCAGAACAAAGTTTACAAATGTATCTCAAATAATAATTGCGAGACCCAAATTAAGTCATCTCAAGCTTTCAATGGCTTCACACCCCCCAATAGGAGAGGAATATTTTTAGGTGATGACGTAAGAATAGAAGATATCTATATCATAAGATGAGCAGTCCAGCTATTACTGATAGAGAAGCCGGAAATCCAATTTAAAAGCAGATTGGAAGTTGGCACTATTTCCGTTTTAATTTTGAATTCAGCTGTTCAGCTGTCTCGCACCTGAATAGGGTCTATTGACATGTATGGCATTCAGACAGACTTGATTCAGAAAGAAGACCCGTCAGCACACAAACCGGTCTCTCAATTACCTTCACAATGTGCGCTAGCTGCTCGGACTGGGAGGTGTGTATTCCATATCAAACTTTGGTTAAACAGGCCAACATTTTAGAAGAGAAACTGGGAGATTTTTTTTAAAAATAATCTGGAGAATGTATTTCTCACATTGACTTCAATTGAAGTAGAGGCAATTTCAGGTGGTAGCAGCCATAATAAAGGTATTCATGGCTTCGAAAATCAGGAGTCTCCCGTCTGAGTCAGGTCAATTGACATCTGTGTTTGGTGCTCCCGGTTGGACCTCTCTCTCTGCTTTAGTTGATTCAAGCATTTACATTAAATTGCATGCATTTCCATAAAAATGACAGACAGGGACCAAAGTTTCAAGGTATAATTAAAGAATAATAATACAGAAATGCATAAGCTTAACAATGAATCTATTAAGTACGCAAGCACATAAATCAAAATAGAGGAAGAACTTTGTAAAATTCTACAGGAAATCCAGCATAGATTTGCCTTATGCAAATCAGTCTTGACCCTGCTCCCCCTGTGAGCAGTCCAGCCCAAACTGCCAAGCCAGGTCCTCTCAAGACTGGAAACAAGCATCCTTCAACCGGTTTCGGGGTATCATCCCTAAACAGTCAGGCTAGCTTGAATCCAGTGACACAGTGAGCATGGGATCTATGTCTTGCCATACCCTCCCCATTGAGGGTGACAAAAGTAAAAAGAACAAATGATGGATGGAATGCTGAACAAATTAAATATTCACCCTCAGTTACAGATCTGGGTATAGTCCATCGTTTTTTTGCTCAGCACGCCACCCCAGTTTGGACCCAGCCATATGCAAATCAGTCTTGACCCTGCTTCCCATGGGAACAGTCCAGCCAGAATTGCCAGGCTAGGCCTTCTCTGGACCGAAACAAGCATCCTGGTACTAGTATCACCTCTCATCAGCCAGACCAGCTTGAATCCAGTGGCACAGTGAGCACGGGACCCACATCTCGGCATACCCTTCCCACTTAGAGCAACAACCGCAAAAAGAACAAATGATGGACGTACTGCTGAACAAATCAAACATCAAACCCCAGTCACAGATCTGGGATTAATCCATTATTTTTTGCTCACCACATAATAGGTTCAAGATTTAAATCTCTTCTAGATGGGGGACTCAGCTGAAGTCATAAATCCTCTCTGCGACTACAGTTGACAAAAGTCATGCACAACTCCAAATTCATACTGGCTCTCAGCGTGAATGATATCTCGAGAACCTTCTGAAGTAGAACTGGCTCTAGTAAGGGCAATCAGTTCACCTACTTGTACAGAGGTAACATGGCACAGGTAGGATGCTTCTGCAAATCCGCTCAATGTGCAAACAGTGTACGCAGCTCTCAAAATGCCACGTCGGTTTCCAGGGCCGGACTGCAAACAGAAACCGGCCCTGGCAAACTGCTCAGTCGGCCCCGTGGGGTGAGGGGGAGTGCAGCCGAGCAGTTTGCGAGGGCCAATTTCAGCCGACTTTGTTACATAGGGCGATATTCACGAACCCCGATAACAAAACCGGCCCCCTAGGGGCCCAAAATGGCCCCCACCCTAGCGGCCCACCGGGGAAACGCCCTGTGTCCGCTATGGTCAGTCCAGCCCTGTCAGTCTCTTAGACAAGAGCTGTCAATGACCATTGTGTGATCAGATTCAAGAAGAGGGTCATCCAGTATGTCTGGTCTCGTTTTTTTGCACAACTCGATAATGTCAAAACAATCATGATCAAACTCGCTTTCCTCTTCTTCATCAGGGGTAGGTAATAAAGAGGTGGGATTTAAAGCATTATATCTCTTCAAAGAGATATTGTCTGGAGCCAAAATAGTTCTTTCATAGCAGATTAGGTGACTGTTGGCCAAATTCTGTGTGTGAGTGCGAGTCATAGAACGTCAATGGAATGAGGCTCCATGGCAATGAGTGGGTGATCCATTAAAATTCCTCTGGCTGTTGAATGCTTAGACTGACCACCGCAACTGCTTGGAGACAACCAGGCAATGCGGCTGGTACTTGATCAAGTGTTGCAGACAAGTAAGCCACTGGTTTTTGGCCTCTACATGGGTCTGTGTCAACACAGACAAAGCACATCCATCATGCTCATGGCAAAAGAGTATGAACTCCTTGGTGTAGTTTGGCATTCCGAGTTCAGGTGCACTGCAGAGTACATTTTTGAGCTCCTGGAAGGCTTCCATGCAATTGTCATCCTCTGGTATTGGGTCATTGACATCAGCCAGAGTAAAGACTGCACCAAAATGGAGACATTTGGGATACATTGTCGGCTAAAATTGCACTTCCCTCTGTGTGGTTGGGAATTTTATTGTAAGAACTTTCTCGACTCGCTCATGGGATACTCTTTTGACTTTCTTGATGCTTAACTTGTTTTCAACAACACTGCAACTTCTTGGGGGAAACCTTATGACCATTCTCAGCAAAATGGTTGAGTATGGCAAATTTGTCTGGCCTGCAAGCTTCTTTTCTCATTTCGAGTTGGTCATTGATGTACTGGACTAGGGTTGAACTGTAGAGTAACTGTAGGGTCTCAAAATTTTTCTTGAGTATCTGTTTGAAATATGCAGGGCTCTCTGTGTAAGCCTAAGTTTTCTCTGGGAATCTGAAGGCAAGAGGAACAGAAATGAAATCCTGAAACAAGTCAATGACCGTGAGCCAATCTACTTCTGGGGGAATTTGAAATAGGAGCTGTCTTGGGTACCACGAGGTAGTGTGGAGCAACTATTTGATTTGTCTTTCTTTAATCTTGCACTATCTCCTACTTTTTATTAGCTTTTTCCAAGGTCATTATCAGAGAGGTGCATGGACTCCCAATGACTGCCTTCAAAATTCCCCATTCAAACATGCTTTCTATGACAGGGTTCGATGGCTTCTGGGGTCAATTTGTAAGGACATGTTTGAGGAAACACCACGTTGGACCACAGGATTATCCTGAGTGATTTAGCACCATTACTCAAGCCAATTTCTTTTACTGTGAAATCCTATACCTACTCCCTGACAGATTCTTTTGGATATGGGATAGGGTATAATCCTACTACAGACTCTTGTACTTGAATTTGATTTCTGCATCTGCTGCCTGCGGCGTTAGTCCTACTCCATGTGGCATGCAATATATCATGCAGTTAACCTGACAGAGCAAGGGTATCTTCCTAACTAGTTTACTGGGCTGGATTTGCATATGGTTAACTGGTGTTATTTGATTGCCACAGGTTTCACTGAGACTGGGGCTGTAACTTGATTTATATGCTACTGATTTTAATGCCAACAACTTGGACTTCTTTTTCCCGAGAGGGATAGGTTCAGGACCTCAACCGTTCTAAAGGTTTAATAAGTGGCTCCGGTGCCAATGGGCCACTTTGAGCCACTTCCAGAACTGCACCAGACACTCAGCTTGAGCATCAATCACCATTTGATCTGGATTGTATTGACATTCCCGCTTCCAGTGGCCGACCTTGTTGCAAGGACAAGGAAACTCCCTATATGCTTAATCCTGTACTGGTGTCAAGGTCTAGCCCTGGACAAGGTTTATTTATTCCCTTCATTTTCCCACTCGGTGCTAACTGTGTTTATGCTTCCATGAATTTTCCTTCTACCATTTCTGCATGGCAGTTGGCATGCCACTGCAATATTTTGCATACTGCAATATATTGCCTACATGCTTGCATTGTCAGCAGAGAACACCCCTTATAATCTGATTACTGGTTTCAGGTCATAACCCTTGTACAAACGAGGCAAGAAACCCTCCTATGTTGTCCCCAAGGGGATTGTGCACACCACAATGCTCCCTCTATGTACACTTGCATTAAACTCATAAAATATGCATGTACACTTTTTCTATGCTCTTGGGATGTTCAGAAAATCTGTGCCAATGCATTTCCTTTTGAGGAACCTTAGTTTTAAGGTGAGCATTGAGTGTGTCATACTTGGCTTTTACCAATGGTGACGGGGATGTGTGTTTCCTACTTTAGGAGGTTCTTGTGCTGGCCAATCCGCTACCCTCTTACATTCTGCCCACAGATCCTTTGAGACTGCTGCCTCGAAAAAGCAAATCTAAATCCTGCAAGGAACCTTCAAAATGATCACTATCTGAGTGTACCTTTTCTCAGAACTCTCCCTCAGTCTCAAGGGAGTATTCATTATTTGGAAGAGGTCTGTCTGAGACCAAGGGACATGCATGTACGCTCCTCCCTGGACTTCCCCTAGAGGGTACTCCTTCACTACTCCCTCTAGGGCTTCTCTTGCTCCACCCACTGTGGCTTCCTCCTCTTGTTTTACTTTTGTCTTTTCTTTTCTTTCTTAAACCACAATTCCCTAAATTTCTCTGCATCACATCATTCCCTAATGTTCTCAACCAGCTCTCTCACATGCTTCCACAATCCCTTCAGCTTCAATAATCTCAGGTCTTTGTCACCCAGCATTATCCTGATATTCTTTTGCAATTTCTATGTATGCATTATATCAGACCTGCATTAATCTGCCACTCTTTCCATGTTCAAAAAGAATCCACTCCTCGAGTCGTAGGTGTGGTCTCCGCGATGGGGAGCACCCTACTGTTTTTTAGGTCCCCTCACACACCAACAGGCCCCTTGGTGTCATGCTTCATCATCGGGGTCATCGTGCCCCTCTCCGGGGTACGGCATGCTACGACCTACGGTTACGGGGGAGCACTTGGTGGACTATGTGTGGTGTACGTGAGGGGTTGATTATGTGAGTGTGCGGTGAGGTTTAGAAATTGAGTGAAAGTTAAAAAGACCTGGCTCGTGGGGTGACTAAAAACTATTTAATAAGCCCCCGGGCTGGTACTATTAAAAATAAACAGTGGGAGGTTGTACTGCAGTTAATGTGCGTTACCTCCTTGTTGTGTGTGTCGACATGTTTCGGTGTAAAACACCTTCTTCAGGATGGGGTACACAAATCCCCACCTTACTCATGTTTCTCTAACTCGTATTTAGGATTTTCCTAATAAAAGTGAGAAATTATAGTGCAGGGTCAAACAATGTACCTAGCAAAAAAAGTTTTGATTCAACCTGTAAAAGAAAAGAAGATAAAGAATTTTTTCTGGTGGTCTACTTTTCTCAATCCATAGGCAAAATGACCAGTGGTTACAGGTGATACAATCGTGATTTACGACTATTACTACAGGTGCAATGTTCTGCCTATAGTGAGATAAAAGAAAAACCAGACATACTGACAAAACAACATGAAACACACATCTCGGATCATAGTTTATGATGTTATAGACAAATTTTTAGAGTGGAACACCACTCATGATTGAATTGTAGCATACTCCTGTTAATGGAGAAAAGTTTTTAGCAACATACTGTTTAAAAAGGTCGGAAAAACTTCATGAGTCCAGCGAAAGGGTCTGGTGTGCTACTTAGCACCTGTATGGGAGAAAAAGGGGGGATATTTAGATATCCTAGTTCAAGTTCAAGTTCAAGAATTTGTATAGCACACTACTCACCCAGAGGGTCTCAAGGCGCTTGGGGAGGGGGTTCATTATATATCGGATAGCCAGGTTTTAAGTTCTTTTCTGAAGGAGATATGGTTCTGTGTAAGGCAGAGGTGAGTGGGGAGTGAGTTCCAGGTCTTGGCCGCCAAGTAGGAGAAGGATCTACCTCCCATGGTGGATCTTTGGATACGCGGCACTGCGGCAAGGGCTTGATTGGAGGATCTTAGTTGGCGGGAGGGTGTGTAGAAGGACAGTCGAGTGTTGAGGCATTCGGGTCCTAATTTGTAGATGACCTTATGTGCGTGGGTGAGGAGACGGAACGTTATTCTCTTGTTGACGGGGAGCCAGTGGAGGTCTTTCAGGTGGCCGGTAATGTGGTCTAGGCGAGGGATGTCCAAGATAAGTCTCGCTGATGCGTTTTGGATGCGTTGGAGTTTGTTCTGTAATTTGGCTGTGATTCCGGCGTAGAGGGTGTTTCCGTAGTCTTGTCGACTCGTGACCAGTGCATGGGTGACAGTCTTTCTTGTCTTGGAGGGGATCCAGCGGAATATTTTTTTGAGCATACGAAGTATGTTGAAGCAGGAGGATGAGACAGCGTTGACTTGTCTGGTCATCGAGAGTGAGGAGTCAAGGATGAAGCCAAGGTTACTTGCGTGGTCTGTGAGTATGGGTGCTGTGCCCAGAGCTGAAGGTCCCCATGAGTCGTCCCAGGCAGAGGGGGATGATCCTAGGATGAGCACCTCCGTTTTGTCTGAGTTAAGTTTTAGGCGGCTGTTTTTCATCCATTTGGCTACTTCTTTCATGCCTTCGTGAAGATTGGTTTTGGCGGTGTTAGGGTCTTTGGTGAGGGAAAGGATCAGCTGGGTGTCGTCAGCGTAGGAGATGATGTTAAGGTTGTGTTGACGCGCGATGGATGCGAGTGGACTCATGTAAACGTTGAAGAGGGTGGGACTGAGTGATGATCCTTGTGGTACACCACAGATGACTTCGGTGGCCTCTGATTTGAATGGGGGAAGTCGGACTCTCTAAGTTCTCCCAGTTAGGAACGAGATGATCCAGTCCAAGGCTTTTCCTTGTATGCCGATGTTGCTGAGGCGTTGTATGAGGGTGCTATGACAGACTGTGTCGAAGGCGGCGGAGAGGTCGAGTAAGATGAGGGCCACTGTTTCTCCGTTGTCCAGTAGTGTTCGGATATCGTCTGTAGCTGCGATGAGGGCTGTTTCGCTGCTGTGTTTGGCCCGAAAGCCGGACTGTGAGGGATCGAGGGAGTTGTTGGATTCAAGGAAGGCGGCGAGCTGGTTATTGACGGCCTTCTCAATGACTTTAGCAGGGAATGGGATGAGGGATATGGGGCGGTAGTTTTTAAGTTCAGAAGGGTCTGCTGTGGGTTTTTTCAGGAGCGCGCTGACTTCGGCGTGTTTCCAGCTATCAGGGAAGGTAGCAGAGTTGAAGGAGCAGTTGATGACATCACGGAGATGGGGTGCAATTATGGAGTCTGCTTTGTTGAAGATGTGGTGGGGACAGGGGTCAGTTGGCGAGCCAGAGTGGATGGAGTTCATTAGGCGGATGGTGTCATCAATGGTGATTGGGTTCCAGGCGCTGAGGTTGTTAGAGGGCGGTTTAGGTTCAGAGGGGGGTGGAGAGGGTTGTTCGTTGGAAATGTTCTTGAAGCTGTTATGTATGTCGGCAATTTTGTTGTAGAAGAAGGAGGATAATGAATCGCAGAGGTCTTGGGAGGGGGTGATGTCGTTTGAGGCTGCGGTGGGGTTGGTGAATTCTTTGACGATGTTGAAAAGTTCCTTGCTGTTATGGGCGTTGTTGTTGAGACGATCCTTGAATGCTGATTTCTTGGTGGTTGGAATCAGTTGGTGGTGTTTGCGGGAGGCTGCCTTGAAGGTGGTCATATTGTCGGTGGTTGGGTTTTTTCTCCATTTTTTCTCGAGAGTACGGCATAGCTTCTTGGATTTCTTAAGGTCATCGTTGAACCAGGGGGCCTTTTTGCTGTCCTGTTTGTTGTGATGGTTTTTCAAGGGAGCTAATTCATCAGCGCTGTTAGTGATCCATTGTTTGAGTTTGGTGGCAGCTTGGTTTGGGTCCGATGAAAGGGCGGGTGGGTTTTGGTTGAGCGAAGTGAGGAGTTGGTCGGTGGTGATTTTGTTCCAGTTTCTTCGAGGATTAGGTTGTGGGGGGTTGTGGGTTGAGGTGGTTTTGTAGCTGAAGTGAACACAACTGTGGTCCGTCCAATGGAGAGCTGTGGTGCGATCGAAGGAAATGTATTTGCTGGAGGTGAAGATTGGGTCGAGTGTGTGTCCGGCTACATGGGTGGGGGTGTCAACAAGCTGTTTGAGTCCGAGATTGGCCAGGTTGTCAAGAAGGGTGGTGGTGTTGCTGTCGTTTTTCTTTTCCAGGTGAAAGTTGAGATCTCCTAGTAGAGTGTAGTTCTCGGAGGCGAGGGCATGTGGGCTAATGAAGTCAGTGATGTCTTCGCTGAATTGTTTACGGGTTCCTGGGGGCCTGTAGATGAGGGTACCTCTAAGTGTGGTCCTAGGGTCGGTGTGGATCTGGAAGTGGAGGTGTTCGGCGGTAGAAGGGTTATCGTCGAAGCTGGTCGTGATTTTGATGTTGTTCTTGTGGACGATGGCGATGCCTCCTCCAGTTTGATTGGTGTGGTCTTTTCGGGTGATCTTGTAAGTGTCCGGGATGGCTATGGCGATGTCGGGTGCTGATGATGCGTTCATCCAGGTTTCTGTAAGGAAGGCGATGTCCGGTGAAGCAGTGTCGAGTAGGTCCCAGAGTTCAGTTGCGTGTCTGTGGATCGAGCGGGTGTTCAGCAGGATGCACTTCGGATGGTTAGAGTCGGAGCTGGGTTTGGGGGTAATGGAAATGGTATGGATCTTGAAGCTGGTAAATTTGCAGGAGTGGCAGGCAAAAGGACCGTGGGTAAGTTCTGGAGCAGCTTCGTAGCATTGTGGTGTGCGTCCGGGGTTAAGGGTAGGAGGGTGGCGGCGTCATACGTTATGCGGGAGGAGTGCGGTGTGCGGGGGCCAGGGGGTCTGGCGCTGGGCACGGTCCAGGCGCGGACGGGCGTAGACGGGCTTACCTTTGGCGCGCCTTCGGCGCGCATGGGGCGCGTCCGCTGCGCGTGAACGCTGCGCGAAAAGGCATCTGTCATATATGGATAGTGGAGGGGGCGGGGGCGAGGGAGGGTCAGCTGGGAGGCGGGAGCGGGGCGGAGCTACGGGCCTGGAGGCACAGTCACAAAATGGCAGCAAAAACAAACGTGAATACGGGGCGAGTATGTCTGTGCAAGCAGGCAAGGATCTTCACAGCATTCAAAGCGTACTTTATACAGAAGCGTTATAGTAATATGCCAGCACGAACAAACAACAATGATACAGGCACGAATTGTAATGTGCGCTAAATATGCAATAGGCGCTACGTTTAAAATGAGGCACAGTCCTTGGATAAACATCGCATATTAACTGTTCGCGTACTTTACCCATTGTGTTACTCACGATTTCGGTGAGGAAATTCCTCCCAATCGATCCCTTCGTGGCTCCGGTGATAATGCCAGAAGAGTCGAAAGGAGATGTTTTTATACCGCTGCCAGAAGTTGTGTAAACGGCGCGACTCGTTAATTGATGTTTCCTTATGCCCATATAAGGGTTTTTGTCGGTTCTGCTCGCGGCGCTTCGAGTAAGTGCTTTTGGTCTGGGCATGCGTCTACGGGCGTGGTATTTATACAGTTGTTGCGAACGCGCATTTGGAGAAAAGGCATGGTGTTTTTCTTTATAAAGTTTTTTGTGCACGCGCATTGGAGAAAAAGGCATGGTGTTTCTCTTCAATGAGGTTTTGGAACAGACTGGTCTAGGTTAACTGACCCCAGGGAATATTGTCATTGAGGCCCTGTATACTGGTCCCAAGCCTGAAAACCCATCTCTGTTCCTTCTCGAAGAGTCCTTGCTCAGATGGTAATTGTTCCACAACTGTCCATTTGATGTCGTTAACACAATGATGATTCTCCAAGAAATGGGTGGCCATTTTCGTTGTGATCTTTTTGCACCGTACATTGCTCTTGTGTTCTCCAATCCGTATTTTGACTGGTCTCTTGGTCATCCCGATATTCTCTAGATTGCAGGGACAGGTGATCATGTAGATCACATTTCTGCTGTTGCAGTTCGTTAGTCTCCGTTGTTCCCACCTGGTACCGTTTGCAAAGGTCAGGTGTTTACTCTTCCGAGTGAGGTGACAACTAGCACAATTGCCACATGGGTGGTGACCCGACAGTCCGTGTTGTGGGGGTTCTGATAGTTGTTTGGGGCGTGTGTGCACCAGCATGTCCTTCAGGTTTCTGCCTCGTTTGTGGGCAAAAAGTGGTTTCTCAATGTCTAGATTCCCACTTGTTAGTATGCGCCAATGTTTGTTTAGGAGTTTCGACACTTCGTTTGTTTGGGGACTGTAGGTCGTCACACATATTGGTCTGGTCGCTGCCTGTTCAGTCTGGATTTTGTCTTCCAGTAGGGCCTCCCGATGATTGTTTTTCGCCCTTTTCATGGCGTTGTTGATGATCCTTTCCGGATACTTTCTTTTCAGTAATTTGCATTTCAGGTCTTTTGCCTGTGCCTTGTAGTCCGGGATTTCAGTACAGTTTCGTCTCAACCGTAGAAATTGTCCATACGGGAGGTTAGTTCGTAAATGTCGCGGATGAAAACTGCCGAAACGGAGAAGGCAGTTCTTCGCCGTCGCTTTGAAGTGGGTACTGGTATGCAGTTGACCATCTTTTGGGAAAATGTTGAGGTCAAGGAACACCAGTTTCTCTTTCGAAACTGTATGAGTGAATTTTAGAAAGTTGTTCTGTTGATTCAACCATTCCATAAATTGGGACACCGATTCTTGATTTCCTTCCCATATCACCAGCACATCGTCGATATACCTCTTCCATGTGTTTATGTGATGTCTGTATGGGTTGTTGATGTGTAGAATTCTGGTGCTTTCCAGATGGTGTACGTATAAACCAACCAGGCTCGGCGCGAAAGTACTACCCATGCTGGTGCCATGGCGTTGGAGGTAGAGGGTCACCTCAAACTCAAAAAAGTTTTTGGTTAGTGCTAGTGTGATGCACTCCATTACCACACCCCTGGGTGTCTGATATTTCCAGTGGGCGCTATACAGTACCTCCTCAATGATCGCTATAGTCTCGTCGTGAGGTAGACTCGTGTATAGACTTTCCACGTCCAGACTGAGCAATAACTGGTTGTTAGGATTGTAAGGCAGATTCTGCAAAAGTTGTAGGACCGATATGGTGTCCTTAAGATAGGTGTTGGTTCCTTGTACTAAGGGGCGTAGAAATGCATCCGAAAAGTTTGACAAAGGCTCCAGAATTGAGCCTATCCCTGAAACGATTGGTCTGCCTGGCGGGTTTTCCAAGTTTTTGTGAACCTTCGGGATGCAGTAAAAGTAGGGGGTCCTTGGTGATTTCTGGACCAACAATTCTGCCTCTTTTTTCGATAACCAATTGTGTGCAAGGGCCTCCTCTATCATACCGCCGATGGTGATCCTGATTGACTCAGTTGGATCTTGTGGAAGGATGGCATAGTTGCGTTGGTCCGATAGTAGCCTGAGGCATTCCCCTCGGTATGCTTCTGTACTCTGGATGACTATCGCTCCCCCTTTGTCAGCCGGCTTGATAGTTATGTCATGGTTGTTGGCCAGTTCACGAATAGCTTCGTATTCATGGCGGTTAGTATTGTGGAAGACCTGATGATTCTGTCTATCCAAAGTCTTGAGCTCGGTCATCACAGCTTTCTCATAGGCTAGGACCTCAATGGGCAGCATGTTGTCTGGTGGGAGGAAAGTGGATTTAGGTTTCAAATCAGTGTCACTTGCTGTGGGTTTATCTTTTCCTTCGAAAAAAATCTGTAGTTTTATTTTGCGGATAAATTCCTGTATTTCGGTGTGTAATTTGAAAAGGTCCAATTTATTGGTAGGGACGAGCCCCAGTCCTTTGTTTAGGACCTCTAGTTGGGTGTTCGTTAGTTACATTGAGGTGATATTTATTACTAGGTCCCTCTCCTCTCCTCAGCCGAACACCCAACTAGAGATCCTAAACAAAGGACTGGGGTTCGTCCCTTCCAATAAATTGGACCTTTTCAAATTACACACCGAAATACAGGAATTTATCCGCAAAATAAAACTACAGGTTTTTTTCGAAGGAAAAGATAAACCCACAGCAAGTGACACTGATTTGAAACCTAAATCCACTTTCGTCCCACCAGACAACATGCTGCCCATTGAGGTCCTAGCCTATGAGAAAGCTGTTATGACCGAGCTCAAGACTTTGGATAGACAGAATCATCAGGTCTTCCACAATACTAACCGCCATGAATACGAAGCTATTCGTGAACTGGCCAACAACCATGACATAACTATCAAGCCGGCTGACAAAGGGGGAGCGATAGTCATCCAGAGTACAGAAGCATACCGAGGGGAATGCCTCAGGCTACTATCGGACCAACGCAACTATGCCATCCTTCCACAAGATCCAACTGAGTCAATCAGGATCACCATCGGCGGTATGATAGAGGAGGCCCTTGCACACAATTGGTTATCGAAAAAAGAGGTAGAATTCCTGGTCCAGAAATCACCAAGGACCCCCTACTTTTACTGCATCCCGAAGGTTCACAAAAACTTGGAAAACCCGCCAGGCAGGCCAATCGTTTCAGGGATAGGCTCAATTCTGGAGCCTTTGTCAAACTTTTCGGATGCATTTCTACGCCCCTTAGTACAAGGAACCAACACCTATCTTAAGGACACCATATCTGTCCTACAACTTTTGCAGAATCTGCCTTACAATCCTAACAACCAGTTATTGCTCAGTCTGGACGTGGAAAGTCTATACACGAGTCTACCTCACGACGAGACTATAGCGATCATTGAGGAGGTACTGTATAGCGCCCACTGGAAATATCAGACACCCAGGGGTGTGGTAATGAAGTGCATCACACTAGCACTAACCAAAAACTTTTTTGAGTTTGAGGGGACCCTCTACCTCCAACGCCATGGCACCAGCATGGGTAGTACTTTCGCGCCGAGCCTGGCTGGTTTGTACGTACACCATCTGGAAAGCACCACAATTCTACAAAGCAACAACCCATACAGACATCACATAAACACATGGAAGAGGTATAGCGACGATGTGCTGGTGATATGGGAAGGAAATCCAGAATCGGTGTCCCAATTTATGGAATGGTTGAATCAAGAGAACAACTTCCTAAAATTCACCCATACAGTTTCGAAAGAGAAACTGGTGTTCCTTGACCTCAACATTTTCCCAAAAGATGGTCAACTGCATACCAGTACCCACTTCAAACCGACGGCGAAGAACTGCCTTCTCCGTTTTGACAGTTTTCATCCGCGACATTTACGAACTAACCTCCCGTATGGACAATTTCTACGGTTGAGACGAATCTGTACTGAAATCCAGGACTACAAGGCACAGGCAAAAGACCTGAAATGCAAATTACAGAAAAGAAAGTATCCGGAAAGGATCATCAACAACGCCATGAAAAGGGCGAAAAACAATCATCGGGAGGCGCTACTGGAAGACAAAATCCAGACTGAACAGGCAGCGACCAGACCAATATGTGTGACGACCTACAGTCCCCAAACAAATGAAGTGTCCAAACTCCTAAACAAACATTGGCGCATACTAACAAGTGGGAATCTAGACATTGAGAACCCACTTTTTGCCCACAAACGAGGCAGAAACCTGAAGGACATGCTGGTGCACACACGCCCCAAACAACTATCAGAACCCCCACAACACGGACTGTCGGGTCACCACCCATGTGGCAATTGTGCTAGTTGTCACCTCACTCGGAAGAGTAAACACCTGACCTTTGCAAACGGTACCAGGTGGGAACAACGGAGACTAACGAACTGCAACAGCAAAAATGTGATCTACATGATCACCTGTCCCTGCAATCTAGAGTATATCGGGATGACCAAGAGACCAATCAAAATACGGATTGGAGAACACAAGAGCAATGTACGGTGCAAAAAGATCACAACGAAAATGGCCACCCATTTCTTGGAGAATCATCATTGTGTTAACAACATCAAATGGACAGTTGTGGAACAATTACCATCTGAGCAAGGACTCTTCGAGAAGGAACAGAGATGGGTTTTCAGGCTTGGGACCAGTATACAGGGCCTCAATGACAATATTCCCTGGGGTCAGTTAACCTAGACCAGTCTGTTCCAAAACCTCATTGAAGAGAAACACCATGCCTTTTTCTCCAATGCGCGTGCACAAAAAAATTTATAAAGAAAAACACCATGCCTTTTCTCCAAATGCGCATGCGCAACAATTGTATAAATACCACGCCCGTAGACGCATGCCCAGATCAAAAGCACTTACTCGAAGCGCCATGAGCAGAACCGACAAAAACCCTTATATGGGCATAAGGAAACATCAATTAACGATTCGCGCCGTTTACACAACCTCTGGCAGAGGTATAAAAACACCTCCTTTCGACTCTTCTGGCATTATCACCGGAGCCACGAAGGGATCGATTGGGAGGAATTTCCTCGCTGAAATCGTGAGTAACACAATGAGTAAAGTACGCAAACAGTTAATATGCGATGTTTATCCAAGGACTGAGGATATCTAAATATCCCTCCTTTTTCTCCCATACAGGTGCTAAGTAGTACACCAGACCCTTTTGCTGGACTCATGAAGTTTTTCCGACCTTTTTAAACAGTATGTTGCTAAAAACTTTTCTCCATTAACAGGAGTATGCTACAATTCAATCATGAGTGGTGTTCCACTCTAAAAACTTGTCTATAACATCATAAACTACGATCCGAGATGTGTGTTTCATGTTGTTTTGTCAGTATGTCTGGTTTTTCTTTTATCTCACTATAGGCACAAAATTGCCCCTGTAGTAATAGTCGTAAATCACGATTGTATCACCTGTAACCACTGGTCATTTTGCCTATGGATTGAGAAAAGTAGACCACCAGAAAAAATTCTTTATCTTCTTTTCTTTTACAGGTTGAATCAAAACTTTTTTTGCTAGGTACATTGTTTGACCCTGCACTATAATTTCTCACTTTTACTAGGAAAATCCTAAATACAAGTTAGAGAAACGTGAGTAAGGTGGGGATTTGTGTACCCCGTCCTGAAGAAGGTGTTTTACACCAAAACATGTCGACACCCACAACAAGGAGGTAACGCACATTAACTGCGGCACAACCTCCCACTGTTTATTTTTAATAGTACCAGCTCGGGGGCTTATTAAATAGTTTTTAGTAACCCCACGAGCCAGGTATTTTTAACTTTCACTCAATTTCTAAACCTCACCGCACACTCACATAATCAACCCCTCACGTACACCACACATAGTCCACCAAGTGCTCCCACGTAACCGTAGGTCGTAGCACGCCGTACCCCGGAGAGGGGCACGATGACCCCGATGATGAAGCATGACACCAAGGGGCCTGTTGGTGTGTGAGGGGACCTAAAAACAGTAGGGTGCTCCCCATCGCGAAGACCACACCTACGACTCGAGGAGTGGATTCTTTTTGTTTACTTGCATTAGTCCAGGGAGAACGAATCCATTTTGATTTAACTTCTCTCTCTCCCCTTTTTGTTATTGATACTCTTTCCATGTTCAAATAGGCTTCTCGTGCCAAGCTTGCGGTTACTCAAATAAAGCAGTTAACTCTCTTTGTAGAGCCCTAAGATGTCCATTGCCCTTTACAGAAGCTTCACATTTCGTTTTTAATTGAGCTATACAGTCCTGGGGGCCTGTTATTTAGGCTATGGGTAGTTTGTGAAGTTGTGATGATCAAAGTACTTTCCACAACAGACGTTCCTAAAGTTGTCCCTGCAGGGTTCCGGGACCTAACATAATGGATACATCTACTAATTTCAGGGAAATCCTTGAAGGGATTCGACTCTGAAACATGATGTGATCATTGTGGTGAAAGAAGTACATGTGCTATTTGAGGACAGAGACTTGACCAATGCAACAGGCATCGATGTCTGGACAGAGGGTGAGATGGTGGTCTCAGTGTAACTTGGAGGTGCTCTCGCTTTGGGAGAAGGTATGACAACTGTACCATTCTCTATTACTGTTTGGGCTGTGGCACCTTTCATCTGTGCTGCATTATATGGGGGGTGGTCTTATTTTTAGAGTTTATCTATGAAAACGTCCTCCTCTCCCCCTCATTCTCCATCTCTGTCTCATCCCGAGGTTTCTTTTTGGTTGTGGGCTTTTCCTTCTCTGAGTCCTCACCCTCTATCTGCGGGTAAGCTATTATTGTCTCAATCACTTCCTCCCTCCATCTCCTCTGCTTCTTGTCATCCTGCGCACCTTATTGCAGACTTTCAGCACAAATATCCTTCTCTTCTTTTAATTTGTGACCTGTTCCCAGAGATTTAGAGTTTCAAATTGTGTGGGTCTAGGCTGGGGCCTTAGGTCATACATTCTGCATCATAGATTTTCATTCCTCAGTATGTGAAACATGCCACTTAATGAGAACCATAGTTCCCCATCCTTCCCTGTGTATTTGTGCCAGTGGCTGAGCCACATTCACGTGTATACCCTTTCTTTGCTGCCATTTCACTCGCTGGTGTTCCTCAGGTGAAAATTTCTCCTCCTTATTTGAATTTTTCCGTTTTTTAGGTCTCGCCTGTCGATGCGCATGCGCATCGAGCAAGCGAGACTATTGCGAGTTATCCACACTTTATCCACACTGCAAGGAATCGTGGCGATTCCTTGCAGTGCCCGTGACTTTTAAGGTCAATGCGCATGCGCATTAAGCTTATGCGCATGCGCATTGACCTTAAAAGTCACGGGCGCGTGCACGTCCGTGTTTGTTTACCCTTGCCTACTCTCTCTCTCCCCTCTCCGCCCCCGTTCCGCCCCCTCCCCTCCCCGCCGTGTCGCATTTCTCCTCCCCCCTCCCCTCTCTTCCGTCCGTCCGTCTTTCCCACTCTACAAATTTTTGTTTACCCGTGTCGCATTTCTCCTCCCCCTCCCCTCCCTTCCTTCGTCTCACCTCTCCCCTCTCCGCCCCCTCCCCGCTGATCCTGTCTGCAACAGAGGCTTCTCCGAGGCCCCATCTCCTGGCGCCGGTCCTGTCTGCCGTCTCTCTCAAAGGCCCCCCTTCCCTCGCTGTTTGCGTCAGCCTTAGCGCTTCCCCAATCACCCGCTGTCCCCCCATTGGCCTCTGCCCTCGCCATCGACATGCAGTACACACGGTTGTTGTTTATTTATTTCCTTCGTGGTTATTGACCTAAGCAGCCATGTGACACGCATCTCATTAGCACGTTGCCAAGGAAACCCCGAAACATGAGGGGGCGGTAGGACGCCGGCAGCTTTCCTGGATTCTGCGACCTCCTCACACGGCAGAGGATGAAGAGAGCGCAGGGTGGCACGGCGCTCGCTATGCCCAGATGGGTGCCCAGGGCTGCGCGCACAGGGAGGTTGGCATGTTTTATTCCATGCTCTCAGGATCTGGCCGGAGTGCGTACACGGATCATGTCTCAGACGCTAAAAGTGTTCATCCGAAATAGTGAAACCATCTCAGCTTTTATTATATCCAAAGTGAATATGCATGGCCCATTTTTACATAATCTCAACTTCTGTGGTGGTTATTTGCATATGCGTTGGTCATTCGGAAAGCAGGACTAGATTTTGGGTTCGTTGGCGATTAATAAACGCTCCATTAATGCAATTACAGTATATAACCCTCCTCGCCCACAATAATACCACAACACTCAGCTGCCAGGTAGTAGATTGTAACTCTAACAGGCTGCATAATAATGCCCTTATACCGCTTGTTTTCTTAACCTCCGAGTTCCTGCAGCCCAGCTCTGCCATGAGAGCGGAAGTGCCGTGAGAGAACAGCTGTTATTTATTTTTCGTCTCCTGTGACATAACTGGTTGGCTTCTCGTCACTGAAATGTCCTTACCTCCCAATATTGTGTAATTTATGAAAGCAATTGATAACATGCGAGGGAACAGTGAAATATACGTTTGCCACAGGCTGGGATACGTTTTTAATACAGATGGATCATTCATTGCCTCGTAGTCATTGGTTAACAGTTGCAGTTTCGTCCTTTACAATGGCATGGATGTACACGGTCCTGAAATCGCAGCGACCTTGTTTTTAAATTCTCTCAGATGACTCTGGCTTATCGGGCAGCATGGATATTGCCCCTTTAGATCTGTGGCAGTCACACATCAGGGTCTGCCAGGCACGTGACTGATTTTGCCATACCTACTTTGTGATCGCGAACCAGTGGTGTGCTGGAGGACCTCATAATTTCCTTGCATGCTAAAGTACTTTTGAGTACCTCACAGTGGTAATGGTGTAATGTATTTACACTGCTAAGAGTAGCTACATCAAGCGTATAACACAGTTGGAAGCTTTTTTTCTGTATAGGTATGTTGTTTTAGTCTATTTCTCCTCCCCCCTCCCCTCTCTTCCCTCCAGCTTGTTTTTTGTTTATTTGACCCGCTCCGCCCCCTCCCCTTCCCGCCGTGTCGCATTTCTCCTCCCCCCTCCCCTCTCTTCCCTCCGGCTTCTTTTTTCTTAACCTCCGAGTTCCTGCAGCCCAGCTCTGCCATGAGAGCGGAAGTGCCGTGAGAGAACAGCTGTTATTTATTTTTCGTCTCCTGTGACATAACTGGTTGGCTTCTCGTCACTGAAATGTCCTTACCTCCCAATATTGTGTAATTTATGAAAGCAATTGATAACATGCGAGGGAACAGTGAAATATACGTTTGCCACAGGCTGGGATACGTTTTGAATACAGATGGATCATTCATTGCCTCGTAGTCATTGGTTAACAGTTGCAGTTTCGTCCTTTACAATGGCATGGATGTACACGGTCCTGAAATCGCAGCGACCTTGTTTTTAAATTCTCTCAGATGACTCTGGCTTATCGGGCAGCATGGATATTGCCCCTTTAGATCTGTGGCAGTCACACATCAGGGTCTGCCAGGCACGTGACTGATTTTGCCATACCTACTTTGTGATCGCGAACCAGTGGTGTGCTGGAGGACCTCATAATTTCCTTGCATGCCAGTGTACTTTTGAGTACCTCACAGTGGTAATGGTGTAATGTATTTACACTGCTAAGAGTAGCTACATCAAGCGTATAACACAGTTGGAAGCTTTTTTTCTGTATAGGTATGTTGTTTTAGTCTGATGTGACAGCTAAAGTTGCCCCCGACAGTTCAACTTGACGGCCATATGATAAGTGCCAAACTGCCACTTTAATCAAATGTTATGATTTCTTGTTTCTTCACTGGCCAGAAATCAACCATAATCTATAGCTACATTCCGTTTAGATGGTTTGGTTTGGCAACAGCACAGCAATGATTACCAAGTAGTCTGTATACGTAGCATTATTTTACTTTATAGGACCTTCTTAGAGCTCTTGGTTTATATTTATCAGAACTTAGAGCAAATTAATTACATCATATGTGCATAACCGTACGTTAGATTTATTAGTCAAGCATCTGAACTCAGTGCATGAAATAAAAAGATCTGCTCTCAGCATCTTGCTAAAACTAACCCTTGCATGTGTTCAGTGCCTTGCAAGCAATTGTATTCATACGATTTGAGTGGGAAGTGAGCTGTTAAAAATATCTCTGGGTTACACATTGTCTGTTTAATGCCAAAAGCACGGAAACCCGAGCAATACTGTTTTCTTTTTTTTTTTAAATTACAGGTAATTTATACACATTTAACTTCATAGAGGTTAATATTTATTTTCAAGAATGCAATTGAAGAGGTATTTACATGGCAATAACATTTTTTACAGCAAAAGTACGCAAAATCAAAGTAAATTTCGAATTTAATATTCTGAAAGCATATCTATGGTAGCACGTTAAATTGAATGCCTACCAGTGCAAGGTTCAACTACATTTTACAACTACGAAGACATAGCTGGGTATATACCCTCACTCACCCTCACTCAGCCTCACCCTCACTCACCCTCACCCTCACTCACCCTCACCCTCACTCACCCTCAACCCCTCACCCTCACTCACCCTCAACCCCTCACCCTCACCCTCACCATCACTCACCCTCACTCATCCTCACCCTCACTCACCCTCACTCACCCTCACCCTCCCTCACTCACCCTCAACCCCTCACCCTCACTCACTCACCCTCACTCACCCTCACTCACTCACCCTCACTCACCCTCAACCTCTCACCCTCACTCACCCTCACTCACTCACCCTCAACCCCTCACCCTCACTCACCCTCAACCCCTCACTCACACTCACTCACTCACCTTTAGCATTGGCTACAGGAAACAAAAATGCTAAAGATTTACAAAAAAAACCCATAAACAATTCTAAAAGCACTAACTCTAATGCTGCGAGACCTATTGCATTTCCAATGCTTGTTTGACAAGGGATTTCCCATTTTGATAGTAATCAACAATCACTTTTGTTCTGCTCTCAATCACTCTCCTCGCTACTGAGTTCACGATTCATCAACCAATACCAGCACGTCTCACTCTGAGGTCACCCAATTGCAGAGCGACCCTAGCAGTCGTCAGACAATACCTGCATGGCACCTCACACATAAGCACTCATATAGTGCCAGCTTCTGTTGAACTCTTCCCACCTTTCCCGCTGTTAACGTTTGACTGCTTTCTCTAACTGAAATTTCTCTGAATCAAAGATACTATCCACATCAAACGGCGGTAAACTCTCAACCTATGGGAATCTAAAATACCCAGGGTACTCACTACTGTGAACCAAGGAATGAACAACTACCAGGCTCTTTTAGTACATTCACACAACAGAAATGTTACATCCCTATCTTGGTGTGCCTGATAGCACCTCACAGTCCACCTCACTTTAGCTGAGGACTTCGACAACTCCAACAAATCTTTAGATTACAACTGACCGACTGAGGTACATCTCTAAAGTTTCATACCGCAACTTCTTTCAAATAACACTCTGTCCGTCTTCAAAAACTGAAAAATATAGTCAAAAACACAATACACACCATCCCTACAAGTCCAAGCACAAAATACGTCCACAGCATTTCACATCTCATATACCAAATACCAACATGCATGCCTTAGTTCTCATCTCAATTCCATACATGCAAATCTCTATTTATACTCATGTCATTCTTTCCAGGTTACCCCATGGTCTTTGGGACTCAGGATTGGGCTCAGCTGGGTCAATTTGAATCTCGGGGCACCGCCTGAACTATATAGTGGTTCTGTGGGCAATTAACCTTCAGGTAGGTTCACTCAGTGCCAGACGGATCCACTCGGAAATATTAGTTCTGCTACCAGATCTGTCAGCACACAAACCTGTGTCTCAATTACCTTATCAACGCAGTGCTAATGGCTTTGACCCAAAGCGCTGTAGTCATTATTGAGCTTTGGTGCTCACCGTTGGACCTGTCTCTGCTTTATTCGTTTCAAGCATTTACATTAAATTGCATACATTTCCACGATGGACAAGGCCTAAAGTTTAAAGGTTAACTTAAAGAATAATAACACAGAAATGTTAGGTTATGACCATCAATCTATTAAGTATGCAAACATATAACTCAAAATACAGGAAGAACTTTGTAAAGTTTTACTGGAAATCTAGCATAGATTCGCCTTCTAGAAAAGGGAAAAGGTGAACGTTTAACATAGAGACATCATGTCCTTTATAAGACATTAGGCAAAGAGCTTCATACATTTATTAGATCAATACATAGTTCACAGAGTATGCACCAATGAGGAATAAGCAGAAAGAAACAATTTACTACAGAATGCAGTTGGAGATTTTCACACCATTCTATTACATTAAACTCAGACATTTCCACAGTCTTTTCAGATGACATGACTTACATAGTAAGTTATTCAGTCTGGGACAGTTAGATTGCCCTTGAATGAGTACATCATGTTCAGCATGGCTGGGAAAGTCATATAAGACAATTTACAAAGGGCCTCCGCACTCGTGGCTGAGGCCCTGCAGTCATGGCGGGTGCCTGCACTTTGCATAGAACGTCCACAATGAGTAACTGCAGTGTGGCTGTCCCTCCATGAGTGTGGTCTCCCGTGCCACAACTGTGGGACCTCTGCCACAAGTGTGGAGGCTCTTTGTGAATCGGCCCCAGAGTCTTTTCACTGCAAGCTTACAATTCTTTATTACAGCAAAAATAATGACAACAAAAATGATACCGTGGTATACTACAATGTCACATCCAAGATGGAACAAAACGCAAAATTGGCCTTAGTTAGTTTTAGAAATTGGGTTACTGGTTGACTGGGGTGGAAGCCCTGGTCAAGCAGCAATCCAAATCCTAGTTGGGGGAAGTCACGAGCAAACCCCAAATTAGCCTGTGCCCAGTCTCTGGTTGCTTGGCACAGAGCAGTCGGGCTTAACTTAGAGGCAATGTGTAAAGTATCTGTGTAACACTTCAAATAGTAAAACAGTGAAAACACCACAAAAGATCTCACCCCAAATTAGAAAAATAGACCCCAATGTAATAAATGAAACAAGACCAAAACGACAAGCATCCAATTAGTAGAACGGGAGATATTGATTTTTACATTTTATAGTGGAAAATAGCGGCAAAAAGCACAACACGAAATTGGGGCTATCTGGTCGCAAGTTCAGGCTGACCACGATGGATTCCGGGCCAGCAACCAGGACCCAGTTAGACCCTCAAATCCTGGTTGGAGAGTGCTGCATTGATCTGCATCAAAGATGCGTTGCTCAGCCAATGCGATGCGTCAGTTCCAAGATGCGACGAGGCTGCTGTGTGAGGTACTGCTGCATGGACGTCGAGGGGAATTACGATGTAATGTTGACTGTTCGGAATGTGATGCGCAATCAAGGTGATGCATCGATTCCAATAAGCTGTGAAGCTGCAATGCGGATTTTCGTTATCATCATAGAGGCTGTCGTCGATAAGAGATGCGAGGAATTGCGTCTGGGAAAGCATCGAGCAGAGGCGTTCCAAAGGTGAGGCATCGGGCCCCATGATGCTGGTTGTGGCAATGATGCAAGTCTTTATCGAGGTGTCCAATACACGCAGCAATGGCGATGTGTCAGTTCTGCTCTGGGATGCGCCGCTTAGCAGAGATGTGTCTGTTCAACTGGTAAGCACCTTAGGCCCACTTTCGAAGGTCCAGGACTGGTGTGGCACCACTTGGCTGGGTAGATTCACAGATGGCAGAGTCCAAGTGCAGGTGCAAGTAGGTTGAAAGCCTGATATGACCCTGAAGCTTGAGATCAGGAGGCCAGCCGACTAGCACTTGGAGTCACTCTGAGTTTGGGGTTCAATAGATGCAGGTCCAGTCCTCCTCACCCGGGCAGGAGGGCAGCAGGCAGCTGATCAGCACAGCAAAGCAGAAGTCCAGCAGAGTGGCAACCATTCAGCAGCACATCATTCCTTCTTCCTGGCAGAGTATCCATATGTCCAGAAGCGTACTGAAGTAGTGGACTCTGAGGTCCCCCACCGACCCCTGCCGCCCTCACATCTACCACAGGGCCGTGGACTCCATCGCTCTGGAACTACAACGGACCATTAACACCACGTTCACAACTGGCACCTTCCCCCTCGGAACTCAAGAACTACCGGCCCATCTCGCTCCTCCCCTTCGCGGCCAAGGTGGCAGAGAAAGTGGTCAACAGGGAACTGACACGCTTCATGGAGAAGATCGCCGTCCTCGACCCATCCCAATCTGGATTCCGAAGAAACCACAGCACCAAGACCGCCCTACTCACTGCCACAGATGACATCAGCGCCCTCCTGGATCAAGGCCACTCAGCTGCCCTCATCCTCCTCGACCTATCCACAGCCTTTGACACCGTCTTGCACTGCGCTCTAACCAACAGACTACACAACGCCGGTATACAAGGAACTGCCCTGAACTGGATCCAATCATTCCTCACCGGAAGAAGCCAAAGAATCACACTGCCACCCTTCCTCTCTGCCCCTACCGAAATCACCTGCGGAGTCCCACAGGGATCATCTCTGAGCCCGACCCTCTTCAACATCTACATGGTCCCCCTCGCAGCCATCGTCAGATGTCACGGTCTCAACATCATTTTCTACGCCGGCTCATCCTCTATCTCACCACGGACCCAGCAAATTTCAACTTCTAGAAAGCAATGCAAGACGTTGCAGTGTGGATGACCAACAGCTGCCTACAACTCAACGCCGAAAAGACTGAAGTCCTCGTCCTCAGAACCACTCCTTCAGCATGGGACAACACCTGGTGGCCCACCGCCCTCCTAAGCCCGCCTACCCCCTGCTGACCATGGCAAAAACCTTGGCATCATACTCATCACTCACCATGACCCGACAGGTCAACGCCGTCACCTCCAGCTGCTTCAACACCCTCCGCATCCTTTGAAAGACTTTCAAATGGATCCCCCCTGAGTCATGAAAGACAGTCACCCATGCACTTAACATCAGCAGACTCGATTATGGAAATGCTCTGTACGCGGGCACCAACAAATCCCTGCTCTAAAAACTCCAGACGATACAGAACACTGCGGCCAGACTCGTCCTCTACATCCAGCGGCACAAACACATCCAACAGCACCTGCGAAAACTCCACTGGCTACTCGTAGAGAAGAGAGTCACCTTCAAAAACCTCACCCACGCCTACAAATACCTCAACGATAGAATACATTTCCACGACCCCAAAAAAAACTCCGATCCGTCAACATCACACTAGCTGAAACCCCGCACATCTACAGAGCCAGAGTGGGGGTAGATCGTTCTCCCACATTACAGCTAAAACCTGGAACGAGGTACCAACAGACGTCAGACGCGCCCCCTCCCTGGACACCTTCAAGAAGACCCTCAAGACCTGTCTCTTCGGCTGAAAACGGATCTGCCCCCTCTTAGCACCTTGAGACCCTCACGGGTGAGTAGTGCGCTTCAAAAACCCTGATTGATTGATTGAGGTCCAGTCTTTATACCCAGTGGTGCCTTTCAAATGTGGGATACTTCTAAAGAGCTGCTGTTGAAGTGCTGTAATGCCTTTGCTGCCCTGGTTCAAGACTAACTAAGGGGGGTGTGCAGCCCTTTATGTGGAGACAGGATACAGACTATTCAGACGTGAGTGAGGTTGGATCCAGCTTCTCTCTCCCATCCTGCCAGTGATAGCCCATTGAGTCAAACCTAAACTCCCACTGTATCTGGCTGTCTAGGGGGAATTCAGAAAGCCCAACTGCCGAGGAGGAGCTATGACACCAACCAAGATGGCCGCATAGTCTCCCGGCTCCGCTGACCTCCGTCCTTCGATCTATTATCCTGTTGCCTATCCTGGTTACCTGCACCGGATCCGTGTGTGTGATCCGACCTGCTCTCCAGTGGTGTAATCCCGGAGTTTCTCCGCCGTTGTGGAGCGGAGTTACGTCGATGGTCGCTTGAGGCCTAACCCAGCAGGGACGCCGGGGTCTGAAGTACGGGCTCTGCCAGGTCCGAGTTGAATAACAACGGACTGCTGAATGTGGTCGGGTCCGCTCTCTGGAACACTCAGACTTTTTGATTGGTCTGCTACCACCAGCAGCCTGGTGCCCTACAGTAGGTGAGGTGACGAGTGACGCACGGTGCTGTGTCGCGGGGGTCCCTGACCGGGGGTTCGGCATTTGCATCGTCGATCCCCCCGGGTCGGTGCCTCGCTGCGTATTACTGCTTGCTAACCGTCAGTCCCTCATGGCTTACTCCTGCTCCGCCTAATTTTGCCCCGGAGAAGGCGCCTCTCCGTGGGGACCACCATGTTGGAGGAAGAAAGGCATCTAGCGGGGCAGGCTCGAACTGGCCCGTCACTGCGAACGGTGCTGGAGGCACTCATGACACTTAAGAGGACCATTGAAATCCAGACTTGCAGTTTGTTGTCTGTGACGGATGGCCTCACAGGCCTGAGAGCGGATACTGACTCGACACCCGCACCCCGGCAGCCAGCCTGCATTTCAATAGATGTATCGGAGACGTATTTTGACCCGGCGCTGGAAGCATGGTTTGCCCCTATTGTATTGGATCTACCTGACTGTACTGTGCCCGATCACCCAATGGAGCCGTTGGAACCCCCGATTGAGTATCCCTTGGAACATTTACATGTCGTCCCCATTCTGGAACTTTCTACTTTTTATCTTTTGCTGTTTCGGACCGTGTCGACTCTCCTCCCCTGTCGGTCTTTCAAGATGGCGGATGGTGTAAAGCTTGGCTTCGGAGACAGGGAGGGGCAACATTGGCACCAACCATCTACATTGAGAACTGCCGTTCTTTTCTCATCTGTTTACTCCTGTTCTGTAGACTCTTGCATTAATTTGTGATAGGGGCTTTCTTTAATTGACGACTTTAGTGAATTTGATCGGCGGGGCCAGGGTTGAGATTGTTATCTGGGTCTCTCATTGTGACACTGGGTTTAACGGGATTGTTTTCTTGACCTAACGGAGTCCGGTGCGGGGCTGGCTATGACGGGGGAAGGAGACCGGGAGTCCGTAGAAATGTGCCCTCCTCCGATTTCCCTCACCGAGTGGGGTTCTTGGCTTTTTCTTTCTTTCCCTTCTTCTATATTTCGGGTTCTATTACTGGGCGACAGGCACGCTGCGAGGGGGGTGGCCGTAGTCATCAGCAGGGGTGCAGGGTGGGGGGGTGTGGGGATGGGTGTTCGTTTTTACTTTTGTTTTCTGGCCTCTTTTCTTCCTTCTCTTCCCTTGTCTTTTCCTCTTTTTCTTTTTCCGGGTTAGTGTAGTGGGTTTGGCTTTTTTACATCCTTGTTTCTATCTCTGTACCTTGACTTTTCTGAGGTTTTGGTGCTCTGGGGCGGACAATAATGATGTAGTAGACGAATAATAATGTGCTAGTTTCTCCTGATGTCGTATGTCTTAACTCCGTTGACTTATTTTATAGCGAGTTTATTTTGGACACGTTGTTTCTTTGCTCGCCCCCCCTTTGTGATCCGAGACACTGTGCGACACCTGACTCTTTCTGCTTATTATTTTAAAATGAAAACCTCCTATCCTGTGTCTAAATTGAACTACCTTTGCAACCGATGCGCTTTGTGAATGGAGATCCTATGCTCCCCAGGGAGGCGGGTTTGTAGTTGACTGATAATAACGTACTAAAATGCTTAGCGGCCAGCCCTGGGGGTTGTAGGCCCTTGTATGTATTTGATTGCAAATGTTCAATAAAGGTTTTTAAAAAAAAAAAAAAAAAGCCCAACTGCCAACTACACCCAGTCAGGTGACTAGAGACAGGCTTCAGGCACCAAATGGCTAAGTTAAGAAAATGCCAACTTTCAAAAAGTGGCACTTTTAGAAATGTAATTTAAAATCCGACTTCACCATAAGTTAAGATTTTAAATTAGGATTTTAGAGACACCAAACTTGAATCAGTTATATCTTCCCACTTGGAAATTACTCTTATAAATCCCATGGTTATTCTATAAGAGATATAGGCCTTGCTGTAGTGAAAAATGAATCTAAGAGTTTTTCACTACATAGACATGTAAAACATGACAGTACATATCTTGCTTTTAAATACATTGCACCCTGCCCTTTGGACTATCCAGCCCCTACTCTACGGGTGACTTATGTGTATTAAAAAGGAAGGTTTGGGCCTGGCAAAAGGTTTATTTTGCCAAGTCAAAAAGGCAGTCTATACTGCACACACCGGCTCTGCAATGGCAGGCCTGACACATATTTAAAGGGTTACATAAGTGAGTGGCTTAACCAGTGTTGCAGACCCACTAGTAACATTTAATACATAAGCCCTGGGTACATGTAGTACCACTTTACTAGGGACTTATAAGTACATTAAATATGCCAATTGGAGATAAGTCAATATGACCATGTTTACGAGAGGGAGCACAAGCACTTTCACACTGGTTAGCAGTAGTAAAGTGTGCAGAGTCCTAATACCAGGAAAAACAAGGTCAGAAAAAGTGGAGGAGGAAGGCAAAAAGTTGGGGGGAAGAGCACCCTAAGGCTGTCCGTTCTAACAGTTAGCTTAAGCTTGGTTTCTCATACATTAATCACTGCCATAAGGGTTAACAGGTCCCTCAAACTCAATATTTTTAAAGCCGCAAAGTCTTCATTGTATGTGTCTCCCACCTAAAGTTGCCTCTGCTTCAATAGAAGTCATTGGGCTAAAAACTTTTCCACGATTTTATTTTTCAAAATTTCCCACTTTCCTGTTGTAAAATGTTGACATGTATGGTAGCTGCAGTGGGGTGACCAACAGCAGAGTCATGATAGAACAAACAGGTAAACACAAGGAGAAGACATTGCCCATCATCTCCTTTGTTCGCCCTAAGTTGGCAAGGCATGCCCAGACGTGGTTTCCTTGCTCACTTTGCGACTGGATTCAAGCTAGCCTGGCAGATGAAGGGTGTTACACAGAAACCGGTCCCAGGATGCTTGTTTCCGGTTCAGAGAAGACCTGGCTTGGCAGTTCGGGCTGGACTGTTACCAAGAGGCACAGGGTAAAGACTGATTTGCATATAGTTGGGTCTGAACTGAGGTGGCGAAGTGAGCTAAAGAAAGATGATGGATTCAACCGAAATTTGTGACTGGGGGTGAGTGTCTGCAAAGTTTCAGCGCTCCGTCCATCATCTCCTTGCGTTTGCTTTGTTCGCCCCAAGTTCGCAGGGTATGCCCAGACATGGGTCCCTTGCTCACTTTGCCACCGGTTCCAGGATGATTGGTTCCGGTTCAAAGAAGACTTGGCTTGGCTGTTCAGGCTGGACTGTTCCCAAGAGGCACAGGGTCAAGACCGATTTGCATATAGCTGGGTCTGAACTGAGGTGGCGAAGTGAGCTAAAGAACGATGATGGATTCAACCCAGATCTGTGACTGGGGGTGAGTGTCTGAAAAGTTTCAGAGCTCCGTCCAACATTTCCTTTTGAAAATAAACAGGTAGCCACAATGTGCTCAGGTAAAGCCACAAGTTGCCTATGCACACCCACACTTTAATGAATCCCCTGATGCAGCGCCTGTTAGCGCACACACCCACAACTTTCTTTCCTTACCCCTGGGCGTGCTAATTTACTTTTATTTAACTCATATACAAATATTCTTTGATTTTCACTAAGCTTACAGGTTAGTTTATGCTGATCAGCGTTAGTGAGGCTTGCATTAGTAAGAAGGGTAAACAAATTCCATCATGTACTTACACTTATCCATTTACTTTGATAAGAATGCTTAGTTGCCTATATCTACATATTCAAATCATTTGACATAGGTATATTCTCCAGGGGACACGCATAAATCGAGTACAACAGCTTGCTCGAGTATTGATGATAGAATAGATTAAAAAACAAAATGCTTGAAAAGGCATATGAAAGGAGGAAATAGAGGCAAGAAGATCCTTCAGTGGCTGAAGCTTGAAGATAAGAGCATACAATCCTCTTTACTCACTAGTTTACATATTGACACAACTTTTCAAAATGAACAATAAAATCATATACACTACCAGACTGGGGAGCATGAGAAATTTTAACTACATGAGTTTCTTTGTTAATAGTTATTGTTCTGGTTACATTAATCAGGTTTGGGGAAGCATTTCCCTCCAGAAGATAGACATCTAATATCCACCCAACTGCAGATACTGCTATGCAATTACCAAAACTACCAGTTACATATTATAGCTTTTAAACAACATATTAATCATGCATCTGGTCATGGGAAAGTTTTTTTTCTCTTCAAGTTTCTTGCAGTGTTAGTCTTCTATTCCTACCCTTTTGTCTTCAGGGACGTAGCTTGATCAATAAGATTAGGGGGGGTTTGAGCTTTAGATTTTCTAACAATCATGCGATCATATAATGTTAAAATACATTATACGACAAGCAGGGAACATGAGAGGGAGGGGTTAAGGGTCAACGGATAGGTAGAGGAATGCGGATTGGTATGAGTACTAAGTGAGAGAAACCCAATATTTTGTAAAACAATCAACAGTTTTTAGGACTTTCAAAACAGAGATGAGAGTTTTTTGTTTTTGTCAGTGTGTGCATGCAAAAATCCCACGTGAAATCCGACAGACACCTCAACATACTCAACTGAAAATGTCTGTACCCAACTATTTATCCGAAAAGTACATTTATTAGAGATGTGCAACACCTCAAACACCCCCGTGAAGCTGCGCCCTGATTGTTCCTACCTTAGCTCGAAATCTACAGGGGAAACAGCTGTCTAATCTGGAAGGTCTGGCCAGTACCCTAAACTTGCTAATTTTTAATTTTCTTTTGTCAGAATATCTGAAAAGTCTTCAATTACTTTTTTCTTTTCACTCAAGTCATCCGATATGTTATTGTCCTTAACAAGGTACGTCCAATCAGGACCTGCTTATTTCCGGTTTAGTATCCTCTCTCTCTCTGGTCTTTTGCTCCCTGTCTGTCCAAGTTGTCATCACTGATTTCCCTTAGTGATTGGCCTTCTTGGCCTTCAGGCTCTTCGTTCATTGTCCCGTGCTTCTTCACTTTGGATACCACCCCATTTCTTCTGCCTTCAGCTTTTGGGCATTTTTTTTGTCAATGCACACGTCCTACCATGGAACTGAATATTTCAGGCACAAGTGCGACGTCATTTGCTGGAGCTTCTTTTGAGATCTCTCTAGCTCTTTCCTCTGCTCCTGTTTCAGTTCTCCAAGTGTTTCTGGATTTTCGGCTTCTCTGGAGTCTCAGTCGGTAGTCTCAGCTTTCTCATCGCTGCTGAGGATTCTGCTTCCTCACTGTGTGATTCATCTGACAGAGACTCTCGCATGTGGGGTTGAGGATTCTCAGGTTGACCCTCTTCCTCATCTCCTGACACTTCTAAAACTTCAAATCAAGGAGGACATGAGGAATTAATAGATGTTGGTTTCACTTCTTCCTCATCTTGTCTCGCTCTTTTTATATGGAGCGTAAATTCAGGTAGCCAAACCTGCGCTGAACATTTCAATGCAGTGTTGGTCACCAAGATGTCCTTGTAAGGCCCTCACCGACATTTTTCTAGGCACAAATTGCGAACATGTCTCCTTACATGAATCCAGTCTCGAGGGTTCAGGTCACAGCAGGGGGCAGTCTTCACAGCCGGTGTTGCAATGTCAACTGGGCGAGAGATAGAACAAACTATGTCAGCCAATTCTTTAGAGCAGGGGTCTCCAAACAGGTCCTGGAGGGCCGGATCCATGCCAGATTTTTAAAATTACTACATGTATCTCAATGGGGATATCCAAAACATCTGGCATGGATCCGGCCCTCCAGGACCGGTTTGGAGACCCCTCCTTTAGAGAACCCGAAAACTAGGCCCTCTGTGATATTCACAAGTGCAGCAGCTGGAAGAGATAGAATTCTCTTCACTCTACCAATGAATACTTCATGTGGGAGGGTTTAGCTCTCATGTATGTAGAGTGTTGAATGGTCATGAGTACCAAGGAAAGTGCATCAGGCCAACTGAAGGATGTAGAAGCACATAACTGAGCTAATTTTCCCTTCATCGTCCCATTAACAGACTATGCAATTGTGGAGGCTTCTGGTCAGCAACTGCAATGGAAGCTATGGTCAGTCCATGGGCTGTACATAGTAGCTGCATCACCCCATTCTTGAAGTGAGTCCTTCAGCCTGCATCAAGATGAACTGCCATTCCGATTCGCTGGATCAATTCCCTTAGCAGTAACTTGGCAACTGCCGGACTATCACATCTTCTGGTGAGACAGGTCTCAACCCAATGGGACAGCAAGCACATAATGACTAATATATACCTCGGTTGCTTGAGTCAGGGTATTTCCATAAAATCAACGTGGAGGTAGTTAAAAGGACCATCGGACTTCCCTATGAGACTCACTGTTACGGCAACTCATTTATCCACATTCTGCGTTTTACACGTCATGCATTGCTGACATAAATTTTCGCCCATGACTCGAAAGTGAGGATTGGACCAATACCGTTTGAAAGTCTGGACAATTCCATCTCGATTAACCTGAGTCAGGCCATGCATGTGTCTCACCATGGCAGGCAACATGGAATCAGCAGGACTGGTTTCCTTCCCCCAACACCCAAATGTCACTGGCATATTTCACACTTCCTTCCTTTTCCCACTGAGCTTTGTCAATATCAGGAGGGCTTCATGTTGCAAATCTATCAGCTCATTAGAGGTCTGCACTGTGTTCAATAACATATTTGAAATTGTCACTCTCCCCATACTACATGTTCACCAACGTTAAAAGTGCTGGACCAAAAGGCACAGTATCGTGCGACTTTGACCACATATCGGTTATCTCTGGTGACAAAGTCATCACCACTCCTATGTACAGCACACTTCAGCACAGGAGAGATTACGCTTTGGTTCCCAAGATGGCGTCGAGACAGGAGGGCTCAAGTCTGAGCTCCTGAGGGTCGTGATCACCACTAGTGCAAATCCATGTGTTAGCCTGCCATCTCACCCCCATCCTTAAAGCCCTTTGCATTACCTCTCTCTTCGTGGTCCGGAGAGACATCGCCGACGAGCCCAGCAGCCAAATTGCAGCGAGGTGGAGCAGCCAAAGCTCCCTCAATGGCAGTGGTCGGTAAAGCAACGACTCCACTTCTTTTCTGAAGGAGCCCTGAAAGCCGCCACACGGTCCGGTTCCAACATGCAATGAGGCAACAGCAAGCGGGCCGACGAGAGGAGGGCTACATGACCAGACAGCCAGTCCAGAGAGACTGCACCCACAGGAGTGAAGCCTGCACCCGCCATTCTTTCGCCCAGACAATTTGATGGTGAGAGGGGTGGCGGGCAGTGACGACGGCGTCCCCAATGAGAACCAGGGGTCCCGAGATGCAACCACTGCAAGCTTTGAGGGTGAAGGTGTTTTGCCTCTTAAGTGCGGTAAACAACGCAGGTTTCCGGACCCAGGCTGCCTTACTTCATAATGGCGGTTGTCCCAGACAGGCTGATCCCTTAATGGAAGCTATCACCACCTCAATATCACGAGGCAGTACCTAGCGGAGGATCGCCACTGATCCAACATTCACTGGTGGCCCAAAACAGCAGGTTCTGCTGAGTTCCTGTACCTTCGCCCTCAGGGTTGCATGCATAGATGTGGTCCATTGAACCCCATGGACCCTCAGCACTAGGGCAGACTGTACAAGATGGCCACCGAACTGAAGCTGAATTAAGAAACTCTTGTGGCCGGGACCATTAGTATGTTAATATCCAGCTGACACCCTGCCATCCACCTACCTTTTAACGAACAGCGCCTCAAGACTTGTACTCATTTATTTTTGCTGAGGCAAATTTTTCTTCAAGAGAAGAGCAAGAGGGATATAGGAGGCGCCTCCCCTGATCCCAAATTGGTGGCTGTTTCTCCCGCTTGCTGCTATAATACAGGTATGCTCTCCTACTCCTCAGGAGGTGAGCGGTCTCTAGCTCTGGCCTCCAGCTGTCCCATTGCTCAGCAAACACCTCCTTTCGAGTAAAAGATATCATTGGGACCGGCCAAATATAACACCAATGTCAGAATTCCCTTTCCTGAACTCAAGACGGCTTCCACTGTAGTCCCTACCACGTTGTGTTACTACTCCGGGACATAAACTGAACTTCGACCTGACCTTAAAACTATCCCCCATCGTGATAAACCATCAGAACTTAGACAGTGGAGACATAGCTTTCTGGCTGATGCCCGGTGGAGCTACTGGATAGCTAAAGAGGAAGTGGGTCGTGGCCTTCCCCTCGGCCGTCATCTACCCAGCCGGTCCTTGGACAGACCTTCCTTAGTCTCTCTGTCGTACCTCCTTTCTTCCCCTTCACCCTACCTCCTACCCTTTTACACTCCATTCATCCTGTCTTCTTTGATTTTAATATTATTCTGTGGAGAACTAGCTTTCTGGTTGATGCCCGGTGGAGCTCCAGGATAGCTGAAGAAGAGATGAGTTGTGGACTTCCTCCTGAGCCGTCACCTACCCAGCCCATCCTTAGACAGACCTTCCTTTGTCTCTCTGTCGTACCTCCCTCCTTCCCCTTCACCCTACCCCTTTATGTTCCATTCATCCTGTCCGCTATGACCTCTAAATGTTGTTCTGTGGAGACCTAGCTATTTGGCCGATGCCCAGTGGAGCTACCTGATAGCTATTGAGGTGATGGGCTGTTGAATACCCCCTCGGCTGTCACCTACCAAGGCGGACCTTGGACAGATTTTTTCCTTCATCTCTCCATAGTATCTCCCCCCTACACCTTTACCCTACCCCTTCCCCTTCTACGCTAAAAGATCTTGATATGTTTCCTGCAAGTGATATAACCAGTAACTGATGTAATTTTGGATCTCTGTGGAATTCATGTAAAGCGCTCTGATACCTTAGGGTCTAATCTGTTTCTTTTCCTGAACGCTGAGACCTGGGCAACATGGCTGATGCCCGCTGGAGCTCCTAGACAGCTGAAGAGGAGATTGGCACTGGTATCTCCCTCAACCGTCACCTACCCAGCCTGACATTGGACATAGTTCCCCATCGTTTCCCTGCTTTTGGCTCCTTCCTCTTCCACCTCCCCCCACCACAACCTCTTGCAACATGATTTTCTTTTTACTGTACACTGCTATGCTCTTGTAACTGATATAACTTGTAACGCAATAATCCTTAAATGTAAAGCGCTCTGATACCCCTTGGGGTCTGGTTCGCGCTATATAAAACATTAAACAGACAAACAAACAAACATTACAGCTATCTTCATTGGCAATTGGAGTGCATTTAGTAAATTTGAGAAATACAACCTTTTCCAGATAGGAGAACCGGATGACATCAGAAGCCCTCTCTGGGACCACAGTTACCCAAAATCGTGCACCATGCCGAACCCATACTGGCATTCAGTGTGACTCTTAATCTATCAGAGGTGCAACAGGCTCTGGTCAGGGCAATCAGTTCTGCTACTTGCGCTGAAGTTACCGTTCACAGGTGGATTGATTCCACTACTTCGCTCAAGGTGTCAATGACATAAGCTGCTCTTAAAATACCATATCTTTCTTTCAAACAAGAACAAAAAAGAATCAGGAAGGGGCACATCAAAAATGTCTGGTCTCAGTTTTGAGCACAATTCAGTTGCATCAATGAAGTTGTGGTCAATTCATATTCACTATCTTAATCCATTGTGAGCGAACGGGTAGTGGGGTGGAGGGTGACACATTTTCTGCAGCTAGAATAATTCTCTCATCGAGGATTAGACAGCTATTGGTCAAATGCTGTGTATGTGTAGGGGTCATGAGGATTTTGCTAGAGTGAGGAACCATGACAATCATGGGGAAGCGCATTACGATAGCTTTGGACTGTTGGAAACTGAGACTAACTGCTGCAACTGCTTTGAGAAAACCAGGTAATGCTACAGCTATTGGGTCAAGGGTAGCTGAAAGATGGGCAACAGGATGTTTGGCTTCGCCATGAGTCTGTGTCAACAGAGCTAATGCACACCCATCCCGTTCGTGACAGAAATGTTCACATTTGTTTTTGTAGTCTGGCATTCAAAGAGCGGGTGCACTACATAGAAAATTTGTACGCTTTTGGAGGTAGGCCATATTCTTGTCATCCTTTGGCAATTGGGCAGTGACCTCAGTGTGCGTAAGTCAGTGTAGGGGCTTCGCCACAACAGAAAAATAGACATCTACTGAAGACAGTATCCAACCATTCCAAAGAACATTTTCTGCTTCTTGTGTGTGGTGGTGAACTTGATTTTCAAAACAGTTCTGATGTGCTAATGAGAAACTCTCCTTGCCCCCTCCTCAATCTAAGTATCTGGCTTCCTTCTGGCAGTATTGTAATTTCTCTGGGGAAACCTTATGCCCAATCTCAGCAAGATGGTTGAGCAGGGCAATGGTGCCTTGTCTGCCAGCTTCCTTTGCCATTGACGCCACAATCATGTCATCAATATATTGCACTAGAGTAGAGCTATGTGGCAACTTCAAAGTCTCTACATTTTCCTTCAGGATCTAATTGAAGTATCAGGGGCTTTCTGTATATCCTTGTGGATCGCAAAAACACACAAGAGTTTTCTTTTAGAATATGAACACAAAGAGTTATTGACTCTCTTGGTGCAATGGGATGGAAAAGAATGCCTAACACAAGTCAATGATTGTGAACCACTTGGAGTATGATGGAATTTAGAAATGATCACACCTGAGTTCAGTACCACAAGATAGCATGCAACAACTATTTTGTTTAATTTGCGGAGTCCTGCGGTATTTTCCATTTTTTATTAGCTTTCTCTAAGGCCATAATCGGAGAGTTACACGGGTTTCCGATAACTTCTCTTAATATGCCCTATTCTATGATATCCTCAGTGAGTGGGATGATACCAGCTAGGGACTCTGGAGTAAACTCTTAGGCTCTTAGGGAAAACTGCACCTGATGTGGGGGTCATCTTTATGGGCTTTGCATCCTCGATTAACCCTATTTCCCTGTCAGTGAAATCCCTCTCCTCCCATCTGACTGGATCCTTGAGGTTGGGATGTAAATCCTTCACTGCAAGAATGGGAAATAATCTTACTGTGGATCACTGTGATTTCAATTTGAATCCAGTATTCACTGCTTGGGTCTTTATTTCTACAGCATCAGGTATGCAATAGATCACACAGTTGAATTTTCATGCAAGCTTCTTACCTAGAGAAACACAGGAATCGAATTGCACACCACAAACTAGTAAGGGTCTTAAGACAAGAATTTCTCTCATACAATAGTATATTCTGGACCAGCAGGACTATTTTGCTTTGACCAATGCATCCACTCATGCACAGACGAATGAACAGTCATCAACCTTAATCAGTACATTCACTCAAAGTAACATTTTGTCCCTATTCTAGTGCAACTGATAGCCCTTCACAGTACACATCACCTTAACAGACAGCTTTACAAACTTTAACCAAATCCAGAGATTACAACTGCCACCAACTTAACTGCTACATTATATATCAAGTATTTAAAAAAGCAATTGTATGGCACTGTTATCAAAATTCCAAAAAGAACATCAAGAAAACAATAATCGCAGTCCCTAAAAGTCAGAAAATCAAAGCCAAATAATACCCAAGTTCAAAATCTGGCCACTGCCTTCTTCTGCTCTCCTTCGACTACAAATCCCAATATGTACCACGTTGTCTCGCGCTCGCTGATACCTTCGCGTACACTTTGGTTCTTATTGATATTCACTTTGTCATTTTTGAGCGGTGGGTCAGGTGTCTCGCCACAGACCCGAGACCCCAAGAATCAGAATCGGGATGTCAACTTTTTGGGACATGACTGCCTGTACCATGAAGGCACAGTTCTTGATTTCTACAGTCAATTTCCCTATGCAGGTCCAATCAGTACCTAACGGATCCAATCAAAACCATCAGCTTTGCTACCAGAGCTGTCAGCCCAGGTTTAACCAACACTCTTACAGTACAATGGATGAGGAGGGCTGAGACAAAGATCCTCTATGTATGTACATGTATATACAGCAAGGGTCTCCAACCTTCACTGTAATAGGAGCTCCTTATGATCAATGAAAATCATCCTCAGCTACTAATTTTGTAGAGTAGTAATAGTGACCACATGAGAAACAATTTCATTAGTAGCCACCCATTCAAGATTGCTAGCCAGGATCACCTCAGTACATCAGGCAGGCTAGCCAGCAGTAACGTAAAAAAGGCTTTAATCAGTTTGGCATATCTTTACAAAAGTAATACATATTAGCTATAGTGTGAATGCCTCTGGAACCCAAGTAATACTATTAGTATGCTTTAAATACATTTTAAAATTTCAACCATTTTTCTCTAAATATCAGTTCACGGGTTCTGAAAATACATTTTCATCTTGAATGCACACGTTTCAATTTTGGAATACATATATTAATTCAGCCAACCCAAATCTTATAATCTAGTAGGCTGTGCTTAACACACACGTAGCAGCAGAGCTACTGGTAGCTAGCTCACGAGCTACTCGGTGAAGAAGCCTGATATAGAGTTGTATATAGATATTCATGTGTGTATTTTTCAACTTTTTTTTATTACAAGTTCCTGATAGACAAATAAACCTGCCAGGCATTCTAAAGAGGATTTTGCAAGAACTATTACAGTGCAAGATGTCTACCCCTGGGTTGGCCAAAGAGGGATAGCAACACTAAAATTCTTGCCTAATGAGGCAATCTGTAAGTTTTTATGTAACAACGTTCATGTAGGCAGCTTGTAACATGGTGCGATAGCCATCCACTCGTAGAAGCCAGCTGGCATTAATAGGTGTAATTCATAAAAAACGAATCAGGCCTACTGCCTTTGTCATATATGTTTGCAATAAACAGATCAGATCTATGCCATCTGAAATAACGTTCCTATTGAACCAGTCAGGAATATAGACTTTCTCATTGGCTTGCCACTATAAGCATCCAAGACCTACTCTATCGAGCATAACCTTTTCCACAAAGCAACCATCAGGCATGCAGTTGTAAAACTACAAATGTATACAAAATTACAGTTGGCAAAGCAAAAGAATACCTCTGCTAAGAGGACCTAGCAAGGATTAATACAATGCAAACCTTCTATCTTGCAATTTGTTAAATGGGGTCAATAACAAATCCTTGCCTACAATCGTAATCTGTGAGGTTCTGTGTAACAAAGCACCTCTCCGCAGACTTCCGAACAGAATATATTACAATCAACTCTTTAATGCCTTTTGACATGTACTTACATATACTTAACACTTCTTACTCATGATCCTATATCTGAAAATCAATGGAAAAAGGTGTAGAAAGATATTCCCAGATTTTCTTTGGGACTATGAGAGACCCATTATAAGGTCCTATTTGATTGGTATCTCTGTGCTACTAAAATAAAAACTATATTCCCGAACACAATAGATCTTTGCTGGAGAGGTTGTGGCTTACTGGGTAATTTCCGACAAACTCTTGGCTAACATCGTAGAGCAGGCGGGGCTGACCCTGTTCTCTTACGCTGATGACACCCAGATTGTGTTCTCCCTATCAGGGCGAGACGAGAATAACCCCTCTGCACTAAAGTCGGGCCTCATTCTTGTGGCGGACTGGATGCAGAGGAACTGTCTCAAACTGAATGGGGAGAAGACCGAGGTGGTCATTCTGGGGAAAAATAAGAACCTCTGGGGCCCTCAGCATTGGCCAAATGAGATGGGTGCACTTCCTGTACCCACACATGCTGTACGTAACTTAGGCGTTCAAATTGACGACAAGTTAACAATGAAGCAGCAGGCCACTAAGGTCGCAGCAACCTGTTTTTCTACTCTCAGGTGGCTACAAAAGATCTTATGGATGCTTCCCATTCCTTCCCGTAGAACGGTTGTCCAGGCATTGATAACATCTCGCCTGGACAATGCAACATACTATATTTGGGTGCTGATGTAGCCACTGTTAAAGTATTGCAGGTTGTACAAAATGCAGCCGCGCGACTCTTGAAGAATGTCCCTAGAAGAACTTCTGCATTATCTGCCTTGCATGATCTTCATTGGTTGAAGATCTCCAGCCGCATAAAGTTTAAGGCATTATGCTACATGTTTAGGATCAAGCAAGGCATTGCACCTACTTACTTACAAAAACTGGTGCAACTTTACAGGCCCAAACGTACCTTACGATCCTCGGAAATTGGCAATTTCTCTATACCAAGATTTAAGCTGGCAAGGATGGGGGGACGTTCCTTCTCCTATCTTGGTCCCAAATATTGGAATGCCCTGCCCACTGCCCTTAAATTAGAGACCAGTCTTCTTCGTTTTCGCAGAGCACTGAAAACGCTGTTGTTCACATGAGTAGTTTGTTCCTGTATGCTGGCTATCTGATATCTTTGAACCTGGCTTTTCACCCAGCCACGCTAGCTTTCTTATCTTTAGCCCCAGGTCATCTGTGTTCTACTAGCGCCGGGACACCTCCTCGCGAGGTAGCTGTTCGCGCTGTATAAAATCCAGTATTATTATTATTATATCTTCTTCTCCAGTCTGTCCCTAGCGCCGGGAAACCCACTGTGGGTAGCTGTGCACGGTAAAAGTTTAAATAAATAAAATATGGTGGGACTGTCCGACTATACAACCATTCTGGGTAGAACTTTAAGGACATTCTCAAACAATGTAGAGTTATCTCGTTTCATCCTCCCCCGAATTTATTCTTTTGGGGTTACATGATGACGCCAAGCCAGTGATCGCGCCATTTTATGGCTTTGCTTGGGAGCTGCCGAGATGGCCCTAGAGGCCTCCTAGAAAACTCCACAGCAACCTCCACTACACAATGGTATGCTAGGCTACAGCAAGCATTAACGATGGAAGGATGACAGATATACTGCTAGACACATATAAGAACTCAGAAGGCCTACCGTTCACTGACAGCTTTAAACCTCTTTCAATTTTGATTCCTTGGTCCTACCCCTAGATGCCTAGTCCAATTACTACCCATCTACCTGGCATATTATATGACTCCTTTCTTTCTATCTATATGTCTGTCCACATGGATGACCATTTATTGTTGGTTTGGGGGGAGAGGAAGTTCATGAGGCATTTTACTTACCTGAATAGCTGACACTATTAGAGTAACTTTTGTTAGAAATGTATTTTGAGCCATGTTTTGAGCTACTGTACCCATCATTAGCAATTTGTTGTTGTGTATAATGACTTGTATCCGACAAATATTGTCACTATGATGTTGTGCCCAGGAAAAAGTTTAATAAAAAGAGTTTGACCAAAAAAGTGCAATACTAGCACTCTTTTTTCAGTAGAAGAACACAACGCCTGCCCAATCAAATGCTGTACTCAAGGTAATCAGCATGCAGCAGTGCCTAAGCCCTTCTCAACCTTCTGAAAGGTCTTTTACTGTTAACCACAGTGCTGTCAACCCTGACCTAAACAAGCACTAGCAAAGCATTGCATTTGGGACCTGTAGGCTTTGCCGACAGTTCATAGTATTGCTACACAACACCACTGTGCAGCGGGCTAAACATTAAAAAAGTTAAGCTTCTTTGGGCTACACTGGGATTTGCAATTGCAAAGAGGAACATTGCTAGGCTATGGGGGGCAGTGGTGCCTCCAAAACTTGGCTCATGGAAAACGGACATGGACTGGTGCATGCTCCAGGAGAAAACAGTGTATGTGGCTCGGGGGTGCCCCCGGAAATGGGTTGCGGTGTGGTCTAAGTGGAACGAATACAGGGGTAACATATGTGAGCCCCCCAGATTACTCCGGTTGATGAGCCACTTGCACGGTTAACTGTTTAACGATGAACTGCAATGAATATTCTAAAATGTAAACAATCTGTGTGCTTTGACTTTTCCTAAGGTGCAATTGTAAGTACTGTATTTTCTGACAGTGACGACCACCACTGTTTTCTGATTTGTTAATAAAAAGAATTTAAAAAAAATTAAGCTTTTGGTATGCCAGGCTGATTTTTGTAGAGCTAATCTCAGGTTTCCAGAGAGAAAGTCTAAACATACCTTTACCCAGGAACATAAGGCCTGGAGCGAATAGTCAGATAATTATGTGGGCTTAGTTTCATGTGGGACTTTTTGGCCAAGTGTATACCAAACCTGCAAGAAAATCAGAGAGTAGGCCTACACGCCACACCCCTGGACTATCAAGATAAAATATATTTGGTGAGCGAGGCCACTCATATATGTTATCTGCATTACAGACATTTCCTACTGCATTCCTCAGACAGGTAACTTAGAACTGACTCTTGCAATTGTGAAGCCAAGACTTGGTTCTTTGACGGCTGAACTGCCCAGGATCTGGACGGTAGGTGTACTGAGATGTACACGCTCTCGACCTTTACATCCAATGACATTTAGCAGTAGCGGCTAGTGTCAGGGAAATGTGGTGAGGCATCCCTGGGGAGGCCTGCAACAAACACAACAATAAAAAACAAAACATACCTGCCGGTCTTCTGCTCCTCTGGGTGCAGACTATAGCTTCCAGCCTCCCCTTCAGCCACTCATACCCATGAGAGCAGTGCCGGGATTGGGGGGAGCGGGCTCGTTATGTAATTCATCGGGAGCTGGGAGCCTGTGCCTGTTGGTCTCTCCACCCAGCAAGACAGCTGGGTTGGAGAGATGTCAGTGTGCATGACGGTTTGGCCAGCCGAAGAAGGCCAGCCAAACTGTCATGCGCACTGACAGCAGTGCCCACCACTCCTCCCCCTGGTGCAGTGCTGTGGCCCCAACTCCCGAGACTCTGCAGGACGAAGAATAAAATTATCTGCATTTTATTTTTTGTTTGTGTCTTTGGGCAGTGGGGCAATGCTCCTCCACCATAGCAGAAGAGCCGCCACTGCCATTTACACGATGGTCACAGAACAGTTGAGCAGAGAAATAGGTGTGCTAGGCCCAGCTTGCACTGCTGCTTGGCAAAGGCGCCCACAAACGACCAGCTGAAGACTGCATGATGGGGGTGCTCTGTCCACAAAAACCAGCACTGAATTAAGAGCAGATCCTGCACCTCACCAGCCGGTGGAGACCATGAATGAACGGTGTCAAACCTCAATGAGCCTGGGTACCATGAATGGTTCTGTGCCTAGGGCACTCGAGTCCTGCCACGCGCACATCTCTTCGCATGAATGGTGATGTCCATATGAATCCTCGTAAGTGAATGAATAGTACTATTGATGTGACTGCTCACACTAGCAAGAGTGATGTTGTGCCAAGGACTCATCGATCTAAACACATGGATGAAGGGAGCCATGGGAAGAGTCATGGTGTGAATTATCGGTGTTATAAAAAGAAAATCTTTTGACACAACTGCTTTTTTTTTTTACGATCCGAGTTGCATTGGTAACTAAAAGAAAAAAAGTGTGAAAAGCTATTCCCCAAAAATAAAATGGGTGGGGTAAGCAACACGGGGAGAGTAAGTAATATGGGGCGAGGCGAAGTAAGGGATGTATGACGTAATCATGCATGCTTTTACATCGCATGCCTTTACAACATGGGCAATGCAACGAATGTGCCGTTACCACGCGTTCCATTACAACACAAATCGTTACAACAGCTTGCCTAAGGGAAGCGCAGGACTTCGGAATAGTATATTTTAATATTCCAACTCCAGTCTGTACAACAATAGGGAAGGTGTTGGATTTAAGATCCAACAACACGTTCCCTAAAGCAAGTCGTTGTAACGATGTGCGTGGTAATGGAACACGTGCTGCCGACGCATTCGTTGAAGTGCCCATATTGTAATGGCACTGCGTAGTTCCGTCTGCGTAGTAAAGGCTGTTTTCCCGAAGCAAGCAGGGTAATGAAGCGGATCAAGAGGTGCTCATCTTGATATCTATGTGCACTTATGTTGCCTGATCCTGGACTTTGGGGACTTTGGGACAGCAGAAAGCCATTCCGAAGTGAGTCAGGATTACTCAGAGGATTTCCAAGCATCTGCAGCAGTCATTCTACAGGCAGCTAAAAATAGACCAAATACCCAAGATAGATCAGCCCCTGCCCAGGGAACAAAAGATTAAATATGTATATATGTATGTATGTATGTTCTTATATAGCGCTCAACTTACCCTTGGGCATCTCGGCGCTTGCATTGGGAACCCGTCCTGGCTTTTCCCTGTGAGATAACCCATACTGGGCATCCCCAAGGTGAAAGCCAGGCATCCCGGCGCAGGGGGGGGCCGTAGTGGAGATTAAGCAAGCTATTGCCCAGAGTTGCAGAGTGTGAACCCGTGATTCGAGTAGGCACCGAAGTGAGAATTATCGAGTCCGTGGACACTTGGGCTCAGACCCTGCCGCGTCAGGAATTGAACCCTGGTCCCGGGTGTGACCTCTGCTTCCAGGTATGCCTCCTCTAACCATTGAGCCACACTTCTCCATATGTAGTGATAGTCAGTCCAAAGCAACGGCTTTCTCCTGAAGCTAAATAGATCCAATGTGTGTCTGATAGGCATTGTCCCCATGTCTTTATCGAGGGCTTTGTGAACATTTTAGAAAATCTCCCATTGCTGAAATGTAGAAAGACGACTCATATAACAAGGACTGGCAAAGCCAGTAGGTCTCACTGTTTTAGAAGTGGAAGTGGTTCTTCAATGATTTGTATGCGAGGTTGTGCACCTGGCAAAATGGGTGAATGTGAAAATGAGTGGATGGGTGAATGAGTGATTAGCTGCATCACTAATTAATGGATAACTGCATGAATGGGCGATGAATACGTGAGTTCAGGAGCGCATAGTTGCAGTGCTTAATTTGTAAATAAATAAGTGCCAGGGCCCTTGTCAGGAGGCCACTGCAGCTTGCGCCAATCATTGCCTCTGCGAGCGCTGCCAGTGATATAACCAACACAACTGCAAACCATCGCTCTCCTATAAGGGAGACAATTAGGGCTATTCCAAGTCCCCAAGCTATAAGAAAGGCCTGGGCACCAAGTATTAGTCATTTTTAATGTGTAATGAATTAATAAATAACTGTTCTTGTACTCACCTCTAAATTTGACCAACAGCGCCACCATGTTGCAGATTGTCATAGCGCCGGTGTTGAGAAATAGGCGCTGGTGCCGAGCACCGGAAACCACCGGCTCAAATTAAACACAGCATAGTTGACTATTTGGTGGGCATGGCCAACCGAAGGATTGCCAGAATGTCAGTGTAAGGACAGTACAGATACACACAGGTAACACCAAATGGGAGGTAAAAACAGGTTCATATTTTGCTATGTGTACATTTTCCTAGGGGGGCACCAGTACAATAAAACATGCCAACTATGGGCCTGATTTATATCTTGGAGACATGGATTCTCTGTTGCAACGACAACAGAGTACCCATACTGCCAAGACTCTGGACACCTGCCCGATTTAAATGCGGGAACACCTCCAGTTTAATCATGGTGGAGAATCCTCGGTCTCTGTCGTGATTAAACCCCTCGGACTGGCTGGCAAAGTAAGGGCCAGCAGAGGTTAACTTCTAATTGGGCCCACCTCATTTAGATGGGTGGAATTAGAGGTCAGTTTTCACTTCCTGTCACCACCAGGAAAACCCTGGCAGTAATGAAAAGTAAAAACTACTAAATGCTCCCCTGCCCATGGGAGAGGACTCCCATAACGAGGTGAACATTGTCTTTTTAATTTCCAAAATTCCTGATTCTGGAATTTTTTTTAAAGAAAAAAAATTACCGCACGGGCCCGGCATGCATTAAACTGCAGAAAAAATTGACAGGAACCGCTGGCAGTTCCTGGCAATGAGGGGCTGTCTCAGCCTTTCGTAATTCCTCCTTTTTAAATAGTTTTTGCACCCAGGTGCAATAGTTAAACAGGAAACATGACAGCCTAGCTTTATTTCATTTATCGTTGTGCATACATCTATATTTTTACATAAATATATTAATTGCATATTCTTTATTATCATTCCGGGAATGTTATTAATATCATGCTTTTTGTCTTTTAGACATCCTTTCGTTGAATTATATATGTTGTTTTTTTAGATGTAACTTTTGATACATAAAATGCACATTTATTTATGTCATTGTTCATCGCAACGTGAGCCTCTTTGAATATGTTCATATTATTTCATATGAATAAAAAAAAGGTTTCTTGGCAGGTGATCATTTTGCTTCTGATTATTGGGTTTTGAACAAAAAGTTCCACAGCATGTAAGTAAGAGAAAGGGTGCCAAGGCCTTTTCCGATAATTGTATATTTTGAAAGGTTCAAGGATGAACAGACACACTATATAAATATAAATGAAGAGAAGCGTGTGAAATGGTAGACAGCAACTTTGAGCCAGACAGTCAAGACAGAGAAGATACGCAACAATATCACCTTCCTTTGCTGGTAGCTATCAGGTGGCACACTGCCTTTGCTTGGTGGACTCATCGGCCCGATGCAGATGAGAACAGACTTTGCTGTTTTACTGCGCACACTGGTCCAGTTGTTGAGAAGTAGTATGCGGCGCGAACCATCTTTAGAACTTGAAACTAGGCTCCTTCTTTGGTCCTAAGGTTAGTGTAGTTAGCCAAAGAGATGAGGGTAGGGTTAGAGATTTTAACATCCAAGAATCTTATAATGTTACCAATATCTTACAGTATTATTTGTTATTCGCTCTGCAGTCACCACTATTTTGTTGATCTTTGTCAAGTTATTATTCATATAGTGCGCAATAGAATAGGAATTTGATTGTAAAAATAAATATTTTGAATACATCTCTGGTTTCCTAGTCAGTTGCGGCCGGCATTACTCGCGGGTGGGGGGATGGGTATTGGGGTTGCGCGGGTGTTCACGGGGGGAGGGTTTAAAAAAAAATAATAATAATAAACTTACCTACCCGGGTCCCGCTCCATCTCAGCTCATGCCGGGTCCTGCGTTTGAACAGGGAGCAGGTAGCCTCCCTCCTCTCCCCTAAGCCAATCACAATGCTGCAATGGCAGTGTTGTGAATGACTGGGACGCCGACCACACAGGCATCTATGTGGAGGCCATTTCCTCCATGTAGGCTGCATGCAGCTTACATGGAGAAAATGCAGAGTGCTCGTAACTGGTTCGGTCGGCCCTGGGGCCGACCAAACAGTCAGCACCCTCAGAGTGGGCGAGCCACTCCTCCCCTGGACTCCAGCAGACCTGCCCGCTCCCATTCATACCCTTCTGCTTTCTCGCAGTGCAAGAAGCAGAAACATAAAATGGTAGTTTTACCATTTTATGTTTCTGCTTCTCGCACTGCGAGAAAGCAGTGAGGCGACGCTCCTCCGCCCTAATGGAGGAGCCGCCCCTGTTCCTAGTGTTCTTGAGGGCATCTTTCCAGGACAAAAGAGGGTTTGAGTTGTGCTAATTGTCCCTGTGACATCTCATAGGTTTGATTGTTATGTAAAACCCATCCCACTCAAATAGTGCTCAGAGGGTTGTGGGGTGGATGAGCCCAGCTGGCTTTCTGTCTCAGGTTAGCACGAGTATCAACTTAAGGATTTGGAAGGAACTAGGTAAGAAATATTTGAGGGCCCATGTTTGAATTTTATTTCCCATTTTCTGTCTAACCAAGCCCTATGCATCCTAACAATATTAAATTGTACCTTGAAAGTTGAGATCCAGAAATACACAGAGGTGAGCAGAAGATAACATTTCTGCCTGGTAGGCTCTCTACCTAGTGAATTGTTTTTAACAGACAACCTATGCTTTGATAACAACTCTATGTATAACTACGTTTTGTACTTGAATCTGTCTGCTTTTACTATTTTTAATACCGAATCTGCACTTTAGTACTACGTGGCTCTGTTTTCTTGGGAGGCCATTTTGTTTTGCCTCACGCCATTACGAGTTAGCGCTCTAGCTTTCACGCTGCCTTACGCCTCGGCTCACTATTTAATGGCCTGGGAGCCGACCTGCAGCGCCTGATAGGCTCTCTACCTATTGAATTGTTTTTAGCCAAAAACCTAGGCTTTGATAACAACTCTGTGCATTACTACGTTTTGTACTTAAATCTGTCTCCTTTTATTATTTTTAATACCGAATCTGCACTTTAGTACTACAAGGCTCTGTTTTCTTGGGAGGCCATTTTGTTGTGCCTCAATCCTTTACGAGTTAGTGGTCTAGCTTTCCTGCTGCGTTACGCCTCGGCTCACTATTAAAGGGCACGGGAGCAGACGCGCAGCGGGCACACCGAAAGCATGCCAACGGCAAGCCCGTCCGCACCCAACCGGGACCAGGGGCTACAACCCCTGGTCCAACTAGTGTTATGAGACTAGTCTACTCAGCTGATCAACTGATCGAGCTCCGTCAAATCTCTTCAATCAACTGTAAGTTTTTAAGATTAGATGAAGCCCTCTCTGACTGCCACCATGTTATGTTTTCTCTCACTTGCTCTATGCAAAATAATGAATACAACAGAAGGGTTCAACATAAACGCAGAGTAATAGGGAAGTCTAATTATGATGAGCTGCCGAGCAAGACTACACTTAAATGTTCACTCTCATCCCACCAAGATTTTACAACATCAATTGTCGCTCACTCGCTAAACACAGACAGGCACATGTATCAAAGGATTTTGCGATTGCAAATTTTTTGATGCATTGCATTTTGCAATTCCTTAATTGTGATTCCTTATTTTTCGCAATTAAGGAATCGCAAAATGCAATATTGATGCATGTGCCTGAGAGTCAATATTTTTGATCCCCTGATAAATGATCAACCGGATGCTGTCTTTCTAACAGAGACCTGGCTACAGGATACTTTGGGCCCTGACGTGGCAGCAGCACTTCCATCTAACTATTCCATCATCAGAAAGGACAGGAACCTAAAGATAGGGGGGGGCATAGCGATTATTCATAAAAGTTCTCTTGAACGTAAAACTGATGATTTCACTGCCAATGATTGTTAACCTTTACTATTTAAAATTGCGCTTGCGCCTAATTTCACATTCTCTGGTATACTGCTATACCATTCTCTGGGCCCTGCTGGGCCATGGGCGCTTTCCTTCCCCAATGTAGTAGCCCTTCATATTTTGAAGGCTTCCAATTTTACCATACTGGGTGATCTGAATCTACACTTAGAGGACCCTAAATGTACCAAAAGTACGTCACTCATTGCAGATTTAGAAGCGATGAACATTCGACTTTGTAATTCAGGTCCTACCCATGTAGCGGGCCATCTACTAGATCTTATTTTTCCCAATTTGCCTGACCTTAGCTGTCTTCTGTTCTTCCCTTATGCTGGTCCAATCAATTTGCTATAGCCTTCTCATTGAAAGTCATGCCCTGTCCTCCAGCAATTTGCCTGGGGCCTAGACAAAAAGTTAGAAGTTGGGCAAAGCTCAATGTTCTGGCTGTCAACAAACCTTTGCTGACAGTAGACCAGCTGTCGAACGGATCTCGACCACAGATCTTGGTTCTATCCAAAACTGGATTTTACAAGTGGTTGATACTTGCCTCCGCCTGTCCAACAAGCGCTTCAATAGACATTGGCTACCAGCCCCCTGGTTCACTGAGAGGCTTAAGAGTGAAAAGTCTAAATGTAAAACCCTAGAAAGTCGCTGGAGGAAACACTACCAGGACGATGCCAAAGTGGCATATAAAAAAGCCCTAAGCGAATATCACATTCTCTGTAAAGTAGCCCGAGCTGAATTTTTCTCACATAAAATCTCTCAAGCACAAAATTGCTCCAAAACGCTTTATAAGGTGGTAAAAGAACTATCTGGCTTTGAAACCCAGACTACTCCACTTGTTCTCACTGGCACTCAATGTGAGGAACTCGCCCTCTACTTTACAGGAAAAGTTGATAAAATTCACTCTGTGTTGCTTAGTAAAAACTCACAAAATACTCCACCTGATACTGGGTCCATCCCAATTGCTACCCCGGATCCTATGGTTACTGGGTTCCACAATAACACTACGTCCTCCGGCAAACTGGAAACTTGAACTCTCCTGGAGCCTAGCTCCTTTAACCTTCTTCTGGCAAACATTAAATCTGGTTCTACCCGTGACTTACTTCCTACTCATGATTAATCAGCTAGAGGCCCCTACACTCTCGATAATTATGGAACTTCTTAATGCCTCCTTACAAGAGGGCTTAGTTCCGCCAGAATGGAAACATGCTATGGTGCTCCCTCTTCTAAAGAAAGCTAACGCTGACCCGGCTAATTCATCTAACTTTCGACCCATCTCGCTACTCCCGTTTTTTTCTAAAATTCTAGATGTAATCTGCATGTAAATTGTCAGTTGACCTCCTTTGTTGAGTCTCAGAATTTTCTTAACACCTCTCAATCAGGGTTTAGAGCTGGTTTCTCTACTGAAACAGCTTGTCACCATGCCCACCCACAAGGCAGGACACACCCTTGACTCCATCTTTGCAGGAGGTAACAACATCCACTTCAGCCACACACTCAACACGCTTGGACAGACCATCACTGCGTACACTTCCATGTCGACAAACCCACGCTGCCCAAACCTGTACCATGCCCCCACTAAGGAACTGGAGCAAAGTCACTGAGGAACAACTCAACTCCACTCTCAACTGTGACGCCCCAACCATATCGACCGACACCAACCTCACAGCCAAAAGACTTCACACATGGATCTCCAGCTGCGCTGACAAGCTTGCACCACTAAGCAACCCCGACAGACAACGCCCCAGAAAAGCCACCTGGTTCACCGTCGACCTCCAAGAATCCAGATGCACCTGTAGATGTCTTGAGAAGAACTGGAGAAACAGCAAAACGCCAGAAGACCACACCACCTACACAAACGCCATGACAGAATACCACCAACGCATCAGATCCACCAAAAGAACCTTCATCAAAACAAGATCTTCTCCGACGCCAACTCTTCAGCGTCACCCAGGAATTCACCAAGCCCCCCAGCGAACCCACAGACATCACCCCTTCCCAGGATCTCTGCAACAAGCTCAGATCCTACTTCCATCTGAAAATCAAGGCACTCTATGACAATTCCAACAACCAGACACCCAACTCCGAATCCACTTCCTGGTCCAGCAATGCCACCCGGCTGGCCATCTCCTCCTGGACCCCAGTCACCACCGAAGACACCACTTTGAGCATGAAAGGCATCGACTCAGGGACCCCCATGGACCCATGCCCCCCACACATTTTCCACAGAGCCGCCACAGCCATCGCTCCTGAACTATGACACACCATCAACACCAACTTCAAGACCAGCACTTTTCCCAATGACTGGAAACGAGCAGAAATCAGACCCCTGCTCAAGAAGCCCTCCGCAGACCCCACCAACCTCAAAAACTACCAACCCATCTCCCTCCTCCCCTCCGCGGCACAGAGAAGACCGTCAATGCACAACTAACCAAATTCATCGAAGAAACCTCCATCCTCGACCCCTCCTAATCTGGGTTCCGCAACAACCACAGCACCGAAACCGCCTTACTCTCTGCCACAGACGACATCCGAGCCTTCCTCAACCAAGGACAAACCGCAGCCCTGATCCTACTCGACCTCTCTGCAGCATTCAACACCATCTCCCTTCGCACACTCACTGCCAGACTCCACGATGCGGTATACAAGGATTCGCCCTAGACTGGATCCACTCATTCCTTACTGGCAGAACCCAAAGAATCAGACTACAGCCCTTCCTCTCCAAACCGACGGAAATCAACTGCGGAGCGCCCCAAGGATCATCACTCAGCCCCATGCTCTTTAACATCTACAAGGCCCCCCTCGCCGCCATCACCGGATAGCACGGACTGTGTCTGTACCTAATCCAAACTGGTTCTGGTCAGTCCTGGAGCACTTTGTTTACAGGACTCCCTCTCTTCATTCGACAGTGTGGGCCAGGGTCATCAGACACACCACAGGAGGTGGAGCCAGCATTGTGGAAGGCAGGCACAGCCCTATTCAGGTCCCAGGTCTCCCCTCCCACCACCCTACATGCACATGGGTCTATTCAGCCCTGAGCTGACTCACCCTGTCTCCTGGAATCCCACAGTCCCTGTCACTCAAAAGCGAGACAAGGAATACACAACCTAGAACAGGCAGGCTTGGATAGTTAGGCAAGAAAATACCTACTTTCTAAAAGTGTTTTTTTCAAACACAGAATGTTAAAACCAACTTCACCAAAATATGTATTTTATCATTCTGAGTTCAGGCATACTAAACTCAAATTCCTACCTAGTTCCCTGAGTCATTTAAGATTATAAGATGTTATAATCAAACTGCCCATTCTGGCCTATGGGGAACAGGTAGCCTTGCAATAGTGAAAAACTAAAATGGCTGTAATTCACTATCAGGACATGCCACACACATCAGGGCATGCCCTACCTTTTACATGCAATGCACCCTGCCCTTCAGCCAACCTTAGGGGTGTCTGATATGTAGAAAAGGGAAGGTTTAGGAACTGGCAAGTGGGTGCACTTGCCCAGTCAACATGGCAGTACCAGACTGCACACAGGCTCTGCAATGGCAGGCCTGAGACACACTTTACAAGCTGCTCCGGTGGGTGGCACAATCAGTGCTGCAAGCCCACCAGCAGCACATGATTTACAAGCTCTGGGCACACACAGTGCACTGTACTAGGGTCTCACAAGTAAACCACATAAGCCAATCATGGAGTCACTAATTCATACATCCATTTACAATAGGGAGCACTTGCACTGTGGCACTGAATAGCAGTGGCACAGTGCCCAAAGCATCTAAAACCAGCAAAAACACAGAGGCAACATCAAAAAATGGAAGGGAGACCCTTGCCAATGGTGCCAGGTTTAACAGTACCCAAGAGGAACCTCTGATCCGCCGACCTTGCCAAAATCCTGCGCATCCGCAGAGCCAGATCATGTGGAAAAACCTTCTCCTACATCGCAGCCAAGACCTGGAATGAGCTCCCGCTCAACATCAGAAGCGCACCCTCCCTGAACATCTTCAGGAAGATGCTCAAGATCTGGCTCTTCAACTGAATGGAGCTGCTTACCACCCCCTCCCTCCCCCTAGCACCTTGAGACCCTCACAGGTGAGTAGCACACTTACAATTCCCCTGATTGATTGATTGATTGAATCAACTCTACTTGGAGTCACTGCAATGCTGAGGCACCGGTTAGACGAAGGCAATATGGCGGCTCTTATCTTAGTGGATGTCAGCGCCGAGTTTGACACAGTGTTTTACTCTGTCCTGTTGAGAGCCGTGAAGTCCTTGGGGCTTGAGGCTTTAGCCTTGCAGTGGCTCGGCTCTTTTCTAACTAACCGAACTTTTCAGGTCATTTCTGCATCAGCCAGCTCCATCTCCTATTCGTCCCCTTATGGAGTTCCCCAGGGCTTTGTGCTAAGCCCTCTGCTATTTAATGTGTATGTCCGTCCTCTGACAGATGTTGCTGAAGAGGCTGGGCTGTTCTTTTTTCCTATGCTGATGACACTCAGATCATCTTTTCCCTTTCTTCATCTAAGGGGTCAGAACACTCTGTTCTTCAGTCAGGTCTGAGTAAAATTGCGTCCTGGATAAAAAACAATCTGCTCAAATTAAACGGGAACAAGACGGAAGTCATGATTTTAGGGAAAAAACATGACCTTTGGGATCCTCAACACTGGCCCTTTGAAATGGGTGCCTTACCTGTGCAGGTACATCATGTTCATAATTTGGGTCTTTCAATGAAACAACAAGTCACCAAGGTGTCATACACCTGTTTGACGGTGCTAAAATGGTTGATAAAAAGTTGATGGATGATACCCCTCCCAGCCCAAAAAACAGTAGCCCATGCCCTAGTTAATTCTAGACTGGACCATGGTAATGTTCTTTATTTGGGCTCCAACAAAGCTACGATCCAGAGACTTCAAGTGGAGCAAAATTCAGCTGCTAGACTGCTGTGTCATGTGCCTAAGTCTTCATCAGTCACTGGCTTCCTTCGCGACCTTCTTTGGCTGAGGGTGGAGAACCGAGTCAAATGTAAAGCCTTGTGCTATATGTTCAAAATTAAAACTGGAGTGACCCCTGAATCACTGCAAAATCTTGTTGAACGCTACCAACCCTCACGCCTTTTTTGTTCTGACTAGCGGACTACGTTTACTGTCCCTAAAATCAAACTCTCTCGCATGCATAGCGGGTCCTTTTCCTTTTTAGGACCTGCCTTAGGGAATTCTCTACCTATCTCACTACGCGAGGAAACCGTGTATGATATATTCCACAGAAGCTTGAAAATTTGGTTGTTTAATCTTTAATTTCCTTTTCTCGTCTTTTTCCTTCTACCGGGTTGGCGCCGGGAATCCCTTTGGGGTAGCTGAGCGCCCTACAAATGCAGGTTAATAATAATAATAATAATTTGCCAGGGCCCCTCAGAAAGTTGGGCCCCTAGGCAATTCCCCACTTTGCTAATGCCTTAAATCGTCTATGCTTAGCACATTCACACAGACCTTAGTGCCAGAGTTCTGGAAAGCGTATTCCAAGGCAGTGTTCTGGAGGAGCCAGAAAACATATCAACAAAGTCAATTCTGCATACAACATAAGTGGTCAATATTGCTCATCACATTGATCAGTTCATGATCCTGCAGCTGAGCATGAAAGCCCAAGCAGGACCCTCTCAGGAGCATTCGCAGCAGTGGGGTGAGGCAGGATCTGTCTTCCACTTCATCCGGTAGGGCCTGCTAAGAATGACCAGGACTTCACCATAGCCCAGTGGTGGAGATGGTGCTTACGCACTTTCCAGGGCCATTAGGGGTGGTGATTCCCACTGCAGTGCACTCACTGGTGAGTCTTACCAGATCTGCAGACATGCTTTCATGCTCTACAGCCATTCTGTCTCCTGAGGATAACATTACTTTGCATGCTGTGGAATTGATCGCGGAATAGGATCTGCAGAATGGCTAAAAACTGGTTTAAGTGGAGGGAAGACTGTCCATGACAATAGTTCAAAGTGCAGCAGGTCTGTTTTGAGTAGGGTAAGCTATATCAAGGAAGATGTAGAAATCTGTGTCTTCTGAAAGAAACATGCATTTTCAATACCAGACCCAGTGAATTGAAAATATACACAATAGTCAAAATATCATGAATTGGCCATCTGGTGATTAAATATATACAATACTGACATTTATCTGAGGTATGTGATGATACAGACGTGTGAATTTTTTGGGGCATTGTGGGGAAGTTATAATTGCAAAAATTTGAGTAGATCAGTGTGAAACCGAAAATAGTTTTCTCCTGTCTTACATGTATTGATCTGACAAATCACAATGTTTCAAAAAATAATAGCTTTGTTATTTACAATGCCAATAGTTTTATCTTTCGCAAATGTGACACCTATTGTAACACAATATGTGTTGTAGCACTGAGTGGTATTTGGAGTGTATGTTGCATTGAGCGTAGTGTAATTATGTGGCGTGTAATTATGTGGCACTGAGTGGGATTTGGAGTGTATGTTGCATTTAGTGCTGTGTAATTATGTGGGGTATAATTATGTGGCACTAAGTGGGATTTGGAGTATGTTGCAATGAGTTTAGTGTAATTATGTGGTGTGTAATTATGTGGCACTGAGTGGGATTTGGAGTGTATGTTGTAGTCAGTAGAGTGTAATTTTGTGGTGTGTAATGTGGCACTGAGTGGCATTTGGAGTGTATGTTGCATTGTATGTTGCATTGAGCGCAGTGTAATTATGTGGTGTGTAATTCTATGGCACTGAGTGGTATTTGGAGTGTATGTTGCATTGAGTGCAGTGTAATTATGTGGATTGTAATTATGTGGCACTGAGTGGGATTTGGAGTGTATGTTGCATTGAGTGCTGTGTAATTATGTGGGGTGTAATTATGTGGCACTGAGTGGTATTATGAGGAGTGTATGTTGTATTCAGTAGAGTTTAATTGTGTGGCTTGTAATTACGTAGCATTGAGTGGTATTGTGTGGAGTGTGTTGCATTCGGTCGAGTGTAATTATGTGATGTGTAATTATGTGGCACTGAGTGGTATTTGGAGTGTATGCTGCATTGAGTGCAGTGCAATTATGTGGCATATAACTATGTGGCACTGAGTGGTATTTGGAGTGTATGTAGCATTGAGTGCAGTGTAATTATGTAGCATATCATTATGTGGCACTGAGTGGTATTGTGTGGAGTGTTTGAGGTATTAGTAGAGTGTAAGTGTGTGGCGTGTAATTATGTGGCACTGAGTGGTATTGTTTGGAGTGTATGTTGCATTGAGTGCAGTGTAATTATGTAACATAATTATGTGGCACTGAGTGGTATTGTGTGGAGTGTGTCTTGCATTCAGTATAGTGTAATTATGTGGCACTGAGTGGTATTTGGAGTGTATGTTGCATTCAGTGCACTGTAATTATGTGGCATGTAATTATGTGGCACTGAGTGGTATTGTGTGGAGTGTGTTGCATTCAGTAGAGTGTAGTTATGTGGTGTGTAATTATGTGGCACTGAGTGGTATTTGGAGAGTATGTTGCATTGAGTGCAGTGTAATTATGTAGCATATAATTATGTGGCACTGAGTGGTATTGTGTTTTGCTATGCTATGCTTTGTTATGCTATGCTATGTTTTGTTATGCTATGCAATGTTTTGTTATGCTATGCAATGTTTTGTTGTGTTTTATTATGCTATGCTTTGTTTTGCTATGCTATGTTTTGTTATGCTATGTTTTGTTATGCTATGCTATGCTAGGTTTTGTTATGCTATGCTAAGCTTTGTTTTGTTTTGTTATGCTATGCTATGTTGTGTTTTGTTAAGCTATTCTATGTTTTGTTGTGTTATGCTATGTTTTGTTATGCTATATGTTGTGTTTTGTTATGCTATGTGTTATGTTATGTAATGTTATGCTATGCTATGTTTTTTTTGCTATCCTATGCTTTGCTTTTAATGCTATGCTATGTTTAGTTTTGCTATCCTATGCTTTGTTTTGTTATGCTATGCTATGTTTTGTTATGCTATGTTTTGTTGTGTTTTGCTATGCTATGCCTTGTTATTCTATGTTTTGTTATGCTATGCAATGTTTTGTTGTGTTTTATTATGCTATGCTTTGTTTTGCGATGCTATGTTTTGTTATGCTATGTTTTGTTATGCTATGCTATGCTATGTTTTGTTATGCTAAGCTTTGTTTTGTTATGCTATGCTATGTTGTGTTTTGTTATGCTATGCTATGTTTTGTTGTGTTTTGTTACGCAGAGTTATGTTATGTTTTTATATGCTTTGTTGTGCTATGTTTTGTTATGCATGCTGTGTTTTGTTATACTATGCTTTGTGTTTTGCTATGTTTTGTTATGTTTTATCTTATGATATGTTTTGTTGTGTATTGTTATGCTATGTTTTGTTTTGCTATGCTTTGTTATGTTTTGTTATGCTATGTTTTGTTGTGTTTTGTTATGCTATGCTATGTTTTGTTTTGCTATGCTTTGTTATGTATTGTTATGCTATGTTTTGTTGTGTTTAGTTATGCTATGCTTTGTTGTGTTTTGCTATGCTATTTCTTGTTTTGTTATGCTAGGTTTTGTTTTGCTATCCTATGCTTTGTTTTGTTATGCTATGCTATATTTTGCTATACTAGGTTTTGTTATGCTGGTGAGGGTGTGTGAGGGTTAGGGGGTATGAGGGTTAGGGTGTGTGAGGGTGAGAGGGTCGTGAGGGTGAGTGAGGGTGGGCGAGGGTGTGAGGGTGTGGGTGTGAGGGTGAGGGGGTGTGAGGGTGAGGGGTGTGAAGGTGAGGGGTGTGAGGGTGAGGGGTGTGAGGGTGAGGGGGTCTGAGGGTGAGTGGGTGTGTGAGGGGGTGTGAAGGTGTGTGAGGGTGTATGAGGGTGTGTGAGAGTGTGTGAGGGTGAGTGAGGGTGTGTGAGGGTGAGGGGGTGAGGGGGTGTGAAGGTGACTGAGGGTGAGGGGGTGAGGGTAAGGGTGTGTGAGGGTGAGGGGGGTGAGGGTGAGGGGGTGTGAGGGTGAGGGTGGGTGAGGGTGAGAGGGTTGTGAGGGGTGAGGGTGTGAGGGTGAGTGAGGGTGTGTGAGGATGAGGGGGTGAGGGTGAGTGAGGGTGGGTGAGGGTGTGAGGGTGGGTGAGGGTGAGTGAGGGTGTGTGAGGGTGAGAGGATGTGAGGGAATGTGATGGTAAGGAGGTGTGAGGGTGAGGGTGGGTGACGGGGTGTGAGGGTGAGGGGGTGTGAGGGTGAGGGGTGTGAGGGTGAGGGGGTAGAGGGGCTGTGGGTGTGTGAGGGTGTGAGGGTGAGGGTTAGTGAGGGGGTGTGAGGGGGTGTGAGGGTGAGGATGAGTGAGGGGGTGTGAGGGTGTGTGAGGGTGTGTGAGGGTGTGAGGGTTAGGGGGTGTGAGGGTGACTGAGGGTGTGTGAGGGTGAAGGTGTATGAGGGTGAGCGGGGGTAAGGGTGAGGGTGAGGGTGTGTGAGGGTGAGGGGGTGTGAGGGTGAGGGTTAGAGGGTTGTGACGGGGTGAGGGTATGAGGGTGTGTGAGGATGAGGGGGTTAGGGTGAGTGAGGGTGTGAGGGTGAAGGGGTCTGAGGGTGAGTGGGTGTGTAAGGGGGTGTGAAGGTGTGTGAGGGTGTATGAGGGTGTGTGAGGGTGTGTGAGGGTGAGTGAGGGTGTGTGAGGGTGAGGGGTGAGGGGTGTGAAGGTGAATGAGGGTGAGGGGTGAGGGTAAGGGTGTGTGAGGGTGAGGGGGGTGAGGGGGTATGAGGGTGAGGGTGGGTGAGGGTGAGAGGGTTGTGAGGGGTGAGGGTGTGAGGGTGAGTGAGGGTGTGTGAGGATGAGGGGGTGAGGGTGAGTGAGGGTGGGTTAGGGTGTGAGGGTGGGTGAGGGTGTGAGGGTGTGTGAGGGTGAGAGGATGTGAGGGTATGTGATGGTAAGGAGGTGTGAGGGTGAGGGTGGGTGAGGGGGTGTGAGGGTGAGGGGGTGTGAGGGTGAGGGGTGTGAGGGTGAGGGGGTAGAGGGGCTGTGGGTGTGTGAGGGTGTGAGGGTGAGGGTTAGTGAGGGGGTGTGAGGGGGTGTGAGGGTGAGGATGAGTGAGGGGGTGTGAGGGTGTGTGAGGGTGTGAGGGTTAGGGGGTGTGAGGGTGACTGAGGGTGTGTGAGGGTGAAGGTGTATGAGGGTGAGCGGGGGTGAGGGTGAGGGGGGTGAGGGTGAGGGTGTGTGAGGGTGAGGGTGTGTGAGGGTGAGGGGGTGTGAGGGTGAGGGTTAGAGGGTTGTGAGGGGGTGAGGGTATGAGGGTGTGTGAGGATGAGGGGGTTAGGGTGAGTGCGGGTGTGCGGGTGAGGGGGTGTGAGGGTGGGTGAGGGTGTGAAGGTGGGTGAGGGTGAGTGAGGGTGTGTGAGGGTGAGAGGATGTGAGGTTAGCTGATGGTGAGGAAGTGTGAGTGTGAGAGTGACTGAGGGTGTGTGAGGGTGAGGGGATAAGGGTGTGTGAGGGTGAGTGGGTGTGTGAGGGTGGGTGAGGGTGAGTGAGGGCGTGTGAGCGTGAGTGAGGGGGTGTGAGGGTGAGGGGGTGAGCAGGGCCGGCCCTAGACATGTGCAAAGTGTGCACCTGCACAGGGCCGCCAAACTCCAGGGGCCGCCACGACGAGGATCGGATCGGAAGGATCAATGATACATCGCGGCACTGGCGGCCCCCTGGCAGGATTTGGCAGCCTCCGGCTCCGACCCCGGCTTCCAATACTAAGTTCTGAGTCCGACAGTCACAGTTCCAAGCCGTGACACAGTGAGTCACCCCCCCCCCGCCTCCTCCCTTTAACTTCCCTGGCCTCTGGCTCCGAGTCCTCACCGACCTCGTTCCTGATTGGGCAGCAGGGGCGCCGGGGTGTTTCAAATCATCATGACTGTCACCAGGCCGGCTGGCACAGACGCCGGAAGCCAGGATAGAGTGATCTGCGGCAGCGCGCAGACTCAACCTAACCTGCTGCTTGACTTCCCCGCGTGCGTAACTAACTTGTGGGACTGGTGGCGTATGACTCTCTCTGCAGAGCCCAGCCATTTGGTGGTCGTCGGAGTCGGACAAAAGCTGAGCGGCCCCTGAGCTCAGACTGAGAATAAAGTGAAGAAGTGTAAACGCACCTGCCGGGTAAGGGCAGAATAGATCCTTTCTCTCAGATGATTGATAATTATATATCTGCACACTGTTTGTGGCACTCACTGACTATCGCGACGCGTCATGCCAAGCAAGCGAGTCATATGAAGATAGGTAGCCGGGCGTGAGTGTAGCTGTTAATGCTTGAGGTCGGAGGGGCAAATTTACTGCACTGCCGCCAGGAGTTTTGCCACATCGAGGTAGGCCGCCCGCTGTCTGTCTTCCAGTGGCAGCGCCGGCCACTGATTTCCTTTAGGCCCCTCTCCGCCTGTGTGCCTGCAGGGCCTATAATAAAGGTGGAGTCGGGGGTACTATTTTGCATTAAATTAAGCAGCAGTATATGGCTCGAGTCCCAGCCAGCGGAAGGCCTAATCATTGCTGAGTATTACATTTCGGAATCACTGACACTTTCTCTGAGGGGCAGGGGGCCCGCCGCATTCAATTTGCCGGTGCCGCATCCATCGACTTGTAGGCCGCTGTCTGTCTTCCAGTCAGTGGCACTGGCAGCGAGCGCGGCCTCCCATGTAAACTGGTGGTGATTGATTTCTTTAGGCCCCCTGCTCCGCCTGTGCCAATAAAGGTGGAGAGAAGGGGTATTTCTGCACTATTAAGCGGCAGACAGTTGAAATATGGCTCCAAGTCCCAGCGACTCCTGGGGGCCCCTAGAGCTCGGGGGCAGGGGAGCGACCGGGCCAATCCGAGTGCTTTCAGTTTGACACAGCCAGGCGCAGGCCCCGGTGGAGCGCGGAGTGAGCTCCGCCCCGTCCGGACCCCCTCTTCCGGGGCCCCCACCTACGCTCCCTGCACAGGGCCACCATGAGTCTAGAGCCGACCCTGGGGTGAGGGTGAGGGGGTGTGAGGGTGAGGGTGTGAGGGTGACAGGGTGTGTCAGGGTGAGGGGGTGAGGGTAATGGTGTGTGAGGGTGAGGGTGTGAGGGTGAGTGAGGGTGTGTGAGGATGAGGGAGTGAGGGGGTGAAATGGCCTTGGTACTGTGTGAAGCAACATCTAGGTCCCTTTGGCTGTATGCCTGTATGAAAAAAAATAACACCTCAAATGGCTGGGCTCCGCGGTTGCAATGGACTGTGCTTACGACACAATTCAATAAGCACTGCAAAGGCAGAAGCTAAACGGCTGAGAGAGGGGCCACATCCTGCACAACAGGGCACTGAGCTCTGAAGAGGTGCAGAATGAACTGTTGCACAGGGAAAAGGATCTTCATGTAACCTCACCCTATCACAACACCCAGTCGGAAAATAATGTCACACTCATGCAGCCATCCTTACATTGCCATGACTATCGTACCAGCGGATAAAAAAGGCAACAGCAAATGGCTGAACCAAAAGCACACTCTCTCTGTACTGTGTGGTAAAATGGCATCTCTGATGAATAACTACAGCTGTCTGTCCGCAAGACCTAAAAACATTAAATTGCACAAGTCTGCAACACTGATTAAGAATTCTATTTTCAGACTGCCATGTGTTGCTAAAAAGAAAGAAACTGAACGTTGTTACCAGGTAATTCGTCCCAGTCATCGATTTCAAACAAATTAAATGCCTGTTTTGAATAGGTTCGTTTTGGAAAGCGCACACTCACTAGATTCCCCAGTGACACATGAAAACGTCCTACACATGTGTTCCAAGCACCTCCCAAACTCCAGTTTTATGTTAACGGCTGCATTAGTCCAGGGCAACACATATCCGAGACGTCCACCACACTGCCAAGTCACCCATCCGGAGGGCGAACTGGGCTGGGCGTCATGCTCTCTGCAAAGCAACTCACATGACACCAAACCAAAATAAAACAGCAACAAGAAAACAAACAGAAACAAAATGGAAGGCAAACGGTAATCCCTACAAAACAAACAGATGATGACAAGAAGTAAACTAATGGAAAGAATGACTAGGAAACCAAATTCCTATGTGTCAATAGCCACTGCTAGTTCAAAAAAAGCATTGGAAATGCAATAGGTCTCGCATTAGGAAAGTTTGAGCTATTGGTCTTAGAAATGACATTTGTTTTATTTATGTGTTGTATTTTCAAATAGCTAAATTAATAGCTTTGTCATTTACAATGCCAATAGTTATAACTTTCGCAAATGTGACACCTATAGCATTTGTAATGCAACATGTTTTGTATTTACGTGACTTAGATGTATTGGTATTACAAATAACAATGGCTTTTAATTTTTTTTAATAATTAACACTTAAATAATTTATTTAATTTGTAATGGCAATAGTTTAAACTTTTGTAAATAACTTTTGCGAAGATTATGTTCAGTGTTTTTTATTGTGACGAAAATCTAAGAACAGAAGTGAAATATTGACATATTTTTGTGACATTTGTAATAAAGCTTTAAACATTGAGAGAACATATTTGAACCAGTTGTTGTTGAATGGTTGCACAGATTGATGCTGTGATGGCGCGGAGTGATGTTGTGGTGGCGACGAATGATGCTGTGGTGTTCAGTGATGCTGTGGTAGAGCATAGTGATGTTGTGGTACCCCTGAGTGGAGCTGTGGTGGTGCGGAGTGATGCTGTAAGGTGGCAGCAGACATGTGCAGTCCTATTTCATGCTGTTCACCGCTGCTCTGGGGTGTCTACTTTTTTTTTAACTTCTAGTGTAGACTGCTAACATACATATATATGTGAGCAAAATTCCCCGATTAGATATTTCCCGTTAATCAAGAGGGCGAGCAAGCACGTGCAGTAAGATTCCCCGTTCAGTTTTTAGTGCAGGTATAGAAAGAGAGCAGACACGTGCAGGAGTATGGAATCCATCTTTGTTTTTTGCTGCTATGACCAGTGGTAGCTGGCACGTGCTGTCCCGCCCCCCTTCAGTTCTTTCTGCTCAGTGGCAGACAGGGTATGGAAGCCATGTTTCTACCAGCCCTGCACAGAAGGCCGAGTATGCCCAACCAAACAGGTTGATTAATGTTCTGATATCTGTTAAGCCTCTTCTAAAAACTCACTTTAATATCTATGCACATGTAAAAAAAACACCATCTCTTTTCCAACCTGGGAATGTAACATGCTGTAGGATTAGGTGAGGCAGCTAAACCCCGAAACCTCTCAGAATCATTTGCAAACAGGAGCCTGGATTAAAGTATCGTTTGTTGTTTTTATTTCTGGCAGATTAGTTGGAATTACTGCTGCTTGGGATACTCCGAGCCCCCACGCGGCCAACCCCTGGCTGCTGCTCGCTGCATTTTCACGTTCACTGAAATAAAAACAACTTTATGGAGTTGTGAGGCCAGTACTACTTTCAGTCCAGAGCAAATGAATACACAAAGATAAGCTTGTGTGTGCCACAGCGATTTATTTTTTTATGGATTTATGAAATTATCTGGATAGAAAAGTTAAAACAAGTGAAACCATTTTGTGTCACTGAGCACGCGCTGGAGTTGGGCTGAGCTGAAAACCAACGAAAACAAGCGTGAAGCATATGGCGGGGAGCGGATTCCCTTCAAGTCTTCACAGCTCGTTGCTGTTTGGGAGGTGAGAGGGGAAGTAGAAGAGGGGGGAGTGATAGGGATGAAAGCGCTAGCGGCTGCCTGCTGCCAAATGGTGACCTGCAGAGCGCGTGAAAGGTAGAAACGTTCGAGATAGGAATAAAGACGGAGGAATGAAGATACTGGAAAAGATTTTTTTTTAATGGCTGTACAATGGTTAATATATATATATATATATATATATATATATATATATATATATATATATATATATATATATATATATATATATATATATATATATATATCCTGTCTGTAAGCAGTCCTAATGGCGGCAGACATCGGACTCGTGACCATGGAGATAAAACGCTCACTGTGTCATCGTATCCAAGTTGCACATCACAAATGGGATCTAATAATAACAAGAGGTATTAATGCGCCCGCAAGATGTGGAGAATAAGGCTAGCTTTAGACTTAGCTCAGAGCCCTACATAGGATGTAGGAATCTAGAACACATCTATGCGGTCGGATACACGAAATCAGGGCGGTGCCTGCAGAGTTAATGGAACATTATAACTTAAACTGTGGCTATGCCATAAGAAGGAGGCGTATTGGGGTAGCTAGAGTCAACCCCCTGGAATTCTTGTGGCGGCTGATGCTATTGTGGGGCCATTTGGCTATTCCCAGTCAGCACAAAATATTAGTTACTTTAGCGCTGGTGACAGCATGATGATATAATACTCAGAAATGTGGAAGTATTATTTTTCGGGGCCAGTCGATGGTGGTGAAACTGGAGACGAGAAGACACGGCACTTTCATTGTTTTATGACATGATTTTGTTGTGAACGCAATTTAGAAATTAAATAAACGATCGGAAATAAAATACTGAATCAACAATCGTGTTAAAAAAAAAGGAGACACGACCTGGCGGCCGTGAGACTGAAAGCACGGCCGGCCGGCCGTGAAAAAGCCTTTGATGCAGCAGGGGGTAATTAGGGGAGGAGAATGGCTGGGCTGAGGCAGAGCGCAAAGCCTTTGATGCAGCAGGGGGCGGAGCGGGAAGAGCTGCTGGCGGCACCAAGCTGAGGATTTGATGCTGTGCACGCCCATTTTAACTCATTGCGCTTGCGCATTGAGTTAAAAGCGCACATGCACTGCATCAAATCGCCAGTCTGGTTAAACTCTGGATAAGCCCCTTAATCTCTCGCCAGCTCAAATGCGCAAGCGCATCAGCAGGCGAGACCTAAAAAGGAGACACGGGGCCTGGCGGCCGTGAAACTGAAAGCACGGCCGGCCGGCCGTGAAAAAGCCTTTGATGCAGCAGGGGGCAATTAGGGGAGGAGAATGGCTGGGCTGAGGCAGAGTGCAAAGCCTTTGATGCAGCAGGGGGCGGAGCGGGAAGAGCTGCTGGCGGCACCAAGCTGACGATTTGATGCTGTGCATGCGCATTTTAACTCATTGCGCTTGAGCATTGAGCTAAAAGCGCACATGCACTGCATCAAATCGCCAGTCTGGTTAAACTCTGGATAAGCCCCTTAATCTCTCGCCAGTTCGAATGCGCAAGCGCATCGGCAGGCGAGACCTAAAAACCAGACACTACGCAAGTGAAGTAAAAGGCCACAAGTTGGCTGCAGATGTTCAGACTGTGATCTATGTGCACTAACACTGGTCGAATTTCTGGATTGCAAGGTTATGTAGGGTCAACAAGCTAGGGTGACCTTGCACATCATAACTGAATGAATGAATGAAAATTACGTGATAAAGCATACTGTTTTCATAAACAGAGTATCTTAGCAGTAGGCGGATGAAACAGTGTTAATCCTGCATGAATTAAGAGGATAAATAGGTTTTGAGACAGTAAGATGGTTAGATGGAAGGCAAATTCTGTTTTAGCAGACCCAAATGCACGCTTTGTTGGGAAATATAAAAGGTTGCATGTAGCACAGCCTAGGGGCCTTATCTACAAGAAAGTGACTCAGTGCGGCAGAGCAAGCTATTTGGCTGCTCCGCATTGAGTCACTTACAAAGCACAGGGTTGAGAGATATTTACAATAATATGTCGCATGACTGTTCTTTACCCTGCGTTGGCGCACAATTGGCTGCCATTCACCAATGCAGGCACCCTTGCACCATGGTGCAGGGGCGTCTGCATTTCAGGGAAGGTGTTCCTTCCTGCAAAAAAACAATCACGAGAGGTGATTTCCTCTTTCTATGTGTGCCGCATAATGCATCACGCGTAGAAAGAGGAAACAACGTGGAGATATGAAAACATTTCTACTTGTTGTGCCTCCCTTTGCCAGTGTAGCATTTTGACGCATTCCCAGGTTTACGAAAGGTTGCAAATCTGAGAATGCGGCAGAAGCAATGGGTTTTATGTGGGAACACCCACAGCAACACCCAAGGCATGCCCATTTCACGCAAAGTGGTGCGTGAAAAGGGGCCCTGCGTACAAGGACACGAAAAGTCACATGGGGGGCTTTACATGTCCTTGTAAATATGGGCCAGCAGATTGTGCCGCTGGTGAGTCACAAAATGTGATGTACCGGTGGCGCAAGGGCCTTGTAAATAAGAACCATGGGGCATATGTACAAGAAATGCCGCTAACTAATGCTAACGCTAGTTAGTGGCAGTTTTCTTAATGCAGGCTATTGACAAAAACTATCGCCCTTTTAGCAATGTATTTACAATACGTTGCTACATGGCGATAGTTTCACGTAGCTGCGGTGAAAACTGCCGGTAACACTAGCGTGAAGGCGATACAAGTTCTGACGTTAGCGGGCAAAACCGACGAAAGGCCCATTAGCGGCAAAAAACTCACGTTAGTCAGCCCAACGTGACTTTTTTGCCTCTAGAGGCAAAAATAGCCCATAAGTTCATCTCCCATGAAAAATAGGAAATAAAACCAATGGAATGCAGCATGGAGCAGCCAGGGCTAAGTGCAGCACAGATCAACACTCTCCCACACACCCCCCAACAGCCAGGATGACCAGCCAGAGTCCCACTGGAAGAGGAAATTCAGGGCTACAACTATGAAAAAATGCGTATCGCTGTGCCAAACCAATGATGTATCACTTTACATTGCACGCTCCTTGCAACACCATGGCATCCAAAACCTTGAAAGCACAGACAGTCTCCGGGGCCTGGAGACCTCGCTGGGCCTGCGTCTGGGACCCGGAGTGGGATGTAGAGGTTCTGTGGAGTCACGGGCCATGGCGGTAGACATTGAGGTGTGACGATCGCCCTTACCTGGTGGTGACATCTGGCATATCGCATGGAGACAGGTTGCTGACCTGTGTGAGAAGATCGCCTTGCGCCCCTTGGAGTTGTGAATGGTAGAGGCCTTCTGCACACCAACGTAGGGAGGTCTGCATTGCATCCTATGATCCACCACTACCACGGGGTGCACGGAGGAGATTATCAATGGTATGCCGTGCACGGACATTATCAATGGTGTACTGCGGCTCCCTGCATCACAGGCCATAGTATGTTGTTCTGGCTGTACCAAACTTGTGTGGTCGGAGTGCTGCAACCTTGCACCTAGGGGGGCCCTGTTGCAACACCTGCATCGGAAGGTTCCCCAGCAGACTTGGCGGCGACTGCTGTACCCAGGCTTGTGAAATCCCACCTTGCTGAGGCTCCTGCTGGAGCAGTCACAGATTTGGAGAGAATGCAGTGTATTGAGTCCCAGTGTCAATGTCCAGGTGAGGAGAAGGTGGGACGCGTAACGGAGGAGTCCAGGGGGCGAGTCGGACTCAGGCCTAGCGCCTGTGGGTGAAGCACACCATGCCCTGATCTAAATCCCTACACTGCGGCTGACCTACTTCACCAAGGGCACTGTACAAGACTGGTTGGAACTCCACTAACTTGCTCAATTAGCTGAGAACAGCCATTGATGGCAGTGGGTGCCAGGGGCACGGGGCCAATTCTGGCCCAGGGCTTTGGGTATGAAGGTTGATCCACTGTTACTTGCTGAGGAACACAGAATCTGGTTGCCACTGTCAGATCGGAAGAGGCAACCGGGTGGTGCTGCCTTTCCTTGTTAGTTTGCTTTCAGGTGTATGGGGGACTAACCCTTACTGGGCTTCCTCTTTCCACAGTGCTTTGCCGTCTGGTTGCTGCTGCTGCTGTCCCCATCTGCTGCTGTTGGTTCCTCTGACACGGAGGTCAGGTGTTCGAGTCCCTCCTCCACCCGCAGGCTCCTGCCTGCGCCTCATCCCTGGTGGTCCAATGGTAGAGCGTCACTGCTCTGCAGCTTGACGGCCCTCCTGTTCCTCTCGTCTGTTGTTCCTGTTCATCTTTCTGCTCTTCTCTGTTGCTTTCTTACCTTTTTCTTTATTTTTTTATCTTTGCTGTGTTTGGCTTTGTTTTTCTATGCTTATTTGCAGTTCCTTTTTCCCTATCCTCTCCCTCGTTGCTGCTGTGATCACCTGCGTCCCCACCCCCTCCAGTGTTTTTTCCCGCGTTTCCAGCCTCACAGCTGTCCAGCCCCGCTGCAGCACTACTTAATGGTGGACGCTGTGCGGCCATGCGCAGCGGGCGTGTCACTAGTGCCCCAAAGGGAAGTCAAAGGCAAGCCCGTCTGTGTCCATCTGGCCCTGTACCATACCAAGCACCAGGCACCCTGCCTCTTGAATACTCCACCGCTACGACGCCAGCACCCTCCTCGCCCTCAAGCATGGACGCCACAGTGCCTGCCATCTAGCATCACCGAAGAATACCCTTGCACCCTGCACCTGTCAAAACTGCAAACGCACCTTCTGCCATATCAGCACACAAGCGCCTCTTGCCGCCCAGCCGATCAACAGCCCACAGACCGACTCAACGTGCGGCCCCTCCACGAATACACCATAGACATCTGGGTCCTCCTCGAAGCCACTTCTTCAGACATCGCCTACTTCATGGAAACCTGGACCAACCTCTGCTCTGGACCTGACATTGCCCTACCTGATGGCTACTAAATCACCCACAAAGACCACCCCGACCGTCCAGGAAAAGGCATTGCCATCGTCTACAAAAGCACACTCCGACTGCACCCTCATCTACAGGCCCCCCGGGCTATGGACCACCATTCACCGATGCCATTGTAGGCCTCATTGCTCCCCATGCTCTCCCATCCACCGACTACATCCTACTCGGAGACCTCAAGTTCCACCTGGACAACCCCAGTGACCAGAACACCACCCCCCTCCTGGGGAACCTCGCCAATATCGGACTCAAGCAGCTAGTCACCGCGCCAACCCACTTAGCCGGACACCCGCTTGAGCATGTCTTCTCCGCCAGCAGGAACTTCAACTACAGCCACACCACCGGACTCTCATAGACCGACCATCATTGTATTCATCACGTCTACATCACGTCTTCAACATGTCCATCGTACACCAGCGCCATAATCGCCCCCCCTCGCAGCTGGATCAAGGCCATGAAAGAACTTCTTGTCAACTCCCTCAGCACCACCACAACGCCAACGCTTACTGATGACAACACCGCAGCGCACAACCTCCACCGATGGATCACCAACTGTGCCAACACCCTAGCACACCTCAAGAAAAGACCAGGCAAACAACGTTCCAAGAAGGCCAACTGGTTCACTTCCGCCGTCCACTAGTCCAGACGCACCTGCAGGCGTCTCCAGAAGTGATCGAGGCACAACATAAATAAACTCCGCGCACAGTCATTAATTGCGACAGCGCCGTGGAGTGAATACTGTACCATGGTGTCGCAAGAAGGGCGTACTGAAAATTGGTACAACGCTTTTTCTGGTCTTAAAAAAACGTCCTCTAACTGCAGTTAGAGGCAGTTTTCTTGGTTTTGCATCATACAAGGAATTCCTTGTAAATATCGTGAAGTGGGGTTAGCTGCAGTTTTTGCACAGAAACGCCTACCTTGCATCTCATTTTCGTTAACACCGCTAACAGAAGTGCCGATCTTATAAATTCACGTTTTCGCAAGAAAACTGCAGCTAAGGTTAGCGACAACTTGTTAATAAGGCGATAAAAAAAGCCGCCGTAACGTCTAAAAATGAACGCTACGGCGGCGTTAACGCATTGTACATATGCCCCTAGGTTTGTAAGAAAAACATTGTGGGCAAAACGATATTAAATGACAGCATGGTCCTTGTTGTGCGAAGCGCAGCGACGGATACACGCCCCTGCCAAGTGTCACTCAGCAGGCAGTAATGCGGATTCTGCAATTTCCTCCCATCACTGGCTTAAATCAATTGTCACACAAATTAAGCTGCACTGTAGGAATTCAGAATGGTCACTGGAGCGCCCCTGGCAGTCTGGCACACGACCGACCCTTCGTGCGTCAATTAACTTTCCTGCTTGGCTCTGCTACTGCAGCGTCGAGTAAAGAGGTTGCCATGGCTACGTCATTGTGTCCGATCTCTGCTTTCACTAGAGTTTTGTGGCACATTAACTAAAAAAACAAAAAGTGCAGGGGAACAATGTCAGTGTGTACTAATCGTTTACAATGAAAATGTTTCTTTAAAAAGTCTTGTTCTGCGATTCTCAGACATGCGTGTGCTCTCATGCTAGCTACATGCTGCTTTCTCCAGATGTTGGGGTGACAGAACTGCTGACTTCCTGCCTCCTGCTTGGCACGGGCATGTTTAACCCTGCCCATCTAAGGACCTTGACCCCAGGCAACTGGCTGCGTCAACACAACCTTCAAATCGGCTCGCAGCTGGCAGGGATACTGGCACGCGGGCAATATCCGAGACAGTGAGCATCCCGTGCAGGGTAGCTTAGCTGACTTAACAGGGCAGCGTGACTCAGCGTAATGTAGATTCCATGTGTCCAGTTTGACCCCGTCAGCCATTGCTGGGTGCAGCGTTTTAGCCTTCATCATTTTGCATGCTGGAACATTTAAATTCAAAATTCAAGTTGATGAAGTGAAACTACAAGTTCCAGAATGCAATGCAGTGTGGTGTTGGTTAAAACCCTAACAAGCAGAAGGTCCATACATAATAGGTCACTTGGTAGCTAATCTCTGTAAGACGTTCTTTCAAAAGTCAATCAATATTCTTTAGGGTTAAACAACCATAAAAGTTACAAATTTAAAATCATCCGCAGGTTATACTACGTTAATAAAACAGTAACAACAATCCTGGCAGTGCAGTTGTTCACTGCATCCTCTTGTCTCGTGATCTAAGACCATCACATAAAAAGCAACGGAACGGAAAAGACGATAACAGACAGCATGCGATGCCCAGGCTCAACCCAAAAATGTAAGTGACATGCGTACTCCGAAAACAAACTTTCTCGACTATGTGTATCGTGTTTGAAGCACTAACAAAGGCAGAGATGCGTGAGAGGAATCAAAAGCCACAAGGACGGAGGGTGTGAAGGAGCGAGGCAAAGGAGTGTGGAAAGCCAAAACTGATGGACATGCCTATCATACAACATAAACAACATTTTGAAAAATATCACGAACGTGCACAGTAACAACGAAAACAGCCCTTTTGTCTTGCGCCCCGAATGGACAAACACACAAGGAGGAAATAAAACCAGCATGCCCTAATCACAACGCATGGGAATAAGAAATAAGAGTGATGATTAAGCCAACAAATGTTAATCAATTGATGGGTTCTAAGTCACCTTTAAGCTAACAAAATGTCTTGCAAGCGACAGCACATGCGCCCTCTCAGACGCGACCTAAAAAGAGGGGAATAAAAGACAAGCATTTGCAATGCAATAGTCTTGCATTTACGCGACGTTGAGCTTTTCGCATTGTAAATTACAATGTCTTTTATTTATGTTTTGGTTTTTAAAACAAATGAAAGGCATTGTCATTTGCAATGCTATAAGCTTAAACTCTCACAAATGCGGGACCTTTTGCATTGCAAATGCTTGTTGCTGTAAGCCAACAGGATGCTTCAGGAAAATGAAACTGGATCCAGCAAAACCAAACCAAGAAGACCCTAAAGAACAGGGTTGCGGATAAATCTAGGCAATAAACCGGATTACCGATTCACATGGTTAGAGTGCAGGATTGCAGTTGAATAGAGGTGCAGACTGTTGCCGGACCTGCTTAATGCACCTGTTATGGTCTTTGCATCCCAGTGGTGGCTGTGGGGGGTAGACCATTGCTTGGACGACGGTGTCTGGCGAGTTTGAAGTCTGTTAGACGAGAGACATTAGTACATGTTGAACTACAAGTGCTTTCATGAAGATTTAAGGACCAGCAATGAGACGTCCTATCATTCCTTGTCTTGCGTTACTCGCTGCCTTTGTTGCCCTCACCACTTCCCCAGTCTTACCCCTCACCGATCCTTAGATATATTTTCTGTTTTCCAAAAGCACCACGGATGCCCTTTTGTGAGAGTCTAGCTTGTTCTGAGGTAGCCTCGGCACAGCCCATCCTACCCCTGCTCGCGGGATGAACAACAAATAAAGTTTCATTCAGTTCTGTATTTCCCACTCCTTGCTCTCAACCGGCCACCCTGCAGCAAAAGAAACGATGAATGTGGGAGAAGAGGCGAACTGTGTTACGTCATTGCAGGTCAGGGGGCATGCGATGTCACTTCCACTGCCCCAGGCAGACGTGAAAAACAGTTTCCATTTCAGATTACGCATGATACAATTCACTCTCCACGTCCCTCCCTTATGTGTAACGTTCTCAGTTTACAGGCAAGAAAGCAATATAAACAGTTTTTTTTTACTAGGCGAGACCCAAAAAACTAAGCAAATGACGGACAGGCCAACTACCCATTTAAAAAGCACAGGGCCGAACAGTATGGGGAGGTTGACATCCTGTTCACTCCTATGCCTCAACATTCAAAGAGCATATGGAAGACAAGCATTTGCAATGCATTAGGTCTCGCATTATGAAAGTTTGAGCTGTTGGTCTTGTAAATGACAATTTTTTTATGTATGTGTTGGTTTTGAAAATAGCTAAATTAATAGCTTTGTCATTTACAATGCCAATAGTTATACCTTTCGCAAATGTGACACCTATAGCATTTGTAATGCAACATGTTTTGTATTTACGTGACTTAGATGTATTGATATTACAAATAACAATGGCTTTTAATTTTTTTAAATAATTAATACTTAAATAAAAGTGATTGTAATTTATAATGGCAATAGCTTAAAATTTTGTAAATAACTTTTGTGAAGATTATGTTCAGTGTATTTTATTGTGTTGAAAATCCAAGAACAGAAGTGAAATATTAACATCTTTTTGAGACATTTGTAATAAAGCTTGAAACATTGAGAGAACATATTTGAAGTTGTTGTTGAATGGTTGCACATATTGATACTGTGATGGCGTGGAGTGATGTTTTGGTGGCGCTGAGTGATGCTGTGGTGGTGCTGAGTGATGCTGGGGTTGCGCTGAGTGATGCTGTGGTGGTGCTGAGTGATGCTGGGGTGGTGCTGAGTGATGCTGTGGTGGTGCTGAGTGGTGCTGTGGTGGTGCTGAGTGATGCTGTGGTGGTGCTGAGTGGTGCTGTGGTGGTGCAGAGTGGTGCTGTGGTGGTGCTTAGTGATGCTGTGGTGGTGCTGAGTGGTGCTGTGGTTGTGCTGAGTGGTTCTGTGGTGGTGCTGAGTGGTGCTGTGGTGGTGCTGAGTGGTGCTGTGGTGGTGCTGAGTGGTGCTGTTGTGGTGCCGAGTGATAATGTGTTGGTGCTGAGTGGTGCTGTGGTGGTGCTGAGTGGTGCTGTGGTGGTGCTGAGTGGTGCTGTGGTGGTGCCGTGGTGGTGCTGAGTGGTGCTGTGGTGGTGCCGTGGTGGTGCTGAGTGGTGCTGTGGTGGTGTTGAGTGGTGCTGAGTGGTGCTGAGTGGTGCTGTGGTGGTGCTGAGTGATGCTGGGGTGGCGCTGAGTGATGCTGTGGTGGTGCTGAGTGGTGTTGTGGTGGTGCTGAGTGGTGCTGTGGTGGTGCTGAGTGATGCTGGGGTAGCGCTGAGTGATGATGTGGTGATGCTGAGTGGTGCTGTGGTGGTGCTGAGTGATGCTAGTGTGGTCGCTGAGTGATGCTGTGGTGGTGCTGAGTGGTGTTGTGGTGGTGCTGAGTGGTGCTGTGGTGGTGCTGAGTGATGTTGTGGTGGTGCTGAGTGATGCTGTGGTGGTGCTGAGTGGTGCTGTGGTGGTGCTGAGTGATAATGTGATGGTGCTGAGTGATGATGTGGTGGTGCCGAGTGATGCTGGGGTGGTGCTGAGTGGTGCTGTGGTGGTGCTCAGTGGTGCTTTGGTGGTGCTGAGTGATGCTGGGGTGGTGCTGAGTGGTGCTGTGGTGGTGCTGAGTGGTGCTGTGGTGGTGCTGAGTGATAATGTGGTGGTGCTGAGTGATAATGTGGTGGCGCCGAGTGATGATGTGGCGTGTGAGTGATGCTGTGGTGGTGCTGAGTGATGCTAGGGTGGCGCTGAGTGATGCTGTGGTGGTGCTGAGTGGTGCTGTGGTGGTGCTGAGTGATGCTGTGGTTGGGCTGATTGATGCTGGGATGGCGCTGAGTGATGATGTGGTGGGGCTGAGTGGTGCTGTGGTGGTGCTGAGTGATGCTGGGGTGGTGCTGAGTGATGCTGTGGTGGTGCTGAGTGGTGCTGTGGTAGCGCTGAGTGATGCTGGGGTAGCGCTGAGTAATGATGTGGTGATCTGGTGGTGCTGAGTGATGCTGTGGTGGTGCTGAGTGATGCTGTGGTGGTGCTGAGTGATGCTGGGGTGGCGCTGAGTGATGATTTGGTGGTGCTGAGTGGTGCTGTGGTGGCGCTGAGTGATGCTGGGGTGGCGCTGAGTGATGATGTGGTGGGGCTGAGTGATGCTGTGGTGGTGCTGAGTGATGCTGGGGTGGCGCTGAGTGATGCTGTGGTGGTGCTGAGTGGTGCTGTGGTGGTGCTGAGTGATGCTGTGGTTGGGCTGATTGATGCTGGGGTGGCGCTGAGTGATGCTGTGGTGGTGCTGAGTGGTGCTGTGGTGGTGTTGAGTGATGCTGTGGTGGTGCTGTGGTGATGCTGAGTGCTTGGTAATAAAAAGTTGTCAAATATGCTACTAAATTTTAAAACTCAAATTAAGTATAGATTTATGACTTCTGAAGCAAACTAGAGATAGATCTAAAATGCCTGCTCCACACTGAAAAGGAAATTAGATGACATGACGACCACGACAAAAATTTTATAAATAGTAATGCAGGAAAATAAGTAAGATATGAAAAGAAACACTCAAGTTGTAGCACAAATAAAACAAGCTCCGTAGGCTGCCCACTAGTGCTCACTTTTCAGGACACACAAGTGCCAGTTTGAAACATTTGTCAGCAAGTGGAGACTTTTAAACGTGGGCACGTTCCTATCCCACAACTGTCAGTTTTTCACAGTGCAACCAATGGGAGCTTGTCACCTGGCCCGTGCAGCTATGCACATTATTCACATGTGCAAGCTTCACACACTGTCTAGCAATCCGATCTTTCCATAACAAGCTCTAGTGCCAGCTTCACAAGAAGCACACCATTGCAAGCTTCTCCCACTTCACAACAGTAAGTTCCCTCATTGTTCACAAGTGCCATCTGCTCTTTTCCTACAATAGCAAACATCTAATTGCCTCCCTGCACCGCAAGCCTCCCATATAAGCTTATATTACTAGCATCACTGCCAGCCAACTTCCAACTAATTTCTCACTAAGTCCTCGAGGGAAGAAAATGAGCATTTGATTAAAGCAGGCCCTACCTGTCCGGATGCGCATGATCGCCCTTCCTCTCTTGTCTTTGTGCCTCCTTGTGTAGCACACCTGCTGAGAGCCAGAGGTGTCCAGAGCTGCCGAATGCAACCCAGTTTCTGCAAGCAGGCAAGTTAACATGTCTTTCAGCCGATTTGTTTGTAAGCTTAGTCTTTCAATAGCAAAGGGTTAAATATTGGGACATTTTCGCTGAGTGCTAAAGTGAAAACAAAACCAGCCCATACGTCCTAAAGTTATCGCCGAAGCGGGCGCATGATTTCTTTTCTGTTTATGACTTCTCTGTAGTAATGGCGGCACCCGTGCTTTAGCTTAAACATCTTAAGCTAAAGTCGGGTACCGAGATTGCTTAAAAAGTAAAGAATTGTCTATTTCTTTACTTTTGAAGTAATATCTGCACCCAACTTTAGCTTAAGATGTTAAAGCTAAAGCACAGGTGCCGTCACTACTACAGAGAAGTCATAAACAGAAAAAAAAGCATGTGCCTTCTTCGAGAAATGACTGCTATGTGACACTAACGTGAAAACAACAGACTGCGGGAGCCAGGAGTATTCAGGGGAAGTTACACAGAGGTAAACAGGAAAGAGGTTACTGACTGGGGGTGACCAGCACAACTTTGTAGATGCGCACAGTGCGGTGTAAAACAAAAGGAAGTAGCAGCCAACATTCAAAGACTAAAGTGCGGCGTGCGGTGGTACAGCTGTTATAAGATTATTATGGTACCACTGCCGCTAGCATTAAGATAACTGTTTGTGGAAATATAATGCAAACAAGTAGATAAAAGATCCTGGCGGGCTCTATGGCGCTACAGCAAGTACATAATTAGGGGGGAGGAGAAATGCGAGACACAGCCTGACGGCCGTGAAAAGTGAGAAGCAGGAGGCGGGGAGCGGATCTCTTTGAAGTGAAGCTCTCGGAGGCAGGCGGGAGCAAATGGCAAGCGCCTGCATGAGCACATGCACTCGACGAAATCTGCGATGGTTTAGACCTTGGTTTGCCCCCAATACGCTCGTCTATTTATTCCTTGCGGAATATAATAGGCGAGACCTGAAAAAGGCACCTGGAGGAACCGAGCATTGAGGAGTTGAACAAGGGCCAGATGAAAGTGGCGTTGAATGAAAAGAAGCAAGGTAGGAGAAAGAAAAAGGCGGCCGAGAATCTGTACAGGAAAGTGTGAGATCGACATGCATCCTGAAGAGAAGGTGGGCAGGACTGAATAGGGTTCCGCATTAAGAGTCAATATCAGCCACCACTAGCAAATTTTAAGTACATGTCGCGTAGAAAGAAATCAAGTAAATTTAGAATACAAATTGCGGAACTGCTCTGTGCACTACTGCTCACTCTGCCGAAGAGAGTACTATAGACTGACAACATTGAAGCATCTGCTTAACCTCTCCTCATACTTGATGTCAATACATCTGCATATGACATTTAAATGTGTTTATTCCCTTAGCTGTTATATCTAGGACGCTTTTAACTTACTGAACCCTCATGCCGGCTCAGTGAATATTTGCTTGCTTCTTTTATTAGTGGCTGGTGCTCATGGTGGGTGCAATAGAAACTGAGAGACTAGTTTCTCACATGAGCCGGGAGCCCCATGGCTTTCTCAAAGCTCTCTGGCGTCGACTCGATAAAATCCAATTCCGACCCATGTGTTACTGTGGGTTGCAGGCAGCACTGAGGCGTTTTAGGTTTGTGAAAGGCCGATTCAGTATTCAAAGCACACACCCGATTACGCAGCTCTGCCAACCCCTCTGCCATGACTGAAAGAAGCTGTGAGTAACGAAGCACCGCTTCTTCAGGGCACTTAGTAGAAGGGAAAGCTACACATATGGGTGATGGGAGGAGAGTGGAGGCTGTAAGGAGCTGCATGCTCAGTCACTTGTAGAGTCTGTCCGTTGTCAGGCAACCAGGCTACAACAAGGCGCTGCCGGCGCCTGACACCAAAGACAGACACAGCCCAATGAACGGGACAAAAGTAACTCCATGCAGACCCGGGAGCCTGAACACCGAGCGCAACTCCCACTGGCCTTGTGCAAGAATGTGCTGTGCAAGTACAGTCTACTATTAGAAAGCAAGCATGCTTTCAATGCAACGTCTGTGGCAGTTCAAAACAAAAAACCAAGCGCAGCCTCTTAAGTCAGCAGACCGTGCTCCAAATTAATTAAATAAATAAACAAGTGCGGCCATAAAACTGAAAGCGGCCTCCACAGCAAATCAATTAAAAAAACAAGCGCGGTTCCTAAAGTGAAAGAGGACTGCGCTGCAAATAACAACAAAAAAAATGCTAACCGGCTTATGGAGACCTTGTAACGCCACAAGTTAACAATCCAGTCCTGATGGGCGGTCCCAAAAAGAGACAGGGCAGTAACAAGGCAGGACTAAGAAGCCTCATTATCAATCGGAAGCCATCGTTTACCATAGATGATGACGCCAGAAAATGAAAAATATGGGCGGGGCTTCCACACCACTTCTAAAAAATACCCCAATACAGCATGTCTCGCAAAGCGTGCACCACATGTGCTGCAACGCTAGGCGAGAACTAAAAAAGTATTGGAGCCTGGACAAAGCTATGCAAGACACCAGTTGGTAGTTTAAAAGGCTCTGTGCGTGCCCAATTAACTCCATAGGTCTTGATGTAAATAATATAAACATTTAAGAACAACAAAATCAACCCCCATTTAAGTGGGACAATACCACAATGTTTGTCTATTCGCTTCATTGAATTCTGTGCTTAAGTCCATAAATGCTAAGCAAATGGAGCTGTTGTTACATATAGAATCCTTCTATCAATGCTAAGTCTTGTAAAGCGCTCTGATACCCTCAGGTCTAACCAGCGCTATAATAAAACTCTTAAATAAATAAATACATAAATACTATATTTCTCAATTAGGAAGTAGAGATTGAGACGAGGCTCTCATGCATCACCGCCTCCCCTTAAGCTTTAAGTGAAAATCATAAAAGTATCTTTTGACTCATCCCAAACTAAAATCCCCTTAATTAAAATCCAACCTGAAATCTTTGAGGCAGAAAGAATTAGAGAGATAGGACAGTAATCTTTTGGGTTGCATCTGTTGCCCTCCTTAAATACAGGGATAATGATTGAGTGGGAACCGTTATATCACTAAGGGCCATATGTATCATTGAAATTCGCATTCGCAAAGGCCGAAATTCGCAGAATTTCGGCCTTTGCGAATTCGAATTCTCAATATGGTATGTATTAAGCAAATGTGGGTCAAAATAAGGAATAGTAAAATTTGCGATTCCTTATTTTGAGATTGCATTTAATGAATCGCAATATTTGCGATTCCTTAAATGCAATGTATGATGCAAAAAAATATTGCTAATTGTACCTAAGGAATCGCAAATTACCACCAACTTCAAGTTGGTGGTAAGTTGCGAATTCCTTTAAAAAAGCATTATTTTAAAAAAGAAAAGGTGCCATGTGACGCTCATACATGCCCTTAGGGCATGTATGTGCGCCATATGTGCACACATGTCATTTTCAGGGGTGCAGCTGGGTGTCCTTTGGACACCCCTGCACCCTTGAAAATATTCTCAATTTGTGATTAGCTAATTGCTAATCGCACATTTCCCCTTTATTCCTATGGGCCTCCTGGCCCATAGAAATGAATGGGAAATTATTCCTTAATTGCGATTAGCAATTTGCTAATCGCAATAAAGGAATTTTAAGAAATCGCTAAAAAGAAGCTTATTTCTACATACATCCCATTTTGCGATTTCTAAATAGCGATTCCTTAAAAATCGCTATTTAGGAATCGCAAAACGGAATGTTGATACATATGGCCCTAAAACTGATCAGTTCCAAATGTTATATGCAGTTCGAATATAGAATGTTTAAGAGTCCTCTACCCCCTCTGTCTGAGCCATCCACTGCTGCTCGTAAGGGACTTGGGGGAAGATATTAGGTTCAGCTGTAATAGACTCGTGGCCTATTTCAATGTAATTATTAAGTAAATCGTTGTCTCGAGACTAAAAGTATTTACACGGTTTGATGCTTTTATCAAATACACATCTTGCAATCATTCAGATGTAATTGAAAGTGATTTATGAAGGGAACTAAACAGACTGAAATAGAACATCTGCAAATGTATTGGCTGCTACAGAGTGCTATGCATTTCCAGCCACTTTGCACTTATCAAAAACCACAGTAATCTGGAGGGCTGTCCTTTCCCACTGGCATCCTCTGTGTAAATGAACATCTGTTAGCAGGAGAGTGGAAGCACTATCATAACACTTTTCGATTACAAATATGTGGGAGGTGTATGCATGGAATTCAATAGTATTGACTATTTCGTGTCTCTATGAACCGCTTTTTGAATAGTTTGGGAGCTATCCATTTTTTAAACAAATAAAGTGACATGACCAAAGCAAACTGTTTCTGCTGTGCAGGTGACGCTTCTATTATTTGAATCACCAAGTTTCCAGTAAAAGCCTTTGTGTTGTAAAAGAGTCATTTCAGTCTTTACATTCTGGTAATTGCAGTTTTACTTTTCCAATTATGGATGCAGAACCATAAGTACCAGAATTCAATGTATAAAAGTCAACTGGACTCACAGGGAACAATGCGAGGTTTAATTGTAATCTTTAATGAAGCATTTCTTGCACAAATTAGTGACACATTTATTTGTGTTTTTGTATTGGTTGCTCCCCCAACTCATGAATATTCATCAGCTTTGCCTATTTTACTCTTTAGTGTTTCCCTGCTAAGTATGGCAACGTTGTCAATGACCCCAAAGCATGCAGGGGCTAGCAGCTTGTGGACGCGAGAGACCCATACCCAAATTCTTCTTAGGCAAGTGATGATGGCAGATTATGTTTAGCCAGGGCCAGGTCTAGGACTTTTGGGGCCCCAGGCTGAAAAGGATTATGTGAGGCTCCTCGAGTTTCCATAAAACGTGAAATCACAGGAAATGACATCATAGGAAGTGTCATCAATTGACTAATTGTTAAAACAACTTTGCAAGAAGCAACTTCCTTTGTGTAGCTATCAGTAAAACAATTAAACATAAACAGTAACGCTAATTAAATAAGTACATATATTACATTTCTATTAAGTGGAAATACATTATATTAGTCATACTGGATGGAAAGGCCCACGTCCCTCCAAAACTTATCTCTTTAATCAAATGTTAGTAATTGGCTTCCAGATATGTGCCTTCGATATGTAAGTTTCTATGTGGTATTTACATACTGCAAATCCAGCCGAAAGGCTGTAAAGCGCTGTGCAGGGTCAAAGTCAAAGACACAGTCAGCAAGAGATAGGAGGAGTAGATGGTTTGTTGACTGTGGCCTCATAATGATGTAGTCTTTTTTCAAGAATTAAGTATTCACAGTTTCCTAAATTGGAGCAGGGTTCCGCTGCCCAGATTGATATGTGGATATTTTTCCAGATCCTTGGTGCATAGATGGGAATGCCTTTTGCTTGTTTTTTTAATGTTTAGCACTTTTTCCATCTAAAGGTGTACTTGTAGCAAGTGTGTGGAGAGCCACAGGCGATGGCGAGCCTATCATCCAAGTAGGCAGGGGTGTCACTCATGTGTATGTGGTATTTCTGTAGTGCAAACCTAGCCGTAAGGTAGAGGAGCACTGTACAGAGTCAATGACACGCATAAAGTCAATTAGTAATATAAAGGTAGCTGGTTTAATGACTGTTAATGCATTGTGATGGCTTTGAGGGATGATGCTACTAGGTTTCAAGATGGTGCTGGCTGGCAAGGGGAACCTGTGGAGTTCTATCACGTTGGAATGATGTGGTCATATTTCTGAATGCCATAGTGAGGCATGCTGCAGCATGTAGAATGCCCTTAAGGGGAACAAGAGTGGATTAAAATTTCAATATGGATTCTCGGATATCCTGTGCACGATAAGGTATGTTCAAGAATGATGTGAAAGCAAATGAAATGGATGACAGTAGCTTGACTCCTATTAAAGGCATCACCGAAGTCACTGTAAAACACCGGAAACTACCAGAATACGTGTATGTCATATGTAGGGTAAAAGGGTTTCATGTCATGTACCATGATCCATGGCTACAACTCCCCTATAAATGTCCTCTGAACCCTTTGCATGTTTTGATACTAATTATTAGTGTACATTTACATGGTTGCAGAGTGCAGTTCTGAGAAGATTATTGAAGGAAGTCCACTGCCTAAAGGCCTCACAGCACTGAACTATGGCTGTGAGGCATAGGGTAGAAGGAGCCTCCCCCGTGCCTAGCACTTCTACACCATGACTATGAGGCATACTGTAGGGACCTCCCCTCTCCTGGGCCTCCCAACCATGGTCTTGTACTGCGAGGCGCAGGAGATGCAACCCAGAAAAGAGGATCCCTTTTTCATGGGCCTCACAACGATGGTGTAGATCTGAAAGCCCAGAGGACTTTAGTCCCCTTCCCGGCCTCGCAGCCATTGTCCCAAGCCATTGCTGTGAGAGTCGAGTAGGGTGGACAATTTTCCATGATCTCATGTGGCGAGGAAGACTACCTTCAGGGTAATGACGATTACCGGTAAGTAACCGGGGTATTACCTCCTCGTAAGTCTTTCACGCCACATGATTTACACAGTGAGCACAGAAGTCCCTTCTGATGAAGATTCCTTTTCCGGGGCTAAACTGCTTGCTAACCCACTGGGAGGAGATGGTGAAGAAATCGACAGACGATAGGAAGCTGTTGGCTCCTATCCGTCCTTCTAAGGGGAGGTTCTTTGGCACCAACAGGGACTTCGGTCCTTCTTCCGCTCCCAGGGGGAGCTTAACCTTTCGGGGGAGGGGTCACAGTCAGGGCACCCCTTTCTCCCACAAGGCTCGGTCTCAGAAGTCGATGGAGGTTCCATCCCCTCTTCGAAGTCCTGACTGTACGCCTGGCCCTGCGGGTCGGTTCCCTGTTGGGTGTCGATTGTTGACTCTCATTAAGACTTGGGAAAGGCCAGTCTCCGACCAATGGGTCCTGCAAATTGTCAGGGAGAGGTACTCATTTGTCTTCGACCCTCCACCCCCAGAATGTTTTGTTCACACTCCCTTTCAACCAGCTGCGCCAAAGAGAGCGGTGCTTTTGGCGGGTGTTCGGGATCTTCTCGAAAAAGGGGCCATTCGTCCTGTTCCGGACTGTCAAAGGGGTCAAGGGGTCTACTCCATCCTTTTTCTAGTAAGGAAGGTGCCCGGGGACTTCCATCCTGTGCTAGATTTGAAAAGGTTGAACTTGTTTGTCTCTCATAATACAAACAACCGCAAAGGTGCACCACAAATATTGTAACAAATGTAATGATAATAATATATCTTGGAGATGTTGGAGTTCTTCTTCAAATCCTTTATTTTCAAAACATTTAGTCAAACATAAACAGCCGACGCGTTTCGTCCCAACCTGGGACTTCTTCAGGGCTTTAAGTTAGTCGGACGTCGCATGCGTGGGAGAAGTACAGAAACGTGGTCTTGGGATCTCCTTGCCAGCTACAGTATATCCTATAATTTTGGTTCTTCCTGACGTGTATGAATGCTAGCGAGCAAAAGTAATGCAGATCTCTTGATAAATCTTCAGAGGTATGATGGAGGAGTGCCACCTTCCTGAAAAGACTAATTCAGTCCATGTGCTGAATTGGATGTGTCAATGGTGTTGGACTAGAGGTCCTGTAAGTCCTATGGAGGAGGGTGTGGGCACTGTATCCCAGCAGGCCGTTGTAGTCAAAAACGGCCGGCGTCCATCCACGACCCTCGTCCTGACCAACACCCGCAGCGACGTCGTGTTTGTCTCTCATGTTAAGTTTAAGATGCTGTCTTTGCAGGAAATCCTTCCCTTACTGGTTCAGGGGGACGTGGTGTCTTCCTTGGATCTGCTTGATGCCCTCCTCCACGTGCCCATTCACCTTGCGTCCCAGCAGTTCCTCAGATTTTGTGTGGGGCCATAGTATTTCTAGTTCCAGGTATTGCCATTTGGTTTGTCTTCTGCACCGAGGTTCTTCACTAAGGTCCTGGCTCCCTTGGTTGGGCTCATCCATAGGGAGGGAATTAGGGTATTCCCGTACCTTGTTGACGGGTTGATTTCTCTCTCTTCTTTTTCCAAGGAGACTCTTCACATCCAGAGGGTCTGTGAGATTCAGGAGAAGCATGGTTTCCTGATCAACCACAAAAGGTTGCACCTGGTTCCCACCCAGGAGTTGGTGCGCCTTCTTTGGGGCATCCGTCGCTTCTTCCCGGAGCGGGACCTTATAACCCTGGTGCAATCACTGGTCCTCTCCAGACTCGACTACTGCAATTCTCTTCTTACTGGCCTCCCCAAATCCCACTTGTCCCCACTTAAGTCTGTTTTCCACTCAGCAGCTTGTTTCATTAAGGGGCCAAAAGAAGCGATCACATCACACCGATGTTATCCACCCTCCGCTGGCTTCCCTTTGAGGCTAGAGCTATCTACAAGACCGCTTGTATCACCCACAAAGCCCTGCACTCCTCTTCTCCTCGCTACCTGGCGAATAAACTGAAACTCTCTGGAGGCTCTAGACCTTCACGCAATGCGGAGAATCTACTGCTTGAACCTCCCACTTTCAAGAAGGAAAGAACGATGGCCCAATCCTTTTCAGGCAACGCAGTGAGAATCTGGAACTCATTCCCGCCTCAGCTCCGGACCACCGCCTCCTCCCAGGCCTTTAAAAGGGACCTCAAAGTTCTCCTCCTCCAGAGACACCTCCAAAAGTAATTCACGTCCTCTCTTTTATATGAAGGAAGACCTCCCACTACTGAAAATTTCTACTTTTCATGTCCATGGAAGTGCCTTCCCAGTGTGTTCTTGTGGTTAGAGTGTTTGCCTTTTATTGCAGTATTATCCATGTACTTGTGTTTGGTACCCTCTTGCAACTTGCACTCACCACTTTGCCCCTGTAACACACGGTTTGCTTCCTCTCACATGTTTTTTTACCTTTGATACTTGCACAAGTATACCTTCGCCTACGTAACGTTTGTTCTTGTGCTTGAGTGTCTAGCATATATTGCAGTATTATACCTCAAATTATACTCTATTTTCTCTTGTAGCCTGCACACTTGTCACTTTTTCCTCCTGTGCACTTTTTACTACCTCATGTATTTTTGGTAGCTCACATTTTTACTACCTCATGTATTTTGTTTGCTCAGAAGTGTCACTATTACCTTGTCTACCTCAAGGCTCGCCCTGGGTTGGTGGATGGTGGAGTCTAATCATCCATTTCAGGTGTCCCCCTCCCGAGTGGTGATGACGGATGCCAGTAGGTTGGGATGAGGGGCGATGTTGGATTCCTGGTCTGGCAAGGGTCTCTGGGATCGCCTGCAGGCTGGTTGCTCGTCCAACTTCTGGAAGTTGAAGGCGGTTCAGATGGCTTGTCTGGAGTTTGCATCGGCCCTTCGGGTGCATCATGTTCCGGTTCAGATGGACAATCAGGTTGTGATGGGTTATCTCAATCACCAGGGGGGCTGCATGGTTCGGTCCTAATGGCTCCTGGCTGAGGAGATTCTGACCTGGGTGCTGTGTTATCTCTGCAGGCAGTGTATCTCCCGGGGAGAGAGAATCGTGTGGCAGACCACCTGAGCAGGGTTTTTCCCCACATGTCTACGATTTCTCTGTCAGGGGAGGTGTTGGTGGCGTTGCAAACAAAGTTTGGGTGTCCAACAGTGGACTTGTTTGCGGCAAGGGACAATGCTCAGCTGCCCATCTTCTGCATGATTACTCACTGTTCATGTGGCGGTTGGATGCAATTTCAATCAGGTGGCTGGACACTTTGCTTTATGCATTTCCTCCAATACCTTTGATTTCCTGGGTTCATTTCAAGATTCACCTGGAAAAGGCGTTTGTTCTGTTGATTGTACTGGGCTGGGCTCACCGCCCATGTTATCCTCTTCTGAGGGAGCTAGCCGTTCAGGAGTGTTGGGCGATTCCCAATCTTCCGTATCCGCTAAGGAGTTCCAGTCTTCCTGCAGGGGTTATGCGTCAGCCTGGCTCCTGAGAGGATGAGCTTTATGTCCCGTGGCTGTTCCGCGGAAGTGGTTGACTTGCTTCAGTGTTCCCGATGTCCGGCGACTCTTCAGGCTTTTTACCGGCATTGGGGGTCCTTTTCTAGGTGGTGTGTTTCTTAGGGTCTGGACTCTGGTTCGGTGGATAGTGCTGGATTTTCTGTTGGATGGTTTTGTGTTGGACTTCTATGCTTCGGGATCAGAGTCCGCTTGCGGGCATTCCGTGGTCCTCATTTGGCTGAGCTGGATCCGTTGGTGGCCCAGTTGATGCGAAGTTGTTTTCTTCAGTATCCTAGGGTGGTTTGTCCTGCCCGAGCCTGGGATCTCCCATTGGTGTTCCAGGCCCTTCAGGTGGCTCTTTTAGAGCCCTTGGGGTTTGTGGTTGTAAAATTCGTGATCATGAAGGTGGTGTTATTGGTGGCCATTGTGTCTGCAGGTCAGATTGGAGAGTTGGAGTAGTTTTTGCGGTCTCCTCCTTTCTTGCGTGTCTTGCCGGATCGTGTTGTCCTACCCCGATCCGAAGTTCTTGCCTAAGGTCCAGGGAGGACGTTCTGCCCATCTTCTCCCCGGTGCCTGGGTCTGGGGTGGATTCTGGTCTCCCACTGCTGGATGTCAGACGGACAGTGTTAGTTTATCTGGAGCAGACCATGGCTTTTTGCAAGTGTGATAATCTTTTGGCCACTTTTGGCCGGTAAGATCGGGTCATAAGCCTTCTCTTTCCACCCTGAGTAGGTGGACTAAGCAGACGATCCTTCTGGCCTATAGTTCCCAGGGGTCAGAGGTGTCTGCCCAGGTCAAGGGGAGGTCTACCTGGGGTATTTCTGTCTTTTGGGCCTCTTTTAAGGGGGTCCTGATTAAGGATAGCTGTTAGGCCACAATGTGTGCCTTTCCTCACATGATCATGGACCACTATCGAGTGGTGTTGGGTGGTCCTACTGCTGGGGGTTTTGCTGAGGTTGTTCTACAGGCTGATTCTGCCTGCACTTGATTGGCAACCCTCCTGTTGGTTGTCTGTTTGTTTTTTTCCCTCCGTTTTGTTGTTTGGACCAGAAACTTGGTGTTTACCTCATGCTTTGGTCCGAGGTTTCTTGGCTTTGGTCTATGCTCACTGTGTAAATCATGTGGTGAGGAAGACAGTAATCTTCATTACTCGTTGTGTGGTCTTCCTCACCAGGGAGTTCCTATCCCTCCCTCCCTGCTTGGCTATCAGCTTCATGTGGTTCATTACTGGGCTTGGTAGTTGAACTGGAAGTGGAGTGAGTCGTGCCTCCTCTTGTACTTGGTCAAAAGTGAAGGAGGGCAGCCATGTTGGGGAGGGATGGGAGGACTAAAGCTTAAAATTGCTTGGAGGGTTCTGTTGGGAAGCTGAAGCTCATTTTGTGTATCACGTGGCAAGGAAGACTACCCTCGGAGTAATGAAGATTACTGGTAAGTAACCAGGCATTATCACTTCACAGAACAATTTGTGCCTTTGGAGACACACTGCACATGTGGAGACACATTGCTTGTGCAGAGACAACAGAAGATGTTATTGGGGAGCAGGCGAGCTATGAATCACATAGCAGATTTTCATGGTTTCTTTCTATATCACCCCTTCTAAAATAGGCCAAGTTAAAAGATAACATAGCTGGAAATTAAGTTTATCGAGTGGGATTACTCTTTCCACTATATCTTAGTTGTAATCTCTTTACCACCTCCTGGAGTAAGCCATGAACGCGTGCTAACAAAATTAACTCTGGTATCTAAACAGAATAACATTGTTTTAAGATTTGAAACATCAGTGGTGAATATTTGTATCTCCGGCACATACTGTCCAGTTAGTACCCACTGCCAAACGACCAGTGGGTACATTTTAGTCATGGAACTAAAATATTTGTGTCCTCGCAGCGGGCTACATGGCGATCCTGCCGCAAACTGAAACTAGAGCTGCGATTCGAAGCTGTGTGTGTCCACAGGAACGGGCCCTGAAGAGATGTGGAAGCCGGGAAGCCGGGCCCTGCAGAACATGCGCAGAGACTGACCACCTCGGGACTGGGAGGCCCACGCACAAGAGGAAACGAGATGGTGGTATGCAGCTGAACCACAAAAAGTGCTGGAGAAGCGGCAAGTGGCTCATTGGTGGGAGGACCGGGAGGCAGTCGCCAGACAAGTAAGCACCACACTTATTCCCTTCGGAGACCTGCAGTGATAGGGACAGGGGGTGAGCTTGGGGTATGGCCATCCGGCCGTATTAAGTGGTGGGTCTGCCTCCTGGTCACCTGACTAGGCCCGTATGTATGAGCAGTTATGAGAATATTTGCCAGGGCCCCAGCGGGGAAAGTATATTTTCTATTTTATGGACGCACATAAATATGGTCCCATGCATGCTCTGTCGCTACGGCTAGGACTGTTGGGGACCAGACTAGAAAGGAGATGATCTGGTAGTGCACATGGGAGGATGGGCCAGTTTTAGCAGGGCATACGAGCAGACCCACACCACACAGTACGGTGGGAGATCCCCGGTGTGTGGGAAGAAGCGCTTCTGCATTGATTGGGCACTTTAAGTTCTCGTTGACCCACTGGAAGTGCATTGTTGGAGCAGAGATCAACAAAGCCATGAGTGCCCCTTCGGCCACGTGGCGGTGCTTGAAAAGGATTGATATGGGCAAAGGGGACCCCAAATAAAGGAAGCTCAACTTTGAGAAAGTTGGTGGAGGGACTGATACAACGGAAACATCAATGGCAGAAGGAGGCGACGCCGCAGCTTTCCCACAGGCCCAATCCTCTGGGTAGTGAGGCATTAATGACTGAGCTGCGGGTAGGATTCAAGGTGCTGGATACGCGTTTCGATTCACTGGACAAACAGCTTGACAAAATGGGGCCCGACTAGATCAACATGAAGGAAGGCTAGAAACCGCTGAAGGCAGGATTTCAGATCTAGAAGATGGTGCAGCACAGGACACTAAAAGGATAGTGAGAATGGGAAGGGTGCTCAAAACATAGCCATCAAGAATGAAGACTTGGAGGCCAGGGCAAGGCAGAACAATATTCGCATTATAGGAGTGCCCGAGACCACGAATACTGGCCGTCTAGATGGATTTGTGGAAGTGTTACTAGTTGAACTATTTGGTTGAGACTCATTCACTACCACATTTGTTGTTGAAAGAGCCCACCGCACCCTTGGACCTCAGCCCAACCCTGGATGTCCACCATGTCCAATAATGGCAAGGCTCCTCAACTTTAAGGACTGAGACACTGCCCTGAGTATGGCCCGTGAGAAGGGGGCCTTAGAATGGCAAAGTTCATCAGTTGCCTTGTACCCAGACTTCACGGCAATGGTGCAGGATGCCCGTAAGAAATATGCAATGGTCAAGCTCATTCTGATATGTGCAGGGCTTAAATATGGCATGTTATACCCTGCAAGGCTTAGAGTTGAAGTGGATGATCGGTCCGGAATTTTCAACACGCCTGCTGCGGTACAAGAACTCCTCCAAGCAGGAGATGCAAATGGGCATCGAAGAAAGTCCCCCACGCCGGACCGATCCCCTGCAATGCCGGACTCTGGTGCCAGTGCTGATTTGTTCTCTGCCAGCAGATGGAATAACTGTTATACATATTGCTGATAAGTATTGCCTTTGCATCATTATATATTGGGAATGATAAAGTGCTTGCTGCTACGGGGGCGGCCAAACTAATAGTTCCCTCCTTCATTTTTGACAATATTCAATAGGGGATTAAGCATAGCGTGTTCACCTCCCAGTGCTTAAGCACCCTTACTTGTTTGATTATTGGAAATGTTTCATATTATGATTACTACACTGGTTGGGAGTTGGGATGTTCCCCTTGAGATGATTGAGCCGAGGGGAGTGGGAGGGGTGAGTTATGTTCACAGATATGCTTGTATTTTGTAACTGTAGATGCATGCTCAGAATGTATACAACTGCTGAGGGTCCATACAGTGGCTTAACTACAATTTTGGAGAATGGTGCATAGTAATAATCAGATTGACAACATGGTACTAATGTCTTGGAATGTGCGGGAACTCCGCGATGCATGTAAGCACAAACAAGTCCTGCATTACGTACAGTGTCATAGAGTAGACTTTACCTTTTTACAGGAAACACACTTGCCGACGCATAATACCCCTAGCATTGCCGCCAGTTGGGGTCAAAATCGATACTTCGCGAGCTACAGGACATACTCTAGAGGGATCTCTATTCTAATACAAAAGCGGGTTCCATTTAGGACGGTGGAGGTCTGTTTGGACCAGGTGGCAGGTTTCTGGTGGTGAAGGGTTGGCTATTGGGGAACACCATGCTAATTGTTAATGTGTACGTCCCAAATACTGATGACCTGGAGTTCTTCATGGAACTGCATGCTAGCATCCATAGGATGGGGGTGGATCGGATATGTTTGGGAGGGGACTCAAATATGTTAATGAATCCACGGTTGGATGGCACATCCACAACACCAGACACAAAGCCTATGGCCAGGCGCACATTATATAGCCTGATCGATAAATATCAGATGATTGATGCTTGGCATCATTTACACACAAATACGCCAATGTACACACATTACGCAGCTTCCCATAACACCTGGACCAGACTGGTTAACTGATTACTCACCCCTAAATGACTACATGGCTGGGCGAGGCGAGGTGCCTCCCCCACACTCTGTCAGACCATGCTCCGGTCGTGATAGGACTGAGGGTCCCAGGTTCAGGGGAGACGACTGGGTGGTGGAGATTCCCCGTAATGTCTCTCCGGAATCAAGTGTTTGAGACTGAGTTAGACTAGTACTTCAAGCTCAACACAGGCACGGTGGAAACTAAAGCTATGTTATGTGAGGCATTTAAAGCATACATTACGGGTGTGTGTATATCGACAGGGGCTGGAGTTCTCAAAGACTTGCACAATACCCTGTCCGGGTATTGAAGCTCAATTGATGGCAATAGACGCAGATAAGGGGGCCTCCCAGACGGCTTCGGGTTTGAGGTGTAGGGTGGCACTCCTGGCCGAGTTTCATGAGGCTGCGGAGCAGGAATCACACTATCTGGGGAAATATGCGATAACCAGGAGAAATGGGGAGGGTGAATGCTCAGGACGCACACTAGTCAGACTGATACAGCCCAACAGGGGGCCCACATACATTACCAGCTTGATTAGAGACAACGGTGGGATTATAACAAATTGTAAGGGAATAGAGAACAAAATATTTTCGTATTATAAAGATTTCTATATATGACCACGGTCTCCCCAGATGCCGCAGCCAGTAATAGCTACCTGGACGAAATAGCTTTGGTTTGGCAGGAGAATGCCCATAGGGAGTTTCTGGTGGAGCCATTCACAGAAGAAGACGTGGTCCAGGCCATAGAGGCAATGGACGGGTCGAAGGCGCCGGGTCTTGATAGCTTCTCTGGCAGCTTTTACAAAACATTTTAAAAAACGCTGGCTCCCCATCTTATAGATGTTTACCAGGAAGCAATATACTGGTGTGCTCCCCTCGACCCTACGTGAAGCTGTGATTACGCTACTCCCTAAAGCAGGCAAGGACTCCAGGTATTGTGGCTCGTACAGGCTGCTGTCATTATTGAATTTCGATTTTAAAATACTGGCTAAAATGTTAGCTACTAGACTAGCTTTGATAGTCGACTAAATGATATCGCTTGCCCAGGCAGACTTCATCCCCATAGATCTTACCGTGCTGAACCTCTGCACCCTGTTTGCCACCCTACACAGGATTTAACCCACACTCCCAGCAGGAGCAGTCCTTTTAGATGCCGAAAAGGCTTTTGATTCGCTAGAGTGGCCTCTCCTTCGGGCTACACTGATTAGGCTGGGGATGCCACAGATGTTGATAGTAGTGGTTTCATTATTAGACACGCGTCCATCAGCGCGGGTTCAGGTGAATGGTTCGTTGACGGCCACCTTTACACTTCTGAGGGGGACAAGTCAGAGGTGTCCACTCTCCCCGCTGTTCTTTGTAATAGCAATGGACCCCTTGGTATGTCACCTCCAGGATAATCATTTTCATACGGGTATACAATTTAAGACAGGCCCGCTGTTGATCACACTCAATGCCGACTATATAATTTTATATGTGAGACACCCCAATGAAAATTTGGGGCCCCTTCTCCAGGAGATCAACTGCTTCAGTGCCTTATCAGGCCTGCACATTAACTGGGGCAAATCGAAAAAATTTCAGTTGACTGAGGCCCCTTGTAATCGGAACACCGAGTTCTCCTTGAAGTGGTGTGATGACTCAGTGAAATATTTGGGGACATGTATACATAAGGTTCCGGCTCAAATACTTCGGTAAACAACCTTTTCAACGCAACTTTTACAACGCACTACCATTACAACAAAACTTTTACAACGCAAGTGTATTTACAACGCGTGTTTTTACAACGCATAACATTACATTAAATTATATACTTACCTATACTTACGTTGTAATTGTATGCGTTGTAATAGCATCTGCGATGTGATGTCATGCGTTGTAAAAGCATGCGTTGTAAATAAACTTGAGTTGTAAAAGTTTAGTTGTAATGGTATGCATTGTTAAAGTATGCTTTATAACGTCATACATCCAATACTTCAACTTAATTATGGTCCAGTGATAGAGAAATTGGGCGATCCAATTGAGAGATGGCTGAAACTACCCTTAGCCATGGTGGGCAGGATTGCCCTGACTACAATGGTTGTTTTGCCACTGTTCTTATACTTATTTCAGAATATCCCCATACCACTATACAAGGTCTTTTTTTGCTTTGCTCCGCTCCCAGTTAATACGACTGGTGTGGGGTGGCAAACAACCCAAAATCAGCTGGGACACCTTGACACTCCCTAATGAACAGAGTGGGTTTGGAATACTGAACTTTCGTGTTTATTATCTGGTTGCTCAGTACAGCATTTCTAGACACTGGTTTCATTTTGACTCTCGGGTTCCATATCTGCGCCCAAGGCAGATTTATCCCACCCCACCCTTTATTGGCATTGCTACCGGTCTGTCTAAAGCGGGACCTACTGGGCCTACAGACGCTGTCAACGACTAGCTGGGCCTGGATGCAACTCGCTTGGCGATGGGAACACAGCAGCTGTACTCTCTGGCGCTCCCTCTTGCAGGGAACATGTGGGTACCTATTCCCCGGGAGGTAACAATACAGCGAACCTTAACCAAATTTAACTTGACTACAATTGGGGATGTGTTTCCCAATGGACACATTTTCCCGTGATGAGGATGGCCGGTTTCAGGAAGCCACATTCCTGGACCAGTTCAATCTGTGCAGGTTGCAGAGAGCATTTAGGGCACTGGTTCGAAGCTACCCTTAGTAACCACCGGACTTTCCCCCACTGACATTGCTTATCAAGGACATAAGCGGAGAACACCTCATGTCAAGGATGTACAAGGCCACAGTGGCCATGTTTCCAGTTAGGGACAAAGGGATACGAGCAGCCTGGAAGCGGGACTTGGGTAGTCCTATCACTGATGCTCAGTGGTGTGCGTGCGGCGAGCAAACACGTAAAGTTTTGTTTAACCACAAACACAAGCTATTACATTTTAAGTTTTTAAGGCGGGCTTACGTCTCCCCTGCCAAGATTCACCGCATGCACCCCGCATGAGCGCATACCTGCCCCAGATGTGGTGCCCCAATAGCTGATTTTGCGCATATGGCTAGGACCTATAACAAAGTGGCTCAATATTGGACCCAGATTTTTAATGAGCTGTCAAATATGACTGGTTTGGGTCTTTCCCCTACACCTATGCAGGCACTGTTAGATAGATACCCGCGGACATTAAAAGGTTAAATGTTTAGCAAGTCGTATTGCAATACCACCAGCGAGCTGTATGCTCAACTGCAGCATACAGCGTTTATGCCACTTGATATTTGGCAGCCAAACCGGTCATACTTGTTGGAACAGACATCTGTAAGCTCCCAGACGGAATAGGGCGCCAGCCCGCGGTATGACCCGGTAAGCTGTGTTGACCCTCTGAATGTATAGCAAGATGTGTAGAATGAAAAAAAAAAAAAACTTTAGAACATGGGAACGAGGTTTGAGTCTCAGCATCGGCTCAACATCCTGTGATTCTGGGCAAATCACTTAATCCTCCAGTGCCTGAAAAAACAATGTGTACTTGTGTAATGCAAACAGTGCTCCTGTAAAATGCTCCAATGACTGCCTCCAGTTTGCACCATATAAAAAATCAACAAAAAAAAGGGCCTACATTAACTCATTCAAGGCTGTTTGCATCTCAATGGTCGAGGGTGTTCCTGACTCAGTATGGTGCTGGACCTTTGCCATAAAGGGCTGGAAAAGGAGAGTTGCCTGTCCTCCGAGAGAGTCAAGAGTACTAACAAGCATTTACAATGCAATGGTTTCGCCTTTGCAAAAGTTAGAGCTATTGGCATTGTAAATGACAACATTTTTATTTATGTGTTGGTTTTGAAAACAGATAAATAAATGGCATTGTCATTTACAATGTCAATAGCTTAATCTCTCGCAAATGCCACACACACACACCCATAGAGTGCCGGCTGCACTGAAAGGTAATCCCCCCAGCAGAGGTCCCTTCCACTCAGGGAGCCCCCCCCCCCCCACCCCCTCTTACAGGAAATAACCTTTCCGGCGATGGGAGCACTTTTATTAAGACGTGCCTTTTTTATAAAACTAGGAACTCTTTTTTATACCCACCAGAGTTTACCCGAATATAGATTCACTGTTAAGCTGATGTGCAATTGTACATATATAGCTCGCAGCACCATATTGGCGCTACCAATGTTACTGAGATAGGAGGGAGTTGACAAACTGTTTAGCCCAAGATTACACATGGCATGGATACGGATACGTTGAAAATACATTTCAGCTCGTGCTTTCCGCCTCCTTCTTTGCACTCGTCACCACCAAGTGATATCATATGCTAATATCAACTGGACAGCACTTATCCTATCGATATTGTGAGGATGAGGTGAAGTCACCCAAGGTGGCGTACAGAGCAGCGTCAAACTTAGAGAAACAGATCTCGGTCCCACTGCTAGGGAGAAAGGTACTCACAGTCTGAGGACAGAAGTGAGCCCTGAACTAAGAACTAGCCATGCAGGTAAGTGTATCTGTCTGACATTTACTCCCATCCAAAACTATTATTTTTCTACCAAGTGAATTCGAAAATGTCATGAATGTTTACATTTTTAAAAGTACGCTTAGACATGAGCTCACTGGTTCGACTATCCATCCTACATACCAAGCGCCGTTGATCTAATCTAAACAGAATCATTTGCAGTGAATACAAAGCGCTGAGAAAGTGTTCAATGAAAGATCTGAATGGAAAGAAGTTATCTACGGATAGGTTACCCATTCCCATAGGTACTGGCAAGATCGCACTCATTCAGGCAACCCTGCTTGTTCCACACAGACATCAGCAGACCCCCAGTCTCGTTCCTCCTCCCACAACCGTGCCAGCCCTGGAGACACAGACCCTGTTCTGTATCTGATGTGATGATTGTGATCCCCTGACAGTGCAAAATGCACAGCTCTGAAATGATGAGTTTCTATGGTGCAGTAGCTCACCCATAACAAGTCTACTTTTTGTGCTTTGTGGAACTGTCACAGGGTAGTCTCTTTCCAAGTTCGACTTCACAAATACGACAATACACTGTACGACAATACGACAACAACTGCCTGATTCCGTGGGACTTATTTTCAAGCACTTTGACTAGTAGGAAGAGACCAATATCTATGTAAACAAAAATTCAAAGTCCTAAAAACGTACACATTTTAGTTTTCTTTCAGCTCGTCGTTGCAGTGTGCTGATAAGGCATTTTAAATTAATCAATGCCATCACATAATCACCAAGACACGTGCAGTTTTTCACTGCAGGGGTCAAGTGCGAGCTATTTATGGTTGAAGATTGTTTTGAGAAAGAATAGCATATGTGTAGCTAAAGTAAATGTCATATTTTGCTCGAATTCTATTTTATTTTTGGTAATAATCTAATGCTGTTGGGACAAAAATTGGCCACATCTCAATCGAACTGCGGCTCTGAGTGGGAAAAGAAACAGGAAGTAAAACACGCAGGCACCAATGTAATTCCCAGCACTACAGCGTGTGCTATTTTTCAAACACTCAGTGAAGGTTTTTTGTACTTGCAGCTGCCATGCTAACAACTCCCCTTGGTGCAGAATGGGATGAGCAGCCCCCGGGTCTCCCATATCTGGCCTTTGGCTAAATAGGGCCCCCTTTGGAGAGAGTTTCAGACAGCGGGAGGGGGGGGTGGGGGCGGGAACGGGCAAACAGACAGCGGGAGGGGGGGCGGGAACGGGAAAACAGACTTAGCAGTATATCATTTTATTAGGAACATACCATGTGCATCTGTAACTTCAGGGTACAGCTGTGCAGGTGGGCAGACATACGGCCCTTTAACAATTGTTGGCCTCTTAGTAACTTAGGCAGGCTCCCAATGAAAGATAAACTTAAGATCAAGCTCGTCTTCTCTTCAGCCCCAGCACCTGCCACCAACAGCCAAAAGATGTTTTACGAAGGTCTGCGATATTACATTTATTGTAAGAGCAATGATAAAAATTATACGAAATAGGCATTTAGAAAATAACTAATGGTCCAGAAGTAAAGTGCCCACATAGGAAACACGTTGTTGCGACACACCAATTGTAAGGTTACATAAACTAACAAGCATTTACGGACGGACAGCGGGAGGGGGGGGCGGTAACGGGCAAATGGACAGCGGGAGGGGGGCGGGAACGGGCACACGGACAGCGGGAGGGGGGCGGTAACGGGGAAACGGACAGCGGGAGGGGGGCGGAAACGGGCACAAGAAAAGCAAGAAAAAAAACAGCCAATTCATGGCTTTATCTGGAGAGAAAGATATGAGACTGAACTGCTTTTCATTTACATAACCAATGATGACACGCATATATTCCTAATATTTAGTTCTCTGATCGTCAAAGCAGGAATGGTACATCAAGGATTAATTTAAACACACCCTCAACATTTGCACTTACACATGGTTTCGCAAGTTTTGTTGATGTTGAAAATCCTTACTTGTGTTTGCAGTCTAACCTGTTAAATGCACCCATTTGATTTACACTGCTTGATCGTATTTCAAATTGCCAACATTTGACGTTGGTGTTTGAAGCCCACCTAAGTTAATCTTCGGTTTTCAAAAGAAAGACCGTGTTTTGTATTGGCTTATATTGAAACTCCGGTTTTTGCAGAGCTGAGTCATATTGCAGTTGTGAGGAACATTCACTTCTCTTTTCAGCAGAGGTCACAAGATTCACAAAACCCATAGCTTGGGAAAACAAGCATTTACGGACGGACAGCGGGAGGGGGGGGGCGGTAACGGGCAAATGGACAGCGGGAGGGGGGGCGGGAAGGGGCACACGGACAGCGGGAGGGGGGGGGGCGGAATCAAAAGCACTCACCTGGAACTGGACTTCCTCCGGCGGCGGCGGTCGGCCGCGGAATGAGCTGGATGCCGAGACAAAAAAAAAAACAACTCCGCCCACCGCGGCATGACTACACAGAGGGAAAAAATCGCGGGAACGCCCACAAATCTGGTCCGTGAATGACGGACAGATCTCTGTTCCAATGGCTAGCCTCCATTTATGGAGCTAGCCAATGGAACAGAGGGCGGATTCAAGTCCCCCATACTGCAAAACAAAAGATTTCTCCTGGGGGCGGAGCTAGGAGCTCCGTGCCCCAGGAGAAAAAAAAATGAGGTTCATGTAGTGCCTTTGATTGGGCAGGGGGGCAGAATCCCCAACTGCAGGCCAAACGTGCCATGCAGACAACCTTGCAGCTAGGGTATGGGGCTGCGTGGCTATAGCTGCCAGTCCCAGGCAGGGTCGGATTGGGACTGAAAATCGGCCCGGGAACACAATGCCTAATGCCATTCCTCAAATCACTGCTTCAGCGTAATTGCATTTAAAAGGAGGGGGAGGGCTTAAAAAAATGCACGCATTAGTTTACAATAGTGAAGCACACCTGAAAACAAGTGAGGCCCCTTCTACTGAGGCCCCACTTGCCTCAGTAGAAGTAGAAGTAGAAGTAAGGTTAGGACTCCTAACTTTACTACTACTAAATTGAGAAAAATCCTAATTTTAAGACTTTCGGTATTCACAGAAGGCATTTAGGAGTCCTAAAGTTAGTAGTCCTAACTTTACTACTACTAAATTCAGAAGAAACGCAATTTTAGGACTTTCGGTATTCACAGAAGGCATTTAGGAGTCCTAAAGTTAGTAGTCCTATGTTTACTACAACTAAATTCAGAAAAATCCTAATTTTAAGACTTCCGGTATTCACAGAAGGCATTTAGGAGTCCTAAAGTTAGGAGTCCTAACTTCTGTGAATACCGAAATGAGTATATTCATTCTGTGAATACCGAAAGTAGTAAGTGCATTCTGTGAATGCCAAAAGTAGTAAATTCATTCTGTGAATACCAAAAGTAGTAAGTGCAATCTGTGAATACCAAAACAGTAGTAAGTTTAGGATTGAGTCTTAAGTTCATTGTGTGAATCGGGCCCTGGGTAACTAAAAAGGCTGCCTATAATTGCAAATCAGGGCAGTTTTCAGCTTGTAAGGACAACCTGCATGTGCGTTTTGCAAGCTGTGGAAGATTGCAGGCATTTGAGCTCGTGCGAGCAACGTCTGGCCTCGTATCAGAGAAATCAACCGTGAAAACAGACCCAGCAGACCATAAAACAGGCCCACAAACAGCCGAAAATCTGGCCCACACACTGAACTGTGAGATCAGCCCTTCGGGCACGCCTGGACTGCACAATAGGCCAGTCCCAGCCGGGGCCCAGCAGAGAGGCGCACCTCCCCTGCTTCTGGCTGTGCTGCATGCACCATAGGTGCGAGGCCCAGCACAATGGGGCCACTGGTGCGGGGCACTGGGCAGCTGGCATGCTGCCAATGCTTAGACACTGTGTTACTTACAGTTTATTTTGCTGTTGTTTGATTGGCAAATCCATGCCCATTGTTATTTGTTGTCATTAATCGATGTATTTAATTCACACATAATTTAACTATTTTACGATATGATTTTGTGTTTTGATTCTTTTTTATTGTGCAATTGGTCACAATAGTGAGTCATCATTTTCTCATTCTACATTTCGTTTTCAACGTATTTCTTTCATTTATGATATGTGGTGTGAAAGTTCTTAATTTGTGCCCCTGGTCAGGAGGCCGCTGCAGCTTGCACCACCCATTGCCCCTGCCAGCGCTGCCATTGACAGTACATACACCAGAGCCCTCACACTGCTACACGTGTTACAATTCAGACTGTTCGAGGCCCCCAAAGCTATGAGAATGGCTTGAGCGGTAGCTATTGGTTGTATTTTTTGATGTATATTGAATTAATAAATAACAGTTTGGCATGGCAGCTGTCATAAGTGGCGTTTTTGAGAATTAACAGACAGATTCATCATTGAAAAATGGGCTCACAAAGGGCCAGATTCTGAGAATCTGGCCCTTTGCGAGCGCAATTTTTGCATTTGGGATTCATCATCCCAAATGCAAAAATCGGTAATTGCAAATTCGCTAAATTGCGATGAATTGCATTTAAGGAATCTCTATTTCAGATTCCTTAAATGCAATTCATTAACCGTTTTTAAATTGCGAAATCGCAATTTCGGGCCGCTATTTACCGCGAGGTCAAACCTCGTGGTAAATAGCGAAAACTTAGAAAAATGCTTTTAAATGCATTTTTCTAAGTTGCATGTTGCACACACACATGTCCTTTGGACATGTGTGTGCGCAACACCAATGTAGATTAAATTTCAGGGGTGCTATAGGGTGTCCTTTGGACACCCCTGGCACCCTTGAAATCGCATCCTTATTTGCGATTACCAAATTGCTAATCGCAAATAAGGAATAACTCCCCATTCATTCCTATGGGCCTTTAGGCCCATAGGCCCATAGGAATGAATGGGGAGTTATTCCTTATTTGCGATTAGGCCCATAGGAATGAATGGGGAGTTATTCCTTATTTGCGATTAGCTAATCGCAAATAAGGAATGTGTAGGAATCACAATTTAATTAGCGATTCCTACATGAATCCCGTTTTGCAAGTCCTTAATAGCGATTCCTTAATAATCGCTATTAAGGACTCGCAAAACGGGACTATGATGAATCTAGCTGTAAGTGCCTTTGCAGAGCACCGGAAACCACCGGATCAAATTAAGCCCTGGACGCACTCCATCCATCGGTGTTTGTGCAGTTCACCTGCAGTTTCTGTGAGTGACGTGTGCAGTCTGTAAGGTAGAGTGTGTGTAACTGTGAGCTTTCCTCATTTTTAGTAATACTAGAGTAGGTGTGGGAGTTCTATTTTGGGGAAAGAGGATCTCTACAGGGGCGGCTCCTCCATTATGATAGAGGAGCATCACTCCACTGCTCAAACCAACCGACGCATGTAAAATAAAATGATAATAAAGCAATTAATGGAACTGCTTTTATTATCATTTTAATTTACACCGCAGCCGAGTCTTGAGGGCGGGCCATCAGCAGCATGAAGAGTGGTGGGCACAGGGCACTATAAGTGCGCATGTCGGTTTGGCCGGCTATTTTAGGACAACCAAACTGACATGCGCACTTGGATATCTCCAGGCTGTTGCTTGGAGATATCAGCAGGACTCAGGAGCAACGCCTCCCAGTCCCTGCTGGAACATGGAGCCAAACCCTCCACCCAATCCCTACACTTCTCTCATGCTGGGTAATACCAGCATGAGAGTAGTGTCTGGATTAGTGCAGGGAAGTCTGGGAGCCTGTGTGAGCATCGTCGGAGCTGAAGAGTTGGCGAGGTGGCGGGCGTCAGGCTGCAGGCTGCAGGCATGTTTTGTTTTTATTATTTTGGGCTCCCACGCTGCCCTTCTGATTTCCCCTGCTAGCAGACACCACTGGTTCTCTCAACACTGGCTTACACATTCGTGTGTGTGCCACTGGGTTTGCACTGCCCTCCCAGTGTAGCTCTTTCATTATCCCATTTCCACACTCATTTTGCAGGTGGTATTCCACATTTTGAGCACAACTCACAAACAGGAAATCCACACGTTGAAATCTCTGCACACATAGGGCCAGATGTAGGTAAGTAACATTTACCGAATCTTAATTACCGAAAATTACCGAATTTTACCGATTCGGTAATTAAGATTCGGTAAATGGTCTTCAAAGCCCATAGGAACCAATAGGCTTTACCGATTCGGTATTTACCGAATCGGTAAATACCGATTCTGACAAGGGTGCAGGGGGTGTCACTTTGACACCCTCTAGCACCCCCCAAAAAGCTTCGGGGGCCATGTGGCAGGCATACCTGCCCTAAGGGCAGGTCTGCCTGTCATATGGCACAGGTGTGCATGCACACATGTGCATGCACACCAGAATCGTTATTTTACCATCAAATAGTATTTGATGGTAAAATACCGATTCTGTAATGCTTGTGGGACTCAGAAGAGTCCCACCTACATATCAATTTTACCGAATCGTAAAAAATACCGATTCGGTATTTTACAGAATCGGTAAATTTACCGATCGGTAAATTTACCGATTCTGTAAAATACAGGGCCCTACATCTCAAATTGCATTTACCGGTCTGTAACGGCCGAATTCGGCCGTTACCGACCGGTAAATGCCTACCTACATCCGGCCCATAGATTCCTGCCTTTGACTGGCTGTACATCCCCACTCGTATGAGACTCACAAATTCCAGGTGGAAATATCTGCCCATTAGTAGGATTTACAACTCTTACCACAACAATTCCAACTACACAGTTTACAACTGGGTTTCAGATCTACTTCTATAGGAGGAGATTTACCGCAGTGGAGATGGGGATCGCCGCCTCTGCTATAGAAAACTCAGAACGGAAACATATAGGGAAAAAGTATTCACCTGATATCAATCACACACACCTGACTAACAATAATGCAACAAGCAAAGAAAACAGCCCACACGATAGGTCCTGTCCTTCTCCCATTGAACTGCGTGACTTTCAGGACAGTATACTACAGCTCCAGCCTCCAGAATTCCACTAGCCTACAATCCCTCAAACTCATAAATCAAAACAACATACATATCATTCACACCCCACTCATCCATCTTCCGCTAGCATACTTCAAATACCAATACATGTCAACAACAAACAACAGAAATGAACACAGTATGTCAAGGACCAACTTGGGCTACCTCCACTTGAGACTCTGGGTATACCTATCAAGATCCATTAATGCATAGGTATAGGTCCTTAATTAACATATATGCATGAAGTATTTAAATCAATATATTTTAACCCCTTCACTGCGGCAGCTATTCCGCCGCAGTGCTAAGGGGCGGGGCGGAAGAGCGGCGGGCGCATGCTGGTGACGGAACTGCTCCGTCACCAGCGTTGGTTGCGCTGTGCTTATGACAGAGCGGTTCCGTCATGGCCCCGCCGCTCAATAGAACGCTCAGCGCAGGCGCGGAATTCGCGCCGCGCATGAGCGGCGGGCGGGCCATGACGGAATCGCTCCGTCATCAGCACAGCGTAACCGCAGCTGATGACGGAGCGGTTCCGTCATCAGCACTTAAGGGGTTAATATGTAAACATCAATAAAATGTTGTGGTCCGTGTACTTCCGTTCTTAGTTTGTGCAAATTAAAAGAATGGAAATACAAGGACCATAACATTTGACTATGTAAGTTGTTTTGATTTATGAGTTTGAGTGATTGTAGGGGGGTAAAACTTCATGAAGATTCCCAGAGCGTAAATGCATTGGTAGAAATCATGTACATACTTTGTTGGTATTTAGCTGACAATTTTTTGATTAAACAGTGAAGAACTTATAATTAAACAAGACTATTGCTTTATTACCGAAACTCCTTGTGACACTATATGTCTGAATCACATGGCTCTTTGATGACTGTAAGCTTTTCCTAATTTATAGCGCAATATTCTGCTTTTCTTTATTTCAGGCAGGTTCCTTTTCGTGGTTCTTGGTACATTTTACCCCTGCTTTTCTGCCTGAGCATAGATATTTACAGGCCATTTTTATTTCTCTATAGCCTTTGTAATGCAGTGCTTTGTAGGCGGTACAGAGATCTTTGAATTGTATTTGACTGCTCACTGGAAGCCAATGTAGCTTCTGGATTTCATGGGAGACTGATTGGAATTTAGGTATTCCTTATAAAATCCTAGATGTGGCATTTTGCAACATCTGGAATTTGTTAAGTAGTCTAGTTTTGATAGTACTAAGGTGGTGATGACAGTTTTTCTGGTGTTAGCTGGAATAAAGTGGAGAATGTTTTTGATCATCCTGAGAGTGTAAAAGGATGAGGACACCACAGTCATCACCTGGGTGCCATAATTAAGGTTGTTGTCAATTTGGACATCCAGATTCTTGACTTTAGCTACAAGGGTGGGAAGTTGACCTTGTGCCTCTGACCAGCAGGATGGGGCCCAAGCTGAACAAAGGTTTCCAAATGTTATCACCTCAGTTTTCCCAGAGTTGAGCTTCAAGCAATTACTGTTGAACCATGGGTTTTCAGCCCGCATACAATAATAGAAACGGGTGGAGACTTTTGCATCGTTATTGAACACTGACACTACTAGCATAGGAGGTAAGTGAGAAGTCAAAGGTCTTAATTAGGGGGGCAAGTTCCGTAGCATAAATGTTGAATAGTGTTGAGCTAAGTGAGGAATCCTGAACACCTCACATGGAAGTGAGAAGAGGGGGTATCCATGCCGGCCCAGAGCAACTGTTTGTCGTCTCTTTGAAAGAAAAGAGCTCAGGAGGTACAAGACCTTGTCGTTGACTCCTAGTTCGGACACACAATTGATCAGAATCTTATGATCAACTTATCGAAGGCTGCGGACGGATCAAGGAAAATAAGAACTGCTGAACCTCCTTTGTCCAATGCAGTTCTTATCTCCTTGGTGGCCTTGATTAGGGCAGATTGTGTGGTGTGCCCAGGTCTAAATCCAAACTGAGTGTGATCTAGAAGATGATTTTCTTGAGTGAACTGGGCAAGCTGCGTGTTCATTATTTTCTCCTCAATTTTTGCCATGAGAGATGGGGCAGTAGTTGTTAGGGTCAGCAGGATTCAGATTGTTTTTTATTAGAGGGAGAATAGAGGCTATTTTCCATATGGCGGGTTAAACTCCTGTGGTAAACATAGAGTTGAAGATTGAGAGATTGGTTACTATCAACTCTGACGCTAGTTTTAGTGTGGTGGGGGAGGGTCTAGTGTAGAACCAGGTTTGATACATTTAAGCATTTTTGCTAATAGGTCGGGGGAGGTAGGTACAACATCTATGAGGGGAGTGTGGATGGGGTTTGCCTGCGCAGTGTGGGCCTTGACTTTAGGCTTAGTGGAGTTATCAAATTTCAAAAAAGTTTGTACAACTTTATCATTAAAGCTGTTGGCCAGAGTCTTGCAAACATGTTGGTTATAAGCTGCTGCTTTGTTGATGGGAAAAGAGGTAAGCGTAGTTACTACCTGGAGAAGCTCCTTAGTGGAGTCTTTAGCTGATTCTATTTGTTGTGTGAAGTAGCTGCTCTTTTCTTTTACTAGGAGTTTTTAAAATATTTGGTCAGTACCAATTTGTAGGCGATTTTCTCGTGAGTATCGTAGCGTGTGCGCCAGCGTCTTTACTGTCTCCTGCTGGCTTGTTTTTGCTGTCTGGATGCCTCGGTGAACCCTGGTGCTGAGGGCTCCCTTCTGTTAGTGTGGGAGTTTTTGGGTGGAGCTAACTTTGAGAAAGCAGAGTTTAGCCAATCCATATAAAGAACAGAGGCTAGTTCAGTATCAAGAAGGTTAGGTTTTGGCTGCAGAAGATGTTGTGTTAATGCACTTTTATTGATTTTGCTGCAGGCCATAAGGAGGGAGGGATCATCTGATTTCGGGGGTAAGTGGGAGTTGTGGGGAACTTTTAGTCAAAAAATGATGGCCTGGTGGTCGTACCAGCTGAGTTGCAGTGCATCTTCTAATGAGAGGAGGGAATTGTTAGTGAACAGGCTGTTGTGTGGGTGCTTGACTAGTTGGGGCAGTCCTATGGTGGCTAGAGTTTCGAGAAGAGCTTTGGTGTCTTTGTCAGATTGCGACTCTAGGCGAAAATTAAAATCCCCTCAATTGGTAATATCATTGGCCCATAGGCTGGCTTCTAGCAGTGCGCTAAGGTTGTCAACAAAACTATTTCTGGGCCCAGGTGGGGGGTATAAAAACAAGCCTTTAAATGAGTGTTTGTTATTTATCACCAGATTAAAGAGGAGGCTTGTGCACTTGCTTGTTCGCAGGGAGTAGTGTACGGTCGCTAAGGAGAGAGTGCGAGGTGGACTGAGTTGTGACAAAGGTGCAAATGGGACAGTTAGGGTTGGGTGTATGTTTATATAAAATACACTCAACATATAGTTATATTGTAATGCATCTAATGTGCTTTTTCATATTATGTCATACTAAGTTTTGATGGTCCTGTGCTGTCTGCCCCTCCACATATTGCCACCACCTCCTCTTCTGTTCCGACCAGCACATCAACATGTGGAATGGCCACGTTCAACGGAGGGATGACTGAGACTGGTTTGTTTTTCAAAAATTTAAATAAATCCCTTGTTCTGTATGTATGAACTGGAAGCGTGTGTCTGTGTGAAGTTATATGTCAAAGCTTTCTCTCCGTAATGTCATTAAATTAATCTTTTTATTGTTCAGATTTAATTATAAGCCTATTTGTGTGTCCCTGTTGGACCTGGCATCACTGGCGCAGTTTTACCCAACTTTTTGCCTTCAACCCTCCTGTTTTTGCTGACCTGGCTTTTGCTGGACTTAGGACTCTGCTCACTTTTCCACTGCTAACCAGTGCTAAAGTGTGTGTGACTTCTCCCTAAACATGGTAACATTGCTTATACCAATTGACATATTTAATTTATTTGTAAGACCCTAGTAAACTGGTACTACATGTACCCTGAGCCTGTAAATTAAATACTATTAAGTGGGCCTGCAGAACTCATTGCGCCACTCACTTAGTTAGCCTTTTTGGGCATGTCTCAGGCCCGCTATTGCAACCTATGTGTGCAGTTTTAAACGGCCATTTTGGCTTGGCAAAATAAACATTTTTGCCAGTTTAAAACCCTAATTTTTAATACCTATATGTCTCCCTAGGGTAGGTCCTAAGCAGTCCATAAGGCAGGGTGCAGTGTATTTAAAAAGATGGACATGTATTTTTACATGTCATGGTAGTGAAAACTCCTCTAAATTCGATGTGATAACATTCAATTGTGAACAGATAGGAATGTGGAGTTTGCAAAGTAAAACCCTATTTAATAGGAAGGTCGGATTTTAAGTTTCAATTCTGAAAATGTCACTTTTTGAAAGTTGGCATTTTCTTGCAGTGGGGTTGGTGACATCAAAATACTGTGGGGCGGGGGACTACATGCATTAAAATGCATATACATTAAACAATTACGATGAAACACATTAAACTAAACATCCATGAAAGGAAAAAAAAGAAAGGTTACTTATCTTATCCTGCAACACGTCGTCAATGCTTTCAGTCCCTGGTTCCAGACTCCTAGCGCGAGGTGACATCACACAGCCAACTACCTTATGCAATCCAGATGCTGCTCTCATTCTGTTAAGTAGTATAAGTGAAGCATCTGGATTGGATAGAGCAGGCTGCCTCAGCGTTCCAAAAGGCACTGGAGGCCTGTGCTTGCTCTCCAATTGAGCTGTCTAAGACAGCTGGGGTGGAGAGGTTTGAACTGCCCTCGTCAGGCTGGGCGTAATAAGATAGCTTCCAACCCTACATGCGCACTTCAAACAAAGGGGACACTTCTCATTGCTGCCAATCAGTAGCAATGGCACACTGGCCCCGCCCAGACACTCCTTTCAGAAGAGAGTAAAAAATGAAATGGCAATAAAATAATTTATTACCATTTTACTTTTCACTCTTTCTGCAGTAGTGTTGGAGGGCCGCACTCCTCCTCTCCTATAGAGGAACCACCGCTGTTTTCTTGTCCCAATCATTTGCTGCCAGCAGCCTGTATCCTGGTCACACGACTAGGTGTTGCTGGTAGATTACCTTTGTCTATTGCTCCCAGACATTGAGACAAAGGGGGAATAGGTGTTGTCAGGATGGGCCATCTCTGACTTGATAAGGGGCCGAGCTGTCATGTACCACACTTGCACATCACAAAGTCTCCACCTGAGCACACACGCAAAGGGTTTGACACTACTCTTTTTTGCTTCCAGACAAATTGGTGCCAGGCAGGGAGGCAGGAAATTCCAAACACCTCTGAGAGTGGAAACCTCCAGAACCTTCTCCTTCTTCAAAGTTGCCACCAGGTATATATATTGGACCCTCAGACCCAACTCTATACCTCTGGACCTATAGAAGATTTAAGCGCACTGCTGTGCTGCTCTGCTGCATGACTGACTGCTACTCTGCTGCTTTGCTAGTCTACTGCCCTGCTGTCTGAGTGACAAGGGCTGGACCTGTATCTTGAACCCAGGACCACCAGAGTGACTTCAAGGGCTAGTTAGCTGGGCTCCTAATCAGAGCTTCAGGGACAGAAAGGGCTCCAACCACCTTGAACCCAGTCCCTGTACTCTGTCTGTTGTGAGTCCTACCCACCAAGTGGTGCCACCCCAGTCCTGGACCCATGGAAGTGGACCTGAAGGTGCTCTGCCAGCCTAGCTGTGGTCCTAGTATACCCAACGCAATGTGGCGCATCTCCCCATAGCCCTTCAGAACCCTTGCTATGCGACGCACCTCGACACAGGACCTCATATCGTAGCCCCACAGTCATCAGAACTGACACTGAGTGATGCCTCTCAATGCACAGCCTCGCATCGCAGCCCCACAGGTCACCAAAAGTGCCGCTGCGCCACGCATCTCAAAGCAGGATCTCGAATCGCAGCCCCTCCATGCATTGAAACTGTTACTGCATGGCACATTCTCTTTGGGGGGGCTCTCAATGCTCCTCAACCAGGATTTAAGGTACTTTATTCAGTAGGCCTAACTTGCTCCCTTTATCTGTCCCACACTGTGAGATACTTCACACCATCCTAACTCAAAAGGGAAAGGAGGTACTTAGGGTGAAGAAGACACAAACCTATGTCTTAGAAGAAATTAAATTTGTCTCTAAGAAGTGGCAAATTTGCATTTGTAATATCTATGTATGTGAAGAAAGGAGGATGTGGAGGAGGAGCCAAGCTGGCGACCAAGATGGCCGCTTAATCCCGGCTCTGTTACCTCCTTATCCTGGCACAAGATCCTGTTACTTATCCTGAGCCTATGCAACACCCTGTATAGATGAATCATAACGACGCCTGATCGAGTGATCCCGAGTGATCCACCAGCTTTGGGGACGGAGAAACGTCGCCTTGAAGTTTGCGGCCTATATCAGCTTTGGAGCTGGGGCCTCGAGTATGGGAGCAGCCGGCCACTAGTTGAACAACATCGGCCATGAGTGTCCGGGAGGGACCGGTCAACTGGTATGGAGGTGGAGTTTTGCCCGATTCCAGCGGCAAACATCCGAACTGATTAGTGGCACAAGTGGAGCGATATGATAGCACGGCGTAAGTAATTGGATTGCCCCAACTCACGCAGCCCGGAGTAGGAACGGCTCGGGCATCATTTGGGACTCGGCCCGTTGGATACGGGCGTAATCCTGAAATTACTCTGAAATGTCCCAACAAATCGATTGGTTAATATCTGGACTGTGACCTTACAGCAGTGCGGGGTCTATATCTTAGATGCGGGGCTCAAACCGCGATCGAGAAGAACGAAATGGCGCCCGATTTCGAACTAATCACTATTCAGACTCGCTCCTCCACAGTGACCGGGAAAGATCGAACAGGCCACTTGGGTCGATATATCCTGTCTAAGGATGGTAAGAATGACGATAATGAGGGAGAAGAATTGGCACTGGCCGGGGCTAGACCGATGATTGGAGCTGTCATGGCGGCTATTGGTGACTTACATTCTTCCCTGGGCCAGAGAGCCAGAGCCTTGGAAAATAAATTGGTTGCTATAACATCTTAACTGGGGCTAATGAAAACGACTATCATCTCACCGATTGACAAACCGAGAGCCAGTATACCCACAGCAGCCAACCCAACCAGCAAAGTAAACCCCAGAAAACGGGAGATGCGGGAGTTTCTGGACCACAAATCTACTAATTTCCGAGCACTGGAGGTCCCGGATGAAGCTTGGCACTCAATATCAGCTCTGGTGGGTGAAAATCTGCGTGGCGCTATTCTCCTGACTGATGGGACTGAGACTCAAAGGTGGTTTGACTATATGGCCCCTTCTTCCTTCCCGGAATCTACACAACTGGTCTGGAAACAATGCCGGGGGTTCTTGTCGGTTCAGACGGAACTCAGGGACAGTGTGATCGAATGTGCCGTTGTTCCCGGCTTGCTTCCATGTGCAGCTTGACGAATATCTCTGGCCCCTCAAATCTCTTGAGATGGCGGCAGTTCGACTAGGAAACATCCATGCACCTGATCGAACGGGCCAAGGCTGAGAATAACTGACCGTTTGGAGACATTTATTGGCTTGGTGGATGTGTGAGACTCACTTTTAAAACATTGGTAACGGGGGTGAACTAGGCGAAAGACGATTCCCCTACTCTCAGTCTGTATGATTATTAGCTAGTTATTCAGTGAATAAAAGGGAGGCTTAAATATGGCGGGGAGAGGCCGGGAGCCTGAACGAAGGTTCTCCTCCGATTACTATTTTTAGTTAATGTAGTTTAGATGGGGCGACAGGCCCACTGCTAGTTGGGGTCGGGCGTAAGCTATATGCAGGGGTGCAGGGTGGGAGGCGGGGAGTTGCGCTTGTTGCGCTGTTTATTTTTTATTTTTTGTTTCCTTTCCTTTTCTTGGCCTTCCCAAGTACGAATATCCGTCATTTATCCTGATTATATTCTAGTGTTGGGTGGCAATACAAGCTCTACTTTTCTGACTCGTTTACGATATATGTCGATGTCCTTAATTTATCCTGTTTATGGCTTCAGTATCGAGGGGGCTATGTAAGCTTTGATATCCTGACTTTAGTGAGTGGGCCGGACCTGAGTGCTACACGCTGAGGATAATATCGTAAATATCATTTGTTCTTGTATTTTTGACTAACTATAGGCGTTGGGTCTCAGTGTCCTGCTTGTTGTCCCGCTTCTATCCTGATTTTTCAAGTGTTTGATTTAACGTTCATAATTGACTGTATTGCACTTGGTACGCCTTTCTTATTTTCTGTTTTTATATAAATAAAAAGATTTTTTTTTAAAAAGAAAGGAGGATGCAAGGCACATGCATTGACCTTGCAAATGGTATAGGTCATATCACACAGGTGCCTGTGTCAATCTGCAGAGAAGACATATGCCGCAGACTTCTGGGGCATAACAACAATCAGTAGACCCACCAGGTATTACCAACAACCCACCTACAACAATCACAACCTCACCATTTCACATGCCGCAACCACAGTCTCAACTTACAGTGGGCCTATTATTGAGTAGGCTGACGCAGCAAAACCCCCTGGCCCTCGCCAATGGCCATTCACAAAATGTATTATAAGTTCAAAATGTAAAGTGCCTTAATCAAAGTTCAAAAACCCAGGCAATTATTGTTCAATTTCAAAGTAATAGTGAAAAGTCCAAATTATATATAGTCAATCCCTGAACCCCGATGGGGCATCATAAATGGTTTTGTGGGTTGATGGACAAACGTTATGGCCATTCTCTTCCTCTTCTTGAGAGTGGAGGACCACCTTGAAAAGCACCACAGATTCAGGCACTTGGGTTAGTGGCGCAGGACCAGTTACCCCCTGAGAATCTGGAGGCATCAGGTTAGGTTTAGGGAAAGAGGGAGAAGAGATACTAGAGGAAACAATGACCCCGCTAGGGGACAATTGAGACTCCAAATGATGTACCTGCAGTTCGGGAGGTCAGGAGGCACACAGCTCTCTGTGTTGGTCAGCATGCTTCTCTCAGTGTGCCTTCACCTCTGGTAGCTCTTGAAGGCCCTGGAAGATTAATTGTTCACCAAGAAGTACCTGGTTTGTGATCTACTGGAAAGCAGTAACATACTTAGGATGCAGGACATGCGTAGAGCATGACATGAGAGCTTGGGGAGTCAGGCAAGCCGAACACTCAGCCAGTGAACGTCTCGGTGGGTACTGAGACAAGAATCAGTGAAATGGCAAATTTCTGGTTAAAACAAACAGTACTAGAGAGTGATATAAATGGAGTGCCTATAAAATGTTTACATTTTAACTCCAGATTGATTCCTAAACACTATTTAGATGTCTGGGATACTATCAATAGTGTCAAACCGGACCTAGTATTTATTACTGAAACCTAGCTCAATGATCATAATAAGCCGGATTTAGCAATATTTATCAATAGCCATACCAGATGGGTATAAAATAATAAAATACAATAGAGCGGGAAGGCTAGGGGGAGGTGTTGCAATTATGTATAAAGGATTTGTTTATTGCTCTCTTGCAAACAACGACATGCAGGGTGAAAGTGATTGGAAAATGCTAATATCTCGCATCTCAATGAATTGAAACAAAGTACTTGAAGGAGCTGTCGTCTACAAGCCCCATGGATACAACTCTTCATTTGCAGCTAAATTAGCTGACATGTTGTCTCCGTTGGTATTAACATTTCAGCATTTCCAATATGTGGGGAATTTTAATTTACATTATGAGGATCAGGCTGATAGCTAGACTAGATTGTTGGACAACGAGATGAATGTCCTACAGCCTAAGCAGTGGATTGTTGGGGCAACATACGAGGCAGGACATACATTGGATCTACTCTTCTCTAATTTTAATTCACTAACAAATCAAATGATAGAGCACATCACTTGGTCCGACCACTTTCTGGTACAGTTCTGACTTTTATTAGAAAATCGGAAGGGAATATCTAATGCCACTGTCACTAGCAGGAATCCATTGAGGAAAGTGAGCTCTGACTCTTTCATTGCTAATTTTGAGAGATGACTGGTCTATAGCCCAAGCAGTCGGGGAGTGGGGAAAGGCTTTGCCTAAAGCTCTAGACATCTTCCGCCCTGGTAATGACTATTTGCCCCCCAGTAGACATCCAACTGGGAAGTGGTACACAGGAGAACAAAGGAAACAAAAAAGGCACTGTAAAACTATCAAACACAAGTGGCGAATAGAATGATCTATAAAAATGCACTAGATGCCTATCACAAACAACTAAGAAAGGCCAAGCAACAACATTTTGTGCAAAGACTGGATGAAATTAGTCACTCAATCAATCAATCAATCAATCAATCAATCAATCAAGACATTTATAGAGCGCGCTACTCACCCGTGAGGGTCTCAAGGCGCTGAAGGGGGGAGAGTGCTGCTACTGCTCAAACGTATATAAGGATAATGGTTCTGTCGGGAAACAATTGCTTTCATAAACCTTCTATATAGGTAGATCACATAATTTGCATTAATATTAAACAACTTCTTTTCTCTACTGCTGCCAATACATTGGAAAAAATTTTTTGAAGGAAAGGTAAATGTCCTGTAAAAGTAACCACACACACCTCTTCTCGAGGATAGTATCAAATTTTATCTTATTTTTAAATTTTGAAATATCTTATATACACATATATACAAAAGCTGTCCTAAAACAATGACATAACAACATATCCATACAAAATTGTGTTACTGTGAAATAGTGGCAAGTGATTAAATTGTGAATTAATACATATATACAAACAACAAAAAATAATGTGGCAGTCCCAAACTCAAAACAATAGTTTCAATAGATACAATTTTCTTCTTTATGTTGAAACTTAAATAGGGACTGATCCGTATTTTAACGTCGACGTTTCGACCCTAGATATTGGTGCTGGTTTTATCGCAACCTGGGCGGGTCTTCATCAGGACTATAGTACAGTTGGACAGCCTGTTATTTTCGAAGAAGGCCTGAGTCTATCTCTCATTAATCAGCAGGGGGGAAACGGTATGTCAGCCAACACTATCTGACGCAGTAGGAATTATCCTGGTATCTTCCTTGTTCTCAGTACTACCACCAGCCGGTGGGGGATTCTGGATATCTCTTTGTAATAGTGCCGCAATTGCGATCACTTTCTATTCTGTCAGGACCTCAAGCCGTATTAATCTCGCTTTCTCACGGTCGTGAGAAAGCGAGATTAATACGGCTTGAGGTCCTGACAGAATAGAAAGTGATCGCAATTGCGGCACTATTACAAAGAGATATCCAGAATAATTCCTACTGTGTCAGATAACCTGCCTAAGAATACTGATAAAAGGGTTGAGAACCTATCTTTGTGTGGCGTCCATTTGTGTGGGGGGTAGTTGCCCGTCCGTAAGATCTGAGGAGAGGACCCTCGCCAGGAGGTCTCTCCCCCTTGCTCGGCCGACCCTCAGGTTTCCCGTCTAACAAGGGGGTGTGAGCGTGAGGGGGTGTGAGGGTGAGGGGGTGTGAGTGTGAGGGGATATGAGGGTGAGGGGATGTGAGGGTGAAGGGATGTGAAGGTGAGGGGGTGTGAGGGTGAGAGGGGGTGAGAGGGTGGGTGAGAAGGTGTGTGAGGGTGAGAGGGTGAGTGAGGGTGAGGGTGTGTGAGGGTGTGTGAGGGTGAGGGTGTGTTAGGGTAAGGGGGTGTGAGGGTGATGGGGTGTGAGAGTGAGGGGGTGTGAGGGTGAGGAGGTGTGTGAGGGTGTGGGGGTGTGAGGGTGAGGGGGTGTGAGGGTGAGGGGGTGTGAGGGGAGGGGGTTTGAGGGGGTGTGAGGGTGAGGGTGTGTGAGGGTGAGGGGGTGTGAGGGGTGTGAGGGTGAGGGTGTGAGGGTGAGTGAGGGGGTGTGAGGGTGAGAGGGGGTGAGAGGGTGTGAGGGTGAGGGCATAAGGGTGTGTGAGGGTGAGGGGGTGTGAGGGTGAGGGGTGTAAGGGTGATTGAGGGTGTGTGAGGGTGAGGGGTTGTGAGTGGGTGTGAAGGCGTGTAAGGGTGAGGGGGTGTGAGGGCGAGGTTGTGTGAGGGTGAGTGGGTGTGAGGGGGTGTGAGGGTGAGGGTATATGAAGATGAGGGGGTGTGAGGGTGAGAGGGGGTGAGAGGGTGGGTGAGAGGGTGTGTGAGGGTGAGAGGGTGAGTGAGGGTGAGGGTGTGTGAGGGTGAGGGTCTGTTAGGGTAAGGGGGTGTGAGGGTGATGGGGTGTGAGAGTGAGGGGGTGTGAGGGTGAAGAGGTGTGTGAGGGTGAGGGGTGAGGATGAGGGGTTTGAGGATGAGGGGGTGTGAGGGTGAGGGGGTGTGAGGGTGAGGGGGTGTGAGGGTGAGGGTGTGAGGAAGAGGGGGTGTGAGAGTGAGGGGGTGTGAGGGGTGTGTGAGGGTGTGAGGGGGTGTGGGGGTGTGAGGGGGTGTGGGGGTGTGATGGGATGAGGGTGAGGGGGTGTGAGGGTGAGGGGGAGTGTGAGGGTGTGAGGGTGTGTGAGGGTGAAGGGTGTGAGTGTGAGGGGGTGTGAGGAGCTGGGCGTGTGAGGGTGGGGGTGTGTGAGGGTGGGTGAGAGGGTGTGTGAGGGTGAGCGTGAAAGGGTGTGTGAGGGTGAAAGGGTGTGTGAGGGTTAGAGGGTTGGTGAGGATGAGAGGGTGGGTGAGGGTGGGTGAGAGGGTGAGTGAGGGAGAGGGTGTGTGAGAGTGAGGGGGTGTTTGGGTGTGTGAAGGTGAGGGAGTGTGAGGGTAAGGGTGTGTGTGAGGGTGAGGGGGTGTGAGGGTGAGGAGGGGTGAGGGGTGAGAGGGTGTGTGAGGGTGAGAGGGTGTGTGAGGGTGAGAGGGTGGGGTGAGGGTGGGAGGGTGGGTGAGGGTGGTTGAGAGGGTGTGTGAGGGTGAGGGTGAGAGGGTGTGTGAGGGTGAAAGGGTGTGTGAGGGTGAGAGGGTGGGTGAGGGTGAGAGGGTGGGGTGAGGGTGAGAGGGTGGGTGACGGTGGGTTAGAGGGTGAGTGAGGGTGAGGGGTGTGAGGGTGAGGGGGTCTGTGGGGGTGTGAGGGGGTGAGGGTGAGGGGGTGTGAGGGAGAGGGGGTGTAAGGGTGAGGGTGTGTGTGAGGGTGAGGGGGTGTGAGGGGGTGTGAGGGTGAGGGGGTGAGAGGCTGTGTGAGAGTGAGGGTGAGAGGGTGAAAGGGTGTGTGAGGGTGAGATGGTGGGTGAGGGTGAGAGGGTGGGTGTGGGTTGGTGAGTGAGAATGAGGGGGTGTGAGGGTGAGGGAGGGTGATGGATGCGAGATTGAGGGGATGTGAATGTTAGGGGGTGTGAAGGTGAGAGGGGGTGTCAGGGTGAGGGTGTGTGAGGGCGAGGGGGTGTGAGGATGAGGGGGTGTTTGGGGGTGTGAGGGTGAGGGGGTGTGATGTTAAGGGTGGGTGAGAGGGTGTGTGAGGGTGAGAGGGTGTGTAAGGGCTAAAGGGTGTGTGAGGGTGAGAGGGTGGGTGAGGGTGAGAGGGTGGGTGACGGTGGGTGAGAGGGTGAGTGGGGGTAAGGGGGTGTGAGGGTGAAGGGGTGTGTGAGGGGGTGAGGGTGTGTGAGGGTGCGGAGGGTGTGAGGGGGTGTGAGGGGGTGTGAGGGTGAGGGGGTTTGAGGGTGGGTGAGATGGTGTGTGAGGGTGAGAAGGTGTGTGAGGGTGAAAGGGTGTGTGAGGGTGAGAGGGTGGGTGAGGGTGAGAGGGTGGGTGAGGGAGGGTGAGTGAGCGTGAGGGGTGTGAGGGTGAGGGGGTGTGAGGGTGAGGGTGTGTGAAGGTGAGGGGATGTGAGGGTGAGGGGATGTGAGGGTGAGGGGATGTGAGTGTGAGGGGATGTGAAGGTGAGGGGGTTTGAGGGTGAGAGGGGGTGAGAGGGTGGGTGAGAGGGTGTGTGAGGGTGAGAGGGTGAGTGAGGGTGAGGGTGTGTGAGGGATAGGGTGTGTTAGGGTAAGGGGGTGTGAGGGAGAGGGGGTGTGAGAGTGAGGGGGTGTGGGGGGTGTGTGAGGGTGGGGGAGTGGAGGTGTGAGGGGGTGTGGGGGTGTGATGGGATGAGGGTGAGGGGGTGTGAGGGTGAGGGGGTGTGAGGGTGAGTGTGTGTGTGAGGGTGAGGGTGAAGGGTGTTAGGGTGGGGGGTGTGAGGGGGTGGGCATGTGAGGGTGAGGGTGTGTGAGGGTGGGTGAGAGGGTGAGTGAGGGCGAGGGTGAGAGGGTGTGTGTGGGTGAAAGGGTGTGTGAGGGTAAGAGGGATGGTTAGTGTGAGAGGGTGGGTGAGGGTGGGTGAGAGGGTGAGTGAGGGTGAGGGGGTGTGAGGGTGAGGGGGTGTTTGGGTGTGTGAAGGTGAGGGGGTGTGAGGGTAAGGGTGTGTGTGAGGGTGAGGGGGTGTGAGGGTGAGGGTGGTGAGAGGGTGTGAGGGTTTGTGAGGGTGAGAGGGTGGGTGAGGGTGAGAGGGTAGGTGAGGGTGGGTCAGAGGGTGTGTGAGGGTGAGAGTGAGAGGGTGTGTGAGGGTGAAAGGGTGTGTGAGGGTGAGAGGGTGGGTGAGGGTGAGAGGGTGGGGTGAGGGTGAGAGGATGGGTGACAGTGGGTGAGAGGGTGAGTGAGGGTGAGGGGTGTGAGGGTGAGGGGGTGTGTGGGGGTGTGAGGGGATGAGGGTGAGGGGGTGTGAGGGTGAGGGGTGTGTGAGGGTGAGGGGGTGTGAGGGTGAGGGGGTGTGAGGGTGAGGGGGTGAGAGGGTGTGTGAGAGTGAGGGTGAGAGGGTGAAAGGGTGTGTGAGGGTGGGTGAGGGTGAGAGGGTGGATGAGGGTGGGTGAGAGGGTGAGTGAGGATGAGGGGGTGTGAGGGTGAGGGAGAGTGAGGGGATGTGAGAATGAGGGGATGTGAATGTGAGGGGGTGTGAAGGTGAGGGGGGGTGTGAGGGTGAGGGTATGTGAGGGTGAGGGTATGTGAGGATGAGGGGGTGTTTGGGGTGTGAGGGTGAGGGGGTGTGAGGGTAAGGGTGTGTGTGAGGTTGAGGGTGTGTGAGGGTGAGGGGGTGTGAGGGTGGGTGTGAGAGTGTGTGAGGGTGAGAGGGTGTGTGAGGGTGAAAGGGTGTTTGAGGGTGAGATGGTGGGTGAGGGTGAGAGGGTGAGTAAGGGTGAGGGGTGTGAGGGTGAGGGGGTGAGGGAGGGTGAAGGGATGTGAGGGTGAGGGTGGGTGAGAGGGTGAGTGAGGGTGAGGGGGTGTGAGTGGGTGTGAGGGGGAGGGAGTCTGAGGGTGATGGTGTGAGGGAAGGTGAGGGGATGTGAGGGTGAGAGGATGTGAGGGTGAGATGAGGTGAGAGGGTGTGTGAGGGTGAGGGTGTGTGAGTGTGTGTGAGGGTGAGGATGAGGGGTGTGAGAGTGATGGGATGTGAGAGTGAGGGGGTGTGAGGATGAGGAGGTGTGTGAGGGTAATGGGGTGAGGGTGAGGGGGTGTGAAAGTGAGGGGGTGTGCGGGTGAGGGTGTGTGGGGGTGTGAGGGGGTGAGGGTGAGAGGGTTGTGGGGTGAGGGTGCGAGGGTGAGGGTGCGAGGGTGAGGGTGTGAGGGTGAGTGAGGCTGTGTGAGGGTGGGTGAGGGTGTGAGGGTGAGTAAGGGGGTGTGAGGGTGTGAGGGTGTGGGAGGGTGAGGAGGTGTGAGGGTGTGAGTGTGAGTGAGGGTGTGAGGGTGAGGAGGTGTGAGGGTGAGGGTCTAAAGCAAATGGTGGCAGGGCAGACATCATAAGATAGAGAGAAGAGACTGCATCGTGACTGCGTTTGTCAGTTTTAGAATCAAGAGGGGCAGAGTCAGCACAGTCTGCGACGGATCCATGTGTCTAGAGGCAAAGCCTAGCGGATGTAGCATTGCAGCTAGCAAGTCGAGTGTTTTCAAGCTTAGTGTCCCTAGAGAGATGGCAACACAGCAACAGCATTTGAGGAGCAAGGCTACTGTAAACAAGCACGGTAGGCTTTCACTTTCGTCTAGAAAAATAACTAAGAAAGGTGCAGAGAACGCCAAACAGAACACAGCTTCCCCGAGAAATGGATGCAAAAAAAACAAGCTCACAGCTTTGCTGTGGCGGTAGGGCGGGGGACAAATGGTGGAGTGCGATGTGCAAGCGGGGGGGCGGGGGAGCGGCAACCTTTGAAGTCTGATGCCAAGGCACAGACAAATGGTGGTGTGTGAAGTGGCTGGCTCTGTGCACGCGCATAGCTCACATGAACTGTACGCGATCCGCAGGCTAGGTAGACTTTTCTTTTCCCCTTACTATAATCTCGCCTATTTATCCCTGTGGGATAAAAAATAGGCGAGACCTAAAAATGTGGGCACAGTAGAATCCCCACTGCAGTCAACAACTCGTACCAGGCATGGGGAAGCACATTAGGGAAAACTGGAGTGGCAGCTTCAAACCACTGATTCACAGTTCACTTGCCAGGCGGCAGCCCAGTCTGCTTTTGTAAAGGAGGCCGACATCTCACCCTACAGGTGGGTGCTGTGAGTGATTGCATCTGCCTGCAAGGGGATGAGAGGAGGGTACGTAGGACCACCTTTCTCTCCATTTCAAGGATGCGCCCTCATGGGGGGGAGCACTCACTGTGCTCCACCTCTTTGTCGTGCACAGTCAGTGTGTCTCCAAGCTTCTCTTTTGCCTCTGTGGGCAGCATCGAGAATACGGCGCTGGTGCAGAGGTAACGTTTTCGTTTATTTGCATGCAGCCAATCCCCAAGCGAAAACGAGGGATAGACCCCTTGAGAGTCAACCGGCACAACATTTACGCTGGCAAAATCTGAGTTACGGAATGGGTGGAACAAGCACTAAGGACCCTTCTGTAAAACTGAAGATGCCCTGGGGTGGAAATAGAGGGTTCACACACGCTTTGTGCCCTGGGGCACTTTGTCTAATACAGCCCCAGGTACTTGGCATGATCCCTGCTAAGATAAGGACAAGACTAACAGCGACAACTTAATGCCGGCAAGGAGAAGGGAAAACAGGAGGAGGGCTTTAGTATATACAATATACAAACTGCTATAAATAATCAGGGGTGTAGCTCAAGGGTGGGGGGTGTCTGTAGTATCATACCCCCCTAAAAAATGTATTCTGTACTAAATAGTTGTGTACAAGTGCTTTAAGTCAGGTAATGTGAAGTGTCTGTCGGATTTCACCTGGGATTTTTACATGTCCACACTTTCAAAAATACACACTCTCTCTCATCCATCTATGTATTGAATGCCTTAAAAAATGTTGATCCGTTTAAATAATATTTCTATCTAAGCACTCCAAGCAATCTGCACTCCTCTCTCGTTCCACTACCCCTTAAGCCCCCTTCATGTCCGACTTCTCATATGTGTTTCAAAAGATGTCCCAGTGTGATTGTTGGGAAATCAGAATCCGCCCCCCCCCAACCTTACTGGCCAAGCTTCGCCCGTGTAAATGATTGTTTCTGTGCTCCTGGGAACATGATCTGTCTGTAATGAAAACAAATCTAACAATATTTGAAGGTGCAGTTGATATCACATACTCGTTGGAAAACACCCAGCAGATCTTCTGGAAGAAGATAGCTTAAAGAGTCTCTGTATGTGAGGTGCTACGCCTCAAAACTCACCTATACCCTCTGGTAACAAAATCTAAGATTTCAATACAAACACAAGAGAGGACAAAGGGAACTGAATACAAGTGCAGGGCTCAGGAAAAGCCAGACTGGATTCAGAGAAACAAGAATTAAAATGAATATGCAGATAAAAGAAACACTAAAATACAAGGTAAGGAATCTACACACAAACAAGCACAACTCTTGAACCATGCAGACTGAACTAACAACACTGGGATATAAGACAATAAATATGCACATAAATAAGGACACAATTGAAGGTAAGGAATCTACACACAAACAAGCACAGCTTTTGAACTATGCAGACAGAACTAACAACACCGGGAATGGATACAAGACAAGGAATATGCACATAAATAAGTACACAACTGGAAGCGTACAGAGAGAACTAGGAACACTGGAATACCAGAAAGGAATCTACACACAAACAAGGACACAACTGGAAGCGTACAGAGAGAGCTAGGAACACTGGAATACAAGAGAAGGAATCTACACATCAACAAGGACACAACTGGAAGCGTAGAGAGAGAACTAGGAATACTGCAATATCAGAGGAGGAATCCACACACAAACAAAGACACAACTGGAAGCATACAGAGAGAACTAGGAACACTGGAATACCAGAGAAGGAATCCACACACAAACAAGGACATAACTGGAAGCATACAGAGCGAACTAGGAACACTGGAATGCAAGAGAAGGAATCTGCACACAAACAAGGCAATCTAGAACTATGGAAAGAGAACTAGGAACACTGAAATACCAGAGAAGGAATCTGTACACAAACAAAGACACGACTGGAGGAGTAAAGAGAGAACTAGGAACACTGGAATACAAGAGAAGGAATCTACACACAAACAAGGACACAACTGGAGGCGTACAGAGCGAACTAGGAACACTGGAATACCAGAGAAGGAATCTACACACAAACAAAGGCACGACTGGAGGCGTACACAGAGAACCAGGAACACTGGAATACCAGAAAGGAATCTACACACAAACAAGAACCCACATGGAACTGTACAGAGAGAACTAGGAACACTGGAATACCAGAAAGGAATCTACACACAAACAAGGACACAACTGGAAACGTACCGAGAGAACTAGGAACACTGCAATACAAGAGAAGGAATCTGCACACAAACAAGGACACATGTGGAACTGTACAGAGAGATCTAGGAACACTGGAATACCAGAAAGTAATCTACACACAAACAAGGACACAACTGGAAGTTGTGTAGAGAGAGCTAGGAACACTGGAATACAAGAAAAGGAATCTACACACCAACAAGCACACACCTGGAAGGGTACAGAGAGAACTAGAAACACTGGAATACAAGAGGAGGAATCTACACACAAACAAGGACATAACTGGAAGCATACAGAGAGAACTAGGAACACTGGAATGCAAGAGAATGAATCTCACACAAACAATTCAATCTTGATCTATGCAAAGGGACCTTGGAGCACTGGAATACCAGAGAAGGAATCTACACACACACAAATACATGACGGGAGGAGTACAGAGAGAACTAGGAACACTGGAATACCAGAGAAGGAATCTACACACAAACAAAGACATAACTGGAGGCATGCAGATAAAACTAGGAACACTGGAATACAAAAGAAGGATTCAATACACAAACAATGCAGTCTTGAACTACGCAAGGAGAACTAGGAACACTGGAATACAAGAGAAGGAATATACAGACAAATAAAGACACGACTGGAAGCGTACAGAGAGAACTAGGAACCCTGGAATACCAGAGGAGGAATCTACACGCCAACAAGAACACAACTGGAAGCGTACAGAGAGAACTAGGAACACTGGAATACAAAGAAGGAATCTACACACAAACATGGCAGTCTTGAACTATGCAAAGAGAACTAGAAACACTGGAATTCCATAGAAGGAATCTACACACAAACAAAGACATGACTGGAGGAGTACAGAGAGAACTAGGAACACTGGAATACCACAGAAGGAATCTGCACACCAACAAGGACACAGGTGGAAGCGCACAGAGAAAACTAGGAACACTGGAATACCAGAAGAGGAATCTATACACCAACAAGGACACACCTGGAAGCATGCAGAGAGAACTAGGAACACTGGAATACAAGAGAAGGAATATACACAAAAACGAGGCAGTCTTGAACTTTGCAAAGAGAACTAGAAACACTGGAATACCAGAGAAGGAATCTGCACACCAACAAGGACACAGGTGGAAGCGCACAGAGAAAACTAGGAACACTGGAATACCAGAAGAGAAATCTATACACCAACAAGGACACACCTGGAAGCATGCAGAGAGAACTAGGAACACTGGAATACAAGAGAAGGAATATACACAAAAACGAGGCAGTCTTGAACTTTGCAAAGAGAACTAGAAACACTGGAATACCAGAGGAGGAATCTACACACGAGCAAGGACACAACGGGAAGTGTACGGAGAGAACTAGGAACACTGTAATACAAGAGAAGGAATCTACACACCAACAAGGACACAACTAGAAGTGTACAGCGAGAACTAGGAACACTGGAATTCCAGAGGACGAATCTACACACAAACAAGGATAGAACTGGAAGCACAAAGAGAGAACCAGGAACACTGGAATACAAGAGAAGGAATCTACACACAAACAAGGCAATGTTGAACTAATCAAAGAGAACTAGTAACACTGGAATACCAGAGAAGGAATCTACATACAAACAAAGACACAAATGGAGGAGTACAGAGAGAACTAGGAATACTGGAATACAAGAGAAGGAATCTAAACACAATGACACAACTGGAGGCGTACAGAGAGAACTAGGAACACTGGAATACCAGAGAAGGAATCTACACACAAACAAAGACACAACTGGAGGTGTACAGAGAGAAATAGGAACACTGGAATACAAAAGAAGGAATCTATACACAAACAAGGCAGTCATGAACTATGCAAGGAGAACTAGGAACACTGGAATACCAGAGAAGGAATATACACACAAACAACGACACAATTGGAAGTGTACAGAGAGAACTAGGAACACTGGAATACAAGAGAAGGAATCTACACACACACAAGGACACAACTGGAGGTGCAGAGAGAGAACTATAAACACTGGAATACAAGAGAATGAATCAACAGACAAACACGGATACACGTGGAATCTGCATACAAAAGAAACAGGGACAGAGAGGCTCCTGCAACAAGGAACAGGAAGAGAGAAGGTAGGATAGCAGTACAGATAAAAAGACTGGCCAAAGCACAAAGAAAGTAGGAGCAACATGTGTAGCAAAGCAGCAAGACACCTCAGTTTCATGCAACTTCCCAGCAGTAAAGCTGGTTGGAGGAGCCCTAAGCTCTGAGACCACAAGGCAGAAATATCTGGAATCTCAGCGGAGGTGCAAGGAAAGAGCCAGGTATGAGTAATTAACCAGTGTTGTTGTGTATCCGTGATCCACTAATGGAGTGAAGGCTGCACTGCGGCTTGGAGAAGGAAAGACTAGGAAACTCAGCAGGAAGAAGAAAGGAAACAGGGAACCAGGAACCGAGTATGGATCGGAGCAGAGAGACAGAAAAGTCCAGAAAGCTTTATGTATGGGGCAGTGTGTCCATAGGAACCAAGAATCAAGATACTAAATGGATCTCCACCTCCAGGACATGATCTAGATAAGGCCAGATGACAGAAGGAACTGCATGGACCATAAACCATCACAATGTTTGTGTGGAAACCAGGTCTGAAGTGTGATGTGGAGCAAAGTGTGCACCATGCTGGAGAATGTTTGTCATAAACTATGCTAAAAGCAGGCTTTCGTGAGGGCTACTTGGCAGCAAGATGGCTAAATTGTGAGAGAAGTGCTGGAATCAATTAAACTCTTAAATTTGGTGACATATATATTCCTAATCCTGTCTAATTGTGTGCCTGTAGGTATAGATGTGTTGATGTTGGTCTGGTTATTTTCTATGAGGGCAGTGTAATTCCCTTTTGTTACCATGAAGGACTTGGCAAAATGACATGTTCCACATCACAATCTCTAACCCCTCCGGTCAATGTATTCAAGAGGCGTCTTGTTAAGCTCTGCATCCTGAAACATTGACTATACAGACTCACCACCAGCTCTGTTGGCTCAGAGATTAACAAACTGAAAATGTATGCCTTTTGTCTTTTGTTTGCTTTATGCTCGTTTTTGTTCATCTATTGTTACCTTCCTCCTTCCTCCTTCCTCCTTCCATCCTATTCCTGCTGAAAAAAATCCTAAATCTTTTAAATACATTTTAAGGTTAATGTGAAAGAAACAGATGATTTAAAGGCACTTGAACAAATATCTTGAAAATACATACATTCATATTGTGTGTGTGTGTGTTTACATATTCACTGAACAAAACAAGGGTTATAGCGATGTCACAGTTAGGTGTTGAAATGAGATAAGAACGAATGTTTAAAAAACCGAAAACTCATTGAAATTCAAAACTCATAATTTAGTGAACTAAGGCTAACTTACTCACCTCTCTCCTCCTAACCTCACATATTACATCACTCATGACTTGTTAAATGACATCACTGAAGACATCTCACAGGGGGTACTGCCCTGGGTACCGTGGTAACAGGGGCTGGTAGCCGCGACTCAAAATATATATTTTTAATTTTGACTTAAGGAAGGAGTGGAGCCCAAGGAACATTACCAACACAGAGGAACTCCTGGATCTACAACATATGGAAGAGTGCTAAAGGAGTGTGCCTTTTAAAGAACGGTTTCCTTCACCCACCAGAAGGAGGCATCTTCATCATACGGTAACATCTTTACATTATAAACCTAGTCATAATGCGTGCTACAACCCCCTCTCTGAGAGGGAGGAGCTCAGGGATGTTTTGTTGATAAAGATAAACCTCAGGTGAGTAGGGTGTGATGAGGGGTGAAAAAATAAAACCAACTCCAGTGTGTGCAATAGACTTTATTAGGGTGTCCCTGGTCCAGGATTAAAAACCAAGCTATGATGGGAGGGAATTCAACCTGTCACAGAGTTAAAAAAAATAGGTCGACATGTTTCAGCCTGCTACCCTCTCCAGGATCTTGTGAATCATACTATAAAGTATGTGTAACCAAAAAGCCCTGTGATGCTAAATAAACAAAAATTCAAGCGTACAGAACCAATCCACTCAATCAGGAGTCCACTGGCGGGTGTTAACTGAAAGAAATTACATAGTTCGAAAGACAAGCTTTTAATAATACAGCAAAACATAGCTCTCATTCAAAAAATTACGGACTCACAGAAGTTATCCTGGAACCGATATCAATTAACAATACTGTTAGCATCAATACATCAACACACCATGTGCTCTCAAATGAGATGTATTAGCTTGAGCTTACCTGCAAATGTCAGGTAACATGCCTCAACTTTACCTTGGTGCAAAACTCAAGGTGACATCAAGTCCTACAACAGTCCATGCCCTTCAACATGGCCCTGGGGTTCATGGTGTGCCTACACTGCTACCTTATGTGACCCTGCATTTTTTTTCAGGGCTAAGGGACTGAGTCCCCAAGTGATGTAATGGTTGTCACAATACATTCTCCATGCTGTGGCCAGCCACGCAGGATCTGCCCATCCATTTTGGCAGCATTCTAGATGGATATTTCTAACATTTTACTGGTGTTAACCCTTTCATGGGGCAAATTTTCAAACACTAATTTCTCGAAAACGTATTTTCACCAAAATAACAAAAAGCACGCTTTCTGAGTAAAGTTCGGATTTTTTGCCAAATTTGGTATAATTTCGTGCAGCTGATTTTTCAACCGATTTTTCAGTATTGGAAAGCAAACTTTCCTATTTGAATTAACCAGGAAAATCCCATTTTTGGGAATCTTCCTTTCCCTTGGACATATTTGAGAGATTTCCGCAAATATTTTTTAGGACAGGAACCAAAATGGAAGAGATTTTTTGTTTTGGAAAGCTTTGTGCAGATTTGTCAACAAAAAATGCCTTCCCAAAGGACAATTTTATCTAACTAGAATACCAGAGTGGTGACCACCCATGAAATATTTGCCAATATTTGCCAACTTTGCCAATCCTATGATTAAAAACTGTGATAGAGAAACAGGCATTTAAGGTGAGCAGGTTCAGTGTGTTGGTGGTGTTGTAGGGTGCTCCATATTAAGGAGCTGCTCTCCACCTAAACTCGCAACAACCCAGAGTTCCCTGCTTCCATTTTTGAATAATTTATGTGACACTCTAAGCATATTGTCTTGACTTATATTGATTTCTCCCTTGTGTCTGGACAAAGCTAAACCTCTCTGTTGAGCTGTAACTAGAGCAAAACACATGCGTAAACTTGTTTACTGATTTTGGTAACTTTGTATAATCGTACATTCAAACATTTTATTAAAAAGCACAATTGTGCAAGTACAATTGTCCACTATGGGCCTGATTACGATGTTGAGCGGGAAGCCTCCGACCAATGGTTGGAGGCTTTGCGCCCGACATGGTAGGTTTAAAGTCCGACCGCCGTATTAGGATGATGGCGGTCGGAGTTTAAACCGTCGGGATTATGATGTGGGTTTCTGACAGCCATTCCATGTCAGCTTTTCTGACATGGAAAAGCTGTCGGAAAGCGACACTGGGGACCCCTAGTCCCCCTGGCTCTCTGCAATGTTGTCTGTGGCCCCTCCTAACAACCCTGCACCGCGTGCCACACGGTGCAGGAATATTTGAAAACACCCATTTTTCAATGGTAGCTTGTGCTACATGTGTTTTCAGCCCGCCTCCCAAGGTCTCATTGGAAACTATGTGCGATCACATCCTAATTAGGTTGGAGGAACCGCCGACATAATGGTGTCGGCCGTACGCAAGTCTGCCCAACATCGTAATCAGGGCCTTCGTACAATAACACAAGCAGCACATTAAACAGTGAATTCACAAACCTCTTACACTAGTTGTTCAAAACCTGTGACTGTTGCACTTTTGTAAATGTAAATGTAAATGTAAATGTATTTATATAGCGCAAATCACCGACCCGGTATCTAAGCGCTTGCATCCCACCGTCCGGGGCCGTTGTGGAGATTAAGCAAGCTATTGCCCAGAGTCGCAGAGTGTGAACCCGTGAGTCGCGTAGGCACCGGAGGGAGAATTGTTGAGTCCTTTTCCAGGAGTTCTCTTAGAAACCCTTATGAACTCAAAATAATGTAAATCTTTGCCCTTGTGAGGGAGTAAACTTGAACGGCAGATAGAGAATTGTTATGAAACTCAGACACTTATGGCCAGATGTATCAAAAATTGCTTTTGTGATTCTTAGATAGCGACTTTTTCCGATTCGCTATTTAAGAATCATAAAATGCAATGTATGTAGGATTTGCAAATAAATTTGCGATTCCTAAATATTCCTTAATAGCGAATCGCAAATTACGACTCACTATTAAGGAATACCTTCCTGTTCATTCCTAGGGGCCTCGAGGCCCCTAGGAATGAATAGGATTCCATTCGCAATTTGCGGGTACCAAATAGGTACTCGCATATTGCGCATGCAATTTCAAGAGTGCAAGGGTGCCAAAAGAACACCCTATTGCACCCTTAAACAATGCATGTGTGCACATGTGGCACACATATGTGCGCCTCATGGCACTTAGAAAAATGCAAAAAAGTGCCTTTTTCTAGGAATTTGCAAATTACCACCATCTACAAGTTGGTGGTAATTTGCGATTCCTTAATGCTAATTCATAATTTGTGTTAGCTATCAGAATTGCATTTAGGGAACTGCAAATTGCGATTCCCTAACTGCATTGGCAATTTAGGTAATCGCAAATAATTGCCATTACCCATATTGCGCATTACAAATGTTTGATAGATTGCAAAATACATTTTTGCAATCGCAAACGGGCCGATTCTGCGAATCAGCCCGCGATCGCAAAAAGCATTGATACATCTGGCCCTTAGTCCCCAAAGGGCAATACTTAAGATACTTATGCATAATCCTACCATGTTTGCTTTGACCACCCCGTATCTACACTCTCTTCACCCAATCCCATCCCAAGGGCAAGAGAACCCAAATCAAGTTAAAGACAGGCGTAATGAACTTGCTGAAGAGGGCTTGCTAATAAGCCGTTGAAGAAAAACTTTTTTTGCCATTTCTACATTCAAAGATGTTTTCAGTTGTTTGTTTTTGATTGCTTTCTGGGGGCGCACAGTGTCAAAATATGTTTCCTGTGATGGGGAGATGCTGAACAGGAGACATTCTGCAGCTTAATGCTTTTAGGGGTTTGGGAGAGCAAAACAAGAAAATAATGCAACTGTATTTTCAAGCCAGAAATGATTATAGATCTCCATACATTTATCTATACATGCTTCCCAGCTATACCTATGTGTAGCAAGCAGTCCCTACTTTCACATCAACATATTAGCAATGTTGTAAGAATTGTATTTCTGATTTCTTCATAAAAATTAATTCAGAGGAAGCTTGGAAGTTTCGAGTTGTACAGCAGGGATTATGTGTCCTACATTCTAATTATTCCTTGAATAGATCAAACATATTATGCCTTCCAAAAACCAACCATCACTGGTATACCTTTCCTCCAATCAACTTGTGGCTGTTCCCTTCAAGACTCTATCAGATATCAACACAAAATAATCTTCCATAACCATTTAGTGAGACATCAAGGATACGAGTAACATATTAACAAAGCGCACTTCGTTTGAAGACTGGGGAATCCTCATTAGCCAACCCACACATGAAATAGATCCACATGTATTAACCCACAACTCACAAGGGTTAGAACATTGGAATCCAACGACCCAATGGGCATATTAAAAGGCAATAAAAAATCCACTCCTTGGAAAGTTAACCTAAACGTCATGCACCCAGGATAAATGATACATCAAGGGACAATGGTGATAGATCGAGCTGGTTAACGACTGCTTTGAACCCCGCACCTGAAGGTACATCGGACAACTAACACGAGGGAAAAAGAAACATCAGAGTCTAAACAAATCATCAAATTGACAAGTTGGATTGTTGTTGGGCTGGCCTCTGTCCAACAAAACAAAGTTTTAACTGACGGTGATCTCATCTGCTTAAAGGAATCTTGGGAACAAAGCTGTTTGACCTGGCCTCCTTGATGTGTGGTTCTTGTCTATTTGCCTTTACCTACTGTATTTTTGACTGTATGCTGGATTTTGTTTTTTCTGGTTTGTGTACTCTGGGCACTTTACCACTGCTGATCAGTGCTAACGTGCAATTGCCCCCTGAGTAAATTGCGATAATAGGGCTGTAGCACTGATTGTGCGATCAACATGAGAAGCCCTGTTAACATGTCTCAGGCGTGCCACTGCAGTGTCTATGAGTGCTGTTTTATTCTGCCATGTCGGCCTGACACGTTCACCCAATAGCCATAACCCAAACCTTCTCTTTTGTTACAGGTAAAGCACCCATAAGGTAGGCCCAAGGTAGCCCCATGGGCAGGGTGCAGTGTATGTGAAACGTAGGACATGTACTAGTGTGTTTTACATGTCTCAATAGTGAAATACTGCTAATTTTGTTTTTCACTATTGTAAGGACTATCTCCCCCACAGCTTATTATTGGAGCTGCCTTGTAAAATCTTACAAGTGTAACTTTCAACTGGGGAGAGATAGAGATTTGGAGTTTAGCCTTCCTGGACTCAGAATTTGAAAACACATCTTTTAGTAAAGTTGGTTTTTAAATTGTGTGTTTGAAAATGCCACTTTTAGAAGGTGAAAGACACACAGATGATGGACGGAATGTGGAGCAAATCAAGCATTCTCCCTCAATCAAGAGATCTGGGAAAAATCTATTGTTCTTTTGCTCGCCATGCCACCCCAGTTTAGATCTATCCATATGCAAATCAGTCTTGACCCTGTTCCTCATGGGAACAGTGCAGTCTAAACTGTCAAGCCAGGTACTCCCTTGACCTGAAACAAGCATCCATGGACCGGTTTCAGGGCATCATCCTTCATCAGTCAGGCTAGCTTGAAACCAGTGACACAGTGAGCTAGGGCGCATTTAGGGCGAGAAAGCAAAAGACGCACAGATGATTTTCCTGTCCAGGGAGGACCTGGCCTGGCAGTTCGGGCTGGATTGTTCCCATGGGGAACAGGGCCAACCCTGATTTGAATACAGCTAGGGTTTCAACTGTAATGGCATCGGGAGCAAAAAAACAATGGATTTAGGCACACGTCTCTGTACTGGGGTGAATGTTTGACATTGTTCACTATTCTGTCCATCAATTGTTCTTTTTACTTTTAGAAAGTGGGAATTTTCTTCCTTTGCCATCCTGTGCCTCTGCCTGTATGTGGAATTAAAATCTGGTTTAGACTGCCAGCTGGGTTGCTTGTGCATTCACTTTAGACAGTCACACAAAGGGAGCTGAGGTGTGCCATGCATATCCTGAAGGCCTATCACCAGGCTGATGGGTCTTCCTGAGCTAGAGTGGTGGGAGATGTTGTCACTAACACCTGAGTAGAGCACTGCCTGGCCTCTCACAATGCTGTCTCCGCCCCCTATAGTGTGTCTGGTGCCAAGGCAGGCTCTTGCAGCCAACAAAGACTTTCCTTTAAAGTATGCCTACTTTATAGGTCAAAAGAGGCATTGGACCTATAACCCTACATTTTTTAGAACATGTCTGGATTGAGGACTCTGCCAAGAAGAAGAGCCGAGGAGCTCTCAGGAGGAGTACTGTCCCTTTGCTGTCTGCTGCTTTGCTGGTTTGGTCTGCAGTTGCTGCTTCTGTCTGTGGGCATTGAAAGGACTGGCTTATGCTTTCTTGTATCCTGCTTTCCAAGATTCTCAAAGGGCTTGTCTGTACGTGCCTCCTGATGGACGTCTCAGGGCTATGAAAGACTTCATCTGCAGCACTGATGGGAGTCCTGATTATCAAGTGGTGTCAATTCCAGTTCCTCGGCCCTTGGAATCGTGTGGCTGGTGCTACAACACAAGAAAAGCAACATCAACGGCATCAGGGATGCTGCTGCCTGCACTGGAACTAAGGTAACCACTTGTGGAGCACGTGACTCACCACCTCGACTCACACCACGGCCTTCGTGTTGTTGACGCTATCAATCTTATCGACTCAGACAACCTCATTGAGCCGCTGCCGGCACCAGAACTCAGGGCGCTGCCCATGGAGTGCATGAGGCACCGGCCCAAGCTCGCACCACAGTCGTGATCTTTCTGACGCCAGCACTTTGCACCGACGCCTGTCAATGCCAGTGTATCCATCGTATCATTAGAAAGCTGATAACCGACATGGGTGACTTCTCAAACTCATCGACACTACGCTATCTTATGGAACCGATGCCTCACCACCAACGCCAGCTCACCTGCCCTGCACAGCAAGGCCTTGACGCCACCTCCTCTGTGGCAGTAAGGAACCAACGCCACCTCTGCCCATAAAATCCTCACCTCCGTGATGCTGTGCAATGTCTTTTGAATTAATCATTTTCCAAGGTATTGTTACTTGGGGGTCCATATGACCACATGTCCGGCCCGCGCACCTCACGGTTGGTGCCGTATCATGAATTTGTACCTTTCACAATGTCAAAATAACCCCGGTTAGAACTATTGTCTTCTAAGAGCTATATTTTTACCGTAAACATTTTAAAAGTTATATTTTGAGTCATGTAGGTTGGATTTTTGTTTGGTTTAGATAAACATTGGTTATTTTTCTAACCTGGTGTGGTGTTCATTTGTAGTGTTTTCACTGTGTTACTGTATGTTTTACTAGCACCCCGTCCCGACGTTGTCCGGGTATGAATTGCTGACATTACAGAAGAACACATTCATTTGTGGTAGGCACGGGGATACAAAGCGATTTGCCTGGAATCACAGGATGTTGAGCTGATGCCGAGATTCGAACGTAGCTCCCCAGCTATAAAGTTCGCAATTCTAGAACTTGTGGCGGGAGGTGTGTCTAAAAGTGTATGTTGGTGCTGGCCATCAATGAGAGAGACCTGTGTATTTTTCAAATGGGTGGTGAAAAAATATGAGTATGTTGCTGGAGATGTGGCCCGTCGTGCCACCAATGTACTTACTGGGGGAGGGTAAACACCCATTATTCCGCAACTTTCTTTCCGCATACCATCACTCCGCATACTTTCATTACGAAAGTCCCATGACTCTGCAATGCCATTATAACGCATGGCATTACATTTTATATGCTTTTACCACGCATACATTTACAACAAAATTCGTTGTGAATGCATGAATGGTAAAAGCATGTTTTTTTTAAATGTTTGGATAAGGTAAGTATGGGTATAGGGGTATATGTTTTGGGGTACTGAGGTATATGTTTTGGGGTGTTTTGGTATTTTAAGGGTTCAGATATAGTTTTGGGTTATGGGGTACAGGGGTAGTTTTAGGGTTTAGGGATAGGTATGGGTTTTGGGGTACAGGGGTACTTTTAGAGTTCAGGGCTAGGTTTGGGTTTTGGGGTATAGGGGTATTTTTTTTTTTAATTTTTTGAAAACCTTTATTGCACAATGTCATGAAACAAATACGGGCCTACAACCATCCGGCCGGCCTCGACAATGTTTGGAGCACATCAGCAAACAATACAGCACCGCAGTAGTTCTTCAAACAAAATACAGTCGACTTAGGTTACACTGGAGAGATACGTACTAGTGGGGAGCAGGAGAAGTGAAGGTTTATTTTTAAAAGTTTTTTATGAAGAATATTAAACTGTAAAGACTAGAAAGGATCAAGGACCAAGCATACCAACCAAAACTGAAGTGGGCGACGCACAGCAAAGAAATCCAGCGAGCAAGGAGACAACATCAAAATGGCGGCACCAAAACAGTACACAAGGATTGGCAATCGCAGAATACGTTGTGTGCCAATTGCTACCCACCCCCTTACAACTAACGCCATTGACCCAAAGAAAAAGGGAGAGAAAAAGGAATGCAGAAATGAGAGAAAAATTAAGGCCCATAGAAACCAAAACGGACAAAATAATATCCCCCCCTACCCCCCACCCTACACGCATGCAGAGGCTACGGCCTACCCCCCCCCCCCCCCTAGCAGTGTGCCTGTCGCCCAAAAAAGAGTACCCGAAATAAAGAAGAAAGAAAAGAGAAGAAAGAAAAAAGGAAACATGTATTACCGGAGGAGGGCCAACCATATGCACCCGAAACAGCCATCATGAATATTATCGGCCACCTCACCCCCGACCCCTAATCGAAACATAGCCAACGTCCAGCTCCCCCGTCTATCCATCACAGTCTTAGTAATGCAACTAACGGTAAGTAAGAAGGGGAAAAGCAGAGTCAACCCTGTCCCTTGCGATCCAGTGTGCCAGTGAGGTACAGTAGCGAAGTAGCCCTACGGAACAGGAGAAGCAGCCGGAACGACCACAGCGAGACAAGGCACCGTCCACCAATATCCACCCGACGCAGGGCAATGTGATCCATAAAGGTACAGTACAGGCAAGCACACAGCAGCAGTCCTCCAAAGTTAGGCAACCCAAGCATAAGCAACATGCCCAGAATAAGAGTGCCAGTCTCGCCAATAGATCCCGATGGAGGTACCAGACATGGCGTCCAAAGGCGATCCCCCAGCATCTGTACAAGTGCAGGAAGCATACTTTCCACCATTGCTGCGACAAGCAGTGTTGCGATGATGTTTGGCTCTCTAACCCTCAGCGCCCCCACGCATCTCTGAAGAGGCAGCTCGCAACAGTCGAGCCCAGGGTGTGGCAAAATGCCCCGCACGCGAGCGCCAGCTCGGCCAGTCGAGGAGAGCGGGGGCAAAATGTCGTCCATTCGGCCCTCCAGGTCCCGGGCATTGCAACACAAGGCATCTCGCAAATCGGCCAAAGCACTCAAGACATCGCCGATATTCAAGGGCGCCTCGGGAGAGGATGATACTGCAGCTCCCTGCACGGGGGGGCTCGCAGGCATGTGGCAACCCTCGATCCCGATCGCCGGCATCCCTTCCTAGCCGCCGGTCATCAAATCGGCTCCCCGACAAGCACAGCCAGGGCGTGGGGACCAGGGCAGCACCCTCCATTCCAGCGCCGCGTATGATGGCAACACAGTGTCGGTAGTAGCAGGCGCCCACGGCAAAGACCGGCTCGTCAATTGCAAGCGCTAATCACTCCGCCCAAAATGGCCCCCTCCACTCCGCTTGAAGACAAGAAGACTCGCAGGATCATCCGGGGAGAGGGATACAATTGTTGCAGCGGTGGCGATGAAGCCGTGAAAGCGTGGAAATCCAAAGAAAAATTGTTGCGCTATTGCGGAAGACCCAGAGCTTCTGCCGCGTCTCGCCGGCCGATTCCGCCCTGCCCTCAATGGCCGATGTTGTCGTTGTCCGGCCGGGCGCAGCCGAGAACAAAGGACCGGTCCTCTTCGTCAATCACCAGCAGGAGAACAGGGCGTCCTGTCACTCCCATCGCAGGGAGACCGACGGGGAGCACATCGTTGGAACCAGCGTCGCTTCCCGAACCCGTTACCGCACCACAGTTACAAAATAGCACACAGGAGAAGAAGCGGTACGGGAGGGAAGCGGACGGGTCGGCGGAGCCGAGGGCTCAGGCGGCCATCACGGTTGCTGGCTAGGCTCCTCCTCCTATAGGGGTATTTTTAGGGTTCAGGGGTAGGTTTGGGTTTTGGGGTACAGGGGTATTTTAAGGGTTCATGGCTAGGTTTGGGTTTTGGGGTAAAAAGGTATTTTTAGGGTTCAGGGCTAGGTTTGGGTTTTGTTGTACAGGGGTATTTTAGGGTTCAGGGGTAGGTTTGGGTTTTGGGGTACAGGGTTATTTTTAGGGTTCAGGGCTAGGTTTGGGTTTTGGGGTACAGGGGTATTTTTAGGGTTCAGGGGTAGGTTTGGGTTTTTGGGTACAGGGGTATTTTAAGAGTTCAGGGCTAGGTTTGGGTTTTAGGGTACAGGGGTATTTTAGGGTTCAAGGGTAGGTTTGGGTTTTGGGGTACAGGGGTATTTTTAGGGTTCAGGGCTAGGTTTGGGTTTTGTGGTACAGGGGTATTTTTAGGGTTCAGGGGTAGGTTTGGGTTTTGAGGTACAGGGGTATTTATAGGGTTCAGGGCTAGGTTTGGGTTTTGGGGTACAGAGGTATTTTTAGGGCTTAGGGATAGGTTTGGGTTTTGGGGTACAGGGTATATTTATAGGGTTAAGATGGGTTAGTGTTTACGGGTGTTGGGGTAGTTTAAGGAGTAAGGGTTGGTTAGGATTATGGGGTGCAGGGGTATTACAAGGGAGGAGGGTTGAATTAGTTAGTAGGGTGTAAAGGGTAATAAAATAAAATAATAAATAAAAATAATATAAATAATGCAACTTAAAAGAATAAATGTTTTAATTAAATTTAAAAAATGTGTGCACTGGCCTTTGATCCGCAATGATACTACTATAGGGGACATAATGGGCGATAAACCACTAGTTTCATTTAGGAAAGCCAAATCAATGCGTGCGCAATTGGTCCGCAATGCTCCAGTCATCACGTAACAAAAAAACTGGTTACAGTCCCAAAAAGGTTTCAAAAAGTGCACTAAGTGCAAGGCTTGCAATCATGGCAGTAACACCACCAGTGTGGTGGTACCATTCAGAAGACAACCCTATTCCATCAGAGACCACTTCACATGTAAGACAGAGCATGCCGTATACGTACTCACGTGTGAGTGCGGCAAACAATATGTAGGGTCCACCATCCACCCAGTGCATGTGAGAATCCTGCAGCACCTGCGAGGCATTGCTAACAGGGATCAAACCTACCCAGTAGCACGCCACATCCATGAGGCCCATGGTGGTGACTCAAATGGTCTGACATACTTCGTCATTGACACTATCCCCAAGAATGTTAGGGGCGGAAATCGCAAGCTGGCATTACGCCGCCTGGAATCGAGATACATTATTCGCCTAAATTCGAAGATTCCTTCAGGTTTAAATGCAGACAAAGCCCTTAGTGTCCATATTTAAATCAACGATCCTGTTGCCAGCCTCTCTACCCTGAGTACCCTTTAAACATCCACCATTCACGTGCTTTCACTGTAAATATGTAACATTATGTCACTTTGGGTTTATATACGCTTAAGATCCACACAATCATTATCACCGTGGCATACCTTCTCACTCCCCCTATCCTTAACATAGATTTCGGAATACCACAATCCCTTAGGGTGCCTAACCTCCCGCTCTGCTCGCACCAGAGTATGCTGTGGATTATCTTTAGTACCCAAATACACCCCAGCATTAACCTGCGCTTGCGAACCAAAGCGCATGCATTACCCAATTGGGGAGATCAGTAACAATGATCTAACTTACCGGCACTATGCCGCTAAACGGGGGCTAGAGATCCTATTCAACCAGCGAGGTATGTTTTTGGCTCCGCGAACAGGCTGACAAACCGATCACCTGTATTTTGGAGCCATGGTTATCATCCAGTCTTAGGGAACACCCAATCACATTCGTGGTTCCTCCTCTCCCTCAGGCACGCAGCGAATCACAACTTAGGAGAGACCACACAAGAGGAATAGAACAAAGATCAAACGGGGATATGTAAACAGACATTACCGTAATTAACGATTTAATGATGTGAAATGTGTTGTGACAACCAGTGCGAGTACAAAGAACATAACGCTCCTACAAATGTTATTTTTAGACATGAAGTTAATGTTTAAAATAATGTGGGATAAAACGTGAAAACAAGTGAAAACAGACTGCCATGAATGTAATGTGCTGGGTCATGTAACTGTTCATGTCACCACGAGTTACCTTGACAACGAGGAATGCCAATTAGTTATGTTAATTGAAACCCATGATATAATGTATGTGTATATATAGCGCACAATCTAATGGACAGATGTTAGTGAGCAAGGCGGGAGCAAGCCGCCGAAACGCGTCTGAGCAGCAACTGATTGAAAAATAAAACGTTTGAATTGAGATACACGGAGTCAGCGCCTTCTTTGATGGCAAGTTTGGTATGGTGAAAAACAAAAAAAAAATATATATATATATATATATATATATATATTACCTACTGGCGGTCGCCAGTAGGTAGTTATAGTTAGGATTTTTTTCAATGTTAAATCTCAAAATTCTATTTGGAATAACTTTGGCACCGGTTGACGAATCTGCTTGAAAATTTCCTGAAAATGGCCTCGTCGAGCTCCGGTCCTTCCCGGAAAGTTTGGGGGGGATACGTCAAGCGGGGGCCGAGATAAAAGGGGGGCCCCAAAACGCGTTTTCCCCATGTTAATTTCCATAGGGCGGTCGATTTCACTTTTAGCCCGAATGGCTGAATGGATTTCCACCAAACTTGGCAAAATTGTAGGGCCTGGTAGCCCGATGTGCCTTTGCTATGTCTCAAGATATGTGCTCCAGTGGATTTTGAGTAATTTAGGTTCAAAAATAAATATATATCTATAGGCGCTCTCCAGTGCGCGCACCGGAGAGCGCTCCAGGCGCGCCACGCGACTTGCGCGCAGAAAGCTGATTGGCTCTCAGTTGTCTGTAAACATTCTAAACAGTCCGGAGCGGCCGCCATCTTGTGTCTCGGTAGGATCGAGACATGAGAGGTGGCCAAAACAAAGGGGGAAATGACCATAAGGGGGCAGAGTAGACACCCCCTGTACCCCTAGGTTTGATGTGGGGGCCATTAAAGGGCCCCGCGGGGTCTCAACATTTTTTTTTTTTCGATTTTCGCGGGGGAAGCTCCTGGTACGCGCACCGGGGAGCGTATCAAGGAGGGTACTATGGAAAAATAATCACTTCAAAAAATTGTATGTTTATTAATTGTTTTTTTTTTATTTTTTATTTTATGTAAGTACCTACATGTAGGTACCAATGCAGAGACTTAAATTTAATGTACACCATCTCCTCTGTAGACATCTTGCATGTTGTTATTGTATTTTTTGTGGTATATGGAATTCATAACATAGTTTGTCTGGAAAGCAGAAACAGATCTTTTAAGCACTCCCTGAGAATTTCTAGGGTATCATGAGTAGTCTATCCTGCTCCCTTATGAAAATGAGGTGTAAAATATACATGGGAGATAATATAGTGGGAGAAAGGTAGTAACTATGAGTAAACTTACTATGTAACAGAAAAATAGTTGAACAGTATACTATAAGTCTCACTTTATATTTTAAACATTTTTGGTAATACTTTATGAATTACATATAAAAATGAATATTGTCTCAAACAATTTAAAATTATTAAATATAAATTTATTCCTCTGATTCTTTTTCATAATTTAATAAAATTTCTAACATAATATTGTCCGGAATTTCCTCATAATTATAAGTACATGATTCCATTTGTTCCAAACATTCTATTAACTGTTGATCCAAAGAGTCATCTATGAAATCTACTTCATCTTTTTGCTCTTCTGGTTTTTCCACCTTTATTTCGATAGAAGTAACATTTGCTTGATTTTCTCCTTCCATTTTCTTTCTGAAAATTGCATACAAATTAACTATATTAGTAGAGTTAGGGTACTGTATACCAGAGAAGCCTAACTCAGTCGATAACTATTACAGAGAAGTCTATCTCAATCTATAACTATTACAGAGGGATAGTATATAACTAACAGAATATTTTTTCAGAAATTAACTTAAAGTGTACAATATACTTCCATAATAACAATTTACCTTGGAGAAATCAGTTGAAGTTGTCAGTGTAATTTGTTTTCAAATGTACTTCTGGAAGCAGTAGTCAAAATGGCTGTGTTTCCCTCTCTTCTTTTATATATATTCTTGTACTTAACCAATGAAACGTCAGGAAATAATCGTAGAAAATGAGAGAAACTTTTTAATTGGTTGTAAATTCTAACATTTCATATGTGTTTTTGTCATGTAATTTACCTCAGGATATTTAGACAGGCCTGTAGCCTAAATGTCTCAATGGAATTCCACCAAATTTGGGTAAATGGTAGGGACTGCTATGTAGTAGGGCCTATTCTATATTTGATGAAAGTGTCTCCAGTGGTTTTTTTGTAAATTGCTTTCCCACCTTTTTTTATGGAGCGCTTACCGGTGCGCGCTCCGTTACGCGCACCGGCAGCGTTACGGGAGTCCTCCATTTTGTGTTTCGGTACAATCGAGACACAAGATGGAGGGTAAACAATGTTCGGTATGGGTAGAAGGGGGCACGGTAGAGACTTCTTGACCCTCTAGGTTTTCTGAGGGGGGCTTTGGAGGCTCATAAACGTAAAAAAAAAAAAGATTCTTTAATTTTCCACGGGGGAAGCGCCTGGTACGCGTACCGTTAAGCGTACCGGAAAGCGTACTTTGGTGAAAAATAGTGAAAAAAGTTAGAAAAAGATAAACGTTTTGAATGATCAGAGGTAGGGTAGCTCTGAAAAGAGCTTTTGGGTTCTGTGGTTGATTTAGGTACCTACAAGTAGGTTCCAATGCACATTCTTAAATTCAGGAGGAATATTCTATTCCCTTCATCTGAGAAGTGCACACCATCTCCTCTGTAGATGTCTTGCATGTTGTAACGCAAGTTATTATTGTATATTGAACCCATTCCATAGTCTCTCATGTAAGCAGAAACAGATTTATTCACATGTTTCCGTGCTTTCTCAAATTGTGGACAAAATTGGTTGGACCAGTTCCATTTCTGTCTTTGGCATATATTGGAATATACCAAGGCAGTTTGTGGAAAAAGTGTCATTAATTGATCAAAGGTGTCCTTTAAGAGCATTTCCAGACCAACCCCAGTCATAGTGCCTAAATCATTTCCACCACAGTGCACTATTAAGAGGTTAGGGTTTGGCAGATGCAAAAAGGTTTTCACCAATGGTATCAATTGGTGACATTTTAATCCTCTCTGGCCAATCCACTTGATTTCCACATTTGATAAATCAAGGTTGTGAAAATGTCTGCTATCTGCATACCTTTGAGCCCAGTGGATGTAGCTGTGTCCAAGGATCCAGACAGAAAACATGATGAGAGAAGGTTCTGATGCAGTCAGATGATGTGTGGGAATGAAATGGCAGTTGGAACAGTAGGAGTTTACAAAAAAATAATTGTGGAGTTTCACTGCTTTTGAATCACAAGCAATGATTGGTGGATTCAGATAGTTGAAAACTTAAAGTTAGGGTGCATGGTTGTGTTGTGTTAAAGAAGCAATTTGAATGGTTAAAAAAAGTCACTAAAAGCTAAAATACCCTGGATAGGCTGGTGTATTGAGAGGTCAAACATCCTTGCTGAGTTAATTTGCAACATTGTACAATAAACTTTTGAACCTGAGAGTTCAGTTAGGAGGGAGTTGCTATGGTAACAGATAGAAAGATCTGAGAGGGGGAAGGGTGTTGGTTTGAAAATAGTGAGGGAAAACTTTTGATTGGTTGAATTAAGGCATATGTGTACAAAATTAGAGATTTTCTATGCCAGTCTTGGTTTCAGTGTATTGAGTGCACACTTTTTGCTCTGCTAAAGAGAAATTGGTGTGTGTGTCTGACACTGTTTTCAATCTCCCAAAGCATTTGTAAAGGTAAGTAATGATTTATTTAATTTAGATAGAGACTTGTTTGCTCTATGGAGAATATTTAGAAGCAGATAGTTATGTTTTAGAAGTAAAATGGTATGCTAGTATATAAGTCCTGTGTTGTGTTTCTTATATGTTATTGAAAAAACGATTTTGGGTGAAAATGAATGTTATTTGCATTTGGCCCTTTTTTATGATTGCCTTGTGCAGCTGATGCATCACTTTAAACATGGGTAATAAGTGACGCACTAGTGGCGCAAGGCCTTCATAAATAAGGCTCTGACTTTGTTTGCTGTTGATTTGTTTTTGGATTTTTGATAATGCTTGATATCAACATTTGAAAGATAAAGGATTTGTATTTGGGGAAACAGTGGCGTTTCAAAAGTGATATTCTGTGCTTGTACATAGGTTGTGCGCAGTATTTTTTAAATGTTATTCAAAAAACGATTTTGGGTGCAAATGAATGGTATTTGCATTTGGCCCTTATTTATGATTGCCTTATGCAACTGGTGCATCACTTTATACATGGGAAATAAGTGACACTCTTGTGGCGCAAGACCTTCATAAATAAGGCCCTGACTTTGTTTGCTGATATTGAGTGGTTGTACATAGGTTCTCCGCAGTGTTTCTTACATGTTATTCAAAAAACGATTTTTGGGTGCAATTGATTGGTATTTGCATTTGGCCCTTTTTTATGATTGCCTTGTGCAGCTGATGCATCACTTTAAACATGGGTAATAAGTGACGCACTGGTGGCGCAAGGCCTTCATAAATAAGGCTCTGACTTTGTTTGCTGTTGATTTGTTTTTGGATTTTTGATAATGCTTGATATCAACATTTGAAAGATAAAGGATTTGTATTTGGGGAAACAGTGACGTTTCAAAAGTGATATTCTGTGCTTGTACATAGGTTGTGCGCAGTGTTTCTTACATGTTATTCAAAAATCGATTTTTGGGTGCAATTGATTGGTATTTGCATTTGGCCCTTTTTTATGATTGCCTTGTGCAACTGGTGCATCACTTTATACATGGGAGATAAGTGACACTCTTGTGGCGCAAGACCTTCATAAATAAGGCCCTGACTTTGTTTGCTGATATTGAGTGGTTGTACATAGGTTCTGCGCAGTGTTTCTTACATGTTATTCAAAAATCGATTTTTGGGTGCAATTGATTGGTATTTGCATTTGGCCCTTTTTTATGATTGCCTTGTGCAGCTGATGCATCACTTTAAACATGGGTAATAAGTGACGCACTGGTGGCGCAAGGCCTTCATAAATAAGGCTCTGACTTTGCTTGCTGTTGATTTGTTTTTGGATTTTTGATAATGCTTGATATCAACATTTGAAAGATAAAGGATTTGTATTTGGGGAAACAGTGACGTTTCAAAAGTGATATTCTGTGCTTGTACATAGGTTGTGCGCAGTATTTTTTAAATGTTATTCAAAAAACGATTTTGGGTGCAAATGAATGGTATTTTCATTTGGCCCTTATTTATGATTGCCTTATGCAACTGGTGCATCACTTTATACATGGGAAATAAGTGACACTCTTGTGGCGCAAGACCTTCATAAATAAGGCCCTGACTTTGTTTGCTGATATTGAGTGGTTGTACATAGGTTCTGCGCAGTGTTTCTTACATGTTATTCAAAAATCGATTTTTGGGTGCAATTGATTGGTATTTGCATTTGGCCCTTTTTTATGATTGCCTTGTGCAGCTGATGCATCACTTTAAACATGGGTAATAAGTGACGCACTGGTGGCGCAAGGCTTTCATAAATAAGGCTCTGACTTTGTTTGCTGTTGATTTGATTTTGGATTTTTGATAATGCTTGATATCAACATTTGAAAGATAAAGGATTTGTATTTGGGGAAACAGTGACGTTTTAAAAGTGATATTCTGTGCTTGTACATAGGTTGTGCGCAGTATTTTTTAAATGTTATTTAAAAAACGATTTTGGGTGCAAATGAATGGTATTTGCATTTGGACCTTTTTATGATTGCCTTATGCAACTGGTGCATCACTTTATACATGGGAAATAAGTGATACTCTTGTGGCGCAAGACCTTCATAAATAAGGCCCTGACTTTCTTTGCTGATATTGAGTGGTTGTACATAGGTTCTGCGCAGTGTTTCTTACATGTTATTCAAAAAACGATTTTTGGGTGCAATTGATTGGTATTTGCATTTGGCCCTTTTTTATGATTGCCTTGTGCAGCTGATGCATCACTTTAAACATGGGTAATAAGTGACGCACTGGTGGCGCAAGGCCTTCATAAATAAGGCTCTGACTTTGTTTGCTGTTGATTTGTTTTTGGATTTTTGATAATGCTTGATATCAACATTTGAAAGATAAAGGATTTGTATTTGGGGAAACAGTGACGTTTCAAAAGTGATATTCTGTGCTTGTACATAGGTTGTGCGCAGTGTTTCTTACATGTTATTCAAAAATCGATTTTTGGGTGCAATTGATTGGTATTTGCATTTGGCCCTTTTTTATGATTGCCTTGTGCAACTGGTGCATCACTTTATACATGGGAAATATGTGATACTCTTGTGGCGCAAGACCTTCATAAATAAGGCCCTGACTTTGTTTGCTGATATTCAGTGGTTGTACATAGGTTCTGCGCAGTGTTTCTTACATGTTATTCAAAAATCGATTTTTGGGTGCAATTGATTGGTATTTGCATTTGGCCCTTTTTTATGATTGCCTTGTGCAGCTGATGCATCACTTTAAACATGGGTAATAAGTGACGCACTGGTGGCGCAAGGCCTTCATAAATAAGGCTCTGACTTTGTTTGCTGTTGATTTGTTTTTGGATTTTTGATAATGCTTGATATCAACATTTGAAAGATAAAGGATTTGTATTTGGGGAAACAGTGACGTTTCAAAAGTGATATTCTGTGCTTGTACATAGGTTGTGCGCAGTATTTTTTAAATGTTATTCAAAAAACGATTTTGGGTGCAAATGAATGATATTTGCATTTGGACCTTTTCATGATTGCCTTATGCAACTGGTGCATCACTTTATACATGGGAAATAAGTGACACTCTTGTGGCACAAGACCTTCATTAATAAGGCCCTGACTTTGTTTGCTGATATTGAGTGGTTGTACATAGGTTCTGTGCAGTGTTTCTTTCATGTTATTCAAAAATCGATTTTTGGGTGCAATTGATTGGTATTTGCATTTGGCCCTTTTTTATGATTGCCTTGTGCAGCAGATGCATTACTTTAAACATGGGTAATAAGTGACGCACTGGTGGCGCAAGGCCTTTATAAATAAAGCCCTGAGTTGCTATTGTATAAACTTAAATATGTTGCAATTTATTGTTTATATTGTTTGCTTTTTAACATTACTTTGTTGTTTGCTAATAGTGGTCTTTCATGTGTTTTTTTAACAGAACAACAGATTCAAATCAACTTCTGAAAAGCAAGCAAAAATGCCTTCAAGGCAAAGAATTATCAAAAATACCATACGGAAAAGGAGAACATCAACAACAGAGTTTATGGAATCCTCTACAACAACTACTTCAAAAAACACCAGAAAAGCTTCTGGTAAGCCAATTAAGTATTTTCTTCGCAACATATGTCGTAGAAAAAAAAATGATATTGCTAATGTGAATATTCAGAAAAAGTCAACAAATCTAAAAAGGAAGGAGAGGCCCACAAAAAATGTCTTGATTGGAGCAGGAGAGAAGAGAATGGATAGCAATAGAAGGGTAAATCTTTTTAGGGACATTTGTAGGCGAATGTTTCGCAATAGGGTAGTTTTAAATTTGCTAAAAAATGATAAGAAAAGTAAACTGAGAGCTGCTTTTTACAAGAAAAAGAAAAGTGTAGAAAAGATTGTTGATCAGGCTTTTGAAGTTAAGAAAAAATTATTTATTTTAATAATCAATAGAATTAGGATACTTAATAAGGCAATTGATGTTTTCAAATCGAACAGTAGATGGACAAGAATTATTAATCAGAGTAATTTTTGTGAAGTATTTTCTGGTGAATGGATGCATAGTTCAAGTTCTGAGCCTTTTTTCAATGAGGAGAGTTACTTTCAGGAAAATGATTTGGTGCATGCAGTTGACACCAGTGGTCGAGCATATGAGGTGAAAGATGGTTGTGTGATGGAAAAAGAGAAACTTGTATCTAGAGATGCAGAAGAGATGTTAGCTGATGAAGTTTTAGGGAGACGTACTAAGGGTCCAGTGTACACATGGAAATGCAGTAGTATTTGTAGTGTGCGACAGGAATCAATCGATTTGCTTCGAAATTTCTTACGTACATATAGTAAGAAAAGTCTTAAACAAAAAATGAAGATCTTGCAAGAGTTAGATCCTTGCAGAGTGAGAGAAAGCACAGGTTTGCATGGGCATTCACTAGCTTGTCTTTCTAGAAAAGTTTGTCGGAGTGTTTTTCATCATTTTAGGATGTTAGCAGTGCATCATAATAACGTGAGGAAATTAGTGAGAAAGTTGTATTATGCAAAAAGTCCAGCACTTAAGCTTAAACAGTTAAACAGTGCTCTTTTGCATGGATCTGAAGTGTATGTGAAGACTATTTGTGAAGAAATTGAGTTTTGTTATTTTGGGAACAAAGAGGACAGTGTAGAAATAGATATAGTAATGGATGGTAATGCAGAAGATAATGGACAGATTTCAAGTATAGAAAAGTTTGATGAGGAAATTATCAAGTTTAAGGTGAAATCAAGTGAAAGGCCTAATTTAACTTGTGTGTGTTGTCGACGGACTCATTATAAGATTCAGACTAGGTTAGTTGATTTATATGCAAAAAGTGAATTGGAAAATAATAGTGAATGGAAGGATTTTGTAAGTTATTTGTTGGTGGAGAATTCTTTTGATTTGAGTTTGGATCAGCGTATTTGTAATTATTGTTTAAATAAATTAAATGAAAATAAAATGCCTGCTAGAGCAGTTTATAATAATCTTCAGTTGATAGATATTCCTTCTGAATTGATGGATCTAAATTCTTATGAATCTATTTTGATTCAATGTGTCCATCCTTTTCAGGCTATTGTACGCATGGAGCCTAAGACAGGGAAATTGCCTCCATCAGATTTACTGAGAGGATTAAAGGGAAGAGTTGTTTATTTGCCTCTAGATGTAAAGAAAAATATTGATACAATTGGTGTAGAAAGAGTAGAAGAAGATCCTTTAGTTATTTTAGTTAATGGGGTTCCAACAAAGAGTAAGAAAATCTGGCAAGATTTAGTGGATGTTAAAAAAGTCAAAAAGGCAACGTTGTATTTGGTCAAAAACAATGAGTACTATAAAGATGTAAGTGTTGGAGCAGAGGAAACAGCTATAGAAGAAGATAGTGATTCTTCAGTTGGTCAAATTGAAAAAGTTGATGTGTCTAGAAGTGAAGAAATATATGAACATTACACTGTTCATCCTTTGCATTCCAAAGAAGTAATGGGAAATGCAATTGACTTGTTTCAAATGAAAGCAGCAAAAGGAAGTCCCATTAGTGTATGGGAAGAAAGTTTGGAAACTCGTTGTTTTCCACAATTATTTCCAACAGGTTGTGGTGGACGATATGATGATCGACCAGTTCAAATTCCTGCAGCTGAATACCGGACTCTAAGATTATATGCTGAAGATTCAAGGTTTCGTCAATGCATTCCATATTTGTTTCATCTACTGTTTGAAAGTGATTTGTCTGGGCTTTCTTATGCAGTTAATCATATATTAAAAAGTGGAGCTCATTTGCAAAATGTTTGTGCAAGAGACTTTATGGAGAAAGTTAATCTGCAAGACAGTATTTTGGAATCTCAGCTAATCAAACTCATGGCATGTCAACGTGGAACCAACGAGTATTGGTTTCGTCGTCATGGAGAATTGAAATGTATGCTAAGAAACTTAGGAACTCCTACATGGTTCCTCACTCTTAGCTGTGCTGAGTATGCATGGGACGATTTACTTCAATTTCTACGAGAGGCAAATGGAAACATACCAAATATAGAATTCAAAACACCAGGAGAACTTTGTTCTTTAGATCCAGTGAATGTTTGCAGATATTTTAATCATAGATTTGAAGCTATGATGTCTTTTATTACCAACAAAAAAAATCCTCCCCTTGGAGAGGTTTTGGATTTCTTTTGGAGGAAGGAATATCAAGCGAGAGGTGCTCCTCATATACATATGTTGTTGTGGATTAAAGATGCACCCAAATTTGGATCAGATTCAGATGAAACAGTGATGAGTTTCATTGAAGAGTATTCAACATGTGCTGTTCCAAAATCTACTGAAGAAAACAATTTAAGGCAACAAGTTTTACGTTTTCAATCTCATCGTTGTGGAAAGTACTGTCGTCGAAAATTTAAAAACAAGGAAAAGTACTACACGAAATGTCGTTTTGCGTTTCCTCGACCAGTGATTTCTAAGGGAAGAGTAAATAATTTGATGTCATCTCTACGACATACTGTGACGAGGAAATCTCCCAAAAATACATACAATTTGAAAAGAAATGAAGAATCTAAGTACATCAACGATTACAACCCAGTGATTTTGTCCATGTGGAATGCTAACATGGATATTCAGTTCGTTGCTGACAACTCTATTGCTGTGGCTCGATATGTGACATCTTACATCACAAAAAAAGAAAAGACAGAACTGAAGGAAATGTGGGAGGACATTTCACATGAAAAGAGTCTAAGCAAGAAATTATACAGTTTCAGTCTGAAGATGTTGTCGCATCGAGAAATTGGAGCATATGAATGTTCTGATCGGTTATCATCAGCAAGTCTCTATGCCAAATCAAGAACAATCATTTGGGTGAGTCTAGGTCTTGCTGCAACACGAAACCGAGTTTTGAAATCTGTACAAGAAATTGAATATTTGGCGGAGAAAGAACCAAACAGTACAGATATTTTGAAGACAAATATGTTGGATACATACTATCCAAATAGAAGTACTCACCTTGAGAACACTTGTTTATTTGAAGTTCTTCAAAACTACAGTTATAAGAGGAACATCACAGAAGATATCAATAATGGAAAATATGCACTCATTGGCTATGAAGGATGTCTAGTGAAGCAGAAAAAAGGCCATTTGATTAATCATCGAAAATTGAGTTGTGAAGTCCCAGACAAAAGAGAATTTTACTATTTAGCTCTTTTGCAACTCTTTAAGCCATGGCAAACAGAAGAGGAACTACTTTGAGATTTTCTCTGTTATGAAGACTCTTTTAATGCAACTAAGGATACCATAGAATGTCCTATTTTTCAAAATTATCTGCAAATGTTGAATGAAGAAATGGAGCAAGAAACCACAATTGCTGAAGAGATAGCTAGAGACAGTTCTCAAGATAGTCAGAGTTCTACTTCATTGAGCCAGGATCCACTAGGAGGACCAATTATCCAAAATGAAGCTGCTACTGCCATGGATGAGGTGGAAAGAGCTATGGAACAAGCTCAAGAGGATGGAGTTAACTTAGAAGATTTGGTAAAGCAACTAAACATTGAGCTGAAAAAGATATATGATGAAGTCACAGAGCAGATTGAACATGGATTCAGACATGAGAAAAAAGAGTGCTCATGTATATCATTTGACTCTGTCCGACTATACGTAAGTGGAGAAGCGGGGACAGGAAAAAGTTTTCTAATTAAAGCCATTGCAAGTTATCTGCAGAAAAGGACTGATTCACCACTCTCTTGTGTTGTAACTGCTCCAACTGGTCTGGCAGCACATAACATTAAAGGGATTACTCTACATCGTTTACTGATGCTGCCAGTTGAACATGATAATAAATTGCATTACAACAAGTTATCTGGAGATGCGTGTTCTGAAGTTTCAAGAGTCTTGAAGAAAATGAAACTTCTTATCATTGATGAAGTAAGCATGGTCTCAAATCTAATGCTTGCTTTTGTGCACTTGAGAATGCAAGAAATTCTTAAAACAGAGCATGATGTGTTATTTGGAGGAAAACACATTATTGTTTTTGGAGATCTATTGCAGTTGACTCCAGTAAAAGGACAACCAGTGTTTAAAATGCTCACACATGAAGATACCAGGAAGTCCCTTGGAAGCATTGGAAACGTTAATATATGGCTAAATTTTAAATATGCTGAACTGCTTCAAAATATGCGACAGGCCAAGGATGAAGATTATAAAAATATTCTACAAGATGTAAGAATTGGAAAAGTGACTGAGCTTGGGAAAAAAGCTTTGCATAGTCGATTAATTTCAAATTTGTATCCAAATGAAAGCATTCTTCCAGAGAATATTTAAAAAAAAATGACTGAGAAGAAATCTGGGATATGTTTGATGCCAACTCTGCAAGAATGTTCCATCTTCAACAACAAAATGTTAGAGTTAGAAAATGAAGAGATTGTGAAACTGGAAGCAATAGATAAAATAGAGCATATGGGTGCAACAATTGTTTTGTCTGAAAATTTGAAAACTAAATTGGATTCATTGGAGAAAAGAATTTCAAAAACAGCTGGTTTTGAAAAGACTCTGAATGTCTGTTTAAATTGTTGTATCATTTTTAGAAGGAATTTAAATGTTGAAAGAGGTCTGGTAAATGGAGCAATGGGTTATGTTGTTGATTTTGTGAATTACAGAAATAGAGATGGAATTGAATTTTAAAAAATAAAATTTAATGGCATTGAACAAGTACAACAAATAAGTCGTGGTTCTGCTAGATTTTTACTTGTAAAAGACTTATATGTTCGCCGAAAACAGTTTCCTGTTTGTTTGGCGTATGCGGTAACAATTCATAAATCTCAAGGTTTAAGTGTAGATGGTGCTTTGGTGAACATTGGAAGATCTGTGTTTAAAGAGGGTATTGCATATGTGGCATTATCACGAGTCAGAACTTTATCAGGATTGTACTTGATTGCGTGTGATGAGACAAAGATTTCTGCAGATCTAGATTGTGTTAAAGAATACAATAGGTTAAGAAGAGAGTATGCTCCACATTTGCCTCAATATCCTCTGTTTGAAAAACGTGTGGTAGGCCGAAAAAGAAGAAATGAGAATAATTGCAGTGAGGTAGTAGCAAAAAAACAAAAAGTAGAGAAAACTGTAATTGAAAACAGGAAGAAAAAGATTTGTGGAGAAAATGTTGTTGGATTTCAGTTTGAAAATAGTTCTGGTGTCAACTGCTATGCTAATGTAGTGATTAATGTTGTTTTTTTTCTTAAAAGTTTACAAGAACAGATTATTGAAAATCGGGATCAAAGATTGTGTGGTTTATTGAATTCTGTGTTTGAGAAATGTAGCAGTGTTACAGCACAAATAGAAAGTGTAACAGAAATTCGAAATATTTTAGATATGTGTTCTGGTCAAGATAAATTTTCACAGAACATTCAGCAGGATTGTCAGGAATTTTTAATGTATATGTTTGGTGTTTGGGAAGATGAAGGTGTAGATGTAGATAATCTTTTCAGCCTTTCTTATCAATGGCAGCATTACTGCCACAATTGTAGTTTATCAAGTACTACTAGAATAGATACTGAAAAATTTATATATTTGACTTTACCTGACTGTAAATCAGTGTCTTTTAAAAATCTAGTTAAAGCAGCAGATCATAATATGGTGTGTACCCAGTGTAACTGTACAATGCTGTCCACATTATTTATACAAAGTTATGGGCAGTATATCATTTTAGTTTTCCAACGATGTAGACCTGATGGAACTAAATTGACAACTTCTATCAAAAATTTTGTAGCTTCTCAGTTACCAATTTCAGGAAGAACCTTTACAACTGAAGCTATTATTTATCATGATGGTTCTTCGACAACCTCAGGACATTATACATGCTACTTAAAATCTGAAAATGGATGGAGTTACTGCAATGATTCTCATTTAACTTATAAACAACGTTTGCCTTATGACTCTACAAATTCTTATCTAGTGTTTTTAAAACCAAAGTTTTAGTAAAGGGAATTGGCCTTTGAAGACGGGAATAGATAATAAAAGTTAGTTAGTTAGTTAATCTAATATTTTAAATTATTTATCTCATGTAGATACTTTAAGTGGATCTCAAAGTAAAAAATACTGATATATCTGACACAAATTGGCCGTGAGGAAGGTGTAAGGTATGATGTTCTTAGATCTTTTTTCATAGGAAGTCGATGAAATGGAAGTTATAGAGCACAGCAGACTTTTTTACCACCAAAAGTACCTTTACTATCTTCTATTTGGCCTCACGGAAAAGTAAGTGAATCAAAGATTATTGTACATATATGAGATGTATGTTTGAATGGTTTTTTTAAACACAATCTTTTAGATTGTGTTTTTTTTTCCCGCTGTTATATGATGAAGACTTTGAACTCACTAATTTAAGTGAAATTCAATATATTCTGAGAACAGCAAAAATAAATAATGTAACATATTGTAGAAGTTATTGTGTAGTTTGCATTATGTAATTTATATTGTGTTCACATTGTCTCACACTCATTTTCTTTTTCACCCTTATTTACCTCTCTTTACTAATTTACACTCTTTTTTCATCGCTGTTTCTTTACTGCACTTCATTCACAACTTCTCAATCTAATAGGAACTGTCTGCATTTCCTCTGTTCCTTCCACTACTTTTTATCTTTTTCATATTCTCTCAGTACCACTGCTTTAGTTTCCTAACCCTCTCTTTCTTTTTCTCTATTTTTTTTTCTTTCGCACTCATTTTACTGTAGTTCACTTAGTTCTTCCTTTTGTCTTTCTGTGTACTTACTCTCTCACTCCTGTTTTATCCATCGTTCTATAATAACTTCATTCCTTTCATCCCTTCACTCTGTGACTTTACTTCACTCACTCTCAATCATCTTCTATTCCTCTTTTTTATTTATAGTTTCTCAATCAGACTTCTCTCCTTTTCACTCATTTTTCTTTTACTTTCTTATCTTTACTGTTTTTGTTTTGATATTTTACATTCTTTTAGTATCTTACTTACCTTTAGGAATTTGTTCTCTTTCTATTTCTTTTTCCTTTTTTTTTCTTTTTCTACATTACTTTCTTTCTGTTTTTGTATCCTTCACTATTGCTTCATTTCTTAGTAAACTTTTGTAGATTTTTAAACCTCTTGAATTGTTTCTTCTATTTTATTATATATTTTTAAGTAAATATAACGTGTTTTTTCTTTTATCTTTCACAGATACAAGTTTGCATTGATTATATGGTAAGTGTGTTTACAAAATGTTTTTTGTTATCACCTTTGGTTTTATTTTCACTATTTTTCTCTCACCCTACCTCACCCCTGTTTCCTTACTTTGCTTCCCTCACTTATTCTTTTCTTCCATGTTTACTTCCTACCACATTCAACTTCTTTCAGTACCTCTGCCTATGCACACTCCTTCACTTACCTTTTTAACTGGTTCACTTAGTCCCTTTGTGACACTCCTTCTTTTACTCTCTCTCTTCTTTCTCTCTATTATTCCCCATGTCTTACCCTTATTCACTTACATATACCCTCTTTCACCCCTCTTTACTTATATTTACTGCTATTTACTTTCCCTCCGTCACTACTATTCCTTTCCTCTGATTCCGTCACTACCTGTCATTCCCATACTTAACTGTCCTTCCTTTTACTTTCATCATCCATTTACATTCTCCCAGAACCTCTGCTTTAGTCTTCTTCCTATTTCTTCTCTTCTTTTGCTCCCTTATTCATTTTTCTTTTCTCACTTACTTCCTTTTACACTTTTTCTCTGTCTTACTATCTATTACACAGTCCCTCTGTGTTCCTCCCTTTAGCTCTCTTTCTCTTAACACCACTCTCTCTGTCCCCATTCCTTATGGTCACTCCTTCATTATTTTTTTTTTGTTTTTTTTGTTGGTGTGCTGACGGTGCGCGCACCGGGGCGTTCATCGGTATGCGCACCGGGAGCGCTCCAGAGTCAAATATAAAAAAAAAAGGAAAAAACTATTTTAAAATAAAAATATTATCTTAATATACATTATAGTGTTCATTTTTAGAAAAACATACCTTTCTCAGCTAAAGACATTTGTGAAAAGATAAGCTTAGAAATTCACTAAAAAGTACATAGGTATGAAGCCCTACAAAAAGTTAAAAATTAGCATTAAAAAAACCTATGAAATTCACTGAAAAAACCATAGGTTTCACACCAGTTATAGTTAGGAATTAGCATTTAAAAAACCTATGAAATTCACTGAAAAAACCATAGGTTTCACACCAGTTATAGTTAGGAATAAGCAATTAAAAAACCTATTAAATTCACTGAAAAAACCATAGGTTTCACACCAGTTATAGTTAGCTGGAAATTTTACTCGCATAAAACCAATGAAATTCCCACGTTATAGTTAGTCGGACTCACTATAACTTGCGCGTGCAATGCACTGCTGATGACATCACATATTACATCACTCATGACATGGTCAGTGACATCACTCATGACATCACTGATGACACCATCCAGTGAATGTGTGTCTTTCTGAAAAATAAATATGTTTTATATATGTATATATGTATATTATATATGTACTGATAATTCCTAACTATAACTGGTGTGAAACCTATGTTTTTTCAGTGAATATATATGCATAGATGCATAGTATGTTTTCTATGTTTATTACTGAGTTTGCACAGGTGATTTCAGTTAACCACTCGCTTTCACTTTAAAAGGTGTACCTAACCAAGTAAACGCTGTCATGTGATCAAGGCTCCGCTGAGCCGAAACGTCGGTGACTCTTTCTGCGAAATAAAACCTGCTTATACACCTCGAGGTCCGTGTCCGGAGTCTGCTTGCTGTGTTGCACTAACGCGCGAGTTTGGAGACAAACGGTGTACAGGATATATATATATATATATATATATATATATATATATATATATATATATATATATATATATATATATATATATATATATAGATAGATATATAGATATATATAGATAGATATAGATATATATATATATACAAACATATATTTGATGTTTTAATAATGTACTTTTACAATGTATATGACTTTACCACACATGCATTTGCGTTATAATGGCATGCGTGATAAAGTCATATGCGTTGTAAAAGTTTTAGAAATGATGTATTTGCGGAGTAATAGTCCTGCGTTATAAAAATTGCGGAGTGATGGTATGCGGGATGTTGGTTTGCGGAATATCATCACATATTCCCGGGGAAAGGATAGTCCCTTTCTTGCTATTTCTGTGGAGGCGGGCCTTGTGTCTGGATATGCGTGGCGCGAGGCCTGTGCGCAACAGAAGTGGAAAATCTCCAGTGTGCGCTTCAGGCGTCACCGGAAGTTAAGGCGAGATTACATATCCTGCACAATGGCCCCTGTTTGAGCTCCTTTCGGCCCTTGGGAATAGCACCATGCCTGACCTCCATACAGTAAAGCAGGTGCACGTCACTGGGAGCGCAGGGCAAGCACACCCGGAGCTGGAATCTGCAGAACCTGGGAAGAAAAAACAATGAAATATTGGGCACAACGTTCGCTTTTTTTTCCGTAATCCCGTGCCCCGCACATGCCCACGACCCCAGCACACGCCCACAGCACACGATATGAGACATGGCATGAAGGGCGGAACGTACCACACGCCCCCAGCGTTAGTCACGCCCCCAGCACACGCCCACAGCACAACGCAGACACGCCCACAAGGGACTACTTTGCTGGCACGGTTCTTTTACCTTTTAAATGTATATGGTGGGCGTCTGCATAGCCTATGTCCTTCTGCTGCAACTGCCCTTTCCAACGCTGTATTGGGTGTTGTGATTGGTGCTGTGGTTCCTGAGATTACCCGCCTCAAAGGTTTGGGCTCTCTATTATATTAGCATAGATAGATGTACAAAGGCTTTACACATTGCCTCTGAGATAAGCCTGACTGCTTGTGCCAAGCTGCCAAGGGGGTAAGCAGGGGTTATCTCCCTTACCCTGACTAGAAGGAAGGGTACCTACTTGGACAGGGTGCATGCTACTGCCAACTATTGGCCCCCATTTCTAACAAAAGCAATCTACAATTCCAGGGTATCACGCAGTCCATTATGAAGCGCATGGACAAAAAAACTTTGGTCGGGTGGCCTCTTGATCTTTGTAAAGCTCATTTTACATCTCAGAATAAAGGAGATTAAAACTGGGTGTAATAACACGCAGACAATTGAACTCTGCGGCCTCACTTTAAGTGGCTTGTGTACCTCCAAAATATTTTCAAGTACAAAGTCATTGAGAAAGCAACCGTCATCCTTAGACATTTGTAAATAATTTTAATTGCACCAAACATCTGGCAATACAAGTAGTTGACTTTACCCTGAGTGCAGGAGAGAACCCATTAGTGAAAAGGATAAAATAGGGTTTAAAAAGTGATCTACAATGCAAGAAATGGAAGGAACAACAAAACTTGGAGTCGCTTGACTATCAACCCCCAGGAGAGAAGCATGGTACAGTACAATGGGTGACTTATACTTGGTTTCAACTAACTATAAATCCACAACTACCATAAAGCATCCACATAAAGTCTATACCCACCGAACGTCCATAAAGCATCAACACAAAGTCCATTTAGATGATAGAGAACTTCTCCAAAATAAAAAGGTGTGTCGGAAGGCAACACTTAGAAACAGGGGGCACAAAAGAGCTCTCTTTAAAAAATAATTAAATGACGCAAGGATTAAACACACCAAAATACTTTGGACTCTCGAGAAGGTATGGAAGCTAATATTCCCTCTTGTAGCACACCGCCATGTCAAGGAAATTCTGAGAATATGCCAACCGCCTTGGCAACAAAACAATCAGCACAGCAAACAATGTCCAAATCATGTTAAATCACAGTACAAAGGTTCTGAACCGTATCCCACTCCATGGAATGTGGAAGCAGGGAATGAATTGGTGTTCAAGTCGAGGAACCAATCATCTAACTGTAAAGGGAAATAAGATCATACTTCAAACAATACTCAAATACGGCACCCTTGGACCAGTGGCCCTCCCGGGATCATCTTCAGGGATGATGCAGACTTTTGGGCCCCACAAATGCATGACCTCTTTCAAGTCTGTACCTTGTCCTCTAACATTCCAGCTTCATGGAAGGGCTCCATCTTCTGCATCCTATCAACAAAAAGTGTAACAGTTCAAAGCCAAAAAACTGTAGGCTAATAGCCTTATTGGACGTTGAAGGGAAAGCCTTCGTGAAGGTCCTACTATGAGCTGGAAGACTAGGTAACAGAAAATAAGATCATTCCATGCTATCAGACAGGGTTTCAGCCCAAAGCATCCACCATGGACAATGTCATAGTTGTGTCCTTCTTGGTCTTAATTGAAACACTGTTACATCACTTGCATTTTAGATTTAACCTTTCCGCTTTCTATGTCACATTAGCTGATATGAAACTGGCGGCGGAATCTAACATGTAGCTATAACACCTGCCTTTCAGAACACACCTTGCACTTTATTTCTAACTCAGATATGTACTATGTAGAAAAGGGATTGGTTGAGCCTTCGCATTTTTGTTCCGCCGCACCTTGGTTGGCTGAGCTTTCACACCCTAGGCACGTAGCACTCAGGCTTGAATTTGAAACGTTGTTATAACATCCATAGATCAGATTTAGCCTTGCAACTTACTCTTTCATTTTGCACTAGGTGGTATCTATCAGGTGGTTGAATTTTGCATGCTTCTATAACACCAGTACCTCAGAGGTAACTTGCACATTACCTCTTCTCAATCATTTGCACTATGTGAAAGTACAATTATATTATTAACTGCATCGCAGTTTTAAGGTATTTATTATATTGCATATTGTAATGTCTTTATTAGTTCTCGCCTACGCAGCGCGCATGCGCTGATTAGGCAAAAAGAGCTTTTGCCATCGCTTTGGCTTTTCAGCCAAAAACGTGCACACGTTCCATTGCCTTCAATGGCCACGCGTGCACGTGTAGAGATTCACTTGTTGGAGTGAGCACCGCCATATGGTAGCAATTATTGCTCCCTCAAGTGAATCCCGCAGGCCCCCTGCCTTCCCCCTGCTGCCGCGCCAGGTGCAGGCGCAGGCGCGCGCTTGTATTTCTTTGTCACATTAGCGGCAATTTAACTTTCGCTGTACCGCCCCACACACGGCACTCGCGGCAGTGGCGGGCGCTTCTGTTTATCTTCTGAGAGCCATGCAAGCTTTCACTTTTCATTCTTTGTCGCAATGCCAGAAGTGTCACTTTCTCTGTCCTGCGCCACACACACCACTCGCGGCAATGGTGGGTGCTTCTTGTGTTAATCTTGTGTTTACATTCTGAGCGCCATGCAAGCTTTCACTTTTCATTCTTTGTCGCAATACAAGTGTTTTGTTACAATGGTGGCAATTTGACAATTGCCATCCCTTGTCGGTGCTTGTCATTTTCAGCGCACCGTGCGCACATTCAGGTTTACTTTTTCCCTCTGCAGCCTCCTGTTCAAATTGTGTTCATTTACAAAGTTTTAGTCAACAGAAGCATGCCCGGGCAGGCAATGCTGACTTGCTTTCTAATGATTTAAAATACCAAAAACAAGGTGGGAAGGATTGCAGTAATTGCATAATAAATGCCTCAGTAACAGGAATAAATTCCAACTACTTGCCAAGGCATTTGCATACCTATGAATTCGGATTTTGCGTGTGCGTATAAAAGCTCAGCAATTGCTTTGAAAACACACGTAAGCCGTTTGTTGACAAGCAAAAAGTGTGGTTAGCAAATCAAGGAACAAATTGAGCAGCAGCAAACCACAGACAGAAACAGTCACCGATAACGTGAAATAAAACTCTTCAAACTGATCTTACACTAAATGCACCGTGACTTTATAATTACAAATAAGGGACGTGCAAAATACATGGAGGAAGTAACAGCATTAACACTTAAGACATACTTCAATCTTGCTTTACTAAATCAAACAGACAGAAGATTTTACATTCTGCTGAAAAACCAAAATCAAATCACTATTCACCAACTGTGAATTTTCAGCAACTAACCCCTTCTAGTGCCAAGAGACTTACTCAAAGTCATTTAACAAGAAAGTGAAAAGAATGTGCCTTTAATGAAGGCCCGCCAAAAAGATGCAAAAATTCATTAGTCTTTCGCGTTATTTGTGTGGCACTATTGTTATGTTCTTTGTCTGTTAAATAGTTTCTGAGCACATAACATTTCAGCAAGCTTAGGTTCAAGGGGACAACTTGGGGCTGACATTTTATTAAATTTATATTTATAACTGCAAGGATTCAGGTCAAATCATAGTTACAAGCAGTGGTGACAGTTCCAAAGGTAGCAGAAGTAAAGTACAGTATGGACAAAACCACTGCAATTCCTTCAGGAAAACAAGCATTGGCATAGCCAATAGGTCTCACCTTTGGGACATTATAAGTGTTTAGCCTTGCAACACTTGATGTTGTTGCACCAAGAATATTGTGCTGGATAACTAATCACTTATAAGGTGCCAAAGGCGAGACCTATTTGCTATGCCAATGCTTGTTTATTATTGTGAAGATTTTAATTAATAATACACAAGATATTTACTTACATCCAATTAAAAGAAACACCTTTTATCATTAGCATCGATAAATGTACTCAATTTGACCTCGATCCTGATCCTTCAGGCCTCGCTTCTAATCTTGGTTACAGCAAATGACCAAAAAGTGTGTGATTTTGGGCAAATCACTTCATCTCCACATTTCTTAAGATGTAAATATGTGTTATTTAAAAGTAATGTCTGATGTAAGAACTATCTGTACAGTGAGCCCTCAGATATTGTTCGAAATGTGTGCTGCTACCTCTGCCATGACATTTGGTTTGAACCAGATTCAGCACACACAGTACTAATATTTGTTCTGCACCTCACAGTTATGATGCTCCTACTGTGATGACATTTTTCTCTGTAAATTTGTCAACTTTTCATACATGTTTCCTAAACAGTAGTTTAGATATGTGTTTGGAGTATGCAGATGGAATAGACAATATCTGGACAGTTATATGTCAAAGTACCAACTACATGAATATTGGGTTGCAAAAATAATTTTGTAAAAATATTGCCAATCAAAATGTTGACAAAGGGAAGTGTACATAGGTAAATATAGATTTACTATTCTTAACTCCACATCTTCATATCTTAATAAAAATGGGATAAAGTACCTTGCTATGCATTATAACAATATTGAAAGTTACAGAGGAGTTCCTTGACCATGTAGAGGTCATGTAACTTTGAGGGGACCTACTGTCTTCTTATAATATACAGCAGGGAGTACTTTATCCCATATATGTGACTACTTCAACGAACTTGTGACTGAGCAACGCATTTCCTTGTTGGAAACCCAGATCACTACCATAATCCGGGACCTCAGTGAAATCCTAGCCAACCTTTCTGCACCCCAGCAACAGTATCACACCCACTCTTCCATCACTCAGACACAACACAATCCACCCACTACCCCTCGGAAGAGATGGGCAACGAACCCCCTCGCCAACCTATCACAGCGACCGAAAAGAACCAGAGATGCTAAGTCTGAGAACGATGCGGCAGATCTCGCCGCCTCGTATGACAATCATAATGCTGTCACGGTCCAATCCAAAATACAGGTGATCACCGGACTTGGTAGAGCTCAAGCCCTCCCCAACTCACCTAGACCACCGGCCACCCGCACAACATCCCTACGGCCCCCCTTACGAAGAAACCCAAAACAGAGACGACCCCCACAAAATGCATGCTCATAAACTGCAGATCAGCCTCAAAACACGCCACAGAACTAGCAGAATCCATCCTCACTCATGACATCGACATAGCATTCATCACCGAAACCTGGCTCAACAACTCCTCCCTTCCTCTCCTGGACACCCTCATCCCCCCAGGCTTTAAAATCACCAATAAAAACAGAATAGACAATAGAGGTGGAGGCTTAGCGATCATCCACAGAGACAATCTGTCTGTGTCGGAATCAGAATCAGCCAACTACAGCTCCTTTTAGTGCCGAACTGTCAACATCATCACCTGCAAAACAAATCCAGTAACCTGCCATCTTATCTACCACCCCCCGGGCATTTCCACCGCCTTCACCGAACATCTGTCTGACCAAATTGCCCAATGCTCCCTACGCTATGCAAACATTCTTATTGAGGGGCGATTTCAACCTATGCTGGAACGAAGATAATAATCCACTTATACTACATTTTAACAAGCTAGTGTGTGCCATCATAGCCAATCAAGACACAGTGAAGATAAACCACACCCTGCCCATAGACTGGTCTGACCACCACCTAATCCTTTTCCAAATCTCTCACCCAGTCTCCATTCACTCCCCAGCCCAAGGACAACCGAAATGGACCAGAAATCTCACGCGGATCAACACGACTGACCTGGAAGAAAAAATCCCCTCTCTACTCACTCCCTCCTCGGCTGAACATTCCACAACTGAATTCACGGACCACTACAACACTTCCATGTCAACTAATCTCGATCAGATTGCCCCTGTGAAACTAAAGAAACCCAGGAACATTCCATCCAGATCCTCATTCAACACGGACATCAATAACGAAAGGAGACAACTTAGAGCCACAGAAAGAGTCTGGAGAAACAACCCCTCCGCTAGCACTCTCGAACAATTCAAAGCAGCGCGGAGAAGGTACAAAAAACACATCCGCAATGAAAAAAACGACTTTTTCTGCTCCGCCTTGGACAATGCAAAAAATAGGCCTAATGAACTCTTTAAAATCATCAAGCAACAAACCACTAAGCCCACAATAACCTTCACCCAGGCCTCCACGGAACTCTACGAAAATTTCGCCAGCTTCTTCGAAGAAAAAATCACCAAGATCGAACACTCACTAGACACCAGCAACAATCCCGACAGCGAAAGCCTTCCCCTAGATACTACAGAAAGCACATGCAGGGCTCGAAAATTCCACTCGACCGCTCACATAGTTGAGCTAAATTAAACAAGGTCAAGCTATTTTTAGGTCCTACTCGCCCTTTCTGGCAAGTAGGAAAACAAACCAACTTTTGCCCTCTGTCTGTGAAAACGGAGCAAAGGTGACAAGATAACAAGATTTAAAGGCATTTTTAATGCTCACAAAGTTAATGAGCAATAAAGATGCCTTTAAATCTTATCTTGTCACATTTGCTCCACTTTTAGAGACGGAGGTCAAGTAGGTTGCAGTTAGGTCGAGAACATTTTTCGAGCCCTGACATGTCCTCACAACACAACTACATGGAAGGCCTTCGCCCCCATCACAGAAACCGAGATTATCAAGCTAATCTCAACCTCCAAACCCACCTCTCACCTCCTAGACCCTATACCTACTCAACTGACTAAAAACCTCAAACTCGCCATAGCTCCCTTCTGGTGCAGATTCATCAACAGCTCCCTCCAATCCGGCACTATACCTGATTGCCTCAAGGTTGGCCAAGTCACACCACTACTAAAAAAACCAGGCCTTGATTGCACGGCCCTGAACAACTTCAGACTCATCTCCAATCTCCCCCTCCTATCAAAAAGCCTGGAGAAATGTGTCCTCTCACAGCTAACTCAACACATGAACAACATCAACCTTCTTGACCCCCACCAATCGGGATTCAGAAAAGGGTTCAGCACCGAGACTGCGATCCTCAACATCAGAGACGACATACACCAGTCACTTGACTCTGGCAAATGCTGCCTTCTCATTCTCCTCGACTTATCAGCAGCCTTTGACACAGTAGACCACCAACGTCTCATCAAGGACATTAAAGAAAGGGCAGGTGCCGATAAAAAGGTCCTCCGATGGTTCACCTCTTTCCTCCAGAACCGCTCGCAAAAGATACAAATCAAGAACCTTACCTCCGACCTCCACCCTGTCAGCAGAGGTGTACCCCAAGGCTCAGTGCACTCACCTCAACATATACATGGAACCTCTCACCACCATTCTTAAAAAGGCAAAGATCCCCTTCCACCTATACGCCGACGACACCCAGATCTATCTAGAAACCTTCTCCCCAGACGACATCCTCAGACTTAATAACACTCTAAAAGAAATTCAAGGCTGGCTATCCCAAAACCACCTTAAACTCAACCAAGTAAAAACGGAGATCCTCCTCATCTCCAACAAAGAAGAGAACCCACAAATTGCGGAGTGGCTTAAGCTTTGGTCGCTCTAAACGGTAACCTCACCTTGGCCAAGCCTGTAAAATCATTAGGAATCACCCCAGACCCCAAACTGGACATAACCAACCACATCAAAAACTCCGCAAAGTCTGCCTTCCTCAACCCAATGCTTCTATACAAAATCAAACTATTCATTGCAACCAAAGACCTCAAACAAGCCACACAATTGCTGGTGCTATCTAGACTCGACTACGGTAACGCAACCCTCACTGCTGCCTCAAAATCCAACTTGGCTCCCCTCAGAACAACCCTCAATGCAGCAGCAAGAATGGTCACTGGAAACAGGAAATATGACCCCATTTCACCAACACTAAGAGAACTAAAATGGCTTCCAGTTGAACAGCGAGCCAATTTCAGAACGGCATGCCTCACGCACAAAGCCCTCCACACTGGAAAACCAGAATATTTAGCCGCCAAACTTAAGAGGGCCGGGCAGACGAGAAACCTCAGGAGCTCAAACTCCCTCCTTCTCATCCCCTTGAAAACACGCAAACACAAAACAGCTGCGAAATCATTTGCTGGAACCACGCCCAAAATTTGGAACTCCATCCCAGCAGACATCAGAACTATCCCTTCCTTCACAAAATTCAAGAAACACCTTAAAATCCTCCTGCTGAACCGCGCCCTTCCAAATGGATAGCCACGCTACCCCTGAGGACGGTGTTCTCTGACCTGACTCTGCTCACATCCTCCTCATCCCTGCTCATTATTAAGTGGCCTCACGATCCTCGGATCACCTCTACTCAGCATTCAACAAGGCTACCTCAGGACTCTTCCACTCCGCCTTGAAGGTTCGGGACCCCTGGTCTGCCGATCCTTTTAGGTCTACCGAAATCAGCATTCAACAAGGCTACCTCCGAACTCGTCCATCGCTTCCATAAGCCTTAGCACGTATGGACTACCGAATGGTTCTTTTCTTTTTGCTGACGATTACTCTAATATGCTTAACTACCTTGAAACAATGCTGTAAAGCGCTCCGATACCCTCGAGTCTGGTCAGCGCTATATAAAACTCCTAAATAATAATAGTGTTTTCAATACGTTGAATTATACAGCAATCTTGAAAGCCCCAGATACCTGCCCCGTAAATTGCAGTACTTACACACTGTGCACAATATATTTTTAGTAGTATATGTGGTGGCCTTCTCATCAATGTTTTAGAAAAATTGAAAAGTGCTGCAATAGATTTCATAAAAAGTAGGGACCTAGCCTTAACGGCTGGTGACAAAGAACCAGATTTGTCAAAAAGAACTCCCAGATAGCTGAATGCGGGGGTAATCTCCACCTTTTTTCCCCCCGCCTGGAAGCTTCTGATCTTCTTTCTACTATGGCCACATGACATCACAAAGCTTTTTTTGCGTTCAATTTTATTCAGAGACTGGCCATAAAACTTGTATAAAAACAAAGGGCCCTCTGTAGTCCTATTTGAGTACAGGACATGAGGATGGCGTCGTCCGCATACAAAAGAGAAGCAATTGGACGGGAATTTGCTAATGGTGGTCCCTGGTGTTTGACAGAGCGTTGGTAAATAATGAGAGCAGGAGAGGTGCCAATACACAACCCTGTCTAACACCACGTTCAACTTTAAATGGAGCGGTGCACTCACCCTCAATGCCGTAGCGGACCTTTGCTGTGGCTCCTGTATATAATTGTCTTAAATATTGTATTAAAACTGGGTCTACTTTCATATCTTTTAAAATCCCCCATAGTTTCTCATTGGCTACACAATCAAAGGCCGCTGAGAGGTCTACAAAGGACAGATAAAAATCACCTCCCTTTACTCCAACATATTTATCAATTAAAATACTTAAATTCAAAATCTGCTCATTTGTGCCTAAGCCAGCTCTAAAACCATATTGGACTTCACTTAAAATATTGTTTTCTTCGGTCCATCCCTGTAGTTTTTCTTAAACAATTCTGCCCGATACTTTCATTAGAGAATCCAACAGGGATATTGGGCGATAAGAAGCAGAGTTCTCTCTATCACCCTTTTTAAAGATAGGTACAATGATGGATTCCGACCATGTTTGGATAAAACCTCTTTCGCATCACGCTTTTAAAACTCTTGTTAAGATCAGACCCCATACCTCGAGATTGGATTTATATAAATCGATTGGGATCCCGTCTGGACCGGCAGCCTTGCCTCTCTTACTTGCGTTGACTGCCATAATGACATCTTCAATTGAGAAGTCAAGTTTATTGGGTAAAAAGGGCTGTTGAAGGGTCTCCATTTCTGGTCTCTCAAGGATACCCTCGTCTGAATTTTGTCTTGCGTAAACAGTAGAGAAAAAGTTAATCCATACCTGTTCTTCAATTGCCAACTCAATAGTAGGTTTGTTTGTTTTATTAGCACGAAAGGGTGCATTTACCGTGGCCCAGAATTTCATGCTATCTTTGGACTCGGCAGCCTCAATAAGATCGTCCCCGGCTTTGTTTTTTTAATTCTATTAACCTGTTTTTACAGGTTGCCTGGTATATTTTCCTGCACTCCCTAATTACACCCATGTCTCTTGCTTCGCTGTGCAATGCCTTTTTCAATCTGCTGTAACTCTTGGAGCAATTTTTATCAAACCATCCATTAATTCTATTTTAGGAACGCGTGGTGTCTTTAAAAAGGGTAGTTTTTACCACATCAGTGATGTTTTGAAAAGCTATTAAGATATCATCATGGGTCGGGTTATCGCTTAGTCATTTTGAGATTGGGTCAGCGGCTTTGGCTATTATTTCGTTGCCCAGTTTTGAGCAATCCCGACTTCCCCAATGGATAGAATATCCGTTTTTTTCCCAAGCGTTATGTCCCGTACCCATGCTATCTTATTGCCAGTCTTACTGCAGTCCCCACTTGGGGTGTTTATGTTCACACTAATAGCCAGATGATCACTCATAACATTTTGGTGTGTAAAGAAAGCCTTCACATAGCTCGCATAGTGGTTTGGGATGATAATGAAATCTATGAGTGATTGGGTTCCTCTCCCCATAAATGTATTTTTTAACTTTACAGTAGGGGTACACAGGCGATTAGAGAATCCCAGGTCATGTTTAAACATGACCTCGTTGAACTGGTCGCCCTTAGTGGTATGCTGAAAATGGAATGAAGGATCAAAATCATCTAAGGTTCACCCGCACTTTCCGCCACCTACCAGTGGGCACAAGCTAGTGTTAAAATCGCCCCCTCAGATGGGTATAGTCTCAACATTAACATTTAGAGCGTACTTTGCCATATTTGCACTTAGTTTTCCCAGGACTAATCCTAAATGTTCTAGTTCGATATTGTTATAAAAGTTTACGAGGAACAGGGCGTTATAATTATCCATCTGAATAGACACCGTTTGATAAAATATTTCTGAATTAACCATCGCACACTTATATGTGACCAATCAATTCGGAATATATGTACATAATCCGCCTTTTGGCCTACCACTAGGGGATTGTATCGCAGGTGTATGAAAAGTCTTGAACCCATTTATGTGGATGGGTTCAATTGCCAAGGTCTCTTGGAGACACAAAACATCAAATTTATCAATGTAAGTTAGCCATGCCTGATCCACCACCTTTTTTTTAGGCCCGCCACGTTCCAGAACAGGATTCTGAGTATACCTTCCGGGGTAACTTTACGAGGCTGAGCACCGTTACTATTACTTAAGTTAATTTCTGCTTCAGCCTCATTATCTCTTGGCTGCACTATCTTATTAACCGTGCTCCCAATGGGAAACTGAGAGCCTCTGCTATAAACTAAGATGCATTCAACTGTGTCCTCTTTATCTCCTACCTGTGTGATCTTATCACCCACGTTATCAGGTTTTGCCGAATTCCCGGGTATATGGCCATCCCTTGTGGTTGGATGTCAATCAATCCCGTCCATTGAACTAAGGGGGCCAAATCTATTTGACACAACAACTGAGTAATCTATTTCCACCTGTCTCCAGCCTGTCCTGTCGAAATTAGCCAAGATATTAGGGTTTTGGGGTGGGTAAAAAAATCCCAAAAGGGTGGACTTGTATGCTAGTTTCGGTTGAATTTGCTCTGTATACTCTTCTTAGAACTTCCCTAACTAGGGTCGGTGCACCTAGGGACAACACTATACAATCACCTTCATAAAATGTATCACGTTTGCCCACACAGGCCACCCTCCATACCATTTTAAACTCTTTGAAGAGGGCATTTGTTAGGCCTGTCCTCTTGCCCAGCCAATCAATTGTTTTATTCCTCAAAGCAGGCCAGGATTCTTCAGTGTGAGGTGATAGTTTAGGGACGTTTGCTAAAATAATAGTGTAGGGTGTTGCCGCTGGAGGAAGGTTGAGTGTTTGAGCATTATCAGGCTCCCCGCCCACATGATTTGCCTGCCCAAAACAGTTAATTCCATCCCTTGACTCAACCCCTAATTTTTGGCCCTCCCCTTCTAGAGTGTTAGAAGTAGATCCCTTTTCTATCGATATATGCTTATTCGCCTTAGGGGTGGATGTGGTGATTCGAACACTCTGTCTTTCAGTTACACCTTTTTTCTTAACTTTCGGGGAGGTCGTAATAGTATTACTCCTATAAGATTGCACATTATTCCCCGAAGAATTCTGTTTTGGTGCATCCCTGCCTATTACATTTGACTGAAGACCCCCAAGTAGTTTCCCTACGTTGTCTTCGATTTTATCCAGCCTTGAGCTTAATGAATTTATTGATAATTGCATGGATGCTTCAAGACCTTTTATAGCTTGCAGCACTTCAGCTGTCTCACTGGGGGTTATCGTTGCTGTTTTTCTCCCCTTTGGGGGTACCCGAATCCCTCAGTGTTTTGTTCCTACCCCCCTGTGTTTCTATGTGCAGCCTTTTTGATTGGGGCTTAATAGATTTAGGGGTAGTAGCTAGTGCTGGGTGTATCAAGGCTATGTCTCCAAAATTATTGGTTGTTACCATTCCTTTGGCCAAATTACAGCCAGTTTTCCTTAGAGTTAACTTGTTTACTTCAACCACATCAACTGAATGTCATCATCAATTATCTGGACACACCCATTATTAGTTTTAACACGGCTACCTGTGACTGTAACTGTCAAGCTGGTTTCACAAATCGCTTTATTGGCCACATCCTGATGTTGCGGGGCAAGATGGCAGAATCATTACATATTTTTTCTTCCACTGAAATGATCTGCCTCTCAATATCACCCACAGTCCCTGTTAAGTAGTTCAATAAAGACATGTTAACTTTCCTATGTTTACTCGGGGCTTTCGATATGTGGCTTGCAGCTTGCTTTCTTTTCCCCATTTTTACACTACCACTCCTATGAGCGCAGTTCAACACTTTGTTGGACCCTCGAGCCTGTTAACACGATATTTCACCAACTAATAAATACACAACTTAAAAACCCGAGAGTATGAGGCCCCTAATGGCCACTAATTTAAAAATGTTTAAGAATAAAATCAGAGAGTCTAAAAGTGAGCTAGGCGTGTGCAAAGAGCAAAGAGCAAATTACGCAGTCCAAATTGGATTAGCAGCCTTAAGTCTCTTATGTGCAAAAAGGTGCTTGCATTAAGTGCTTAGTGCAATGTCATATAAAACAAAAGTCCACAAGAGACAACAGTATGCCCCAGATATGGCGGAATGACAGTACCTTGCTTAGTAGTTCAAATAATATCTCGTATCTGGAGACACAACAATGGCGGCCCTCCGCACTCGGGACTCGGTTCCTGCCCTCCGTGGAGCACCCGCGAGGCAGAGGGCTGCAGGCCCAGCAAACGTGGCAGATAAGATGGCAGGTAAGGTGGCTGTAAAAAGTGTTCTAATTCAATATCAGTAAAATAAAAAATACAAGGACCTGAAACTGAACCTTTATCCGCAGCTTGGGTAAGTAAAAAATGCTTCCAAAGGTATGTTGTTTGTGTGTTTGCAGGTGAGAATGTGTTTGTGTCGGAGATTATATATGTATGTGCAAGGGAGTACCCAGAATATTAAAATACCCACCAACACACTTTGAATCAAAGCAGGGTCGCCAACATGCTGTTGTGTTCGATTTTAGATTCCAAATGAATTTGCTGATTCATACCCTTATCTAGGTACAACTCGTGTTGCCCTTATAGAGGCATAGATATCCAGTCCTTATTGAGGCATAGCCCATGCTGCCCAAATACAGGCATGGCTACTTCCATTCGTTCATCTACGTCACAACGATTTCTTGGAAAAACAGACTCTTAAGCCGTTAGGGACTTCCCCTTGCTTGAATATTGATTTCTCCAAGAACTCATTTATTATGCATGAACAACTATTCCTTAGGGGTTCATTCATGACATTCAAATGCCCGACTTTACGTCAAAGCTGGCATTCTTAAACACCTTCAAGGTATAAATATACCTTCACTTGCTATGGCAAAGCACAGTGTGGTTCGGTGCAGTTCGACTATCTACTTGCACGACGCAGCTCGCTACAGCAGGTGCCGAAGGAAGCCAACTTTCCAGTTGATGCACTGATCAATAGCTGTCATCCTCCTGCCGAGAAATCCAGCTCCAGTGTTTCTGACTCCCCTTGCGGGGTGTTGGGATATCGAGTCCAGTGAAAGAGATACCAACCTCTCTCATTCTAAGGTAGGGAGCTGTTTAAACCTAAAGAAACCTTTGGCAATAATTGGCAAAACTAAACCTATGCTAAAGACAAAACCTACTTTTTCCCTAGTACTGGATCTAGGTTAGGTACACTGGGGTAGGTGTATTTTAGAAGCACCATTTGAGTATTTTAGCCTGTGTTATTTATGTATGTATTTCTACATGTCATAGCAACAGACAATGCTATTACAGTATTATTTTATATAACTGTTTACGCTGTACGCATTATACTCTGCCTTCTGTGTAACAATTGTAGCAGTTCACCTCTCTTGCATGAGAAGGAAGACTGTTCAATAAATCCCTTTTTATTGAAACGCCCGGCTCTCTATTTCTATGCACCTCTGTAGAAACGAAGCATGCACGATTGACTGAGTGAAATAGTTAGCTATTGTTTCCACAACTCTGAAGATATCGTTTCACTTCTTGGGGAAACAAAGTTGTTATGTTTATGCAGTTGTCAGCAAAGAATCCCTTCTTGTGTCCTCGAGAAAGTTTCTAGTGACCTCTTAGCTAGCTGGCACTCACATTAAGTTTAGTATACTCGATAGAGACATACTGATCTCAGTCTTATGTCAAATATAGTGTATATTATTCCAATGCGCAGAGCCTATTGGGAATATAGGAACTGCACTACAAAGAAAGCGAAGCAACGTGAGCCTGACTTTCCCTAGAAGAGCTCCCTTGACTGCCACCCAAGCATCTATCAATTCATCCTTTTTTTTAACAGCTGATACCCTCCATTTCACCTTTATGCTCTGTGATCCATTTTTTCTATAAACCATTATTCAATCGTTAACCATTTCTTCAATAACTGGGCTCTTCCATCCAACCATCCATTCACACTCCCATCAGCTATGCATGCATCCATGTAGACATTCATCCACCCTTTGACGTAGCCTTCTATCAGTAAATGCATCAAATCATCATCGAACTTTTTACCACCCACCTTTTCACTCTCTCACCTTTCCATTTACTCTACCAACCATTCATTTTTCAACAGTTTATCCCCCTATCTATCCTTTCACCTTCCATGCATCCATGTATCATTGGTCTTTCCATCATTCCTATCTTTCTTTTACCCTCCTTCCCAACCTTCCTCCCTTCACTTTTCTATTCACCCATCTTACTTTCATCCTCACTTCCACTGGCTTTCCTATTTTATTGCCTGTGTTCTTTCTCTAAATTTTTTAAAGATGTATTTTACTTGTCCAATTTACTGAGGCTGCTATTGCCCTTCAGCAATAATTATGAGCATTTGTCTGCACCTTTGCATTCAGAAGAGGCCCATAAATAACCCCACCCCACTGTGGCTGTTAAAGCGGTGGGTTCACAACACCCTGTGTTATGTATACGTGAGTGTGTGTGTGTGCGTGGTGAGTGTGGGTGTGCATGTGTTTATGAGAGAGACTCAGTAAAAGGTAGTGAGAGATAATGAGTGAGATTGAGGGCCAGTAAAGACAGAGTGAGAAAGTATAAGTGTGAGATTAAGAAAGAGAGACTGCAAGTGGGTAAGAGTGGGTGAGTGAGACTGAACTATTAGGAATGATTGTGAAGGCGTGTTAGAGTGTGACAATGAGTGAAAGTGAGTGAGTGTAACTAGGAGAGAATGAGTGAATCAGATAAGTGAAAATAAGCGAGAATGAGTTGGAGTAAGTGAGTGAAAATGTATGAGTGTGAGTAAGAGTGAATGTGAGCGAGTGTGAATAAATGAGAATAAGGTGGTGGATGTCCCTTATGTATCTGTGGTTTTGTACCCACCCATAAAGAAGACCAATTCAAACTGACTGGGGAATTACACCAATTCTTCAGAAAAATAAGACTTAGGTCTTACTTCCAAAATAAAGAAAGACCAACCCACTAGGACTCAGGACTGAGGACCCCATCAAAATTCACACCCACGGCTGCCAAGATACCAAGTGAAATCCTAACATTTGAAAAAGCTGTGCTAAGGGATGTCAATGGACTGGGACCAACAAAACTGTATAACAACTTACCGTTGAGATTGAGGGGAGCCCTACCCGAACTTACAGGCGACCCCCTATTGTAATAAAGCCAGCCAACAAAGATTGAAAAACAATTAAAAACAATACTCTTGAATCACAGGATTTGAGGGAAATAGCGGGCTGGGTGGGGGGGTGTATTAATACCCAGGTATTAATTTTAATGACTGGGTATTAATTGTTGCCATGTTATTAAAATTATATGGAAAACACATAAAAAATTGGTTAACATGGCTAGATGTACAAGAAATTTATTTTTAAACTAAAGAGCAAAAATGAAACATATTTTGAAGTAAACCAATATTTATAGTTATTAAAAATATTTTCTAGAACACATAAAACACAAATATGTAAAGGTTTATTTATTTAAGAAAATATTTAACAGTGGTTTAAAAATTTGAAAATCTAAAAATAGGTCAGAATACATATTCTTTATTTAAAATACATTTTGTACAAATATAATGCAATAACAATTTCAAATAATTTTTTTGTGTTTTTCCCATGCTATTTCATTGAAGTCCATAGGAGAAGGTGTCCTTTCCTTTTTACTTTCAGGGTTCATATAAGTGGTTTTGGCTTCTGTTTCTACAGTCGGTGGAGCGTCACAGTCAACAATCGAAGCAAGGCAGAGCTGTGGTCAGGTAAATCAAATTTAATTTATTAAACAGAGATTATAGGCAGTCAATGTTATTGTAAGGAGTTGGCTAGATGTATGTTTAGTACTAAGATGTATGCTTTGAATGTTTTAACAACCATTTTGATTCCTATCAGGTAGCGGCTTTAGGCCCACGTCGGGATGATTTTTACTAATTTGTTTTTTTTTAAAATAAGTTTAAAGAAAGATTTTAATTTCTTTTAAACCAAAGCGGGAAAAACCAATATCTTTTTTTTAACTTTTTAGTGTTTTTTTTCAACAAATTATACTGTGTTCACTTGCACTGAGAACATGTGGGATTAAGCGCAAAAAAGATATCTTGGATCGGCTATTGGATTTTGTGGACATTTTGGAATTTATTTTCTGGATTTTTGATTTATGCTGGATTTTTGGAGCATGTAGACCTTTTGTCTTTTGGATTTGGAAATCATTCCAAAGGATATGGATGGATTTCAACTGTATGGACAGTTGACTGCACTGATGGATTTGTTGTTGCATTTTTTGACAAGAGACACTACTTTTACTGGATTTATTTTTTGAGAATCCTTTTTTTTAGATTACACAGTAAATTTCGCATTAGTGATTTTGCTTGAAAATATGGGTATGCCAATCTGTGTCTCTGTTGGTAGTTTATAAATAGGGCTCCCGGTTTTATGGTATTTATTTTTTCTACATTTCCGTCTGTATTTATCCATATTTATTTTTTGCCAATTTTTTCTGAATTTATCCATTTCTATTTTGTGTTTTCTGTATAAATGAAGCTGCCATGGTTATTTTTCCACATTTATTTCACTGATAAATGTATACTCACCTTTGAATGCCCAAAAGGTTTCAGCAGTATACCGTGCAATAGCGTTATCTGAAAACACTAGCATTGTAGAATAGCATCAATAACTGTAAATCTGCACTTAATTAAGCTTAACTAGGAAATCTGTTGCCTTTTTTCATTTCCCCTAACTCTCAATCTGTACACCTACTGACCTGGCAATCTTGATTGACAGCAGAAAAAAACATCCAAAGAAGAGATATTTTTCATATTTTTCTGCATTAAAAAATAAATACAGAGAGGAAAAAAAATCGTTTTCTGTCTGTATTTATCTGTAAAAATCAGTAAAAACGGAAAACTGGGAGCCCTATTTATAAAGGGTTTAGGATTGCTTCATGAATTGTGTATTGAAATGTTGGATTACAGAAGTGCTTGTGACTCTTGGTGAAGGGTGGTTGTTTAAGAATCACCAAGAGTTCAAGAAAGAAGACAACTGCAGGTAACAACCCTGACATTCCTTCAATTTAGAAAAATTATTTTAAAAATGTAAATCAATTTTTTTTTTTTAAGAATGCAAAACAGGCCAGTAAAATTCAACAGGTGTTAGTGACGGTTAGAAATGTAGTATGTGTGCAATATTGTTCAGGTAATCTGAAGCCACCATTAACGAACACTGTTGAATTTGTCCCAATAATCGCTCTGACATTTCTTTTGTTCTTTTGCAAATTTATGGGTTCAGACTACAAGTCAATGATTGAGCTATTCTCATTTCTTGAAAACTTTGTTCCTTCCTCAGAATTTCCAAGAAGAGATAAAAGTTTGGGTGTGATTTTTCGTTAGATTTGTTGAAGGAGTTGTGCCATCCCTTTATGGCATTATCAGTCTTTGCACCTCCTTCTAAGCAGGTAGTGTAACAGTTCCACCACTTATCAGAGAACATTGGCTTCCCCTTGCGACTTGACCTGCTTGGATGGCCAATCCATGTGTCCTCAAAGTAATTTAGTATGGGGGCCAATTTGTCTTTGTTAGTTTTAAAATGCTCAGATTCAGTAAGTGATGTATAGAATTTGTTAGAACTGGGGATTTCGGGTTGGCTAAGGCTTGCGCCAAAGCCGGGCAGAAACCACCATTCAACGTCAGGGCAAGGAAGTCACCCGCCAAAGATTACCCCTGCTCACCCCCTTGGTAGCATGGCACGAGCAGTCAGGCTTATCCCGGAGGTGATGTGTAAAGCGTTTGCGAGCGCACCCAGCAACAACACCCAAGGCCCACCACAAAAGAAACTCCACACAAGGTTATATAGAAAAATAGCGTTTGTATTATACCAAACACATTAGATAATAAACACACAATTTACACTGGCACTGGCAGAATTTACACGGGGCTATATACACAGGACAGGGCCACATGGACCACTGTCAGGAATAAGCACTTGGTAGAACTAGCACTTAGAACATAGAATAATTGTAGCCCCAAATAGCAACTGTAGCACACAACTAGTAACCACTGGTAAAAGGTAAGTACACCCTCCGCAATCCTAAACACCTTAGGCATATATCACGCAGGGAACCATGAGCTCACTAGCATAACTATACTAGGAAAAACAACCTCCTAAGTATAAGACACATTTAGAGGCATCACAAGCATAAAGGCATTTGCAGATTATGCATAAATCACAGTAGGGAAGTATCACATTTGCGCAAAAATCACATGAGGCAAAAACAAGTACCCCACACAAGGGCACAACACATGAAACTGTCCGCAGGCCAACTTGGCCTCTCAGGGGCTGAAATGCCCTGTGTCCAGAAAAGTCAGGGCAGGCTGCGGAGGCAGCAAACAGAAGGATAAGCAGAAGAACAGGCCTAAACGAGGCAGCTGCCCACTAAGTGCTGGGTATCTGTGGAATGGAGCCTGGCACCAGTGTGCCTCCTGGCTCTCCTGTGGGGCTCAACAACACAACAGTGCCCCAAAATCACGGGGGCGTTGTGCAGGCTCTAAATCATTAAGAAATGCGCCACTTGTGGGAGCCTCGGGGGCTCTGAACAAAATGTGCCCGGGAGCCTCGTGGGCTCTGCATTGCCAGGAAAATGCTGCCACCACTGTGGGAGCGGCCCTCTGCCAGCTGAGGCCGCTCTACCACTAGAAATGTCCCCGTGATAGTTGGAACCCGACAGGCTCTAAATAAACAATGCCCCCGGGAGCCTCGGGCTCTAAAACAATGTTCCTCTAAACCACGTTGGAGCCACGGGGCTCAGAATTAAGTAATGGGGCGTGGGACAGGCCACCACTAAACCCCCAGATCGGAGGAGCGGGACTGGTACTCTGCTCCTCACCTTTTCCCTAAAGCGGCCCGCAACGGCGGCCCCGCTCAGGAAAGGGACTCTTGTGCTGTGCCTTGCTCTCACGTCCCCCCCCCCCTCTCTGGCAGCTCCACTCACCGGTGGTCTGGTCTCTGGAAGCGGCTTCGGACGCAGGCGATCTCCTCCGTCTGCTGGGGCTCTCGACTGCTCGCGGGAGCCTTGGCGGCTTCACTGGTGCCGCGGGCGGGGCTCTCCCTCACCGGGGCCTCGCTGGCGGCTGCACCTCTCCTTCGGGCACCGGAGCGCGGGGTGGGCTCCTGTCTGCCTCTGGCTTCTTCTGGGCAGTGAGTGGGGCCGGCGCTCCAGCGGCGCTCAGGCCGCCATTGTCAGCTTCCTGGAGGACGCTTCCTCTGTTGCTGGGCACTCTCAGCGAGCACCAATCACAGCGCAGCTCGGGGAATGACGTCACGGGGGTGCCCCGGGCCAGCGGTGATTTATTTTCTTCTGGGCGCCTACGAAGGGTAGACTCCCCATAAACTGGACGATAAAGCAGGGTGGGCTCCTGCTACTTAAAGTATTAAAAAGAAGCGGGGTAGGCACCCGCTATGCAGTGGGAACAAATAAACGGCCAGAGATACAGGGCTCCTGCAAAAGTGAAAAGAAAGTGCTCCCAAGCGCTAGGGGAACAAATCCAGCGCTCCCAGGCGCTGCAGTGATAAAGAAATAAAAGCAAAGCGCTCCCAAGCGCTAGTGTCTCCAAAGTCCAGCAAAAGTCTTGTAGGAGGTGGGGGGCAAAGGCCGGGCCCAGAGGCCAGCTCACAGGGCCCTCCAGGCAGGGAGACAGTCCCCAGTGGCGGTCCTCCTGGCGCCCAGCAGCAGGCCCCCCTCAAGGTAGGATCAGGAAGAGAACCTTTTCATGGGGTCACAGCCCCTCTTTTATACACACTTTCCCTTTGTCTGAGGGTGCAGGGTGGGGGAAGACCAGTTGCAGCTGGTTTTGGAGCACTCTGTTGTGCTCAGCCCCTATCCCTATTCAGAGGACAGGCTAGGGTCATCAGTCGCACCACTGGGGGCAGAGCCAGCATTGTATAGGGAAAGCCCAGCCCTAGTCAGGTAGCAGGTGCACTCCTCCCACCTATCTGGCTGTCAATCTCTCTATTCACCAACGGGGCAAACCCATCCTGACTGCTGTAACCAGGCACACCAGCCAGCTCCAGCCAATCACAAGCCAGACAGTCACTTCATATTTATTTCACAGACATGCCAACTTCTAGAAGTGGTACTTCCACACTAGACACATTGAAGCCGCACACATCATTGCGCAGCATTTACTCTCACAAGTTCGCATATACCAAACTCAACCCTGCACTCCCCACACATCAGGAACTAACATGGACACATCCATTCCCCATGCATTCCTATGGGAGGGCAGGCCAATCTCACCACACACACGCACTTTACACTGGGACACAGTGTTAAAGTGCGCAGAAGCCAAAAATCACTAACACCAGGTCATAACTAAAAGCAAAAAGTTTAGGGGTGAACCTGCCAGAAGGGCCAAGTCCAACACAATTCATCCACACTGTCAGGATGTATAAATCATAAAGCAGTTTGTTTCTTTAATTCCTAATTGCAGATTACTGTCTGAAATGTAATCCTCAACCAAGAATGTTTTTTTCATTTTTCTCCAATAGGCCTCTGAAAAGTAAAGAAAACATCCTTGAATTTGGGTAGCAGGATACATTTTGGTAATGATGTTAATCATTGGTAATTCATAATCAATTATCAATTTCCTAAGACTTTTATTGAGCGCTTTCCATTTTACAACTCTTAAAAATTCTGTGTATTTTGATGTTTGCTTATCAGGGAGTAAACTGTATACCAAAGGAACTGTAGTGTTATTAATGTTGGCATGAATAGTGTATATCTGGGTGAATAGATTGGGTGTGGATTTAAAGGTCCCAAATATCAATAACCTCCAGATTTACAAGGTTATGGGTTGTGCTAAAGATTAGTATCCTTTTCTGAGGGTTTTTGTTGTTATGAAAAAGAAAAGTTTTGTTAGTAAATGTTTCAGTCAGTTCAAGAGGAATGTTAATATCAGAGTATGTTTGGGGTGTAACACATTGGAGGTTACCTTCCTGTTTTTTACTTTGGATAATTCTGCTAGTGTTAAGAATTATGGGCGTGCCACTTGCTACATTCATAGGAATGTTTTGGGATACCTCCCTCAAAACTGTGCCACATGGTTCAATAGAGGTGGATGCAAGTTCTTTCATTTGTATTAATGTTTTCTCTAACCTCAATCTCCATTCCAGAGGCTGAGTGGTTTGCTGAGTGGTCTTTTCAACAGTGTCACCAAGCGTAACCACTCTGCCTGTGCAATGGGACGAGTAATACTGCACACACCTCAAATGACTCAGTTAATCTCTCCTTAGAATAAAGGTAGCAAGTGTACTTTAGGAGTTGATTTCCTCTTTGGGGTTTAACATAGCTGGCTTGTCTCCCTGATGCCACAATGTATATGTCTGTAAAACAAGGGAGAAAAGGACATTTTGTATTATAGTTTTTTGTATGAAAATTCTTTATACTTTTAACCTGCAAAGAAAATATTGCCAACTTGTCTGCCAATTGGCATTCTAAAAACATATTTTTAATTCTATTGCTGCAGTCAGCTTTTAAAAACTGTCACTTTTTTACTCTGATTTAAAGGTGAGACATGTAAAAAGAAAGACAAAACTGATATTTGTGCAAATGTTACCTCATTTTCTTTGTCTGAGTGGTGTACTTTTGGAAGGTGAGGGTGCTTTTCTGCTGGTTTTGGTAAGATGAATTACTCCCTTCATGGGGTTGCTGGTTTGGTCTGTAAGGAAAAGATCACATAAAGAGGAGTGTTCTGTTTGGTTGTTAGCTTAAGTACAGTTTTATTGTTAGTAATGTTCCTGGGTACAAGAAAGTTGTACAGCTATGGTTAATTTCACACTTTTTAATGCTCATATTATTCATTTATAAATAATCTGCTTTTTTTAAAGAAGGTCTAAGAGAATTTTGCACATTTCTTTATGTATCGTGTTAGAAGTAGATTGTTAGCTTTGTTTGTAAAACGAGTTGTTAGGAAATAAATACCTTTGAAGATCTCTATTTTTTTGAAGTTCTGGAGCAAATGGGTTGGATTTCAGATGATCTTTTAATTGTAACTTCAACAAATTTGGTGAAATTGCAAACTCTGTAATAAAAAAATAATTGCATTCTGTTTTTTTCTGTATGGTTGGATTAGTAATTTTGTGCCCCACCACTGACCACCACCTTCCCTGAGGCAAGCACCCGACAGAGTAGGAATTGTAATTTTACCCCCAGCACTACCCAGCACATTCCCTGAGGCAAGCAAACTACTGAGTGGAATTAGTAATTTTGCCCCTCAGCACCGACCAGTACCTTCCCCTAGGCATACACTTAGCAGAACAGGAATAGTAATTTTGCCCCATCACTGACCAGCACCTTCCCTGAGGCACACACCCGTTGGAGTATGAATATTAATTTTGCATTCCTGAGGCATACACCCGGTGGAGTAGGAATATTAATTTTTCCCCCCAACATTAACCAGTACCTTTCCTGAGGCATACACCCAGTGGAGGAGGAATAGTAATTTTGCCCCCATCACTGACCAGCACCTTCCCTGAGGCAAGCACTGGGCGAAGTTGGATTAGTAATGTTGTCACCTACCACTAACCTTTACCTTCCCTGAGGCTAGCACCGGGCGGAGTTGGACTAATTATGTTGTCACTTACCACTGACCAGCACCTTCCCTGAGGCAAACACCTGCAGGAGTAAGCATATTAATTTTGCCTCCCAACTTTGACCAGCCCCTTCCCTGAGGCAAGCACCTTGTGAAGTTAGAATAGTAATTATTCCCCTCAGCACTGACAAGCACCTTGCCTGAGGTAAACCATTTTTTAAAATTATATTTGTTTTTTAGAAACAAATTAGTTTAGCATAAACTTACATAAGTTTGTCTTCAGGTAATTTATTCAAATTTGAATGTTGTATGTCTATGTCCAAAATCTGTGAAATTATTATAAAAATAAATTAATTAATTTTAGGTTTGGGAATTATTTCTGTTCTAATTAAATGTGTTTTTTGTTAATTTTTCACTTACTTCAGTCAATAGATGGAAGTATTTGGTTTCAAATGTCAGTTGTCTCCTCCTACTCCAGCAGAGTGTGGTCACCAGAGAAGTCAGTGTACCACTGAGCACAAAATTGTGGTTGGCTGAATTTATGTTTTTTAGGGGTTGTTGAAATTTTAAAAGAAATTATGTTTTGTAAAGGATTTTTTCGCATGATTCAGAACCTGGCAAAATGTATATTTGTAATGTAGTGTGTAAAATGTGTTTTTTTACGTTCCTTTTTAGATCGGTAGCCACTTTGTGTACCTTTGCTATACAGCTACAGTGGAAATTGAGGAAGGACATGTGCCTTGGAATGCACATACTTGTTTTGCCATTAACTATACAGTGTTTTAACTAAAATAGTCATAAAGTGTACTTCTTTGATGTAAATTGGTAAAAGTTTAAAAAATATTATGTTAGAGATATATCAATATTTATTTATTTGTTAATTTCATTTTTGCAGTAATTTTATGGGAAGCATTACAAGTCATTTTACATAGGTTTAGTAATATGCTTTGTAACAGCATGCGTTGTATTGCTATATGTGGTAATGGTATGCGTTTAAATGGTACTTTTAGTGTATCCCTATGGAGCTGAACTGTAATAGTATGCATTGTGAAATCATGCATTTTAATGGTTGGTGCTTTTTAACCCTTTCCGTGCTCGTGACGGAACCATTCCGTCACGAGCCTCGGGTGGGCTATGCTGGTGACGGAACGGTTCCGTCACTGCCCGCTCGCCGTGCCTGCGCGGTGCGAATTTCGCGCCTGCACTGACGTTCTAAAGAGCGGGCGGGGCCGAGACGGAACCGTTCCGTCACAAGCAAAGCCCACCCGAGGGCCGTGACGGGTCGGTTCCGTCATGAGTACAGGAGCGCCGCGCGGCCCCGCCTCCCCCTTAGCGCTGCGGCGGAATAGCCACGGCAGCTAAGGGGTTAAAGTCTGCGTTGTAAAAGAATGTGTTGTAATGGAATGTGTTGTAACACTATACTTCTAGTAACAGCACAATATATTGCCTTTTTGTTCATAAACAAGTCATAACACTTTAACAGACTTTCTGTAATTTATATTGTACAACTACTCAGCAAGCTATAAGTCACAACAAAAAACACAGATGAAGCCTTATGCATTTACCAATGCTTGTTTTGCTTCTTTACAAGGAGAAATACTTGGTACACCCTTTTACAGTCGCCTCGTCCTAGTCCTTCACGAGCTTTTAAAGTTTAACTCTGTTTACACTACACCTTTTCCTTTAGTATTTGTAAGTTGTATGATGGATCATTCTATGCAAAAAATAAAGCTACCGTTGATATTTAGGTCTGAAGTCTCCGCAGACCTAGTTGCACTTTCCGTGCGGCTGGATCCATGGTACTGGCCGGAAGAATGTGACGCCATGGAACGTGCTTCCGTCAGGTGGAATCTTGGCAAGGTTCTGGCCCATTTCTTATTCCGTTGGATCCGTTGCTTTCACCGTTGTATATTATAATTAATCACCGGGTTTAAATGCGTACTGGGTTGAGGTAAAAGAAGTGAAGTCGCACACTTTCTCTCTTCATGAGAGGCAGAACTTCAGCTTGGAAGGTGTGCCCGCAGCGGTGCCCTTCAGACTGCCACCCTGCCTCCTGCCACCAGCGGCCGTCCGTCGCCCAAGGCACCGCCCACACCTCTCCCCGCCTCCCTCCCACCTGGCGCCGGGTGGGGCGCTAGGCGAGCCCGAGGCCTCATCCGCGCATGGAGGGGAGGGGTCCAGCGCTTAGTGAGCGCCCTCTGCCTGGCCGGGGCGGGGCAGAGCGGGCTGTACGGGCGCAGAGGATGTGTGCAGTGCCCCCGGGCACGGAGAGCAGCCATGGACTGGCTGCCCCAGCGCCTGCAGCTGGCAGCCCCCGGCCTCTCGCGCCACTGGACCCTGGCAGTGCTGCTGGTAAGCGCGGGGCAACTCACCCTGTTTATTTATACGCGACTCCCTTCGCAGGCAGGGGTTAAAAAGCGGGCACCTCTGCTATATTTAGACGTGGCTTTCACACCTAAACGAAGGTGCCCTTTTAAGAGTGCCATATGTTTGCAAACCTAGAATGTATTCTTATATTACTAATATCCAACATGCTGTTATTTCTCAGCAAAGTGTTCAACGTCCCTTCTGTTATCATCAGGCTGGCATTGAGAGGTTTAGTGGGGGAAGAGGGCTGTTTCTGGACAGAACTTGGGAAATCTACCGGATTGCCAACCAAAGTTTTAAACAGTGATAAAAATATTATTTAGAAACGAACAATACGACTTAGGCGATGCAAACGGCTACCGTTATCACTTTACAATGCTTTATAAAATAACCCAGTGCATCTGTTCTTACTAGTCAGAACTTGAAGTGCCTAGCTTAGCAGGTTAATGCACCGTCTGCTGCAGGAATCTGTCTGCAATGTATATGTCTCAAAGTAAGTACCAGCAGAACCGATTTAGTATTTTATACTTATCAAGTCGATAAAGCGAAGGGCACTGAGTGGGACGATGTTAACCCCTACTATCAGTGCATTTTGTGATGAGTCGATATTGTACAAAACCGTCCGCGTGCGTATTCTTTCTCCCTCCGCCTTAATCATCCATTATTATTTTCTAAAGGGGCATGTTTGCTAACTATGCGGTCCGGAGGCCTACTTATATATTTTCGCGGCTTGCATGATTCTGAACAAATCATTTTAACCCGTAGGTATCATAACCTTTCATTTTGACAGCTTGTATAAAGACTGTGAAATGATCAGCATTATAGTTTTGAACGTTTAGGACCGGCTTACCAGCCCTGGTTTTATCGCCGATCTCATTATATTTTCTGGAATTGGTGCCATGCCGGGCAGTGCTTGAAATGCATTAATCCGTCAACTTCTACTTGGAAGCAGAGTTGTCACTTTCAAAGAGAAATTTTCAAAGTCGTTGTAGGAAACAGGCAACTGCAGAAAGTTGACAGTGTCTAGGCCCTGATTACAAAGGGGCCGAGAAAAGGTGCGGCGTTTACATCACACGGTAAATTAAAATTAAAATATAGCAAACTTTGGAAAGTGGCTTCAGATTGATTAGGAGTTTTTATTATATGTGTTCAACTAGGTAGACAATACTAGCAGGACTGTAACAAGTTTGCCTCCTGTAACAATCGCAAAGTGAACACTTGACGGGTTTCAGAGCGTTGGCAGTGTGCCAAGCTGTGAAATCTTTTGTGACCTTTGCGAAAGTGTAGGGAAGACCTTGAAACTTCACGTTATTTGCATTGTTTTTCACTTTGTGACATCGAAGTGGGAAATGTGACTTCTACAGCAATCTATGGATCATTTACTTTAGTTTAAACTAAAAAACGAGGGAAACATACTTTGTTAAAGAGCGATGCTCTACATTGCTGTGCCATCTGTCACAGAAAAGCTCTGCAAAATATAAATTTGCTGAGAATAAAATCTGCATGGATTTTCCAGCATGAAATTATGAAACACACTTAAAAGTAGCATGAAACACGGTGGGGTGTGTTTGGCTTGGTCAGGGTCCATTTGCATGGAGTTATCACACCAGGGGGAGAAAAAAGGCAAAGGAAAACAGGATACCTATGCAGCCTTCTTGAAGACCATAAATGGTGTACTTTAAAGACTTTGCACGTGAAAATATCTTTGCACACCCTTAGATACAACAATGTCACATTTATATACTTATTTATTATTAGATGGATTTTATGATTTCAGAGTTTTGTACAGCCGGGCATGCGACTTTGTGTGTAATTATGTGCACCCATGTAATCCTGGCCGTGTTGCTTGGTGAAGGTACTACCATTTCATGCAACAGTTGTGATCCTGGCCGTGTTACTTGATGGAAGGAAGGTACTACCATTGGGTGCAAAGATTGCGATTGTTGGTGTGTTACTTGGTGGAAGATACTACTAGTATGTGCCATGGTTGCGATCTTGGCCATGTTACTTGGTGGAAAGTACTGCCTACTATTGCATTCCGAGGTTTTGATCCTGGCCGTGTTACTTGATGGAAAGTTCTACCATTGCGTGCCAAGGTTGTGATCCTGGCCGTGTTACTTGTGGGAAGGAACAACTATTGTGTGCCAAGGTTGTGATCCTGGCTGTGTTACTTGATGGTAGGTACTACCATTGCGTGCCAAGGTTGCAATCCTGCTCATGTTACTTGATGGAAGGTACTATCATTGCGTGACAAGGTTGCAATTCTGGCTGAGTTATTGGTGGGGGGTAATAACATTGTGTGCCAGTGTTGTGATCCAGGCCGTGCTTCTTGGTGGGCGTACTACCATTGTGTGCCACGGTTGCAATCCTAGCTATGTTACTCAGTAGAAAATACTATCATTGCGTGCCACGGTTGTGATCCTGGCTGTGATACTTGATGGAAAGCACTACCATTGCTTGCCTAGGTTACAATCTTGGCCATGTTGCTTAAGGGAAGGAACTACCATTGTTTGCCAAGGTTGTGATCCTGGCTTTGTTACTTGATGGAAGGTACTACCATTGCATTCAGAGGTTGAGATCCTGGCCATGTTAATTGATGAAAGGTACAACCATTGGTTTCCAAAGTTGCGATGCTGGCCGTGTTACTTGGTGAAGGTACAACCATGGTATGCCAAGGTTGTGACCCTGGCCTTGTTACTTGGTGAAGGTAAAACCATGGTGTACCAAGGTTGTGATCCTGGCCATGTTACTTGGTGAAGGTACATCTGTAAAGCGCTCTGATACCCCCGGGTCTAGCCAGTGCTATATAAAACTTTTCTAATAAATAAATAAAACAAACTATGGTGTGCTAAGGTTGTGATCCTGGACGTGTTACTTGGTGAAAGGCACTACCATTGCATGCCACTATTTATCAAAACAAACTACATTTTCTGGATGTATACATCCAACATGGGAGTGGACAATTACAAGTGAGTCTGTATACGAAACCTACGGACCAGAATACGCTTTTACATTTCACAAGCAGTCACCCCCACGTTGAAGGAGAATCTACTGTACGGTCAATTCCTCCGTGTGAGGAGAAATTGTAGTAACAAAGAGGACTATTTTGCCAATGCAGAGAAACTTAAAGAAAAACTAGTGGCACGTGGCTACCCAAAAAGATTGGTTAAAGGTGCGCTCAAAAGAGCATGGTATACTCCTAGAGAGATATTGTTGGTTCCCAAAGTTAAAGAGGAAAACACCCCATTAACATGTGTCTTGACATATGATCCCAAGGCTAATAGAATAAAGAAATTGATTAAAAAAATTGGAAATTGATTGACCACTTAGGAATTCCCAAGCCGTTATTTGCTTTTAAAAAAGGTAAAAATGTTTGTCAGCAATTGGTGAGAACAGCAGGAAAATCTGAATCCACTCCAATTGACTTAAGAGGATTATTGGGGTTACCTCCAGTGGTAGGACAAAAGACTCGAAAGAGGTAGATATAAATGGTCAGATTCATCATCAAAAAACCTTTTCTAATTGCAATACAAACAAGCATCAGGTCTGGCATTAATGTGCCAAAACGCACAAACGTAAGCATTCACACAGACTTAGTATCATGTCATTGTGTAACCTCCTGCATGGCACCACAAGGTTGCCTAGGAAGAAATGGAAAAAAAGACAGAAAAATCTTATTTGTATAGGAAGGCACAATCTGCGTATTTCTGCATGTATTTCCATATGTTCTCAAAATAAACCCAGACTTACTGGCTTCACTAACAATAGTTTGTTTTTCTAGGGGCAATCAGTGCGCTTTGCCGTCGGTCCCATGCCTGCCTGCAGTACCACAGGAATCAAGCTGCACTTCCATGACGAGACCCTGTCGAGTCTAAAAGCAGTTAATGCTGTAAGTGCTCCAGATCAGGGATATGGTTCTAGCAGTTTGCCAGACTGGACATGGCATTGAATATAGTTGTACTCCCGTAGGGGCACATTAGAAAGAGGACTGTTATCGGGCAATATTAATTACCAGGGCTGTTACTACTGTGCACTCTGTGGTTGTTGCACCACCTGCCCGGGGCCCTGCTAATGAGCACTTTTGAATATCTGTAGAGTGCTAACAATTGCCTACAAGGTGCAGGATGCTCCAATCAGAGGCCACTTTACATATTATGCTCCTTCCCTCTTCGTCATGTCTGCCAGAGTATGTTAAAAACGAGGGACTGGCTAGCTTGCAACCCAACAGTACTAAGTGGACTTGTGTGCATAAAAACACCAATAACGGACAAAGAACATTGGAGTGAATTTACTGACGGTCCATGTTACTAGCGGACATATGATCACCTTAACTTGGACTGTCTTAAATACTGCACTGGGGCTCCTCGAAAACAGAGATGGTGACTGGGTGTGGCAACAGACTCTTAAGGTCCGAATTACCGAGCAACATGACAGAAGGGATGGCAATAGAGGAGTGAAACACTTTAGGTGGTTTATGGAATAACACATTAGTGGATGAAGCATGCTTTGATAAAAAGCAACAGTTTTGACTTTTGTATAGCGAGAATGTTGGTGCAAGTTATTTAAAGATCTGGCTTTGGAAGCGGGTTGAGGGAAAATGGATGTATGACATTACAACGCATGCTTTTACATCGCATGCTTTTACATCGCAGGTTTTACAACGCATGCTGTTACAATGCATAGTGTTGAGGGGTGCTAGATAGTGAATAGTTTAATTTACTATTCCAACTCCAGTCCCTGTGGATAGTAGGGAAGGTGTTGGATAGTAAATTAAATCTATTCCCTATCCTAGAGCGCCCCCCAGCGCAATGCGTTGTAATGGCATGCGTTGTAAGGCTTGCAATGTAAAGGCATGCGTTAAAAAAGTTGCGTTGAGAAGGATGTTCCCCAGGGAAAATGCATGTCAAGAGGGAAGAATATGGGGCAATCAGATAAGGGAATGAAGTTGAGATAAGGGGGCGTGGGGAAAAGGTGGCTACATAAACGGGTTGGGGTTTAAGTAAGATGGAACAGTAGTAAAAACAAGTGCTGTGTGTCAGGACCCAGAATTAATCATCACAGTCAGTGCTCTAGATGGAATGAGGCTTTAAAGATGCCAGCTACAAAAGTATGTGAATTATAAATGTGCTATATAAATTACCACCATTGCCCCATATATGATTAATCTCACACCATCTCCAGAGTTTAAGGGCAACTGCAGTTTTTTGGACTGTGTTTAAAAACTGCACACCAGTCGCTGTGATTACTAAAGGGCTCCTAGTGTTGAGACTGTATTAACATATACGTTAACCCAGCGAGGGGGTCGAAAACAAATGCACCACTTCGTCAAAAGGTTAATTACCACGACGTAAAAACAAATGCTTTTGGGTTGGGTAAATTAAGGAACCCTTCACAGCCGTGAAAAATGTTACTTTAGGGAGAAAGACAACCCCGCCATTAATAACCAAGACTGCTTGGAAGCTTGAAGTGGAAAAGGCAGGTGCTGCTTAGCTCGATATAAGGGAAGGCGGTTAGACGGGGATTAAAGACTCGGGATAAGGAGTCATTCGCTTTGCTGATCGCAGACTATATACTGCTTACCTAAAGGACTTGAGTGAGGACACGTCTTTTGCAGGTGGATTCGAGGCGAATCAGTCAGCTTGCCGATACCACTGCATCCATTGATCACAGGGAGGCAGGCGCAGCTAACCTGAACTGATAACACCGTGCCAAAGCCTTGTCAGAAGAGAGGCAAAGCATCTATTCTGCATCATACTACTGGGCGTTCGTTTGTTTCTTTCTCCGCTTTTTACAGCGATGATGTGGGTGTACTATATATACAGCACTGTTTAAGCACCTGGGAACCCGAAGTGAAACCAGCAGCAGAAGGACCAGTGGCTGTAGACGGTGGCACACCCGCTCACCACAGGCGACTGCAGCAGGGAAACTACTGCTTTACAGAGCTCCAACCCCCACCGAGCAGGGTTTATAAAACTGAAAAGCACCCAGGGGCGCTCAGCCCCGGTGGACAGAGCCGCTTGCAGGGGAAGGGCAGTGCGGTCACAGCGCCAACAAGCACGTCCATGGCCCATGAGCTGGGAGACAACGGCATCAGGAGGGGCGGGAACAAAAGGAACGTGGAAACAGGAAAGTAAACAGAGCAGCACTGGCGTGCTGCTTCCGGAGCAAACAAAGGTTCTTTTCCAATGCAAGTCGAAATGACTGCGTACTATTTTTAAAAAAAAGACAATTGCGCTGTGTAAGAGTTACAATACTGTAGATAGGCGGTACTGCTTCCGGAATAGCCGGAAGTTACCTACTGGCTAAAGAGCCAATAATAAGGTTGCTAACAAATAAAAAGCCAAAGTTAACCAATGGCAAGCAGCAAGAAATAAGAAAGCAGTAGGCGGAGTTTCAGCACCCTTATAGACTACCAGATGTCTCGGAGAGACAGTGCATGCGCGCTGCCAAACCGAGACCTAAAAATACTGTGTATTACATTATGTGTCCGTGCAACAAGTTCTATATAGGACAGACAGTTTAACTGATAAAAAAACGCATTTTACAACACAAATCTCGGGTCAAATGCAAAGTACAAGGTGCCCCTTTGGTGCAGCATTTTCAATTTTTGACCACACAGAAAATGATATACGATGGACTGTGTTATGCGTATCGGAGAATGTCAATACTGATGATGGAGAGACAAAACTGAATAAACTAGAAGCGAGGCTAATTGAGAAATACCACATGCGTCTACCGGCCTTAATGATAGAGACGAGATCTGGGCTCTTTTACAATTACTGCTGTAAATCTGACAATAGATATAATATTCTATAACTGTATCTTGATGGCATTTTTCCATTTTACAATCTGACAATATATATGACATTTTCTAACTGTATCATAATGACATTTATCCATATTCTGTATTTGCCAAGATTGTAAGGAGTGGAGGCATAATAATAGGGGTTATAAGGTAGTAGACTTGGTGCATTATTTTTGACACAATTGTTTTTGTTTAAACGCATTTATAGGGTGTCTATGTGTGTGAAATAGGTAAATAGGTTATCTTACTTTGTAACCTATATTCATATTTATTATTATTTTTATTTTTTTATACAATATTGTCATCTATCTTTGGATGACTATTTTAGTCTTCTGGGTTTAATATTTATGTCCACTTTTGAACAGTTTAATATGGCGACAATAGTCGGGGCCTTGGCCTACCACAATCGGCTTGCTGGTGTTGTGTATTTGTAGTCCTCTTTCTTTATCCATTCCGGAAAACTATTTTTTGCCTTCCGTACCACGTGGTAATACTATCGATAGTGGAAGCGTATTGCGAGGGTAGCAGAGGCAGCACAAAGACGCAGAGAAAAGAGAGATTACATAGGTACGGTGCTTACGGACACTATCTTTGCACAAGTTTTTATTTAGAGAAATTACAAGTTTTGCATACATTTCAAAAGGATATAGTCGGTTTACGATATCTCGCTGTGTTTAATTGCAGAACAGGGAAATCTGGGCATTGAAAATGGATATTTGATACTCCAGTGCACTACGCAAAAAACAAAAGGTATGGCTATTACTTATGAGACGACACAGAGACTGAGGCTATAGAATATGGTTTAATAATTGGTACATTGGTTATAGGGAGAACAGAAATTAAATGGGTCCCATCCTAATATTGAGAAATGGTGAAGAGATAGCGCTGGTCTTCACTTTGAATTGCTAGGTAAGTCATTTTGCCTAATCCTGAAGAAACATACTCGGTAGTTGTTGAATTGAGTGTTCAGGAAGTGAGAGCCTAATATATTTTGATCTCCCCTACCTTGTCCCAGCTGTCTGTATCCCCAAGAAACATAGAAAATCTTTACGCATCACGTTTTTGTATTAAAGAAATTGCGGTAATTAGAAGACTTTTTTTTTTTTCTATTTTTTCGCAGTGTTGTTGTGTTGGGATCTTGATCTTTTGGCCACACAGCACTTTTTTCCTTATAAGCACGTACACGTTGTAGTTATAATTTGCTCCCTTAGCACGTGGGTTTGTTTAACTAGTTTCTTCATCATATGCCTTAGCACTTTGAGGATTGAAACTAGATACATCTGTTGCATATATATATTAGAAAAAACATTTTGAAAAAGTAATAGAGAATGTTCCTATTTTAGTGGGGACAATTTTAATAATCCAATAGTCCTTAGTGTAGATATTAAAACATAATCCCTTTTCTGTAGATGGACCCTGGAAAGCCCTAGTCCTGATGAGGCCCATAATCAGAGGGCTGAAACGCGTCGACATGTATATGAAGACACCTCTGAAGAACCAAGAATAATTTAAAAAATTGAAATCAACAGAGTACATAAAGTACAGAGTTTTAAATAATATACCTCTCTGGCTCCGATATTTGAGGGTGATCTTGTTTAATAGGAATGCAATTTATAATTTTGGGAAGCATCCTTTTTTTGAATAAGGGCATCGATGTACGAAGGTCCTATGTGTTAGCTTGTCCATAATGTAAGTATAGTGCTACATATATGCTACATATTGTGTTCGTAATAAGTATCGTGTATATATATATATATATATATGTATTTTTTTGTTGTATGTATACATGTGTTAAAAAAAGGAAGACATTTGTTTATATTCATCATCCAAGAAAATGAAAAAATAATAAATTAGCTTGTGCTTTGAAATCACCCACTGGTTTCCCTGGGTTATAGACAACTAAAAGTGAGCAAAATTGTTTAATATTTTTAATTAATGTCCAAAGGGATAATTCATTGATCTTTTTCTTTAACATATAGATTATTGATTCCTAGGCATTATTTGTTTATTTTTTGTATTTACTATTGTGATCCTAGCCCTGTTACTTGGTTGAAGGTACTATCATTGCGTTCCAAGGTTACGATTCTGGCCATGTTACTTGGTGATGGCACCACCACTGTGTGCCAAGGTTGTGATCCTAGCCCTGTTCCTTGGTGCGGGTACTGCCATTGTGTGCCAAGGATATGATCCTAGCCCTATGATTTGGTGGAAGGTACTACCATTGTGTACCAATATTGTGATGCTGGCAGTGTTACCTGAGGAGGAGACTACCTTTGCGTACCAAGGTTGCAATCCGGGCTGTATTACTTAGGGGAGAGTACTACAATTGCATGTAAAGGTTATAGTAAATAATTTGTTGAGTCAGCTGTGGTATCAGGAGGTGTCTCAATTATAGGTTATGGGTATTGTTGATTTCTTCAGGATTTGTGGGATAACCACCAGTGGGTGGGGTGCGATCCATTAGAGTGAAAGGTCGGGGAACTTGTCATATCAATCCAGTGCCCACATTTTTTTATCAGAACATTAAGGGTTTTAAAGCTTTCTAGGAGGATAGTTGCATAGTAACTCTTTATTCACACTCATAATATCCAATATCAAAATACTGTTGTTTTCTAGCTCAAAGTAAACAGCTACTACTCATAACAGGTACTACTCAAATAACTATAATTTAGTGTTTTTACGATTAGCCAATATGAATGCAAACTTTTTAAATGTGTGGCGACCTCATATGTTTATAAATAACTCATCATTCCTTCAGCCCACTTGTGACCTCACCATCTTACATTTACACCATCCATTCTTCCCTACTATCCTTTTGTTCTTTATCACACCACTCAGTGTGGTTGGACACCAGCATTACATTTACGCCTATTCATCTCTTTACCTTTTTTCCATTTTCTGAACCCCTCTGTGCACATTTCTGTGGCGGCCCTTCTGCTAATGGGCTTAGTCCTCAACATATGTCCTGTTATCCTAACCTAATGGTGATGCATGTTCTTCACTCTTTTCTGTGTCCACCCCATTTCCTTCTGGGTACCTGAAATTCCATGACCTTCAGAGACTGAGGCTTGGTCCTCTCTCCAGTGGGGCAGATTGTATGCAATGATCACATATATTCCCAGGGAGAAAACTAACATTACAAGGGAAGAAACGGGAAACTGTGAACATGTTAAGGCATCCTATATGTGCCAGAAGTGGCCAAAGCCAATTTGAGATGTGGCATTAGAAGTGTCAGCTGGATAAGATATAGAATACAGATGGTTATCCAAATGTGCATTTAGTAAGGATGGTCACTTGTCCCACAACTAAGGGGTTGTAATACCTTCCTCAGCGTATTCCTTGGGGTGTAATAACACATCCTATAATGAACAGGCAATTGTATCGGATACATGTATGTTCAAGTAAATTAAAGGGGATAATATATTAGCGAATTACCTATATGGTGAACGATCATCCCACTCTTCTTTGTTGTTAAGGCACCGTCTAGCTATGTTGTATTTAGACATGAACCATTGCTCCCTTAATTCCCTTATCTCATCTGTATTCCCTTCCCCTTTTTACATATTATTTTCTCCAGAATAAACCACCATATGTCGATACTCATGTGACCCTTTTCTAGCAATAGATCCACTAATGAGGCATTAGTCTTCTGTGTTTTTATGGATGACATATCAAATTGAAAGTATTAGTTATCTGCTTGTCTTGCCCACATACCCTAAGCCATATGGGCACATCAGAAGATATATTACATTACTGCTTCAGGAGTTATTCAGAGAATTGGTGGTGAATTTAGTACTTTGATATTCAATCGTTTTAGTGAGAACACATTGGTCACAGATACTATGTAAATGTAAATGTAAAATGCATTTATATAGCGCATAAATCACCCGAAGGTCTCAGAGCGCTAGCAGATCCTCCATCACAGATCCACAAGACAGGAACAGTCGGCCGGTGGCTAAAAAAGCCAGGTTTTAAGGTTCTTCCGGAATCTCAGATGGCTGGGTTCTGTCCTGATGTGGAGGGGCAGGGTGTTCCAGGCTTCAGGACTTCAGGAACTGTTTTACTAAATGCCCTATCGCCATTTCTAAACAGGCGGATCATGGGAACAGTTAGAAGTAGTTTACTGGTGGACCTGAGTGTTCTAGCCGAGTTACGGAATTTGAGCTTTTTTTCCAGGTAAATCGGTCCATGTCCATGGATGGTTTTATGGACTAAGCAACATAGTTTGAATTTTATGCGCTTCTTTATTGGGAGCCAATGCAAGGTTTTGAGACAGGGCAGTGATGGGTGCGGAGGTGAAGGTTGAGCACAAGCCTTGCGACAGTGTTTTGTAGTACCTGTAGTCGGGCCATAAGATTTTCGTTAACGGAGGATAGCCAGGCATTCCCGTAATCTATCCGGCTGACAATGAGACCTTGTACTAAAGGCATGCGCGACGTAAGGGGAATCCATTTGAAAATTTTCTTCAGACTGCACATGAGGCTGAAGCTGGTGTGCACTTCTTTGTTGACATGTTCAGTCATGGACAACCTGTTGTCGACTATTACCCCAAGACTCCTAACTGAGGATTTGGGAGAGGGACAGGGTCCTAGTGTTGTTGGCCACCATTCTTTTGTCCAAATCTTGTCGGCCTTTCCGAAAAGCACAATCTCAGTTTTGCTAGCATTTAGCATCAGGAAGTTGTTGTTCATCCAGTTATGGATTTCAACCATACAATTTTTTAACCTCCGTTTTGTTTCGTCTGGATCCTGGTCGATGGTGATCAGTAATTTTGTGTCGTCAGCGTAGGACACGGTTCCAAAACCGTGGGCTTTGATCACTTTAGCCAGGGGAGATACATATAGGTTAAAGAGCGTAGGGCTCAATATTGACCCCTGAGGTACACCCTTATCATTATCCAAATAGCTGGAGGAATATGTTCCTACTTGGACCTTTGAACGTCTGTTGCTTAGATAGCTTTTAATCCAGAGTAGCGCAGGGCCCTTGACAACAATCTCAGCAAGACGTTCTAGGAGAATGAGATGCGAGATGGTGTCGAAGGCTGCGGACAGGTCAAGCAGGATCAATATAGCAGACTGTCCTGAGTCTAGAGTCATTCTAACATTGTCAACAATTTCGAGCAAGGCAGTCTCAGTGCTATGGAATGCCCTGAATCCCGATTGGGAGGGATCCAGAAGTCTATTTGTCTCCAAGTAGGTTACAAGTTGTTTGTTTATCAATGATTCCATGACTTTTCCAAATAGGGGCAGAAGAGAAATAGGCCGATAGTTTGAGAGTTGTTTAGAGTCGGCCGAAGGTTTCTTTAAAATTGGTCTTAATGTGGCCTCCTTCCAGTGCAGGGGAACAGAAGCGTGAGATAGAGAGAGATTGAGGGTTTTAGTTAGATCAGAGATCAGAGACTATAGTTGCTACACCTGTGTTACCTGTGGCTTTTGACTTTCCTAAAGTAACCTTTGTGTGGGACTTTTCTTCTCTGTAAGTTTGTACTAGAGAGTTTCTCAAGTTTTTATTTTGCCTAAATGTGAACATGGGCTTTGCTAGTTTGATTTCCTTATTGTCATTAAGAATATTCCAGTTTTTATTAGCAGCCATTTTTAATATGATTACTTATGCTCGAAAAATGGCTTACAAACACAATCCTCTCTGTGCTCTTATTTCTCTTGGGTTTGTTAAACATGCTCTCCCTATCATAAAAACGAGGCCTTTAAATGAGTGATTGGTTAGCTCCTTGGAGTAGCCTCTATCTTTACATTTCTATTTGATGTTTTTCAGAATGTTTATAAAAATCCTCAACTAATGAATTCTCCTTAATCTGAGAAATTGACCAAAGGAGGTGTTATCTTTTTGTGCTTTAGGATAACATGAATAGTGAAGTAAAATGTTCTTGTCAGTGGGTTTGGTGAACAGTTACACTTCAAGGTGTCCCAATATTTCCTTAATGTAAATGTCCAAAAAATCAACCTTTACATTGCTTACATTGGCTCTGAATTTTAGATTCTATGTCAGGACCAGAGGCTTCAGATTATGCATTTCTCTCTCCGGTGTTTATTCAAAAGTCATCGCATAGCAGCCAGAAAAGCAATAAACATGGAAAAAAATATCATATTATACCCAACATCGGGTAAATAAGAACAACAGAAAAAATAAGAACACATTCAGGGAACTCCATATCCCATCAGTCCATGTTCATAGTCCTTCTACAGTGTCCACAATCCTTAAGGTAGGGCGTCCATCTTGTGGTCTCTCCCTCTTTCTTCGCTGCTTCACAGCCAGTTAAGTGCTTTTTTCCTATGCTCTCCCTCGTTATTACAATGTGGGGGTGTTTTGGGTTCTAGGCACTGTATATTTGTTATTTGGCTTAGGGGCTCTTCATTGATATTCTTGTGAAACATTTATCTTTCAGAGCCCTTGTACTTTTGTCGCGGGGACGTTTCGCCCCTGACGCGACTGTCCCCGAGAGTTGCGGTGCTGCCGCCTCGCCGCTAGAGGGGGCGTCGGACCTCTTTCCTCCTCAGCGTGGTTCCCCGTCAGACAGGAGCCGCACTGGGGAGGAGAGCCATGCCTGAGCCTTCCTCTGCCGCCTCACCTTGACGCCCTGTTGGGTTGTATTGCCCCAATTTTGATTTACGCCCTTAACGGGTCTGTACTAGCGGATTACCGCGTTTGACGCCTTCGGGCTGTACTTTTCCAGCACTCTTGGCGGTTAGTCCGCTTGCCAGCTTTTTCCCTTAGCAAGCACGCAGGGAGGCGGCTTTGACCCGGTCTTTGCTAAAGAGGGTCTGCGCGCTGGGTCGTGTGCTGCCCCTAGGCTCCCTGGCTTGCCAGTGACAAAAGCCTTTGCTAGCCTTCGGTTGGCCCATATTCCTGGTCCCTAGTGCCAGTTAAAACTTTCCGCCCTTCCCACAGCATAGCAAGTAGGCAAGCATGGCGGAAGGGTATTATGTAGAGGAGGAGGAGACCCACCAGTATTTGGGGGATGATGAGTTTAATGATGCAGTGGATCAATCTATCTATAGGTGTGTGCAGGAGATAGTGGGGCCCATGGAGGATCGGCTCTCGGCTTGTAGCGAGGAGGAGTGCGCGAAGCTGGCTCCTGCACCAGTGGGTGCCCCTTCGGGTTCCCAGCCCCCCGGGGAGGGACTCCCGCCTGCACCCAAGTAGGTCTGTAGGGACGGCGGCTCGGGGGGTGAGCCGGGTGTGGATAAGGATGCCTTCGAACGCCTAAGGGATGCGTTTTTAGCTAAGGCAACTGACCCTGCCCCGGTGTCGCTCCCGGCCCGAGCCCTAAGGTGCACACGGGGACAGCCCCATCCTCTCCGGGAGGGCTCTCCCCTGCGGACACCGACGACGACGAGGATTCAGTGCGGTCTTGGCGCCCGTCCGGTACTTCGACTGAGTTGCCCCAGGACGCCTCAGGTTTGCTAGACCCGGACAATATCATCCATCCGAGGTCGGCCGCCTGGACGCCGGGCGACAAGGTCGCGAAGTTCGTGGCGGGGCGCCTCCGCAAGCCTCTAGAGAAGGAGGCACGTAGTTGCCTGCGGGGAGAATGTCCGCGTCCGACACTCGAAGGGAAGGTGGCCATGACTCCAGAACTGGACGAGAAGATGGCCACCTTTATGGCAAAATTTGTAAAGGACCCTCGCAAGGGCATCGATCGGACTTGGCGGTCGTGCCAGGATAAGCTTCCAGATACCATAGGCCCCCTGACGAAGATCTTGGATATGGCGGAGGAGGCCAAGTCGTTGTGCTCTACAATAGCTCCTGACGTTTTATCTAATCTGGCACAGAGGGCAGTCATTTTCCTGGGCAACGCCAACTGCGCGCTCTCTACTGAACGCCGGCGCTCGCTGCTCATTAAACTTGATCCCAAGTTAGGGGATCTGGCCTCTTCAGAGGCGGGAGCGGTGGCGCAAGGCGGCCTGTTTGGCGACCCGTTCATTAAAGAGCTGGGGAAGTTTTTTTCCACCTTTTCCTCCCTAGACAAGGGCCAGTCCACCATCAAGAGGGTGTTTCAGCAGCGTTTTTCTAGGGGGGGCGGTCGTGGTAGGGGCCTCACGACCTGCCGTGGCGGTCAAAACCAACCCAATAATGGACAAGGCTCCGGCAGAGGCCAGTACAACTCGGCCAACTACAACAACTTTTATCCCACCAAAGGCCAGCGGTTTCGTGGAAGATGCGGCTTCAGGAACGACGCAGGAAACAATAGTTCCCACGGTGAGTGTAATCCCTCCGGACCGAGTGCTAATATGATGGCGGTTGGCTTGCTTCCCAGAGGCCTGGGCGGCCATCACGAGGGACGCCTGAGTTCTGCAGACTGTGCAAGGTTTCCGTATAGAGTTTTACGATCAGCCCTTCCAGGCGAGCGCGCCTCACCCGATTGTTTTCTCCCAAGAAGATGGGCGGTTGATCGACAAAGGGGTCTCAGAGCTGTTACGCAAAGGGGCCATTTGCCGATCAACGATACACCCCTCCGGTTTCCTCAACAATGTTTTCCTAGTGGAAAAGACGGACGGGGGCAAGAGACCCGTTATAAACCTTCGGGACTTCAACGGCTGGTTGGTATACAACCACTTCAAGCTGGAGGGTATTCACCTCCTGAGAGATGTGCTTTTGCCCAACGACTGGATGGTCCGCTTGGACCTCAAGGACGCTTATCTGGTAGTTCCCATACACCCGCCTCACCGTCGATTCCTCCCAGCAGTGGAGGTCCTGCGGAGTCAAGGCATTCGGATGATCGTCTATCTGGACGACATTCTGCTTATGGCCCAATGTCCAAACAAGTTGGTGCTTCAACTCGACCAGACAATTTCTCTCTTGCAGGGTCTGGGTTTCATTGTGAACAAGGACAAATCCGTCTTCACACCCTCTCAAAAGATGGTGTTCCTAGCGTTCGTGGTGGACTCGGTGCAGGCGTCTTTGAGCCTTCCTTCTCGGAAGATGGCCGAGATCCGGCACGTGCTTCGATAGACGATTGCCAAGTCTCACACATCCCTACGACAGATTGCCACGGTAGTAGGGCTTCTTTCGTCCTCGATTCAGGCAATCTTTCCGGGTTCACTTCATTATCGGGCCCTGCAGCGCCTCAAGGCTTACCACCTCAGAAGGGGCCTGACTTACGAGCAGTTGGTTCCTCTGTCGGAGGAAGTAAAAGGAGAAATGTCCTGGTGGCTCTCCCATATGGAGGCGTGGAACGGCCGGCCAATTTTCAGGTCGGTTCCGGACTTGATAATAGAGTCGGACGCCAGCAGAACAGGCAGGGGCGCCCGCTGCGGGGATTTTTCCACAGGCGGCGGTTGGTCGTTAGAGGAGCAACAGCTTCATATCAATTGTCTAGAGCTCCTGGCGGGCTCTTTTGCGGTCCGTTGCTGGACCAAGGACTCAGCGAAGTCATGTGTACTCTTACGGATGGACAACATCTCAGCGGTCCGCTATGTCAACCACCTGGGCGGCCCTCGGTCGCGGGCCGTAGCAGATCTGGCGAAGGTTTTTTGGGATTACTGCCTAGCCCATCAGGTCTCGGTGACGGCAGAGTACCTCCCGGGCCAGGCCATTCAGGTGGCAGATTGGCACTCAAGGTACCTGCGGGGTTCAAGTCTCCGGAAGCTGGACGTGCGAATGTTTCACTGGTTGGAGACCATGTGGGGCCCGTTCTCGGTGGATCTGTTTGCGTTCCGCCTCGATTTCCAGTTGCAGAGGTTTTTCAGTTGGAGGCCGGATCCCATGGCGGAGGCAACCGATGCGTTCCTCCAAGACTGGAGTCGGGAACAGCCCTATGCTCTCCCCCCGTTTTCGATGGTGGTGAGGTCGGCGGCCCATCTTCGCCGCCAGAGATCGGACGTGGTGATGGTGATGCCCTGGTGGAGGTCGCAAGTTTGGTTTCCGGTTCTTCTGGAACTTTCTTGGGATTCTCCAATCCTACTCCCCCGGTTTCCTCGTCTCCTTCTCAATCCGGACGGGGAGCCTCATCACCTCATCATGCAGGATTCTCTCCGCCTCATGGCGTGGCGGCTTTCAGGAGACGCTGGTCGCTCCCGGGCCTTTCGGGCTCGGCTGAGTCCTTCTTGTCTAAAGCGTGGGCTGACAGTACAACAAAGAGGTACCGCTCGGCTTGGTCTAGATGGGTTCGTTGGTGTCTTCGACGGGACCTGGATCCCCTGGTCGCAGGTGTCGTTCCCATCTTAAACTTCCTAGCGGAGCTTACGGCGGATGGGCAGGCCTACAGGACCATTAACGCAATGCGTTCGGCGATCTCGGCAGCGGATGAACCGCTGGATGGGGCCCCTGTCGGGGAGCATCCCTTGGTTTGCAGGCTTCTTCGGGGTGTACGTCTTTCTTTACCTCCGGAGCCGAGGTATTAAACCTTTTTCTTTCCTGGCAGCACAATCGCTATCTTTCACTGAAAGAGTTATTGGCAAAGTTGGCTATGCTTTTGTGTTTAGTGTCCTGTCGCCGGGTTTCTGATGTGCGTGCCTTGGATATCTCTGCACGGATGTTATCCCCTGAAGGGGATACATTTACTGTGGGGCGCCGTACAAAGTCCGCTACGAGGTCCATCTCGTATCCGGCCTTTGTGGATGTTCCCAAGCTTTGTGTTGTGCAGTGTTTGAAGACATACGAGGACGTGACAGTGGAATTTCGTCCTCCGGGCGAGAGGCAACTTCTAATTGCTCTTCGAAAACCGCACAAGGCGGTGTCTTACCCCACTATCGCCCGTTGGGTGCGGTGGGTGCTCCAAGAAGCTGGCATTGATATTAAACAATTTGTAGCTCATTCTGCTAGAGGTGCCATGGCCTCGAAAGCTTTCTCCTTGGGAGCACGTTTGGAGGACCTGATGCGTGCGGCGGACTGGTCCTCGGATTCCACTTTCAAGCGGTTTTATTTTAAGCCTGTGGTGGATATGGCAAGTTTGGTGGTTAATCAGCTTTGAACAAGCAGAATCTGAAGCCTCCGGTCCTGACATAGAATCGAAATTTGCCTAGCATAGTAACGGTAAGTTTCAATTCTATTAAGGACACGGAGGCGAGGATTATCCCACCCATACTTCCTGCGGAGATCCCTCCCCGTATTGGTGTAAGTAAGCAGTTTATCTTTAAATGCAATCGTTAAGACTTGTTCTGGTGATGAGTGTTGTTCTTACAGGTTGGTCTTTTTCCTCTGGCGGAATGGCAACGCTCACGCTGTTGTGTTTTTCCTGCTAGGTAATGATGGCGCAAAGCAAGACCGTTGATGATGTGGCGTGTCTCGCGCGAAGAAAGAGGAAGAGACCACAAGATGGACGCCCTACCTTAAGGATTGTGGACACTGTAGAAGGACTATGAACATGGACTGATGGGATATGGAGTTCCCTGAATGTGTTCTGATTTTTTCTGTTGTTCTTATTTACCCGATGTTGGGTATTATATGATATTTTTTCCATGTTTATTGCTTTTCTGGCTGCTATGCGATGACTTTTGAATAAACAGCGGAGAGAGAAAAGCATAATCCTCGCCTCCGTGTCCTTAATAGGATTGAAACTTACCGTTACTATGCTAGGCAAATTTCGATTCACATCACCCAAATTAAGCCATATAGAAAATCTGTTGAGTTGTTGCTTAGGGCCATCCCATACAGAGAAAATGTCATTGATAAATCGATGCCAGCATTACATGTTGTTATAAAAGAGAGCCAACTCGCTATAGATGTGCTAATTTTCGAATTCACCTACATAGAGGCAAGCTAAACTTGAGTTGAAGAAACAAATAATTTTTAAAACTGAAAATATTGTTTTTGAGGACCTTCGCCACACACTTCACTATAAATTCCTTGTGTGCACCTTTTTAGGTCTTGTCCTATTAATCGCGCAAGCGGAAATAGGACGAGAGTATTGAGGGCAAAACAAGCTCTGAAACCACCAGGCGGATTACATGGAGTGTATGTGCTCATGCACGCGCTTTTTACCATTTGCTCCCGAGCCACTTGCCTCCGAGAGCTTCACTTCAAAGGGATCCGCTCCCCCGCCCCCTGCTTCACACTTTTCACGGCTGCTAGGCCGTGTCTCGCATTTCTCCTCCCCCCCCCCAAGCGTTCTGATAATGGGTGCTTGGTTTAAATTGTTTTGCGAAAACACTCGATTCCTTGCTGGGGTGTAAAAATGCTATATCGCTTTTATTCTGTTCTCATGATGCGGCGTTTAAATGTAGAACAATTAACTTAACGTAATAAAAGCGCTACCTCCCATGCATTTTGAAAATGTGTGCATTGTTTCAATGCTTCTGCGAAAACACTTGAATTGCGGTGTTAACATGAGAAACGCGCTTAATCCCCCCGCCCCCTCTATGCGTTTTTAAAATAGGTGCTTGGTTTCAAAGCTTCTGTGAAACACTTTTCCACATGTACTCCTAGAGAGTGCATGTGCCTTCAGTTCCTCAACCTCGCCCTTCTCGTACACTGTCTGGTTTTTTCCCCCAATCCCCCCTGTTCCCTTGTGTGTTGTTTAATCATGCCCCCTCCCTTGTCTTTCTTTAATCATTGCCCCGACTTCTCTCATGTTGTTCTTTAATCGCATCCCCACGCGCTCTTCCAGTGTCGATGTTTCGTCCCTCCATCTCCGCCCTCTTCGTGCGCTGCATGTTTTCATCCCAATCTCCTTCCTCTCGTTTGCGTTGTTTAATGACTGTTTATAGGTGCAGCCAGTGTGGAATTGCAGAGAAGCTCGCATTGGTGTCCCGGTGCTACCCGCAAATTTCTTTAACTAATGCCTCTTAAATACACCATAAAAGGGTCCTGTAGCTCACTGCATGAACAATCACTGGCCGCATCTGGTTAATGCTTGCGCATGAAGACTCTATTTTCATATCGCCTACACCTCCGGGCCTCAACAGTTTTTACTAATCTGAGAAGTAGAGCTATTATTCCTCCAGAACGTGCTTCTATCCTGCTCTGAATATTTAATCTGCCCTTTCATGCTGCTACATGCACCACTAGACATCCTGGGTTAATGTACGTGTCCCTCAAGGCCCATACAGTGGGGCCAGCAGCTTTCAACACATCAAATGGAAGTGGTAAAGATAGAATTTTAGCTATACCAGCAAATTGTTTGATCCTGTGCAACTCTAGCCTTTGCTGGTCTGTTCTACTGCATATAGCTATAGAGTGGTTAAATCTAAATGGGTTTCCTTCTGTCCTTATAGCTATACACATTTTGGGCATTTTACACTTTGCAATTACATTTTTAATAAGTGAGTGAGAGAGCGAACGGGACTTAATGAAATATTTAAAATGTTGTTTGAAATTAAGCCTGTCATCAGTTTTTATGGGCCTTCTTTCTATGTGCTCCAGTTCAGAGACTGATGTTTTGTGAACATTAACAGTGCCCAAACACCACTCTTCCTTGACATCCTCTTTAGTAGCAATTATGAAATAAGCAGATTGCGCAAGCATCAGATTCACTACCCTGTTAACAATTGACACAGGTTGGCACTATTACGGGTGAGCTCAAAAGTGACATCAAGACATGAAAACATCAGAACACCAACTCCATTGTGGACTTGGACACAGTGCATGTGCTAGGGCCCGCGCACACCATCTGTCCGCCTGCAGCCTGGAGCAATTTCGCGGCCGCTTTGATGTTCTCCGTGAGCCGCGCGGCCACTGAGAACATCAAAGCGGCCCGAAATGCTCACCATTTGTCACCCCCTCCCTTCCTGCTGGCATTCCCCCCTCCCTTCTCGCCCAGTCCTTGTTCTATTTTACTTTGCTTCCTTGCAGTGATCTGCCTGCCTGTGATTTTATGGTCAGCATGCTAACTTGTCAAAATGTGTTTTGGTGCATTTTATCTTGCTCTGTAGGTCGGACTCTCACGTTTTCTCATATTTATCCTAATGTGTTTTTCGCCAAATGTGATGCAGCGTAGGCAACGAAATTCGTTGTATTCATTTTTTTCGTTACTTACCTGTAATGGTCCATATCCCGCATTTTCAAACCCCCCACCCTGCCCCTCCCCCGCCTGACGTCACCGCCCTGGTATAACGCCCTGCACGGGCCGGGCCTGGTAGGTAGTAAGCCAGTCACAAATGGGAAGGGGTCCCCAGGGAACCGCTTTTCCGTTGTGATTAGCAGCGAAGATGTTTTTTAAGCGCAGGAAGTGGTCCCAAAGACCACTGCGTATTCTTAACAAATTAACCTGAAGTGTTTCATTTTTGTTTTTGAAACATGTCCCGTTTTCCTTTAGGGAAAACGGGCTGTATTTTTTAAAAATAGTTGCTTTATTTAAAAAGCATATTTTACAAAACAAGGGAACCCAAGGTGCAATCGCTAGGGACCTATGGGTAGTACTTTTTGACAGAGACAGTGGTCCCTAAACAGATAAAATTGATTCAATGAATATAGCCTAGATAGTTCTATATTAACATCCAGCCGGACCTTTTTATTTAAATAAATGATTGATTGTATCAAAATCTTAAAAATGTAAGTGGGACACCAGCCGGTGCCCGACTAAACACACTCCACAAGAAAAAACATACAACATAAATTGTAGGCAAAACAAGAGGTAGTCTGATTGGCATAAATTATACACAGACTAATCATAAACTACACATATGCACATACAAAATCTCAATGCATTAGTGACATTTGTGTATGCTGTCGACGACGTTTCGAACTACAATTAATTTAGAGTTCATCTTCAGGACTATTGATCCTTTGCCTAGTCTGAATGGCTGAGCTAAATTTGCATACCAATAATACATTAAGAAAAAAGAGGAGCGTTTGGTCTGTGTAACCACATTTTCCCCGGCCTCTAATTCCATTACTAAGAGTATAAAACGACATTGGCATGTCCTTAATGCGGGAACTTTGCAGATTGAGAGACCCTTATTCGCATTTAGGAAATCTAAAAATATCAAGGACCATCTTGTCCGGGCAGCCCTCCCATGCCCCGAACAATGTGATACCTTGGAGGGGATATGGTCATTACCTCGAATCACAGGCCATGTTAAGTGTGGAAATTGCACAATGTGTGGGAGTACAGTAGAAGGAAAAGATTTTTCTTTTAATGATGTAAGACATGTCCGGAAGCAATTGACAAATTGTAGTAGTAATTATGTAATTTATGCTATTATATGTACCTGTCCTAAAATCTACATTGGACAAACTACGCAAAAAGTTAAACTGAGGATGTGTCAACATAGGAGCCGTATTCGACGTAAGACCCCAAATGCTCCTCTAGTTGACCCTTTTGTGGATATGGGCCATACAGAACTTGATTTTGAATGGACTGTCATTTCCTTGGTTAAGCAACCTCCCCGTGGTGCAAACCTCCAGCAACTTCTAAATAAGGAGGAGTTATACTGGATCTTGAAGACACGGAGTCTACATGAAGGACTGAACAGGCAGGAGGACTGGACCTCATTACTGTGAACTTTTTCGCCCCCCTCCAAACACCCCGGCAATCATTCAGGCTTGTTTGTACCAATTGAGATTGTCATTCTTTTGTCAATGTATATGCTTAAACATTGTTTGAGAGGTCTTTGATGAAAATGGCACAGCCCATGGTTGTGGATTATAAGGGTCACATTGGTATTCTCTTCACTTACTTTGTAATTTACACAGTCTTATTTAAAATTCTTGTTATATTTGCACTATGGAAATTGTCACGACTAACACGTATTGTAAGTATTACACCATCACTGACCCTGTCAATATGAGCTGAGATCAGCAACTTTACACGCTGTACTAATAACGAAATCCCTGGTAACTACTCTAAAATGGCCGCCATGATTACATCGAATACACTGCCGGCTTGCCCCACACAGTATTTGAGCATGCGCGGCGTTTCTTGTCTAAACGCGAACTCAGCTACAAGCAGAACGGACCCCCATTGAGGACCTGCTACTTTGAATAGTTTTGGTGAGTGGTAACCTGACGTACCCGTCTTTCGGGACTTTAACAAGTCGGAATTAGCTCGAATTATATCTAACTTCCTTGATTTTAGGGCATCGACCCCTGCGTAAATTGGACTCCCATTGTGGATCCCTCCCGCAACGGTTACTGGGTAAGCGTAACAACCATAGCGCCTAAACTCGCTGTTTTACGATATAGGACACAGGTCACTCACTACCCCTGTGGTTTTTTGTCCGTCATTAGGATTCCGGACCTTTACTTAGGACCGTGGTATCCTTAATCTATGTTGGCGTGCCGACCGCCTTGGACTGTTTGTAATTCAATCCCCGGTAAGCCCATGCAATTAAACCAACGCGCAGTAGCCTGAACCACACAGTGGGTAAAATTAACCCCATATTTAGTCTACACCCTCAGGCATTGTAACGGTGGAATTCAACTCGGCACTAATCTTATAGTCGAGTTGCTTCCCTCACCATTCTGACGAGCTTGGTAAGCGCCACTCGTTATTTCGTCGTAATGCAGCATGTGTGATAGAGCTGGGGTCTCTGCATGCGAACCAGCCATTTTTCCCGATCCACACTGGTTCTTGTTTCTTTCACAAACACAGCGCTCTCGGCAAGGTTATTTTAATTGCTATCGTGTACTGTTCAACATCAGTACTCACAATAAGGTGTCAGGAAATTCCCACCTCGGCGTACACAGTTATTTTAATTGCAGCCTTGCATCACACACTCGGGTCACCATTATTACCCACAACAAGGTTATATGAAATCTCTCACTTTAGTTTGTATTAAGTCACATGGGCTGTAAGGTCCCAATTATTATGGGTTTTTGTCACTACAATTGCTGGAGAGGAAACAGCTGCTTTTCTATATAAAAAAATTTGATAAAAAGTGTGGATAATCTGATATGCCAAGATCTAATGTACTGTTTCTATTCTCTTTCCTTCTTATCCTTGTTTTTCCTTTGTTTATTTGTTGGCAAATTGAATAATGTATTATTGGTATGTGAATTTAGCTCAGCCATTCAGACTAGGCAAAAGATCAATAGTCTTGAAGATGAACTCTAAATTAATTGTAGTTCGAAACGTCGTCGACAGCATACACAAATGTCACTAATGCATTGAGATTTTGTATGTGCATATGTGTAGTTTATGATTAGTCTGTGTATAATTTATGCCAATCAGACTACCTCTTGTTTTGCCTACAATTTATGTTGTATGTTTTTTCTTGTGGAGTGTGTTTAGTCGGGCACCGGCTGGTGTCCCACTTACATTTTTAAGATTTTGATACAATCAATCATTTATTTAAATAAAAAGGTCCGGCTGGACTTATTTAAAAAGCAAACACAGACATGGGGGTCTGCGGTCCCTAGCAGGCCACCATCCCTGTGTTATTGCCCATTTCCAATGGGTTGTAAATTGCGAACTGCCTTATGAGGCAGTTAATTTGCGACCCCATTGGGAATCGCAAAATGTGTCTGAGACACATTAGTACATTTCCTTCTGTGACTCGACTAGAGAATAAATAAAGATGTCGCTAACTCTTCTAGTGGATACTAGGTTAAAGAATTAGAACTTGTGTAGGCACATGAGGATTCCGCATAAGGCCAGACATCTTTTTAGAGACAAGGTTATGCGATTATTTGCAATGCTTAGGAACATCGGTTGAGGTCTGCGGGATTCTTGAAAAGTGAATTTGTTTTTAATTGGACAAAAAATGAAGTGTACTGTGCTTTAGATAACATTTAATCTCTTGTGCTACTGTCTTCCATGACGTCTGTTAGCAGAGTAAATAAAATATATTTTTATTAGCCTGATGCAAGAGTACTCATTTTAAGAACAACCAGCTGTTGTAAGACAGTCTTTGCTATGCTGTGTTTTTAGGTCGAGCCTGGGCAGCACAGGCGCTGCTCTGCGGCTCATCTAAAGAAAGGGGCATGGCCGCCATTAAAGTGAAAGCGTTGTATGGGGCGCTTTTACAAGCATTTGCAATTAAATAGGTCTTGCATTTGCGAGAGTTTAAGCTATTGGCATTGCAATTGACAATGCCTTTTATTTATGTGTTTGTCATTTAAAAATCCAATACCTTAAACTCTTGCAAATGCGATACCTATTGCATTGCAAATGCTTGTTCATGATACCTTCCGCTCTCAGTACTGTAATTGCTGAACCCACGAGTCTATTTTACCAGCCGAGATCATTTTCAAGCATCGTTTTGTAATTTTTAAAATAAGAGTCACAGCAAGCTGCTGTATTTCACGGGGATGCTTACAGAAAGATTAAGTTGAAAGCTTAGCCAAGGTTTTTAGGTTCCAGGATTAAAATGATGTCCGACACTGCATTTGCATCAAAATACGTCGAGCAAAATTCATGTTTTGAAAAGATTACAGTATAAAATTAATCTGGATTGTTTCTCTGAACGCTGCTCAGTTTGGGATTCCGATCACTAAGCTAGGAGCGAGGACAGGTCACAACGCCTGTTTCACTCGTGTAAAGTGACAGATCACTGGTGCTGTGAAGGGAAACCCGGTTCTGCTGTCACCCACAAAAAGAGTCATCAAGGGGCAAATTTACCTGGCACTACCTGTGGTACTTTAGCTACAGAGGGGAGGAGCTGAAATGACCCCAGTCCGTGCTAAAAGAATTTGCCATCTCACCTACCCCTCCTCCTTTTCCAGATTTTGTTGCAATAAGAAACGGACTCGGTGGTTGACAGCCCAGCCTGAAGCTCATCCCTGGTACGACCCCTCCTCCCACACACACAATTCCATAATTTTAGTAGGAAAACTGGCCCTTTTACAGCCTTTTCATGAAAGTAACAATGTGTGTCAGACGATAAGAAAGAGTCTGTGTGACTCAGTGGGGAGGTAGCCTAGGCTTTGTGTGAGCATAGTGATGTGTTTTATCGTAATTGTTCGGTGACATATGTAAAGCACTGTAACTGCAAATACCTTGGCATGTTAAGGCCATATTAGTTTGCTAAGAGTTGTGACTCTGACTCTGTGTTCATGTACTTGCTTCTCTATTCTTGCATTTCCCCCTCCCAGTTTAAGTGTCTTTATGTCACGGTGTCTATGCCTCCTTGCCTTTGTGTCCTGGTCTGTATATCCTTGTCGTTGTGTCTGTGCTTCTCTGTGCTTCACTGTCCTTGTGTCCCTGTGTATATCCTTCTCCTGGTGTCTGTGCTTCTCTGTCCTTTTGTCCCGGTCTGATATCCCTGTGCCGGTGTCTATACCTCTCTGTCCTTGTGTTCTGGTCTGTATATTCCTGCCCCGGTGTCTATCCCTCTCTGTCCTTGTGTCTCGGTCTGTATATTCCTGTCCTGGTGTATGTGCCTCTCTATCAATCAATCAATCAATCAATCAATCAATCATAGCATTTGTAAAGCGCACTACATACCCGTGAGGGTCTCAAAGCGCTAGGGAGGGGGGGGGGGGGTGCTGCTACTGTTCGAATAGCCAGGTCTTCAGGAGTCTCCTGAAGGTTAGAAGGTCTTCGGTCTGCGCTGGCGGGCGGGGGTGTAGAGGCTGAGTCGTCTGTTGAGGTACGCTGGTCCGGTGTCGTGGAGTGCCTTGTGTGCGTGGGTGAGGAGCTTGAAAGTTATCCTCTTGTTGATGGGGAGCCAGTGCAGGTCTTTCAGGTGGGGTGTGATGTGGCTGCGGTGGGGGATGTCGAGGATCAGGCGGGCGGAGGCTTTCTGGATGCGTTGGAGTCGTTTCAGGAGTTTGGCCAGCGCTCTTGCGTAGAGTGCGTTGCCGTAGTCCAGTCTGCTGATTACAAGGCCTGGGTGACCGTCCTAGTTTCGGTGGGGATCCACTTGAAGATCCTGCGAAGCATGCAGAGGGTGTTGAAGCGGGAGGAGGAGATGGCGTTGAGCTGCTTTGTCATGGAGAGTGTGGAGTCGAGGATAACCCATAGGTTTCGTGCGTGGTTGGTGGGTGTAGGGGGTGCTCCTAGTGCCGTCGGCCACCAGGAGTATCCCAGGCCGAGGGGGTGTAGCCGAGGATGAGGACCTCCGTCTTGTCCGAGTTCAGCTTCAGTCGGCTGTTCCTCATCCAGTCGGCGATGGCCTTCATTCCTTCATGGAGGTTGGTTTTGGCGGTGTGGGGGTCCTTGGTGAGCGAGAGGATCAGCTGGGTATCGTCGGCGTAGGAGATGATGTTTAGGTCGTGCTGTCGGGCGACGTGGGTGAGTGGTGCCATGTAGACGTTGAACAACGTTGGGCTGAGAGATGAGCCTTGGGGTACCGGTCCGTATGTCCCTGTCCCTGTGTCTTTCCTTCTCTGTACTTTTTCCCCAGTCTGTATATCCCTGTTCGGAAGTCTGTGCCTCTCTGTCCTTGTGACCCAGGCAGTATATTTCTGTCATGGTGTCTGTCTCTCTCTGTCCTTGTGTCCAGGTCTATATGTCACTGCCCTGGTGTCTGTGGCTCTCTGTCCTTGTGTCATAGTCTGCGTATCCCTGGCCCGATGTCTATGTCTGTCTGTCCTTGTGTCTCAGTCTGTATGTCTCTGTCATGGTGGCTGTGTATGTCTGTCCTTGTGTCTTGGTCCGTATATCCCTGTCCTGGAGTGCGTGTCTCACTGTCGGTTTGTCCCGGTCTGCATAACCCTTTTGCATTGTCTATGCCTCTCTGTGTATGTGTCCTGCTATGTATATCTCCTCAATGTCCATATTTCCCAGTCTGACTATCTCCATCTCTCAATTTTTCCATCTGCCTCTCTGTCCCAAATTTGTGTCTCCCTGCCCTATGACTTATCTTTCTTCTCAGGGTGCCTCTGTCTCCATGTCTTGCTACTATTTCTGTACCTTCCTATCCCAGGTTCTGTATCCCTCTGTCTTGCTCCCTGCACTTTCCTCTACCTCTGCCCCTGCTCACAAATGTTATTAGTAGTTATGAAATATGTTCCAGCCTATTAACCCCATACATGTGCTGAATCTTTAATTTGTAGGATGAAGTTAACTAATTTTGGAATGATGATAGAACATGAATCTGTTCAGCTTCCAGTGGTCAACTGGATGAGGAGCTATGCCCAGGATGCCACAGTTAACTCCACCCCTTTACAATTACCCTGCACTTCCCTCGTAACATACAGGCTCATCCAGCGAGGGCATTAAAGTCCTCAGCGTGTAAGCGGGTGACTTCAATAAAGAAAAGCAATTTTTGGGCACATTTGCATGGATTGAAGGGATCCAGCAATTCCAACCACCTTGGAACGGAAGACTTCATAAAGAAAAACAACAAACTCTCTCCTCCACACACACTTTCCTCCATACCAGCCCAACTACAACCATCCACAGGACTGCCTCCACTCCTCTTCAGCTCTCTCAGGCCTTTGTATTTATTCTACGTTCAGGCCATATGTGGGATGTGTGGGAACAACTCTGCTTTGATGTAAAACAACTGCCTCCTGCTCAACACAGACAAAACGAAAGTCCTTATCTTCAGCAACAACACTCCTCCTGTGACAACTCTTGGTGGCCCTCCAAACCTGGCCCGGCACCCACCCCTACGGACCATGACAAGAACCTCTGGATCATCCTGGACACCAACCTCTCTTATCACAAATAGACTTGGTAACAACATCTACATCGGAATCCCAACCCTTGTCCTCCGCCGACTCCAAACCACTTAGAACGCCACCGCCAGACTTCTCCTGAATATCGCGTGAAATAACCACATCTCTCCACTGGCTCCCAGTCCAGGAAAGATGTACATTCAAGCTACTCCACCACGCCTATAGAGCTCTCCACAACATCAGTCCAGTTTACCTGAACCACTCTTCTACCTACCTTGCTTTTGATCTGCATCCTAGGCCAGAGCACACCTCTCTCACATCAAGAGGACCAGAAGCGGAGGATGTTCCTTCTCATACTTGGCAGCCAAGATCTGGAACAACCTCCCAAAACACCTCAGAACCTCCCCCTCCCTCATGGACTTATGAAAGAAACCTCAAGATATTGCTCTTCCGGACGAAACAGGCATGATCTTCTCCTCCCCCCTCATGTCAGCCCTACTCAGCACCTGGATACCCTCACAGGTGATTAGCTGCGCTCTACAAATTCACATAACATAACATTTAGCTCACCAAATTCCAGAAATGCCCATTGTCATTTGAAAGTTAAGTCGAACCTTAGGTCCAATAACACTTCGAGGACATGATAGAGAAAAGAAAACGGAAGTCGCACATGGGTATTTGGTGAGTAAGACTGTGGTAAGACTGTGGTCAAGTGAACTACAGAAGAGGGGAATTCCAATCTTAAATGTCGTAGTGTCCCTCTGTACGTCATTGAATAACAATATTAAAAGTCTATCAAGTCATGTCTGCCCTGAGATCCATGTCGGTTTACAGAAAAAGAAGAAGATGGATTGCAGAAGAGCATCTGCTCCCACTTTTCAAGGACTTCTTCCTTCCCAGTATCAATATCCATGTAACCAGTACGAAGAGGTGTTTGGTTTGAAGTAATGTTCCCGGCGTTTGTAAAGAGTGATAAAGCAATACATTTCTCATCAACACATTGTTCTGTCCTGATCCCAGAGCAATTACTTGCATCTTACATGTAGCATGTAATGCTGCCACCAGGGCTAGCTGTTCACACTTGAAGATGATCGACTCTCAGAGGATTAGGGGTCTGGGTCATTTGCAATGGTCTACCTTCTCTTTCAGGTTGACAGTTGCATACAAAAGAGCCAGCACTGATTGATTAAAGCCTCTTTGTCGAGCCCATGTAGACCCTAAATTTCAGTGCTTTCCAGATGTAGGGAAGAAGGGAGACTACCCACAGTTTAGGGACGATAGCTCAAAAGGCTCGACCCACCATCAGTTGGAGTAATGTCAGGAATAGCGAATTTGTGACTTGCAGTTGAAGAAAGTAGCCTAGTGCGCTGACAGTGTTTGAGCCTCTTTTTCAGAAAATCCTGTGCAGAGTATGCATGAAGATATTTACTTTCTCTTGGATACTGTAACTAGCATTACTGGCATTTCACCAGCTGCGTTTTCTACTCCCAGCGTTGAAAACCGCTGACGTGTTGCACCAACATGTGTACTATAGCCCTAGCCTACCACAGCAGTGCACACCTGTAGTGATGCCAAAATTACCGCTGACAATATTTTTCCTAATGAGACATTTACTCCATTGCAAATTAGCACATTTACCTTTGATTTAGGATTGCCAATCATCTAGATGTGCCTTCAGATCACTCATAAATACATTCTCTCTGTAAAAGTAAGACTATTGTGTGTTTGGCTTTCAAATGATGTGCAAACTGTCAATATTTTGGATGCCAGAGAGTTCACATACTTAGTAGATACATCGATTCACATATGTGGGGTGGCAGACTGGGCCCTTTGAGTTTGCTGGGGGCGGCTGGCATATAGGTGCATAAGGGGTGGTGACCCACGATTCATAGAAGAGGAGAGGAGAAGGGTGTGCGCACACAAGCAGCTATGTAAAGAAAAGATCAATCATGCTTTTTATTTATTTTTTCGGAGGTGAAATGCAGTGTACCAGCTCATGTGCCGGGTGATGTGTCACTCGCCCTTGAGGCACAACCCAGTGCAGTTACTTCAGGAGGGGGCATACCCTGCTTTCCGTAGCACTGATTGAATCTGGCCAGGGCGCTGACAGCAGTGGCCCAGGACGTAGCTGGCAAACCTCCATAGTTTCTAATGAGCAAGGGTACGCCAGGCCAGTGGAGTCAAGGCGGGAGAGCGTGGCCCTAGCCTCGGTGGGGAGACTGAGCTCTACCCACCATTTATTTTTTGATGATGGGTTGATCGGTTTTCGAGAGGCTTTGGAGCCATACATTATCAGATGCATGTTTATATTACTTTAATTTTGTCATTTGTCCTTGAACAGCTGCTGTGTTTCAACTTGCTGGAGCTCAGTTATAACCATTACTGAAATGTTGATGCTGATGAAGTGAGTGCTTCCAAACATGTGTGCTCCCATTCACTTTTGCTCTCAGCCATTGGTGGAGCCATTTTTAGGTCGAGCCTGGGCAGCGCATGCTCTGCAAGGAATGCTGTATTAGAGTATTGACTTGAAGCCCCGCCCACTCTACTATTTGTCATTTACTTGTGTCATTGTCCTTCGTTAATGCTGGCTTCTGATTCGTTAAATGGCTTGTTAGTTCATCCAGTCCCTCCTTAGTACCACCTTGTCTTCATTTGTAACCTCCCATGAGGACTGGCCCTTTTACTTCAGTTGATACACTGTACATCTTATTTGGCCTGTAAGCACTATTTTCTTTGATGAGTTTCTCCTACTGCATGCACCACATGCCTTCCTGCAATAAGTCTCGCATTTAGAAGGGTTTGAGCTATTGGCATCATAAATGACAATGTCTTTTATTTATGTGTTAAATATAAAAACAGATAAAAGGCATTGTCTTCTTCAAGGTGAGCTATATAATAAAGACAATCTTCATGCATTCTGATTGACTGTTCCTTCAGCACCACTAATGATTGAATAGATACGTAGCTACTCCCCCATAGCCCTATTACCCTCCACATGTGACAAAGTCTTGCTTCAGTCTACCAGCCTTTCAGAGGAGCTGGCCAGATGGCCAGACTCTGGACCGGTTCAACTGACTACTCCAAGGCAATGGACCCACAGTATTCCTCTGAAAGTACCAATTTGCACAGTATTACCTACGTTGAACTAATTTCCACCATCTCAACATATGAAAGGATTCCCACTTGCTTTAATGGAGTCACATGTTCATCTACGGAGTTGCGCTACAGCCACAAATACATTTTAAAGCAATATTCACCCGTGTGTGGACTCTCTCTTTAAAGGTAATGTTTTGCTGTATTATATATATATATAAATATAAATATATATATATATATATATATATATATATATATATATATATATATATATATATATATATATACTACTATTATAAAGAGAAAACTTGCACCTTTTGGCCAGGTAAACTCGGGAACCACAGCGCCAATCTACACACCCGATACATCTATGAAAATGTCAGGGTGTGTAGATGGACATAGGCTATATAAATTTAAAAAAAAAAAGTAAATTTAGAAAATTACGTTTGTAAACAAAGTAGTCCCCTGAAAGTAGCACAGGCCGGGACCTAGCGCTGGCCGCGACGCGACGTGCGTGATGACAAAGGAGGAGGGCGGTGCAGTGACGACCGGCTGTGCAGTGAGGAGCGGCGGCATAGGTAAGGAAAGGGAAAGTGAGACTGTGATGCAGGGGGAGGAAAGAAGGAGGCAGCAGTAAATGAAAATGTCGGGAGGGGGGCGCGAGTGAGTCTGGGCGGGAGGGGGACACGAGTGAGTCGGGCGGGAGGGGGACGCGAGTGAGTCGGGGCGGGAGGGGGACGCGAGTGAGTCGGGGCGGGAGGGGGACGCGAGTGAGTCGGGGCGGGAGGGGGACGCGAGTGAGTCGGGGCGGGAGGGGGTCGGGCGGGAGAGGGTGTACTGCCCCCAGCCCCTTTCTGCCCCAGGCAACGCTGGGGCGGGCTGCTAGTATATATATATATGTAGATCCAGCCCATCTTAAATGTGCTGACCGCATGGAAAGGCACGCAGACAACAAAATAGCACTCCAGAGGCAAGCTTCAGCGTTTCCGGCACGTCCGTGCCCTTGCTCACTGAGCAATACATATATATATATATATATATATATATATATATATATATATATATATACACACACAAAGGAGTATGCTCAGACTTATACATAATATATATCTTGGGCAAACTGTTGAGGTCTTACAGAATTAGAACTGACGCAACTCATCATGAACTCAACCCTGCTTGCCCTTCATATGTTTCTGGTAGGTGAATAATCCCCCATTTTCAAAGTCCTCCCAGAAGCGAGCTAAACATGCAATGGACTACCCCAACCCTACTGGCCTTGGCCACATGTTGAAAAATTGATAGTGAATGCTATTAGTTTTGCACACTAGAAAGCTGCTTCCCCAGTCAAATCAAAGATCAGAATGGTGTGAACTAAATACGAGCAAGGTTAAAAAAAACTCCTGCTTGACCTTGTGTATCGTTTTGTTGCTTTGGCAATGCCTTTTTTTAAAATTCATAGTTGTTTTGCCAAAAGTTACCACCTACGGTAATGATGGCAATCACCAATCTTGATTGCATGGACCATAGGATCCGTTTAAAGTCACAGACCAGCTTGCGTTTGGTGCATCTCCAGTATTCAGACAATGTTGTTAATCTTGTGCCCCAAAATATACTCACTCGCATGCCAGCAGATAAACATTTATTGAGGACAATAACACATTTGTTCAGACAGCGCACAGATAATACATCTAGGTCCAGGCGTACACAGCACCCCTCCCCTCACTGCCTGTGTGTTGTTGCGTATCAGTGCCTCCCAAGACTTTCCCAGATAACAAAAGTGAGCCGATTCATCGTCTGATCCTAGGCTTCAGGGCATCATATGCAAACAGGTCACAGTAAGGTGTGGGCCAAACCTGAGCTGGGGCTCGTGAAACCTGTACTGGGTGTGACATCTGGGAACAGGTACATTTCACAGAAATGCATGTAGCTCCTAACAGCACAAGCCTTGCGCATATGTTGTTCTATTTCTATAAAGTGACAAGGACCTGACTGAAGGAAAATACTGAAAAATGACTCCACCATAGGTCAAGAGCAAAGCTGAATGGGAGGGAGGACACATGAAAGGAAGCTCCCGTTTCAGGAGCATGAACATTTCCGTAATGGTAACGACTGAGTTCTAGAAAGTCGAAACACAGCAGCCGTTCAAGGACAAATGGCAAAACATAAAATTTAAGTAATATGAACATGCAGGCAAATACAGCACATACACTGCACTCCCTGGAGCCCATCTTCTGCTGCACACCTCCACAGCGTCTTGCAAAATGTAACAATTGATCAACAAAACATAAGAGGTGAGTGGAGGTCAGTCTCCCCACCCAGGCTAGGGCCACCCTCTCTCACCTTGACTCCACTGGCCTGGGCTCCACGTGCTCATTCGAAACTATGGAGGTTTGCTAACTCCACCCTGGGCCACTGCTGTCAACGCCCTTGGCCAGATTTGATCAGTGCTACAGAAGGTAGGCCATGCCCGTCTCCTGAACTAACTGCTCTTGCTTGTGCCATAAGGGCAAGTCACACCTCGTCCATCACATGAGCAGTTGCACCTCATTTCACCTGCCGTCATTTATGCTCACATATGCCACCTGCCCCTGTTCTAAAGGGCAGCCAGCCAGCTCTTAAATCATGAAACATATGATCAAAAGTTCTTGTGGAGTAAGAAGGTTGACAGGATTAATTAGAACCTTGTGGGCAATCTTGGCAAATCAGTGGAGTCCTTGGCCTCTTCTGTCCTGAGCTCGAACGACCTACCATACTCAGAGATCTCAACAGCCTCACAGGGATCACTCTGATGATAGGGAATGAGCCAGTATGCACTTTTGTCACTGCTAATGATGAGTGGCCTCCCATGTTTTTTCATTCCAATTACCATGTATTTCTCTTTTTCAGACTCAACCCCCTAAATGTCTTTAGTGCATTTTATCTTTTCTGTTACATAAATTCTAAGCATCGATACACATTGCATTCATAATAACATCATCTGTTCTATGCCACTGTGAACATAAATCAAAGCATTTCCTTCTCATATTCGTGATACAGTTTGCATCTACAGTGCAAAATTACTCGTGCATTTATAAAGTTTCATGGGCATCTATGGCCCGCACATGCTGTCATCTCTGATCGAGTTGCGGAGCGTGTCTGATAAGTATGCCTCTGTACAACAGTAGTCATCAAGGCGTAAGTTTATAAATGTATATAGAAGCGTGCTGTTCATATTCAACTCAACTTTTAAATTACAACATATACTGCTTCGTGGGCAATCAAGATGAATTATATATTTAAATGTTGTATCCGCTTGTTAGATATCTTCTTTTATAACATTTTAACCAACTAATCATCTAACCATCCAATGAAGACAAAAAATAAATCAAAAGAAAAGAGATATCAAATGTTTGAAGAAATATGTATCCAGTATCCAGAGTGCCGTTAGAGTTTAATCATGACTAGGCTTGTGCGTAAGCAGTGAATGTGGGCTGCTGTTCCTGTTTTATATGCGATTGCATGGAAACTAGGGTATCACGTGGCAATAGCCATATCTATGTATTGTCTTTAAGTAATGTGAGGTCTGTGCCTAACCCAACAGCCGTTGTTGAGGTGTCATGTGATTGCAGCACGTCCTCTACGTCTAGGTGACATGTCAGTTATTGGTTCCCGCTTGTTGTGTAGGAGGTGCCCGCAATGTAGCATTAGAGCGTGTAGGGGCTCTGAGCATATCATCCCAGGTTTGTGGAATGGGATACTTTCGCAACCCTGCCGTTTCTTCCCTATGTAGGGTGGTGCTCTCTGCCTGTGCCCAGATCTCTAGGGATTTCACCCAATGCAGTACCTCTGGTGGGTCCTTTTGTTTCCACCTCTTAGTCATCAGTCGTTTTGCTGTTATGAGTCCTAGGTGACAACATCTGGAACTTACTTTGTTGGCCTTGGTTCATTTGTAAAATCCCAGGATACAGACCTCCCATGTGGTAGGCACTTCAGCGCTAGTGCAACTCGTAAGTGTTTCTGATATCTTGCGCCAGTAGGGTAAAAGCAGGGGCCAAGACCATAGCATATGTAGTAGGTCAGCATCTAGGAGACGGCATCTCGGGCATTCGGAAGTGTTGATGTTAAAATATGTATTGATCTTATCTGGGGAGAGATACGTCCTATGCAGTATATAGGTTTGTATATGTATAAATCGTGAATTGGGTGGTATGTTTGTGGCACTGGCTAGGACGCGTTACCATTCCTTATCAGTCCAGGGACGGCCTCTGTCCTCAGTCCAAGGTGTGCGGAGTCTCTGTAGTGGTTTTAATACGTGGATAAGTAGGGCTTGTACTAGCCAGTGTATCACATATGACCCCTCCCCCATTACATGCAAGTACTGCAGTAACTGATGTTTTGGTGGCTCATTAGTCAAATCTCCCCATGCTAGCATCAACGTCCATGTGATGGCTGCATGTAGAAGGAACTGACCCACCTGTAAACCATTATATGCCGTTAGTGTCGCAAAAGGTAGTAGGGTACCGTCTGCGTATAGGTCTCACAGCTTTTCCACTCCCGCTTCAGTCCAGGGCATCAGTGCTATATCCATTATGGAGTCTCTACCTCTGGGTGTCCCGATAAGCGGCAGTATTGGGGCATAGGGGATCATGTCTTTTGTGAGTTGAAGGTTTCTCTTATAACATCTATGAGCTAACTCAATATGTATCTGTGTCGGGCGGGGATTTTTGCCAGTGGGTAAAACAATCCGTAGATCTGATTCTGCATCCATATTGATGTCTCGGTCGCCGTGTCCACCAGGTTCTTACCGCTCAGCCACTTTGTGACCCATTGTAGCTGTGCTGCTAAGTAATATGTTCCAAATGAGGAACTGTTAAGCCTCGACTCTCCAGCGGTGCATACAGTTTGTGTAGTACTATCCTGGGCCGCCCTACATTTCAAATTAGTCCTTGAGTTAATTCCTCCAGTTCCCTAAAAAGTCGTACTGGGGCATATACTGGAAGATTTGCAAAATAATACAATAGCCTTGGCAGTAATATCATTTTGGTTAAAGTAATACGACTCATCACATTGAGCGGTAGAGTCTTTCAGAATTGCATCTTTACCCTTACTGAGGAGACGGCGCATACCAAGTTACCCTCCAGTATGTCTGCAGGGGACCTGTAGATATATATGCCCAGGTATCTGAACGTGGTCGGATACCAAGCAAGCGCAGTCTCGTCAATAATTATATCCGTCACAGCCACGTCCTCACAGAAAGAGTAAGCTCCTGATTTAGCCCAATTCACCCTAAGGCCTGATACTGCCTCAAAGCTACGGAACAATGCAGATATCACCGGTGGCACAGCATGCAGGTCTCTGATGTATAATAGCAGGTCGTCCGCATATAGGGACACTGTGTGAAGTCCATCACTCAAGGGGATACCCCAGTCCGCGCCACTCTCTCCGAGGAGAGCCGCTAAAGGCTCCATAGCAATGGAAAAGAGCAACGGGGACAAATGGCATCCCTGTCTGGTTCCTCGTCTAACCCTGATTGTATCAGAGAGGAGCTTGCCCGTGCGAGCCCGCACTGTGGGATGTTGATACAGTAGTTGCACCAGTTGTAAATACTCGTCTCCTAACTCGTACTTACGCAGAACTGCCGCAAGATAGGGCCATTCCAGCGCATCAAAGGCCTTCTCTAGGTCCAGTACTAGACAGCCAGACCGAGGCCAGTTCTTCGTTGCATACTTCTGGATTCTGAATAGCCTACGAATATTCAGGGAGGTGCTCCTGGTTGGAACAAATCCGTTTTGATCAGTATGTACCAGAGTCGGCACAAACGGGCAATTCGTTTAGCTAGGGTGGAGGCAAGGATTTTATAGTCTGTATTCAACAGAGCCAGCGGGAGATAAGAGCCCAGGAGTTCAGGGCTTCTGCCCGGCTTTAAAAGGGAGATCAGCGGTGCCTCATTTTGCGTGGGTGTGAGTGTTGAGTATTCTAGAGCCGCTTCATATGCCTGTAACAATTCTGGTATTAATATGTCTGAGTAGGCCTTGTAAAACTCAGCTGGTAGTCCGTCCAGACCCGGCGTTTTACCATTTGAGAGGGAATAAATACTATCTCTTATTTCCTCCGACAGCAGAGGAGCACCTAGTTCCTCTTGTTGGTGTTCTGTCAGTTGCGGCAGCGTTAGGGCGGAAAGAAAGTCCCATATGTCTGCATCTGTAGCCATCAAACAAGATCTGTACATCGTGGAATAGTTCATATACAAAAAAGGACGGTGCACTGGACCGTTTCTTTCCACCCATTCCGAGTACGAACACATACCATGCCATGAAGGAGTTGAATAACTGGGCAGCACAGTGGCACTTGTGAGATGCCTGGAGATACTGTCACCCCCACGACAGGATATATTCCTACTACTCTGGTGCTCACAACTTGCATGTGCGGTTAGACCGTAATAGGCTTTCAGAAGCTCTACTCCCCCATATATCAGCAGTTTATTATTTGGGCAGGACGCACTCTGACCATAACCCACATATGTTAGAGGTGTGCACCAGAGTAGTAGGAATATATCCTGTCGTGGGGGTGACAGTGTCTCCAGGCATCTCAAAAGTGCCACTGTGCTGCCCAGTTAGTCAACTCCTTCATGGCATGGTATGTGTTTGTACTAGGAAGGGGTGGAAAGAAACGGTCCAGTGATACGTCAAGTACGCTATTGTAGTCTCCCCCCAATGACATAGGAACATCGTGCCATGGCGCAAGGATGTGTGATATATTGTTGAAGAAGGCAGCCTGCTCTCTGTTACGAGCGTATAGTGATGCAAGTAAAATATGCCGGCCATCCAGGGTGCCCTTGACTACAACATACCTGCCCTCCATGGCTACCAATAACTGTGTAATTGTAAGTGAAACCCCTGGTCTTACCCATATTAGCGTGCCTCTCGTAATAGCCGAATATCCAGTGGCATACAATTGGCCACGCCAGCGGCGGTGCAAGCGTGAATTTCTGTTTTTGCCAGGTGAGTCTCTGGCAGCAGAGCTATTTGTATGTGATGCCGTTTTAGGTAGGAATATATCTGATACCTGCGTGACGGTGAATGCATGCCTCTCACATTCCATGTACCAATTTTAAAGGAAGACATAGACCCTACAACGCGCCAAGCGACCATGTGTCTGTAGTGACCCAACAGACATGTACAGTGCATATAACCTGGTAGTGCACAGCTTACCTAGCATGCTGACTCGTGGCATGTTACATTGTATAAATTGGCATACAGTAAATGATATCTCACAATATAACCAAAACAAGAACATAGTCATAAGCAATTCCAAAAGGGCGAAAATGCAACTAGTAATCGTCCAAACTCAATGGAGATAACAGTCAAAACAGTCTGGGGGGGTGCGCTGCATGTTGCGCTTTGTTAACCTACAATCTGTGTATCTAGTGTCTCAGAGGCTCCCCGTCATCAGGCACAACCTCATGGGAACAATTGGAGTCATAGCAACGTCTACCACAGATGGCCACGCTGTTAGCAACTGCACGCCCCCACATATGTAGCCCAATACCTCAAATCGTAGTCTATTCAAAGATAGGGTCTTGCAATGTTCATATTATTATGTCCGCCGTCTGTGGGGTGACATCTGGTTGTTCAGTCGAATCTTGTGAGTTCTGCAGGCCATATATTTGCTCGTCATCACTAGATAGGTCCCGTTGACTGGAGTTGGATGCATCCTCAGTCACCAAAGAATCATTGATCTCTGCTACCGCCTATAAGGTGTCTCATTGTCCGCTGAGGATCAATTCTGAGTGTGGGCCCACAGTTGGTGAAGGCGATGTCCGCATTCCTGTTGATCTACGCTCTCTCCGGCAGCGGCGAAAGGGGCCCTTTAACTTCAGTAGTGTTGCTGTCGCAGTATCGTCCAGAGGTCTTGTAGTATTGAAATTATCCAGCCAACCCTCTGCCTCTTCCGATTTGTTAAAGAAGTGCGTTTTGTCACTTGCAACCACTCGTAGGCGCACCAGGAATAGCAGGGAATATTTCAGGTCGTTTTGCCGAAGGCGTTTCTTCACTGCCATGAATGAGAATCTCTGACGCTGCACCTGGATAGTGTAGTCTGGAAAAAACATTATTTTATGATTGTCTATGTGAATATCTTGGAGCTTCCTGGTTTCCTGAAAAATGAAGTCTCTGTCTCGGTAATTGAAGAGCCGGAGGAGCAAGGGCCGCGGGTTCGATTCTGTAGGAGGGAGCCTCGCCTGGACCCTATGTGCATGCTCTATGACAAAGTGTGGTAAGAGGGACCCCTCAGTCAATAGATCTGGGTTCCTTTGCTTCCCATTGTTCCGGCACACCTACTATGCGTATATCGTTATGTCGTGCTCGCCCTTCTGTCTTGAAGGAACTCTACATGGTTCAATAAATCTTGCACATGCTTATCTGTCTGAGTCACTTGCGGTTTGATGTAAGCGAGCGTAGTGTCCAAGACAGTAGTGCGGTCCGTTAGTTTCCGGTGATCTGCATGCAAATGAGTGAGGTCTATGGCCACCTTGTCAATTTTAGATCCCAGGGTGGTGCGGGTCTGATTGATGGTTTCTTCCAGCCGTTCCATTGCAGCGAGCACGCATCCAGCTTGTTTGCAGTTTGGTCTGTGAGTCCCTGCTTCGCCATCTTGTCCGACTTAGACAGCGGCGGTAGGGTCAGCGCTCCTCCCGTTCCGGTCCTCGCTCGGGTGCCACCCGACATTGGTTGCAGAGTCTGTACACTTATGCTGCACCGCATCCAGCAAGGTCTCAATACGATGCCCCCAAGGAGCGAGCCTCACTGCAGGACCTGCCTTGATACCAATAGGCCACGATCAGCAGCCGCTGCACAGCTCGCAGCCCAGCGATGGGGCCATTCCGCTACGCATCATTATCTCCTCTGCAGCACTGTCATCACCTGTGTCACTCAGCTACTCAGGTCACATTAGGCAGTGGTGTACCATTTCATCTCAACAAGAGGTCATGTTTGGTTGACTTCGGTGGTGTAATCATCTGCGGGCACCAGCAAGTCCTCCCTCCGGACACTACCCGGGCAGCCTGTTTGGGGCATTCCAGGTGCGGTTTATCAGAGCAGAAACTTGCCCTTGCCAACTGTGCAGTGATTGCCAGAATAGCAGCATGTGTCTCCTTGCTGCCCTAGGTTGCGGTGGGTTGGGCACCAAAACGCCCTGGTGCCTGCACGGCAACAGCTTTGGGGGAGCACTAGCTCCGTAGGCTTCAGGCAGTGAGAGGGGCAAGTATGGATTTCTCCCAAAAGTTGCCTCACAGCTCCTATAGAGGCATCAGCAGTTCGTCCCACCCTGTTCGGCCGCAGGCAGATCTCAGCATGCCCCTCCTCCACCAGCAATGTCCCCATTGTTAACATAAGGGAGCCTGCCAATTCAAGAACTAGCGATGGTGCTCAGCAGGCAGCCCCGCAGGGGTAGGGCCCTCTTCCCAGTATCTCGCCGTGGGGACAATGGCAATGGCCTGAGCGGTATCGTCATGTGCTGTCTTCCTCTCTTCACAACAGCAGCCTGAGGTCAGGCCGGTGGAGACTCATACCGCCGCAGCTTGCTGGCGGTGCCGCAGGGGTCTCAGCTGCATTCTGCCTCCCATCGGCGTGTATGTGGGGGCGGTGGCGGAGCGGTTCTTGCTCGCTGGCGAGGGTCCACCTATCGCGATCGCGCAGTGTGAGCAGAGGTAGCGCAGGCGGTCTAGGCAGTGTCCCCCCAGCCGAGCCAAGGGAGATTAAACTCCGGATTCATGCAGGCAGTGTCATAGTATCGCCATCGGTACACCGCCGCCCGCAACCCCAAAATACTCTACAATAATACACAGACACAATGTTATTGGAGAGATAAAGTTGCAGGTTTATTTGGTGTACAAATAATAGGTGGGTTATCTTACAGGCGATCCCGTTCGCCCCGCAACCCCTCGTTGCAGAACACCTGAAGTTCAGCCAAGATAAACACCAGCGGCCATAGCCCGGTGTGTGGTACCTGGGAGGATCTCTCCTCCCACCGGTGAACCTATCGTCCACCAACTCCGCCCGCTGAACAAGGGAGAGTGAACTCACACCTTCCCCAGCTGGGCGGAGCCTATAAAGCAAGCCTCCGGTTGCTCAGATTTACAACCGCCCTAAAGACTAACGGGGCTCCGTCGAACTCCAAGTTCCCAAGAAGGACCCCTTGGAGCCTGTATGACTTATGCATGGTGCGCTTAGCACTGGAGGCATCAGATCCGGTTCCTGCGCCTTTCCTGTATCGGGATCGCCCTGTCCTCCTCCACAGCCCTGGGTGTGGCCCCCGCTGCACCCAGGGCCCCCTCACCTCTTAGCCTCCTAGATCTCATCCTACTGACACCCGGCTATCTCTAACCTTCAACCAGGACTAGCAAGGATTTACATGCCTAACTCGAACCAATGCATCAAGTAGGTTGAATTGCGCATGGATGCGTTTACGCGCATGCGAGCAACCTTCCATGTTCCTGGTAACTCGCCCCTATCCATATGGGACCAGGAGTCATCCCAGACCGTCAGGGCACGTGATCCCAGTTCACTGCTCAGTGCGCCGAGTCCGGTGCGCGGCAGAGGTCTACCCTCTTACCGGCATGCCTCAACTTAAATTTGAAAGGGGGCTGAGACTAAAGGCAAGGGCATTAGGGGGGGGGCACCCCACCTGTCCTGTTATAACTGACCTTGTTATGTTTCCTAACCCAAAACCCTTGAGGGATGAAAGGGCTGCCCTCTGAATTGCTGACACCCCATATCAAGAATACAACTCTCCAAGTTGCATGGGGCCCTGCTGTATCATCTCACCTCTGCTGAGGATAACCATCTGTGCTAAGAGCCTTGATGATTAGATATCAAGGTTGTCCCCCAGTCCCACTTGGTTGCATGACTTCATTGCAAAGAGGCTCAGCCGCCTACTTAACTGGAGAACTCCAAGCTGGAATGCAATCCATTTATTTCTTCTAAATTAGCCAGCGTCTGTGGACACCCTAGGTCTGCGGCGACCCTTCGCTGCAAGGTACCTGATGTTTTGGCCAAAGAAACACCAGCAGCCAAGCCCGGTGTAGAACCTGAGAGGATAACTCCCCCCCCCGGTGGACCTATCATCCACCCGCTCCGCCCCCAGAGCAAGGAGAGTTAGCTCAGACATTCCCCCACCGGGCGGAGCTCTATATGGCAAGCCCCCGGATGCTCAAGTTTCAACCGTCCTAAGGACTCCTGTCCCGAAGCCCTCCTAATGATGAGCCCCTAAGGGTGCTGCTCTGCCTACACGGAGGTCAATAGAACACTCACCCGGGAGCTCCGGCAGGGTTGGGCTACAAACCTCCTATAGCTTAACTGGTTTACTGTGTACCTGAGCATCCTGTCAGAGCTAATGTAAGTTGGTGGTAGTTCCCCAATTAGCACGCAGGCAAACTATTATGTAATATCACCCCGTCCTCAAGGTGTGATCTTGGGCAGCAAGGCTATGAAACCCAATATTGACTTTGAGCTTAGTGGTAATTCGACTCAATTATCGCACGGAAGCTGTCTAGGGATGCTGTGGTGGCTCTTTGTGGACCGGGGAATGTGCTTTCTATTGTATTCATGTAAATGTGAATGGTATAGACAGTGTGTTGACCTAATGTCCCTGCTCTGTGGATCCTACCTAAGGTCCCTGCTCTGCATATCCTAGCCACACCGGTGCATCGCGTTACCTTTCTAGTTTATTTGCTCTGGTGTGGTGTGACTGTTCTGCTTTTGTCTTGTTTCGCAACGATCAATTAGTTAATGTGTGACCCAAAGGATGTCCTGCCTCTAGGATTCTGGATAAATCTGATAATAAATCTGTTTATACGGTCAGTGCGCCAAGTGATAGGACCTTTCTGTGCAACATTAGTAAGGGAAACTGAATCTGTTGTTGCTTTTGCGTTGCTTTTGCTTTGACGGAAGTTTACCCCCAGATCATATAGATGACTTCTGGTCTATTTTGTTTGCAGATCAGGGCCCCGTGAGGTGTGCCTGCAAGATCTGTCTGCCAATTCAAGAACTAGCGATGGTGCTCAGCAGGCAGCCCCGCAGGCAATTCAAGAACTAGCGATCGCGCTGTGTGAGCAGAGGTAGCGCAGGCGGTCTAGGCAGCGTCCCCCCAGCCGAGCCAAGGGAGATTAAACTCCGGATTCATGCAGGCAGTGTCATAGGGGCTCCAATCGCGCCCGCCTCCCATCGACGGGCAATTACACCGCATCGGAGCGAACACCTGCAGTTCTCCTCCATTGGGCGGGATTCATCCGCTGCAGTCGTGCCGTGAGGGCAACGGCGATGTAGGCGATCCGTGTAGCGTTGTCACTAACGGCCTACCTCTCGTGTTGCAGCATCCAACAATCGGTCCAGGGCCTCACAGTCGAAAAACGGGTGGGCGACACAGCAGGCGTCCGGACAGTGTCCCGACGCACATTGGTGAGTGTTTATTTAGGTGGAGACAGGAGTCGCAGCCAAAGTCCACTCCTGTCGGCTCAGTGTAGCTGCGCCATCTTCTGCGGCCCTGCATTCGGAGAGAAGGGCCTGTTTAGGGGAGCCTCCGTCAGAGCTCGACCCAGACACGACTGCCTCCATTGCAGTCGTAGTCACGCTCCCGCCCTCCCCCCCCCCCCCCCCCCCCCCCCAACTCAGGGGCTCTAATGTGCAGAGACATTTCCTTCTGCATGTGTGGGAAATTGTGAGTTGTTCCTAGCTGGATTCACCAGTTGGGCAGGGTAAATGAATGATGGTTGCCCCACCCCAGTTAGGGTAGAGTGACCATCACTGTGCTCAAGCAATCCAGGGTGCATGGACCTTCAGGTAAAGGGTTACTTTGCTGTAGCCACATGATGCAGCACCCTTGGAAATCTTGTGTTTCCCACTCTAAAAATTGGGCAAGGAAATCGTGAAGGTTGACAAATAAGGTATTGAATTTGGCCCTTTCTACAGGGTCATCGGAACCCTTTTTTTGCCTTCACTCTCCTGTTTTCTGAGCCCGTTTACTGCCAGCAGTCACCTCTCACAGTGGAGCAAATGCGAGCTCTTTAAAGGCGCTCCTTACAGCAACCTTTTCCCACCTTTCACCGATTTATCAAAGCTTGGATAAACTCAACCCATTTACTGTGAGACTCAAGACCAGCGGCCAATTATTTCAGTTTCTGTACAATACCAATAACGTCAGGTAAAATACCATAATATCATATAACATAATATAGCATGGACTTCAGTGTTTCAGATTTTGCCCATTCAGCCCTTAGTGTGCCCCTCGAAGATTTTTCCCCACAGTCTGTGAAATAGTGTGAATGTGCCTAGAGCGGCGAGTTTTCAACCCTCCAGCGCCACAGAGATGCCAGAGTACACATTAGGTAACTTTTCTTAAGTTCACTCTGTGCAGTACTTTGAGAGATACATTCTAATAGCAGTGTCAGTAAATTCTACTAGCTACGGTTTTGCAGGAATAAATCTGCTGAGTTAGTTTTCCCAAGTGATCCCAGCAGTCACAGATGATTAATATCCATAGCACAATTCAGCATACTCTTGAAGAAATTGTAATTATTTTAATTTTTAATATCGTTTACAGTCCACACCGAAGAGTCATTAGGGTGAGAAGAATTAGGGGGAAATGCAGACGCATTTAATGTTGGCAGGTGGTTGGGGGGGGGGGGGGGGGGAGTGCTGCCCACAGCTGACGCAACCGGCACATTAGAGAATGAAGCCCCCTCAAAACCTCATAGTGAAATCACACAAAGCCTCAGACATGCTCCCTAGTATGAATAGGGAAAGAGACAGAAGCCCATCACTAGCATCTTGACCACTGTATTCCCTTGCTATCTCAATGTATAGTTTCCACATGTTGCACATGCTGAAGATGAGCCCTTCCAATATCCCTCAATCCTCCATGCAGCGCTCCACATACTTTCTTCTATCACTTCACTTATTACATTTCCCTTAACAGCCCATGTTCTTTCCACTGCGCTCATCATCTGTGTTGCACATCTGTATGTGTGCGCACCATCTGGTGATTCCCACTACCCACTCTGTTTGTGTTTGTGCCCTATTCTATGGCTTCCCACCAGCCGCACCTGAGTCTCTTCATCCTTATATTCTCAGAGGCAGTAGCCTCTACACAAATGTAATCGGTGTCTGTCTCCACCATATCTCTAACCAAACTGACACATTTTTATTCCAGTCATTACCGTTGGCATAACATGTTGCTCACCCACTCCTACAGCATTATCCCGCCAGTCCCTTCTGTGCATATACATAATGGTGTCCTGTCCACTCTCCGCTCAGTGTGATGAAGGATGGTTGCAAAGGAAATTCAAGCTCCCCCACACTTGGTAGATTATTTGCTACTAGTACTTTTAGAGATATGCAGTTCCTAAGGAAAGGCAAGAAACATGTTGACCTACACTTGATTTTACAGTCAAGGTGGGCCATTATATTCACCTTTGGCCACTACTTCTTTTTACCATAACCGAGGGATCCACATATTAAACTAATTCTTTTGATTACCTCCAGTTATTTTTAGGTTCACCATACACCAGTCTACTCACCTGCAGCACCTTGCACTCCACGTTGCCAGCCTCAAAAGAATTTCAGCAAATTAGCTCCCCTATGGGACCCGTTGGGCATTGCAGCACCGGCCCAACGAGGAGCTGCCTGATGATGAAGCATGACACCCCTTGGGATGTGTGAGGGCTCTTTCTCCCGATGGATCAGATCCCTTGACTTGATACATCGGGTTTCTTTGACCTCCCCTATCCTTAGGGACTGCATACCTCTGAATGCACCTGTACCTCTGGGGGCTTTTATGCTGGACCTTTATTCGCCCCTTGACCCTTCCTTTGTATAATTAGAGTATGTGCTAGACCTCAAGTGACAGATGGGGCAGTTTATGCACAAAGGAGAAAGTAAGTGTCAGAAAAGCCTGGGGCTACTGAAGGATTGCCATGACCAGAAGGAGATGGTGACTGGCAAGATGTTGTCTCTAATGAGCAAAAAAAGAGATTCAGGTTCTAAGTTGATCTGAGTACTGGCTACATCGCTTTAAAAACCTAAAGCGATTCCATCATCATATGGAGATTTGGTGGCCTTCATAGACGGTAGAAAGGAGGAGTGCAGTGGCCCCCTTTCTGGCTTACTTTGGAGAGACCCGAAATGTGGATCTGTGGAGGGAACTTTCACAGTCTGAGACCTACAAAGCAAGAAGAGTTAGGGCTGTCCTGAGAAAACTCTCTGCATGTTTTCCTTGACTGTCAGGGTTGATACTGGTGTGCAGACACAGAATTGAATACTGAAAACAGTTGGTGAAGGTTCAGGCTTGCATCAGAGCAGAAGTGGCCATGATGTTGGACCTCAATGTCACTGAAAAGCCATGAAGTTCACAGGCAGTCCAGAGTTGGTGGCACCTACGCAAAGCACCACAGACTTGATGTTTTGTGTAGATGACCTGCCTCAGTGAAGACACCAAGACAGATGCAACCCTTGATAGTTTAGGTAGATGCGCTTGGGGGCATGGTAGGTTTTTTAACACCTTTGAGCTGATCTGTTGCTATGTGCAATTACTTTTATCCCTGATGCAAATACAAAAATGTCCTTTGGGCCCCAGTGGTACTCAGCCAGTTCTGCGTTACACGTTTGGGCTGAAAAATGCCCCTACCACCCTTCAACAGTCAAAGAATGGCATACCCGCTGGGATAGAGGATTTCTTTGTTGCGTACTTAGATAACAAAATGGTCTTCTAACTCTATATGGAAGGACCCCCGGAGCCCTTGAGGAAAGGACTGCAGGGCACATACTTTGTTTTATGATTTTGTGGGATCAGGTATTTAAAGTGTGGCAAATGCCATTAAAAACTCTAGCTGCCACCAGAGTTGGAAATCTTTCAACGCCGGCTTGTTTGCAGTATAGAAAGATGCGCACCTCTGCTTTGTCCCTAGCATTAGCATAGTGCAATCTAGCAATGGGTATAAGGCAGCTTCAAAAATATATATTAATATGTAATATTTGGTTACATTGCTGCTACCAGCTACCCATTTCCAAGTCTCACCTTGGCTTCCTGCTCTTTTTTTTTTTTTTTTTTTTTTTTAAATATATTTTTATTGCAGGAATCAGTAAAACAATACAGTAGCGACCAGCATTATAATATGAACAACATATACTGAATAAAGCCCACCGACCCCCCTTCCATAACGTTTGTATACAGCTAAGCAGCCCATGTCCCTGGGGTTGGGCGGCAAATACAGTTGGGGTCAGTAGGATGCTGGAGCTGGTCCGGATAACACACTGTCCGTCTTCTGCTTTTCTAAACAAACCCAAAACCCCTAAGATAAACCCCCCCCCTCGAAATTCCCAGTAACTGTGAAACCCTCCCTCCCCCCCCCCCCACCATCAGCGCCAGGGAGCTCATCAACCTAGAATCCACTGCTTGACCCACGGGGAAGGTAATAGTGCTGTCAATGCTAATGTTTAACGGGACTCGGGGCGAGTTACTTCTTCACTTTCGGAGTCACTAGGGGTACAATGATCCCTGAGGGCCTGCACCAGCGTTTCCCACTCCAACGCGGCCTCCTGCGCCTTCTCACTACCCTGCCTCCAAGCCAGCTGATATCTTAGCGCGCTCTCACCCGCCGCCCATTTCAAAAGCTCACTGTGCCATCTGCTGCCTGCCGGACCAGCTCGTGCCTTCCAGTTCCTGGTCACCTCTCGCTTAGCAAGTAGGAGCCCCAGGTCAATAAATTTACTGGAGATTTTATTCCGGGGGGTATGGGGGAACCAGTGCAAGAGCCCTACTGCTACATCGAATGATAAGTGCCTCCCTGTCACCTCCTCCAAAGTCGTCGCCACCTCCTGCCAGTAGGACGTCAGTCCTGGACAGGCCCATAGCATGTGTAGGAGGTCTGCCTCCTGAGCCGGGCACCTAGGGCATTCCGCCGAAGCCGTGGCAAAATAACGCCTGATCTTTACTGGGGTCAGGTACGCTCTATGGAGGACATAGTAGTGGACCAGTTGGAAACGGGCGCTACGTGTACCCTTCCAGGCGCGCCTCACCAACTGGGACCAGGTCGTCTCCGGGATCTCCCTACCAATGTCTTCTTCCCAGCGGGACTTCAGTGTGGTGAGAGGAACCAACCCCTCGGTAATCAGCCTGCCATAGAGGCAAGTGACCGCCTTCACCGTGCCCGCCGACATCATTACATACTGGCACACCTGAGACAATTGAGGTTCCTCTAGCCCGTTCTGCCAGTGCGCCTGGATCGCTCGCACAATGGCCGAGTGCAGCAGAAAGTCGCCCCGGGGAATCCCAAAGCGGTCAATGAGATCCTGAAAAGACAGGAGCGCTCCGTCCTCGTACAAGTCCCCGACGAGCTGTAAACCGGAATCCTCCCAGTCCGCCAATCGTGACCAATCCCCTCCGTGGGGGAGGGCCGTCAGCATCCCCAACGGTATTTCAGGCGCATATGGCGTCCGTAGGTGGCCTCTGTTGTGAGCCCGATTCCAACATAGTCGGATAGTCCGCTCCTCCATCGACAAGTCCCGTAGGACCAAGCGTTGCCGCAGCGCGATAAAGGAGAGGACGTGCCTGGCCATACCCGTCCCTCTACTATCCTCCGGGCCTCTGAATTCCCTGGCTATCTCCTGGGTGTAGGTCTGGAGCTGCGCCGCCAGATAGTACTTCTCGAAGTCCGGCACAGCGAGCCCCCCCTCGTCCTTCGGCCTCATCAGGGTATTAAGGGCCACCCGCCGCCGGCCCGCTCCCCAGAGGAACCCGACCACCATGGAACGCAGGCGACGAAACGTGGCCGGTGGGACCCAGATCGGCAAAGTTCGGAAGTAATACAATAGTCGGGGGAGCGCCACCATTTTGAGTAGGGCGATGCGTCCCGCCACTGAGAGCGGCAGCGTGGCCCAAAAGTCCATGCAGCCTCGGAGTGCTCGAACGCAACGGGCAATGTTCCCATCCAGGAGGTCGGGTTGGTCGTGGTACACAAATACCCCAAGGTATTTAAAGCAGTCGGGCTCCCATCTGATCTCCTTACGTAGCGCAGGAGTGGGGGCACCCCTACGCATCGGGAAGAGGCAGGTCTTAGACCAATTCACTCGGAGTCCTGAGACCGCTCCGAACTCCGTTAACGCTAATTCCGCTCCTCGCAAAGCGTCGACCGGATCCTCCAGGAAGAGCAACAGGTCGTCCGCATAGAGCGAGACATAGTGTGGGCCCGCCGCCGTCCATAAACCCGTATAGTGGGCTCCCGAGCGAAGATGCATCGCCAGCGGCTCCACCGCTAGTGCAAAAAGAAGCGGGGATAAGGAGCACCCCTGCCGCGTGCCACGCTCCACCGGATATCGCGATGAAATCAAAGGGCCCGATCTAACCCTGGCCGAAGCGGAAGCGTAGAGGACTGTAGTCCATTTGACGAATCCCTCCCCGAGGCCGAATTTCCGTAATACCATGCATAGGTAGTCCCACTCTAGGCTATCAAAAGCCTTCTCCAGGTCCACCGACAAGACTACCGGGGTCGGGGCATCCACGAATGGTTCTCCAAGCAAGCGGAACAACCTTCGGATGTTCATAGTCGTATTCCGCCGTGGAATGAAACCGGCTTGGTCCTCATGCACTAGAGAACTCATATGTCCCAGCAGCCTCGTGGCCAAGATGCTGCTCAATATTTTGTAGTCCACCGTCAACATGGAAAGGGGACGGTAGGACCCCGGGTCAGATGAGTCTCGGCCAGGTTTGAGGAGAGGAACCACCAACGCCTCACACATCGAGCCAGGGAGATGACCCAACCTCTTCGCCTCCCTGTAGACCACCAGTAATCGAGGGGCCAAGAGGTCAGCGTAAGCTGCATAGAACTCCACTGGAAGGCCATCTAGGCCCGGGGTCTTGTTCCTCGCCATCCGTTTGATGGCTCCGCGGGTCTCCCCCAAGTCGATATCAGCACCCAGGGTTTCCGCCACTTCCTGTCCTACTGTGCGGAGTTCCAGTGGGCTAAGATAGCTATCAAGCCGGTCTGGGTCACGTGTGGAACGACTGCGGTATAAACTTTCGTAGTAATGTCGGAAGCAACTAAGAATCTCCGGTTGGGTGCACACCTCGGTCCCATCTGCCCTACACATATTTGTCGTCGTTTGGGACTGGCGCGTAGGGTTGGCCAACCACGCCAGCAACGCACTCGACCTGTCTCCCTCCGCAATAGACCGGACCGTATAGGCCTTATAATCGAAACAGCGGAGCCGTTCGACCTCCACCGCCACCTTCTCCCTCGCCTCTACCGTTTGTGTTTGCAATTCCGGGTGTCCGGGGCGGCTAACTTCGAGCTCGCGGAGTGCCCGGTCCGCTGCGTCCAAATCAGCCAGGATAACACGCCGCATGCCCACCTTCTTAGAGATACAGTAGCCCCTCACCACCACCTTAAAAGCGTCCCATTCGGACGCCCTAGTACTCGCGGAGCCGCCGTTAGACGCAAAATACTCCGTGATTCTCTCCCCTAGGTCCGCCTTGAAGACACTGTCCTCGAGGATCTCAGGGCGCATCTTCCAGGTGGGTACTGCCGGCGTCCCGGGGAACCAGCGAATGTCCAGCAGGAGGGGGTTGTGGTCCGAGATGGTCCGCGATAAATACTCTGATCGGACCGCTGCCGAAACTAGTTCGGACGAACCAAGAAAGCCATCCAGCCTGACATGTAGCTCATGAAGGCTCGAGAAGTATGAATAATCTCTGGACGCGGGGTGATGCGCCCTCCAAATGTCCGTCAAACCCCAGCGGGTCTGCCAATCTTGCCGACCCTTAGCCGTCCGCCGGACCGGGGAATCGGGGAGCGGGGGATGCGAGCGGTCTATGTCCACATCCACTACGGAGTTAAAATCTCCCCCCAGCAGGAGGGGCCCGGCGAAAAAGTGGGCCAGCGAGCCCGATAACCTGGAAAGGAAGGCAGCCTGGTCTACATTAGGAGCATACACACAGCAAACGTTCAGGTCCCTCCCTCCTAGAGTGCCTGAGATGGCCACGAAACGCCCCTCTGGGTCCAACACTGTTCTCGTGACCTGGAAGGGGACTCCCGCCCTAATCCATATTAGCGCCCCCCTGGCATAAGCAGAGTACGCCGTGGAAAAGACCTGCCCTCGCCACCTACGCTGAAGCGCCGCCCCTTCCGCCTTGTTCAGATGCGTTTCCTGCAGCAGCGCCATTTGCACTCCCCTACGCACCAAATAAGCATGGACCTTGTGACGCCTGGACATAGTGTGAAGCCCCCTCACGTTCCAAGTAACACATTTCAAGTTGGCAACATCAGCCATTGTCCCAGAGTGTTCTTGCACAGTCTCCCCGTTCGGGTCCCCATAAAGAAAAAGCATCAATCCTCCCAGCGCTGATGGCGGCCATTTTCCCCAACCAGAACCAAACCACCCAAGAACCAACAAGACCCCCCCCCAACCACCCCAGAACAGGACCCAAACTGCACCATCTAGATCCCATCCAAACCTCGATGTATATCAACCCCAAAACCCCCACTAGTCCTACGGTCGCCACCGTAGGAAGGCCTTATGGGCCAGGTGCGGGCTGGGCGGAGGCAGTGGGTCCTCGTCGCCCAGGCTACCAGGACTATAGCAAGCCCCCCCCGGTGTCTGAACCTTCCGGGGCAAGAGCAGGAGCCCCCCAACCCTCTCTCCTTCGTTGTCAGCAAGAAAGAACGGCAACCGCCTCCCCCCTGCCGGGCCCCCACCCAAAACCAAGGCAGCATACCCCGTTACCCTTGTCCATCCAGAAGGTCCTCCACCGATTTCGGTGTGATCACCGGTGTGTGGGTACTGTCTGCCACTGAATCCTCCGAGTCCGATGGTGCCCCCTGAGCACCCGGGTTTTCTTCCTCCTCCTCGATGACTTCGCCTCTTGCTCCCGACAGTTCCGACAGAGCTTCCAACACTCCCCTCCGCTCCGATGATGTCTCCGCAGTCGAGGGCCCTCCCGTGCGGCCGCGTCGATTCCTGACCCTCTTGGATCGTCTCCTTTGTTCCGGCTCATCCGCCTGATGGGTCGAGGCGCCAAAACCATCTTTCCCTGTCCGATACAGTTCGAGCCAGTCACAGACCTCCTCTGGGGTGTCGAAGAACTGGGTTTTGTCGTCGACAATGACGCGGAGCCTTGCGGGAAATAGGAGTGAATATTGAATGCCCTCACTCCTGAGTTCACGCTTAACCGCCAGGAAGGAGAACCGCTTGCGCTGCGTCTCGTAGGTGTAGTCAGGGAAGATGTTCACCTGACTGTTCGCAACCTGGAACGGGCCATTGAGCCTGGCGGCATTTAGGATCAGGTCTCTGTCCCGAAAATGTAGCAACCGCGCCACCACCGGCCTTGGGGTACGTCCCTGCTGTGGGGGCCGCGCTGGGACTCTGTGGGCCCGTTCTAGAGTATAAAAGGAGGACAGACCCTCCGGGACCACCGTGTCTCGGAGCCAGGTCTCCAAGTATCGCACCATATCGCCATCCTCGATTTTTTCCGGCAGGCCCACCACTCGAATGTTATTCCTCCTGTTGCGGCCTTCCGCATCCTCCGCCCTCCGTTCGAGGGTCTCAATTCGGGATAAGGCATCCTTTATCGTCGCAGCCAGGGTTCTCTGCGCCGGTTCTAAAGTTTTCACTGTGCCCTCCACCTCCTTGACCCGGTCTGAGAGTTTACCATGGTCTGCCCTAAGGAGGCCCAGGCCCGTCGCCACCTGAGCAATGTCCTGTTGGAGGGCCGACCGAGTTGCCTCTATCGCCTCCAGTACACGGTCAAATTGTTGCTGCAGTGGTGCGCCACCAGGTCTTTTTGGGTCTCCATGCTCTTCCTTGTCCTGGGCTTCAGAGTCCGAGGTGGCCTGGTTGGAACCCTTGGCTCCTTTAGGTTTCCCCATGCTGCCAGGGACTCTCCGTAAGGGTCCCGGAGTGGGCGTCTTCGTGTACAGGTGTCCAGCACGACCTTCTCGGGAGTTCGTTCTCACGTCGGGTATGGGCGATCTCCTTCTCCAGAGTCTGTGGAGACTCCGCCGCTTCGGCTCACGCCACCGCCACGGCGTCTGGGGGCACCGATGAGGGGGCGGAGACAACCGTCGCCGGGTCGGGCAGGCCCGTTCACCCACTATAGCTCCGGGGTGAGGGCCACCAACTCCCTCGGTTGATCTGTGGCGCCAGAGTGTCGCGCCTCCCATGTAGTTGGACTGGCCAGGAAACCGTGGCTGGTTGCGGAGTCGCGATGCAGACCACCGCCTGGATCCGAGGGCACCCGCACCCGGTGCCCTCTAGTGCGTGGGCACCCGCCCGGTCGTCCAATCGAGTATGAACCCGTTGCAGAAGGTCCGAGCCTGCCAATGTCCAATGTCTAAAACAAGCGAGGGTGGTGAAGCCGGGCGCCAGTCTACACCCGCGAGACCTCTTCAACTTCGTAGTTTCGATCAAGGGGACAAAGGAGTCCGGGCGCCATGTTGGGTCGCACTCCGCAACTCCGCAAACCTCGGCGGTTCTTCGTAGCCACCCCCGTCCAAACTCCACCAAGGCCCCCGGCAGGGTGTCGTCGCCTCGCTCTATCGAATGAGGGGTCTGGGGCGCCCCTCAGCCTTCGATGTTCAGGATAATCTCGGGCTTAGTCCCGGAGCCGAGCTCTCAGGCGACCATCGCCATCGGCGCCCAAGCCACGCCCCCGGCTTCCTGCTCTTGACACCTCTGCTGGAGATGGGGACAGTAGTGAACTAGATGGGAAATGTCAATACGAGTTCTCAGCAACGCATTTGCAGACTATTTGCTGGTGCACAATTGTTTTAGGATATATATGAAACACAGTCACTTAACCATGGTTTTATTTCGCTTCCCTTTAGGTCATGATCTGCTCTTGTATGATGTACCCAGTGTTAAAGAGTGTGAGCCTCCAGGTGCACTCTGCATTGACTGGAAGCTACATCTCTGGAAGGCATTCGGTCTCATTCATCAACTGCCCTAATGAGGAAATAGCAAAGGATATTGCAAGGTACAGTACCCGTTTCATGGACAGCATGCCTTATGAATAATTAAAGCAGCACTTGACATGAAATACTGGATTTCATATTTTATTTACAGGCTTTGTTCTGGCTTTCTTGCCTGCACAGCTCACTCCTGACAGCGGAGCCTTTTCTTTATGTTTATTGCCTGGTGTGGTATAACAAATGTTGGTGCCACCTAGAACATTCTGGGTAAAATTCCAGAAGGCGAGAAGTGTTGCAAACTGTACTAGCCATCAATTGATAAAATGAAAACCCTGTACTGAGATAGAGTTAAGATATATACATCCTTGAAACACAATAACCAAAACGCAAAGGCAAAACGGAGTAAAAACAGATTTCAAAATAATGTATCAAAAAAGTAAAAACGATGCAGAAGGGGAAAAATAAATATAAGAGAAGTATAATCATTTAGGGCCATATGTATCATTCAAAATTGCAATCGCAAATGCCGAAATTCACAGAATTTCAGCGTTTGCGATCACAATTTAGCTAAGTGGGATGTTTGAAAGGAAAACAGCCTCGCAAAATAAGGAATCGAAAAAATTGTGATTCCTTATTTTGCGATTGCATTTAAAGGAATCGCAAATTGCGATTCCTTTAATGCAATATAAGAGGCCCAGAAAAGGTGCAAATTACCACCAACTTCAAGTTGGTGGTAATTTGCGATTTCTTTGAAAAATTCACTTTTTTGCATTTTTCAAAGTGCCATGTGGCCCACATACATCCCCCTTAGGGCATGTATGTGTGCCACATGTTCACACATGTACATTTCAGGGGTGCAACAGTGTGTCCTTTTGACACCCTGGCACCCTTGAAATTGCATTCTCAATTTGTGATTCTCTAATTAAGAATCGCCAATTGAGAATGTCTTCCCATTCATTCCTATGGGCCTCTAGGCCCAAAGGAATGATTGGGGAGGTATTCCTTAATTGTGAAATGCAATTTGCAATTCGCAATTAAGGAATATGTAGGATTCGCAAAATTATTTACAAATCCTACATACATAGCATTTTGAGATTCTCAAATAGCGATTCTCTAAAAATCGCTATTTGAGAATCTCAAAACTAATGTTTCATACATATGGCCCAAAGCATCTGTAACCCCAGGAGTAAGTATTTCGCTAAACCCCTAGTTAGTTATGGTTACACTTGCAGTACAGTACAGGATGTTCAACACAATAGAACGGAACGGCCGGCAGAGCAGATAACTGCCCCTGTTTTTGTTGCATTTGTATCTTACGCTGTTTCAGTGCTCTCGAAGTACCTGCGATGCCCCATGGTTGTGGTATTAAAAATATGTACATAAATAATTTTGTAGAGAAGTATTTTGGAAGCCATAGTACCCAGAGACAGCAGACAGCTTAAATCTCTGGTAGGGTCTCGTCTTTATGGGGGAGACAGGAGCGTGGCTATCAAACATGCAGCAGGTACAATGGCCCCATGGCCCAGTGCTTTGATGGGTCCACTCAGTGTATAATTTGACCCTGCCGTTTCCTGCGCTCAGCACCAGCATTTTATTCTTAGCACCGGCGCTTGTGACAATCTGCTGCCACATGGTGGCATTGCCTGATAAAGTTAGGTACGAGCACACCAACAGCTGTTTATTAATTTAATATCCATTAACAATCACTAATATGTGCCACCCAAGCCAATCTTATAGCTTTGGGGCCCTTGAACAGTATGACTTGTCACACTTGTAGGAGGAGTGTGATGGTTAGTAGTTGCTTTGGGACTGTAATTAGCAGCGCTGGCAGATGCAATGGATGGTGCAAACTGCTGTGTCTTCCTGACAAGGGCCCTGGCAGTTATTGTTTTACAAACTAACCACTGGGTCCACTGAGGGGTCCAGTTAGTGGTTGACTTTTAATACAAATCCTGGGGATGATGGGGCAAGTTACCTTTGTTTCACTTGCGCCCACTGTGTCCTTGCTACGCCACTATGGGAAGACGAGGATCTCAACCGTTGCTTGAAATATGGTTCAACATAGCAGTAGGGGTTTAGGGATTTAGCTCATTAACAAAATGGGCCTAGTAACTTGGGGCCAGATGTAGATAAATCCCATTTACCGATTTTGAAATACCGAATTTTACCGATTCGGTATTTCAAAATCGGTAAATGGGATGTAGGTACCAACATCTGGATTTTTTACCGATACCTTGAAATTCGGTATTTACCGATTCGGTAAATACCGAATCGGTATTTGCTATTGAATCCTATGGGCCTTGAAGCCCATAGGATTCAATTCAAATACCGATTCGGTATTTACCGAATCGGTAAATACCGAATTTGTCAAGGGTGCAGGGGGTGTCACTTTGACACCCTCTAGCACCCCCAAAACGAGCATGTGTGCAATGTGGCACACAGACATGCCCTAAGGGCACGTCTGTCTGTCACATGGCACATGTGTACATGCACAGATGTGCATGTACACAGGATTCGGTATTTTACCATGGATTTGTATTCCATGGTAAAATACCGATTCTGAAAGGCATGTGCCAATGGAAAATTGGCTACCCACATTGCATTTTCGGTACTTTTACCGAATCGGTAAATATTACCGAATCGGTAAATTTACCGATTCGGTAATAATAACGATACGGTAAAATTACCGAATATGTGCACCTACATCTCCATAGCCCTTTACCGATCGGAAACGGCCGAAAATCGGTATTTTCGGCCGATTCCGATCAGTAAAGGGCTACCTACATCTGGCCCATGTTGTTGTAACACTAAGGCCCGGTGTCAGATGCGATAATTATCACACCCAAAAAAAATCTGACACTGAGATATTCGGAATTTATTGGGTGTGATAGCCTTTTCTGATTTTGCCCACAGAATGGGATGTAACATGTACAATTTGGTGTTTCCTGAATCAAAATCCACACATCCTGGTATTTTCCAGTATTTTTCCTCACGTACATTTTGGCAGGTTTGGCATTTTGGCAGGTTTGATCTGAAGAAATTTACCTGTGGAAGACTGTGAGAGTATGGTGTTTGCTGCATAACTCAGGGTTCCTGAAGCATTTACCTGCAACAAACCAGAAAACTTGGCTTTTTAAAATTCTATCAGTGGTGTCGGCGGGAATTGTGAAAAATGGTTAGGCCTAAGACTGTAGAAACCTACATCACAAGTCGACTATAATCATATAACATCGGTCTAGGCCCACTCTCTTCCCGCAGCTCTGCTGTGCCTTCTCTTGCCTCTAGACCCCGACCTCTTCCTTGGGAGGTTCGAGGCTGCTGCTCGCTCCTTCGCCGCCTGCCCGCTCCAACTGGGACCAGACTGCCTGCAACCACCGTAACCTTTTCTCAGCTGTTTTTTTCTCAATTTTTCCCAGTTGCGTCACTGGTATTGTGCCCATCTGTGTCTTGCTCTAATTCCACTACTGTTTTTATTTTCTCATGCCTGCCTGTTCCTTTTGCCTTTCACCACTGCTGCCCCTGCGGCCCCTCCCCCCCGGAATGCCCCCAGGGAATTCCCTCCCAGGAATTCCCCCGCTTCCGCCTCCCAGCCTCTCCTCCCTCCCATCTCCCCTAGTTATTTGGGGCTGCTGCATGATCGCGCAGTGGACAAGCAAGGCTCACCAAAGGCAATCCTGTCTGCGCCCGACCGCGACCCCACTGTGGCCAGCGCCCGGAACTCTGGACCTCCCACTACCCATCGCTATGACACCACCACCCTCCTCGCACTGAACCCTGGAAGACTTAGAGAATGCCAACAGGCCTCGCCGGACACAACCCATGGCCAGTTTTCCTGCCTCCACTGCCGCCAGACCCTCACCGCCACCCCGGTCTCCAACACTGCCGGCGACACCCTGAAATGCATCCTCCTCACCATACCCTCCGTACACAAATACGCCATGGAAAGCTGGAACCTACTCTACCTTCTCTCGCCTGACATCGCCTTCTTCACAGAGACCTGGATCAACGCATCCTCCGCCCCAGACATCAGCACTGCCATCCCAGACGGATACAAGATCCAAAGGAAAGACCACCCCAACAAACCAGGAGGGGGCCTTGCCATCTCCCACAAGCGCACCCTCCGCCTCACCACCTCCAGTGAAACCTTCCCCTCCGCCAAACACCTGCACTTACAGATCCAGAATACCCCCAAAGCCACACTCAGAGGATCCCTCGTCTACAGACCCCCGGCCCATTGAACACCCTTCGCCACCACCATCATCGACTTCATCGCCCCCCACGCCATCGCCCCAACAAACTACATACTCATTGGAGACCTGAACTTCCATCTCCACAACCCCAGCGACCCCAACTCCACTATCCTTCGTTACAACCTCGCTAGCATCGGACTTAAACAACTCGTCAACACACCCACCCACAGAGCTGGTCACACCTTCGACCCCATCTTCGCGGTATGAAACAGCAGGAAACAGCATCCAATTCAGCCACATAACGCAGCCGACCACCACTGCATACACTTTGCCATCAACAAACCCAAGGCACCCATACCAGCCCCATGCCCCCCACGCAGGAACTGGAGCAAGGTTACGGACGAGCAACTTAACTCCACCCTCACCCGAGACAACCACACCTGGGCACCTAATGCAAACGACGCAGTCAGAGAACTTCATACCTGGATCTCCCAACTGCGCATTCGAGCTCACCCCTCTGTGCAACCCCAACAGACAACCTCCCAGGAATCCCGCCTGGTTCTCCACGGCTCTCCAAGAAGCCAGGCGCACCTGCAGACGCTTGATGAAAATCACACCACCTACAAGGACGCCATGATGGACTACCACAACCAGATCAGAGCCACCAAGAGGAACCTTATCCACAACAAAATCCTGGCCAACTCCACCAACTCCAAGGAACTTTTCAGTGTAATTCAAGAATTCACCACCCACGCAGCGAAGCCACAGACATCACACCATCCCAAGACCTCTGCGACAAGCCTGGAACCTATTTACACCTCAAGATCAAAAACTTCTATGACAACTTCATCGACCATCCACCAGGCGCCACAGATTTCCCCCTGGCCCCAGAAACACCAGCCAGCCCACCATCTCCAACTGGACACCGATCACAGCCGAAGACACCGCCTCGACCATGGAAAGCATCCACTCGGGGTACCCAAATAACTCAACGACAGAATCAACTTCCATGTACCCAAAAGAAACCTCCGATCTTCCAGCCTGGCACTGGCCAAAACCCAGCTCATATAAAGAAAATAGAGAGGGACCCCTTTAACCAGACCAGGGGATTAGGGTACTATTGACAAGTGGAAAATAGAGTTCCCTTGGTGGTCAATTACACTTAAAAGTAGATCTGTATAGAAACTACACAGATTACAGCCCATGTGTTAGAATTTACACATTCCTAATTAAAAACTACATTCATTCAAAAATAAGTAAAAATCGAGTATGTTATTTTTATAAATCATTAGACATCATAATAATAAACATTTAGCATTCAATTGAAAAAACTAATTGCAATATTACAAACACATCAAATAATTCTGCAATTTATAAGGCAATATCTCATCAGAAAACAAGGGAATTAAAAACCAAATATGTAGTTTCTATACAGATCTACTTTTAAGTGTAATTGACCACCAAGGGAACTCTATTTTCCACAAAACCCGCTCATCCACAGAGCCAGAGCAGGCGGAAGATCCTTCTCTCACGTTGCAGCCAAGACCTGGAACGAGCTAGCGGCAGACAACAGACACGCCCTCTCCCTGAACACCTTCAGGAAGACACTCAAGACCTGGCTCTTCGGCTAAACAGACCTGCGGACCCCCCACCATCCGCCTCAGCGCCTTGAGACCCTCACAGGTGAGTAGCGCGCCTACAATTCGCTGATTGATTGATCAGATGGATATCACAGCCATTTCTTTGTGTACAGCCACTGGAAAGGATGGAGTTGGATAAGAACAGTTCCATATTATCAAAACAAGGCGCAGTTCCACATGACACTGACCCCATCATGTTTTTCATGGAATTCAGTGTCTCAACAGCCTGCTCCTGTTGGTGTAGGAAAGACATTGTAAGGATGACTTGGTTGATATTTAATGGTCTACTGCACCATATTACTAGGGTCAAGACTGATTTGCATACGGCTGGGTTCAAACTGGAATGGCATGGTGAGCAATCAAACGATGGATTTAGGCCCAGATCTCTGTACTGGGGTGAATGTTTGACATTGTTGTGCATTCTGTCCATCAACTGTTGTTTTTCCATATTAATAGAAGACATAATTTCACGGAGCTTGAAATGATAGCATTCGTGGCAGATATTCCTAATCACAAATAAATATCTCTTCACTACTTGTATTTTTGTTTAAGAGTGAAAAAGTAGTTCTCTGAGGATTTTCAACATTTTAATAAGTGAAATTGGATTCTCAGCCTACTATGCCTCACCCCGCCTTGTTTCTCTTCGCCTCTTTCTTTGTGTACACATCTGTGGCTAGACAGTTACCTCAGACCCTGCTGGGTAAAATAGATGGTATGGGGCATGAGGCAGGAAAAGGATAGGGTGGTAACATAGAAGCAAAGGGGAGGTAGAGATCAAAATGAGGTAGAGATAGGGAAAGATTTACGGTAAAGAGAGAAAGGTGAGGCAGCCAAAATAAAGAAACAGAAAGAGGAAGAGGCAGACAGAGGAAGAGGTAGATAGTGAAAGAGTAATATAAGTGCGATATTGTGGCGCCTTGCATTACGGTTTTACAGTGTTCTAGTGAGGAAAGGGACAAACCATTATAAAGTAATTTTAGATAGAAATAAGAAGTAGAGGCTATATTTATGTGGGCAGAAGAAGGAAACAAGCAATCAGAACGATGCTTAAATTCCTCGCAGACTGTGTTAGTGTTGGGTAAGAACTGAACAACAAAGGCCATCAACAGGAGAACCAGGTGCAAGGAGGTACTTCAAATATCATAATTTCAAGTTTGTCCCCATTAAGCATGTGAGAGTTGGTGGACATCGAAGATACTACAGAAGATATGCAGGCCTAGAACTATTTAGCTGTGGAAAGGAAGTCACCACTAAAGAAGATGATTTGGGTATCATCTGCATAGGACTTGAATTGAAATCCAAACGGGCAGATGAGACTGACCAAAGTGGAGATATACAAGCTGAAAAGGGTGGGACTCAGATATGACCATTGAGGGACTCCCTGCATAACGGTGTTTGTGAAGAACAAAAGGGAGGGAGATTAACTGCCTGACTGAGATACATAAGAAATTAGTCTCTCCACTTCGCAGCAAGGGCCTGGATACCAAAATTAATAAGTCAAAGAAGTGATGAATTGGAGACTGTGTCAAAAGCTGCTTTAGATTATGAAGGATAAGAGCAGTCTTGACTCCTCTGTCCAGTGCAGCTTGAAGTTTCACTGACCCTGAAAGTAAAAAAGATTCTGTGCAATGACAGGGTTGAGAACCATCCTGAGAAGAGTCTAAAATGTCTGCTAAGATTGAAATCTGACTATTGACTTCGTTTTTCGTGTATTTTTGCAGGAATATTTTTTTTTTATTACAAATCTTTTTTATTGAAGATTGAAAAACGAAAAGCAAAGACAATACAGTAAATCTTCCAATACATAAATTAACACAGTAGTGGCCATAATGACGCTTACCAAAAGCCAAAGGAATAGAGTTTTTGCAGGAATATTAATAGGACTATTATTACTTAGTACAAGAGGGTACGCTGACCGCTTTTTGAGCCGGGGGACTATAAGAACTTGCTTTCAAATAGGGGGCATGCAGCTAGAAGACAGCAAGAGGTTTCACGTAGAAGTAAGATCTTAGGTTGCCTCTTGAAACACTTTGTGAAAGAATATAAAGGGTGTAAGGATCAAGCGGGAAACCAGATTTGGGATGGAGCAAACGTTGTCTACCATGCCTGTCTCTACAAGATCAAACATTGAAATAGAAAGATGTAGGTTGCAGTGTGGAACCAGGCGGATCAGTATCTTGTAGGAGGAAAGTGCTGCAACAGAGGATACTAGGTGAGGAGGATTAAAAGGATTTCAAACTATAGAAATAAATCTCAAGACCCTATGTGTGTGTATAAAGGTAGGCTATCTATTCTTTTTAAAATCCTTTTTCATTCATTTTTTTGTTGTCTAAGAGCTCTCAAGATGTTTACATCTACCTTTAATTTCCACAGGATCAACAGAAAAACTGTGTGCAGACGAGATGGAGATTTCAGGACGAAGTTTTTAAAAAGGGGCAATCGTGTTCAGAGCATTAGTCATCAATAGGGTATATGCTACCACTCTTTCGTTATTAGTGTGAGAGATAATCACATTAGAAGAAGCATTAGTCACTAAAGCGTGGCTCAAATTATAATGCTTAAACTTAATCCAAGGCCTGCATAAGAGAGGGAGTGGTGAAGCAAGTGGCCGAGGTGAAGGTGATTAGCGAGATCAGAAAAGAATAACGTGATGCTTTGCCCACCTAGCTGCAATGGTGGAGAGACCCTGAGAGTTGGATCTATGGAAAAGATTGGATCTAATATATGTTCAGCTGAGTGTATGGAGAAGCTAAACTGTTGGTCCAGACTAACATTGGCCTTGGAATCAATTAACGTAGGCACTTTCGGATGGTTGGGGGCATCTAGTCAGATTAACGTCACCTGGAATAGTGAAATGACAAGTTGAAGCCAAGATGACGCTTGTGTATTTCAAATTCAATGGGTCAGTCTGGGGTTCCCTGAATACTAAAGCGATCTATTAGAGGGTGACTCCACCATGTGTAGAAGTAGTCAGGTAGGAGACCGGCTGAGCAAAGAATGAGATTAATTTCTGGGAAAATAGCTCACGGCCTAAAGAGGCGTTCCTACTATTGAAGGCACTCACTAATCTTGAACCATGCAGGCACACAAGGAAAAAGTATATCTTCTTTAAACCAATATAACCTGTGTCATCATTAAACCAAGGAATATCATAACAACCCTGGGAGTCTGTCCATAAAATTATACACCAATATGCACTAAGTATAATCGCCTATAACTCACAAAGTGCGGGTGTCCATGTTCACAAATGGGGCTTGCATGGTTTGAGGTGATAAGTTGCACAGTGCATGGAGATTGAACATGCCACAATGCACCCACATTGTGCACAATAATTGTCTCTTTCGCATAGTGTGGTGCATGATTGGGGGTTTGATGGTGAGCTGCAAATGCACCCAAGGAACATCTGAGCAAGATGAATGTTTTAATTGTGAAAAATCTTTCTGTGGAATCTCGTTTAAATTCTTAGTAAAATTACCTTTTAATTTCAGTTGCTTTTTCATTTGGTTATTTTTTTGTTAGACATTCACCCTTTGACTACTTCAAAAAGGATTGTTGGAGGAAAGGTCACCAATAAAAACTATTTAATTTCTTCTCCCTTTTCACACGAATCCCACAAATGTATACTGCGGTTGCTTATATCTCAGTGAAAGATTACTTGAAAATGTGAACAGATCTTCGCTGCTCCCAAAAAGCCACACTTGCTGCCATAGACCTGAATACCAGTTATATTTTCAACCATTTCTTCTGCGCTCATTCACCAAAAATGAGGATTCATTTGCACCAACTTCTACTTTCTTTCTGTCTTTGTCGATCGTAAAGCTTCTGTGCCTTAAATGAAGTGAAATTTTGCATCCCCAGGCCCCAATCAAAGGCCATGTACCATAGGCAATGCTTTTAGGTTTATACTGATGCCCCTTCCTGGTGATACCCTAGTAGTGATTGCCGTAAAGGATGATTGTAAGTGATTTCATAGAAAAACGATTTCATGGAACACTATTACTGAGAAACCATTTCACCAAAACTGTTCAATGGAAATGTGCAGGATGAATGCCATTTACCATGCCGACCAAATGGCAGCCAAGCTCGACACCATGCTAGCTGCCATGGAAAGATTGGAGGAATCGGTCCAGCTCACTCGCACCTTTCTGGAGACCAAAATAGACAGTGTCGCAATTGACCTCACTCACCTGCGAGCTGACCATAAAAAACTGGCGGAATGCACCACGACTTTGGAAGGCGCCATGTCAGAGCTTGAGCCCCGGGTCACCCAGACTGATAAGCAGGTGCAGGACCTCCTTAACAGAGTTGAATTCTTAGAGGACCGCGCAGAGGATGCGGAAGGACGGGCGCGAAGAAATAACGTGAGAATCGTAGGTGTGCCGGAGCGGTGGGAAGGGAAAGAACCTGCGACGCACATGGAGGACTGGCTGAAGACCCTATTACCAGAGGGTGTGCTATCGCCACATTTTGTTGTAGAACGGGCACACCGCGTGCCGACGAGGCCGCTTCCCATGGGGTCTAACCCTAGACCGCTACTCCTTCGAATTTTGAATTATCGCGATCGCGATTCCATCTTGCGCGAAACACGACGGCTTCAAGATGTCCGAATTGACAATGCCAAGATAATGTTCTTCCCTGATTACATGGTCCAAGTCTAGCGCCAGAGACATTCCTTTCTTATCGTGAAACAACGCCTGCGTCAGCTTGACCTCAAATACTCCCTCTTATTCCCCGCCAGGCAGAGAGTGGTGGCGCAGGACAAAACACATTTCTTCGCCAGCCCGGAAGAGGCTGAGGCATGGCTGGACTCGGCACCACGGCGAATATCGCGACCTTCTGGTTCACAGCGTGTCCGGGGACCTTGGCGGCGTCGCAGGAACAGGTCGTCAGCGGCCTGCAGGACACGGGCGGCGCGGGCACCAGCCCACCTGCGGAACTTGTACGCCACGAGCAACAAGACGCCCTCCGCATGGTGGCGGAACTCAGTTGCTCTCCAACCACAGACACAGCTCCGGATGCTAGCCCCGGGATCTGCCCAGTGATGACGAAGCTATCTATGGGTTGCCTGACTCCCAGATTTCCATGGAACGTCCAGATGTCACACCACAAACAGCAGACCTGCTTCACTGACTGGATGTCAAAGCCCTTTTGAACTAAGTGCCTGGTCTGCATTACTCTGGTAGCTTTACATTTCTGGATTTCTGCTGAGTGCTGACACTGGTGCTACCCAGGGCGTGGCCGCCTTCTGGGCGCTTGGCGGCTCGCCGCAGGACGCAGTGAGTACTGACATTTGGCGTTTCACCTTTTAGAGGGCCATTGAGCTGGTGAAGGCTTGCTGATGCTCCTGCCTGCTGGGTCCCGGCTGCTGCTTCCTTGGTTTGATGGGACCAATGAGAATTGATTAGCCTCCTTGACGGCAACCCGGCTTGGGTGTGAAATATATGGCAGGCCATGTACTCTTTTTTAACTGGAACGTTTCACATCAGCTGTGCCTGACTTATGCTGCCTGGGAAGGGTGGTGCTTCCTTTCCTTACCCGGTCGTTATGATAACTTAACCGTGCCTAGTGCACAACGACCCCCCTGGATCTAAATGTTAACTATCTCATTAGAGAGTTTGGACGGCGGCATGTTCAGCAGCCGACCTTTTGGCATTATTCATTTGTATTATTTTTATGGCTTATTGCATTATTTGGGCCGCAATTTTTTTATTACTTTATATCTGTATTGCAAGCAATCATGGATGTGTCTTTGGTGATTTACTATGGGGGTGCTTGTGTGGCGCGGACGTTGCAATCTACTGTGGGGTTGTGGCGGGGAGCGGGCAGGGGGGTTACTTGAAATGTTAAAATGTCAGCGATAAAGCTATGCACGTGGAATGTACGAGGTATGCATACACCATCACACAGGTACCAGATTTACTCCTACCTTAAGCGTCATCATATCCATATCGCGCTCCCACAGGAGACACATCTGAACGATGCGGAGACACACACACTACGCCGCAGATGGCGAGGACAACTCTATGCCACGGGATACTCGTCCTATGCCGTGGAGCGCTGATATAAGCGAAGCCTGGGACCCCTTTAACAGTCACACACTCCTGCATAGACCCGGAGGGTAGATTTGTGATAGTACATGGCAGGCTAGATGGGCACCCAGTGGTTTTGACTTCATTGTACGCCCCTAACACAGACCAGAATGGTTTCTTCACACAGTTATCTGTTGATCTGTCACCTTGGCACGGGACCCCCTGGGTGTTGGGAGGTGAATGTAATTGTTTCCTTGACATTGCGTTAGATCGTTCTTTTCCACCCCTGCCTGGTGCACCTGTACAAGGCGCCATGAGAGCCCTTGTGAACTGGGCCTTACAATGGGACTTACATGATGCCTGGCGTAACCGTAATCCCACCACCAAGATGTATTCCTACTATTCGGGTGCACATGCATTGCATGTACGGCTTGATCGGTATATGTTGTCAAGTGATTTACTCCCTCATGTTACTGACTCTTATTACATGGGCCGCACTCACTCGGATCACAATCCGCACATGCTGGAGTTGGCATGGGGACAACCACACCCACCCATACCCACCTGGAGACTACAACCAGACCTGCTCCTTGACGCCCCTTTTCGGAACTCCCTATATGTGCAAGCAGTCCATTATTTTGATGAGAACACAGGCACTGCATCCACCCCCTAAATAGAGTGGGACGCTTTTAAAGTTATTATCAGGGGCCACTGTCTGGGTACACAAGCCAACATGCGGAAAGAATTGGAGGGAGACCTGACACGGATCAAGGCAGACCTGCTTCAAAGGGAACATGAGGCGAGGGAGGGTGATGAGGGGCGGGTGCTGGAGGCTCGCGCGGATCATGCACGCTTGCTGGACAGGCTGCGTCACTTCAACTACGCGGCCCATTCGGTGCGCACACACCACTTGGGTGATGTACTGGACCAGGAGCAGGAGGTGTAGAAGGAGCTGAGTCTGATACTTGTACCAATGATTTTAAGGAGGGTTTTACTTTCATGTAAGCTTTTCTTCTCCCGTTAGAGAGTCTTATCCGAGCAAACTCGTCCGGCTCCGTTCTTACGCCCTTCGGAAATGCTGGGAGTTCCAGGGTGTTTTGGCCACGCAGGGAAGGAGTTTCCGCCAGGCCGGTGGTTTCAGCAATGTCCTTCTCAAGCGGTTTCATCAGTGTGGGCCGGGACCGTAAAGAAAAGGAAAAAGAAAAACAATCACGGGGCTGCCCTGCATAGAACGTTCGGGCCGGGAGTGAGGGAAACCAAGTGTGGAGTGTATGTACAACGGACGGTATTGTGCCTTTCGTGCTCGTGAGGGGAAAGGAACAAGGAGACTGTACACTATATACACTGGCTATCAGTCGACAGGCTGGCCACTCCGACCTACCCAACCCGCCACTCTGCCCCGTACCTTTGTTAGCCACGCTCCTCCCGCGGGAACGTGGCGGGGCGATTCACCGAGACGTTGGCCTCCTGGCTTGATGTCCGCAGCTGGGCTCGCCGGGGCTTCTCCTTCGTCTTCTTCACTACTTTTCGATTCAGCACTCGCTCTCCACTCCGTACCGCCTTCCTTCTCTGGGGAAACGCCGTCCGTTTTCTTCCGGGGTCCTCCTCCTTTTGGCTCCGTGACGCTCCAGATGGGTGGAGTCTCGTTTTCCTCAAAGGTGGATTTAAAGGCGCCTTGTCCTTTTTCGTTCTCGTCTCCCCAACGGTGCTCAGTGTCTGCAAGTGGCCAGAGGTAGGCTGTTGGGTGAGAACAGAAAGGGGCGACAAGGGAACAGCTGACCACCAGTCTCATGAAGTATCAAGTTCCCCACCGTATTCCTCACAGTGGCGTCCTGCCCCGTCACAGGTGACAAACCCGGAAAGTTGCTGGCCTGGCTGATTAGACAGGAAGACCGTGCGACGCCTGTGGCAGCGATACACACCAGCCGCGATGAGGTGGTATACACACAATGCGAGATTCACGCGGCTTTCGTTGACCACTACTGCGCGTTTTATTGCTCTCGGCTACAGGTCCCCCTTGCTGATATTACTGCGTATCTATCCGCCATAGCCCTGTCAGATTTGGAAGACGCCCACCGTAATGACTTGGAAGCCCCGCTTACGACTGATGAGCTGCGCACAGCCATCACTTCTCTCTCCAACTGCAAGTCTCCAGATGGGCTGCCCGCAGAGTTCTTTAAAGCCTACTCTGACATACTGATTCCCGAACTGCTACGGATGTACACGGCGGCTGTCGAGGACTCCTCCCTTCCCCTACGCTAAATGAGGCTAATCTCGTCTCCCCCCAAAACCGGGCAGAGATAGCACACGCCTGGGCTCGTATCGACCGCTAGCCCTCTTAAATACTGACTACAAGATATTAGCTTCCGCACTAGCCCAGCGACTAGCCCCCTTAGTACCCACCCTGGTACATAGCGACCAAAATGGCTTTGTGCCCACACGGAGCACTTCGCATAATATACGACGGCAGTTCAGAGTGCAAGCTATGCCACACGACAATGGCCTCGGTAAGGGTGCTTGGTGCTGGACCTTGAAAAAGCTTTCGATTCTGTGGAGTGGCCTTATCTCGTGGCAGTATTGCGGAAGTATGCTCTTGGAGACGACTACATTGACATGGCAAGCTTATTGTACCAGAAACTCACAGTGCGAGTCCGCACCGGCAGACTGCTGTCTGACGTTATCAGGGTCAAAATGGGCACCAGGCAGGGATGTCCCCTGTCCCCACAACTTTTCTCGTTGGCAATGGAACCTCTCGCGGCACTATTGAAAACTCAGGGCACGGAGTGGGGATCCCCTTAGCGGACGGTATCCATGCGGTCTCTTTATATGCAGACAATCTACTCCTGTATGTTAAAGACCTGACCTGTCTACCACTGTCATTGTCAGACACTTTTTCGCACCTTTGAGGCCATGTCGGGGCTCAGGGTTAACTGGACCAAATCTGGAGGGTACTCTTTCAGTCCAGATATGCAAGAATGTGAGGTTAGCTTTGACAATATACGACTTGCCTGGTACCCCACCACGTTTCGATACCTCGGCATCCACATTTACGGATCCCTGATTGACGTATTGGAGGGCAACCTAGTAAGAGCTATTTCCTCCTTACAGGCGCAAATGTCTTTTTGGAAGACCCTCCCCCTCAATGTACCCAGCCGGGTGACACTGACAAAAATGATAATTTTACCAAGGCTACTATATTATTACTCGAATATCCCAGTGTATGTCCCGGCCCAAATTTTTCGAGAGCTGGAAACTCTGATCAGGAGCCTTATCTGGAACACTGGAAGACTCCGAGTAGCACTGGCAAAACTATGCGCCCACAGACGCTGGGGGTCTCGCAGTTCCCAATCCAGAACTTTATTACCTAGTGGCACAGCTGCAATGGGTGGCCGGATGGCTAAGTGGCTAAGTGGGAAGAACCTGTGCGATACAGCCACAGACACTACAATGTTGACTCACACACAGGTTTACACACTGTTCACCCCTTGACCAAAACTTCCTGCCCGTTGCCGCTACACCTGGCTGTGGCCCGCAAATGCTATGTACGCAGCGTGAAACTCACTCGTGCAATGAAGCCCTACGCCCGATACTCCCACTGCTGGGTACTCCCCAGGACGAGTGGGTGGTGACGGAGGCTGCATTAGAAGATGGACACAAGCTGGGGTGGACACTGTGGCAGATTTGTACACAGACGGTACCCTGATTCCTTTCGGAGCGCTGGCTGCGGACACCGGCCTCCCAGCTGGACAGTTTCGGCAACATGCATCCCTCATACACACGTTCGTACGGGCGTGGGGCGACATTTCCGAGAAGCTGCCGACGCATCTTCTGGTGCAGTACTTGCACGTCATGGGGAACGGATCCCATGTGATCCACTGGCTAGCGCAGGCTCTCTTGACACACACACAGTGCACCCTCCAGCCGCTGCGAGATAAGTGGGCAGCAGATAGGGGAAGGGAATGAACGGATAAGGAATGGACAATGATACTGGCAGGCCCCGTCAACGTTCCAGGCACCTCCCGCTTCAAACTCATCCAGTTTTACATATTGCATCGGGCATATTTGTCGCCAGATAAAATTAACCAGTACTTCGCAATCGATACCTCTGCGTGCCCGAGATGTTTTCTGGTTGGCGCGGATCTCCTCCATATGCTCTGGACCTGTCCCCAAATGCAGACATACTGGCACACCGTGACATCACTGCTGGCAAAGGGGGTTGGCGAGGACCTACAGCACACGTGGGAGGCATGTCTACTAGGCTTATACAAAAGAACAAAACACAATAAAGTCCCTTCCAGATTCTGGGATCTCGGGCTTATCGCGGCCAAGAGACTCCTTACTAAACGCTGGAAATGCAGTGAACCCCCACATATTACGCATTGGCGTGCCTCTTTCGATAACTGGGCGAGAGCGGAAAGTACCACCCTTCACGGGGAGGAGGCAGCGGGGCTGAGGAAGTTCCCCATAGCGCAGCTTTGGGACGACACTCTGAGGTCTTTCATCCGGCATGCCTCGATCAAGGAATTACTTATATCTTCTCCCCTCCGGACCCGGCTTGGGCAGCGGGTGAGATGGAGAGTGGTGTACACACGTGGTGGGGTTTATCCACACCTGCACATAATATGCCGCACCTACGCTACTGGATATTACTGTTACCTCTCAAGGTGGCGGCCCCGCCCCCTCTTCAGCGCACAGGGCCCGAGGTTTATGGCTTGTGATCATGTCGGGCCCCAGCATACATCCTAACCCCCGCACTAATCCTTTCCCTTCTCAATTATATTGGCCTTCGTTTTTTTGTCTCCTTAAATTTTCTCCCCTCCCCCTTTTTGACCAAGTTTTGGTGTCATGACAGTTTTACTAAATGACACGTTTGTTAAAATGTTTGGAGCATAACATTCTAATTACGTTGCTTGTTGGTTCACAACATCTAATTACGGGACCACCTTAGAGGACACGCTTCCTACCTGATTAGACGAAGGCTGAGGGAATTACATGCACACAAGGCAATGATATATCATGTCACGCCCATGAACCCCAAGTCACCTTCACGGGTGAACTTTGTGGTGGTTCACTCTCTAAAGCCTCTCTCGGCATATGCTTATTATACCCGTTCAGGCTATGCCTCGGGGATTATGATGCTTTCTCATTACCTGACGCACTGTTCCTTCCCGTCATGGGCCTACTACTCTATAGGGATGAGGCTCGCTCTCAGATATAAAATGCATCAGAGAATGCTGATTTATTTCTCTTCCTTTCCTCCTTTTGCCTTGCAGGGTGTGATGTATGACCAATGTCCCAAATTGAGCTATTATTGTTTATGGTTATTATTGTGAACTTAAGGGATGGTCTGCTGCATTTACTGATTAATACTTTGGCATGTATTGCGACTATGCACTGAAAAACCAATAAAAGATATTCCCAAAAAAATGAATGCCATTTACCATTGCATAGACCCCAATTCATAGAATGTCTTCTTTTTTTATTGGATTTTGCATGGCTATTTTTAAGGTGAGAATGAAATGGTTACATGCCTTAATGACAATGTTGCCAGAGGTATTTCTTTCGTCCTTCACTTTAGGGGACATTGCTTCAAATTTATATTTTTTACATTGTCAAACAATTACTTCAGATATTTTTAATTCACTGGCAACATTGATCACTGACACCATCACAATCCCATAACATCTCCATCCCTTCCCCCAAAAAACCTCTCCACGCCAAAACTACACCCATCCCTGACTCTTAAATTCCACCTTTCCCTGACCTAAAAGCCCCTTCTACCTCTAAACCCCATCCGCTCTCTCCAAATCTGAACCCTAAAAATTCTTCACCACGCCTAAACTTCACCCATTCCTGACCCCTAAATTCCATCCGTTCCTCAACACTAAAACCCCCTTACGTCCCTTAACTTCACCCATTTTTTAACCTTAGAAACGTGATTAAACCTCACCGATCACTAAACTCTTAAAACCTCCCCACCACCCGTAAACTCCACCCATCCTTGGAACTTAAAATCACCCTCACCATCCCTAAACACCAACCATGCCTCACCCCTCTAAACATCATCCATTCCAGGCTCCTAATAAGCCTTCATCACCTCTAAACTCCACCCATTCATGATCCCTAAAAACCTCTTTCTTCATCTAAACTTCACCCATCTCTGAACCCTTAACACCCTTCACCACCTTAACCTCCACCCATTTATTGACTTTAAAAACCCTTTACAGCCCCTATACTCTACCCATCACTCAACCTTACATAGCACTCACAGCCCTAAACTATGCCCATGCATGAATCCTAAAAACCTCTCAGCACTCCTTCACTCCATCTACCCATGAAACCTAAACAAAAACGCACCATCCCTACATTCCACTCATCAGTGAACCCGAAAAACTCCTCACAACCCGTTAACTCCACTTATTCATGATCCCTAAAATCCTCCACAAACTATAAACTGCAACAGGTAGCTATGGGCTGCTATGAACAGCTGTACTGCAGCAGGTAGCTACGGGCTGTACCCAGGAGCAGCTATCTTGCAACATGCAACGGTCAGCTATGGGCTGTACCCATTAACAGCTATTCTGCAACAGATGGCTTTGGGCTGGACCTATGAACAGCATTCTTACAGCAGGCAGCTATGGGCTGTACCCGGGGGCCAGCTGTCCTGCAGCAGGCAGCCAGTGTTGGACTGGGACAAAAATAGGTCCGGGCACTAAAATAAAAGTGGCCTGACTAGGGAATTTGAATGCTAAAAAGTGCCACATGTTTGCCAATCGGGCAGTTTTGAACTTGTAAAGGCACATGCTGTATAACTGTTTTGAAAGGTATGGAAGACTGCATGGACTTGCTGCAAGCAAAGTTTATTTTAAAATCAGGAAAATCTACAGAAAAAATGGCCCACCAGACCAGCGGCTGCCTCTCCATTAGAGCGGAGGAGCGTCGCCCCCTTCCCCCGCAACCACCAGCAAATAAAACGATAATAAATCAGGTTTTAAACCCGTTTTATTTTAATCCCCTGGACCCGTCCCCAGGACTCTGACGATTGTTGGGGGCAGGTCCAGGGGATGACATTGCTGGTGGGGGAGTAATAGATGCACTCCCTTCACTACACATGAGGTGTTTGGCCGGCAATCTCAGTGCAGCCAAACCGTCATGCGCAGTGAAGCTCTCTCCAGCCCCAGCTGCGTTGCTGGGACTGGAGAGAGCAGGCACAGACTCCCAGTCTGCCTGGGAGTGCAAGTTGCCGGCGCTCAGGCCAATCCTGAAGCTATTCTCACACAAGAGCAGCTTCAGGATTGGCTGCAGGGCAGGCTGGGAGCCTGTGCCCAGGGCTAGAAGCAGAAAGAGAGCGATGCGGCGGGAGACGGCAGCGGCGTTTAGGTAAGTCTAATTTATTTATTATATACATATATTTGTCCCAGAACCCTCCCTACCTCCCAGCTCCCTCCTCCAGCCTGGCCCGGCCCGCCCCGCCTCCCCCCTTTGGCAGGAGACGGACTGCTATTCAGGGCCGGACTGGCCGTTGCGCTCACCGGGCAATCCCCCGGTGGACCGCAAGGGTGGGGGCCGGTTTTGGGCCCTTGTGACCGTTTTTGTTACAGGGCCGTTTTTGCAGCATAGCTGCAAAATCGGCCCTGTAACAAAATCGGCCAAAAACCAGCGCTGGCAAAGAGCTCGGTCGCACCCCCAACCCCCTGGCCGAGCACTTTGCCCGGGCCTGTTTTGGTTCCCAGTCCGGCCCTGCTGCTACTGCACCAGACCATAAAACTGCCCTACAAACTGCCAATAAAACAGCTCACACACTGATCTGTCATACCAGCCCATCGGGTACTGCCTGATTGCCCTATAGACCACATCGACCCTGCAGGTAGCTATGGGCTGCACGCTGGAACAACTATCCTACAACAGGCAGTAATGAACTGTACCCTGGAGTCACTGTTGCATGCAGTTAAGGTCCTGTACCCAGGTCGTAGCAACTGTCCCCAGAAGTTACTTACGTCTCTGACCCAGGAGCAACTATTCAGCAGTGTGCAGCTATGGTATGAACAAAGGGGCACCTATTCCCAACAGATGACTTGAGTAAGATGAAGCGAGACGCAATGTTTCTGGCCCTAATCCGTTTCCAGGCCCAAAATGACCCAAGCGGGCAATGCCATAACCTACAGCTCTATGTCCAGGCTGGACACAGGAGGAAAGAGAGTGAGGAGAGGAAAAGAAGGCGAAGGAGCTTAGAGAAAGCGAGAGAGAAAGAAGATGGAAAGGAGAGAAAGCAGAGAGAAAGGGAGGTGAAGAAGAAGAGAGAAAGCAAAGACAAAGACAAAGGGAGACTAGAGGTGAAGGGAAAAAAGAGGAAGCAAATAGAAAGAAAGGTGGGAAAGAGAGATAAGGAGAGAAACTAAGAGGAAGAGATGAGAGAGCAGAGAGACAGGTAGGAAAGGGAGATAAAGTGCAGGGGAGGACATGAAGTGAGAGGAGGGCAGAACTAGTAGGGGGCAGGACATCCAGGATCCACAGCTGTGTACCCTGCCGCCACATTCTAAGTGCCCCTTGGTCTCCTACTCTCACTGGTTTCTCTCTTTAATAAGGTAGCTATAGCTTCAAACCAGGTTTAAAGCGCAGTATGAAAAACGGCAATGGTAGGACTTTTCAGTGATATCTCAAATCTCAGCCAGTTCATAACTGTGCAGCAATCGGCCAATGTTAGCCTGAATTTCTTGACTAGAACAACCTCGACCAGTTTGTCTCCATCTAGTTATGGCTTATTGTTTTATATTTACAATTGTAAATAGATATATGTCGCTCAACTGTCAGGTCTGTGTTCTAATTTTGGCAATATCGCGAACTGCTGACTTTCTGGCCGGAATTAATTCACTAAATCAAAATACAAATGCATACATTTACAAAACCCAATTGAAAAAGAGATCGCTCAGAATTGCTGTTTTTATAGAAATTTCTGGCATGATTACTTGGATTGCATCGGTTCTTTAGAACGTACGGTTTTATGCACTGCTAATAAATATTTACTTTGTAAATATGTTCTCTGGCCACATTTAGCATAACTCAGTGCTCGGATTGCTGCCTTGCACTGATGACTGAATAGGGAGTTTGTCTCAAATTCTGAATACATGTTGCTGTGCAAATATTTACTGCAGGCTGTCTGGTTTCCTGCAGAACCCCCTCTGGTTCTTTTCCCTATTGGTTGCCATAGTTACTGTTAAAATGATATAGAACTGGGAACAGGATGTGTGCATGGGATGTGAAGTGGGAGCTGCTGCCCTGGTGTGAGGTGGAGATCAGTGCTTAATTTGAGCCTCTAGTTTCCGGGGCTCCACACCTGCACTTAATCATACCTGCCAACTTACAAATTGATACAACAGTGTGAGGAGGGGGCGGGACCTTGGAGGGGCGAGGCTACTTGCGGACAGCTACATAACAGGCCCTCTGCCCCTCACCAAGATCCCCCCACCCCCTCCGCCTCTCAAAACAAAAGTAATAACACAGGGTCACTTTAAAGCCTCCAAACTGTTTACAGTGGGTTTCAGCTCGTTTTGCCTGCCAAGTGTGATATCCGGTTCCTTACCGGATGAACGTGTGAAGGGAGCCGAAATCGTGTAACACACGGTGGCACCGTGTGAGTTAGCAGGTATGATGTAATTGTCAACATAGGCAGAAATGAGTAGAACAGCAATGTTTATTAATTCGGTATACACTAAAAACAACTAATACCTGCTGTCAAAGCCATTATTATAGCTTTGGGGGCCTAGAATAGTCTGAACTGTCATACTTGTATCAGTGTGCTGGTTAGTGGTTGTGTTGGTAGTGTCATTGGAAACGTTGGCAGTGGCAATTTGTGGCGCAAGCTGAGAAACCTCCACACTACAGCCCTGGCACCTGGTCAAGAGAGTATCTATTTGTTTAGTTGATTGTAAACAGATTGCCACTGAAGGTGAGATATTTGCAGTTCTCGAAGATTATTCAGTGCTTTGTTTGGATTAAACATCCCTTGTCTGAAGTTGCTCTGAGTCGATCATGACATAAAGGAAGAGTTTGAAATCCATTCTTTAGTGATTGGCCCCGCCCCTTCTTTCAATCTTGAAGGTTCTTAGGATGTCAGGCGAAGATTACAACACTGCTTCACTCAAGCAGGTTAAAGAGCCAGGGAGAAATGTAGCGGTACGGCAAAGTGTGCAGGCCTCTAGGAACTAAACTTTGCTTCGACTCTCCAGATTTATCCCATGCAGATGAGAATGAATATCACTCGCACAGAAAGGTGAGGTAGTGTTAGACCACATAGTAGTTGCATCGGTACACCTCGCCCCACAACCCTCACCACCCAAATGAAACACAGACAATTGAGTTTGGGAATAAGAAGTTGCAGGTTTATTTGAGATACAAATAACAGAGCGGGTTAACTGACGGGCGACCCCCCTAGCCCCGCAACCCCTTGTTGCAGGGCGCCTGAGGTTGAGCCAATTACACAGACACCCTGGCCAGGTGTCGATTCTGGGAGGCACTAGCCTCCCACCGGTGTACCTATCGTCCACCTGCCCCACCCTCCAGACAAGGGAGAGTCAACTCACACCTTGCCCATCCAGGCGGGGCGTTTATTAGCAAACCCCCGGTTGTTCAGGCTTACAACCGCCCTAAGGACTAACGGGGTGCCGTTGAACCAAGTCCCCGAGAATGGCCCCTCGGCTTAATATGACTCAGCTGTGCCTTTGCACTGGGGCTTCAGGTCCTGTTCCTGCGCCTGTTCTGCATGTGGGGGGGGTCGCCTTGTAACACCTCCTGCAACCTAGAAAACAAAATACAACATTAATATTCCCCCCTCACCACTTCCCCCCTTCCAGCGGGTGAGCGGTAGGGAGGGGAGCTGGAAATTGCGGGCCTCGCATCCGGAGTCGTGGGGGTGAGGGAGAGGGCCTAAAGGGGGGCTAACGGGCCTAAGGCTGGCGAGGGGCAGCCTAGCAACCGCAGTGGTAGGGGGACAGCAGCAAAGAGGACGCCGGGAGGGAGGAGCTCCCATATAACCTCCCAGGAAAGGGGGGTGGCCTGACCTAACGTGACCCGCCTCCCCCGCCCCTTCCCTCCCAAGGGCTGGCCTCGGTTCCCTGCGCCCTACTACGGGGTTTGCCCTCCCATGGGGGTCCCTTGCAGGGACCTCGGGCATCCTTCATAGTAGTTGCATCGGTACACCTCGCCCTACAACCCTCACCACCCAAATGAAACACAGACAAGTGAGTTTGGGAATAAGAAGTTGCAGGTTTATTTGAGATACAAATAACAGAGCGGGTTAACTGACGGGCGACCCCCCTAGCCCCGCAACCCCTTGTTGCAGGGCACCTGAGGTTGAGCCAATTACACAGACACCCTGGCCCTGGCCAGGTGTCGATTCTGGGAGGCACCAGCCTCCCACCGGTGTACCTATCGTCCACCTGCCCCACCCTCCAGACAAGGGAGAGTCAACTCACACCTTGCCCATCCAGGCGGGGCGTTTATTAGCAAACCCCCGGTTGTTCAGGCTTACAACCGCCCTAAGGATTAACGGGGTGCCGTTGAACCAAGTCCCCGAGAAGGGCCCTTCGGCTTAATATGACTCAGCTGTGCCTTTGCACTGGGGCTTCAGGTCCTGTTCCTGCGCCTGTTCTGCATGTGGGGGGGGTCGCCTTGCACTTTATCCACAGCCTTGGGCGTGGCACCCGCTGCGCCCAGGGCCCCCACTACCTAGCCTTAGTCCTCCTTTATCTACACCCGGCGGCTTCTAGCGCCTCACCCAAGTCTAATAGGAAGATCGCCATACCCACTTTGGACAAATGCACTCCATCAGATTCCCAGCACCCAATGGACTTGGCGTGCAGCAAGCCACGCCTAATGAAACCTACCCCACTTTGTTCGCTGAATTTCCGCATTGCTGCGTTGACTCGCCTACGAGTGACTTCTAAAGCCCCTTGAGATACTGCCCCATGCCAGATAGGCCTGGGCGATATTTCTGATCAGTATATGCTGCACTGTCCTAATTCGCCGCTCAAGGTGCTCAGGTCCTTCCTCATTGTGTCCAACAAACGCCTCTTGCCTAAGGCCACCAGATCGTTCCCCCCCAGGTGCACCACCAAGATGTTTGGCTTCCGCCTGTGTTCCCTCAGTATTTTCCGCAGAGTCCCTATCAGTGCTGCCCAGCGCATCCCAGGTGAACCGAACCATGATATGTTTGTGTTGTTAAAACCATGCTTCCAGGTGTTGGCCCTCACCCATCTCGCCAGTCTGGTGACATAGGAGTGCCCCATCACCCACACCTCTGCCCCTGTAATAAAACACAGTGTGTTGGAAATTGTTGTTTATTACAAACTTAAAGCACAGCAATCAAAAACACACCACTTAACAGCTAAATATGAACCATAATAACCATAGGTTTGCGGGTTACATACAATATTTACAAATCATTGACCACAGGTCTGCTCACAGGGCGTATCACGCTCAATGGTCTGACATACCTCCTGTAACAGTTGGAATCCCAACGTCCTACTTTTTTGATTGCCTCGGCCGGGAGGCCTACCCTAAAGGCCGTGGTGGCCGCTCCTATCCTAAAGGAATGTGAGCTAAACTTGGCCCCATTTGTGGTGTACCCGGCCCTGAACAAGCACCCTTGCATCACATGGTCCACCTGGTACTTTGTTAGCGGTGAACAGTCAGCGTGTATGAGCAGTAGCCCGTCTGCATGCGGGCGGCTGGACAGGAAAGTGGCCAGCAGGGCCACCGGGCAGTAATTGTCGTTACCCAGGCGCTGTAATGCAATTGTCCTACCCTTGCCTGACTGGTCTGTTTTGGAGGATTGTAAAAAGATCTCGGCTAACTCAGCTGTTGATCGTACGTCCCTCATTGAGATGGCCCTGGAGCATGACTCTTTTTTGGACCGGGCCACCAGCTCGCTGATCCTGAATGCTCCAAAGAAGGCAAGGCTAAACGTAGCTGCAAAGAGGGCTGTTTCATACGCGGAATGGGTGACTGTAGGCAAGGCGTCAACTATGTTTTTCAAAGTGTCATAGTCTATTGGAGTCCTCTGATCTACCAGTTTCGGCATCACTCTAGCCCACCCTTTGAGTGCCGCCCTTGTTGGAAAAGAAGTGGTCGGGTGTCTCTGACCTAACAGGCGAGCATGGTGCCCTATGGCCGACAGGTGCCCCGCCATCCAAGAATGACTCTTACCCTCATCCTTTGCCCAAACCATGAATGCCTGCACTTGGTCCCCTAGTCTTGAAACGTCCTGCTCCCACGGGCCCATAATTCCACAGAATGTTTTAACACAGGTCTGGTATCTTTTCATCGTTGCAGGTGCCAATGACAACTCTCCTAATTCTCTGATGCGCTGCGCCACTGCAGCAGGTGCCAAAGTCGAGCCGGGAAAGGCGTCATCTCTTCCCTCGCTCGCGGCCACGCCTCTCGGAACCGCTGCCAATGGAAACGTGAGAGAGCGTCAGGAGCCATGTTTTGAGCCCCCGGGATGTGTTTAGCTTTGCATTCTACGTTATTATAAAGACAAACCCTGACCAGTTCCCTGAGTAGGCATAACACAAGTGCGCAGGAGGCTGACTGGGTGTTGATGGCTTGGACCACCGCCATATTGTCCGACCATAGCACCACTCTCTTCGCAGACAGTAAGGCAGGCCAGAGGTGAAAAGCAACTACCACTGGGAATAGTTCCAACACAGTTATGTTGGAGGTGATCTTTTTCTTCCTCCAAGCATTGGGCCACCCCGCCACGCACCACTCTTTGTCAAGAATTGCCCGAACCCATCCCTGCCTGACGCGTCAGTAAACAACGTCAGCTCCTGGCTGCTGGTCCATGGTTCCCTCCATATCACCGACCCGTTAAAGTGCTGAAGGAAGTCCCCCCACACTTTAAGGTCCTCCTTGACCCCAAAACTCAATCTCACCTGGTGATGCTTGCGCTTAATCTTCGCCGCTGTCCTGGCCAACCTGCGCGCAAATGCCCTACCTGCAGGAATAACTTTTGTGGCGAAACTTAATCTCCCCTGTAGGCTTTGAATGTCCTCTAATGTCACCTTGTCCTGCCCTAGTACCTGTTTTATCTGCTCTGCTAGCTCAAGGACCTTGTCTGCCGGAAGCCTGGCCTCGCCTGCTGATGTGTCAATTTCGATGCCCAAGAAAACTAACGCCTGCACAGGTCCCACCGTTTCCCCGGGGCCAATGGCACTCCCAGATGCTTAGTCATTCTTTGAAATTTCGCCAGTGCCTCTGCACATTCAGCTGTTTCTGCTCTGCCCTCAAACAGGAAGTCATCCAGGTAATGTGTCACGCCCTGTACCCCTTCAATGTCCTGAAGAACCCATTGCAAGAAGGTGCTGAATGCTTCGAAAAATGCGCAGGAGATGGAGCAGCCCATGGGCATGCATCTATCCTAGTAGTATTCATTGCCCAGCCTGAAGCCCAATAAGTTCTGGCAAAGCGGATGAACCGGCAGAAGACGGAAGGCAGACTCGATGTCCGCTTTTGCCAGCCATGCCCCTTTCCCAGCTCTTCGCACGAGGTCCATGGCCACGTCAAATGAACAATACGAGACAGAGCAAACCCCTTCCACAAGATTGTCGTTTACTGATTCTCCCTCGGGATAGGACAGGTGATGAATCAGCCTAAAGGCCCCTGGCTCCTTCTTTGGCACTATCCCCAGTGGTGATACCACAAAGTTGTCTAGTGGTGGATGCGAGAAAGGACCAGCCACCCTCCCCAGCTCGAGTTCCTTGCCTACCTTGGCTCTCACTACATCTGGATTATCCCTTGCGGATTTCAAATTATCAGCATCCCTGGCGACCGGCACACCCACGTACGGTATGACAAACCCCTCCGAAAAACCCCCCAGGAGCAGTGTCCCGTCAATTCTGTTTGGGTATTTGTTCAGTAGTGGCAACATTCGCTCCAGAACTATCGGCGAGGGGCCTTTAATTGCGCCTCGCTCAAGGGGATCTGCAAGCAACTCAGGGGTATTACCAGGTGGGCAAGGCATGTTCATGCTCAGGGTGCTGGATGGAGAGGGGGGGAACAGGGTGGGGGGAGCGGTCGTTGCGTGGGGCGGTGGTGGGTTACTTGTTCTGCCAGGACCCACCTCTCCCTCCCTGGTAGCTACCTGGCTTTTGACCTTTGCTTGTTCTACAAGACCCCGCTTGGCGTTGCCCTCCACAATTGCTACATGTGTGAGTGAATTTGCAGGAGCTTCCCCAATGGCAATGGCCCCCGTTGAATAACCTGCATGACCCTGGCGAAGACTTCCCGCCTCCTTTCTTCTGACCTCTCCCTCTCTGGCTCCCTCGAAAGGGCGGCGTCCTCTGTTCGTACTGGGCCCCAGGGGTGTTTTTGTCCGAGGACCCTGCCTGTGATTCTTGCGCCTTGCTTTTTGTCGCAACCCCTTGAAGTGCCCTGGACCCCACATGGTCCATCCAAAGCTGCACCTCCTTATGATCCCACCGCATATTGGGACATCTGGACATTTTTTTTCTGAATTCCCTGTCGTAATCCAACCAACCTACTCCTCCCCACTTCTTTGCTTCATTGTGGATGAGCCTCCCATACTGCACTAACCCTGGTCCCTGGTCACTAAATTTTTCTACAATCACCGAATGTAAGATGGCAAAGGCTTCCAACCAGTTATCAATGCTTTTCTCCGGCCAGGCCTGAAATCTCACTTTCTTTTCCTCTTCCTTGAGCCCTGCCTTGCGCACGTCCGCCCCTTGTTGACCCAGCATGAGTAGCGAGAAAATGTCAATAAACTCTCTCTTCCAAATTAATTCTTTCGCTGCTTGTGGAACCTCCCAGGATGAGCATGAGCGACCTGATAGTAAAGGGGCGTCAAATTGTACCTCTTCCTCGCTTGGCAGCACTGGGGAAGGAGCAGGCAATGTAGGAACAGGCACTGTTGAGTTGTGGGGGGGGGGAGGGTTGGAACAGCAGGGGATGGGGACACCGGGTTCGTGGGCTGCGGTGCCGGGGGGGGTGGGCGTTGTCGGCGAGGCCAAAGGTACAGAGTGCGGTCCCGGGGGGGGTGCTGGTGGTGTTGGCCCCGTCGCCGGATGCGCATCTGCAATGATGGATAGGTCAGTCCCCTCCTGCCTCCCCCCTGTCACTCCCGATGTGCCAGGAGCCGGAGCTCCATTTCCCCAAACATTGGAAGGTCTGACCTCAGCATTGGGTCCAGGCCTCACACTTTCCCTTATCTCTTTCATGAATATTTCTAATGTGGACATCATCTTACCCAGCTCGCTTCTGGTAGCGTACTCCATTGCTGGCTGGCCGTTAGCAGGCCAGTTAGATGGACCAGGCAATTCCTGGCCCCTAGGCGGCAAGCTCGAAGCGTTCGACTCCTCCTGAACGACCCTTCCTGTGGGGGTAACACTCCCCTTCCTCTTAGCGGGCGGCGGAAAGTCTTTGTTCGTGGGTACCTTGACCCTTTTTGACGCTCTCACGTTGCCCACACTAGTTGTGTCCTCTTCATTGACTGTTAAAATGTCATTATTCACACAAGGGTTCGCCGGGTTGCCCTTAAGCAGATTAGTAGCCCAAGCTACTCCGTTCGTCTCGACTAGCTGTAGGAAGAGCGCTGCATGTGCTGCTTGCGCTTCCGTGACCGCGAACCCTGTTCCTGCACCACCTTGTCCCATTCCTGACATCTTATTCTGTTCGGTCTCACCTCCTGAAAGGAAAAAACGTTGTGACTACTGATCTGATTTTTTCATGCATCCTTCTCCATAATCCATCATTGCATCCCTTTAACCTATCTTTACTTACTTTCCACTGGACTGGTAGATGCGGGGGGGATGGGGGGGGGTCGCTTAGTACGCAGAGACCACCCTTTCCCGCGGGTGTGTCGCGGCGACGCCTGTCGAGTTGCGCTCTTGTATGGATTCATATAAAAGTTCTGGGTTAGTCCCAGCCCCTTCTTAGCCAAACCGGGGACCTGAGAGGGCCCTGCCCCGTCCTGGGTCCCCGGCCCCGCCCACTGTCTCTGACCTCCCCCTAGGGGGACCAGACCATGAACACTGGCCCCCCCAGGCTGCGTAGCCCATGCCCCTAAAATGGCCAACCCCCCCTTTTGAGTTCTTACCTTCCTCTTGCAGGGGTGGTGCTGTGCAATCGTCACGCTATGAAGCAATCCTTAAATGCCTAGAATTAGGGAACACGTAATTATGACAGCAGCGGGGGAAGCACCTTAAACATGCACATGCTTCCCTGTTGTAAAACCAAGAAATTTGCCTTGTACTGCCACATAAATAACAGTTAAAACCTTGTAAATTCCTATCTAAACCTCCCCTGCGTGCTCTCTATGGCTGTTCGTAAACCTTGCGCAGGGCCACTGTTCTGGATGATCACATATTCGTCTCATTACTGCGCGTGCACCCCATATGTCGTCTCGTTACCAATACCGACCCTCCTTACCGAGCCTATGATGAAAGCCCGCGCATTGACCGGGTGCATCTCCGCTAATGGCGGTGCGTGTCTGGGGTTGTTGGCGGGGGGGGGGGGGGTTCAGTAAAGCGGCGCGGCGGCGGTCGGAGGGGGGGGGCCTCATGATCCCTAACCTCCTATGGAGCTGAATGCCCGGGCCTCGCGTCCCAAGAGAGTATCTATTTGTTTAGTTGATTGTAAACAGATTGCCACTGAAGGTGAGATATTTGCAGTTCTCGAAGATTATTCAGTGCTTTGTTTGGATTAAACAACTGCGGGCGTGAGATTTTGATCGATTATCTGATCACCCTGATCCTTATCTCACTTGAGTCCCTTTTGGATCGGTTATTGACTGTCATTGAGTAAAAGGCAAACCCACATAGGTTAAATCAACCCCATAGACTGACGCAACTCTAAAGAACCACTTGCGACTGAAAAGTTTAAAGATTTATTATAAAGCCAAAATCAGTTGCAAGTACAAACACCTCAATATAAGGTTCAAAAGGTATACAGGAAATAGAATGAACATGAACTCTCTAAGAGATCTCAATCGACAGAAGAAAACTACCAAAACTAATTCAAAAATCAATAAGTTGAATATCATTGACACAAGGTGAATCTGAAGCGTCATTTACAGAAAGAAAATGAAACAGGTTAAACTGTCCCTACACTATGCTAGATGACATCCCTACTTAACAAGTTCTTTACCTAAAAAGGTGTCAGCCATTGGACTTCCGAAGAAGCTCAATCTCTCTTAGTCTCAGATGGAAACCTATGTCGTATAGCAGTACCCTTCCTGCCTACCCATCCGCTCTCTAAGAGTCCTCAGGCCATCTGCTCTACTTCCTCCCCGGGGTGCTGTCCCTAATACAAAATCACAGTATGGGTGGAACGCCCCTTTGGGACGCCCACCACGTATACACTTCACGTGGTCTCGCTTCTGGTTTTTTCCATAGTTTCGTTTCTTTAAATCGTCTGTTAAGTTGACCTTGCTTCCCAGGCGCCGTCTCCATCGTGCTGGTACCCCCATGACATTCCGGTCGACTCCTCCAGACCCGAGCCTATCTCTCCAAACAGAGCTCTATTCATCAAGCTTTTGATTGGTACCCCCCTCGCACCTGCAAACAGACACTTCGAAACAGGGCCCCAAATTCCAGGCTCCCCTTATCTTACTAGGCCGTAAAACTTCGACCAGCATTGGCAATTTATTTTAACGAGGCTTTTGACTTTTAGCTCACACGTGCAGATCAAAGACAACCCACTATCTCTCCTGGCCCACTAAATTATGTGCAGTAGTCTGCACTCTATGAACTCTTAATTCTTCAGCTTAAAATAATATGCTAACATACCACACTAAAGTTATACGAAAACACTTCTATAAAACAGTGCCTTTAACATATATATATGTAAGCAAAATCATTGATTATAATGAATCCATGTTGTGTAAAAGATGCAATGGTACATTTCGTTCTCACACAGTGCCATGTGGTCTGCACGTTTCTTCATTTTACACTTTACATCTTTCTTCATTTAGCAGCTACATACATGGAACCTGATTAACACGTCTAATGTTCCTAAGCATTCCCACACATTTCTACATTAGCCCACTCTCTATACGGACTTTTCTAACTCTAATAAACACTCTAGAGTAAATACAGATACATTTTCTCACTTCTTAAGTTACATTAGTTAACTTTACGCCACAGGCTTGTAATTATGACGTATACATATTTTTCATTCAAATTGCGCTCTCTCAGTTCCCCCCTTTGATGACCTCTAGGGGTCATCACTAGTACATCAATTTGAATGTATCACACAGAACTTGTTGCAAGGCTCCCTCTTTTTATCGTTTCTAGAGCTCTCAAACTTCTATATTGATGATCTTGCACAGCAGCTAATCTTCGCTCCTGTTCCCTCATGGACCTTTGCAACCTGTTTGATCTATACCATTTGTACAGTCTCACTAAACCCCACAATATGATAATGCAAATTAAAATTATGAAGATAGGCTTCAAAATATACCAGACAAAGCTCTTCCCGAGATTGGCAAACCAACCTCCAACTTTACCCATTCCATGACCTACTTTTTCCCAAACATTTACCCTTGTTAGGTCTTCAATTTCTTGATGTATCTTAGTAATATTCTGTATAACCTTCTCAAGAGGTTTTGAATTGTCTGGAATGTAAGTGCAGCATTCCTGGACCTTCAAAGCCTTACAGACTCCGCCCTCTTTTGCTAACAGAACGTCTAAAGCAAGACGGTTCTGAAGGACCATTGCCCTAATCGATTGCATCTCTCCTTCCACCAGCATCAATGACCTTGCAGTACTGGCAGACAACCTATCTACAACTGTAGCTAATCTCCTGATCTTGACATCATTAAGTATCAAACCTAAAAGAGGAAACATGGCGCCAAATACGTCTCCAACTACTTCAGCATCTCCTACATCCCGTTTCCCTCTTCCCGAAGCCTTTCCCTCTATGATCTCTAAATCCTTTGCATGGTATATTTTGGGGAAGACAATTGCCAAATAACATGAACCATACCAATTGTCAGGCAATCTTACATAGGCATTTCTTCCACATACAAAATATACATTAGGAATCACTTGCATCCCTTTCAAGAAATCTTTCGTATAATATTCTAACCGAAATGCATGTTCACAACTAACTTCACCTACAAATACACTCTCATAATACGTTTTGCTTCGGGTCAGACATAACTTTCCTTTCTGTGTTCGATCTAAAGCTATTGGACCATTACTACCCTTCTTTTTGTGTGCCTTTTCCTCTTCGGTCCAATCTGTTTTCCATTGTCCTGACATTTTTAAAATCTTCTGCCTCCTGTAACGGTCATCAACTTGTCCAATAAACTTTTTCTCGATCTCTGACACTTTGCAAGTCAGATTATTTCGGCGTGCATATGAAGTATCTAATGTATCCCAAGGAAGGAAGAATTTAGCCAATCTATCTTCCTTCTTGTAATAGTCCCACTTATTCATTTGCTTATAATTCGGGACTTCAGGCAGTACCGAATCATAATTTGAAAAGTAGTACTCAAACCCTTCTCGACCATAAAATATACTGAGCAACAAACTACATGTTATCCCATATGTCAATGGAAGATGATGATATCGAATGCCTTCATCTACTGAAGCCGGCAATTGCATGCAGACATAACAATCCTTGGCCTCCATGGCATCAATATACTCATACATTAGTTTGGCATATGCGTTTGTTCTGAAATTTCCCTGCGACTCATCTATGTGTAGCCTACGGGCCTCAGCTGCCAATAAAGCCTTTTCCTGTATTACCTTGTTCTCCTCCTTCTTTCCAACAAGATCAGGTTTCAAAGTCGTTACAGGCTTTACATCTGTTGTCTCAGTTACACTTGCATGTCCCACTATGTATGATACAGTAACTACTATGATTATAAGAGAAATTACTACTGCTATAAGTGTGCCTACTATGCATTTTGCTTTGCGATTCGAACTGCCGGTCTCCATGTTATCAGACAGCGTAGCTTTTCTTTGAAAAAGTCTCTTTTGATTTCTTCACTCAGCTTACATTTGATTTCTCAGTCTGTGAACCACTCTTGAAACGACAAAGTCTCTTTTCAACAAAGTGTCTTTATATTCAGCAACAGACAACCCTAGCCCTTCTCCATCCACTAAATGAAATCCCTAATTTTCTTCTTCTTTCCACTAGGCGCTAGGTTATCTTCTTTCTCGCTGGTTTATTTACAAAGTCTTTAGGTATCTACAATAATTCTGGTGCCAGCAGCTCTAATGGCGTATTCCAACAGTTCTAAACGAAGGATGGTTTCCTCATGTGCTGGTACTGGATGACCCAAGGTTGGAAACTCTAATCTATTTAATACCAAGTCCTTTATCCGGCTTAGATACAGAGGGACGGGGAGTGTGAACGTTAGCAACCCTTCAGTTTCGATTCCAGGTGTCAACAGCCGTACTTCCACCGTTACAATTGGATCGAGGTTGGTCACCTGCACTTCCCTCACCCTCCCGGATCTCTGTCCCCAAGACATCTGCCGCTAGATAGGTCCACTCAGGAGTGGCGTACCTTCTGCAGGGCACTCGTACCCTCCTTGATCTTCTTGGACTCTCAGAGTCTGAGTCCGCTGCACCTTCGTCTAGGTCTGAGTCTTCAGAAATCGGGACAAGAGTTCTCTCTGGATTAGCTCTCAGGCTTGGCCTTCTCCTCCTTTCCGGCAAGCTAGCTTCTCCACTCCTTGTCCTCCTGCTTCTTGTTCTTGCACTCGACTCTTGACCACTTGCAGCTTGATCAGTGTCTGATTCGTACTCCCAGCTACTTTCTCCTTCTGTAGCAGCTTCAGTTTCGCTGGTGTATTGACCGTCCTCGGCCTGGTCAGACACACTCTCAGTCTCCTCTGACACCTCTGCAGCTTGGCTAATCCCCTCTGTGGCTTCTCCGCTTTCAGCTGGATTTTCATCCGAGAGAGGAGCTGCTTCTTCCTGAGGTGCTGGAACTCTCCGAGTGTGTGAGGCGTGGATCCAGTTGGGCAAGCCTCCACACTTCACTGCAGTGTTCGTGATCAATATGACTTGGAAAGGTCCACGGCAGCGCACGTCTAGACAATTCTTCCTGACGTGTTTCTTCACCAGGACCCAGTCCCCCGGACACAGATCATGGCACAGGTCATGAGACGATGGAACTTCCGCAGCCTGCACCTGAAGAGACACAGAATGAATGGCGTCAGAGAGTCCCTTACAATAGTCCAGGATCAAATCATCTGTGATGTTCAACAATGCTGCAGTTGGAACGGATGGTAGTCTCATAGCCCTCCCCATTAGCACCTCATGTGGGGAGAGACCTGTCCTTCTGTCTGGTGTGCTACGTATACTCATAAGGACCAGTGGAAGTGCATCAGGCCAGCTCAAGGATGTCGACGAACAAACTTTGGCAAGTCGGGACTTAATGGTGCGGTTGATTTGCTCCACGATCCCTGAAGCTTCTGGTCGATAGCTACAGTGCAGCTTCTGGTCTATACTTAGGGCTGAACATAGCATCTTCACAATTTCGCTGTTGAAATGTGTTCCTCTATCTGATTCCAAAGAGGCCGGCACCCCGAAGCGCGGTATCAGTTCTCTAAGCAATAGCTTTGCTACTGTAAGTGTGTCACACCTACGTGTGGGGTAAGCCTCAACCCATCTGGAAAATATACAGACAATCACTAGGACGTATCTGAGGCGATTGCACTTTGGCATTTCAATAAAATCTAATTGCATTCTATTGAATGGCCCCCCAGACCTCCCTATGTGGCTCAATGTGACTGGTGTTCTCTTCCCTACATTCAGTTGTTGACAGATCACACAACGTTGACATACTGCTTCTGCCGCTACTCTAAACTTTGGGTTGTACCAGGTTTGCCTAAATACCCTTACCATGGCATCTCTACCTATGTGTGCTGGTCCATGCAATCTCCTTGCCATTGGACTGACGAGTTTGTTTGGTAACACTGCCCTCCCATCTGCAGAGATCCAAAAGTCCATCTCACTCTTGGTACAACCAGCTGTTTCCCATGCCTTTTTCTCGAAATCAGGTGCATTCTCTTGTATACATTTCAACTCATCCCAAGTGTCTACCGTTTCCAACAACATGGTTAACTCGGTTCTTTCCTGAATTCCCCCCACTTCTACCTCTGTAAAGGAATACCCTTGTTCCGCACAATAACGTGCAACTTCGTCTGCATATCTATTGCCTTGTGACACAAAATCCGTATTCCTTGTATGAGCTGTACATTTAACCACTGCAATAGCTGCTGGACCTTGTAGTGCTTCTAACAATAATCGCACAAACTCTCCATTCCTAATAGGAGAACCTGAGGAGGTCATGTAACCTCTTTGAGACCATAACTGCCCATAGTCATGAACTACCCCGAAACCATACTGGCTGTCGGTGTAAATGATGACTCGAATTTTATTACCTGCTAAACAGGCACGGGTCAAAGCAATGATTTCAGCTACCTGAGCGGAATGTACTCCTTCCAGGCAGGCGGCTTCCACAACTCCGGTAATGGTACAAACGGCATATGCTGCTCTCAGCTGACCAATATCGTCTCTTACGCATGAGCCATCAACAAAGAATATTTCATCGGGGTCGGTCAATGGCTCATCTACGATATCTGGTCTTGGTTTGGTGCATAGTTCAGTCACATCAAGGCAGTCATGATCTGTACATACATCATCATCAATGTCATTTGGAAGTGGCATCAAAGTGGCAGGATTCAAAACAGAGCATCTCTTGAGGGTCACGTTCTCGGCAGCCAAAATGACTTCAGATGCTGTGTCTTGGTCCTGGTCATTAACAATTCTACAGAATGAGGCACATACACCACTAACTGGTGTCCCATTACAATGTTCTCGCAACGTTCAATGCTGACACCCGTTGCAGCAACGGATTTGAGACATCCGGGCAACGCTGCGGCTACTGGATCTAAGGTAGCCGAGAAGTATGCAACTGGTCTACGGGCATTTCCGTGTATCTGGGCCAAAACTGACAAAGCACAGCCTTCCCTTTCACAGCAGTAAAGCAAGAATGGTTTTTCGTAATCAGGCATTCCTAAAGCCGGGGCACGACACAAGTCCTCCCTCAGCTGCAGAAACGCCATCAAACAATCTTTGTCCCATGGTACCGGATCACTCACCCCCTTGTGCGTCAGTTTTTGCAAAGGTTTTGCCTTCAGTGAAAAGTTGGCTATCCACTGCCGGCAATAACCGACCATTCCTAGGAACATCCTGACTTCCCTTTGTGTTGTGGGCGAATTCATTTCCATGATCGCCTCTATTCTGTCTGGTGACACCTTCCGTTTTCCCTTTTCAATCCTGTGACCCAAGTACTGCACTTCTGTCAAACAATACTGCAATTTGCTTGGAGACACCTTGTGTCCGTTCTCTGCCAAGTGATTTAGTAACGTGATGGTGTCTATTTTGCAAGCTTCCTCAGTTTCTGACGCCACAAGTAGGTCGTCTATGTACTGCACCAGAACCGAGTTCATGGGCAGTACTAGACTTTCAAGATTTTTCTTCAGCAGCTGGTTAAAAATCGATGGGCTTTCTGTATACCCCTGTGGGATACGACACCATGTTAAAACGCGATTTTCCAGCTTAAAAGCGAAAAGATATTGGCTTTCCTCATCTAAGGGGATTGAAAAGAAGGCCTGGCACAGGTCTATCACCGTGAACCACTCAGCTTGGAATGGTATCTGAAACAGTATCACTGATGGATTCGGTACCACTGGACAACATGAAACAACTATATTATTAATCTTTCGAAGATCCTGCACTATTCTGTATTTCCCACTAGGCTTCTGCAAACCCATAATCGGGGAGTTACATGGGCTTCCCACGATTTCCTTCAGTATTCCCTGCTTAATCATGGATTCGATCACAGGCTTTATTCCTGCAATCGTCTCCGGAGTCAACTTGCATTGGGGTGTTCTTGGATATTCAGCATTTGGTTTTACCATGATCTTTACTGGCTCTACCCCTTTGATCAGTCCTATTTCTTCCCCAGTGAAATCCCACACTTCAGATGACACCGCATCTCTCAAGTCCCATGGAAGCTCCTCCACCGTCAAGGTAGGATATAGCTCCACGCATACTTGTGAGTTTGCAACCTTAAAATCGGCATCATCATCGTTAGTCTGCACTTCTACTCCTTGAGGTGTGCAATATATCGTACAATTCAGTTTGCATAACAGGTCCCTTCCTAACAGACACACAGTACTGGAATCGCAAACCACAAACTGGTGCTCATCACTGTATTTCCCTATTTTCACCGACACTGGTTCTGTCAGAGGATTCGTCATTCTCCTATTTGCGACTCCTACTACCTGGATCGTTTCTCCTGACATTGGCAGACCTGGGACCACCGCTGATCTCAGAGTGGATCGAGTGGCCCCCGTGTCCACCAAAAAGGTCGTAGGACACCCTGCCACTTCAGCCTTCACGTATGGTCCTCTCTGGCCTACTTCTAAGGCTGCCCCTAGGGTACAATCTTCTTCTCTATTCACTCGCTGTCCCGTAAGGGGATCAACGTAGTAGCATTCCTCTCCTCCTACGAACAGTGGCAGTTGTCTATAGGTTTTTCCCCCGTTCGCAATACGAGGTGGTTGAGGGAACTGGGCTCGAGGAGTCGGGGTCCCCCCTTTGATAAACTTTCCCTTCGGTATCGTTGTTCCCTTCACCAGACTGTTCTGGACATCGTCTTCCTCAGGTTCTAATTCTCCAGTCTCGATATTATAGGGGCACTCGCGTTTCCAATGTCCCACCTCGTTACACTGGTGGCACCTAGTCGTCTTTTTCAATGTCGCAATATCTATCCTAGGTCTCTGTTTCTCCTCATCGTCTTTACTTTGATTATTCTGCTTTTTCCCAAGGGTTCCGGTTCCCTGTTGCCGCTGTCCACCCTTTCCAGCTGACTGCATCTGTACCAACATCAGTTTTTCCTTAAGTTTCTTGGCTTTCGAATCTATTTCATCGCTGCAGTACCTTGCATATCTCAGAATTTCATCTAATGGTTTGTTTTGCCAACAAATTAAATGCTGCTGAATCATCAAACTGATGTCAGGTCTCAGACCCAGGACGAACTTTGACACAAACTGTCCTATGTCTTTAGGATCCATCCCATCCAATCCACTGTACTGTTTGAACGCTTTCAGCAATCTCTCATAATACTCATGGACAGTCTCTTTAGGTTCCTGAGTGGTTCGATCTATCTTAACCCAGTCTATGTCCTGCAACGGCACCTTCTCTTTCAACCATGCCATTACCCTCTCGTACTTTTCCATGACTTTCTCTGATGGCCCGTTTGTCTGGGCGTCCCTATCCGGATCAGAAATGGGCCATTCAACACTAAGCTTGCATGCCGTCCACAAATCCCCTGGTACTACAATGTCAAACAGGGTGTTCAAATCGACCCACAGTACTTTGGAGATCTTTACAAACCTCTCTACCTGTTTATACCACTCCACGGGGTTCTCCCTCAGCTTAGGAAAAGAATTGGTATATGCCGCTAAGTCCCCCCTACTCCAGGGCACATGCACGTAGTTTCCATTCGCGATTTCTCGCAAAGGGAAAGCTTCCATTCGCGGTGGCCCTCCCTCTGGGGACATTCCAATTGTACTCCTTCTGACGGTCCCCCTCTTGGACCATCGTTCCTCCCATTTATCCAAATCCCTCCACGTTCTTATACCCAGGATCAGTTCCTTTATGTGTATTTTCAACCCAATCGTCCTCCGTTCATCTAGGTCCTGATCCGTGCAATTCAGCCTATGGTTACCCTGTAATGCTTTAGTTCTTGATAAGTCTATCATGTACCTGGTTGCCAACTCAGATAATCTTTCATGTACTGACCTCGCCTTCCGAGTGACATCCTTTGCCATAAACAGTACCTCATCTTGTTCATACAGGTCGATTCTCTCCATTGGCAATGTGCCGTCTATTATTTCATCTAGATCTGATTTTAGACTGGTCACATCGAGTCTTTTTGCCTTTACTTCAGCTCTCAGTACCTCGCTCCTAGATGGTCCGTTTACATCCCTCTCGTCCCAACTCCGAGTCCTACGTCTAGGCACAGGTGAGCTATGAGGAGTCCTCCTTTGTTCCCATCTTTCTAAATCCCATGCTCTTCCATCTTCCCTAGGTGTATGGTGGAACAATGTTCTATTTCCCACCACCCCATTCTGTCTCTTCGGCTCTGTCTCTCTAGACACATGATAGGATCCCCCGTTATTTTCTAAGTCTCCGCAATTCCCTTGCTGTCTGGTGTCACTCAGTAAACGATAAGGTCCCTCACAGCTCTCCATGTTCCCGCGATCTCGTCCGTGATCACTGGATACATGGTGAGACCCTTCGCGTCTCTCCATACTCCCGCGACTCCAATGTTGCACATTTTCGCCCGGTGTATGGTGAGTGCACCTGTAACTATTTCTGTACTCCTGTGTCCTTCTATCTCCCTCACTGAGGATAGGGGGAGACACAGCCCCACATCCTGTACTCTTGTCTTCACACGTTTGTCTATTGCTACCGGTGGTATGGCAGGTATCTCCTTTGCTTTCTTGACTCTTTCCGTCCCACTCTGGACTGCTTTCGCCAGCTCCGCAGTGAGAGAGGATCCTGTTATCTTGGCCTCTCCATTCGGCTTCCGTTTCTATTCTTTTATTCTGAGTCTCTACGGCAGCGTCCCATTCTTTCAAGTACTCCCTTAACTCCTTAAAGGATTTTGGTCGTGGTCCCCTCAGATCCATCAGTCCTCTCTGACCCCCCTGTTCTATTATGGGATCTGTTACTGAATCGAATGGGGTACTCCGACCTCTTGGTCCTAGCAACTGCCTTTGTGAATTAATCGTATTGTTCCTGCTTTCCATCTCTGCTCTTTCCCTGTCCCAACGTGCCTGTTCCTCCTCCTGTGCTCTCTCTGGGTTGTATATTGACACTACAGGACCTATGGTAACAGGTACTTGTAAAGCATCCGGCAGCTGATACGACCTTGCACACTCTGTTTCCGGCACTTTTTGTACCACAAACCTTCCGACTACTCTCTGTACTGGACTAGGTTGAGGTATTTCCTCGCCTTTTTTTGGTTCCCAATCTGATATGGGGAGCGGTCTATATTCCCCCCTTCCAGCCCCGTCCCCCTGCTGGAGCTCGGGACGTTCGGCCTCTCTATTGTACGGAGGTGGTCTGTCTAATAATAACCTATTTATCAGACTATCATCCATCTCGCTCTCCTCATCCTCCTCCGGAGGCTTCTTTTCTCCAGTAACTTCTATCACTGGGTACAGTTTATCTGCTTCTATTCTCTGCACCCTCCACTTTTTAGCTTCATCATCCCATTTGGCGTCCTGTACTGCTCTTACCGATCATTTCACTCTTTCTTGGCGTCTGTTCAGGCTCCGGTCGTACGCCGCCCTGAACCATGCGTTGAGGGCTTCGAACTGTGTTGGCCTGGGTAGGGGTCTCGTTGCGAGCATTACTGCTTTCAGCTGGTTCAATGCTTCTAACCTAAACGTCCCGTATCTCGGGAACGTCAGTTCCTCATTTCCCTCTGTTATCTTGCTCCACTCGGAGATCCACAATATAGTGTGTAACCCAACATTCACAGCCATATAATGAGCTGGTGTACCCTCCGGTGGGGCCTCTTCCCCAGCATATGAGTTCCCTCTGTCTCTCTTAAAGATCGCCCTCAAACACTTAAAACACTTAATTTTCAAAATCTACGATTTTCCCTAATTCACTTCCTTGTTTACTTCCCGATGGCGAACCACCAATCCCTGCGCGGCTCTCGCTGACCAGCCTATCCCAGCGCGGTTCTCGCTGACCAGCCTATCCCAGCGCGGCTCTACAGCAACCAGCCTATCCCAGCGCGGCTCGCTCTGACGTCACCCGTCCCCTTTGCAGCAGTTCCCCTCCTTTCTCAGCTCGTCTCCCGGTCCCGCATGCGTCTCATTCATACACCGAAAAATGACTACTTCCGACCAAGCAATCACTTTTCTTTGACTGTACGTCCACAGTCTAACTGTAATAGTCACCTCTACTGACGAAGCGTCTTTCACAACGGTCAGACGATCGCCTTACTGATAGGTTACTTACACACAGTAAACGTCCGACCAGCGTCCGTTTACTCATACACTCACTCTTACGTTCCCCCTATCACGGTCCTACGGGCGATCAATGGTACCTCATGACCCCCTTCACAATGGTAGACAATTATTCTGGATGTCCGATACACCCGAACCACTTAAGCCCTTCCCTGGACTTAAGATTTTCACCGGTTGCGCGCGCTCACAACCGTCTCTCAATCACACTACAGGCATTCAACTCCGCTTGACATTACAACACAGGTACAACACAAAACACCGCAATCTGGCAACGCATGACCCTTATACTCACTCTCGACCGACTCTGCTGCTTTTTCTCTCTCGCACCGTCAGCACCTTCTTCGGCAGGTAGCTCTTCTTCTGGTCATCGATGACTAGGGGCCTTGGGGTAATCTAGACCTAACCTAGGTCGCCTTCCTCAAGAAGCCAACCATCTTTCTCTGCTACCAACTGCGGGCGTGAGATTTTGATCGATTATCTGATCACCCTGATCCTTATCTCACTTGAGTCCCTTTTGGATCGGTTATTGACTGTCATTGAGTAAAAGGCAAACCCACATAGGTTAAATCAACCCCATAGACTGACGCAACTCTAAAGAACCACTTGCGACTGAAAAGTTTAAAGATTTATTATAAAGCCAAAATCAGTTGCAAGTACAAACACCTCAATATAAGGTTCAAAAGGTATACAGGAAATAGAATGAACATGAACTCTCTAAGAGATCTCAATCGACAGAAGAAAACTACCAAAACTAATTCAAAAATCAATACGTTGAATATCATTGACACAAGGTGAATCTGAAGCGTCATTTACAGAAAGAAAATGAAACAGGTTAAACTGTCCCTACACTATGCTAGATGACATCCCTACTTAACAAGTTCTTTACCTAAAAAGGTGTCAGCCGTTGGACTTCCGAAGAAGCTCAATCTCTCTTAGTCTCAGATGGAAACCTATGTCGTATAGCAGTACCCTTTCTGCCTACCCATCCGCTCTCTAAGAGTCCTCAGGCCATCTGCTCTACTTCCTCCCCGGAGTGCTGTCCCTAATACAAAATCACAGTATGGGTGGAACGCCCCTTTGGGACGCCCACCACGTATACACTTCACGTGGTCTCACTTCTGGTTTTTTCCATAGTTTCGTTTCTTTAAATGGTCTGTTAAGTTGACCTTGCTTCCCAGGCGCCGTCTCCATCGTGCTGGTACCCCCATGACATTCCGGTCGACTCCTCCGGACCCGAGCCTATCTCTCCAAACAGAGCTCTATTCATCAAGCTTTTGATTGGTACCCCCCTCGCACCTGCAAACAGACACTTCGAAACAGGGCCCCAAATTCCAGGCTCCCCTTATCTTACTAGGCCGTAAAACTTCGACCGGGGAGAAAATTACAAAAAACAATTTGATGGACAGAATGTAGATCAATGTCTTACATTCACCCCAGTACAAGGATCTGGGCCTAAATCCATCGTTTTTTGCACTCCACACCACCCTGGGTCAGATAATGGCTTTATGCAAATCAGCTCTGACCCTGTGCCCCATGGGAACAGTCCAGTCCGAACTACAACAGCCATATCTTTCCCAGACCGGAATCAAGCATCCGAGGACCGGACCGGTTTCGAGGTAACACCTCTCATCAGCCCGGCTAGCTTGACCCCAGTGGTGTGGAGGCTCTGGGACCCACGTCTGAGCTACCCCAGTACACTCAGGGAGAAAATTACAAAAAACAATTTGATGGACAGAATGTAGATCAATGTCTTACATTCACCCCAGTACAAGGATCTGGGCCTAAATCCATCGTTTTTTGCACTCCACACCACCCTGGGTCAGATAATGGCTTTATGCAAATCAGCTCTGACCCTGTGCCCCATGGGAACAGTCCAGTCCGAACTACAACAGCCATATCTTTCCCAGACCGGAATCAAGCATCCGAGGACCGGACCGGTTTCGAGGTAACACCTCTCATCAGCCCGGCTAGCTTGACCCCAGTGGTGTGGAGGCTCTGGGACCCACGTCTGAGCTACCCCAGTACACTCAGGGAGAAAATTACAAAAAACAATTTGATGGACAGAATGTAGATCAATGTCTTACATTCACCCCAGTACAAGGATCTGGGCCTAAATCCATCGTTTTTTGCACTCCACACCACCCTGGGTCAGATAATGGCTTTATGCAAATCAGCTCTGACCCTGTGCCCCATGGGAACAGTCCAGTCCGAACTACAACAGCCATATCTTTCCCAGACCGGAATCAAGCATCCGAGGACCGGACCGGTTTCGAGGTAACACCTCTCATCAGCCCGGCTAGCTTGACCCCAGTGGTGTGGAGGCTCTGGGACCCACGTCTGAGCTACCCCAGTACACTCAGGGAGAAAATTACAAAAAACAATTTGATGAACAGAATGTAGATCAATGTCTTACATTCACCCCAGTACAAGGATCTGGGCCTAAATCCATCGTTTTTTGCACTCCACACCACCCTGGGTCAGATAATGGCTTTATGCAAATCAGCTCTGACCCTGTGCCCCATGGGAACAGTCCAGTCCGAACTACAACAGCCATATCTTTCCCAGACCGGAATCAAGCATCCGAGGACCGAACCGGTTTCGAGGTAACACCTCTCATCAGCCCGGCTAGCTTGACCCCAGTGGTGTGGAGGCTCTGGGACCCACGTCTGAGCTACCCCAGTACACTCAGGGAGAAAATTACAAAAAACAATTTGATGGACAGAATGTAGATCAATGTCTTACATTCACCCCAGTACAAGGATCTGGGCCTAAATCCATCGTTTTTTGCACTCCACACCACCCTGGGTCAGATAATGGCTTTATGCAAATCAGCTCTGACCCTGTGCCCCATGGGAACAGTCCAGTCCGAACTACAACAGCCATATCTTTCCCAGACCGGAATCAAGCATCCGAGGACCGGACCGGTTTCGAGGTAACACCTCTCATCAGCCCGGCTAGCTTGACCCCAGTGGTGTTACCTTGAAACCGGTCCGGTCCTCGGATGCTTGATTCCGTTCTGGGAAGGACATGGCTTTTGTAGTTCGGACTGGACTGTTCCCATGGGGCACAGGGTCAGAGCTGATTTGCATATCGCCATTGTCTAACCCAGGGTGGTGTGGAGTGCAAAAAAACGATGGATTTGGGCCCAGATCTTTTGACTGGGGTGAATGTGTGACATTGATCCACATTCGGTCCATCACCTGTTTTGTTTGCAATACCGCCATAAGTGCGCTGGGGATGCTCAGACGTGGGTCCCAGGCACTCCACACCACTGGAGTCAAGCTAGCCGGGCTGATGAGAGGTGTTACCTTGAAACCGGTCCGGTCCTCGGATGCTTGATTCCGTTCTGGGAAGGACATGGCTTTTGTAGTTCGGACTGGACTGTTCCCATGGGGCACAGGGTCAGAGCTGATTTGCATATCGCCATTGTCTAACCCAGGGTGGTGTGGAGTGCAAAAAAACGATGGATTTGGGCCCAGATCTTTTGACTGGGGTGAATGTGTGACATTGATCCACATTCGGTCCATCACCTGTTTTGTTTGCAATACCGCCATAAGTGCGCTGGGGATGCTCAGACGTGGGTCCCAGGCACTCCACACCACTGGAGTCAAGCTAGCCGGGCTGATGAGAGGTGTTACCTTGAAACCGGTCCGGTCCTCGGATGCTTGATTCCGTTCTGGGAAGGACATGGCTTTTGTAGTTCGGACTGGACTGTTCCCATGGGGCACAGGGTCAGAGCTGATTTGCATATCGCCATTGTCTAACCCAGGGTGGTGTGGAGTGCAAAAAAACGATGGATTTGGGCCCAGATCTTTTGACTGGGGTGAATGTGTGACATTGATCCACATTCGGTCCATCACCTGTTTTGTTTGCAATACCGCCATAAGTGCGCTGGGGATGCTCAGACGTGGGTCCCAGGCACTCCACACCACTGGAGTCAAGCTAGCCGGGCTGATGAGAGGTGTTACCTTGAAACCGGTCCGGTCCTCGGATGCTTGATTCCGTTCTGGGAAGGACATGGCTTTTGTAGTTCGGACTGGACTGTTCCCATGGGGCACAGGGTCAGAGCTGATTTGCATATCGCCATTGTCTAACCCAGGGTGGTGTGGAGTGCAAAAAAACGATGGATTTGGGCCCAGATCTTTTGACTGGGGTGAATGTGTGACATTGATCCACATTCGGTCCATCACCTGTTTTGTTTGCAATACCGCCATAAGTGCGCTGGGGATGCTCAGACGTGGGTCCCAGGCACTCCACACCACTGGAGTCAAGCTAGCCGGGCTGATGAGAGGTGTTACCTTGAAACCGGTCCGGTCCTCGGATGCTTGATTCCGTTCTGGGAAGGACATGGCTTTTGTAGTTCGGACTGGACTGTTCCCATGGGGCACAGGGTCAGAGCTGATTTGCATATCGCCATTGTCTAACCCAGGGTGGTGTGGAGTGCAAAAAAACGATGGATTTGGGCCCAGATCTTTTGACTGGGGTGAATGTGTGACATTGATCCACATTCGGTCCATCACCTGTTTTGTTTGCAATACCGCCATAAGTGCGCTGGGGATGCTCAGACGTGGGTCCCAGGCACTCCACACCACTGGAGTCAAGCTAGCCGGGCTGATGAGAGGTGTTACCTTGAAACGGGTCCGGTCCTCGGATGCTTGATTCCGTTCTGGGAAGGACATGGCTTTTGTAGTTCGGACTGGACTGTTCCCATGGGGCACAGGGTCAGAGCTGATTTGCATATCGCCATTGTCTAACCCAGGGTGGTGTGGAGTGCAAAAAAACGATGGATTTGGGCCCAGATCTTTTGACTGGGGTGAATGTGTGACATTGATCCACATTCGGTCCATCACCTGTTTTGTTTGCAATACCGCCATAAGTGCGCTGGGGATGCTCAGACGTGGGTCCCAGGCACTCCACACCACTGGAGTCAAGCTAGCCGGGCTGATGAGAGGTGTTACCTTGAAACCGGTCCGGTCCTCGGATGCTTGATTCCGTTCTGGGAAGGACATGGCTTTTGTAGTTCGGACTGGACTGTTCCCATGGGGCACAGGGTCAGAGCTGATTTGCATATCGCCATTGTCTAACCCAGGGTGGTGTGGAGTGCAAAAAAACGATGGATTTGGGCCCAGATCTTTTGACTGGGGTGAATGTGTGACATTGATCCACATTCGGTCCATCACCTGTTTTGTTTGCAATACCGCCATAAGTGCGCTGGGGATGCTCAGACGTGGGTCCCAGGCACTCCACACCACTGGAGTCAAGCTAGCCGGGCTGATGAGAGGTGTTACCTTGAAACCGGTCCGGTCCTCGGATGCTTGATTCCGTTCTGGGAAGGACATGGCTTTTGTAGTTCGGACTGGACTGTTCCCATGGGGCACAGGGTCAGAGCTGATTTGCATATCGCCATTGTCTAACCCAGGGTGGTGTGGAGTGCAAAAAAACGATGGATTTGGGCCCAGATCTTTTGACTGGGGTGAATGTGTGACATTGATCCACATTCGGTCCATCACCTGTTTTGTTTGCAATACCGCCATAAGTGCGCTGGGGATGCTCAGACGTGGGTCCCAGGCACTCCACACCACTGGAGTCAAGCTAGCCGGGCTGATGAGAGGTGTTACCTTGAAACCGGTCCGGTCCTCGGATGCTTGATTCCGTTCTGGGAAGGACATGGCTTTTGTAGTTCGGACTGGACTGTTCCCATGGGGCACAGGGTCAGAGCTGATTTGCATATCGCCATTGTCTAACCCAGGGTGGTGTGGAGTGCAAAATAACGATGGATTTGGGCCCAGATCTTTTGACTGGGGTGAATGTGTGACATTGATCCACATTCGGTCCATCACCTGTTTTGTTTGCAATACCGCCATAAGTGCGCTGGGGATGCTCAGACGTGGGTCCCAGGCACTCCACACCACTGGAGTCAAGCTAGCCGGGCTGATGAGAGGTGTTACCTTGAAACCGGTCCGGTCCTCGGATGCTTGATTCCGTTCTGGGAAGGACATGGCTTTTGTAGTTCGGACTGGACTGTTCCCATGGGGCACAGGGTCAGAGCTGATTTGCATATCGCCATTGTCTAACCCAGGGTGGTGTGGAGTGCAAAAAAACGATGGATTTGGGCCCAGATCTTTTGACTGGGGTGAATGTGTGACATTGATCCACATTCGGTCCATCACCTGTTTTGCTTGCAATACCGCCATAAGTGCGCTGGGGATGCTCAGACGTGGGTCCCAGGCACTCCACACCACTGGAGTCAAGCTAGCCGGGCTGATGAGAGGTGTTACCTTGAAACCGGTCCGGTCCTCGGATGCTTGATTCCGTTCTGGGAAGGACATGGCTTTTGTAGTTCGGACTGGACTGTTCCCATGGGGCACAGGGTCAGAGCTGATTTGCATATCGCCATTGTCTAACCCAGGGTGGTGTGGAGTGCAAAAAAACGATGGATTTGGGCCCAGATCTTTTGACTGGGGTGAATGTGTGACATTGATCCACATTCGGTCCATCACCTGTTTTGTTTGTAAAACTTCGACCAGCATTGGCAATTTATTTTAACGAGGCTTTTGACTTTTAGCTCACACGTGCAGATCAAAGACAACCCACTATCTCTCCTGGCCCACTAAATTATGTGCAGTAGTCTGCACTCTATGAACTTTTAATTCTTCAGCTTAAAATAATATGCTAACATACCACACTAAAGTTATACGAAAACACTTCTATAAAACAGTGCCTTTAACATATATATATGTAAGCAAAATCATTGATTATAATGAATCCATGTCGTGTAAAAGATGCAATGGTACATTTCGTTCCCACACAGTGCCATGTGGTCTGCACGTTTCTTCATTTTACACTTTACATCTTTCTTCATTTAGCAGCTACATACATGGAACCTGATTAACACGTCTAATGTTCCTAAGCATTCCCACACATTTCTACATTAGCCCACTCTCTATACGGACTTTTCTAACTCTAATAAACACTCTAGAGTAAATACAGATACATTTTCTCACTTCTTAAGTTACATTAGTTAACTTTACGCCACAGGCTTGTAATTATGACGTATACATATTTTTCATTCAAATTGCGCTCTCTCACATCCCTTGTCTGAAGTTGCTCTGAGTCGATCATGACATAAAGGAAGAGTTTGAAATCCATTCTTTAGTGATTGGCCCCGCCCCTTCTTTCAATCTTGAAGGTTCTTAGGATGTCAGGCGAAGATTACAACACTGCTTCACTCAAGCAGGTTAAAGAGCCAGGGAGAAATGTAGCGGTGCGGCAAAGTGTGCAGGCCTCTAGGAACTAAACTTTGCTTCGACTCTCCAGATTTATCCCATGCAGATGAGAATGAATATCACTCGCACAGAAAGGTGAGGTAGTGTTAGACCACATTACCGAGTTTTTATATGACCTTCAAAACCCTCAGATCCAGAACATCAACTACCTCTATATCGTCAAAGTAAGTATAGAGAGATGAATATGGATTTATTGTTCCTATATTTAGCTAGGTAAAGCTTTACTATTCTTAATTTCACGTATATGTACCTTCACAGTATAGTAGAAATCGATATTTTTGTAGGTTGGTATAAACAACTTGATATTTTGACGCAGACAGATATTGTCAGAGTGTTTTTTAAGAATCTTATTAATGGCCCTTAATGCACCAGTGGGACTTGTGAGAGCTCTTTCATTCTCACGTGTAACTGTAATATGTCTGTGCCACACTTAAACCCAGTTTAAAAGAAAAAGAGTCCCTGAGCAAAAGGATATCCCTTAAGTCGTAATACCACCAGCCACAAAAATATTATGGACGGCAGTAATCGACCCAAAAATAACCTTAAGATCCAGTCGGAACTATCTTCGCTCACTAAATTTGAAAATTGTAACTAACGTCAGTTTGAGAACTCTGTATGAGGTACAATAAATTCATGCAACAATTAAGAACAATCTACTATGAAAAACAGTTAAAGCCATCAGTTTATTTTTTTTAAAGTTAATAACATATCAAGGCTTAAAAATCAATACATAATTCAGACATTTGATCAAATAATTATACACAATGCACAATAAAAAAAACAAGAGTCGACGCGGCGTTTCGGTGTCTTATGGGGATGAGCACACCTTCTTCGGGACGTTTTTTTAAAATCACTAAAAAGAAATACAACCATTAAAATTTACTTACAACAGAGTCCTAATGTATCCTGACGTTAATAATTACATTTTTGCTTATAGCGTATCATCGTATACAATCACATATTACAGCGCCTATAACGTGCAAATCTTTAAACTTGCCAATATCATTACTTCATTGTCTGGCAAACGTCCATTTATCAAAGGAAATAGTTTCGCGTTATTGGACATATCCCCACATATCCCTTTCCTATGATGTTCACAGTACCACATAGTGTGCATTAACTTGCTATTTCACGTTATACTGTATGTCTCTTTATTACAAGTCATTCAATGTCACAACATACCTCGAGTTTTGAGGGATTTATGGTAAAAGATTACACATAGATGATACGGCTTCTTGCTCTTTTAGCGGCGTATCCTGCAGTTTTGGTGATGGTTTTTTAAAATTTCCACCTAAGGGATAAGTTGTGTCGAAGCGTTTATTCAGACCCCTGTTTACAAATGTTCCTATGACAATGTGAACTTAAATGTCAAGTAATCAAATAGTCAAACGGAATCCTACCTGGGTATAAGTGTTGCATTAACATGGATAATTGCTGTACCAAGGGTGACCACCGTATGGGTAATAGGATCAGACAAGATTGTGCTAAAAATAGACAGAAATGCACGTTGTTTTGAATTTCCTGACAAAAACTTTTTTAATAATGATCCAGAGTCTTTGGATAAAGTCAAACCTCAATACCTCTTGTTGAAATGCTGAATGCAATCCCATCATGGAGTCATTTGTAAGGGAAGTCTTGAGACTGCTAGACAGATAAAAGAGGGAAAGGTCTTGATACTTGCTTCCTCTGCCGTTTTGTTTGTCTTCGTACTACGGCTTTTAATCTAAGAGAGGAAGATTAACCCATGTTATTACCGGTGTTTACTGATCCCAAGCAGTACGATTTAAGAAATGTTGTACTAAATTGGTTTGTCTCTAATTTTGATAGTTAGATGTAACAAAGTAATTTTGCTACCCCGCCTTAACTTAGGCAGTAGATTTAAGTCATTAATAGAGTCAGCAGAATCACTGTGCTGAAGTGCTAGCGTGACATAACTCGGAGTTCACATCAAAACGAGTTATTATATCAAACATTCAGCTAGGTCGACGGGCAATTACCCTAACACCTCTACGGCTTCTATCCAACATACCATCTTATAACGCAGCGGCCTCCCTGTCACCGGATCTTGGTACAGCTTTCTGGTGTCTGAGAGGTTTTCTAATCCCGTCGTTTATAAACACCCTAAAGGTCAAGGGTTACTGAAGGCTACCCGGTCACGTGTTACCTGTCGGCCATCTTAAAACGGGTATTGTTTTAAAAACAAACTCCATCCCTTATTTGCACAGTTTGAAAATGTTCTTTTTAATTTTAAACCTGTTTTTACCACTTAATATTTTACCGCGTGCCTTACTTGAATCGATTATTTATTCAACATTTGAAACTGATTAATGGTTCCTCTAGAAATACATCATCTGCAATTATTGACAACAGTAAAGATGAACAATGGAGAGAACTATGGAATCTAAAAAAGAAAATTGTAAGGACGGAACTGCATGCAGATTTTCTAATTGACCACTGCAAAAAAGGTATAATCCACAAGGGATTGCAGATAACAAATGAACCGGGAGTCTTTGTTAAAGTCAAAAAAATTATAGATAATTGGACTCTGATAGCTAACAGATGCAGTAGAGACTGGATGCTTCTCATAATAGAGACAGCCCAAGATGTTTTAATCATAGAAAGAGCCGAGATAAAGGAATTAGAAGCAAAACTGAAAGACTGTGACGCTCTAGATGAAGCCAAACGAAAATTGGAGGAAATACAGGCAGATATATCGGGATATAGGGACTATATGGTTAACAAAAAAACTAATACATTTAGAAAGGATGTGGCCCAATATGACACAGAAAAGGTCTATCCTTACCTCCAAAAAGACTACTACGAAAAGACACAGGAGGAACACCAAAATAGACGACAATGGACCCAGCCTGGCCGTAATTTCCCTAGGTAAAAGGTGCGCTTCTTTGACACCTCATATACCAGCTCAGACTCAGATAATGAATCACACCAAGAACCTAATAATAAAGAAAAAGAATCAGCTACCATTAATACGAGAGAGAGTCTCCCTTTTTTAGAACAGCACCAGAAACAGTTTGGCCCCCCGAGAGGGAGAGGGAGAGGGAGAGGGAGAGGGAGGGGTGGATACATTCCTCAGAAAAAATACCAACCACGTCATTCCAATACAAGGAGCCAAAAGAATCGGGATTGAATAAGAAAGCCCCCATTATCAATCTCTCATCTAGATCTATTTCAGAAAATGACAAGAAAGTATTAGAAAAAGGTTTAGGGTTTGCTATTGCTAGTCCCATAGATAGGTATAGTCTTGAGCGTGACCTTCAAAGCTTCTTTAAAAAAGTAAAGCTAAATGCCTACTTTGAGGGTAAGCCTAGAGCCCCCAGCGACAATAAATCTGGCCTTAAATCTAGATCAAAATGGACCCCTCATGCAAATATGGTTAAAAAAGATATAGAGATCTTTGAACGCTGCGTAGAGAAGAGTATAGAAGACCTTCTAGATAAAAAAAACTGGGTAGATCAAAATTTTACGAAAATGGAAAAACAAGCGCTGAAATCCCTAGAAGACAATTTTACTGTTACAATAAAACCAGCAGACAAGGGAGGCAGCATCGTGCTTATGGATACTGTGGATTATAATGCCCGTATGTACTCCCTTCTAAACAATGCGGAACATTACTGCCTCTCCAATAGAGATGAACTTAGTTCTCTGTCTGACAAAATCACAAAATTACTGCTATTAGCAAAGGAAGATGGTATTATCTGTCAAGATGAATACTTTTTTCTTCATAACGAAAACCCTACCATACCAGCACTTTATGGACTTCCCAAGGTCCACAAAAACATTTCTGACCCCCCTATGAGACCTATTGTGTCCAGTATCAACTCCCTAACGGAGCCTTTGAGCAAATATACGGACATTTTTCTTCAGCCGCTAGTCAGGAAACAAAAAGCTTATATAAAAGACACAACGTCAATGATTGAAAAAGTGGAAAATCTGAATTTTAATCCTGAAAATCATTTCTAGTATCCTTAGATATAGAAGCTCTATACTCTAACATTCCGCAGGATGACACTATTAATATGATAGCAGATTTATTACAAATTGATGACTTAGACCTAACACCACATGCAACTTTTATTGTAGTATGTGTAACCTTGATTTTAAAAAATAATATTTTTTTATTTGAAAAAACTTTATTTAAACAAACCAAGGGTACCAGCAAGGGGGCCACCTGTGCCCCAAGCTTAGCATGTCTTTATGTGTCGAGATTTGAGGAACAACATATTTTTAACTCCAAAGCACCATTCTTTGAAAATATTTCCCAATGGACACGCTATATAGACGATGTTTTTTTTATCTGGACGGGCCCGGAGGAAAGCCTGATTGACTTCATCAATTGGCTTAACCTAGGGGACCCTAACTTAAAATTCACCCATTGTATAAGTAACTGCAGATGCAAATTTTTAGACATAGTAATAAAACACAGTGAAGGGAAACTTATGGTTGAATTGTTCACAAAACCAACTGACAGGAACACCATGTTACATTTTGATAGCTACCATCCAGCCTGTCAAAAAAATAACATACCCTATGGTCAATTCCTTAGACTTAGGAGAAATTGCACCAAAAATATAGACTATGATAAGCATGCCCAAATCCTCACAGAGAAATTCCTAGAAAGAGGATACCCTAAAAGATTGATAAGACATTCCTACAAAAGGACCAAATATTTCAACAGAGACGATTTTTTCAAGAATAAGACCACAATGTAAGAGACAACTACACCGTTGATTTTATGTTACCAACCATAGCAGTATCAACAATAAGATTAAAAACATAGTAAACCGTAATTGGCATCTTGTAGTGAATCAAAATGGCACCATTCTCCCTAAGCCCATGTTCTCATACAGACGGAACAAAACAATCAGAAACAGTTTGGTTAAAACATACAGAGAAATCAATCCTCCAAATCAACTCACTTTAGATAAGGCCCCACTCCCTAAGGGTACATTTACCTGTAGTGGGTGTGGTAACTGTAAAGATATCATTAAAGGCCCAGAAGTTACTATAAACAATAAGATACATAGATTCCCAGAGTTCCATAACTGCAGGTCGAAGAACTTAATATATTTGATTAAGTGCCCCTGTGATTTAATATATATAGGGGAAACAGCGAGAGAAGTAAGAATAAGACTCAATGAGCACAGGTCTGCAATTAGAACACAGAAGAGCACAGCACCACTTGTGGAGCATTGGACAACAGCAAAACACACCAAACAAGATCTGAAATGGTGTGTTTTGGAGTCTATAAAAATGAATATGCGAGGAGGAGACATAACAACGAAACGAAAAAAGAGAGAACAATTTTATATGTCTAAATTCAATTCTGTCCGCAAAGGATTAAACAATAAAGAAGATTGGGAAAAGATAATATAAGTAGACCCAGTTCGCCCAGTAACTCCTGCAATAAGACCTATATTCGATACAGAATTTGTTTAATCTGTCGGGTATATGATAATTTATTTATTTTTGATGACAGTCGAGGCTCCTATTTCTGAACACAGGAAACTAGTATTATGCCTATACCATAACGTACGGTTTGAACAAATTCTATATAGAATTCACGAAGGGATTACAGATTAGATGGGTTATCCCTCTTCAAAATCTTCCCCAAACCTGTAAAAAAAAACACTCTAAGATGGCGGACACAACAACACTATCCGTATACCTAAGTTGGGCACAGAATATATTGCATTTCCGACCAGAATTTGTGCAAATTTTGAATAAATAATCGATTCAAGTATGGCACGCGGTAAAATATTAAGTGGTAAAAACAGGTTTAAAATTAAAAATTAAAAAGAAAATTTTCAAACTGTGCAAATACGGGATGGAGTTTGTTTTTAAAACAATACCCGTTTTAAGATGGCCGACATGTAACACGTGACCGGGTAGCCTTCAATAACCCTTGACCTTTAGGGTGTTTATAAACGGCGGGATTAGAAAACCTCTCAGACACCAGAAAGCTGTACCAAGATCCGGTGACAGGGAGGCCGCTGCGTTATAAGAAGGTATGTTGGATAGAAGCTGTAGAGGTGTTAGGGTAATTGCCCGTCGACCAAGCTGAATGTTTGATATAATAACTCGTATTGATGTGAACTCCGAGTTATGTCACGCTAGCACTTCAGCGCAGCGATTCTGCTGACTCTATTAATGACTTAAATCTACTGCCTAAGTTAAGGCGGGGTAGCAAAATTACTTTGTTACATCTAACTATCAAAATTAGAGACAAACCAATTTAGTACAACGTTTATTAAATCGTACTGCTTGGGATCAGTAAACACCGGTAATAACATCGGTTAATCTTCCTCTCTTAGATTAAAAGCCGTAGTACGAAGACAAACAAAACAGCAGAGGAAGCAAGTATCAAGAAGTTTCCCTCTTTTATCTGTCTAGCAGTCTCAAGACTTCCCTTACAAATGACTCCATGATGGGATTGCATTCAGCATTTCAACAAGAGGTATTGAGGTTTGACTTTATCCAAAGACTCTGGATCATTATTAAAAAAGTTTTTGTCAGGAAATACAAAACTACGTGCATTTCTGTCTATTTTTAGCACAATCGTGTCTGATCCTATTACCCATACGGTGGTCACCCTTGGTACAGCAATTATCCATGTTAATGCAACACTTATACCCAGGTAGGATTCCGTTTGACTATTTGATTACTTGACATTTAAGTTCACATTGCCATAGGAACATTTGTAAACATGGGTCTGAATAAACGCTTCGACACAACTTATCCCTTAAGTGGAAATTTTAAAAAAAACCATCACCAAAACTGCAGGATACGCCGCTAAAAGAGCAAGAAGTCGTATCATCTATGTGTAATCTTTTACCTTAAATCCCTCAAAACTCGAGGTATGTTGTGACATTGAATGACTTGTAATAAAGAGACATACACTATAAAGTGAAATAGCAAGTTAATGCATACTATGTGGTACTGTGAACATCATAGGAAAGGGATATGTGGGGATATGTCCAATAACGCGAAACTATTTCCTTTGATAAATGGACGTAAAAAATTAGACATGTATAAATGTATAAATGGCACGATGCAGTACATGGTGTATTTACAGAACACAGTGATCAATGTGCTGAGTATACTTCTAGTTCGTTTGCAAGACAATGAAGTAATGATATTGGCAAGTTTAAAGATTTGCACGTTATAGGCGTGGTAATATGTGATCGTATACGATGATACGCTATAAGCAAAAATGTAATTATTAACGTCAGGATACATTAGGACTCTGTTGTAAGTAAATTTTAATTGTTGTATTTCTTTTTAGTGATTTAAAAAAAAACGTCCTGAAGAAGGTGTACTCATCCCCATAAGACACCGAAACGCCGCGTCTACTCTTGGTTTTTTTATTGTGCATTGTGTATAATTATTGTATCAAATGTCAGAATTATGTATTGATTTTTAAGCCTTGATATGTTATTTACTTTAAAAAAAATAAACTGATGGTTTTAACTGTTTTTCATAGTAGATTGTTCTTAATTGTTGCATCAATTTATTGTATGTTGGACAGGCCTCGTGGAAGGCCCGATCCCTCCCCGCATGGCGGGGCCCGGGCCCCTGCTCCTCCTGGGTCCTAGACAAGAACTATCCCTGCAACCCACCAGAACAACCCACGGCCCGTCCCCGACGGAACTCCAGCTCCTGAACACCCCGGTATCGGCTGGCCCGGGCCCCTTCCAGGACCAAAACCCCCGGCCCAGCCGCCATTTTGGACACTACACGACAAGGCCGCGTGGCCTCGGATCGACCCCAACCCCGGGCCTGGCCAGGTCCCGACATCGAGGCACCACCATCCACCCAGGATGTGAAGAGACCACTTGGCAGGTCAATGGGAGAAGGAGTGTCGATGGCTCCCCTCCGCCAGGTGTCGATCGCCCCCAGCCTCCCCGGGCGCTGGCTCCACCCCCCTGCTGGGTGTCTGGACTCCCTCATCCCGGACTTCCCGATCTCCAAGTGCGAGGGTCTGGACATCAAAGGGCGCCAGACCTATAACTGGGGCAGCTCCAGAGCAGGAAGGCAGTTGTATCCTGGAGTCGAGAGACACCGAGACGAACTCATCCTTGGAGGCCTGCTGGCGCTGCCGTGGCTCCTCATCGTGAACCATCTTCGAAGCCTGTTGGCGCTGCCGCGGCCCTCATCATCGTGAAACCATCGTCGAAGCCTGCTGGCGCTGCCGCGGCCCTCATCATCGTGAAACCACCTTCGAAGCCTGCTGGCGCTGCCGCGGCCCTCATCATCGTGAAACCACCTTCGAAGCCTGCTGGCGCTGCCGCGGCCCTCATCATCGTGAACCATCTTCGAAGCCTGCTGGCGCTGCCGCGGCCCTCATCATCGTGAAACCATTGTCGAAGCCTGCTGGCGCTGCCGCGGCCCTCATCATCGTGAAACCACCTTCGAAGCCTGCTGGCGCTGCCGCGGCCCTCATCAACGTGAAACCACCTTCGAAGCCTGCTGGCGCTGCCGCGGCCCTCATCATCGTGATCCATCTTCGAAGCCTGCTGTCGCTGCCGCGGCCCTCCTCATCGTGAACCATCTTCGAAGCCTGCTGGTGCTGCCGCGGCCCATCCTTGCGAACCCTCTAGCTCAAGGATTGTGAGCTCCATCTCCTGCCGCTCCCGTACCAGACCGGTACTAAGACTGTCCCGCTACACCTTTTTCCCAAAGAGACTAGGATTGGCATGATCCTCGTATCCTGGTCCCACTGTATCGTTTATCACCTTGCCTCAAGATTTCTATATAAAGTGTGCAGAACTCATCTCTGTGTGGTGTCCATCTGTGGGAGGGAAGTTACTTGTCTGTACGATCACCGTGAAACCACCTTCGAAGCCTGCTGGCGCTGCCGCGGCCCTCATCATCGTGAACCATCTTCGAAGCCTGCTGGCGCTGCCGCGGCCCTCATCAACGTGAAACCACCTTCGAAGCCTGCTGGCGCTGCCGCGGCCCTCATCATCGTGAAACCATTGTCGAAGCCTGCTGGCGCTGCCGCGGCCCTCATCATCGTGAAACCACCTTCGAAGCCTGCTGGCGCTGCCGCGGCCCTCATCAACGTGAAACCACCTTCGAAGCCTGCTGGCGCTGCCGCGGCCCTCATCATCGTGATCCATCTTCGAAGCCTGCTGTCGCTGCCGCGGCCCTCCTCATCGTGAACCATCTTCGAAGCCTGCTGGTGCTGCCGCGGCCCATCCTTGCGAACCCTCTAGCTCAAGGATTGTGAGCTCCATCTCCTGCCGCTCCCGTACCAGACCGGTACTAAGACTGTCCCGCTACACCTTTTTCCCAAAGAGACTAGGATTGGCAGGATCCTCGTATCCTGGTCCCACTGTATCGTTTATCACCTTGCCTCAAGATTTCTATATAAAGTGTGCAGAACTCATCTCTGTGTGGTGTCCATCTGTGGGGGGGAAGTTACTTGTCTGTACGATCACCGGAGAGGGCCCTCACCGGAGGCCTCTCCCCCTCTACTCGGCCGACCCTCCGGGTCTCCGTCTAACATTGGTGGCCAGCGGCGCGATCCGAGCCGACGCATAATTGTACAGAGAGTAACTCACCCCACGACACACAGCCACCATGACGACAAAGGAGAGTGGAACAACAGAAAAATTCCTGATGGAGAAACTAGAAGAATACAGCCACAAGGAACTAAAACAATTCTGTATAGAACTGGGCATTGCTACCACAGGACTGAGCACGGAAGATGACCTCAAACACGCCTTGGAGTCTTGGGCGGAGACGGAAACGCCCTTACCCCAAAACCAAAGCCTCGAGACCACCGAAACAAGCACCGCTCCTACAGAGGAAAGAAGACCGAGCCTCTCGTCCGAAGAGGCCCGAGAACGGGAGAAGAGCCGGCTCCACGAATTGGAACTGGCTCGACTTCGCTTAGATGGAGAACTCAAATTGACGGAACAAAAAATAACACTAGAACACTTACGGCTCCGAGAGGAGCGAGAAGAGAAAAAGAGTCAGAGGGAGCTGGAAGAGAAAAGACTAGCCTACGAGCATGAGCGCAACTTGAAGGAACTAGAAATTCGGAGACAGAACAAAGACCTCGGAGTCTCCGGGCACCAGAGCCCCTCTGTCCCTACGGACCCCAAGGTCCACATCCCCAAGGATGTCGTCAGGGAATATTACCGGAACGATGATATCCAGCAATGGTTTAAAGCTTACGAAGTAGCAATGACCTCCCACCGGATCCCACGGAGCGACTGGGGAGCCGGGTTATGGGGGAGGTTTGTCAACGAAGGGCGAGACGCCTTGCTGCAACTCCCTGACCATCAGATGACGTCCTACGACCACATGAAGGCCGCCCTCCTCACTCGATACGGGCTCACGCCCGAGATGTACCGCCAGAGGTTCCGCGACTGCAAACGAATCCCGGGTACAACTTGGGTGGAGTACGTGAACTTCTTTAGCCGAGCCTTCGAGGGGTGGATCAAGGGCAGCCAGGTGACAACTTACGAGCAGCTATTCGACCTTATTGTATGGGAGCACCTCTCCAATAACTGCTTCGTCGAGCTCAGGCCGCACCTCCTTGACAGTAAACTGACTGAACCTCGGAAACTCGCCATCGAAGCAGACCGATGGGAGAGCACACGAGTTCCTCGAAGCTGGCCCAGCGAACAGAACAGGGCCTCCCAAGGGCCCCACCGCCCCGAGGGGGAGGAGGAGGCCAGGGTTGGGGCAGAGACACCGTCCCGGTCGCCACCACCAGCAATACCCCGCCCCCGGCCGGAAGAGGAAGCCCTCCAACGCGACCAGGGTTCCGCGCCAACGTTACCTGCCACCGATGCCAACGACCCGGCCACTACGCCAATGATCCCAACTGCCCGAGAAACCAGAGTCCCATGACCCGCCAGGTCGCTGCCGCCGCCCTGGGGGAAGCACAAGCCCAAGACGACACCGAAGAGTACGAGCCAGACCAGCCTGAGTGGGAACCCGCCGCCATGTCCCTGGTCTGTCTAGGGGAAAGAGACCTGGTTCCGCGGGCACCCCTTCCCGCCAACACGCAGAAGTACAGTCAGTGGGTCACCATTAATGGACACCGGGCTGAAGCCCTCCGCGACACCGGAGCCAGTGTGACCGCAGTCCGCTGCCATCTGGTGACCCCGGACCAGATCTTACCAAATGTACTTTGCCCAGTACAGTCGGCCGACAACTCCGAAAGCCTGTGTCGGATGGCCTGCGTCCCCTTCGAGTGGGGAGGGGTATCCGGCATGCTAAAAGTGACTGTCCGCGACGATGCCCCAGTAGACTGTCTCCTGGGGAACGACCTCGAAAGTTCCCCCTGGTCAGCCGTTGAGCGAAGGGAGCACCTAGGGATGCCGGGCCTCCCTGAATGGGCCTGCGTAACGACCCGGTCCATGGCCGCCCGCGCCATCTCCAGCCCCGAAGAACCTGAATGGCCGGAACCCCCTCCGCAGATCGTCACCGAAGAAGCAACCCCGGAGCCCGGTTCCCCGGAGTCCAGTGAAGAAGGACTTGATCGGCTCCGGGACCTTCCAGAACTGGCCCAGTGGCGTCAAGAGGGTGGCCCTACTCAGGAACAATTCCGACAGGAGCAGAGAACGTGTCCCTCCCTCGAGGGACTCCGACAGCAAGCCCTCACCCAGAGCGCAGGAGACACCTCGGGGGCCCACTGGATTTATTGGGACAATGAACTGCTCTACAGTGAGCAAAAGATTGCCGAGTTGGGGGCCAGCCGGGTGCTGGTGGTCCCCCTCCGCTTCAGAGACTTCCTCTTGAACCTGGCACACGATGTGCCTCTTGCCGGACACCTGGGGCAGGACAAAACATACAGCCGCCTGGTGATTCACTTCTACTGGCCGAAGATGCGGAACGATGTAGCGAACCACCGCCGGGCTTGCCCAACCTGCCAGGCCAGCGGGAAGAGCGGCCGAAAACTCAAAGCACCCCTGCAGCCTTTTCCCATCGCCACCACCCCGTTTGAACGGGTGGGAATAGACATTGTGGGGCCCCTGGAGCCCCGGACAGCACAAGGACACCGATTCATCCTGGTCCTGGTGGACCACGCCACCCGCTATCCCGAGGCCATTCGTCTTCGGACCGTGACGGCGCCCGTGGTGGGCCGAGCCCTGATGGGGATCTTCTCGCGGGTGGGCTTCCCCCGGGAAGTCGTCAGTGACAGGGGCACAAACTTTATCTCCAAGTACATGAAGTCCCTATGGCAACAGTGCGGGGTCACCTACAAATTCACGACCCCCTATCACCCGCAAGGAAATGGGCTGGTAGAGCGGTTTAACCGCACCCTCAAGGGGATGATCATGGGCCTGGAGGAACCCCTACGTCGCCAATGGGACGTGCTGCTCCCGTGCCTCCTGTTCGCTTACAGGGAAGTCCCCCAGAAATCCCTGGGCTTCAGTCCGTTCGAACTACTGTATGGACACCCCGTCCGGGGCCCCCTCAGCCTGGTCAAAGAAGGGTGGGAGGTGGCCCCTCAGAAGACTCCTCCGGATGTATACAAATACCTCCTGACCCTCCGTAACCAGACCCGGCGATTTAGGGAACTTGCCAAGGCCAACCTTGAAGCCAGTCAAGAAGACATGAAGCGATGGTATGATCAGCATGCCTCCTCCATCGAGTTCGAGCCGGGACAACAGGTCTGGGTGATGTCCCCGGTTGAACCTTGCGCCCTACAGGACAAATGGATGGGGCCCTTCAAAGTAGTAGAGCGCAAGGGTCCAGTCACCTACCTGATCGACATGGAGTCACCCCGGAACCCCCTACGGGTCCTCCACGCCAATAGGCTCAAACCCCACTTTGTGCGCTCGGAACTTAGCCTCCTGATGGCTACCGACAGTGGGACTGAAGAAGACTCCGAGCCCCTCCCTGACCTGCTGAAAACGCTCGATAAGGACGGCTCCGTGGAAGGGGTCAGACTCTCCGATGCCTTGTCCCCAGAGCAACGCCAAGACTGTCGAGACCTTCTGCTCCAATTTGCCGACCTGTTTTCCCTCATCCCAGGGGTCACCCCCTGGTGCCTTCACGACGTGGATACCGGGGATAGCCCCCCTATCCGACACAGGGCGTACCGAGTACCGGATCGAGTACGCGCCTGCATCCAGACAGAAGTCTCCAAAATGCTGGCTCTGGGAGTGATCGAGCCTTCTGACAGCCCCTGGGCCAGCCCGGTCGTACTGGTCCCCAAGGCCGCCGCCCCGGGCGTCGCCCCCGAGCTCAGGTTCTGCGTGGACTATCGGGGCCTGAACGCCGTCACCAGAACCGACGCTCATCCCATCCCCCGGGCAGATGAGCTGATTGACCGCATGGGGGCCGCCCGCTACCTGAGCATCTTCGACTTAACAGCGGGCTACTGGCAGATCGGCCTCACCCCAGGGGCCCAAGAGCGATCCGCCTTCTCTACCCCGGATGGCCACTACCACTTCAAGGTGATGCCCTTCGGCATGAAAAACGCCCCCGCCACCTTCCAGAGACTCGTGAACCAGGTACTGGCGGGCCTCGAGGAATTCAGCGCCGCCTATCTGGACGATATTGCTGTGTACAGTCGCCACTGGGCAGAACACCTCCACCACCTCCGGGAGGTCCTGAACGCCCTCCGGCAGGCCGGGCTCACCATCAAAGCCAGCAAGTGCCAGATTGGCCAAGAGTCCGTGACCTACCTGGGACACCAAGTGGGAAGCGGTCTGGTGGCCCCCCTCCAGCTCAAGATCGCTGCCATCCAGGCCTAGACCACGCCAACGCAGACGGCCTGTCACGCTTCTTCCGCCTCGGCGAGGAGAGTACCCAAGAGGATGGGTGACTCTCCCTGCCTTCAGCTGGGGGGACGCATGTTGGACAGGCCTCGTGGAAGGCCCGATCCCTCCCCGCATGGCGGGGCCCAGGCCCCTGCTCCTCCTGGGTCCTAGACAAGAACTATCCCTGCAACCCGCCAGAACAACCCACGGCCCGTCCCCGACGGAACTCCAGCTCCTGAACACCCCGGTATCGGCTGACCTGTGCCCCTTCCAGGACCAATGCCCCCGGCCCAGCCGCCATTTTGGACACTACACCACAAGGCCGCGTGGCCTCGGATCGACCCCAACCCCGGGCCTGGCCAGGTCCCGACATCGAGGCACCACCATCCACCCAGGATGTGAAGAGACCACTTGGCAGGTCAATGGGAGAAGGAGTGTCGATGGCTCCCCTCCGCCAGGTGTCGATCGCCCCCAGCCTCCCCGGGCGCTGGCTCCACCCCCCTGCTGGGTGTCTGGACTCCCTCATCCCGGACCTCCCGACCTCCAAGTGCGAGGGTCCGGACATCAAAGGGCGCCAGACCTATAACTGAGGCAGCTCCAGAGCAGGAAGGCAGTTGTATCCTGGAGTCGAGAGACACCGAGACGAACTCATCCTTGGAGGCCTGCTGGCGCTGCCGCGGCTCCTCATCGTGAACCATCTTCGAAGCCTGCTGGCGCTGCCGCGGCCCTCATCATCGTGAAACCATCGTCGAAGCCTGCTGGCGCTGCCGCGGCCCTCATCATCGTGAAACCACCTTCGAAGCCTGCTGGCGCTGCCGCAGCCCTCATCATCGTGAAACCACCTTCAAAGCCTGCTGGCGCTGCCGCGGCCCTCATCATCATGAACCATCTTCGAAGCCTGCTGGCGCTGCCGCGGCCCTCATCATCGTGAAACCATCGTCGAAGCCTGCTGGCGCTGCCGCGGCCCTCCTCATCGTGAACCATCTTCGAAGCCTGCTAGCTCGAGGATTGTGAGCTCCATCTCCTGCCGCTCCCGTACCGGACCGGTACTAAGACTGTCCCGCTACCCCTTTTTCCCAAAGAGACTAGGATTGGCAGGATCCTCGTATCCTGGTCCCGCTGTATCGTTTATCACCTTGCCTCAAGATTTCTATATAAAGTGTGCAGAACTCACAGCGAAGATAGTTCCGACTGGATCTTAAGGTTATTATTGGGTGGATTACTGCCGTCCATAATATTTTTGTGGCTGGTGGTATTACGACTTAAGGGATATCCTTTTGCTCAGGGACTCTTTTTCTTTTAAACTTGTTCACCCTGTCCCTTATTGTTTCAGAGGGTATCTCCCTTTTTGGTTTTGACACTTAAACCCAGCCCATATCATCTATGTATAACCGATGCCTTGCACTTGACTCAGTGCTTAATTTGTAAAAAAACAAGTGCCAGGGCTCTCATCAGGATGCCACTGTAGCTTGCACCACGCATTGCCTCTACCTTGCTGCTAATGATAGTAACAGCACAACTACTAACCTTCACACTCCTACAAGTGTGACAACTATGACTATTTCAGGGCCCCAAAGCTATAAGAATGGCTTGGGCGGCAGGGAATAGAATTTATTTTAATGCATTTTGAATTGATAATTAACTGTAGTTGTGGTCATCTATAAGGTAGCCAGACAGACTCACCTTGTGGCAGGCTGTCACAAGCAACAGTGCTGACAATACATGGTGGTGCCGAGCATCGGAAACCACTGGCTCAAAGTTAGCACAGACTTGATTGAGTCTGCCTCAGCCCCTTAATCATACTATTGATGTCAGTATGCTGGCAATTCTGCCAATTTCCCCTTTGGCCATTCTGCCTGAGGCTTTTCCCTTGAATGCCAAATTGATGTGTCACCTGGGGCATGTTTGGCAGACATGAAGATTTGAGACTTTGGGCTAAAGATGCTTTCTTTTATTTCAAAACTTCTGCAAAGTGCTTGGGTCCCCTGGTGTCCTATTTTCAGCAGTGAGGCTGGAAGGGCATTGGGAATAAGGGGGTGCAGGTGAAAATGAAAACAGGTGCACAGTAACAAGGGGGTACTGGCGAAAATGCAAGCAGCAGTATATGTGCAGATTTGAAGGGAAGGCCCTCAATCCTGTTAGGAATTTTAAAGAGTGAAGTCAAAGAGGCAGAGACAGTGGTAGAGAGTTTGTGAAAGGGTCATCCTCTCAACCAGATGCGCTTCTTATTTCCATTCAGCAACAGAGACTGAAAAATATACATTGCAAAAACATCTAGTCAGAACTATATTCTGCCATGTTTCGACTTAACACTAGTGTCTCCCCACAACATGTCCCCTGTTTTAAATTTGTAAGTCCAGCCGTATCCGTTTGACACTTTTGTAGGACTGTGTTAATAATTGTCTTAATTTCAGTCTTGCAAATTTGCGGCGAGTAATTGATAATGTGGTTGAGATTTTGACAGCCTTTATGTTTAAGCAACATGTTTTCAGGAGTTCCTTTGCTTCAGTACCCATGAGCAGTTGGCTAAACTCTGCCTGGTAGCCAGCATTAGTTATCACTTCGCTCTTATAGAGGGTAGAGAGGATGCAGGCTCCAATCAGAATGTTCAAGAGAATGCAGGTCGTAAACACTCTACTTAGATGGTGCAAAATATGTTCATTCCAGAGGCTTGAAGTTTATAAAAAAAATTGATGTGCTATTCAAGCGTCCCACCAATCACTTTTTTGTATACTTCAATTCAGAGGCTTGAAGTATACAAAATGTGATGTGTGCTCCAAGCATTCTATCCATCTCTTTTTAAGTTTCGCCTGCCCAGCGCTTGCACCGTGCTTGTGAAATCTATTGTATTTAATATCAATCTTAAAAGGGGCTTACATCCTGCCCTTACTTTTGATTGGTTTGTGTGCCTGCCACATACTTTTCCTATTGGCTGTACCATACTATTTCCTGTTGTTCCTCATGTGTTTCTCTTATCAGTGCTCATGGCCCAACAACTGTTTTCAACTGCTCTGGTAGAAATTATTTTAAGTGTGTCGTCAGCTCTGCGTGCTTTGTGGGAAGCCAACGCTCCTATCACAACATGCACTCACCAGTCCCAGCGGTGCCCAAACAGAGACCCACTCTAGTGTTCGCTTTAGTTTGCATACCTAGCAACTCATGAAGCACCAGCAGCCAACGTCATCGCCGCAGCAGAGGCGGCGCTTGCAGGGATGCTGTTAATAGCCATATCAAAGATATTTTTAACACACACCATTATCAAAAATATGTTTTCCCATCTTTCACAAAACAACAACGAAAAATGTTTTTGGGTCGCACCTTTCAGATATCTTTGAAACTTATGCCTTTGTACACTGTTTGCCTATGATTTATTAAAGAGCATTACTTATATCCTTTTCCTCCCCACTCTACTGCACAGTTGTCCCTTCTCCCATGTGTGATTATTTTCAAGATGAATGAATAGAGGGATTTGTAAAGCGCAAGGCTACTCAGAGGAGTGTCCCAGCGCTACAGGGAAATAGGAGCCCGAAAAAGAAAATTTGAAGAAGACTAATTAGTGCGTGAAAAGCCAGGTATTAAGTTGTATTCTAAATGATTGTTCATTATTCACTTGGCGGAGTTCCACAAAAAGTTTGTTCCAAGCTAGAGGGCCCAGATGGAAAAAGATCTAGGTCCAGATCTAGCTCGTTTTACCCTCGGAACTTTAGCCAGATGGCCATGTGACGAGCGCAGAGATCTTGAGGGAGAGCAGAATTGAATTCTAGAAGATAGTCTGGGCTGGAATGGTGTAGTGCCCTGTGAAAGATGACTCACGCACTTCACCCAGTGTCCTGTCACGCACTGTCCTTTCTTCATTTATGTATTTGACCACCTCCTAAGCTGTTATCTCCTGTTAACGTTCTTTTTTGTATTTGTGTTTCCATTATTAGATTACTCCCCAATTATTACGGTCCCCAGTGTGACACTGTTCCTTGATGAGGGAAGGAAATGCTGTTACCCTATCCTTTCATTTCACTGTCTACTAACGGGGTATAGTAAGTCCTTTATGCTCATGGGCCCCGGTGAAACTGCTCATTCTACACCATTGAAAACTTGCACTCTTCCCTGCACAGAAATGCATACAATGTTATCTTTGATTAGCATTTATTTATTTTTTCCAAACATATTTCATTCGGGTTTACTATTACCTGCCCAACTTGTTCCTTTTATGGAAATGTAAAAGTTGCTATTCTAAAAAACACTAAATCCAATTCTATACAGACTTTTAGCAAATTATTCAACATCCGTCCCGCATTTTAGGACGATGTCAAGCGTTACTTCACATCATGTTTCTTCCTTATGTCACAAAGTTCCATTCAGTCACAACCATTGTGCTTTGCCACTTTGCTACTGTTATTTCCCTAACACCACTGTGAATCTACTCTAATATTGGTTACATTCACAATTCTGAGCACACATTTGCCTTCTAATAGGCAAAGCATGGATGCAAAGACATCAACAGTGTAAATAAACAAGTAGGCCCCACACTTACTATCATCTGCTTTAGGGAAACTTATACAAACCTACCAGTTCCATGTATTTGCATTGGGCTGCATTCCATTCCACTAATATGATACTACTGACTCAACCATTTCACCCCGTACATTTTGATACGATCTTTGTAACTTTCATGTTCTGTACCCACAAACGAGTTGCATTGTTGCAGTGTACATGTATAACATTCTTTATTAAATACATAGCCATGTTCTCTGTGTAACTTTCATTTTTCCTCCTACTTACGCAGATATTCATGTGAATTTGACTCAGTTCACTCGGAGTAACACATTCTATGTTTAGGCTTACATCAACAACATCCTTCTTGAAAACACCAATCCTTTACCTTTGGCTGTTTCCTTTTGAATACTTCATTGTTTTTTTAGGTTTCGCATAGACAGACTTTTCGAGACAATTTGTAAGTGGGCTATAGCCCGCCCATAACACACCATATTTCCTTTCTCAATAAACAAGTCATAACACTTTAACGGAGTTTCAGTAACTTATATTGCACAACTGCTCACCAAGCTACAACTTACAACAGCAAACAGCTCATTATTAATCACATAGGTGAAACCTATGGATGCATGACGTTACAACGCATACTTTAACAACGCATACCATTACAACGCTATTTTTACAACGCAGGATCCTTTACAACGGATGCCTTTACAACGCATGACATTACATCGCAGATGCTATTACAACGCATGCCATTACAACGTAAGTATAGATAAGTATTTAATTTTAAATAAAAATGTAATTAATAAATATTTAATTAATTTAATTTATTTAATTATATTTTTTTAAATGTATTTGTAAATATATATATATTTAAAAAAAAAATAGTGTAGGTGTTTAAAAATAATATTCTAACTCCAGGGGGGAGTAATAGTAGGGAGTGCTGGATAATGTAGGGGTAAAAATTACTATTCTAACTCCAGGGGGGTGTAATAGTAGGGTAAGTGCTGGATAATGTAGGGGTAAAAATTACTATTCTAACTCCAGGGGGGTGTAATAGTAGGGTAAGTGCTGGATAGTGTAGGGGTAAAAATTACTATTCTAACTCCAGGGGGTGTAATAGTAGGGTAAGTGTTGGATACTGTAGGGGTAAAAATTACTATTCTAACTCCAGGGGGGTGTAATAGTAGGGTAAGTGCTGGATAGTGTAGGGATAAAAATTACTATTCTAACTCCAGGGGGGTGTAATAGTAGGGTAAGTGCTGGATAGTGTAGGGGTAAAAATTACTTATATTTTTTTAGTTTAATAACTTTTTAAAATTAATATTAAAATTACTTAAATTAATTAATTTAATTTATTTAAAGTACTTTTTTTATTAATAATTATTTTTATTGTTTATATTTATTAAAATATTAAAATTTAATTAATTACATAATTTTTTTAAATTAAATAAATGTTTTAATAAAATGATATACTTACCTATACTTACGTTGTAATGGCATGCGTTGTCATTGCATCTGCTATGTAATGTCATGCGTTGTAAAGGCATTCGTTGTAAAGGATCCTGCGTTGTAGTAGTTGCGTTGTAAAAGCAGTCCGTTGTAATAGTTGCGTTGTAACGGTTGTTTCCCGAAACCTATTGTATTTACCTATGCTTGTTTGTATAACACCTTCCTGAGGTTTAGCAGGATGCGCATTCGGAGTTCTTCTTGGGGTAGAGCAAAACAGTGTGATAAGGACAGTCAAGGCACAAGTCGAGGGTACACGCGAGTAGACGCAGCTGCTCACTATTTTCACAGGGTGGACACTGTTTACCCTGCCAAGAGGATGGGCCCCACAGAAATATGCTGAAGTTGTCCCGGAGTAATTTTCAGACACCAGGACAATTACAGCAGTGCAAGCATGTTGTCTACTTTTGTTCCAATCGGCAACGGATCTGATTGCAGCTCATCCATAACAAAAGCCAAAGATAAGGGACCGTTAGGCCTCATTTTGTTGAAGTATCCCGGCTGGGAGCCATCAGGAGCTTCACACCCAGATGCAATGAAGGGGAAACAAAGACTCACAGCATGTTATCACTTTACATGTACTTAAGAGAGGCATGCATTTGATTTTGTTCAGTCCCTGTATTTAAGATATATGCATGCACGATAGGAAGTTCAGATGTGTTGGTATGGCCTAGTATTTACACAAAATAACAATTTAAATAACACTATTTTGTTTTATCTCTTTTATAGCGCTTTGGCACTACTCATCCCAGTGCAGGGTTTCAGAGTCAATGTACAGGATGCTGCATAAAGCAGTGAGGATTACAAGGTGTAGGAGCCACATGTCCTTATAGCTCACTGTAGTATAGTAGTAGGATTGTAATTTATGAACTGCAAGTAACAAAAGGATATCTGTGTTAAAAACAGTAAACCATTTAACCATTTAAATTAAATTAAAATCTGTCATCTCTGTGTTACATAATGTGCTTGGCAGGAGACATATTAACTCTCTATGCTACTTTGATTCAAAACTGGGACTAGACAAAACACAGATCTCTCCAGCAAATATGTTATCCTCCAGAGTTATCTAACCATTATTATTATTCCCTGAGATTTAGTTAGCACACAAAGATCTGTACAACTGGTGCCTTAATCCCAGAAAATATTTTAAAATACAGACTTTGCAACGAATTAAGCATAACAGATTTACTGCCAAATTTCTCCTTGTTGCCAATTTCTTTGTGGCAGGGTATTAAACAAGCCTTTGCAATGCAATAGGTCTGAGCTATTGGCATTGTAAATGACAATGCCTTTTATTTATGTTTTGGGCTTTAAAACATAAATAAAAGAAATTGTCATTTACAATAGTTTAACACAAGGTCGGTCACACGCCGTGCATACTACAACAAGAAATGTCACAACTTAACACTTCGTAGGAAGTATCATAACAAAGCATAATATAACCGAAGTTCAAAATAACAAAGCATAGACTACGATGTCATTAAACCCTGTGACACAATGCACCTGTAACTGAGATACGTGTATATCCTCCAGATTCTGATCTCCGTGATAAAGCTCAGTGGGCATGCACCTAATTGCATAGCTTTGTATGCTGGTCACAGGTTTCAGTCATAAAAAAGATGATTCAGTTGGCTAAAATACCTACTGCACAAGCCCGTTCATAACTTCTATGTCAGATCCTGTGTTCAAATTAAATATCCCAGTAGAACAGTTCCCTGCCAGCAACGCACTGACAGTGATTCTGTGGCCGGTCATTAAAAATTATCTATTCTTTTAAATGACGGCTCCTCATGCGTTACAAACGATTAAAACATGCTTGACTACCAGCTAAGGGGCATATTCTCAAGAACGTGTGATAATCATCGCAAAATTAGGTAAACACAACTCTTCACATCACAGTCTATTGCAGGAAAATAACGCTGTGTTAACATTGAATTCTCAACGCGGCGGTACCATGCAATAGGCACACAATAACATGTAAAAAGACCGCCTTGAAATCAACACGATGCTGCAAAAATGAGAAACACAAACGCTTAAAAAGTTGCGATGAGGCCAATCGCGATACAAAAATCTGCAATACCCAGCGACAGGCCTGCGATTCCCACGCGCAATGCGGGAAAATGCACCATAAAAGCAGAACAAAAACAAAGGGAAAAAAAAATATACTGCGTAGTACAATGGATGCACCCAGACCAAGTGCAGAGGACAACGCAAACCCCACAAGCCCCACAGACCACCAGCAATGAACCTCGGGGTGGGGGAAGGCCAAGGAGAAGAGGAACCGGATCAGCGTCACAAAGGTGACAGAACACTACCAACAAGTGTACGTCACCAACACTGTGTCATTGGCATCACAAACGGAAATATGGTGGCCACAGTCAGTGCGGAGACGGAGTTGGGAGTCCGGACACAGCTCGATAGAACGTGACACAACATCAACAGGGTGAGTAACGACCAGGGGCTGGGGGGAATTGGGGAGATGGGCACAGTGGCACACACGCATTACAATGTGTAGCAAACTGCACATCCACAATGACCCTGGATCCCTGTGGCACACTGCAGCACACATACAAACACCAAGTAGCCCCCTGTCCACCATGTGCCCAAAGGTGTCCCACCCAACACATCAACAATCCCACAACCAACATATACACATGTGCGAAAGCCTGCAAAGATGAGCATTCGTGAGCCACACTGACAATGCAGGTCAACATGGCTGCAGTACAATCATCATAACATTGTTCACGCCACGACACTGAGGTGGCAGAGTGTGAACCACATCCGGAAAAGAGCAGGTCAATTTCTGACACATCCACATGCACAAACAACCCCTGACGTCAACAATACATCTGCAGACAAACAATGTACAAGAGTACAAAAAACGGCAAAGAACACAACATCTCAGCACCGTAAAGCACAAAAGTCAAAGGCACACCGCCTCAAAGGGATAAGGGGCAGCAAAATAACAGCTGCAGGGGCGACTCTCCCACAATGCAGCACACACACATACCAAGAACAGCACATCCACATTGATGAAAATGTGGTACAAAGTGCAACACTTACACTGCAGAACAGAGGATACAACTGGGTCAGCTTGTGCGTAGAAACTGGCCAATCACACCTGACATAGCAGGAAACTGGGAGATGAAAATGTACATATACAACCTCACATACGTCATATAGTCCAAATGTCCACTGTCCCGCATCAAATAATCAGCTCCTCCCAAAAAGTCACAATGTATATAGTCATACAGTCTGTATGTAAACATGACCAATGCGCCAACATACTTGTTAACACTATGTCTAAATGCATTTCCCCCTCACATTGCAGAGGGACAAACAACACCTCCAGCAGAGCACACCAGACAACTCATCAGTGAGGTTGAAAAGGACTCCTACACCTTCAACACCGACGCCCTACGACAGCTCATGGACATCTCAGGCAACCCACCTCCAGGAGCAGGGCAGCCCAGCTGCATCGAGAAGACCCCACCCCCTGCGCAGACCACACAGCAGGAAGCACACACCACCACGGCTGACCCCCAGCACCTCACCGAAGCACATATCGCATTCCAGTGCCAGGTGTTAGACTGCCAGAAGGAGGAGGCCGAACAGGTGCGGGTGGGGTTCGACCTAATGGAAGCCGAACTCGATCACATACGTGGGAGTCTAACTCCCATCAGGGATAACTTACCCTCCCCAATGGAGACCCACACTGCGACAGAGACACATGCATTTGCACATTTCCAATACTGAACCACGCCAAGAGCCCCGGGATAATCATTCATACCCCCACGCTGGACTTGCGTGCGCCGACCAAGTCCACTCCGCTCACGTTTACAGGGGGGGACGTAACAAGCTACATTTCCGCGACCTTCCCCACTGGCTCAGGTAACATGGTTACTCCAGTATTGGAGCTTTCATAGATTCACATGCCTGAATCATTCCCCGTCGTCGAGATGGGAATCTCCGGTACATAAAAAAGCAATGCTTAGAAGTATAGGAAACTAAAAAAAGGCCTAGCCCCATTTCCCTCTTGCAACCCATAACCCTTGTTATGTAAAAGAGACCAAACTTTTCCCTGAACCAATCAGAGCTCCTCACCCTCTAGAACGCTCCTGAGAGAACCTTCTGCTCCACAGATTTTTCTACTGCACGTTGTGCTAGGGAGTCTCCTTTGAACTCTGCTCAAACTCTTCAGTTCTTCTCAATTTGGATTGGATCAGAGAATTTTTCCTTCTCCAGATTTAATTATTTGAAGTACTTCATACTATTTCTCCTTCTTCTACCATGGCTGACAATGAGAACAAGCATTGGCATAGCCAATAGGTCTCGTCTTTGGGACCTTATAAGTCCATAACCATGCAACAGTTAGTGTTGTTGCACCATGGAAAGTGTGCTGCATAACTAAATACTTATAAGGTCCCAAATGCGAGACCTATTGGCTAACAAACAAAGGTGGGAGATGGTGGAGAGACCCTGCAGGACATGGACGTGGGACGGTGACCGGAGGAAGATGTGGAGGAAGCAAGGACAGTGTAGCTTGGAGACGGAGAAACAGCTAAGAAATGAGGAGAAGTAGAAGTCAGAGACTCGGGTGCAAGAATAAGGTAATCTGGAAAATATGAGGCAACAGTGAAAGGGTGGAGGCGGGAGAAAACCAGAACATGAAAGCGAAGCAGAAGGAGCTTACCTGTTTATTTTTTTATGGGTGATTTGTTTCCCCTGTTGTTTGTGTGCAGAGTAAGTCACTTAGGAATGTGAATGAGAAGGAAATACAGGGGAGATCGAGGTAAAGAAGAGAGGGGTAGAGTTGGTGGCGAGAAAGTGAACGGGTAAAGACAGAGACGAAGAATGAGTGATGCAGGTGGTGGTGAGAGAGAACTAGAGAGATGAGGGTGAGAAAACTAGTGGCCGAAGTCAGAGCAAAATTGTGAAGGTGGGGAAGGGGGACAAGTATGAGAGAACAGTGAAAAGGGAACTGGGACGGAGGTAAGGAAGAGTGTGACGGATACAGGTGTGTGCAGCACCGAAATTAAGTGCGGCGCTGAATAAATCTGCATCCCCGAATGTATGTTCCGTGGTTGGTACAGAGCTGGGCAACTGTGTGTGGGCTCAATATGCCCAGACAGAAAGCATGCCTGGCATAGAGTATAGGAGTTCAAAAAAGGGGTGAGCCCTCAGAACTCATGGACCTGGGTCACTATGAAGGTACAGAAAAAGGGGTGGTCCGAGTTCAATAGAAGTATTTATACAATTCTTTTGTATTAATGTGTATTTTAAAGGCACCACATTTTATAGTTCTGCGTCCAAAACGCTTAACGTAATCAGAATAGGGTATGCAGTAGTAAGAAATAAATTGTATTTATTCCACATACAAATTAATTCATTGTACCTCTGAACTGCATACATTTACTTCATGGTCAAGTATATTTCATCAGTATAATTATAAAAGCATTGCATTATAGGTGCTCTCAGTGCAAAGAGAAAAGGGAGTGAAAGGTTTTGAGGGACAAGGTAAAGGTGGTGTGACAATGTTACATCACATTCAAATCATAACGCCTTTACAATTAAGGTAATATCGGCGTTCCCATAGTACATCACACATAGGTAAGATTCAATCTTTCTTTTTTTCTATGGTGTGTAGCATTTGAGGCGTAGTCTACGTTTCGACCCCGAAAGCGTAAAAGGGTTAATTATCCCTCATGTTGGGGTCGTCCCAGGCAGCCAATCAGAGGCTTCCCTGTGTGTATGCCGTGACGGGGCGCGGGGGACTGTCTAAAAAGAGTGTTTCCAAATTATCACTAATGAGACGGTCCAAGGGAAGGGAGCCCGTGGACTGGTAAATTCGATGTATTAACTCATGTGGCTATTGTATCTCATGTGAGCCTCGCAACACTAAAAGATGATGATTTGAAGTAAGTGTAAACCAAACAGTCTTACTTTCCTGCTAATGAGGTGTCCAGCATTCCCGCTCAAAACCTCCCCCTATATATTTCAGAAACGATTAGGAGCACTACCAGGCCCCAGACGTGACGCAAGAATCGCCGTCTGCCATTTTATATGCAGGTAATGTTCAAATCAGCCTACATTTAATGCATTTATCCACCACATAGACCACTAATGTAAGTTAATACTATGTTTTCCAGGCTCTCTCTTCTGTCCTGATGAAGACCCCAACATGAGGGATAATTAACCCTTTTACGCTTTCGGGGTCGAAACGTAGACTACGCCTCAAATGCTACACACCATAGAAAAAAAGAAAGATTGAATCTTACCTATGTGTGATGTACTATGGGAACGTTGATATTACCTTAATTGTAAAGGCGTTATGATTTGAATGTGATGTAACATTGTCACACCACCTTTACCTTGTCCCTCACAAACCTTTCACTCCCTTTTCTCTTTGCACTGAGAGCACCGATAATGCAATGCTTTTATAATTATACTGATGAAATATAGTTGACTTTGAAGTAAATGTATGCAGTTCAGAGGTACAATGAATTAATTTGTATGTGGAATAAATACAATTTATTTCTTACTACTGCATACCCTATTCTGATTACGTTTAACTTTTTATAAAAATGAACTATAAAATGTGGTGCCTTTAAAATACACATTAACCCTTTCGATGCTGATGACGAGCTCAGCTCGTCATCACCCACGGGTGTCGTGTGCAGATGACGAGCTGAGCTCGTCATGGTGCCACTAAAATGGCATTTTCCAGCACAGGGGGGGGGGGGGGGGGGGGACGCCCAGCAGCCATGTGGTTAATACAAAAGAATTGTATAAATACTTCTATTGAACTCGGACCACCCCTTTTTCTGTACTGGCATAGAGTATACGCACAATCTAAATTACGTCCGTCACAATATATAGTACATGCCTGCTGTAATAAGTGTCTGAAGGCCATATTCCAAATACCGTGGAATAATGGGTGGCAATGGTACTTAGTATAAATGAGATTGCAAAACTCAACAAGGATCGGTTGACAACACAATCCCTAGCAAAAACATGAAAGCGCGCGCCATGCTGAAATAAAGTGCGGTGCCCATGTATATCAAATGTATGTGAATGGCGGCCTGTGAAGCGGACGCCATGGCAATTAAAAACAAGTTAGAGTAACACAATTTATTGGAATTCCAAAACTGCAGTAGGGGTCTGCAGTCACGTTTAGTCTCTCCGTGCGTGTTCCTATCTTATGCTTGTGGCACCAGCGGAGCAGGGGCACATGGTCACTGACCGAAGCAGTGCTTTAAAAACATTTTTTTTAAATATAATATTATTGAATTATGCGTTATCTTGATGCTCAATAAAAAGAATTTTTGACAAAAAATATATATAATCACATATATATATAGCACTGTTGTTTGGGCTCTTCAAGTTGCACCTGAATCAATGCAGAGACCATGCTAATATCCAGAGCTAACCCATCGGAATAAATTATAAACTTGTTAATGGTAAAACATTATTTTCAGCATGTAAACACCGGGGATGCCAACCACTAAACCAGCTTCAAAAAAAGTGTCAATAACGTAGGTTTGACTTTCCTCTATATAATTCTGCATTGGTATGCGCTAAGGGTAGGTCTTGACAATTTCACGTGATGCAGAAGGCTCCTTTGGGAAAGCAAGTATGTTCAATGAAAAGACTCACACTTTCAGGAAATCCCTGTTGTGCTAGGGAATACGATGTAGATATGAGAAATGCAGATAAAACCCCAACGAGCCATATGTGACAGCAGGGCATTGATACACAACGTTGAACACTGTCCTTTGTTCACACTACTGACCTCAGCCCAGTTGTGTGCTGTGTGTTTGTTTCAAGTGTCTGCTTTCCACCTCCTGTCAACGGCTGGCACAGAATGATTGGGGGGGGGGGGGGATGAGGGGGGGAGTATTTCAAGGGGAAGACATGAGGGGGGAGCAAAACGAAGCAGTAAGAGGAGCGAGAAAAAGACAGGAATTTTAAAAGCAGCCATAGGAAAGCTGAAAATGAGCTTGCTGGCAAAATTCGCAGATCGACATTAACAAACAGGGTGGGGTGGGGAGAAAGGGAAACTCAACGCACAAAGTGCTTGAAGTAAATAAAATGAATCAGGTGCAGCTAAGCATAAATTAAAAGACCATTGTTTGAAACAAGGTTACCCCCAAAAACATAAACATTTGCATAAAGTGCAAGAACATAGTGCAGCATCCGAAGTACTTGATTACACTGAAGCGCAAGCTAAATGAGACTGACCTGCAGCATGTCGAGGGCCGGCTCAGAGAAAAGTGCTCGTAATGAAATAAAATAAACACATTGCATGAATATGTTTTGCAATGAAAGCATGTTCAGGCACAAAGAAACATCCAGCTGTGGGTGCGAGCAGCACTGCACTGCAGAGCTGCGGTTGGACTGAGCACCATGAAAAAACAAGCATTGGCCGTGAAATAATAAAGAAAAAACGCGAGTTGTGCGCACGCGACGAAAAAAAGTGCTGTGCACGTCGCGCCCGCGCTTGTGCGCGTGATAGTAAGCTGGTCGCCGGGAAAGAAGCACTTTCCCGAGCAGCTTACTTAATGTCTTGGCCGAGACCAGCGCATGCGCTGGTTCAGGCCGAGACCTAAAAAAGGATTATTTAGAGCTTGTGCCACCTGTTCTAAGAAAAGGCTCTATACAGACGACCCTCATAAAAACTGCATCTACTGCCTTTATCCAAACCATCAGGCATAGGATTGCAAGGTATGTCGTACCTTTTCCAATAAAACTTTGAGGGATCATGAAGGAAGGCTTCTACTCTGGCTTCAAAAGGTGAAAGCCAGGAAGGAGATCATATCTAGTGACAGTGAGGAAGAGTCTTCTTCTTCCAGGAGATCTCAGAAAAGGAGCAGATCTCCTCAGGCTCACATCTCATGTGAAAGACCTGAGAAGGCCCTTAAAAAGACCACCCCAGGGTCTTCGGGGCGCAGTCCCCCAAAATCTCCTTCAGGCAAAGAAAAGGAGAGGAAGGGTCATGCTTCGGGGGTAAAACATACCAAGACAAATAGTTCAGAGCCCTCAAAATCTCCCCCTAAGGTCAAGATTACTGTCAAGAAGCCATCCTCCACACCTTCTGAGGAAAAAGTGGAGAGAGCTGCATCGTCGACGGGAGCGTCGACAAAGAAAATAACGTCGTCGTCGAAGAAACCTGAGGTAAAAGCTACTTTAAAAGCTTTATCGCTGTCTACAGTACCACCTTCGACTACAGTGTCGACACCGAGACCTGCGACGAGGATGGCGTCGACGGCGACTACGGCTACAACCACGTCGTGAACGGGATCGTCGACGACGGCAGTGACCACGGGATCGGCAACGACGATGACGGTAACGGCAATGTCGACGGTAGCGTCAAAGACGATGATATCCCAGAAAAGAAATTTTTGGCCAGGAAAAGAGGACATTACACCAGAACTTACCTCTCCAAGTAAGATGTCGCCTTTGGTACCATCTCACCTTCTGGAAGAAGAAGATTGGGAAGGGGACGAAGATGATGACGGTCCTTTTTGGTTATGCTAGTAGCCCGTCTCAGTTGCAGGTGAAGTACCAAGAGGAGGATTCACAGGATGAATATGAATTTTAAGATCGGCCCCAGCAACAATACCGCCAGGAGCATCAAGAGGAGATGACGAGTGTGCCATCTTCTTTGTTGAAAGATCTACAGTTCATGTTAGAGGATTATAGGAGGAGATATCCTGTACCTCAAGCCTCAAAGGAAATTCCAGAGCCTATACCTCAACCACGCTCTGTACCAAGTACACCAGTGTGTAGGCGGAAGATCCTACCGGAGCCCCTTCCTAGATCTCCACCACCGAGATCTCAACAAGACCCAGGGGCCACAGATGATGACCAGGAAGAAGGAGAGATCACAGACCCTAGCAGAGAGTGGGACGATTATCTCATTTCATCACCTTCTTTTCCTTCACCGAAACCTGTCGATTCTCCACCGGAGGACATCATTGTTTTTCATAACCTAATGGAGAGAGCCACAAAAGATTCGCACTTACCATGGATAAGGCTGAATGTTTCTTGTATGACTTCAAGGAACCCTATCGTAGGACAGTTTGATCCTTAGCATGTAAGTCATCTTTGGGAGGAAGGCCTGAAGGTCATGGAAACACCAGCTACAGTGACTCCGGTGCTTGCCAGACTGGACCAAAAAATAAAACGCCTTCAGATGCTCCAGGTTGTCTTTTAGGTAATCCCAAGCCGGACTCAGTTATTACCTAAGCAGCTCAGCAAAAGTCAAGAAATCCGTCAGCTCCTATTACGGCACCTCCGGACAGAGAGGATAGAAGGCTGGACAATGCGGGGAAGAGATGTTCCTCTATGTCTGACCTGTTAGTGAGAGCTGGAATGCCCTGGCCATTCTGGGGAGGTACGATAGGCAAATGTGGGGTGACCTTTCGCCTTACATAGACTGTGTACCAGAGACGGAGAGACAAAAAGCCAGAAAAATTCTGCAAGAGGGGAAGAGGACTTCGGCCGAAGTCATAGATTGCGCTATGGACATAGCGACCACAGCATTCAGATCTTTGGGAGGAACTGCAGTACAACGCAGACAAGGACGGTTGAGGGCGCTTGCGTTTAGACCGGAGGTCCAGAATAAGATCTTGGACCTTCCTTTCAACAGTGAAGATCTATTTGGCAAGCATATAGATGAAGCACTGCAGAGTATCAAAAAAGATACGGATACAGCTAAGTCATTGGGAACTCTACAATACAGGAAAGTTCTTTTTCGAGGCTCTAAAGGTAGAGGTCAGTCATCTTACTGGGGAGGATACCAACAAGGTCGATATTCCTCTTACTCCACCTCATCTCAGTCCTACCGTTAGCAGTATACACAGCGAAGTCAGGAGGCTACACAAAATCTACTCCGAGAGGTAAAGGAGGTCGTGAGGGGAAAGACAACACCCGACGACAATGACAACCTTCAAATTCCGACTACACCGATTCCTCTGAGATCACTTGTTCCCCTGGGTCGGAAGATTGCTCATTGTTTTCAAAATTGGCAACAGATAACTACGGACCAATGGGTCCTCAACATTATTCAATTCGGCCACACTCTAGAATTTCTACCCCCCGTACACCACAGATACATCAGAAGGTCAAGCATTTACGTCAAATGCTAAAGGAGATTCTGTCAATGCCCTTAAAGAGAGCAATATAACCGGTGCCGAACTCCCAGAGGGGAAGGGGGTTTTACTCCCGCTTTTTTCTAGTCAAGAAAAACATTCTTCAATGGCGTCCTATTCTAGACCTCAGATCCCTAAACACCTATCTCAAGAAACAATCTTTCAGGATGGTTTCTCTTCAAGACATCCTTCTACTATTAGACCCAGGAGACCATATGACCACATTAGACCTACAGGATGCGTGCTTTCAAATCCCCATCCATCCTTCACACAGGCAGTACCTTCGGTTCATGGTAGCCGGAGAACATTACCAATTCAAGGTACTGCTGTTCGGCCTGAAATCAGCCATAAGAATTTTTACGAAATGCCTGGCTCAAGTGGCTGCTGTTCTAAGGAGGCAGAAACACCAAGTATTCCCTTACCTCGTTGACTGGTTAGTCAAGGCACCATCAGCAGCATTAGCCCGATCGTCAGCAGAGGCTTGCGTGGAGTTGTTTGCCACGTTAGGTCTGACTTTACATGAGGAAAAATCATCCCTTCAACCAACAAAAAACATCACTTTTTTGGGGGCAATGCTGGATACAGAGAGGAACAAGTCATATCCCTCCAAAGAAAAACAGCGAAAATGTATGTCTCTCTTCCAAGACTTTACAAAAAGAAAGTGTCTTTCAGTACGCAAGTACAAGTCATTGCTGGGAACAATGTCATCTTGCATTCCCCTCGTACCTTACTGCAGGTTAAGACTGCGTCCGCTACAAGAGCAACTAGATCTACAATGGCATCAAGCGGAGGGATCCTTCGAGGATATAGTCCAAGTAACGCCGGTTATGGTTCAAGCGGCGACATGGTGGACCCGAAGACGGAATGTCTCACAGCGTCTTTCATTACTTACAATGCCAGCCCCATTGATAGTGACTACCGATGCGTCCCTGGAAGGATGGGGAGCCTTCCTTCAAACCTTCAAGTCAGCGGCTGCTGGAAGTTGCACGAGCAACGACTGCACATCAACTTACTAGAACTCAGAGCAGTCCGCTTGGCATTGCTAGCTTTCCTACCAAGGATAAGAGGGTCATCTGTGTTGATAAGAATGGACAACACAACTGCAATGCACTACTTAAACAAGCAGGGAGGAACAAGAGGACTCTCCTTCTCACAGGAAGCCCAGGAAATATAGGAATGGGTGCTGCGATAAGGGATATCCATAACAGCAGAACATCTCCCAGGGGATCAAAACATCAAGGCAGACACTCTCAGCAGGCTCAAGTCCTCCTACCATGAGTGGGAGTTAGACCAGAGGGTCCTGGACAACATTTTTCAAAGATGGGTAGAACCGACAGTAGACCTCTTCGCAATAGCGGAGAACAAGAAATGCCGGTTCTTCGCCAGCTGGCTTCCTCAACCAGGATCTTGGGGGAATGCGTTTTCGATGGCATGGTCAGGTGTCTTTGCCTACGCTTTTCCTCCATTTCCCCTGCTGCCGCGAGTGCTTGTGAAGATCAAGACAGAACCGTGCAGACTAATCCTGATAGCCCCATGGTGGTCCAGACAACACTGGTTCACGGAACTTGTTGCAGTCGGATGTCCATCCGATACGCCTCCAGCAAATACCACCGCTTCTAACAATGTCCCAGGGACAAGTGCTCCATCCGGACCCGAAATCCTTGCACTTAGCGGCCTATCTCTTGAGCACTGTGAGTTTCAGCATCTCAACATCTCAGAAGAATGTAAAGACATCCTCTCAAAGACCAGAGCGGATAGTATGAACAAAACCTACAGAATGAAGTGGAAGAGATTCTTCCTCTGGTGCCAAAGAAGTAAAATTCATCCTTTGAATTTGGCCCCCTCATGAGATTATTCCATACATATTGCTTTTGGCTAAGTCAGGTTTGGCTCATGCATCTATAAAAGTACATTTAGCTGCAATATCACGCTACAAAAGGACTGCCTTGGGACCATCCTTATGTCAGCAAGAATTGTTAAACAATTCATGAAGGAATTGTTCAGAGTTCTTCCTCCAATCAAGCCTCCGTCACCTCTTTGGTGTTTGAACATAGTCCTTTCACAATTAATGAAGCAGCCCTTCAAACCTATACACAAGGCGGGGGGAACAGTGTTTACAACGCAACTTTTACCACGCAGTACCTTTACCACGCAACTTTTACAACGCAAGTCGTTACAACGACTTGCGCTGGGGGGCGCTGTAGGATAGGGAATACTTTAATTTACTATCCAAAACCTTTCCTACTATCCATGGGTCCTGAAGTTGGAATAGTAATTAAACTATTCACTATCCAGCGCCCCCAGCACAAGTCGTTGTAACGACTTGCGTTGTAAAACCTGCGTGGTAAAGGCATGCGTTGTAAAAGTATTCGTAGTAACGACATACATCCCAAGGCGGATCTCAAATTCCTATTGTGGAAGGTGGCACTTCTCATCGCGCTTACTTCGGCCAGAAGATTAGTGAATTACAGGCTCTCACAATTCAAGACCCTTTCTTGCAATTTAAAGAGGACAGAATGATTCTCAGAACTAATCGGAAATTTATCCCAAAGGTACCAACTTACTTTCATTTGAATGAGCCATTAGTTCTAAAATGTTTCTTTCCTCAACCAAAAACAGCGTCGGAAAGAGTTCAACATTCGCTGGACGTCCAGCCATGTCTCAAATTCTATTGCAAAAGACTAAACCCTACCGCAAGTCTTCACAGCTTTTTGTCGCTTTCAGCGCATCCAGGAAAGGCTTCCCTTTATCGAAATGTGGGATTGCCAGATGGATTTCCAGTGCAATAGTATATTGTTACCAAGCTGCTGGAAAGTCTCTGAATGCACGAGTGTGTGCACATTCAATGAGAGCAGTGTCCACCTCCAAAGCTTTATTTGCGGGAGTGCCGATCCAGGATATCTGCAGGGCGGCGACCTGTAGATATACGCACACCTTCACCAGGCACTACTGCTTGGAAGCAGCAGCAGAGACAGATGTGGCGATGGGAGAAGCAGTGCTGAGAAACATTATCCAAAAGCAGTGAGCCCTCTTTACATTCCTTCGTCCTTTTCTCTTGATTACAAATGCACATTTTTTCTATAGCTATACTTAGTAACTGTTTTGCAATATTAATATGCAGAATTCTGAACTAACTACTTTGCAGGATAATGCTGTATTGAAAAAAAAAAGGAAAAGGGAAAAAATGTGTTTTATGCCACTGCTCGCTATTCTGATTCAGGCATGTGAAACTATGAAAGCTCCAATACTGGAGTAAGAAAACAAGTTACCTACCTGTAACTGTAGTTCTCCAGTATTGGAAGCTTTCATAAATTCACATACAACCCACCCTCCTCCCCTGAGAGGCTCACGTGAGATTTAGCACGAAGGGTGTTTTATGCCCAAGTGCGCGAAAATCTGAGGAGCTGAAGGTTCTCTCAGAAGGGTTCTAGAGGGTGAGGAGCTCTGATTGGTTCAGGGAAAAGTTTGGTCTCTTTTACATAACAAGGGTTATGGGTTGCAAAAGGGAAATGGGCCTAGGCCTTTTTTCAGTTTGCTATACTGCTAAGCATTGCTTTTTTATGCACCGGAGACTCCCGTCTCGACAACGAGGACTGATTCATGTAAATCAATGTAAGCTTTTAATAGTGGAGAACTACAGTTACAGGTAAGTAACTTGTTTTCTTGCACCCACTGTCCACTACACTCCAAACACCAGCAGTGTATGTCGACATGGATATGTCTGTGGTCTGCATACAGCAGTCTGGCCAGCAGGTCCACACCACACTTGGCATTGTGTACATTCTCATCCATGGCTCACTTGCCTCCTTCGCACATGCTTGGTTCCCGCCCCTCCCCACAATCTGCTATTGTGTGGCTGAGGTGCCATGCCGTTGATGGCTCATGTACATGACTAGCCACGGTTACCACAGTAAGTTGTGCTGTCGTTTCTGGTGGGTGGGCATGTTGTTTGACATGTTAAATGTGAGTTTGTAACATGTGCATTACCTGAGATGAGAGTTGCATGATTGTGGAGTTGGGGTGTGTGGTGTGTTTATTTGGTTCTTGCAACAAAGAAAGAGTATGCAGTTCCTAGGTGAAGTATTATTCACCAAACACCACCAAGATAGGTATGTATGGTGGAGTATGTCACGCAGGGGTCTTAAAAATAAATAAAGGAGATGGGGGAAATCCTCCTTTTGGAACTAGGGCTCTCCCACACCCAGCAATCTAGGTGTCATGCTTCATCATTTGAGCCTGCTCCTCGTTGGGCCGGCGCTGCAATGCCCAACGGGCACCCTTAGAGGGGCTATTTACCGGAGATCTTTTGTTCCTTGCCGTAAGGGTGCAGTGGGGGTGGGAGGGCCTAGTTAGATGTAGATGTATGGAAAGTGCTTTAATAAAATAGGTTAAGGATTCCTCTGAAGAACTTTTATTTTATTGGATACCTATCCTAAGTAAAATATAAAAGGAGGGGTAGTATGTTCTGTGAAGCTAGGTGACAGAAGACCTACTCTACTCCTTGATGGTCGAAATGTTTCTTGCCTTGTAATTGTCTAAAAAAAGATCGTTGGCGATTCTTCAGGACCGTGCAATACGAAAATTAGTGAAAATAATGCTATCTACATGAAAACGTGGTAAGTGTCTTTTTCTACTTGCAACTGTGAGTAGCCTGGGGGGACCCTCCTAGGTGATGGAGACCACCTAAAGTAATGTATGTTGAGGCCTCATCTGGTGCAGCGGTATAGACATTCAAACAGTAATGTCCTGTTCCAAGTCGGAACTGATCATGCGACCTACCCCTACCGCAGCTCCTTAAACAGTAATGTCTTGTTCCAAGTCGGAACTGATCGTGCAAACTATCCCTACCGCTGCTCCTCAGGAGGTAGGGGTAGGTCGCACGATCAGTGTGAAAGCCCTAGTTCCAAAAGGAGGAATTCCCCCTCCTCCTTTATTTATTTTTAAGACAGCTGTTTGACATACTCCACCATACATGGTGGTGTTTGGTGAATAATACTTCACCTAGGAACTGCGTACTCTTTCTTTGTTGCATTACGTTTAGGGCATGTACGCTGGACATAGTTAAAAGCCCACATACTATCCCCTCTCTGTTGATGTTCATTTGGTTCTTGCCAACGAGCAGAGCATTTCCCTAGGTGCCATCTTGGAGGGGCCAGTTGATGATGGACTGTCGGAAGATGTGGGAATCAGTCACACAGCCTGGGAAGTTGGCGACAACATTAGTGCAGAGTCCCCGATGGTCCACTATTGCCTGCACAGTGATGGAATGCGTATGCTTTCTGTTGCGGTAATTGTGTGCAGTGTCGACAGGGGGCACAAGTAGGACATGTGTGCAGTCAATTGCCCCCAACACGAGCGGGAAGCCAGCTATGGCGTAGAAGCCTTGCTTGGACTCCAGCTGTTCCTGCGCAGTGTGGAGGTCGTGAAGGTGCTGGGGTACCAAGCTGATGATGGCATGCAAGACAGTTCTGATGAACTTTGATGGCCTGGCTGTGAGAATCTTCCGACTCAGGCAGTTGTTGGTTGGAAGGTACCAGAGGCCAACAGATGCAGCACAGCCAGCCGCTTTGTCTGAGGTGTGATGTTAGTTGTCCGCTGTGTTGGTGCCGTTAGCCTGTGGGCTATAATGTTCAGGATGCGGAGGATGGTTGTCCTTTAGAAACTGTGGTGGACAATGGCATCCTCTGGTGTTAGTTTTGTGAGGCTGGTGCGTTTTCTGAAGGTCCGCTGTCTTTGTCTGCGCTGCCTCTGTGGTTGTCCGGGGGGGGCGGGCAGCTGTGGTGTGTGGCGGCAGTGGGTGTTATGGCCCTCTTGGGGCTCCGAGCTGCATGATCAGTAGCTCCATAGCATCAGGTGTTCTTCAGGTGTGGCTCTGGGCTGGTCTCCCTTTTGTGGTGCAGGTTGTCGTCCGACTTTGCACCAGTTCAGAGTAGGTGTTAAATCCCTGCACCTTATCGTCTGTTTTGGGATCTTAACGCCGATCTGGCTGGTCGTTGAGAATGTTGCGGAATGGTGTTGTCGCGGCCTTTTACACAGGAATGCCTACCCTGCATCTCATTAGTTGCCGGGGTCATCTGTGGCGATCTATTTTGCGACTGCTATCGCAGGTAAACTGGTGATATGGGCTGTTGGCACCAGCTTGTGAATGGGGCGTTAAATTTATCGCCACTTTGGCTGCAATAAAGTGCTGTTAACTCTGCGATAAGTCCTTGAGAATATGCCCCTCAGTGTTTTGTTGCAGACGGTGATTACCATGCAGCTAACTGCTGGTGAAAGCACTCACTGACCCGGTCCCGGCTCCCTGTACCCTCCATTTCACTCGGGATCACAGTTCCTGTGCTTTGCATTATACACTACTAGTTCTACCACCGGAACGCAGTGGTGGAGTGTGAGGGAGGCAGGGGTGGGGCATGCAAACCCCCTTCTCAGGAGGAAGGTAGCACTGTTCTTATCGGCACTAGACTCCAGGGACACCTGAACCCTGAATGGGGGAGCATGCTACAGGCGAGCCCTTCAGTACCCGCAATGATTCAGCGCTATAACCATAACACAAATAATACAATACAATGTGTGTGATGAGTGCTGGCCAGGCAGGGAAAGATGTCACTACCAACCTTGTGTCTTTGAAAGGCCTGTAGAACTGGGACGTGATCAGTCACGTGTCAGGCAAAGCTCATTTGTAGCTGCCTCGAGCTCAGCCGTCTGGTTTATTCAGATGCACATGACTGACTCCCCCTAACCCCGCCACCCGCTCGTATGTGCCTGATTTCCCTGTAGGAAGCTTGTCTGCCTCTACAGTACAAGCATTTTCAATGCAATGAGTCTCGCTTTTGCAAGCGTTTAAGAGATTGGCATTGTATGTTTTAAATCAAACACTTATATAAAAGGCAATGTTATTTTTAATGCCAATAGCTCAAACTCTCGCAAAAGCGAGAGCACTTTAATGTTGGCCATGCCCATTTATTTAGACGCTGCTCACGATATTCAGGTTACAGCGAGCAGCGTCTAAGCAAAGGGTCACGGACAATATGAAAGTGAAAGCGCATATTGTGCGCTTTCACACAAAGTAAAAATACATTAATTAAGAAACATGGGTGGCTGCTGAAGTGAAAGTGGCCTGCGCTATTAATTAATAAAATAAATAAGCGCGACTGCTATAGTTAAAGCGAACCACATAGTAATTTAAATAAATACAGTAGTAGGCGTGCTGCTATGTAGTGTGTAGAATAGGGGAAGAGCATTAAGGAAAATAGTGCTCACAAACTTATAAAGCAGAGCATGTAACAACACCAGTAAAAGGTCCAGTCCTTATGGGCTGTAACTAAAGGAGACAAGGCGTTACCAAGGCGGGCTTCACAAGCCTCATAATGAATCGGAAGCCAGCGTTCACGAAGGAAAATGGCACAAGCCAATTAAAAATATTGGTGGAGAGTGGGCGGGGCTTCTATCGCATACCCTAATGCAGCATGCCTTGCAGAGCGACAGCGCATGCATGTTGCCACTAGGCTCAACGTAAAAATAAATGTATAAATTGAGGCCCAGATTTTGCTTTGGGGTTCTGACTTTTTTTGGCACAACCCCAATGCAAAATCTAATTTGTTAAATATTGTAATGTTCTCAAATGTATTCATGATGGACCTGCTAAATTTGTGAGGTCTTAAGATATGATGCTAATTCCTGGGAGGTCATGGGTTGCAATGCCATTTCCTGTGATTCTACATGTGATGTCACACTCCATGAATGTCACTTGCATAATGCCTAACTTGGCTAGTCCACCAGCTCCTTTTTTTAGGGCTTGTGCCCTGAGGACAATACCATGTGCAAAAACAGGCACAAAACGTTATACCATTATATTAAGTTTCTGTGCTCCTTTGTATGATTTGATGTCTTTGAAAGAAAATTACCTGGTATGCTGCACCCCTCTCAGTTGCACCCTTTGCTCTATTGATGATACTATGAGAGAGTCCGGTGCAGGTTTTTCCATGTTTACAGGTGTCCAGCATCTCCTGAGAGATACCCCAGTGAGGCAAGCACTTACTTACCTATGGTGTCTCATAGCAGGGTGGAGAGTTTAGCACTTATTCCCTGGGGTCACTCTGAATGGGAGCTTAGCCTAACCAACTTGCTGCAGGCTGCTCGGCGCCCTTCTGCCTGGCGAACGAGAAGGAAGCCCAGGATCGGAAGCTCGCATTTCTCAGGGATGAGCTCAGACAGGCCTCCATGGAGTCCGCTAAGCTGTTGTGGAGATCCTCCATGGCGTGAGTGTAGGGGTGGGGAAATAAAAATGGGAAGCTCCTTCACCGTTTAGCCACTTATCCAATGGCTAACCGTATTATTCCTGAGATGATGGATCCCATGGGAGACCCATCAGGCCCCCACGACGGTGGCCCAATGTTTTGCTTCATACTATGCTTCTTTGTACTCTGCCCAACCTCCAGACCTCGCCCCATTGGAGCTCCCCCGGAGTGAAAGATTCCCCCTCCCGCGGCTCACTGACGCTGAAGCAGAGGGCATTGATCTCTCGATTACTCCAGAAGAAATCAATGCCGCTATCTCCCGCCTGGCGGTGGGTAAGACGCCGGGACCAGATGGCCTCCTACAGGATTTCTCTAGTAAAAGAGAGAGGGACCCCACTACCAAAGGGATGGGGTGCCAAATAGACTGTTAGGTCAAACAAGAAATCCCTTTGGGACACCTTTTTGTAGTGACACAACGTTCAACAAACAGTAAATACAAAGACAAATAAAATTACACAATACTGTACTCATGAGGCAGAACACGAACGAAATTACGAAAAATCCTGAACAATTTATTACACGGTGCAATATTAAAACATAATATTTCAGCAATAAAAATAACGGGGAAGAGTTTTAAAAAAAGGAAACATAGAATCCTATTAGTAAAAAAAGGGAGTTGTAACCAGAAAATTAAATTCCGCAAAGACGTCAGAATTATTTTCTAGAACCTATATTATACAATCCTCCTTTTGTCAAGCGACGAGTTTCGGTGGATCATATGGTCAGACCACCTTCATCAGGTTTATACATAAATTCTTCCCCAGAATTTCTTGAGGTTTAAAAACAAATCGGCTATTGGTAGATAATTCCCCAATCAAACGAACACCATCCTCCGTCACAAGAGTTAAAGAACTTCTTAGACCCAATCCTCTAAATGAGTGCTTGGAAATGGTGTGAGATGAAAAAGTCGCAGACGATGCTTTAATAAAACCGCCTATAAGAATGCAGGAGCCACTGTGAGCATAGATATACGATTCACGGGCTATACCGGGACACACGGTAGGAAGGAAGAGTTTCTGAAGCGACCCCGTCCTGCATCGAGCAGAAGTGCCGAGAAGAATGGATGCCGTACCTTCGTGGTTCCGCTATTTTATGTTATCGGATACCACCAAAACAGCACTTGGATTAGTTAAAATGCCGGCGTCCCGTGTGTAGATCACCATCACTTTCAGAAGGTTGCCCTCTCTCGCGCCTTGTTTTCGCATTAGCGATGAAGCCCTTTGCCTCTCTCATTTACGCGGACCCACTCCTCACGGGGTGGCAATGGTCTGGTCTGGCAGAGGACAAGATTGCCCTCTACGCAGTCGACGTCCTGATCTATCTGTTGGACCCGATGTCTCTGAGTCCTACTTTTTTTTATTTGTATTTATTTTAAAAAATGTATAGAGTGCACAAATACCCAAGGGTGTCTCGACGCTATGGACTGTAAGGATAGCGGGAAGGCTTCTATTGCTCGAAAAGCCAAGTTTTCACTTGTTTCCTAAAAGATAATAGTGTTGGACTGGTCTTAATTTTTAAGGTGAGCAGGTTCCAAAGTTTAGCCGTTGCCACTACAAATCTTCTGTCGCCCCACTTAACTTTGTTTGTTCTGGAAACGATAAGAAGGCTGGCGGCTGTGGAGCGTAAGGCTCTGCTGGGCGCATATGCTTGAAAAGCTTTTTTCATATATTCAGGCCCTGTACCATGAACTGCTTTATAAGCAATGCATAGCGCCTTAAATTTAGTTCTGCTTTTTATGGGCAGCCAATGGAGTTGGCTCCTAACACTGGAAATTGGCTTAAACTTTGAAGTATCTGACAATATCCTAGCGGCTGCGTTCTGTATCCACTGCAGCCTGTTCAGCACATTTTCTTGTGCATTAATTAACAGGCTGTTAAAGTAATCAACTCTTGACATAACTAGAGCACTAATGAGAGTTTTTCCAGCACTCATCGGGAGATAGGGCAGCAATTTTTTTTATCTTCCTTAGAACGTAAAAAAGGACGAAGAAGCCACTACATTGACATGCTGTTTAACAGTGAGGCTCTCGTCAAACATGACGCCTAAGTTTCTGGCCTTCTAAACAGGAGTAGGGAGTAATCCTAGTTCCTCTGGCTACCATGTCGGAGACTATTCTGGAGTTAGGTTGCAAAAAACCCTTACCTCGGTCTTGTCCGAATTTAATTTAAGGCAATTGTTTGCCATCCATTAGCTGATGGCCAGCATACCATCATGAAAGCCAGCCCCCACTGCCTCCCCATCTTTATGCACCTCTAGCACAAGTTGTGTGTCGTCAGCATAGGACGTGAGACCCATTCCAAAAGTCTTGATTACTCGTGCTAAGTCCGTCACATATATTTTAAACAGGGTCGGGCTCAGCCATGATCCCTGCGGGACACCACAGGGAAGAGCAAAGACTGATGACTTATAGTCGCACATGCTGACTGACTGAGTCCGTTTCTGAGAGAAAAGAGGACAGAAGAGCCTTGGCCTTTCGTCCAACACCTAAGGCTGAGACACGGTTGATCAAGGTGACACGATCAATCATGTCAAAAGTTGCTGATAACTCCAGAAGCACCAGGACTGCGGCACCTCCCCTCTCTAGCACCATTCTGATTTCATCTGATGCTTTGATAAGAGCAGTCTCCGTGCCATGTCCTTTCCTAAAGCCAAATTGGGTGTCAATTAACAGTTTATTCTCTTCTATAAACTGGGTTAACTGGGTATTCATAATTTTTTCAAAGATCGTCACTGGAAAAGGTAAACATGCGATTGGTCTGTAGTTTTTAGTTTCTCCTGGGTCAAGATTATTTTTCTTTAGCAATGGCTAAATAATGGCCTTTTTCCATTTTGAAGGGTAGGTGCTTGAGCAAAACATAGCATTGCAGATGCTCATTAAATTAGTGCCTATCAGGTCCAAAATCGTTTTTAAGGCTGACGGGGGGCATAGGTCAGACGGGGTCTCTCCAATCATGTTATTGTCATCTAACTGATTCAAGTCATCTATAGGTGTATTCAAGTTTGAATAGATATGGCCGCCCTTGTCTTGGAAAAAGCTGGCTAATGAATCACAAAGTGATTGGGAGGCTTCTTTGATAGTATTGACCACTGACCGGGTGGAAACTACACGAAACAGTTGTTTAGTGGAGTAGTTTTGTGCTGTTTCTATTATTCTGATATAGTAGTTACTGTTTTCTATAATTATGAGACGTTTATACTTTAACAGGGCTGCTTTATAGCGTGTTTTCTCCAAGTCGTTGTATTTTTGACGCCAGCGTCTTTCCTGGTTCCTGCAGTGTTGTATCTCTAATCTAAGCGCATCAGTAAAACATTGCGCTGAAGGAGTCTTCCTGTTTTTGGAGACTGCCAATTTGCTAAATGCATTTTGGAGCCATTCCGTATAATTAGTTGCGGCTAATTCTGGGTCTAGCACAATCTCAGGTTGAGAATCTACTAAATTTTGTCTAAGATGGATTTGATTGATTTTACTCAAGGCTCTAAATTGTTTACAGGGAATGGGATTGGTCTGCATAGAGGCGGGCTGTAATATCCTCATGTCAAATAGTACGACACAGTGGTCCGACCATGTCAGAGGGAGAACCATTCTTATTGAAATGTGATCACTATTTGTGAACAGACCATCTAATGTGTGCCCGGTTAGGTGAGTGGGAGTTTTCACTTTTTGAGAAAATCCTAAGGCCTCTAAATTGGAGATGAGAGCTACAGAGTCTCTGCCTAGGAAAGCTTCCAAATGGAAGTTGAAATCTCCCAAAATTGTGAAATTGTATTCGGTTGCAACAGAATCCAATAAATTACTTATTACTGATGGGAAGTTTCCCCTGGGGCCTGGTGGACGATATAATGGGATTCCATTGAGAATCTGATGTTTAGAGAGTAATATAATAAAACTAAGTGCCTTTACAGGCATCAGTGGTGATCACCTCTGTCCTGGCTGAAAACTCATCTCGATGGATGGTTGCCAATCCTCCTCCTTTCTTCAAAGTTCTAACACCTCTATGCGTAGAGTAACCATCAGGAGTGGCAATACAGAAATCTAGGTCAGCTGAGGAATCAGCCCAAGTTTCCGTAATGAATAGTAAATCAAGACCATAATTATCCAACAAATCTGCAATCTCATATTTATGTTTAGGGAGAGAGCGTGCATTGATCAGAGCAGAGTGAATCCTATCCTTCTTCTTAAAGGTTTTTGAATTTATGATATTATGTCTCTGATCAGCAGGATGTATAGGTAACTTGTCTTAGGCCTCTAACCTGAACCCACAGATCGGGCATGAATCTGTCTCTTTACTGAAAGAGATCTCCAGATTAAAAGAAGGGCAGACCCGCTTGTCATTGCTAACATTACTTTGAATGGTCCTTAGTTGCTTGCTCGAGTATGATCTAGCCTTCCCTTGTTCCTCTGCTTGCTCTGATTGTCCTAGAACAGGGGTCCTGGCCCTAGGCTCGGTCCAGGCACGGATGGGCGCAGACGGGCTTGGCTATGGCGCACCTTCGGCGTACCACCAGCACGTCCGCTGAGCGATGGCGCCATATTGGCAATAAATAGAGTGAGAGGCGGGAAGCCTGTCCGAAGGAGAGGCCAACCACTAGAGCGCCTACCTCTATACTGCCGGAAGTGAGGATGTCAAGGGAATGCCTCCGCTCCTCTCCTCCACTCAAACAGCTACAAGGATGCTGCGGTGGACCGGGAAAGAGAGCCGTAGCACAAGTGCAAGTAAGTGGCAATATCAAAGTACAATTTTAAAACGGTAAAGACAGCATCAAAATCAGTTTAAAACTTGGTCTAAAAATAGCAGCAATATTGGGGTTCAGTTCAAATAACACCTCTTTGAGCGTGTCTCTGGTCTCAGGTTGAACACGGCCAAGTCGGTCCTGGTCCTCCTTCATCTGTCAAGAAAGTGTCTCGATTAGCAGTCCTTGATCCCTCTCCGGCGGCAGACGTTCAAGTACTTGGGGATCTGGGTGACACTCCTTCCTGATCTCGTCTGGTCTCCCAACATCAGCCCTCTGGTGAAACAGGTTCGCGCTGATCTCCTCCGATGGCAAACGTTGCCACTGAACCTCATGGGTAGGATTGCTCTTTTTAAGATGATGGTCCTGCCCCGTTTCCTCTATATGCTCCAAAACATGCCCCTCACCTTCTCGCGGTACTGGTTCCGTGAGATGTATGGCTTGGTCACTAAATTCCTGTGGGGGGGTCAGAGGCTGAGGTTGGCCCTCAATCAATGCAGGATTCCGCCCTTTGACGGGGGCTGGGAACTGCAAACCTACATCTCTATTATCTGGTGACCAGGCTTCTTAATGAACACAATTGGTTCCATGGTGGTTGGGCGGATCCAGCGTACTGCATGGAACTGCGTGTTCTGGGCTTCTCTGGAATTCAAGGGATGCTCTTTGGAACTGCCATCCCCCACACTCTGCCGGAAGTTACTCATGTGGTTTTTTTGGCCTGGCGAGCCGCCCTGCGCCACACCCGCTGGTCAGTCACCCTTGTGGTGCGGAACTCAAAGACGTTGCCGCTCTCTCTGGTTTTAGAGCCTGGGACCTCATCGGAATTTCTCAGCTGGGGATGTCTGGCGCGGGAGCCACATTTGTGAATTCTCAGAATACAGACCCAGTTCTCCCTCCATGCCTCTCAGTTTTACCGCTATCTTCAGTTGCGCCATGCACTCCATATGCACAGCCCGGAAGGGACCTCCTTGCCCTAATATAGCCCACCTTAAGCACAGGTTATGACTGGTAATTTGGGGAAGGGGGGATTTCCCGCATTTATCGTTCCCTCACAAATAACCCACCCAATTCCTTTTCCTCTTTCCGGGATAAATGGGAGGGTTGGATTGGCCCTTTAGATGATGCTGGTTGGAGGGATGCATTGATGGCCTCTAAAATAGTTCCAGCTTCTGCGCGGCTCCGATTAGTTCAAGTATACTATTACCAGGCGGCCTACCTCACGCCATTGCACCTTCATCGCTCTGGGCTCCGGCCTGTGCTTCCTGTCCCCGCTGTCACTTCCCCCAAGCAGATTTTTATCACATGGTATGGCTCTGTCCCAATATTACTCATTACTGGGAGCTAGTGACCGCTGAACTTACTGAGGTCCTGGGCTGGGAAGTCCAGCTGAACCCGATGAATATACTCTTGGGAGTCACTGATGGTTTGGAAACAGGCAGAGAAGCTTTGTCTCACTACGGCTCTGATGGTAGCTAAGCGAGATATTACAGCCCTTTGGCTGGACCCGTTGGCCCCTGACACGGTGGCACAGAGGGGTAGATTGGTGTGCAGCACAGGAGCGCCCCATGTACGCTGCCCGCGGCTGCCCTAAAAAGTTTTGAAGGGTGTGGGGTAAATGGGTCGGGTGGTAGAAGACTGAACTTCCTGAGGCTTCCCTATGGGCATGGTTGTGGACATTGTCAGACTCATGTATGTGAGGGGCTTACTACCCCGTGTTTTATCTGTCACTGTTGGGTACTGCTCACTGTGCAAAAAATTGCCTGTGTTTTTATTGCTGCATATGTGTTCATCGATAATCAATAACATTGATTATCAAAGAAAAAAAAACAAGTGACAGAATCCAGATTTAATACTAACACTGTGCTTACCTCACCCCCGTCTGATTATACTGTGCTGGCCTTCTTCCAGCCCCCAATTGCCCTAGGTGTGCATTGGAACCTGCAGACGTTTATCATATGCTTTGGTCCTGTGCTGCACTTACTCAATACTGGACCACAGTGGTGAGTGAGATCACTGCTACACTGGGATGGGAGGTTCCCCTGAGTCCCCTGGTTCTTATCCTGGGTGTCATGGAGGGTGTGAGTGGCTCTCGGGCAGACAAAGCTTTGCTAAGAACTGCTACCATGGTGGCCAAAAGAGATATGCTGCTGAATGGAATGTCCCCAACCCCCAACGATCTCTCTCTGGCGCAGAGTGCTTGATTGGTGTGGAATGCAGGAGAAAAAAGTGGCTGTCCAACAAAGTACGAACGTATCTGGGGCAAGTGGTTGGGCCTTGCGAACTAAAGAGGCTCCGGCTGAGTGCAGGTGACATTTGAGACTCATGTCATGGCCACGTTAATGTCAGCAGAATGGGAAGTTACTCTAGTGCGACTGAACAGGTACTAAATGCCTAGTGTAGAAGCATAATGTGTTGTTTAAAATCATTAAAATCAATAAAAGTGATTATTAAAAAAAAAGTGACAGTTTGACAGCAACTTGAAAATTTGTTCATATTGAACGTGCGTTTTAGACATAGGAGTGTTTGTATAACAACTCATGCCATGGAAAGTATGCGTTTTCTCATATTTCCCAGTCTTATTTATTAACTTATTGATAAAGTTTTATATAGCACGAACATGACCCTTACCTGTATCAGAGTGCTTTACAAATGGTCAGGAGAGAAGAAACTGGTAGAGCAAACAACAACATAATTGAGAATGGTGCAGAAGGTCCAAGCCAACAAATCAGCAAACAACATCATAACAGGCGAGAAATAAACATGGGTTTAGACAATGCACCATGTCGGGGTCAGGAGAGTACAATTAGTGGGTTCTAGATCAGAAATGTGTTCCACAATAGCACTTTAACGTCTTTTTTGAATGAAGCAGTTGAAGGGTTCAGTCTGTTTTCAGGGGGCTGGGAGTTCTATACTCTCTGGGCAATACCTGAGAAGGCTTGGTTGTATGTTTTCTTTTTATAAAATTTCTGTGGTTATAACAATAAGGTGCTGGTGCTTCTAGATGATCTGTCACCAACAGATAGCTCCAATGTTTGTACGAGGTAACTTGGGGTGTTGTAGTGTAAAGTTTTATGGGTCATGCAGGCAATTATAAACTGTATCCTAGCCTCATATGATAGCCAATTTAGCAATTTCAGATCTGGAGTGGTGTGGTTGTTTCTTTTGGTCCCTTAATGAACCTTGCACCAGATTTAATAGAGGCCCTTAGTGGAGCTAACTTAGATCTAGGTAGGGATCAGAAGGTTGCACTTTCATAGCCATACCTGGGAACCACTAGGGCTTCAACAGCTGACTTGAAGTAGTCAATCGGGAGGAAGGATTTTATTTTTCTTAAGATGTTCATATGTAAGTTTATTCCTTTGGTGTCTGTACTTTTGTGCTCCTTCATGTTCAAGTTCTTGTCTAGCGTTATTTCCAGTGATCTATGGCATGTGATGAGTAGTTAAGAGCTGTTAGTTGCTTCATCCATTCTTCGATATCGGGTGACTGTTTCAATGGGGCGATTTTGAGACCATTTAGTTTGAGGTGATTGCAGATCAACCAGTTTTGGGCTTTTTGTAAGGTTATGTTGAGAGCACTCATATCTTCAGGGGAAGACATTTTCCAGTAAGTTGGGTGTCATAAGCATACATATAATAGTGGATTTTAGAATATTTCAGTTAAAGGCTCCTTGTACAGCTTACAGAGAGTGGGTGAGAGCGTAGACCCCAGTGGTACCCCTAATGTGACCGGCGTGAAATTGCACAGCGACTGATTACCCTTGATTCTTTGAGTTCTGTTGTGGAGAAACGAGGCAAACCAGTTTACGACAGATCCTTGTTGCCCATCCTATGTTTTAGTAGGTTTAGGAGGCAGTCATGTTTGACTGTATCAAAGGGGATGAGAGGTTGAGGAGGATAAGAAGGCAATATTTTTTCTGATCCAGCATAGTCGGTGTGTCGTCCACTATGTGTATGAGAGCTGATTCAAAGCGGTGGCCCTGACGGAAGCCGGATTGGAATTGGTCTAAAAGTTGGAATTGTTCTATGTGGTTGCATAATTGGCAGTCAACACATTTCTCAAAGAGCTTTGCCAGAGTTAGAATGTTGGATATTGGGTGGAAGTTGTTTAGGTCTGCATGATCTGCTGTGTTTTTTTTTTAAATAGGGGTTACCTGCCCAGATTTTAGGCAGTCTGGAATAATGCCTTGAAGAGGTATTTACTGTCTTGGTTCTAATTGGGAGTGTAGACGTTTAAATCTCACCAAAGAAATTCGTTGGCAGAGTGACGCTGAAGTGGTTTGAAGGTTTCAGTGCTGTTAGAATTTTGAGAATGGCCATTTCATTGACAGTTGTTAATGTGTTCCACAAAGCTTTGTTTTTGGGCGTGTGCCCTGGGAGACATGGAGTTTCAGTGATCCGGGAAGGGGGAGGTGCTGATATGTGGTATGACCAGAAGGTGCGCCAATGCTGTCAGCAAATCACTTTCAATATTCTTAATCTCTTCCAGCTGGAAGGTAGGCAATTGGGGTAGGGTTGGGTTGCCAATTAGATTTCTTTTTGATACGTTCGTACAGTTTTTGTAGTTCAATTTCTAGCATTATCTAGTTGATTTCTAAAGGAGTTCGCTTTTAAGTTTCTAATGAGTTTGTTATAGATGTTCCTCAGCGATCTTAAGTGCTTAAGATGTTCGAGGGATGGTGAGAACCTCCATGATTGTTCAGCTGGTCTCATATTACATCTTTCTGGATTTACTCTACCATTGTACCGTGGTTTGGAGTCTTTAGTTGACATTCTTTTTAGCTGGGTCACCAGATTGCAAAAGCGCGTTGGGTTAGGAGGGTCAGCTTAACAGTAAGTTGGCGGCAGAGTCCAGGGATGGTTGGAAACCCCCACTTCTCGCACTTCAGCAGCGGTGGCTGGCTCCTACCATCTTAGCCGGTCGGACCAGAAACTCAGTATGGCATCGGAGCATGCAACCAACTAAATTGAGCTATACTTACTGGCATTGCACAGGTAGTAATTTTGCACAAGCTCGTTGGGTGAAGACGGTCAACAGAACTGTAAGATAGCTGTTCCTTCTTCATTAAGCCAGTCGGCCCAGATGTCGGACAATCAGGGGTCGGGGCAGCGAAGAGTAAGGTGCAGCATCGGCCCCGTAATAAATGCGGTGGCAATATATGATTCAAGCTTTTTGTGTGCTGCTCACAATGGGCCAATTTATTTATAGAGCTCTCCACATTTTGCAGTTAAGGGAAATGAGGTACAGTGACACGAGGTTGTTTGCCCAGAATCACACAGTTTGGCTTAGTGAGTAGGTTGAGAAAGCAGCTCAAGTTTCCATACACTGTGGCCCAGATTTACAGAATGTTTGCTTCCTAGTTGTGTTACTTTTTAATTGCAAAGTCTTCTGCTGGGATTTACGAACCACCCCAAATCACGATTTGCATTTGTTTGTAACCTAAAGTATTGCAACTCAGAAAACGTGCTGTCTTGCATTACTTTGCATCAAGGGGCATTCCATGGATGGTCAGAGATCTGCGGCAGCGCTGTGATATGAGGTCCCGCTTGTCATTGAGGATCCCATTGACAAGGACTTGCAATTCTAAGTTCGGCATCAAGGATGAGTCAGGCAGTGGAGGCAATACATCAGTTCCACAGAGCTGCGATGCTGGCTTCCGTCGCGGAGAGATTTGCTATGCACGGGCCTGCATCGGTGAAGCTTCGCACAGCGACGGTTCAGATGAGGGCTGCGAGGTCGATGCAGAGTCCTTGCACTGATAGAACCCTTTCAGCAGAAGTGATACGTTGCTTCTGCTTGGGATTGTGCTGCGCAGAAGAGGTGATGTGTTGGTCCTGCTGCCTCCAGGCCCACTTCCAAGGGTCCAGGACAGAGATGGCACCACTTGGCAGGGTAGGACTCGCAAAAGGATTGCTGTGCTGCTGAAGTGATTGCCACTCAGCTGGACAGCTGCTCTGGAGGACTGCTGCTCTGTAGTGCTGACCTGCTGCCTAGTGCTCTATTGCCTGGGTGAGAAAGACTGGACCTGCATCAATTGAACATAGAACCCCAGAGTGACTTCAAGGGCTAGCTGGCTGGTGTCGTGATCTGAAGCCTTGGACACAACAGGCTTCCAACAACCTTGCACCTGGACTCTGCCATCTGTGTGTCTACCCTACCATCTGATGCCACCCCAGTGATATAAGTGATGCCACCTCACATATCAAGTGTGTTTTCACTCATGGAGTCCCTAATAATATGTGTAATGTCACTGACGCCATGCGTATAGGCTTCCCTCATATCATATTTGTATGATGCCCATCTGCATTCTAAGTCTGTTATCACTAACACCACCTCTTTTCAAATGTGCGCTATCGCTGATTCCTTTCTCCATATTGTATTTGTTATTCCAGATTACATCCTTCCTTCTTTTATATTCTCCGTGTACCTATCTGTGCACTTCTGGACGCAAAACTGTTTGCTACATGTACAAAATGTTTTCACTGACGAAACACACGCATGAAAAGAAACTGGTAAATCCGGCTTGCGGACAGTTTTCCAGGGAACCCACCAATAAAATATGTTGCTGCTTCTTGATGCTAAGTGCTTTTAATGGTTTATCTGGCACCGCTTATGCTTCCCTGATAGATGCTTTCAAAGAAGGTTTTATGTGTTGCGAAGCTTCCTTAGTGCGACTAAAGCTGTTCAGTAGAAAGACATAAGTGGATTTGTTGTGATAATCACTCATGGATTTGTCCTGGCTTACGACTCTCAGTGACTTCGAGGCTGAGGAATGTTAAGTGACCGGTTTTGTATAATGAACATCGGCATTGCATTGTCGTGTAGTGCAGTGAGCGGTACCCAGTGTGTTTAGATTCCATTTTTTGTGGCGTTGAGGTATATTTGCCAGTCAATGGGGTAAATATTGTAGCCCAAGAGCGTCCACAGTGCACATAATTAATTGTTGACAGTTGTATGGTCGAGACTGTAGCCCAGGAGTGGTCCACAATGTGCCCGAGTAGTTGATGGACATTTGGCGTGTTGGAATTGTAGCCCAGAAGTGGTTTACAATATGCTTGAGTAGTTGTTTGGTAGTAGGGATTTTAGCTTTTGGAATCAAACAATAGTTCATTGTTTGCAGTAGTAGTTGTTTGACTGTCAGGCATGTCACATTGCAGCCAAGTCTTGTATCAGGTGTTCCTGACTAGTTATTAGATATTAATAATAAAAATAATCCACATTTGTAAAGCGCACAATCACCGGTAAGGGTCTCTAGGCGCTGGGGTCCGTCGGGAAGATTAAGCAAGCTATTGCCGAGAGTCACATGGTGCTGGGCTAATCTGCCACCGGTGCCGGGGATCGAACCGTGATCCCCTGATTCCGGAGCCAGTCGCCCTAGGGATTGCCAGTTGCAGGAGTGGTCCACAGTGTGTGCGAAAAGTTTAACGGTTGAGCTGTTAGACATTGTTGCCAGGAGTGGTCCACAGTATGCATGAGTAGGCGATGGACACTTGGCTTGTTGGACATTGGGCCGACGAGTGGTGCACAGTATGCGTGGCCAATACAAAACACTGCTTCCCCCTGACAGTTGTCTGTGAAACCAGGGCACAGTTAGCAGGTCCAGGTTTTGCACACACGAGAGTGACGTGAATGCCCGAGAACATCTCAGGGTAACTAAATTACCAAAAAACATAATCATAGCCAAAAATATAGTGATAAGTGACTTAAAGCATTTTACAATTAACCAGAGTGGCAACTGGATGCTGCTTTTGGAGGAACATCCATTTTTTGTGTTTGTGAAACAATTTTTGGCTTAGTGAAGTAAATCAGGTGTTGGTGTTTGTGACACGTTGCATGGAGTAAGAGAGATGTCTTCTCTTTCAATTGCTGGTCAGCAAAAAAGTGTACACTCGCTGGGAGATGACCTCTTGTGACGAAAGGAAGTAAAGGGCAGGCGAAAGAGGATGAAGAGGAGCAGCTTGTCCCTTATGTAGGAGTTCATAAGTTGCATGGCTGTTAAGTACACTGAAGTGTAATTGAAATTATCAAAATGATATACAGGTTCCAGTTTTCACTTCTGAGCTCCTTTGCGCGGTTTTGTGTCATCATATCAAGATCCACTGTCTCAGGGCATTATATTGCAACCACTACATCATGGGTGATTACATTTTCTTTTGGGAATCACCTTACACACCACCTGTTTTTAAAATATATGTGTCACCCTAAACATATTTCTGTCAAGAAGCATGGTTTGCCATTTAAGGCTTGGGGATTGCGCCAAAAAAATACTCCAAACCCACTAGCTCTAAGTTCATTCCACAGAGGAAAAGGTTCGTGGTTCTTTCAGATTGCTAACGCTAATAGGAGAAAAAGGCTTTATAAGCATGAGAATGCACTGCGCAATATCACTTTGTCAAGAAACTACGGGCCATATTATCAAGAAAGGGCGATACATTATCGCCGATTTTAATGGCAGGAAACTGCAGCTAAAGCGGCGATAATGGGCTTGATAATATGCCCTTGTGAATTCCCATAGAAGCCCAGGTTAACACCAGAACCTGGGCTTCTATGGGAATTCACAAGGGCATTTTATCAAGCCCATTATCGCCGCTTTAGCGGCAGTTTCCTGCTGATAAAAGCGGCGATACTGTATCGTCCTTTCTTGATAATATGACCCCCCATTTCTGAGCAGACAGGCAATTCCATTCATTTGGACATAAAACAGCCATCTTGGATTTCTGGATATAACTTCGCTAATGGCCCATTGCGTCTTGTTAGGCACTTGTGGTAATATGCTGCAACAGCCATGATCTTGCCTCACAGATCTAGGATTCCTTACAACGCATGCTTGCATTTCTTTGGAGTTGTTTCAATGAAATTTGAATTATGTAGAATCATTTAACTAATTTATTATAAATGTAGTAATATTCTTTTTAAATTTCCCTATACTTTACCATAGGGAGGTCACCACAACAGTGAGGTCTCACTATGGTAACGTATAAGTAAAAATAAAATTGTTTATTTAACTATAAAAACATGTAAAAATATTTGTATGTTAAATATTAATGTCAAATAATTTTTTATTTCTATATTTACATTTTAAATGTAGAAAACATTAAAACATAATACAGTACTATTAATTTAATTTTGTAATAAATGTTGTATTATTTATATATATTAAATTAAATTAAATCATATTTTTACATTAAGAAGGAACTCTCTTTCTGTTTTCATTGGGTCCATGGATGTTGAAACACGATGTACTTATTGAACAATGGAAGAATCTTATTCTTGAAATTATACGGCAGCAAATGTTCCTAATTGGAGTCCTCTTCCTCTTGTTTATATTGTCTGTATTCCCTATTGAGGCTGTCCAAAGATTGGGTGGGGGTATTAGTGACACAGGCTGTTCATTTGTTTCCTTTAAGAACCCTTGCCTTGTGATTACTAGCTGGCCATCCCCATCCAAAGGGATCACTGAGTACCACACATATAAAATCTTGTGCACAATTTGTTGTGTTTACTCCAGTATTGGAACTTTCATAGATTCCCATTGCTTGTATCATTCCCCGTCGTCGGAATGGGAGCCTCGGTAATTATATATATATATATATATATATATATATATATATATATATATATATATGTATATATATATATATATATATATATATATATATATATATATATATATACCTAGGTAAATACACCCTAAAAGGTGCAAAAAAGTAAAAATTAGGCCTAGGCCTCATTATATTTTGTAGCCTATAGGTGTCCTTATGTAAAAAGACCCAAACTTACACTAGCAACCAATCAGATTAGCCTCACCCTGTGGAACCTTCCTGAGAAAGCTCAGAGCCTCAGATTTTCTACCGCATCGTTGGTGACAGGGAGTCTCCTTAGAGCTCTGCTCTAACTTCTACTTTGAGGTATTATTTAAACAGTTTTCTGTAAGGATTTGTTTAAATTTCAACTATGGCTGATAAGGAAAAGAAGAGCCTGTTCAGGCCTTGTGCCAAATGTGGTAAAAAACGTCTTTATGTCGAAGACAAACACAAGGACTGTATATATTGTTTATACCCTGACCATAAGGCAGAAGAGTGTAAAATATGCAGGATGATGTCTGTTAAGACCCTCCGGGATCGTGAGGGAAGATTACTAATTTGGCTCAGGAAGTTGGAAAAGAAAGATGTTGTGGTATCTAGTGATGAGGAGGATGCCAGGTCAACGTCTTCCAAGACATCTCTAAAGAGGGGCAGATCATCTGTGGAGGTATCATCTGAACCCCCCTCTAAGGCTGTGCGTGGGACCTCTGATAGGTCTGGCAAGCCCGAGCCTGGCGAATCTCCTCACGGAAGTGTAAAGGAGAGGGAAAGGCAAGCACCTCAGGTGCAGAAGGCAAAACTTGATGAGGGCTCGGCTGGGCCTTCACATCAGGATAAAGTTTCTAAGTCCTTTAAGAAACCAACTGTAGAAGCTTCAACAGTGGTTAAGAAAGGCTCCAAGGCCTCTTCAGTGACTTTATCTCCTCATCCGTCGACGAGCCATCCCGCGACGACGAAGACGACGACGACGAAGACGTCGACGAAGACTTTGACGACGATGCCTCGACGAAGACTGGGTCGACGACGGCGGCGACGACGATAACTACGTCGACGGTTACCACCTCGTCGACGAAGACAATCCCGTCGACGACGACAATTCCGTCGACGGTGGTGATCACGTCGACGATGGCAATCTCGTCGACGATGTCGAGCCCGTCGACGAAGACGATTCCGTCGACGATCCCGTCGACGAGGACGAACCAGTCGACGACGAAGATAATCTCGTCGACGGCCCCGTCGACGATGGCACCGGATATGGTGGACACATTTATGACGCCGTCAACGGCAGGTTCAAGGGAAGGCACCAGGAAGAGGAGGATAACACCTGACATGACATCACCTAGAAAGGTGACTCCATTACCCCCAGCCCTGTTATTGGACGAACAGGACTACTCTGAGGAGGAGAATGAGATGTATGGAGATGCATATAGTCCATCGCAATTGCATCTTAAATACCATGATTCTGATGAAGAAGATGGGTATTATTACCAGCAAGAACAGCGACAGCAAGATCAAGTCGCATATCAGGAAGCCCAGGTACAGCAGGGCACGGTTACTATGCCCATGAGTCTTTTGACGGACTTAAGGGCAATGCTGGAGGAATATAGGAGCAGACAAGGGTCGCGACCAGTGGAAAGTCAGGCGCAAGTTCAGCCACAGGTGGTGGCAACTCAGTCGGTGCCCCCGGCACATGTGAAAGAAGAGGGGGAATATCCTCGGCAGACACCAGACCAGGATGACACCTCGGATGAAGATGGAGCAGGTGACAACCGTGATCAAAACCCGGATAGTGAATGGAACCAGTATATTATTCCGGATTCGGCTGCCTGACCCGATAGATTCACCTCCGGCGGATGTGGGAGGTTTCTTCAGCTTAATGGAGAGAGCCACGGCACGCTTTAAACTGGCCATGCCTACAACATCTACGGATTGTTTTTTGTATGATTTTAAAGAGGCTTACCGTAAGGCAGTGCGTTCGATTCCCATTGTAGAACATATATGGAAAGAAGGAAAGAAGGTAATGCAGCCCCCGGCGACGGTCATTCCAACCCTACCGCGCCTAGAGAAGAAGTATAAAGCTCCTGATGACAGTCCCGCCTGCTTGACTGGACAACCAAGACCGGACTCAGTCATATCGCAAGCAGCGCAGAAAAAATCGCGGAATCCTTCGGCCACCCTCACAACTCCACCAGACAAGGAGGGTAGAAGGTTAGACAACGCTGGGAAGCGTTTTTCATCAATGGCGAGCTTGCTGGTCCGGGCGGCCAATGCCTTGGCTATTCTAGCGAGGTACGACCGCCAGATGTGGAGTGATGTCACAGCCTATATAGACCTACTGGCAGATGACCCTAAGGCCGAAGCACTGAAACTTCTGGAAGAGGGACAACGTTCTTCTTCAGAAATGATTGACTGCGCGATGGAAATCGCAACCACTTCGTTCCGTGCTCTGGGTAGCGCGGCTGTTCTTAGACGGCAGGGTTGGCTGCGAGCGACTTACTTCCGGCCGGAAGTTCAAAATAAGATTCTTGACTTACCCTTTGATGGGGACATGTTATTTGGGAAACATGTCGATGACACCCTGCAGGGGATAAAAAAGGACACAGAGACGGCTAGGGCTCTTGGTACCCTACAATATAGGAAAACACCGTTCCGTGGGGCAAGAGGAAGAGACTTCACTTCGCCAAGAGGTGGCTATCAACAGCAACGGTACTCGCAGCAGTCGCAGTCGTACAGACCTCAGTACGGCAATCAGTATTATCAGAGGCAGTCACAATCTCAGTCTTTCTCTCGTCAGAGCTCTCGTGGACGTCAAGGGCGTCAGGGCAAAGACGCTGGCAAGCGTCAATAGCGGCCTCCTGACTCTGCCGACTGTTCCTCCGCTCCATGGGTCTCCAGTGGGCGGCAGGATAACTCAACATCTGAGCAGCTGGGAAGAAATAACATCGGATCAGTGGGTATTGAACATCATCCAACATGGGCATACGCTAGAATTCCAGGAATTTCCACCTACAAGAGCTCCCCACGCCACTACTTCGAAACATCTAAACCTTCTGCAATTAGAAGCTCAACAAATGCTTCAGAAAGGGGCGATCCAACGTGTTCCCCTATCACAAAGAGGAGAAGGTTTCTATTCAAGATTTTTTCTGATCCGCAAAACAAAGGACAAGTGGCGTCCAATCCTGGATTTAAGGGAGCTCAACACCTATCTCGTGAAACTGTCGTTTCGGATGATTTCACTCCAGGACATATTGCGCCTCTTGAATCCAGGCGACTTCATGGCTACATTAGACCTGGAGGATGCCTATTTTCATATCCCGATCCACCCAGCTCACAGACGTTTCCTTCGCTTCACAGTAGGCAAGAGTCACTTCCAGTTCATGGTGCTCCCATTTGGATTAAAATCCGCACCCCGGATATTCACAAAGGTGCTGGCCCCGGTGGCAGCTTTTCTGAGAAGACAGTCGCTGGAGGTATTCCCGTACTTAGACGACTGGCTACTGAAGGCACCAAGTTTCCAAGCGGCAACAAAAGCAGTGGAAACATGTTTGAATCTCTTCACTCATCTGGGTTTACAGCTCAACAGGGAAAAATCGGTTCTTCGACCAGCGAGTTCAGTGAAGTTCCTGGGAGCAATATTCGATACTCAGGTGTGCAAAGCCTTCCCATCGGAAGAGAGACAAATGGAACTCATGTCTTCAGCCGCTCGATTGCAAAAGAAAAGTTGGATGACAGTCAGGATGTACAAATCTCTTCTAGGGTCGATTTCATCCTGTATTCAATTGATTCCGCACTGCAGGCTGCGAATGCGCCCCTTGCAAGAGGAACTAGACCTTCAGTGGAAGCAGGTGGAAGGATCTTTCAATGACAGGGTAACTGTCACCCAGCAGATGAAACGGACAGTTTCATGGTGGATGAAAAAATCTCACCTATCGCTGGGTCTCAGTTTCAGAGCGGCTCCGGCTCCTCGCGTCATTACAACAGACGCCTCCCTTCAGGGTTGGGAAGCGGTCATGCAAGATCTCCAAGTCAGTGGACACTGGACGCCAAAAGAACGTCGCTTACATATCAATGTTCTGGAGCTGAGAGCTATTCGATTGGCAATGTTGGCTTTCCTTCCAAGGATTTCAAATTCTGCCATTCTAGTGCGAACGGACAACACCACCGACATCAACAAGCAGGGAGGCACAAGATCACCACTGCTTTCTCAGGAAGCCCAGCTGTTATGGGAATGGGCAATCTCGCAGAACATCAGGCTCGTGGCGGAACACCTTCCAGGAGTATGCAACACGAAAGCGGATACGCTAAGCCGCCTGAGGGCAGTCTCACACGAGTGGGAATTGGACGACGCAGTGGTCAAGGACATCTTCTCCCGCTGGGGAACCCCAGCGATCGACCTGTTTGCCACTCCGATGAACAAGAAATGCCGGTGTTACGCAAGCAGGGAACACCATTGAGGATCGCTGGGGAATGCCCTTTTGATGTCTTGGTCCGGCGCATTTGTTTACGCTTTCGACCATTTCCCCTGATTCCTCGAGTCCTCAAGAAGCTCAAGATGGACAGGTGCAGGATGATACTGATTGCACCCGCCTGGGCTCGCCAGTTCTGGTTCACGGAGTTGCTTCTTCTGTCGGAGGAACAGCCCATTCAACTTCACTCCAACAGGACTCTTCTATCAATGTACAACGGCCAAGTTCTCCACCCGAACCCGAGCTTGCTTCAATTGACAGCATGGCTCCTGAACACAGGGAGTTTAAGGATCTAGACATTCCGGAGGAATGCAGGAACATCTTAGCACAAGCACGAGCTCCTAGCACGAATAAATCATATAGAGCGAAATGGAAAAGGTTTTATTTATGGTGCCAGAGAGAAGGAGTGCATCCATTCTCATCAGCTCCGCATCAACTCTTACCATACATTCTATCCTTGGCGCAGGCAGGTCTGGCTCATGCGTCCATCAAGGTCCACTTGGCGGCTATTTCCAGATATAGACGAACAAGATCTGGTCCTTCTCTGTTATCAGCAAGAGTGATAAAGCAATTCCTAAAGGGACTAGAGTGTTTCCGCCAGTTCGGCCTCCACCTCCGATTTGGCATCTGAATGTGGTCCTGGCTCAACTGATGAGATCGCCATTTGAGCCAATACATAAGGCAGACTTAAAGTTCCTGTCATGGAAGGTGGCGCTTTTTCTGGCACTCACCTCGGCAAGGAGAGTGGGAGAACTTCAGGCTTTGACTATCAAGGAACCTTACTTGCAGTTCAAAAACGATACCTTGATCCTCCGAATGAACCCCAAATTCATTCCGAAGGTACCAACAGACTTTCATCTTAATGAACCGGTGGTTCTGAATTCCTTTTTTCCTCGGCCCTCAACCCAGGCTGAGAGGACACTTCATTCTCTGGACGTTCAGAGATGTTTGAAATTCTATCTTCAACGCACAGCTGGATTTCGGAAGACGCCCCAGCTGTTTGTGGCTTTTGGAGCCCCAAGGAAAGGATTTCCTTTGTCAAAACAGGGGATTTCTAGATGGATATCGAGTGCGATCCATTTCTGCCACCAAGCGGCAGGCAAGCCGTTGAAAGGACAGGTGAAAGCGCACTCCACAAGATCGATCTCTTCGTCTACAGCACTGTTTGCAGGAGTATCGATAAAGGATATTTGCAGAGCGCCCACATGGAGCAGTACTCACTCATTCACGAGACACTACTGCCTGGACGCGGCTGCAAAGGGGGATTCGGCTGTTGGTCAAGCTGTCCTGAGAAATCTCTTCCAGTAAGAGGTGAGCTTTCCTCTCTTCCCTCCTTCCTGTTTTTTCTCACATTTCGTTTATTATGATATGGTTACTGATTTATGCTTATGATGATATGTTTTATCATTGGTTGATGATAGTTTGTAACTATGAACGAAATGTTTGAGGCAGGCTAACCGCTATCTACTCTGATACAAGCAATGGGAATCTATGAAAGTTCCAATACTGGAGTAAGAAACAAGTTACTTACCTGTAACTTTAGTTCTCCAGTATTGGTAACTTTCATAGATTCCCATGCGCCCACCCACCTCCCCTGGGAAAGCTCACTTCTGGTCTAGGTGATTCTGTGGCAAGGCAACGGCTACGAAAATCTGAGGCTCTGAGCTTTCTCAGGAAGGTTCCACAGGGTGAGGCTAATCTGATTGGTTGCTAGTGTAAGTTTGGGTCTTTTTACATAAGGACACCTATAGGCTACAAAATGTAATGAGGCCTAGGCCTAATTTTTACTTTTTTGCACCTTTTAGGGTGTATTTACCTAGGTATATATATATATATATATATATATATATATATATATATATATATATATATATATATATATATAATTACCGAGGCTCCCATTCCGACGACGGGGAATGATACAAGCAATGGGAATCTATGAAAGTTACCAATACTGGAGAACTAAAGTTACAGGAAAGTAACTTGTTTCTTACTGTTTCCACTAATTACCACTTATACCTTTGAACAGCGTCTGAGCCCTTACCCTATGGTTACTTTGTGCTATAAACTCTTGCTCTCTGCTCATCACTTTGCAACTGACCAGATCCAGTGCAGTTTCTTTCAGGTGCTCTCCTCCATGAGTGCGGGCACACATAGTCTGTTTTAACTAGCCTTTTTCCTAATCTTCATAGCAGTCATTTTTCTTCCCAATTCCTTCTAATTTCAGTAACTTCCTTTCCCATATATTCCCGTTTAAGACAAGACTTTTGCACAAAGGTCTGCATCTACTACGGGAGTACCAAGTGATCTTTCAATGATTTATTTCTTTTTTCATTTCACTCTCATAAAAGCCTGGGTATCAAGCATTTTTACAGGTTCTAACACTCTCTACTCTTGACATTGCAGTGGGATAATTTCCAGTCTCTGGATCTTATTGCATTACAAGATCACTTGAATCATTGGCCGATTCTTAAAAGTCTGATTCTGATTCAGATGATGAATTGAAGGACATTGAATTGAACACCACCGCTTTCTCTAACTCTGCTCCTGAGCCACCCAGGACCTTCAGTTTATTTTTCTTCAGTTTCAACAATGTGAAGCAATTAACCAACCTATCTCCAGAGGGATGTGGATCTGCTGAGACCTTTGCTTAGGAACCTGTGTGAGTTTGACCTGTTTCTCATGCATCTTTTTTCCATTGGAAGCTGATGGGAACATGGCTTCATTCCTTTACTTCCATGAGGTATCTTGGTTGCCTTACTGGAAGGTGAGAGAGGAAATACAACAGTGCAGCATTTTTCCTTGTTAGTTGCTTTCTACATTTCCACTTTTTACAAGGGTGTTTCCTAAAGAGTCACTGGCCATAATATTTTGGATTGACTTACTACTAGTGGGATGCACTTCCTATGACCAGCGGAAGGAGTGGTGCAAGCACCCATTCCATTTTTCCCTCAACGTGGGGCTGACTTCTGTCATACTGAAGTTTAATTCTGTTAAATTTTTCGGCTCTCCTTCACTCTCTCATGCTTATTAACAACGTCCATGTTAGTCCTTCTACCTTACTCCCAAAGGTGCTGTATTGTGATATTTGTATTTTACTCAACAGCATCTCATCATGATGATGATATACTTGGTATAATTCCCACTGGGAGCCATAATATATATTGCAACTTCTAACTGTGGTTTTCAGACTTTGATTGGCAACCCGTTTGTGGTTTCGGCGTTCTTAGCATCTCCTGACACACACTTGCTATGATCTCATACAACATGGTCAATGGCTTTTTCGATCTCAGGCCAGTAAATAACAATTACACCTAGCTCAGTCTTTACAGATACTAAATGGCCTTCATGCTATTTCTCACACATAAAAATTCTGGTGGAATAACTTCCACTCCACACGACAGACAGTCAACCCCTGACTTCCCAAGATGGATTCACTTGTATATCCAAAATCTACTTCCTAGGTCCACCAAGTACAATATACTATTCGCCCAAAACACCATTCTTCTCACATTCGGACAGCCATTCACCCATCTGAATAACAAGTAAACCACTATCATTCAGCCAGGCAATTTGACACTGTTCCCTTTCACTATCATCGTTCCCCTGCATTTGAATGGGCATCCTAGAAAGACAGCAAGTCAGCAACCACATTTTTTCTTAGTGCATCCATAACCTTATGTACAAAACGGTGGAGTTGCGTCGACAACATGGCAATCCTTGATAAGGTATTTATCAAGCTCTCAGTTGTCAGAACCTTTCTCAAAAGTTTATTGTCACATTGTTTTTTTTATGATCTTTTTATTGAACACTAGCAGCCCGTCCCGACGTTGTCCGGGTATGAATTGCTGTCGGCCAGTAGTATATTGTTTTGTAGGATTTTGTTTTGATAGCATTTCTTATCTGTGACAGATCTGTGAAACGCTCCGATTCACAGTGCACTGCTGATGCACTTAAGAGTGCGCGTTCAGTAGTGTGTGAACTCGAGTTTCCCTACTTTAGTTTTCCTTGCAATATTATATAGCGCAAACTCGACAACATGGCATGAGCACAATTTACATTACGGAAGAACACATTCATTTGTGGTAGGCACGGGGAGACAAAGCGATTTGCCTGGAATCACAGGATGTTGAGCTGATGCCGAGATTCAAACGTAGCTCCCCAGCTCTAAAGTTCGCAATTCTAGAACTTGTGGCCGGAGGTGTGTCTAAAAGTGTATGTCGGTGCTGGCCATCAATGAGAGAGACCTGTGCATTTTTCAAATCGGTGGTGAAAAAATATGAGTATGTTGCTGGAGATGTGGGCCGCCGTGCCACCAATGTACTTACCAGGGGAGGGTAAACACCCATTATTCCGCAACTTTCTTTCTGCATACCATCACTCCGCATACTTTCATTACAAAAGTACCATGACTCCGCAATGCCATTATAATGCATGGCATTACATTTTATATGCTTTTACAACGCATACATTTACAACGAAATTCGTTGTAAATGCATGAATGGTAAAAGAATGCTTTTTTTTAATGTTTGGATAAGGTAAGTATGGGTATAGGGGTATATGTTTTGGGGTACTCGGGTATATGTTTTGGGGTGTTTGGGTATTTTAAGGGTTCAGATATAGTTTTGGGTTATGGGGTACAGGGGTAGTTTTAGGGTTATGGGATAGGTATGGGTTTTGGGGTACAGGGGTATTTTTATGGTTAAGGGCTAGGTTTCGGTTTTGGGGTATAGGGGTATTTTTAGGGTTCAGGGGTAGGTTTGGGTTTTGGGGTACAGGGGTATTTTAAGGGTTCAGGGCTAGGTTTGGGTTTTGGGGTACAGGGGTATTTTTATGGTTCAGGGCTAGGTTTGGGTTTTGGGGTACAGGGGTATTTTAGGGTTCAGGGGTAGGTTTGGGTTTTGGGGTACAGGGCTATTCTTAGGGTTCAGGGCTAGGTTTTGGTTATGGGGTACAGGGGTATTTATAGGGTTCAGGGGTAGGTTTGGGTTTTGGGGTACAGGGGTATTTTAGGGTTCAGGGTAGGTTTGGGTTTTGGGGTACAGTGGTATTTTTAGGGTTCAGGGCTAGGTTTGGGTTTTGGGGTACAGGGGTATTTTTAGGGTTCAGGGGTAAGTTTGGGTTTTGAGGTACAGGGGTATTTATAGGGTTCAGGGCTAGGTTTGGGTTTTGGGGTACATGGGTATTTTTAGGGTTTAGGGATAGGTTTGGGTTTTGGAGTACAGTGTATATTTATAGGGTTAAGATGGGTTAGTGTTCAAGGGTGTTGGAGTATTTTAAGGAGTAAGGGTGGGTTATGATTATGGGGTGCAGGGGTATTTAAAGGGAGCAGGGTAGGATTAGCACACAATATGAGACATGGCGGAACAGGGCGGAACGTACCACACGCCCCCAGCGTTTGTCACGCCCCCAGCACACGCCCACAGCACAACGCAGACACGTCCACAAGGGACTACTTTGCTGGCACGATTCTTTTACCTTTTAAATGTATATGGTGGGCGTCTGCATAGCCTATGTCCTTCTGCTGCAACTGCCCTTTCCAACGCTGTATTGGGTGTTGTGATTGGTGCTGTGGTTCCTGAGATTACCCGCCTCAAAGGTTTGGGCTCTCTCTTTATTATATTAGTACTAGCAGCCCGTCCCGACGTTGTCCGGGTATGAATTGCTGCCGGCCAGTAGTATATTGTTTTGTAGGATTTCGTTTTGATAGCATTTCTTATCTGTGACAGGCCTGTGAAACGCTCCGATTCACAGTGCACTGCTGATGCACTTAAGAGTGCGCGTTCAGTAGTGTGTGAACTTGAGTTTCCCTACTTTATTTTTCCTTGCAATATTATATAGCGCAAACTCGACAACATGGCATGAGCACAATTTACATTACAGAAGAACACATTCATTTGTGGTAGGCACGGGGAGACAAAGCGATTTGCCTGGAATCACAGGATATTGAGCTGATGCCGAGATTCGAACGTATCTCCCCAGCTCTAAAGTTCGCAATTCTAGAACTTGTGGCGGGAGGTGTGTCTAAAAGTGTATGTTGGTGCTGGCCATCAATGAGAGAGAACTGTGCATTTTTCAAATCGGTGGTGAAAAAATATGAGTATGTTGCTGGAGATGTGGGCCGCCGTGCCACCAATGTACTTACCGGGGGAGGGTAAACACCCATTATTCCGCAACTTTCTTTCCGCATACCATCTCTCCGCATACTTTCATTACGAAAGTACCATGACTCCGCAATGCCATTAGAACGCATGGCATTACATTTTATATGCTTTTACCACGCATACATTTACAACGAAATTCGTTGTAAATGCATGAATGGTAAAAACATGTTTTTTTTAAATGTTTGGATAAGGTAAGTATGGGTATAGGGGTATATGTTTTGGTGTACTGAGGTATATGTTTTGGGGTGTTTGGGTATTTTAAGGGTTCAGATATAGTTTTGGGTTATGGGGTATAGGGGTATTTTTAGGGTTCAGGGGTGGTTTTGGGGTAGAGGGTATTTTAAGGGTTCAGGGCTAGGTTTGGGTTTTGGGGTACAGGGTTTTTTTTAGGGTTCAGGGCTAGGTTTGGGTTTTGGGGTACATGGGTATTTTAGGGTTCAGGGGTAGGTTTGGGTTTTGGGGTACAGGGTTATTTTTATGGTTCAGGGCTAGGTTTGGGTTTTGGGGTACATGGGTATTTTTAGGGTTCAGGGGTAGGTTTGGGTTTTGGGGGACAGGGGTATTTTAAGGGTTCAGGGCTTGGTTTGGGTTTTGGGGTACAGAGGTATTTTTAGGGTTCAGGGCTAGGTTTGGGTTTTGGGGTACAGGGGTGTTTTAGGGTTCATGGGTAGGTTTGGGTTTGGGGTACAGGGTTATTTTTATAGTTCAGGGCTAGGTTTGGGTTTTGGGGTACAGGGGTATTTTTAGGGTTCAGGGCTAGGTTTGGGTTTTGGGGTACATGGGTATTTTTAGGGTTCAGGGGTAGGTTTGGGTTTTGGGGGACAGGGGTATTTTAAGGGTTCAGGGCTAGGTTTGGGTTTTGGGGTACAGAGGTATTTTTAGGGTTCAGGGCTAGGTTTGGGTTTTGGGGTACAGGGGTGTTTTAGGGTTCATGGGTAGGTTTGGGTTTGGGGTACAGGGTTATTTTTATAGTTCAGGGCTAGGTTTGGGTTTTGGGGTACAGGGGTATTTTAAGGGTTCAGGGCTAGGTTTGGGTTTTGGGGTACTGTGGTATTTTAGGGTTCAGGGGTAGGTTTGAGTTTTGGGGTACAGGGGTATTTTTAGGGTTCAGGGCTAGGTTTGGGTTTTGGGGTACAGGGGTATTTTTAGGGTTCAGGGGTAGGTTTGGGTTTTGAGGTACAGGGGTATTTATAGGGTTTAGGGCTAGGTTTGGGTTTTGGTGTACAGGGTATATTTATAGGGTTAAGCTGGTTTAGTGTTTAAGGGTGTTGGGGTATTTTAAGGAGTAAGGGTGGGTTATGATTATGGGGTGCAGGGGTATTTAAAGGGAGCAGGGTGGACACCCGGAGCTGGAATGTACAGAACCTGGGTACAAAAATGAAATATTGGGCACAACGCTGGCTTTTTTTTCCGTAATCCCGCGCCCTGCACACGCCCCAGCACATACCCACAGCACACAATATAAGACATGGGATGAAGGGAGGAACGTACCACCCGCCCCCAGCGTTTGTCACGCCCCCAGCACACGCCCACAGCACAACGCAGACACGCCCACAAGGGACTACTTTGCTGGCACGGTTCTTTTACCTTTTAAATGTATATGGTGGGCGTCTGCATAGCCTATGTCCTTCTGCTGCAACTGCCCTTTCCAACGCTGTATTGGGTGTTGTGATTGGTGCTGTGGTTCCTGAGATTACCCGCCTCAAAGGTTTGGGCTCTCTCTTTATTATATTAGTATAGATAGATAAGCAAGCTTCAGTACATAGTCGGTTCGGGATAGCAGATTTGGATCAGACATGTAATTCAGGATTCACAATGCATGACATACACCCCCTCATAAGCGCCCACTGTGCAACAACAAACTTACCTTGACATAGTTCGCAGCATCAATTTTCCCACATTAGTGCACCCTGCTCCCTCTGGCCTTCAACTATATTGTCACGATTCGCTCCCTGTGCTCTCGTGCCCACCACCAGGGGGCCGAATTGTGGGGCTTTCCAGTGTTCTAATATGCCTCCAGACACTCACTTGTATGCATATCATGATTTCCAGGAATTTGGACACTTATTGGGAATTGACATCCATTCCTAATCCATGCCGGGTTTTGTGAAAGCCAGCCTGCATATACTTGAAGCCAGCCAACTCATGCCTGAAACTCCATTACCCAGAATTCCCTGTTCACTGCTTTGTCTCCACCCCTGCAGGCCAAGGATGGGTGGAGGAATTCAGCTCACCTGTGGCTGGCTGCTGCTAGCCTGCTCACACCTGATGCATATGTTTACTGTGAGCTCCCTTCAGGCCAAGGTTGGCCATTGTAGCTGTTTCCCGGTGAGACCGAGCCTTGTTTCCAGTGCTCCAGAGCTTTTGCTATTCTTGTTTCCTGAGCTTTAGTTATGGCGTGTTCCTGACCTGCTGCAGTTTTCCTTGTTCCTGAATTAGCACTGCCTGCAGTGCTACCTTGACCTCTGAGCCTTAGTATTGCTTGTACCTGAACTGCAGCATTTTCCCTTCCCCTGAATTAGGACAGCTTGCAGTTCTACCTGGTTTCCTGGGTTCATGAGCTATAGCTATTCCTTGTACCTGAATTAGCACTTCCTGCAGTGCTACCTGGTTTCCTGGGTACCTGAGCTATAGCTATTCCTTGTACCTGAATTAGCACTGCCTGCAGTGCTACCTTGTTTCCTGAGCTATAGCTATTCCATGTACCTGAATTAGCACTGTCTGCAGTGCTCTTGTTTCCTGAGTTCCTGAGCTATAGTTATTCTTTGTTCCTGTTCCTGGGCTTCAGCTATTTCTTATTCCTGATTTGCACTTTATACAGTGCTCTCTTGACTCCTTGTTTCCTGAGCTGTAGCTAATTCCATGTTCCTAAACTAGCACTGCCTTCAGTGCTACCTTGACTCCTGAAGCTTTAGTAATTTCCCTGTCCCTGAACTAGCACTGCCTGCAGTGCTACCTTGACTCCTGAAGCTTTGGTAATTCCCTGTTCCTGAACCAGCACTGTCTGCAGTGCTGCCTTGACTCCTGAGCCTTAGCTCAATTCGTGTTCCTGCCCCAGCACTGCCTTCTATGCTACTTTGTTTTCTTGATTCCTTAACCTGCTCTATTCTAGTAAACCCTTGTAGCCTACCCTTCTGTATATCCCGTTCCAGTCCCTGCCTTTCTTCCCATTTCCTTGGTTCCAGTTCTAGTTTGCTGCCTTCTATTCTGCTGTCTTACTTCTGTTACCTTGTATGTTTGTTACCTACTTTCTGCCAAGTGTGCCCTGTGATTTCCTTCCTTTCCTGTTAAGCACTACTCCTTGCTAGCTCCTTGTCTATTGTGCTTGTGTTTAGTTCTACCCCCTTGCCGTTACTGCCTTGCGTGTTCCTGTTTGATCACCAGGATCCGTGGGCACAGCTGACTACCTAGGTGGTGCTTCTTGTTCACTGTGTGTATTGTCTTTGAGTTACATTTATAACATCACCATAGGTATAAGCTCCACAGACCCTGCCTTTGCATGCATATCCTACTTGTGGGTATTTGCAGTCTGTATCTGTAACAGCAATTGTGGGTAAGAAACTTACCAAGCTTCAGTCTTACCATGTGGAGCTCCTGAGAACTTTACCCCACCCCCCCTTTATTGTTAATGTTGTTTCATATATATATATATATATATATATATATATATATATATATATATATATATATATATATCTTGCACATTCGTCCCGGGTGTAGCTATTCTGAATGCTAAATTGCCTTGTGAGTGCCCTTCCTTTCTGAGTCTTAGCCATCTTGTTCCTTCGTGCAGGCTTTCCCTTTGGATCTCTTTTCTCCTCTGACTTCTTGTATGATCCTGGGCAGTGCTGTACTCCTCTTTCTGTGTACGTTTTTCTACCCACTTCCCAGTCCTTGCCCAAGTCCCTGACTGTGTTCCCCACATAGTCCCGGACAGTCCCTGACATATATCTTCTATACGTAGCCCAAGCACCCCATATCTGCTCACTTTTCCGTGGGCATCCCAGGCTCTGGTATATCATCTGTTCTGCCCTGTAGCACCAGTCAAGGTCTTTCTTCCAGGCTGCGAGTGTGGGGAGTGTCCCTGCTCCCCATGCTCGGGTGATGTTCCTCTTGGCCACCCTTCCCGCCAGAGCTAGCCAGGTCTTGGCCGATTGCGGCCACGTAGTTTCGCCAGTCACACCCTAGATGAGCCACCTTGGCTCAAGTGGGACGTCCTCACCCACCAATTTCATCATTACTCGTGTTATACATTCCCAGTATGTTTGAATCCTAGGGCATGACCATAGTATATGAAAGAAGGGCCCTGTCTCTCCACCCCCCCGCACGCATTCGTCAGTCTTGCACTATTTTTGTCCTTTCCCAACATTAAAATATTATCCAGGAAGAACTTCACCTCCTTTATTTTGCATAAGATCCTATACAGCTGTGTTTGATAAACTGCTGCAGCGCACACCAACACAAATGGCATGCATTTAAATTGAACACACCCCAAGGATTAATAAATGTTGTATATTTTCTACCCTCTGCTGATGATATGCTATATATAGGTCAATTGTTGAAAACGGGAAACATCGGTTACATCGCAGTGTTTACTCCGCAATACCTTTACAACGCGGGTATTACAATGCAAGTCCTTACAATGACTTTCGCTGGATGGCGCTCTAACCTAAGGAATAGTATGATTTACTATTCCAACACCTTCCCTACTGTACTTAGACTGGAGTTGGAATAGTAAATCATACTATTCCTAAGTACAGCGCCCTACAGCGCAAGTCGTTGTAGAGACTTGCCTTGTAATGCCTGCATTATACCGCGATGTAACGTCGCATATTCGTTGAAAACCATTTTGCCCTTTTTGTCAATAACATTTATAGTATTCAGTAAGGGATATCTCTCCTCAATGAACTCATTCAAATATCGTAGATCCACACACAAACTAATTTTTTTTGGACCATCTTGCAATTAAAATGCAGAATATCCTATCAGAGGCATCAACTGGCTCTATTACATCAGCTTGAATAAAGCTCCTTAGCTAGCTCTTCTCTCAATAAAATTGGAATGCTCCAGAGCCAATGCTCTTTAGGAAAAATATTTCCTTGACAGCATGTTATGCTCGAATCCCATCAGTTTGCCAGTCCTACCAGTTAAAACCCAACGGTATCTTTTTAACATACATTTACCTAGTCTGTTTCCCTTTCTGCCACAATCAAGCTTACAGCTTGCTGTTAGGATTCAGTTAAAACAATGTGTAAATTCCTTCGATGCATCCATCCCACCAACATAAAATGTTATTGTTTTTAAACTTGCACATTAAGGTTTTGTACTCCAACATATAATTTCACACTATACACTTCTGATCTAATATCTGCCAGAAACAACTTCCATCCAGTTTTTCAAACAAACTTTTTCTTCCACACATCTTCTTAAATGATGGTATACAGTAATCCAGAGTCCGCTACTACATGTATTCCAAACTCACCTACTTTTATGTAATAGACTGTTTTAGTTTTTTCACTTTTTTCATCAACATTCAAGATTACTATTTCTGTTAAATTCTTTTTCTCCCTTAAATCATTATCACTGGATAGCCAATTTTCATGATCTATTTCCATACATTTTCAGAATTTTTTTATGGGTTGTGATTAGTAATTTCAGACCTGTAACACCTCAGGCTCCCGCGTCTTGTTTGTGGAGATACTATCTTTATATTTTTTTTCTAAATCTTTATCTGTAATCTCATAATTTACATGAATTTGGACATCTTCTCAATACATTAGCCTGCCTAAAGATTGCTGAAATGTTCTTACATTTAGAGTCACCTTTGATCTGCACTTGTTCCTGAATACTTCGATTTGATGCATGCATAACAACTTGTTCTCTGATGAAGTGGTAATGAAGAAAGTCAGTTTCTTTAATGCGTTAACATACTCATCAAATGTTTCACTTTTTCCCTACTTTCTGTGAAAGAACTTATAACGAGTGGTTCCAATGCACCCTTGGTAGCAAAGTAACTGTCCAAATCAGCCAAAGCATTATCACAATCAGGGGCATCTCCAGCACCACCTTCTTTTGGGTCTTGTTTGTAAACCCTTAATGCTGGGCATAAGAAGTATAGTTGAATAAAAAAATAATTCTCTCCTGAATCCCGTTTTTTTCCTGATCAATAGACCATATTTCAAGAAGTATTTTTTTATTCAGTCCATTTTCAATGGAGCGCTAATTGTAATACTTTTGTGTTGAGATATTGAAGCCGGAGCGGTAATTTTAGTATAGCACATTACTTGATTGTGCTAATTGGCATCTTGGGCATTGGTGAACTAATGTGGTCTTGAACTGGACATTTTCATATAGAACATCACACAGTTTGCTCCTCAGGACATGAAGACATAGAAAAATGGAGTTGTGCCTATAATCATGGAGGATACTGTAAAGTCTGTAAATAGAAATAGTGCCATGAATGATACATTTATTGTAATCAGAGTATGTGGACACAGCTCTTGTACTTTACAATAATCCAGGTTTATGCCCCGACAACACATGCAAATGAAGAGGCAGATCAATGTTAGGATCAAGTCCTTGCTGAAATTGACAGAAAATGCAAATGGGATGTACTTCTAATGGTTGGACAAAGGAAAGTCAAAGTTGGCAGTGGAAAATATGGCAACATAGTTAAGCACAAGGTTACTGGAAGCAGAAATCATGAGGAGAAAACAGATTGTCTGTTTCTGGCAGTTTAATGACCCCATCATGACAAGTAATGCCATTCAGCAGATTATAGAGCAGTTCACAAATTGATCAGTTTTAAAGTTCAAGTCAAGCATAAGAAAAGGAACATGGTCATTTTACATCCAATATGTAATATGGAAAATATATATCCCCCCTTTAAGCATAGTTTAAAATCCCAATTTGAAATGGTGAATGTGATTTCTAGGACCCCAGAAGAACTATGGATAGAAATAAAAAACTCATCATGGATGAAACTCAGAGGGGCTACTCAAGAAAAAAGCAAAAAATCCCAGTTGATAACAGAACAGACAGCAGAAACTACAGAGAAAATCAGGAGTCCAAAATTATAAAATAATAAGGTGTTTTACAAAGAATTGTGTTACAACTTACATGGCAGAGCTGGTAGAGTCAAAGACTAATATTACAACAACATTTGCAAGGACAGTGAAGATGGAAACAAATATGGAAAATCAAGGAGGTGAAAATAATATTCTAAATACCTCTACAGTGGGGATGTCAACCTTCCAGATATTTTAGTGGATATTAGTTAGTTAGTTAACCTTACTAATGGAAAAAGGTATCCGATCAGCCCTAAAATCATTGCCAAGAAGTGAAGCTGCAGTATTCATGGCATTGCAACAGAAATACTACAAACCACATAAGAAGATTCAGTCAAACCTAGCAAACTGTCGCAACAGATTGGAAGATATTAGTCTACATTCCAATACTAAATTAAGGATATCTTCCAAATCGTACAAACTACCATAAAAGTTCCCTAATTTCACATGTCAGCAGGATAATACACGAAGCTTGCAGGAATAGGAACTATCACGGCAGATATCATTTCGGTAATGAGAAGGACAAGGAATACCAAAAGGAAATTAGCATGTGCTTTATTGAATACAGCAATACCCATGATTGTATAGACCATATAAAACTGTGGAACATTTTTAGGAAATGGGTACCTAGAACATCATATTGTTCTCATTTATCACCTACAGACTCAAAAGGACAAAACATATTAAACAGACTGGTTCGATATTGGCAAAATTGGTAGACAAGGTTGCAGGCTATCACTCTGCATATTCAACTTGGATGCAGAATGCATAGTGAGAGAAGCTGGTCTGAAAGATGTACATGGATTGAAAATTGGCAGAAGAAACTCCACAACCTTCAGTAAGCTAATGACACAACTCTTATTACTGAAAGTTAAGGAAACTAAGAACCTCTATACTAGAAGTCAAGAAACATAGCAAAAGATTGTGGCCATGACTAAAAGTATAAAACTCTAAAGTGATGAGAACAGGTGCAGTTACAGATTTAAAAGCTGAAGGTGAAGATCCAGAAGTGGGACACAGGTTCTCTTCCAGGGGATACTCATCAATAGTCATAAGCACTAAATAGTCCCGACCACACGCCGGGACCCCAGAGCAAATAAAAATACATACATATTTGTATGACTAAAGAGTTAAAAGTACAGAGTACCCTCAAACGTACATGTATATACACATACATGCAGTCTAAAACACCAAAGGCTAAAATGCCAAAATTACATTGAATTTTTCATTTAAAATAAACATATATCTAATAGCATTTCTGTAACATACCACATGCACACTTTCTCTTTCTAAAGCATAGCCTTTATTTTCAAAGAAAACGGCAAAGTAATAGAAGGCATGTTAGCCCATAGGTTGCACAGATAAACCACATCAATAAACTGGCACCGTGCCTTTAAGACCTCCAAAACCTCCATGCGCCATCATACCCCACAGGTGACAGGCTAATAGCATTGAGCTCGTCCGTTTTTGACTTTCTGTCTAGAATTGGTACTTAGAAGTCATTTTTTTACCCTGTGTCACATGCAACCTCTCCAATAGGAATTAGAGGGTCAGTGGTAGCTGATCTGGGGCCGCTGAGAGGACAGACTGACTCTCCCTCAGATGGCCAAGGGCTCCCTTTGATGGTGGATAAAATGTCTTCATTTGTTAAAAGGGGTTCTCTTTCATCAGGACCTTCCCTGCCGGACACCCATCGTGAACGCATCCATCCAGGGATGGGGAGCTCTCTTCAAGTTCAGGGAGTGTGGTTGGAAGCGGAGAAGGGTATCACATCAACATGTTGGAACTGAGGGACGTAAATCTAATGCTCAAGTCATTCTACCCTTCCAACCAGGCATACTTCCTGTTAGTACAAATGGACAATACCACCATCATGCATTACCTGAACAAACATGGAGGAACCAGGTCAAGGTCCCTACCGCTAGAAGCTCAAGCCATGTGGAAGTGCTACTGGTGAGAGAGTTGGCCATATCTGCGATAAATCTCCTGGGCACACTCAATGTTCAAGCAGATGCCGTCAGTCGCAACTTCGTCAAAGCTCACGACTAGGTGTTAAACAACGAATTTGCACAAGGCATTTTCCAACGATTGGGAACTCCAGATATCGATCTGTTTGCGGACGCAACAAAAGTAAAATGCTGCGTCTTCGCATCCAGTTATCCCCAACCAGGCTCCAGAGGCAATGTGCTTTTGATCAGCTGGTCAGAGACATTATTTTATGCTTTTCCTCCAATACGGCTCATTCCTTCTTCACCTGTCCAAGACACCCACAGGAGGTTGCTATGCCGGCTGGATCTACTCTCTAAACGGGGGGAAGGTGTTCCATCCCAGTCTTCCCTCTCTGAGCTTGATGGCATGGCTCCTGAGGTTCTCCAATATGGACATCTAAGTCTTCCACCAGACTGTTTGAACATTTTGAAAGAATCTAGGAGGTCATCCACACGGAAGTCATATGCTCTCAAATGGAAGAGTTTCTATTTGTCGTCCACCAACAATGGTCATAATCCCATCATAGGGCAGGAACATGTTATCCTTCCCTACTTATTGTATTTGGCCAAATCTGGACTCCAGTTTGCATAGATAAAAGTGCACCTGGGGGCCATTACAGCATATCTGAAGTCACCCACACAGGTTTCCTTTTTTCAGATGCCTGTAGTTAAGGACTTCCTTGAAGGGTTAAAGAAGGTCTACCCTCTCCGCCCCGTCCCCCCGGTTAGGTCTCCGTCCCTCCTTGGGAGCCTAATGTAGTACTTTCTAAATTAATGGGTCCTCCCTTCGAACCCATACATAATGCGTCCCTACAGCACCTGGCTTGGAAGACCGCTTTTTTGTGTGGCAATTACCTCTTCTCACAGAGTTAGTGAGGTCCAGGCTCTGTGTTCTAAGGGGTCTTATCTGCTTTTCCATTCCAATAGGGTGGTCTTGAGGACACATCCTAGTTTTTTACCAAAGGTTATTTCTGATTTTCATATTAATCAGTCGACAGCCACGGCCCGTGGAGCGAGTTGCTGTGGGGCAGAGAGGCGGGGCGGGGGAGGGGCAGAGTGGGGGGTGCTAAAACCCGGCATATGGATTATTGAAGGTAAGTAAGCAATTTAATTAATAAAACGAATTTCGTAGCTTGCCCTGCATCGCAAAAAATGCGATGCAGCGCACGCTACGAAATTCGTTTTAATAATTAAATTGTTTACTTACCTCCAATAATCCATATGCCGTTTTTTAGCACCCCCCACCCTGCCCCTCCCCCGCCACTCTGCCCCACTGCAACTCCGTCCACGGGCCGCGGCTGTCAGTCAATTACCCTACCTACTTTTTTCCCACACCCGTCCACTTCTCCAGAGAGGTTGTTACATTCTCTTGATATCAAAAGGGTTCTTAAATTCTACCTTGATAAAACCAAAAACATCAAGAAATCGGACCGTTTATTTATAAATTATGGTTCTATGTGCACTGGTTTCCCTTACTAAAAACAAAACATCTCCTGATGGATAGTGTCTTGCATTTGCTTCTTTTACCAGTTAGCCAGCAAACAACTCCTTGGTAAGCTGACGGCTCATTCTACAAGGGGAAATGCCTCCACTACAGCCCTCCTCAGAAATGTACCCATTGCAGAAATATGTAACCCTGCCACATGGCGATCGTAACACACCTTACTCGCCATTTTTGCTTGGGTTCCGACACTCAGGCAGATGCCCTGTTTGGGCAAGCCTTGTTAAGAAACCTTTTAGGGTAAATTACCCTTAGTGTGGTTAACTGCTTTGGTGTTAGTCCGCAGATGCTAGGGATGGGCTTGCTATTCTATTCATTGCTTATGACTATTGATGAGTATCCCCTGGAAGACAAGGATATGTTACTTATCTGTAGTCCTAGTTCTCTTCCAGAAATATACTCATTAAATTCATTAGCAACGTATGAATACCGTATGCAGTAGAACTCTTATGGCTTCATATCATTAAACTTTTTGATACACCATATAAAAGACCTAATCTAACTGTCACTTGTGGGGCATGATGGCAGCATGAATGTCTTGGAGCTCTTAAAGGCACAGCACCAGTTTATTCTGTTGTGGTTTATCTATGCAGACTATGGGCTAACATGCCTTCCATTACTTAGCCTTTTTCTTTGCAAATAAAGGATATGCTTTAGAAAGTGAAAGTGTGTATGTCCTCTGTTACAGAAATGCTATTAGATTTATGTTTATTGTAAATGAAAAATTCAATGCAATTATGGTATTTTAGCCTTCTTTGTGATTTAGACTGCATTTACATGTATGTGTATATACATATATATGTATGTTTGAGGATACTTTATACTTTTAACTCTTTAAACATATATATGATTTTATTTTTATGCTCCGGGGTCCTCACGCGTGGGCGGGACTATTCAGTGCTTATAACTTTGATGAGTATACCCCTGGAAGAGAACTAGGATTACAGGTAAGTAATTTATCATTCGGTCATCTGCGATCATTAATCAATTATGAAGATTGCAGCAGTCAAGACATACGCCACAGATTACCACTGGACAGAGCTGCAATGAATAATTGAAAAAAGAGGTTTCAAATGCACTGATGTAGCTAAAAGAACCAAGGCCAGATTGGTACAAGTGATGATATTCATCTTTACAGTGCACAGATGCAAATGTTGAACAATGAGAAAAAAGAAAAGGAAGAACATAGATGCCTTTGAACTGTTGTGTTGGAGAAGACTTTGCCAATACAGTTGAAAACACGGAAATCAAATTGGAGTCTGTTTGGTCAAAACAAGCCAGAACTTTCACTCAAAACACAGATGACCAGATTGTATATCTCGTACTTTGGAAAATTAACGTAAAGACCATTCCCCTAGAAAAGAAATGTGAACACCTGTCACACATACCCCTACCAGTAGTACCCGATACCACCAGCTTTCAGATGAATCCTCACCAAGGCCTTGTGCTTTATGGATACAAAGAATCCATCACTCTGGTACGCAGACATCAGTGGGAACCAGCGGGGAAACAACGGAGACTCACTCCTTGGCATGGAGACTGATGTCCTTGTGGTAATTTAGGGGTCAGCCATGGATGCACCCGCGACGTCCGAGGTACCCCCTCTGCAGTGCTGATGTTTCAATCTGCTTCCATCTACCCTAAATTCTACCCACAGTGCGTTTGGTTGGTTGTTAGCGGAGACAGAATGGATTGCAATTGCAGTGAATTCTAATAAAAGGTGGAGCTTAACATTTTTACCATATAGAATATTTAACAGTGTCCGTTCCAGTCCGGGATAATGTGAGATATATTTAATAATTAGGTGTGCATTAAAGATTGGCACTTAATTGCATTAACGTTTATGGTTTTATTGTATTTTTTTCTACCCATATAATTCAAGACATTTCCGTTTATAACAAAATTTGGTAGTAAGTGTTAAACCAAGGAGAAGACTTAAAAAATATTTCTTTGCGAATTTATTGGAATGCACTGTACATTTAGAAGGGCGGGCAGGGATAGGTTTTTGGATTCCCAGGCCAGTCAATATAATATCTATTAATCTTTCAGTTTCTGTATATAGAGTCTCATAATTTTTAAAATGCATTGTTATAGCAATTATTAAATTGGAAATGTTGTCCATTCCATTATCACTGTCTTGCCCTTGGACCGGGAGGCAGCTCCACATAACACAGGAGATTTTATTAAAATGCTGACCTTTAAATGAGATGAAAAGGCAGATACTGCCGCAATATAACAAGTAGAGGAGACATCCCGTAAAACTACATTAGAAGGAGAGACCAAATTAGGATGGTTATGCACTTTTCATTCAAAGTACCTGAAAAGGATCCAAGCTCATCTGCTGCTGGGAGGCAGTGTAGCTGTGTCCAGATGAGCAGATTATAGAATTTGTCATTTCTTTGCACAAGGACCCATGATCATGTTCTTAAAACCAATTCATGATTTAAGGCTATCCACAATGAGTATGTGTCCCGAGGTGGTTGGGACGTTGGGATTTGGACTGGGGGTTGTTGCTTCTACAGGTGGGGCTGATGAAAAGAGGAACACAGGCGCCTTCAGTAACGGTTTTAACGAAGGCTTTATTGGGACGTAAGTCTTTTTCATGAAACACAGTCTTTTGAATAGGGACAAAGAAAAGTAATCCTCTTGCGTTGACTCGTTGGCTTCGGGACGTCAGGTGGTCGAGGTCCACACCGGGAGTCGTCTTTTGGTTCCGCTCCGGTACCGGCAAAGGAAAGGAAACGAGGGTCAGGACAAAATATTGTTGTGATACGTTCTCAAGGGACCGGGAGTGAGGGAGTAACCGCCATGAGTTCATGCACTACTTAATCTACCCCTAACAGGTGGGGAAAGGAAGTGCTCGTGCGGGGGTACAGGATAGAGGGCTTTTCTACAGAAACGTTCACTGCTGTTTCTTCCGCCCGACCCAACCCGCTACCCGGCCCCGTACCTCTTGGAGCCACGCTTCTCCCGTGGGAACGTGGCGGGGCGAAGCGTGAAACCGTTGGCCTCCTGGCTTGTCGTTCTCCTTCCGCTCCGAGTCCTGGAAACTCCCGTCGTCTTCCACGTGTGCCTCCGCTCCTTGGGAAACGCCGTCCGCCGAGAATTCTGTCTTTCCGGCTTTTGACGCCGCTACGCCCTCAGGGGGTGGAGACTCGTTACCTGGCTCAGAAGTGTTAAAGGGGCCTTCCGAATTACTAATCGGAATCCAGACTGAGTCGTCCTCTTCGGTCCACGAAGCTGATGTATTCTGTGGGGACAAGGTGCAGGGTAAAAGAGGTGTGGCTGTCCACCATTCGGCAGTAGTCTGAGGTTCCGGCCCCCGTGCCCCGTCACAGTATGCATAATGCCAATTTCATGAAATGAATTAATTGGAGCTCTTTGCAGGTCTGTTAGCCATTCTAAAAAACAGAATGGATTTTGCCATTTGATGGCTCCACAAGCCATGGCTTACTAAGCATGTTAGTGCAGGTGGGCTTTTGTGAAGGGTTAAGCATGGTTCCTTGAATTTTCTCCCCACCGGATAGAGGTATCCCAGTGCCCTCCCTATCAAGTTCATCCACAACTGTGGAGGCAAATCTGCCTGTAAACTGGAAGGCAGTAATAGTTTAGTCCTACTGCCACACGCCATCTTTGCATTTGCAAGATCTAGGATCACACTAGCATTCACTAGAACAACGCAATGCTTTTAAGTGCTGGAGCGCTCCCATGCACTAACACATGCCTTTTGTTGTAAGTTTTCTCCGCCAGTAAGTGGCACTCTAAGTCTAATGTCTTATCTCACATTAGGGAACTGCTGGCACTGATCCCGCATGCTTTTTCCTTTACTCATCAGAGGAGCAGCAGTTGGAGCCGGAAGGACCTTCTGTGAACATTTAACTGTTTTCACTCCTAATAATTTTGTATTTTTCACTACTGGCATGTCTGAAGAGACTGTATTTTTTTAACACATTGTCTTTGTAGAATTTTGAAAGATGGGCATCAGCCCAGCCGCGGCCCATGCAGATAAGAGAGGTGGGGCGGTCTGGCCGGGTGGGGGGGATTCGACAGACGACCCCAATGGAAAATTAAATAAATAATACATGTTCCATGGTTATCATCTGTCAAAAACCACCCCACCCGGCCCCCCGCTCTTACCTGCATGGGCCGCGGCTGTAACAGCCATCGTGGCAGGAGCCGTTGATTAGTGGTTTAAGTACAATATCTGAAGATAGACTTGTGAGTTCAATGAGTCACTGTGTGATCGTGGGCAAATAACTTAAGATCATTATACTCCAGTTTCCTTATGTACATCAATAGCAAGAGGTGAATTGAAAAGAAAACTTACACTTAACCAAGGCACAGGTGCCTCTTAAAGATGGGTAGGCCTGTAGTAGTGAGCCGGGATAGGGGAACGTTTTGGCAAAATGTGGAATATGTCCAATTCAAGAGGTTCCGCATAACAGACATGCCTACAAAATGCATTTTATTCTGAGTTCCTAATTCCGAGCCTACACTGCCTGCTGTGGGGCACTTGTGCATTGTTTCAGCTAACCCAATTGCTCAGCTCCTATTGGCCCAGAACAGACTGACTAAACACCAAACAATCTGTCTGGCTAAAGAACCATCGCTTCTGAAAGATGATTAGGTGGATGTGGGCAGGAACTTCCCTGTGTTAGGAAAGTGGTTTAAACCTCGTTTTCTGCTTAGCCTTAAGTGCTCAATTTGAGCGGGTGTTTTCCAGTGCTCACCACTGGCACTTAATTGGTTTCCGGTGCTGGGCACTTAACTATCATCACCACACTTATGACACTCTACCACATAGTGGCCCTGCTCATCTAATTTAGAGATGAGCAGAACAATGGTTGTTTATGAATACAATATACATTGAAAAAATACTTATACCTGCCTCTCCAGCCACTCCTTTGTCATTGGGGACCTGGAATAGTCTGAACTGTTGTACTTATAGGCGAGCAAGATGGTTGGTAGCTGGTTTGGTACCGCCATTGGCAGCGATGATGGGGCAATGGGTGGTGCAAGCTGCAGTGGCCTCCTGGTCAGGGCCCGGCACTTGTTATTTTACAAATTAAGCACTGCTTTCCTCAGATATAACAATGTTCAGACAGGGATGTGTTCCCTACCTGTTCATAGCAGTGCAAAGAAGCTTGTATCAACAACCTCTGCAGTGGTAGTCATGGATCCTCTCATGGCGTGCTTCAGAATGCATTAACCGTCCCAAACCACTTACCTCTCAGTGGCGTAACGAAACTTGAGGGGGCCCCCCTGCAAACTACATGGAGGGGGCCCCCCTCCCATCCTCCGTGCCAGTCTAGAGCTCTCAGGCCAGCGACCCGCCATACTGCAGGGGATGCGGGGCGATTGTTACGCCACTGTCACCAATGCAGCCGTTATAAGTAACACTGGATGGTGGAGGTAAAGGTTGGGCTTAGTCTGCCAGCAGGCTATCATAGGTGGTGGTTCATTCATTACAGGGTCCCTGCCATCAGTACGCCAGGGAAGTTTGCCCAATTCTAGGTGGGTTTCCTGATGCAGACTCCTGTCATGATATACAACATCGGGCCCACTCATCATTCAGTTTTGACGAAAAGTGCATCCACTGCTCCTTCTCGTTCCCGTTTTAAAACATTAGACAAAGCGACAATGCAGTATTTCAAAAGCAGATGTAAAGACAAAGAGCACATTTTGATAATACATTTTTATTAGTAGACAATAGCAATCTTAAGAGGCATTGCATAGCTTCATACACACTGTGACCCCAATTCCCTCACATTCTCTCTCTCTCTCTCTCTCTCTCTCTCTCTCTCTCAATGAGTCAGTCTCTCTCTCTCAGTCAGTCAGTCAGTCTCTCTCTGTCATTCAGTCAGTCTGTCAGTCTCTCTCTCTCTCTCTCTCTCTGTCAGTCTGTCTGTCATTTGGTCTCTCTCTCTCTGTCAGTTTCTCAGCCAGTCAGTCTCTCCGTCAGTCAGTATACAGACTCTGAGTCAGTCAGTCTCTACTCTCTCTCCACTCTATCTCTCTCTCTCCATTCTCTCTCTCAACTCTGTCCACTCTATCTCCACTGTCTCTCCCTCCACTGTCTCTCCCTCCACTGTCTCTCTCTCCACTCTCTCACTCTCTCTACTCTCTCTCCAGTCTCTCTACTCTCTCTCCACTATCTCCACTCTCTCTCCACTCTCTCTCTCCACTGTCTCTCTCTCCACAGTCTCTCACTCACTCCCTTCTCTCTCTCTACTCTCCCTTCTCTCTCTCTACTCTCTCTCCACTCCCTCTACAATCTCTCCACTCTCTCTCCGCTCTCTCCACTCTCTCTCTCCCTTCTCTCTCTCTACTCTCCCTTCTCTCTCTCTACTCTCTCTCCACTCTCTCTACTCTCTCTACTCTCTATCCACTCTTTCTCTCTCCACTCTTTCTCTCTCCACTCTCTCTCTCTCTCCACTCTCTCTCTCCACTCTCTTTCTCCACTCTCTCTCTCTCCACCCTTTCCACTCCCTCTCTCTCCACTCTCTCTTTCCACTCTCTCCATTCTCTCCTCTCTTCCAACTCTCTCCTCTCTCTCCTCTCTCTCCACTCTCTCTCTCTCTCTCCTCTCTCTCTCTCTCCACTCTCTCTCTCTCCACTCTCTCTCTCTCCACTATCTCTCTTCACTTTCTCTCTCTCCACTCTCTCTCTCCACTCTCTCTCTCTCCACTCTCTCTCTCTCCACTCTCTCTCTCTCCACTCTCTCTCTCTCCACTCTCTCTCCACTCTCTCTCTCTCCACTCTCTCTCTCTCTCTCTCTCTCTCTCCACTTTCTCTCTCTCTCCACTCTCTCTCTCCACTCTCTCTCTCCACTCTCTCTCTCTACTCTCTCTCTCTCTCCACTATCTCTCTCTCCACTTTCTCTCTCTCCACTCTCTCTCTCTCTCCTCTCTCTCTCTCTCTCCACTCTCTCTCTCTCTCTCCACTCTCTCTCCACTCTCTCTCTCTCTCTCCACTCTCTCTCTCTCTCCACTCTCTCTCTCCACTCTCTCCACGTTCTCTTTCTCCACTCTCTCTCTCTCCACTCTCTCTCTCTCCACTCTCTCTCTCCACTCTCTCTCTCTACTCTCTCTCTCTCTCCACTATCTCTCTCTCCACTTTCTCTCTCTCCACTCTCTCTCTCTCTCTCTCTCTCTCTCTCTCCACTCTCTCTCTCTCTCTCCACTCTCTCTCCACTCTCTCTCTCTCTCTCCACTCTCTCTCTCTCTCCACTCTCTCTCTCCACTCTCTCCACGTTCTCTTTCTCCACTCTCTCTCTCTCCACTCTCTCTCTCTCCACTCTCTCTCCACTCTCTCTCTTTCCACTCTCTCTCTATCTCCACTCTCCCTCTCTCTCCACTCTCTCTCTCCACTCTCTCCACTTTCTCTTTCTCCTCTCTCTCTCTCCACTCTCTCTCTCTCCACTCTCTCTCTCCACTTTCTCTCTCTCCACTCTCTCTCTCTCTCTCTCCACTCTCTCTCTCTCCACTCTCTCTCTCTCCACTCTCTCTCTATCCACTGTCTCTCTCCGCTGTCTCTCTCTACTCTATCTCTACTCCCTCTACTCTCTCTACTCTCTCTCTCCACTCTCTCTCTCTCCACTCTCTCTCTCTCCACTCTCGCTCTCCACTCTCGCTCTCCACTCTCTCCACTCTCTCTCCACCCTCTCTCTCTACTCTCTTTCTCTACTCTCTCTCCACTTCTCTCTCTTGCTCCACTCTCTCTCTTGCTCCACTCTCTCTCTTGCTCCGCTCTCTCTCTTGCTCCACTCTCTCTCTTGCTCCACTCTCTCTCTTGCTCCACTCTCTCTCTCTTGCTCCACTCTCTCTCTCTTGCTCCACTCACTCTTGCTCCACTCTCTCTCACTCCACTCTCTCTCTCTCAATCCACTCTCTCTCTCACTCCACTCTCTCTCACAAAGTAGTGTGCGTTGCCATGGGTGTCCGCAGAAATGTTTCCAGGGGGAGGGGGGGGCACATTTTTTACTTCATCACCATCCCCCTTGCACCCTTCTCGCCCTCTGCCTTGCACCCTTCTCCCCCTCCGCCTTGCACCCATTTCTACCTTGCACCATTCTCCCCTCTGCCTTGCACCCTTCTCCCCTCTGCCTTGCACCCCTCTCCCCTCTGCCTTGCACCCTTCTCCCCTCTGCCTTGCACCCTTCTCCCCTCTGCCTTGCACCCTTCTCCCCTCAGCCTTGCACCCTTCTCCCCCTCTGCCTTACACCCTTGTCCCCCTCCGCCTTGCACCCTTCTCCCCCTCCGCCTTGCACCCTTCTCCTCTCCGCCTTGCACCATTCTCCCCTCTGCCTTGCACCCATCTCCACTCTGCCTTGCAGCCTTCTCCTCTCTACCTTGCACCCTTCTCCCCTCTGCCTTGCATCCTTTCCCCTCTGCCTTGCACCCTTCTCCCCTCTGCCTTCCACCCTTCTCCTCTCTACCTTGCACCCTTCTCCTCTCCGCCTTGAACCCTTCTCCCCTCCGCCTTGCACCCTTCTCCCCTCCACCTTGCACCCTTCTCCTCTCTACCTTGCACACTTCTCCTCTCTACCTTGCACCCTTCTCCCCGCTACCTTGCACCCTTCTCCTCTCTACCTTGCACCCTTCTCCCCTCTGCCTTGCACCCTTCTCCCCTCTGCCTTGCACCCTTCTCCCCTCTGCTTTGCACCCCTCTCCTCTCTACCTTGCACCCTTCTCCGCTCCACCTTGCACCCATCTCCTCTCTGCCTTGCGCCCTTCTCCTCTGTACCTTGCACCCTTCTCTCTACCTTGCACCCTTCTCCCCTCTATATTGCACCCTTCTCCTCTCTGCCTTGCACCCTTCTGCCCTCCGCCTTGCACCCTTCTCCTCTCTGCCTTGCACCCTTCTCCTCTCTGCCTTGCACCCTTCTCCCCTCTGCCTTGCACCCTTCTCCTCTCTGCCTTGCACCCTTCTCCCCTCCGCCTTGCACCCATCTCCTCTCCGCCTTGCACCATCTCCTCTCTGCCTTGCAACCTTCTCCTTTCTACACTGCACCCTTCTCCCCTATGCCTTGCACCCTTTTCGGCACCCCCTTGCCCCCCCCTGCGGACGCCCACATGGTGCTTCTAACAAGAGTGCTTACCTGAGGGCACCATTTTGCTACCTCATCCCTTCTCATATGAGCTTTGCCATGGAGAATGCTCTCTCTGGGGGCCCCCACTCCCACCCTTGTCAGGGTCCCGAGCAGTGCTCTGTGCTGCCTCCTGCTCTCTCTCTGAGGCCCCCACCCCCGTCCTTGTCAGGGTCCCGAGCAGTGCTCTGTGCTGCCTCCTCTCTCTCTGGGGCCCCCAGCCCCACCCCCGTCCTTGTCAGGGTCCTGAGCAGTGCTCTGTGCTGCCTCCTCTCTCTCTGGGGCCCCCAGCCCCTGTCTTTGTCAGGGTCCGGAGCAGCGCTCGGTGCTGCCTCCTGCTCTCTCTCTGGGGCCCCCAGCCCCGTCCTTGTCAGGGTCCCCAGCAGTGCTTTGTGTTGCTTCCTCTCTCTCTGGGACCCCCAGCCCCCGTCCTTGTCAGGGTCCTGAGCAGTGCTCTGTGCTGCCTCCTCTCTCTCTGGGGCCCCCGTCCTTGTCAGGGTCCTGAGCAGTGCTCTGTGCTGCCTCCTCTCTCTCTGGGGCCCCCGTCCTTGTCAGGGTCCTGAGCAGTGCTCGGTGCTGCCTCCTGCTCTCTCTCTGGGGCCCCCAACCCCCGTCCTTGTCAGGGTCCCGAGCAGTGCTCTGTGTTGCCTACTCTCTCTCTTAAGCCCCCAGCCACCGTCCTTGTCAGGGTCCGAAGCAGTGCTCTGTGCTGCCTCCTATCTCTCTGGGGCCCCTAGCCCCCATCCTTGTCAGAGTTCCGAGCAGTGCTGCCTCCTGCTCTCTCTCTGGGTCCCCCAGCCCCCGTCTTTGTCAGGGTCCCGAGCAGTGCTCGGTGCTGCCTCCTGCTCTCTCTCTGGGGCCCCCAACCCCCGTCCTTGTCAGGGTCCCGAGCAGTGCTCTGTGTTGCCTCCTCTCTCTCTTGGGCCCCCAGCCACCATCCTTGTCAGGGTCCCGAGCAGTGCTCTGTGCTGCCTCCTCTCTCTCTGGGGCCCCCAGCCCCCATCCTTGTCAGAGTTCCGAGCAGTGCTGCCTCCTGCTCTCTCTCTGGGGCCCCCAGCCCCGTCCTTGTCAGGGTCCTGAGCAGTGCTCTGTGCTGCCTCCTGCTCTCTGGGGCCCCCACCCCATCCTCTTTCTGGGCCTGGCACCTCTGACTGAAGAGAAACAATGTAGGTTGATACTTTGTTTCTCTTCAGTCAGAGGGAGGGGGCGAGGGACTCAGAGCAGGCTGCAGACACTGCACCTGCTTTAGAGGGAGAGAGGCTTGCTTAAGCGCAAGCCTCTCTCTCAGCTCTCACTGAAGAGACGAGGGGGGGGCCGGGCCCCCTTTATTTATTGCAGAGAGTGAGGCCCCCCCACCGTGGGGCCTGCGGGGGCGTTTGTTACGCCCCTGTTACCTCTCCTTTTACTTGTAGACTTTATACTTGGTTTTGACCCTCTAGAGCCCCCACTGCCTTTTGGCAAGGTTTGTACTATATTAAAGAAAAAGGGGTAACCCTGTGTCCCTCAGAACCTGGGTAATTAATGGTTAAGAAAAGATTGGTTCTGTTGGGTAAGACACATTACTTTGTTATTGCTGATAAATGCAATCAATAACAAGTGCTCTCTGATACACACCTAACTTGAGAAATGAATACTCAAATTACAAAATCACGAGATCAAATGTTTGTATTGTGTAATTTATGACAGAATTCATTCAATTTATATCTGAATTACTTCATTCAAAGGTAACATACAATGCATGATAGGACTGTAAGAAAAAGTGCAATAAGGTGAATGAGTGGAGAGTGCTCAATGAGTGAAGGAATATACAGTGCAAGGGGATTTCCTATATACAGATATATACAAGTGTTTCATTGGCCAGATTTTGATTTTCAGCCAAGGAGTCCTAGTGTTCCTATTGGGATCCTGGTGGTTCTGGACCTATGACATGCATCGACGTTTCGACCTTCTTGCGCCCTAGTAGGTGGTCGCGGCGGGTTTTTCTCAAAACAGAAATACAGGTGAATATTGATGACTGTTTGAGTTTCAGACTGGGGAATCTTAGCCTGAGTCCGTGTGGCGCAATGGCCAGTCGTATCGGGGTTATGAATTAGGAATCAGTCAAGTGGGGAAGGAGGTACATCGTCCCTCCTACCAGCTGCATAAATCCGTAGCCCACTTGATTGATTCCTGATTCATAACCCGGATACGACTGTCCATTGCGCCACACGGACTCAGGCTAAGATTCCCCAGTCTGAAACCCAAACTGTCATCAATATTCACCTGTATTCCTGTTTTGATTAAGACCCGCCGCAACCACCTACTGGGGCACAAGAGGGTCGAAACGTCGACGCATGTCATAGGTCCAGAACCACCAGGATCCCAATAAGAACTCTAGGACTCCTTGGTTGAAAATCAACATCTGGCCAATGAAACACTTGTATATATCTGTATATAGGAAATCCCCTTGCACTGTATATTCCTTCACTCATTGAGCACTCTTTACTCAAAGTCACCTTTTTGCACTTTTTCTGACCGTCCTATCATGCATTGTATGTTACCTTTGAATGAAGTAATTCAGATATAAATTGAATGAATTCTGTTATAAATTACACAATACAAACATTTGATCTCACGATTTTGAAATTTGAGTATTCATTACTCAAGTTAGGTGTGTATCAGAGAGCACTTGTTCTTGATTGCATTTATCAGCAATAACAAAGTAATGTGTCTTACCCAACAGATCCTAGGTTTGTACTATAGACATACAATATACAAATACAACATATCGGTTCACCTATGCAAACAAGAAGTACACATTCCCATTCTGGTGAGACTTTCAAAATGCACTTGTTTTATTTAAAAAATTTTAACATGCGATTATAGTGGTATACTTCTGTATTGGGTGATTTATTAAAAAGTTGAAAGGTTCATGCACTTGCACTGAATATTTTAGGAGATGTGCTCTCTAAATGCAGCTCTGTTGAATAGTACCCTGCTCGCTACAAAATTACTTATTCTGTATTTTTTACAGGGCCATTATGGAAAGAAAGCTGGCTGCCTCTGTTAATATTATGGCAAAGTCCAACTCTCTGTAAGTAATAATTAACATGTGTTTAAATGATTGGCCAGCCTGTGGGGCGGGAAGGTTTGGGCCTTGTACTATTGATCCAGTGAAAAGTAACTCGGGGCGCATGGCACCTTCGCATCCATCTGCTTCACCAGTGGGACACAGAACAGCACAGAGGCTCATGGAACGTATGCATTTCCCTGTGGGTTCCCGGGTATAGTGGCAGACATAGGTTCAATTTTTGTCACATTTAGTTTGTGTAAGTTTTCCACTCCTTCTGTCTCCCTATACAAAAAACAAGCGAGCTCCAATAAGTAAGAAATTATGCAAAATATACAGTCCTGGTGTCAAATATCTTGTTTGTTGGCATTGCGAGGAGAATGATTAGAAAATAAGTGGCTCTTTGAAGAACCTCTGTTGTTAAAAAGAGACTGATTTTAAAATATATGAAGTATTGAAGTACAATTGTTTCTCATTTGAGTGCAAACTCAGATTATAAATTAGTCATTGATTCCTCGAAACCCTAACAGATCGAACCCTTAAGCAGGTGTACTTGCACCATTAGTCTCTTGCTAAATGGAAACGTTCAGTGTGCAGGTGGAGATTATCCCCAGCTGCCTCTTGTAAATTAGCCCCTTCTAAAACTTCCCTGCCCCTGACCAGACATGCTCTCTTTATTAATGGGTGTAATATTGGGCTGCTTTACAGTTTTACAGAGATGCTTAAGCTACTAATGAAAGTGCTGAGATCTTTAGGGACCAATGCACCTGTCCGCATCAGAAGGTATTCAGATTAGACAAAACATGACTCTTGGAAAATACTGAGTTTTGGAGTACTAAAATACAAATGAGGCACACAGAAGTGATCAGGCACCTCTGTCTAGTTTCATGAAGTAACTCAGGGCACAATGCATTTGATGACCCACGTAGCTCGTAGCTAACCAATGTCTGTCCCAGATGAGTTAAGATTGAACAGAGCAATTGATTCCTGTTGTACTGCACTTGCAAACAGTTTGTTTGACCTGGGTTCCTGCTACACATCTTCAGATTCATATTGAAAGCAGGCATCAGTTTGGAACTGTTTAGTCTGGCTATTGGTTATACAGAAGAACAAAAGCTAGAGGTACAGTCCATAAACAGAAATCAACGTGTGAGGGCAAAGCAACATTGATCATGTTGGTGCAATTGTCAGCTGTGTTTGCTCCCAAAACCTTAGTGGATGTCCCTTCTGCCGGCCCTACACTCTTTTCTGCCTCATGGAAAACCCTTGTTGTAGGCCAGTCTGCCATAGTAACTATGGCATTTCAGGGCAGAGAGAGTCCTTAAATATCACTATGGACTGCAAGAAAACTCCCAGTGCATGGGGGACATTCATTGTGCCCTCCCTGAGAGTGGACCCAACCTTTGCGGGTACGATCTTCCTGAATAACATAAGTAATGATTGGCCTGCCATTACAGCACAGCTAACCTATATCCATGGTATTCACCTTACTAACCCGAAAGAAGCTCCCACCAGGGACGAGGAGCTGTTTTTGGGGTGAAAAGTTCACAGACCTCTTTAGATTAGGTGACCTGGTAGCCGGTAACATGGCAGAGGTGATGCTGCCACTAGAGCTGCATTCTTATGTCCCCCATTCCCTACAACAGCATTATGGCGACCTGGCTTCCAAACTCTTATTGAGGCTCTAAGAGACAACAACCAATGAATTAGAAAGAACCACTAGTGACACACATTACAGCAAACTAGTAAACGTGTAAATATCATATGTTACTGACCCTTAGGTTTTACTGCCCTCCACTGATCAGAAACAGCAAAATCTCAGCACCAATTAAGCAATATTATCTAAGGGCGACTACAGTCCCTGAAAGTTCGTGTTTGGGGTGGTGCTATAGGGTCCACAGGTGAAGCTTTGGACCCCAACTCCACCCCAGTCATGCTACTTGGGAAAGCCCTACTTCTTGAATAACATTGCAATTGTAAATCAGACCCTTATAATTTGGTTGTATGTCGGAACCATGCATGCCTTTACCACACATGCCGTCACATCGCATGCGTTACAATGAATGCATCTTTATCACTCATTCCTTTACCACGTGTATCGTTACAACTACATGCCTTAGGGAAAGCATTGGACTTTGGAGAGGTATAATTTACTACTCCATTTCCAGTCTGTACAACAGTTGGTAAATCATTGGACTTCGAAGGTCAACTCCGCTTTCTCTCAGGCATGTAGGAAAGGAATGCATGGTAAAGACGCATTTGATGTAACGCTTGCAATATAAAGGCACGCATGATTCGTGCCACTTTGTAAATGCTTAATATTTAAGGTGAAATTCACAAAATTGTTACATGATGTGTTTTCATGGGACTATTTAGGGAAAAGTTTACAAGAACCATACCTTGGTTTTTTTTGGTGATTATTCGTCACCATTTCTGTCCTAGTAAAACGCATTGTAGTGAATGATTAGCTTTGAGGGTCACAGAAATAGTTTTCGTCACAATATAACGCATCTGCTTGAGGTGTCATACTAATTTTAGTAATTATGAGTTGTAAGGTGATATACCCTGCAAAAATGTCCATCCTCTGTTATGATTTGAAGACCCTTGTGTCTGAGAAAGGAGTTTGCTCTCATGATTTTCTCATAGACTTTATAGAAGGTATCCCACAATCTAATAGACCTAATTTTTTATAAATTCGCAAATATCTTCCTCAGCCATGTGAGAAAATATTCTGGCCTGTTGGGTAAATGTGATCATCCCTAGTGTTCTACAGCAGCTCCAACAGAGACTTCTAATGAATGATTGGAACGCTACTATTCTATATATATGTAACAATGTACAACACCTGAACTCCATGTGGCTAATGTCAGAACTGTAGAAATGAACGGAGGAGACTGCAGTCAATGAACATAATAAGAGGTTTCGTTTTCTCGCAAATATTTTGGTTAGTGCCCTAGATAGCTAAAACGAGGATGCATTTCTAAATTATCAAATGTCTTCCTCATCCATGTCAGAATAAGTCTGGCATGATGCGCGAAATATGTATTTCCATCTCCTAGAAGCAATCTGCAACTTGACTCCACAGTGATCAACTGTAGATCACCACAGAGTTCTAATGAACTACTAGACAATAACGTTCTGTATTGCAGACAACATTTTTGCGCTGCTTCATGCCATTTTTTTTAGTAGGAGCTATCCATTTTAAGCCTTTTCCTCTTGAGCAAGATAAAGCAAATGAGCATTGAGGTATTAATCTAGATATGAAAGCACCTGGTCAAATTAATGCGAAGGGCAGGAATGGGTTTTAGTCAGTTGCGCATTATATATTTTTAAAGGGGCAAAAAATAAAGAGAATTCTTTACATAAATCCAGCATCCCATTTCCACATCTGTTAACTCACATTACCCACCTTCTCTGTCCCTTAATACAGCATACATGCTAACATCTTAAGTAGACAAGCATTGGCAGGAGCTATTGGTTTTGGCAATGTGTTTTAGCTATGTTGTACACCAGCAGTGTAGGTGTTGAGCCTGGATAAAAGTTAGTAGCGTAGCGGAGAGTGGCGTGAAGGGGGTGTCGTAGAGTGTAGTGGCGTAGAGTGTTGTAGAGTGAAATGACTTTGAGTCTCTTGGAGTGGAGGGTTGTGAGGTTGCGTAGAGTGAAGAGGAGAGTTGTAGATTAAAGTGTCAGAGAGTGGAGTGCATAGAGTGAAGTGTTGTGGAGTAGAGTGGAGTGTCTTGGAGTGCTATTGAGTGTTGTGGAGTAGAGTGGAATAGAGTAAAATAAAGCAGGGCAGAGTGAAGTTGAGGGAGTGGTGTAGAGTGAAATGGAGTGAAGTAGTGCAGAGTGGATTATAATGTAGTGGTGTAGAGTGGAGGGGTATTGACTGGAGTGGAGTAGAGTGTAGTAAAATGCAGTGGTATAAAGTGTCATAGAGTGGGGTGGCATAGAGTGGAGATGTGTAGATTGGAGTGCTGGAGTAGAGTGAAGTAGTGTGTCTTAGTGTAGAATGGACTACAGTGGAGTGGCATAGAGTAGAATAAAGTGAGGGGACATAGAGAGGAGGGGCTTAAATTTGAGCAGATCGGAGTGCCGTAGAGTAGATTGTTGTAGAGTGGAGTGTCCTAGAGTGGGGTATCATAGAGTGAAGTGGCGTGTCAGAGAGTGGAATGTCATAGAGTGGAGTGGTGTAGAGTATAGAGGGATAAAGTGGAGTGTCTTGGAGTTGCGTAGAGTGGAGTGGCGTAGCATAGAGTGGAGTAATGTATCATAGAGTAGAGTAAAGTGTTATAGAGTGGAGTGTAGTAAGGTGAAGTTTGTGCCGTGGAGTGTTGTAGAGTAGCATAGTGTGTGATACAGTGAAGTGGTGTAGAGTGGCGTGAGTGGGGTAGAGTGGAGGGGCATAGAGTGGAGTGGTATAGCGAGGAGTAGAGTTGCCTAGAGTGACATGTCTTAGAATGGATTGGCAGAGTGGCATAGACTAAAGTGGCATAGAGTAGAGTAGAGTGTTGTAGAGTGGAGTGGTGTAGAGTGCCATAGTGTGCCGTAGAGTGGAGTGGGAAAGAGTAGAGTGGCATAGAGTGGAGTGTCATTGAGTGGATTAGAGTGTCGTAGAGTGAAGCGGCATGCAGTAGAGTGTCATCGAGTGGAATATCAAAGAGTTTCATAGAGTGGAGTAGAGTACTATGTCATATAGTGGAGTGTCATAGAGGGGAGTGGCATAGAGTGGTGTGGAATAGAGTGAAGTAGCGTAGAGTAGAGTGCCATAGAATGTTGTAGAATCTCATAGAGCCGAGTGTAGTGGCATAAAGTGGCATCATAGAGTGGCTGGCCAAAGAGTTGAGGGGCATAGAGTGGAGAGGCATAGTGTGGAGGGGGATAGAGTAGAGTGGAGTAAAGTGTTGAAGAGTGGAGGGGCATTGAGTGTCAGAAAGCGGCGTGGCGTAGGATGGAGTAGAGTGTTGCAGAATGGAGTATTACAGAGTGGAGTGTTGTAGAGTCATAGAATGTAGCGGCATAGAGAGAAGTAGTATTGAGTGGAGTGGAGTAGAGTGGAGTAAATTGATGTAGAGATGAGTAATGTGTCGTAGAGTGCAGCAGAGTGGAGTAGAGTGGCGTAGAGTTGAGAATAGTGGAGTGGCGTGGAGTATCTTAGAGTATTTTATAGTGGCGTGAAGCAGAGTAGAGTGGTGTGGAGTGGAGTGGTGTAGAGTGTCATAGAGTACCGTAATGTGGAGGGGCATAGATTAGAGTGGAGTAAAATTGCATAGAATGGAGGGGCGTAGAGTGTCGTAGAATGGAGTCTTGTAGAGTGGAGGGCCATAGGGCGGAGGGGAGGGGAGTGAAGCAGTGTAGAATGGTCGAAAATTGTTGAGCAGAGGGTCAAAGAATGGAAGGGTGTAGAGTGGAGGGTCCCAGAGTGTTGTAGAGAGGCCTAGAGTTAAGTCTCTAAGAATGGTTTAGAGTGCCGTAGAGTGGAGTAGGGCGTCTCAAAGTGGGGTGGTGTAGAGTGCCATTGTCATAGTGTGTATCCTCAGGATCGGTTTGTAGTTAATAATAGTCTACCTCCTGATAGCCCCGAGCCAGAAGCCGTAATGGCACTTGTCAGAGAGGTGATCAAGTGTGGGAAGGAAAGGAAGGGAACAGCAGGGAGGGAGATCTGAGAAAATAAGAAAAGATAATCAAGACACAGTTTCCTTTTCTTAACACATAAGTATACTTGTACACAGTTATCAACCATGTAAGTGGGAACCTAGACAATATATACCTGTAAAGAAAATAAGTAACATAAGACAAGGCTTGGTTCCTAGAATTCATATGAATGTCTGTTCATGCGCGATGTGGGTGTGCTGGAACAAGATACATAAAACATCATAATTCAAACAACAGCCTTCATAGAATATCAACACTGTGTACCTGTAATTACATCTAGGCCATGTACACATACCCTTCAATAACTCTGAACTGCATCACAGGGGACCGAGGGTATTCCATACCTCACAGAGAACCCCTGTTAAGTAGAGTCAAGAAACAATGTACCCAAACATTAGTCAGACATCAAGTAATAGGAACAGATCATTTAAACAGCTAGGAACAATATATCAGAGCTTGTATCCTAGCAAGTGAACAGTTGAATCCTTTGCACTGTTCCACCAATAGCAAATTGATTATCATGGCCAAAACACAACTTCAAAGGTTTATGTACAAAGGGCTGCCGTATAATGTCCATAGAGGAGAGCAGAAGCTTAATTCACAAATGAGTCCCGAATTAAGCAGGGAAGCGCAATCCCCCAATGTTAGTTAAGGCCATAGATGTCACGGCTGCTGGCTTCTCGAGGTCGGAACAATGCTCAAATGGGGGTCCACCTCCTGACGTCCCTGCACTCTGACTAGTTACAACATCCAGAGCACAAAGGCAGTCAAGCGAGGGAAAGGTAGGGGTAGGAGCAGCAGGGGTAGGGACACCTGTAACAAAAGGTGGCACACGTTAGTACACACCCCCTTCTTCCTGCTCTCCTGTACTGTTATCCTGACTCAAAACAGTACCTGGTATTTGCTCAGGAGATGACCCCTTCCCTCATCTGAGATCCTTCTCTCATCCGAAACACAGTTGACCTAAGAGAGAAGAATGACAACCGTGTTACTCTCAGAACAGCATACAATCGGCCCCGTACTCATACACCACCCAAATACCATAGGTATCAAAAGCACTCACACAAGTTCCTTAAACAAAATCAGATCTATCGGCCTCTCAGTTCTCCGTGGAAAAAATAGGACTCCTTCTCCATAAGGCTCCAACAAAAAGTGTTCAAAACGGTGGTCAGTAATTCGCTACCCATAAGTCTGGCAGTAGAGCACTGCCCACTAAAGATTGGAAAACTAAACGTCAAAAGAAAGAAGACAAAATTAGCCTTACCGGCAGGTCCCAGAAATTCAGACTAGCGTCTCACTGCTTCTCCGCAATGAGACCAACACGAACATCCGAACAATGGATTGTCGCGAGAGTTCTAGGAGGGGACAATCTGGCGTCTCCCAACTCTCAGTTCCGCATTAGAGACACCCACATGCAATCTACCTGATGCGGCCGGGGAGGGGGCAATCCAGCGTCTCCCAGACCAAATCTCAAGTAACTGACCCCAACACGCGACGTCACATCGTTGCCAACACTCAGCCGAGTGAATAATCAAACTGTTACCCGTGAGGACGCGGAGGGGGCAATCCTGCGTCTCCTAGCGCCTCACTTAGCACCCACGGCAATACCAGCCGGTAAAATGACACGGGCGTACTAGCTCAGTCGAGCAAGCATGCAAATTCCACTTCGCAGCCACGAAGCTGAAACGGCAATGCGGAGGCAAACAAAACATCCCACTGCAGCTCCGCGGGAACAGGGTGTCCACTACCAGCAGACTCCCAAAGACGAATCACGTGCGAGTACCTCTTTCTCTCGTATTGCTATATGCCTTCCTGGTCCGCCCCCCTACCGCTAGGCATTATGGGAGATGTAGTCCTCCCTGATTAGCCATTCGGCAGGCACATCCGTCAGACCCTGACAATAGAGACTTTGAAACAACAAGGTACTGGAGTCATGAAATCACCTAACACCGCGGGAAATACACAGGAGCCTCGGGTTCTGGAATTCAGGGAAGAGCGTCTTGTAATGGTGCAGGGCACCCCTACCTCACCAGAGAAGCCGATCTCACAGTTACTCAAGGCATCGTACTGTGGCAGTGGATCCAAAGATAGCAGAGGCAATACCGCTATGCCAATGCTGAATTTCAACAGGAGGGGGGAAGGCACGGACTCCTCTTTGCCAAAACATGAACATAGAATTTCCAACGCGGCTTCAAGGTCCATCATCCTTTTCTAGGCGACCCGGAAGTACGTTATCGGCAGTGCGGGGGAATCATGGGAAATGTAGTTCCCGCTCTCGTCAATCTCGATCATGCCGGGGAACGCGTCTTCTTCCTAAAGAACCCCTGACTATGACGCACTCAGGTACTTTTCAACAGCCATAGAGTGGAGTGACGCAAAGTGAATGGGTTTAGAGTGGAGTGGCGTTGAGAGGCGTAACATAGAGAAGAGCATATAGTGTCATATAGTGGAGTAAAGTTTTGTAGAGTGGAGTGGAGTAAAGTGGAGTGTGATACGCGGAGCAAAGTTGTGGAGTGTAGTAAAGTGGAGTGGCATAGAGTGTCGCAGAGTGTGGTGGTGTAGAGTGACGTTAAGTAGTGTAGAGTGCCATAGAGTGGAGTGGTATAAAGTGAATTAGCATAGATAAGAGTAGAGTGGCTAGAGTGAAGTGTGGAGAGGGTCGTAGAATGAAGTGATGTAGACTGGCATAGAGTATCATTGAGCAGAGTGGCATAGAGTGATGTTGAGTGGAGTGGCTTTGAGTAGTGTGTCGTAGAGTGAAGTGGCGTGGAGTTGTAGTGTAGTTCGTATTTTCCCTATAGGCCCTGCGCATTGGAATAACATAAACAGCAGTGTAGACGTAGGACTGAGGTCATCTAGGTCTCTACTGACTATGTTAGACTTAATTTAGGTTTGCACCAACTAGCTCAGAGGTCACTGGAAACTTTCTTGACTGAATAGGAAGGGATCAGCTTCCCTGGCTCAGACAAAAAGGGATTCAGCTTCCGATAATCGCATAAACATGACAACTTTGCTCCCTCAGAATAAGAGTCAATCTCTAGAGTCGTGTGAAACAATAGACAGCTATTTGGCTCAGTCAGATGTGCATTCTTAGTTTCACCAGAGTGCAGAGAATAGAGAGACAGGCGTTTTCAATAAAAGGTATTAATTATTGAGCAGTCTTCCTTCTCATGCAAGAGAAATGAATTTCCACAATTGCAATACTTAATGTAAAGTAAAGTACGTACAGTAAAAGGAGTATTATGAAATAATACTGTAAAAGCATTGATATGGTTTCTTAGCCATAAGACACTTTAAAATGGATAAAATATATATACATATATACATAGGCTAACGTGCTCAACTGGTGCTTCTAAAATACGCCTACCCCGGTGTACCTGACCTAAGCCTAATACGTGGGAAGGAGTAAGTAAGTAGCAGTTTCAGTTAAGTAGGTTTTTGCCAAGAATCTGACTCAAGAATTCTCTCTAAGGGTTTAGTCAGCACTGTACCTTGGGAATAGAATGTAGGAGGTCTGGTATCTCTCTCTCAGGACTCGATATCCCAGTCTCCCACAAGGGTAGGCTGGAAACGCCGGAGCTGGATTTTCTCGGCAGGAGAAAAGACAGCGTCTTTCTCAGCGCGTCAAAGAAGAGGGGCAGCGTCCATGGGCTCCCTGCGTCTGCTGGGCTCTCGGCAAGTAGATTAGCTGCTCTGCTCCAGAACCACCACCGTGTGTTTGCTTAAGGCAACGTTGGTATATTTATACCTGAAAGGTGCCGAGTTTGACGTAAGGTTTGGACATAAGACGTTAATAAAGAGTCACTAAGAACTGGCCGTTCTTAGAGTGCTCGCAGGAGTTCTATTACAAATCAAAACAAAGCAAGCGGGGACTTCCCAGGTTGCTGGAGGTTTGGTGTGTTGAAAGAACTCGTTGTGCTTTCTAGGAATCTAAGGAAGTAGCTTTTGTCATGCCTTGGGCTGCAGGGCGATTTACTGAAATATGGATCTGTTTCTTATGCCATTATAGGGGTATTCATTGATTATAGCCGTGTAAGGGCATAAAATGGTAATATTGATTCAGGTTCCTAGATAAAAACACTACACCCACTCCACGATTTTATGTCCATCAATTACTAAAAACTAAGCAATAAAGATGCATGTGTATTCCAACCCACCCCAAAATACATTTTGCATTCGAAATGGTGTATGCGAAATACACGGAACGTTATAGGTACTGTACGTTTTTAAGCAGTGTAATCATTCAAAATATTGCATATATCTTTAGCTGAATGATTTGCGAAAATTACACATGAAATGTCTCTTAATTACAGAAAAGAAGGTCGAGACTATTTCATCACATATAAATGAAATTGCTTGTGAGTGTGCTAGAGGCTGCGGTAACATATTGTCTCCAGATTTGCTAAAAATAGAAGCTCTGTTCTTTATGAATAGTTCTACTGTAAGCAGAGTACATGTGCCAAAAAAAGGTAAATATTTTTGAAGTTAGAAAAAATAATTTCGTTTTCAGGGGAAAAAATAGTTCCAAATGTTTTCAGTAGCTTTTGTTTTTCAAAGCTGAAGACCGAATTCAGAGTTTATGGGAACGCTGTGTGCCGGTTTGCATAAAAGTTATTCTTTTGGTTCAGGGGAGAACATTACTTCAGATAGATGTGCAAAAAAACAGTCTACAGCTTCAGGTGAAAGTTCGACCAAGGATGATAACGCTGTAACTGGACAGTCGTGAGAATGATTGCTATCATCGGTGTCGGGATCAGCAATGCTCACAGAAGGTCGTACCTGGGTGATGTTGCTCTCATTTCTTGCTTCACTGCCACCACCTAATCGTAGTGGAGAAGTCTCAACGAATGCCGTCATCAGGATTGGTAACCGCTGGGGACAACACGATGCATGAGCCGTTACAGGACTTAGCAAAGTATCGATATCCATTGGTACTGCTGATTGTAGTGTAAGACAGGTGTCCAACACGCATTCTTCTCCGCATAGCATACATCGAAGCACAGGTAAGATGCAGTTCTGTCATATAGGTCTAAACGTTAGAAACCAGGTCATATTCAGATCTCTTAGCCGGGCTAATCCATGGATTTTAGTTATGCGGTCCCGGTAGCGTATTGCTAGGATCGTTTCTTCCATTGTTGCTGGAGTCATGTCTGCGTTTTGGCTTGCCATATCGGAGCAGAAGGGTCAAAAATAAGATTCCTGCCACGAGTCCCAAAAGTAGTGGTAGGCCGCCAAAGACTGAATGGACAAAATTGGGAAAGATGCCCAGGACTGCTTCGAAGGGTGTTAACAGTCCCGAAAAAATTGTCTTAAATACATGTGCGATACCACTGGCATCTGACATATTTAGGATTTGGCTTAGCATTTCTACGAAATGCACCGGGCAATTTTTTGATAAAAGTGTATGTATCTCTGCCGTTGTCCTTGCAACTTGAAGATCATACTTTTTTTTGATGACGAAATAGGCACTGTTGTCTGTAAAAGCACAGACTTCATTCTGCTTAAAGCATCAATTCATATAGAAGAGATATTCAGCGGAGGCCAAATCGTCGCCTCGGTATCAGTAGGGACGGTTGGATACAATGCTTGCATACAGCAAGTGACCATGGAACTAACGCTTACTAGATATGCTTTTCCTGGTACCATGCCACAACAGCTGTGGTCCGTTATTAGAACGTAACTCCCGTTAGAAAGTTGTCTAAAGAATGGCTCTATTTGTGTTGCAGGTGTGCTGGTGGCATGAAAGGTTATTTGAAGTCCCCTCATAGGCCCCATGTAAATTAATACCTTGGCACAGAAGTATACCGCTTAGTGATTGTTTACAATTATTACTACTAAGAAATACATTCTGTTTTTTTCACTATAACATGTATGTGTATAAGGTAATTTCCATGATGACTTAATGTACCCTTTACCCAACCTTTCATACTGGCCTGCTGGTATATACTCTTGCCATTTTTTAAATTGGAAAGTTGTTATCGGAATTGTGATAATTCCGTGTATTATCCATTCAATGACAGGTCTTTCTGACATTGTCAATGGTAATCTCTCAAGTTTTTTAATGCTCAGAATCGTATAGTCTGCTCCTTTTTGTGCCAAACTGATTTGTTTATCAGTAAGGTTAAAGATAGAGAACAATGACGTTGTGTTGATTAAACGCCAAGGCACATAGCCTGAACGCAGATTTTGCAACGTCTAGCCTAGCTGTACAATAGAACGTAATTGGGACTGACCATGTTGTAACATTAGCAAGTCCTGATCTATTATATCTATAGCAGACGATACAATACTGTCCAGTGAATATATTCTGGAGAACAGAGTCATTAACCCATTGTCCACAACAGAAACTGATTTTTCCAAATTAATACGATCAATTTCTCGTATTTTCTCTGCTGTCTCAATTTGAGTCACTTTCCATGCTTCGTTGTATGTAGCGTATATACTGGCCGCTATGAAACGTTTTTGACGCTGTTTGCGTGGTCCCATTATGAAATCGCGCAAGTCAGCACCGTCTTTAAGTAAAGTCAAGTGTTGCTTAATTTCTGCCATTGTGGATGTTTGTAGCCATTCAAGGCATAGTTTCCCTACACTGTATGTTGTTACTATCCCTGGATGTTGTCTCTGGGAGTATCTAAGGTCTGGTCTAGTCATTTTTAACCCCTGTATTTTATTCAGGAATCTATCTTGACATTTATTTGTGTCTGTTGGCCAGATTAACCACTTTTTCCAATCAGGATGTGTTCTATTTTGACGTAAAATATCTGTGGTTGTATTATCAGGTATTGGCTTTGGAATAGACGGTTTGTTTAAGTCTTTGATCTTGGCTAGGCCAAAACAGGTAGTTTGTTGAATGGTGTCATTCAAGAACTTTATTTTTTCTGGGATCATGCAGGCTCGAAATAATGCTTCTAGGCCTTGTACCTGCCATTCTTTTGTACCCCAGATGTTTTTTGTTTCAATGTTGTTTTTCCAAAAATCAAATCCAAATGTAATAATTTTTCATAAAATGTTTCCGAATAGATCAATTTAGTATTTGTCAGCATGGTTTTTGTCCCTGTTTTATCTAACAGTTTGTAATAAAATGTTTCTGCACCACTTGTGTTAAACCCTGAGAAGTATTGGAATTTCTCATAGAATGTTTTTGAACTGCTTTTAGGTGGAGTTGCACAATGTTCCCATTGATTATATTTAAAAACATTTCTAGGTTGAGCAGATTTATGCAAATAGTGGTCTGCATAGTGGTTATAGCAATACATCTGTTCATAATTCGATGAACCTTGCAAATAATCATGTTCTGTAAATTTAGCTGACATTACTAAATCTGACATCATATTATTTATGCTTTCAAAGTCCCAATCATCAGAGAATGTACTTGGTTTTACAAAGTCACTTAATGAAACCTTAAACTGATGAGGATATTTCAAGAGTTCGACCGGTCCATATATTTCGTAATCCGTTTTGTCCCAAACTACCCCGCCGGGTATTGGAATAGCTGTTACATTCACTGATGACAGTTCTCTTTTCTCGATGTGAGATGACTTGTGTGGCTTTAGGACCAAGTTGATGTTCTGACTTGCTGTGTCCATTGTACTGTAATTTCCCACAATGAATTTTCCCAAACAAAGTACCATGATGAGCCAAAGCAGGAGGAAAAGTACACCTAGCACAATCCAAAATTCTAACCATGGAGAAACAAGATAAGTTTCTTTGAGTTGATGAAAGAGTTCTCTTACTTTGTCTTTAAAAGTTGTTGTTGCTGGCGTTACTTCAGGGTCACTTTGATCTTCAGAAAAGTTATCGAAATTGATGAAGTAGCCAGATGCAGTTCGTCAAATTGTTGGGATTGCTTTTTCAATTTGTCTTTCATTAGCTCAGTCTGAGGCTACATCATTATAGACTGGTGTTTCTTGACGAACTGTATCAATTTGGTTTTCAAGAGGCACAAGTTCCATGGCATTGTTGCATAGTCCTTTTGTATTCACTGCAGGTTTATCAAATGTGATCAGTCTCTCAGTTTGAACCTCTTGGATAGTAGCAAATTTTGGTATTCTGCTATTTCTTGGGAGTCCACTTGGCCTACTACTTATTATTGGCCACATGATTGTGGTTTTACCAGGTCGATGGATACAACTCGGTTCTCCTTTTTACCAGCAAGGGGCGGTAGTACAACTGATCTCGTTCCGTTGACTGCTAAGACAGGTACTGCTTTTCTGTAAGAAGGCCCAAATTCCTTCTTCACCGCTATGTTCTCTCTGACCAGATCCCCAATCTTTGGAATCCAGACAGGTCTTGCTGGGACAGGTGGTGTGTCTTCAGTGGTTGTTGGCTGCTGTTTTAACTTTATGTTGCTCAGGGCTTTTCTTGTTTCATTTAAGTCCTGTAAAACAGCCAAACGATCTTTGATGTCAAAGCATCTAAATCCTGAATATACATTCTAGTTCCGAACAATAGTTTGTACGGGCTGAAACCTTTTAGAGAATTTCTTGGCAGATTGTTAAGACTACGTTGGACACTTGTTAAATGCTGGAGCCACCCATCACCCGAACCTAGTACCTTTGCCGTTATAGATTGCTTTATGTCTCTGTTTTTCTTTCTACAATCCCGTTTCCCTCAGAATGGAAGGGACAAGAGTACCGCAACCCAATGCCCATACTGGTCATGGCCTCCTTATAAGCTCGAGAGCTAAAAGCAGGACCCTGTTCAGAATGAAGCATGGCTATTGCGTATGTGCCGATAAAGACTCGCAAATCTTCTATAACAGTTCTGGCGTCAGCCGAGCGCTGGTGCCACATTTTAAAAGTGAATTTAGTCTTAAAATAAATTGATAGGACGCTGGATTTTAAGTATAGATAGCCTTATGCTAACTACAGAAATGGCCATGCCAGTACTCCGGTTGGCTCGTTACTGCGATCTCTGTTGCAGTCTGGACAGCTTTTTGCAAATTTATAATGTTGCAGGCTCATCCCCGGCCACCAGTATTCTGATTGTAATTCTGTCAGAGAATCCTTCATCTGTTTGTGCCTTGGACCTTCACCCATGTGTGCGTCTGCTATTAATAAGATTCTCCTGTTCATGTTTGGAATTACCCTATCCCCCACTCCAGGGATATGAGCAAAAGGAACAGAGTTTGCGTCTATTACGTATGTATAATTGATTGGATAGTTCACGGGTAGTGCTGCACAGTTGCCTTTTGAAGACGTTTTTACCGCCAGCATGGTTTCCCCGTCTATGTATTTTTCAGAACCCTTTTTTGTGGCTACGGAAGCCGGTTTAGTTGCTTCCGCTGTGGCTGTATTAGCCAATGAATTCCCTGCAACGTGAACGCCATCACGTTGATGACCCAGAGTATGTATCATGTGAGTCTTTTGTAGTTCTTTCTGTAAAAGAACTACCTGTTTCCAAAGCATTTTAGGCTTGATTGTGGCACCTGTGTCATCTTTGTAATCGTTTTGAACCCAGTTCTGCAAATCATTATTGTAAGATTTGACGCAGAAATGCGAATCGCACACTATTAGTGTCGGGAATTCACGATCGGCATTTTCAAGCGCCATCTTTAAAGATCTGATTTCAGCTCTCAGAGCCGAACAGTTTCTCAGTGATTCAGTTTTTGTTATTTTTGGTCTGAATTTACCGCACAGCCAGCGACCTTTAACAATCGCGCAGGCTGCATTGTAGGATTTATCATCTACATTGTAATGCTGTACAAATCTGTCCGTATAGATTATACAAGAGTATTGTTGGAGAGGCAGAATTTCGATTGGCAGAGGATATTCTTCTTCATATTTCAAATCATTCAGTTTTTTCATTTTCAGGGCAAAATAGTATGTCATGTCTTCTGCAGCAAATTTTCCCACTGTATCCATTTTGGATCCGGTGCCACCGTTTTTAAATTAACTGGGCTGAATAATGCCTCAAAGGCTGATTCTGCCGTAAAAACAGTTATTCTTTTGCCTTCGGCTAGGGCTCTTTCTTTTGCTATAGCCGTCTGAACCGCCTTCACAGTATTTTCTGTAAGACTGAATGTTCTTTCCGCTTTTGTGTACAAGTGTGATTTGTAAGCTATGGGTACCGTTTCTCCCTGATTAGAGGTCAGGTACGTGAATCCGCATCTTCCTGGGATGACTCGGATTACAAGATTGCGTGTATTGTCGCGCGTTTCTAATTTTGTTTTAGCTAACATGTCTGTTTGCAGTGATCGCAAAATTTCTGTGTGTTTTTGAGTCCAATTTATTGGTTTGAAATCAGGTTTTATTAATTCGTAGAGAGGTTTAACCCTCTCTGCATAATTTAGAATGTAAGTTCTTCCGAAATTCTGGAAGCCTAGTATCGATTATAAGTTATTCAGCATTTTTGGTACTTGGAGTACAGCGCACTTCTCTAAGAAGTTGTCTGCTAGGCTTTTGCCTTCACTTGATAATTCGTATCCTAAAAATAGGACAGTTAGATGGGCAATTCGTGACTTTTTAAAGTTGAATTTGTAACCCTCTGCTGCGAACCCAAGTATTATGGTGTTCACTCTTTTCAATTGAGTATCCAAATCGTCCTCTGTGAGATAGATGTCATCGATATAAGATAATGCCTCATCATCATACATTTGTGGTAACTCTGTTACTCTTGCTGAGAATAATCCTGGGCTATTCTTGAATCCCTGTGGGAGTCGACAGAAATTTTGCTGTGACCCCATTATTGAGAAAGCAGTTAAATACCTGCTTTCTGATGCGATATTTTGACAAAAGAATCCATTAGAGATGTCTAATGTTTTTCTGTATTTTTACATATATTTATACCTGAAAGGTGCCGAGTTTGACATAAGGTTTGGACATAAGACGTCAATAAAGATGTCACTAAGAACTGGCCGTTCTTACAGTGCTCGAAGAAGTTCTATTACAAATCAAAACAAAGCGAGCGGGGATTTCCCAGGTTGCTGGAGGTTTGGTGTGTTGAAAGAACTCGTTGTGCTTTCTAGGAATCTAAGGAAGTAGCTTTTGTCATGCCTTGGGCTGCAAGGGCGATTTACTGAAATATGGATCTGTGTCTTATGCCATTATAGGGGTATTCCTTGATTATAGCCGTGTAAGGGCATACAATGGTAATATTGATTCAGGTTCCTAGATAAAAACACTACAGAGTAGTGTGTTGTATAGTGGAGTGTTATAGAGTGGAGTATAGTGGAGTAGAATAGAGTGGTGTAGATTTAAGTGGCGTAGAGTTTTTTATAATGGAATGCCATAGAGTGGAGTGTGCATGGTGTGGTAATGCGCTGCTATTAATCACAACACATTTTCAATTGAAATGACCATTACATTTAAACAGACATACTGTTTCAATGATCAAACTATATACCACACAACGATAATGTGTGGAAATATTTATTTCCATCGCACTTCAGAATTGCACAATTGTGCTTTCCTAATTCTGACATATTCTGAAATACTTGCACAGTTAATTTAAATGTTTTTCTGTGCTAGAAGTACCCCGGTATCCAGAAAGATTGTCATATAAGTCCTCTCACTTAGAAGTCAGAGAAAGAACAGTAAACACCAAGCTCACTCGGAAGACAGAGCCTGACAGTTGGCCACTGTTTTTGAACACACAGCAAATGTGACAAAATAAGAACAAAATTTAAAGGACTGTTTACAAAGCATACAGTTAATGGGCGTTGCTCTATGTGAGGGACAATTACATGCTGGATAGCCTAAAACAAATTAAGCAAATGGGAGTTACAAACCACAAAGCCAATGGTAAGAGGAATGCATTCCTAGGTCAGAACAACAAAGAATAACAAGCATTTACAATGCAATAGGTCTTGCAATGACATTATTTTGATCTATTGATATTGTAAATTACATTATTTTTTGTTTTTCTTTTGTAAAACATAAATAAACGACATTGTAATGTAAAATGTCAATAGCTAGAATTTTTGTAAATGCGAAACCAGCATTGACGGGAGCGTTGACACCGGTAACATCGACGATGACATCGACGACGATGGCAGCGATGACGACAACCATGTCGACGACGGGATTGCCGTCGAAAGGTGATGACGACGGGGTCGTCATTGGGAACGTCGACGACGATTACTAAGTCGTCGGCGAGTAATATCTCTGGTGTACTGTCGACGACAACAACATCGTTGACGGTAGTGTGACGGCGATCTCGTCGACGGGCTCGTCGACAAGAGAAACTCCAGAAAAGCAACGGAAGAAGATTACTCCAGCGGTGACTCCTCTGTTTCCATCGCATCTATTAGAGGAGGAAGAGCCGGATGAAGAGGAGGACGAGGGGCCCTTTGGGTATGCCAGTAGTCCATCACAACTTCATGTAAAATGTCAGTAGGATGACGATGAAGAAGGTTATGAAGAGTATCACGTTCCCTCTCAACATCGTTACCAACACCGTCTTCAGGAGGAGATGGTTGCTATGCCATCCTTCATGATGATGGACTTACAGTTCATGTTAGTGGATTATAAGAGGAAGTTTCCTCCATCAGAAGCCCCTCAGGAAATTCCTCTTTCACGTCCACGTTCCATTCCGGCTACTCCAGTCAGAAGCAGAGAGTCGCTATTGGAAACTACACCACCAACACCTCAAGTTCAGCATCACCAGGATCCGGTCACCAGGGACGATGAGGACCAGGAGGAAGGGGAGATAACGGAACCCCACAAAGAATGGGACGACTATCTAATCCCATCTCCGGCATCACCAAGACAAGGGTCGGCGGATTCCTCACCAGTGGATATTGGTGGATTCCACAACATGATGGAAAGAGCAGCGAAAAGATTTCAACTGTTAATGACGACAACTCAGACGGAATGCTTCCTCTATGATTTTAAAGAGCCTTGTCATAAATCAGTTAGATCCATACCAATCGTCACCCTTGTATGGGAGGACGGCTTGAAGGTGATGAAAACTCCAGCGACGGTTACACCTGTTGGAAAAGAAGTATAAAGCACCCGCGGACGCACCAGCGTGTTTGCTGGGCCATCCTAAACCAAATTCTATAATTTCGCAGGCACCACAACAGAAATCAAAGAACTTATCAGCGCCTATTTCTGCACCTCCGGACAGGGAGGGAAGGCGTTTGAACAATGCAAGGAAAAGATTCTCCTCCACGTCAGCTCTTCTAGTCAGAGCAGCTAATGCCCTTGCCATTCTGGGCAGATATGATAGGCAAATGTGGTGCGATACGGCTCCATATGTCGACCTCATTCCAGAAGACAGGAGGCGAAAAAAGTTCTGCAGGAAGGTGAGAGGACTTCGGCTGAAGTCATCGACTCTGCGATGGACATCGCTACCACAGCATTTCGCTCTCTAGGAGGTGCAGCAGTTTTACGACGCCAGGGTTGGCTGAGGGCCACCGCCATAAGGTTCTGGATCTTCCATTTGATGGGTGAAGATTTGTTTGGACGGCTGGTGGATGAAACCCTTCAGGGTATTAAGAAGGACACGGATACGGCAAAGGCCTTGGGTACGTTGCAATATCGGAAGGTGCCCTTTCGAGGCGCCCGAGGAAGGGGACAACCATCTTATAGAGGCGGATACCTACAGGGAAGATACTCCTTTTTTTCTTCCTCATCACAGCAATACCGGCAGCAATACGGACAGAAATCTGGGAGCTATTCTAAATCCGCTCCAAAAGGACGAGGATGTTGTCCAGGTAAAGACAACAATAGAAGGCAATGACAACCTCTGGTATCCGGTTTCATGTACTCCTACCCCTCCAAATGTTACCCTTGGTGGAAGAGTCACATACCATTTACACCAGTGGCAGAGAATAACATCGGACAAATGGGTCCTCAACATAATAAGATTCGGACATACTCTAGAATTTCTACAATTCCCTCCTCACACACCACCTACAAATTAGGAAGCCAAGCATTTATTTCAGATGCGTCGGGAGATTCGGACAATGCTCCAAAAGGGACCAATAGAACCAGTACCGAACTGCAAAATAGGGAAAGGATTTAATTCCTGTTTCTTCTTGATCCGAAAGAATGCTCTCCAATGGAGTCCGATTCTGGACCTAAGGTCTCTGAATGCCTACCTCAAAAAACATTTTGGGAGAGTCGGATTGGAGAACATCAGGCCGATTCACAACAAAGGCTCGCATTTTTCAAGGTACAGAGTGGGCAGAGCGCAGAGAAGAGGGTGTTTATTTCACTGAGGGTGGTATCTGATTTAGCTATGGGTAGTGAACAGATGGTGTTTGGTCTTATTGGGGTGGTCAGAGTATGTTTTGATTTGCGTATTATTAGTGGGTTGGAGAATAGGAGCGTGTTTCACATTTTACGTTTCACCATTCAATTAATTTTTATTTTTACTAATGTTTAAATAGTCTATTTTGATGTAATTGGTACATTATATCTTATTGTATCTTTCAGAAACCCCTGACGAAGAGCTTAGGGCTCGAAATGCATTAGGTTGCATAAGCAGGGCCAGCGTTGATGTTTATTAAATTACACGTGCTGTTGTTTAAAGCCTGGAATGGAAAGCAGCCGCATTTGAAAATGTTGAATAAACATCTAAATAGAACTTCATTGTCTCCGCTGCTTTTTACAAGGAAGAAACCGTCCAACTAACATGATTAAAAGTCAAGTCTATGATTAAATATGGATGAAAGGAGTGTATCGGAAAGGGAAAAGTTCCCAGCCAACGTAGTGCGCCGGGTTGGTGCGATAGTCACGCACCTTTCTGACCTTCATTACCTCAAAAAACAGTCATTCAGGATGGTGACCCTCCAGGATATTCTACTGCTCTTAAACCCAGGAGATCAGATGACCACACTAGATTTACAATATGCGTATTTTCATATCCCCATTCATCCTTCCCACAGAAAATACCTTCGATTTACAGTGGTCGGAGACCATTACCAGTTCAGAGTGTTGCCATTTGGCCTCAAGTCTGCCCCGAGAATTTGTACAAAATTGGCGCCGGTGGCAGCCTATCTCCGAAGACAGAAACACCAGATATTCCCATACCTGGACGATTGGTTGATAAAGGCACCATCGGAGAGGTCAGCTCAAACTTTAACTTCGGCATGCATGCAGTTGTTTGCAGATCTGGGTCTGACTTTAGATGTGGAAAAATCATCCCTTAAATCATCCAGAAGAATCACGTTTCTAGGTGCAATCTTAGACACTTCACAAAACAAGGCACTCCCATCAACAGAAAGACAATTAGGACTCGTAACTCCAGCCAAAGAGTTCAAGAGAAAAAAGTGTCTTTCAGTCCGAAAGTACAAATCGCTCCTGGAGACAATGTCATTGTGCATACCACTCATCCCCCTTTGCCGATTAAGAATGCGTCCATTAGATCCTTCGAGGACAAAATCAACATCACGCAACCTATGTTGCAGGCAGAAACATGGTGGACCCGAACAAGCAACATCTCAGTGGGTCTTTCCTTCCTTACCGAACCAGCCCCTTTGGTGATTACCACGGATGTCTCTCTGGAAGGATGCTGAGCAGTCCTCCAGGATTTACAGGTCAGCAGCCGATGGAAACAGCAGGAGCAGCAACTTCACATAAACTTATTAGAACTAAGGACAATAGGTTTGGCGCTGTTAGCCTTCCTGCCAAAAGTCGAAGGAAGACCGGTTTTAGTGCGGACAGACAACACGACCGCGATGCACTATATCAACAAGCAGGGGGGCACAACATCACTCTCTCTGTCGAGGGAAGCTCAGAAGATATGGAAATGGGCTATAAGACACGAAGTATCTCTAAAAGCAGTGCATCTTCAGGGGATCAAAACACTACAGCAGACACTCTCAGCAGGCAGACAACAACCTGTCACGAGTGGGAACTCAACCAGGACACATTACTGAGAATCTTTGGCAAATGGGGAGTGCTGACAGTGGATCTGTTTGCAACAGCCCAGAACAAGAAATGCCAGTTCTTTGCAAGCTGGCATCACCAACGGGGATCATGGGGGAGTGCGCTTTCGATAGCCTGGTCAGGCGTCTTTGCCTACGCTTTTCTGCCGATTCCCCTACTGCCGCGAGTGCTCACAAAAATGAAGAAAGAACCATGCAGGATAATACCGATAGCCCCTTGGTGGCCCAGGCAGCACTTGTTCACAAAACTACTCCTTTTATCGTAAACGGAACCAATACGTCTACAGCCAATACCAGCACTTTTGATTATGGCTCAGGGACAGGTGCGGCATCCAGACCCGACATATCTGCGATTAGCGGCTTGGCTCCTGAATGGGAAACGTCGTTTACGACGCAACTTTTAGCTCGCAGTGCTATTACAACACAGACTTTAAAACGCATTCCATCACAACGCATTACACTGGGGTGCGCTCTAGGATAGGGAATAGTTTTAATTTACTATCCAACACCTTCCCTAGTGTCCACGGGGACTGGTGTTGGAATAGTAAATTAAAATATTCACTATCCAACACCCCTTAGTGTAATGCGTTGTCATGGAATGCGTTTTAAAACTTGCGTAGTTACAGCATGCGTGCTAAAAGCATGCGTTGTAACAACGTACATCCCTCCTGACTACCGTGAATTTCATCAATTAAACATTCCGGTAGAATGCAGCGATATACTTGCCAAAGCAAGGGCTGAGAGCACTACTAAGACATATAAAATTAAATGGAAAAGATTCTGCGTATGGTGTCAAGAAAACGATCTACATCCTCTGAGGGCACAGGCACATCAGATCATAAGGTACATCTAGCGGCGATCTCTAGACACAGGAGAAGCTCATCGGGTCTGTATCTGTGGTCAGAAAGGATTATAAAACAATTCATGAAGGAGCTGTTTAGAGTTTACCCACCTATCAGACCTCCACCTCCACTATGGCAACTGAACATTGTTTTATCACAGTTGATGAGACAGACATTTGAGCCAATTCACAGAGCAGATCTTAAATTCCTATCCTGCAAGGTGGCTCTATTGATGGCTCTCACCTTAGCCAGGAGAGTGGGAGAGATACAGGCACTCACAACTCAAGAACCTTTTCTGCAATTCAGAGAGGACAGGATGCTCCTCACAACGAATCCCAAATTTATACCAACGGTACCAACGGATTTTCATTTGAATGAGCCATTGACCCTTAAAAGATTCTTCCCTCAACCATCTACAGCTGCAGAGAGAGCTTTCCATACTCTGGATGTTCAGCGATGTCTGACATTTTACTTACAAAGAACAAGATCTGTCAGGAAATCTACCCAATTATTTGTGGCTTTTAGTGCCCCCAGGAAGGGGTTCCCGTTGTCGAAACGGGGAATTGCAAGGTGGATTTCAAACGCCATTCAATACTGTCATCAGGTGGCGGGAAAGCCGTTGAATGTACGTGTTCATGCACATTCCACAAGAGCGGTGTCAACCTCCACTGCCCTGTTCTCAGGCGTGCCTATCCAGGACATCTGCAGGGCTGCTACCTGGAAGAGTACGCATAGACATTACTGCCTCGAAGCTCATGCAGAAGAAGACTTGGCAGTGGGACAAGCTGTAATGAAGAACCTTTTCCAGTAACGGTGAGCCTTCTTTGTCATCCCTCCTTCTTTTGTTGGTAAGATAAGCACATTTTATTGTTGTATGCTGTATCATATGTAATTTATGAACATCTGTCTATGGGTATTTATATACAGCTAATGCAATGGTGGAATGACATAGGTTGCCTATTTTAGAGATGTAGGTGACAAAATGTGCTATGATTTACTGCTCGCTATTCTGATTCAGATATGTGAATCTATGAAATCTCCAATATTCGAGTAAGAAAACAAGTTACTTACCTGTAACTGTAGTTCTCCAGTATTGGAAGCTTTCATAGATTCACATACACCCACCCTCCTCCCCTGAGAGGCTCACCGCGGATTGGGCACAAAAGGTGTTTATGGCACAAGTGCACGAAAATCTGAGGGGCAAAAGGTTCTCTCAGGACTGTTCTAGAGGGTGAGGAGTTCTGATTGGTTCAGGGAAAAGTTTGGTCCTTTTTTGCATAACAAAGGCTATAGGTTGCAAAAGGGAAATGGGCCTAGGCCTCGTTTCAGTTTGCTATACTACTAAGCATTGCTTTTTTATGTACCAGAGACTCCCGTCTCGACGACGGGGAATGATTTAGGTATGTGAATCTAGGAAAGCTTCTAATACTTGAGAACTAGAGTTACACGTAAGTAACTTGTTTTCTTATTGTTGTTTGCTTGTTACCATTTTTAAAAGTACCATTAAAACACTTTATTGTGGAAAACATTTTCTGTTGGCCCAGTTTCTCTAGAAGGTAGACTGATGAAAGGCAATTTCACAGATATATAAAACACAAATCAATATCTCCCCATGGTTTTGTGATCAGTTAATACCAAGAGGGAGGACGATCTGGGAGGCGGTGAATGGGGACCTGGTGTAGTGACTATCAGTCGGGTTCCAATTGGTAGAGCTTAAGCTGTTCTACTCAGTATATTATTCCCTTACTCTGCTGAAGGACTTTGATTTCATACACTCAACTTTCCTGAGAGTTTTTGGTGTAAATTGTAATTTCATCCACATATGGTGGGAATTCTCACTGATAAACAAAGTTTGGCAGAAGGTGAGAGACCAACTCCCAGCCATGCTGGCAATTTATAATGTGCTGGGAGCCACAACTTTGCGGCTAGGCATCTGTGATGACCTCCCACCACTAAAATGCAGCAGGTTGCTCTGCCACAACAGCATGATGGTTGCTAGGTGGGGCATGTCAGGGATCGTCCGGGACTGTCTGGGACACAGTCAGGGACTTGTGTACGGACTGGGTAGAAAACGTACCCTGCACAGAAAGAGTAGTACAGCGCTGCCCATGATCACACAAGGAGTCAGAGGAGAAAAAGGAATCCAAAGGGGAAGCCTGTACAAGATGGCTAAGACTCAGAAAGGAAGGGCACTCACAAAGCAGTTTAGCATTCAGACTAACTACACCCAGGACAGACATGCAAGACATATATATATAATACAACATTAACAATGAAGGGGAGTGTGGGGTAAAGCACTCAGGAGCTCCACACGGTAAGACTGAAGCTCAGTAAGTTCCTCATCCACTATTGCTGTTACAGATACAGACTGAAAATACCCACATATAGGATATGCATGCACAGGCAGGGTCTGTGGGGCTTATACTATGGTGATGTTATAAATGTAACTCAAACACAATTCTCACCGTGAACAAGAAACACCACCTAGGTAGTCAGCTGTGCCCACGGACCCTGGCGATCAAACAGGACACGCAAGCTCAGCTGGTATCTGCCTTGCAGGACCTTAAGATATTTAACAACAAGGGGTGGTGATGGACAGAGTTTCTGAATTAAGCAGAATACTCTCTCCCAGTCAAGAGATCAGGGCTAGATCCAACACCGTTTTTTAGCTCACTGCACCATCCCAGCTCAGAACCTGGCTATATGCAAATTAGTCTGTTCCTGTCCCAGTGCATGATGGGAACAGGGCAAACCAAACTACCAAGCCAATTCTTACACTGGGAAGGAAACAAGCTTCCGGGGACCGGTTTCTGGCATTTCAGCCGTCCTCGGCCCGGCTTGCTTGAATCCTGATGGTGCAATGAGCAAGGGACTCACATCTGATTATACCCTTCCACGCTTAGGGTGGACAAAATATTTAACAACAAGGGGTGGTGATGGACAGAGTTTCTGAATTAAGCTGACTACTCTCACCCAGTCAAGAGATCAGGGCAAGATCCAACACCGTTTTTTAGCTCACTGCACCATCCCAGCTCAGAACCTGGCTATATGCAAATTAGTCTGTTCCTGTCCCAGTGCATGATGGTAACAGGGCAAACCAAACTACCAAGCCAATTCTTACACTGGGAAGGAAACAAGCTTCCGGGGACCAGTTTCTGGCATTTCAGCCGTCGTCGGCCCGGCTTGCTTGAATCCTGATGGTGCAATGAGCAAGGGACTCACATCTGAGTATACCCTTACACGCTTAGGGTGGACAAAATATTTAACAACAAGGGGTAGTGATGGACAGAGTTTCTGAATTAAGCAGAATACTCTCACCCAGTCAAGAGATCAGGGCAAGATCCAACACTGTTTTTTTAGCTCACTGCACCATCCCAGCTCAGAACCTGGCTATATGCAAATTAGTCTCTTCCTGTCCCAGTGCATGATGGGAACAGGGCAAACGAAACTACCAAGTCAATTCTTACACTGGGAAGGAAACAAGCTTCCGGGGACCGGTTTCTGGCATTTCAGCCGTCGTCGGCCCGGCTTGCTTGAATCCTGATGGTGCAATGAGCAAGGGACTCACATCTGAGTATACCCTTCCACGCTTAGGGTGGACAAAATATTTAACAACAAGGGGTGGTGATGGACAGAGTTTCTGAATTAAGCAGAATACTCTCACCCAGTCAAGAGATCAGGGCTAGATCCAACACCGTTTTTTAGCTCACTGCACCATCCCAGCTCAGAACCTGGCTATATGCAAATTAGTCTGTTCCTGTCCCAGTGCATGATGGGAACAGGGCAAACCAAACTACCAAGCCAGTTCTTACACTGGGAAGGAAACAAGCTTCTGGGGACCGGTTTCTGGCATTTCAGCCGTCGTCGGCCCGGCTTGCTTGAATCCTGATGGTGCAATGAGCAAGGGACTCACATCTGATTATACCCTTCCACGCTTAGGGTGGACAAAATATTTAACAACAAGGGGTGGTGATGGACAGAGTTTCTGAATTAAGCTGACTACTCTCACCCAGTCAAGAGATCAGGGCAAGATCCAACACAGTTTTTTAGGTCACTGCACCATCAGGATTCAAGCAAGCCGGGCCGACGACGGCTGAAATGCCAGAAACCGGTCCCCGGAAGCTTGTCTCCTTTCTGGTGAAGAATTGGCTTGGTAGTTTAGTCTGCCCTGTTCCCATGATGCACTGGGCCAGGGACAGACTGATTTGCATATAGCCAGGTTCTGAGCTGGGATGGTGCAGTGAGCTAAATAACGGTGATGGATCAAGCCCTGATCTTTGGACTGGGTAAGAGTGGTCTGCTTAATTCAGACACTCTGTTCATCACCACCCCCTTTTCCGAATCATTTTTGGCCACTATAGGTGGTGCAGGGTATACTCAGACATGATTCCCTTGCTCACTGCACCATCAGGATTCAAGCAAGCCGGGCCGACGACGGCTGAAATGCCACAAACCGGTCCCCGGAAGCTTGTCTCCTTTCTGGTGAAGAATTGGCTTGGTAGTTTAGTCTGCCCTGTTCCCATGATGCACTGGGCCAGGGACAGACTGATTTGCTTATAGCCAGGTTCTGAGCTGGGATGGTGCAGTGAGCTAAATAACGGTGATGGATCAAGCCCTGATCTTTGGACTGGGTAAGAGTGGTCTGCTTAATTCAGACACTCTGTTCATCACCACCCCCTTTTCTGAATCGTTTTGGCCACTATAGGTGTGGCAGGGTATACTCAGACATGAGTCCCTTGCTCACTGCACCATCAGGATTCAAGCAAGCCGGGCCGACGACGGCTGAAATGCCAGAAACCGGTCCCCGGAAGCTTGTCTCCTTTCTGGTGAAGAATTGCCTTGGTAGTTTAGTCTGCCCTGTTCCCATGATGCACTGGGCCAGGGACAGACTGATTTGCATATAGCCAGGTTCTGAGCTGGGATGGTGTAGTGAGCTAAATAACGGTGATGGATCAAGCCCTGATCTTTGGACTGGGTAAGAGTGGTCTGCTTAATTCAGACACTCTGTTCATCACCACCCCCTTTTCTGAATCGTTTCTGGCCACTATAGGTGTGGCAGGGTATACTCAGACATGAGTCCCTTGCTCACTGCACCATCAGGATTCAAGCAAGCCGGGCCGACGACGGCTGAAATGCCAGAAACCGGTCCCCGGAAGCTTGTCTCCTTTCTGGTGAAGAATTGGCTTGGTAGTTTAGTCTGCCCTGTTCCCCTGATGCACTGGGCCAGGGACAGACTGATTTGCATATAGCCAGGTTCTGAGCTGGGATGGTGCAGTGAGCTAAATAACGGTGATGGATCAAGCCCTGATCTTTGGACTGGGTAAGAGTGGTCTGCTTAATTCAGACACTCTGTTCATCACCACCCCCTTTTCTGAATCGCTTTTGGCCACTATAGGTGTGGCAGGGTATACTCAGACATGAGTCCCTTGCTCACTGCACCATCAGGATTCAAGCAAGCCGGGCCGACGACGGCTGAAATGCCAGAAACCGGTCCCTGGAACCTTGTCTCCTTTCTGGTGAAGAATTGGCTCGGTAGTTTAGTCTGCCCTGTTCCCATGATGCACTGGGCCAGGGACAGACTGATTTGCATATAGTCAGGTTCTGAGCTGGGATGGTGCAGTGAGCTAAATAACGGTGATGGATCAAGCCCTGATCTTTGGACTGGGTAAGATTGGTCTGCTTAATTCAGACACTCTGTTCATCACCACCCCCTTTTCTGAATCGTTTTTGGCCACTATAGGTGTGGCAGGGTATACTCAGACATAAGTCCCTTGCTCACTGCACCATCAGGATTCAAGCAAGCCGGGCCGACGACGGCTGAAATGCCAGAAACCGGTCCCCGGAAGCTTGTCTCCTTTCTGGTGAAGAATTGGCTTAGTAGTTTAGTCTGCCCTGTTCCCATGATGCACTGGGCCAGGGACAGACTGATTTGCATATAGCCAGGTTCTGAGCTGGGATGGTGCAGTGAGCTAAATAACGGTGATGGATCAAGCCCTGATCTTTGGACTGGGTAAGAGTGGTCTGCTTAATTCAGACACTCTGTTCATCACCACCCCCTTTTCTGAATCGTTTTTGGCCACTATAGGTGTGGCAGGGTATACTCAGACATGAGTCCCTTGCTCAATGCACCATCAGGATTCAAGCAAGCCGGGCCGACGACAGGTGAAATGCCAGAAACCGGTCCCCGGAAGCTTGTCTCCTTTCTGGTGAAGAATTGCCTTGGTAGTTTAGTCTGCCCTGTTCCCATGATGCACTGGGCCAGGGACAGACTGATTTGCATATAGCCAGGTTCTGAGCTGGGATGGTGTAGTGAGATAAATAACGGTGATGGATCAAGCCCTGATCTTTGGACTGGGTAAGAGTGGTCTGCTTAATTCAGACACTCTGTTCATCACCACCCCCTTTTCTGAATCGTTTCTGGCCACTATAGGTGTGGCAGGGTATACTCAGACATGAGTCCCTTGCTCACTGCACCATCAGGATTCAAGCAAGCCGGGCCGACGACGGCTGAAATGCCAGAAACCGGTCCCCGGAAGCTTGTCTCCTTTCTGGTGAAGAATTGGCTTGGTAGTTTAGTCTGCCCTGTTCCCATGATGCACTGGGCCAGGGACAGACTGATTTGCATATAGCCAGGTTCTGAGCTGGGATGGTGCAGTGGGCTAAATAACGGTGATGGATCAAGCCCTGATCTTTGGACTGGGTAAGAGTGGTCTGCTTAATTCAGACACTGTTCATCACCACCCCCTTTTCTGAATCGTTTTTGGCCACTATAGGTGTGGCAGGGTATACTCAGACATGAGTCCCTTGCTCACTGCACCATCAGGATTCAAGCAAGCCGGGCCGACGACGGCTGAAATGCCAGAAACCGGTCCCCGGAAGCTTGTCTCCTTTCTGGTGAAGAATTGGCTTGGTAGTTTAGTCTGCCCTGTTCCCATGATGCACTGGGCCAGGGACAGACTGATTTGCATATAGCCAGGTTCTGAGCTGGTATGGTGCAGTGAGCTAAATAACGGTGATGGATCAAGCCCTGATCTTTGGACTGGGTAAGAGTGGTCTGCTTAATTCAGACACTCTGTTCATCACCACCCCCTTTTCTGAATCGTTTTTGGCCACTATAGGTGTGGCAGGGTATACTCAGACATGAGTCCCTTGCTCACTGCACCATCAGGATTCAAGCAAGCCGGGCCGACGACGGCTGAAATGCCAGAAACCGGTCCCCGGAAGCTTGTCTCCTTTCTGGTGAAGAATTGCATTGGTAGTTTAGTTTGCCCTGTTCCCATGATGCACTGGGCCAGGGACAGACTGATTTGCATATAGCCAGGTTCTGAGCTGGGATGGTGCAGTGAGCTAAATAACGGTGATGGATCAAGCCCTGATCTTTGGACTGGGTAAGAGTGGTCTGCTTAATTCAGACACTCTGTTCATCACCACCCCCTTTTCTGAATCGCTTTTGGCCACTATAGGTGTGGCAGGGTATACTCAGACATGAGTCCCTTGCTCACTGCACCATCAGGATTCAAGCAAGCCGGGCCGACGACGGCTGAAATGCCAGAAACCGGTCCCCGGAAGCTTGTCTCCTTTCTGGTGAAGAATTGGCTTGGTAGTTTAGTCTGCCCTGTTCCCATGATGCACTGGGCCAGGGACAGACTGATTTGCATATAGTCAGGTTCTGAGCTGGGATGGTGCAGTGAGCTAAATAACGGTGATGGATCAAGCCCTGATCTTTGGACTGGGTAAGAGTGGTCTGCTTAATTCAGACATTCTGTTCATCACCACCCCCTTTTCTGAATCGTTTTTGGCCACTATAGGTGTGGCAGGGTATACTCAGACATGAGTCCCTTGCTCACTGCACCATCAGGATTCAAGCAAGCCGGGCCGACGACGGCTGAAATGCCAGAAACCGGTCCCCGGAAGCCTGTCTCCTTTCTGGTGAAGAATTGGCTTGGTAGTTTAGTCTGCCCTGTTCCCATGATGCACTGGGCCAGGGACAGACTGATTTGCATATAGCCAGGTTCTGAGCTGGGATGGTGCAGTGAGCTAAATAACGGTGATGGATCAAGCCCTGATCTTTGGACTGGGTAAGAGTGGTCTGCTTAATTCAGACACTCTGTTCATCACCACCCCCTTTTCTGAATCGTTTTTGGCCACTATAGGTGTGGCAGGGTATACTCAGACATGAGTCCCTTGCTCACTGCACCATCAGGATTCAAGCAAGCAGGGCCGACGACGGCTGAAATGCCACAAACCGGTCCCCGGAAGCTTGTCTCCTTTCTGGTGAAGAATTGGCTTGGTAGTTTAGTCTGCCCTGTTCCCATGATGCACTGGGCCAGGGACAGACTGATTTGCATATAGCCAGGTTCTGAGCTGGGATGGTGCAGTGAGCTAAATAACAGTGATGGATCAAGCCCTGATCTTTGTACTGGGTAAGAGTGGTCTGCTTAATTCAAACACTCTGTTCATCACCACCCCCTTTTCTGAATCGTTTTTGGCCACTATAGGTGTGGTAGGGTATACTCAGACATGAGTCCCTTGCTCACTGCACCATCATGATTCAAGCAAGCCGGGCCGACGACGGCTGAAATGCCAGAAACCGGTCCCCGGAAGCTTGTCTCCTTTCTGGTGAAGAATTGGCTTGGTAGTTTAGTCTGCCCTGTTCCCATGATGCACTGGGCCAGGGACAGACTGATTTGCATATATCCAGGTTCTAAGCTGGGATGGTGCAGTGAGCTAAATAATGGTGATGGATCAAGCCCTGATCTTTGGACTGGGTAAGAGTGGTCTGCTTAATTCAGACACTCTGTTCATCACTACCCCCTTTTCTGAATCGTTTTTGGCCACTATAGGTGTGGCAGGGTATACTCAGACATGAGTCCCTTGCTCACTGCACCATCAGGATTCAAGCAAGCCGGGCCGACAACGGCTGAAATGCCAGAAACCGGTCCCCGGAAGCTTGTCTCCTTTATGGTGAAGAATTGGCTTGGTAGTTTAGTCTGCCCTGTCCCCATGATGCACTGGGCCAGGGACAGACTGATTTGCATATAGCCAGGTTCTGAGCTGGGATGGTGTAGTGAGCTAAATAACGGTGATGGATCAAGCCCTGATCTTTGGACTGGGTAAGAGTGGTCTGCTTAATTCAGACACTCTGTTCATCACCACCCCCTTTACTGAATCGTTTCTGGCCACTATAGGTGTGACAGGGTATACTCAGACATGAGTCCCTTGCTCACTGCACCATCAGGATTCAAGCAAGCCGGGTCGACGACGGCTGAAATGCCAGAAACCGGTCCCCGGAAGCTTGTCTCCTTTCTGGTGAAGAATTGGCTTGGTAGTTTAGTCTGCCCTGTTCCCATGATGCACTGGGCCAGGGACAGACTGATTTGCATATAGCCAGGTTCTGAGCTGGGATGGTGTAGTGAGCTAAATAACGGTGATGGATCAAGCCCTGATCTTTGGACTGGGTAAGAGTGGTCTGCTTAATTCAGACACTCTGTTCATCACCACCCCCTTTTCTGAATCGTTTCTGGCCACTATAGGTGTGGCAGGGTATACTCAGACATGAGTCCCTTGCTCACTGCACCATCAGGATTCAAGCAAGCCGGGCCGACGACGGCTGAAATGCCAGAAACCGGTCCCCAGAAGCTTGTCTCCTTTCTGGTGAAGAATTGGCTTGGTAGTTTAGTCTGCCCTGTTCCCATGATGCACTGGGCCAGGGACAGACTGATTTGCATATAGCCAGGTTCTGAGCTGGGATGGTGCAGTGAGCTAAATAACGGTGATGGATCAAGCCCTGATCTTTGGACTGGGTAAGAGTGGTCTGCTTAATTCAGACACTCTGTTCATCACCACCCCCTTTTCTGAATCGTTTTTGGCCACTATAGGTGTGGCAGGGTATACTCAGACATGAGTCCCTTGCTCACTGCACCATCAGGATTCAAGCAAGCCGGGCCGACGACGGCTGAAATGCCAGAAACCGGTCCCCGGAAGCTTGTCTCCTTTCTGGTGAAGAATTGGCTTGGTAGTTTAGTCTGCCCTGTTCCCATGATGCACTGGGCCAGGGACAGACTGATTTGCATATAGTCAGGTTCTGAGCTGGGATGGTGCAGTGAGCTAAATAACGGTGATGGATCAAGCCCTGATCTTTGGACTGGGTAAGAGTGGTCTGCTTAATTCAGACACTCTGTTCATCACCACCCCCTTTTCTGAATCGTTTTTGGCCACTATAGGTATGGCAGGGTATACTCAGACATGAGTCCCTTGCTCACTGCACCATCAGGATTCAAGCAAGCCGGGCCGACGACGGCTGAAATGCCAGAAACCGGTCCCCGGAAGCTTGTCTCCTTTCTGGTGAAGAATTGGCTTGGTAGTTTAGTCTGCCCTGTTCCCATGATGCACTGGGCCAGGGACAGACTGATTTGCATATAGTCAGGTTCTGAGCTGGGATGGTGCAGTGAGCTAAATAACGGTGATGGATCAAGCCCTGATCTTTGGACTGGGTAAGAGTGGTCTGCTTAATTCAGACACTCTGTTCATCACCACCCCCTTTTCTGAATCGTTTTTGGCCACTATAGGTGTGGCAGGGTATACTCAGACATGAGTCCCTTGCTCACTGCACCATCAGGATTCAAGCTAACCGGGCCGACGACGGCTGAAATGCCAGAAACCGGTCCCCGGAAGCTTGTCTCCTTTCTGGTGAAGAATTGGCTTGGTAGTTTAGTCTGCCCTGTTCCCATGATGCACTGGGCCAGGGACAGACTGATTTGCATATAGTCAGGTTCTGAGCTGGGATGGTGCAGTGAGCTAAATAACGGTGATGGATCAAGCCCTGATCTTTGGACTGGGTAAGAGTGGTCTGCTTAATTCAGACATTCTGTTCATCACCACCCCCTTTTCTGAATCGTTTTTGGCCACTATAGGTGTGGCAGGGTATACTCAGACATGAGTCCCTTGCTCACTGCACCATCAGGATTCAAGCAAGCCGGGCCGACGACGGCTGAAATGCCAGAAACCGGTCCCTGAAGCCTGTCTCCTTTCTGGTGAAGAATTGGCTTGGTAGTTTAGTCTGCCCTGTTCCCATGATGCACTGGGCCAGGGACAGACTGATTTGCATATAGCCAGGTTCTGAGCTGGGATGGTGCAGTGAGCTAAATAACGGTGATGGATCAAGCCCTGATCTTTGGACTGGGTAAGAGTGGTCTGCTTAATTCAGACATTCTGTTCATCACCACCCCCTTTTCTGAATCGTTTTTGGCCACTATAGGTGTGGCAGGGTATACTCAGACATGAGTCCCTTGCTCACTGCACCATCAGGATTCAAGCAAGCCGGGCCGACGACGGCTGAAATGCCAGAAACCGGTCCCTGAAGCCTGTCTCCTTTCTGGTGAAGAATTGGCTTGGTAGTTTAGTCTGCCCTGTTCCCATGATGCACTGGGCCAGGGACAGACTGATTTGCATATAGCCAGGTTCTGAGCTGGGATGGTGCAGTGAGCTAAATAACGGTGATGGATCAAGCCCTGATCTTTGGACTGGGTAAGAGTGGTCTGCTTAATTCAGACACTCTGTTCATCACCACCCCCTTTTCTGAATCGTTTTTGGCCACTATAGGTGTGGCAGGGTATACTCAGACATGAGTCCCTTGCTCACTGCACCATCAGGATTCAAGCAAGCCGGGCCGACGACGGCTGAAATGCCACAAACCGGTCCCCGGAAGCTTGTCTCCTTTCTGGTGAAGAATTGGCTTGGTAGTTTAGTCTGCCCTGTTCCCATGATGCACTGGGCCAGGGACAGACTGATTTGCATATAGCCAGGTTCTGAGCTGGGATGGTGCAGTGTGCTAAATAACGGTGATGGATCAAGCCCTGATCTTTGGACTGGGTAAGAGTGGTCTGCTTAATTCAGACACTCTGTTCATCACCACCCCCTTTTCTGAATCGTTTTTGGCCACTATAGGTGTGGCAGGGTATACTCAGACATGAGTCCCTTGCTCACTGCACCATCAGGATTCAAGCGAGCCGGGCCGACGACGGCTGAAATGCCAGAAACCGGTCCCCGGAAGCTTGTCTCCTTTCTGGTGAAGAATTGGCTTGGTAGTTTAGTCTGCCCTGTTCCCATGATGCACTGGGCCAGGGACAGACTGATTTGCATATAGCCAGGTTCTGAGCTGGGATGGTGCAGTGAGCTAAATAACAGTGATGGATCAAGCCCTGATCTTTGTACTGGGTAAGAGTGGTCTGCTTAATTCAAACACTCTGTTCATCACCACCCCCTTTTCTGAATCGTTTTTGGCCACTATAGGTGTGGTAGGGTATACTCAGACATGAGTCCCTTGCTCACTGCACCATCAGGATTCAAGCAAGCCTGGCCGACGACGGCTGAAATGCCAGAAACCGGTCCCCGGAAGCTTGTCTCCTTTCTGGTGAAGAATTGGCTTGGTAGTTTAGTCTGCCCTGTTCCCATGATGCACTGGGCCAGGGACAGACTGATTTGCATATATCCAGGTTCTAAGCTGGGATGGTGCAGTGAGCTAAATAATGGTGATGGATCAAGCCCTGATCTTTGGACTGGGTAAGAGTGGTCTGCTTAATTCAGACACTCTGTTCATCACCACCCCCTTTTCTGAATCGTTTTTGGCCACTATAGGTGTGGCAGGGTATACTCAGACATGAGTCCCTTGCTCACTGCACCATCAGGATTCAAGCAAGCCGGGTCGACAACGGCTGAAATGCCAGAAACCGGTCCCCGGAAGCTTGTCTCCTTTATGGTGAAGAATTGGCTTGGTAGTTTAGTCTGCCCTGTCCCCATGATGCACTGGGCCAGGGACAGACTGATTTGCATATAGCCAGGTTCTGAGCTGGGATGGTGTAGTGAGCTAAATAACGGTGATGGATCAAGCCCTGATCTTTGGACTGGGTAAGAGTGGTCTGCTTAATTCAGACACTCTGTTCATCACCACCCCCTTTTCTGAATCGTTTCTGGCCACTATAGGTGTGGCAGGGTATACTCAGACATGAGTCCCTTGCTCACTGCACCATCAGGATTCAAGCAAGCCGGGCCGACGATGGCTGAAATGCCAGAAACCGGTCCCCGGAAGCTTGTCTCCTTTCTGGTGAAGAATTGGCTTGGTAGTTTAGTTTGCCCTGTTCCCATGATGCACTGGGCCAGGGACAGACTGATTTGCATATAGCCAGGTTCTGAGCTGGGATGGTGTAGTGAGCTAAATAACGGTGATGGATCAAGCCCTGATCTTTGGACTGGGTAAGAGTGGTCTGCTTAATTCAGACACTCTATTCATCATCACCCCCTTTTCTGAATCGTTTCTGGCCACTATAGGTGTGGCAGGGTATACTCAGACATGAGTCCCTTGCTCACTGCACCATCAGGATTCAAGCAAGCCGGGCCGACGACGGCTGAAATGCCAGAAACCGGTCCCCAGAAGCTTGTCTCCTTTCTGGTGAAGAATTGGCTTGGTAGTTTAGTCTGCCCTGTTCCCATGATGCACTGGGCCAGGGACAGACTGATTTGCATATAGCCAGGTTCTGAGCTGGGATGGTGCAGTGAGCTAAATAACGGTGATGGATCAAGCCCCGATCTTTGGACTGGGTAAGAGTGGTCTGCTTAATTCAGACACTCTGTTCATCACCACCCCCTTTTCTGAATCGTTTTTGGCCACTATAGGTATGGCAGGGTATACTCAGACATGAGTCCCTTGCTCACTGCACCATCAGGATTCAAGCAAGCCGGGCCGACGACGGCTGAAATGCCAGAAACCGGTCCCCGGAAGCTTGTCTCCTTTCTGGTGAAGAATTGGCTTGGTAGTTTAGTCTGCCCTGTTCCCATGATGCACTGGGCCAGGGACAGACTGATTTGCATATAGTCAGGTTCTGAGCTGGGATGGTGCAGTGAGCTAAATAACGGTGATGGATCAAGCCCTGATCTTTGGACTGGGTAAGAGTGGTCTGCTTAATTCAGACACTCTGTTCATCACCACCCCCTTTTCTGAATCGTTTTTGGCCACTATAGGTGTGGCAGGGTATACTCAGACATGAGTCCCTTGCTCACTGCACCATCAGGATTCAAGCAAGCCGGGCCGACGATGGCTGAAATGCCAGAAACCGGTCCCCGGAAGCTTGTCTCCTTTCTGGTGAAGAATTGGCTTGGTAGTTTAGTCTGCCCTGTTCCCATGATGCACTGGGCCAGGGACAGACTGATTTGCATATAGCCAGGTTCTGAGCTGGGATGGTGCAGTGAGCTAAATAACGGTGATGGATCAAGCCCTGATCTTTGGACTGGGTAAGAGTGGTCTGCTTAATTCAGACACTCTGTTCATCACCACCCCCTTTTCTGAATCGTTTTTGGCCACTATAGGTGTGGCAGGGTATACTCAGACATGAGTCCCTTGCTCACTGCACCATCAGGATTCAAGCAAGCCGGGCCGACGACGGCTGAAATGCCACAAACCGGTCCCCGGAAGCTTGTCTCCTTTCTGGTGAAGAATTGGCTTGGTAGTTTAGTCTGCCCTGTTCCCATGATGCACTGGGCCAGGGACAGACTGATTTGCATATAGCCAGGTTCTGAGCTGGGATGGTGCAGTGAGCTAAATAACGGTGATGGATCAAGCCCTGATCTTTGGACTGGGTAAGAGTGGTCTGCTTAATTCAGACACTCTGTTCATCACCACCCCCTTTTCTGAATCGTTTTTGGCCACTATAGGTGTGGCAGGGTATACTCAGACATGAGTCCCTTGCTCACTGCACCATCAGGATTCAAGCAAGCCGGGCCGACGACGGCTGAAATGCCAGAAACCGGTCCCCGGAAGCTTGTCTCCTTTCTGGTGAAGAATTGGCTTGGTAGTTTAGTCTGCCCTGTTCCCCTGATGCACTGGGCCAGGGACAGACTGATTTGCATATAGCCAGGTTCTGAGCTGGGATGGTGCAGTGAGCTAAATAACAGTGATGGATCAAGCCCTGATCTTTGGACTGGGTAAGAGTGGTCTGCTTAATTCAAACACTCTGTTCATCACCACCCCCTTTTCTGAATCGTTTTTGGCCACTATAGGTGTGGTAGGGTATACTCAGACATAAGTCCCTTGCTCACTGCACCATCAGGATTCAAGCAAGCCGGGCCGACGACGGCTGAAATGCCAGAAACCGGTCCCCGGAAGCTTGTCTCCTTTCTGGTGAAGAATTGGCTTGGTAGTTTAGTCTGCCCTGTTCCCATGATGCACTGGGCCAGGGACAGACTGATTTGCATATATCCAGGTTCTGAGCTGGGATGGTGCAGTGAGCTAAATAACGGTGATGGATCAAGCCCTGATCTTTGGACTGGGTAAGAGTGGTCTGCTTAATTCAGACACTCTGTTCATCACCACCCCCTTTTCTGAATCGTTTTTGGCCACTATAGGTGTGGCAGGGTATACTCAGACATGAGTCCCTTGCTCACTGCACCATCAGGATTCAAGCAAGCCGGGCCGACGACGGCTGAAATGCCAGAAACCGGTCCCCGGAAGCTTGTCTCCTTTATGGTGAAGAATTGGCTTGGTAGTTTAGTCTGCCCTGTTCCCATGATGCACTGGGCCAGGGACAGACTGATTTGCATATAGCCAGGTTCTGAGCTGGGATGGTGCAGTGAGCTAAATAACGGTGATGGATCAAGCCCTGATCTTTGGACTGGGTAAGAGTGGTCTGCTTAATTCAGACACTCTGTTCATCACCACCCTCTTTTCTGAATCGTTTTTGGCCACTATAGGTGTGGCAGGGTATACTCAGACATTAGTCCCTTGCTCACTGCACCATCAGGATTCAAGCAAGCCGGGCCGACGACGGCTGAAATGCCAGAAACCAGTCCCCGGAAGCTTGCCTCCTTTCCGGTGAAGAATTGGCTTGGTAGTATAGTCTGCCCTGTTCCCATGATGCACTGGGCCAGGGACAGACTGATTTGCATATAGCCAGGTTCTGAGCTGGGATGGTGCAGTGAGCTAAATAACGGTGATGGATCAAGCCCTGATCTTTGGACTGGATAAGAGTGGTCTGCTTAATTCAGACACTCTGTTCATCACCACCCCCTTTTCTGAATCGTTTTTGGCCACTATAGGTGTGGCAGGGTATACTCAGACATGAGTCCCTTGCTCACTGCACCATCAGGATTCAAGCAAGCCGGGCCGACGACGGCTGAAATGCCAGAAACCGGTCCCCGGAAGCTTGTCTCCTTTATGGTGAAGAATTGGCTTGGTAGTTTAGTCTGCCCTGTTCCCATGATGCACTGGGCCAGGGACAGACTGATTTGCATATAGCCAGGTTCTGAGCTGGGATGGTGCAGTGAGCTAAATAACGGTGATGGATCAAGCCCTGATCTTTGGACTGGGTAAGAGTGGTCTGCTTAATTCAGACACTCTGTTCATCACCACCCTCTTTTCTGAATCGTTTTTGGCCACTATAGGTGTGGCAGGGTATACTCAGACATTAGTCCCTTGCTCACTGCACCATCAGGATTCAAGCAAGCCGGGCCGACGACGGCTGAAATGCCAGAAACCAGTCCCCGGAAGCTTGCCTCCTTTCCGGTGAAGAATTGGCTTGGTAGTATAGTCTGCCCTGTTCCCATGATGCACTGGGCCAGGGACAGACTGATTTGCATATAGCCAGGTTCTGAGCTGGGATGGTGCAGTGAGCTAAATAACGGTGATGGATCAAGCCCTGATCTTTGGACTGGATAAGAGTGGTCTGCTTAATTCAGACACTCTGTTCATCACCACCCCCTTTTCTGAATCGTTGCAGGACCTTAAGATCTAGTAATAGTTCTCTCCTCACTCCTCTCAGAGTGCACACTGTCAAAAACGGGGAGAGATCTTTTTTCTTTTCTTGCTCCCTCTCTCTGGAATAAACTGCCTTTATACTTACGCATCATCTCTGATCCCAACTGCTTTCGTAGGGAGTTAAAAACATGGATGTTCGATCATTAGTTTGGTTACTTCTCTTTTTGTAGCCGATAATCCTGAGTTGTCAGCAAGCACCATGAGACTTTCGGGTGATTTGCCCGCTAAACAAATGCTCCTGACTTGATTTGATTTGAAGGCAGTAACAGAAAGGGGGTAGAACTAAACACAAGCACAACAGACAAGGAGCTAGCAAGGAAGAGTGCTTAACAGGAAAGGAAGGAAATCATAGGCAGAAAGCAGGTAACAAACATACAAGGTAACAGAAGCAAGACAGCAGAATGGAAAGACAGCAAATTACAACTGGAACCAAGGAAATGGGAAGACAGGCAGGGACTGGAAAAGGATATACAGAAGGGGAGACTACACAGGTATATTAGAATAGTGCAGGCTAAGGAATCAAGATAACAAATTAGCATAGAAGGCAGTGCTGGGGCAGGAACAAGAATTGAGCTAAGGCTCAAGCGTCAAGGTAGCACTGCAGACAGTGCTGGTTCAGGAACAGGCAATTACTAAAGCTTCAGGAGTCAAGGTAGCACTGCGGGCAGTGCTAGTTCAGGAACAGAGAATTACTAAAGGTCCAGGAGTCAAGGTAGCACTGCAGGCAGTGCTAGTTCAATGAAACAGGAAATAGCTACAGCTCAGGAAACAAGGAGTCAAGAGAGCACTGCAAGCAGTGCAAATCAGGATCAAGAAATAGCTGAAGCCCAGGAACAGGAACAAAGAATAACTATAGCTCAGTAACTCTGGAAACAAGGGAGCACTGCAGGCAGTGCTAATTCAGGCACAAGGAATAGCTATAGCTCAGGAATCAAGGAACAAGGATTGACTATAGTTCAGGATTCAAGGAATTTCAAAAGCAGAGGAAAAAAGGATCGGTCTCACCGGCATACAGCTACAATGACCAACACTGGGCTGAAGGGAGCTGGGGCTTAAAAGAGCTCACAGTATTCATGGGCATCAGTTGTGAGCAGGCTAACAGCAGCCAGTCACAGGTGAGCTGAATTCTTCCACTGATCCTTGGCCTGCAGGGGTGAAGACAAAGCAGTGAGCAGGGGATTATAGGTAATGAAGTTTCCAGCATAAGCAGACTGGCTTTCACAAAACCCGGCATAGATTGGGGATTTATGTCAATTCCTAAATGATGTCCAACTGCCTGGAAGTCAGGATATGCATACAGGGGAGTGTGTGGAAGCATATTAGAATACTGAAAAGCCCCACAATTCGGCCCCCTGGTGGTGGGAACGGAAGCACAAGGAGTAAATCGTGACAGGGCATAACCAAGTTGTGATGCAGTGAGTCATCTCCCAATTGTGAATCTGGTGTATAAATATGGATTTTGTGTACATATATTTATGTATATATATATATATATATATATATATATATATATATATATATATATATATATATATATATATATATATATATATATATATGTATGTATATATACATATATATATATATGTATGTATATATATATATATATATATATATATATATATATATATATATATATATATATATATATATATATATATATATATATATATATATATATCCACACGAAACAGGAACACCATTAAATGAAGCCCACAGGGAGTTGTGAATCAGCTTGTTTCTTTATTTTTTGCAGCTTGATGACAGGCACCCTCACAAGGAAAACAAGTCCAAAGTTCAAACGCCATACGCGTTTCGGGAGATTATATCCCTTCCTCAGCAGCGTTAGTTCTTGAGGGAAATGGAAGCACAATTCTTGGCGCACACCTTTATTCGCACACCTGCCTCAGTGGGCGTGGTCATTTGCATGGCCTTCTGGAATGTGTAGTGCTGCCTTGTGATCCCAAGTGGGTGCGGTGGCATTCCCCCACAACTTGCGAACAAAAGAAAACCACAGTGGGTCGACGTGCAGTACTAGCGGCCACTGCATGATTGAAAACCTCACAGACATAAATATCCACCACCCCCCACACCTCTTTGTGACAATTCTTCACTTTTTCTTCATTTTTATATTATTGATAACTCTTCATTTCACACAATTCCATGGATTTAAATCATTTAAAAAAGATATGTATGTTTCAGGTTCACATCTCAGTTTTTAACATTGAAAATAACATATCATCCCTATAAAAATGAAGAAAAAGTGAAGAATTGTCACAAAGAGGTGTGGTGGATATTTATGTCTGTGAGGTTTTCAATCATGCAGTGGCCTGATTAAAATATTTGATAGAAAGGGTATTCTCTGAATGGGACTAAATATGTGTGCAAGCATGCAGCCGTTAGGCTGCAATTGCCGATACACGGCAAGATTGAACCTGAACTGGTTAAATTAATGTCACGATTTACAGATTGCGACTGTCATTAGGACTATGATTTATTTAGATCACACTCTTGAACCCGATTCAGAGAATACTCACTAAATAACTTCTGAAACAAGAGGGGTTCATTAAACGCGACCATAAAATCTGGTCGCACAGGCCGATACACGACGAAATGTCTGATAAAATCATGATATTGCACAAAGTTGTGTTTAAATGCTATATCAAATAGGGGTATTGCAGCCTATATAGACATTTTAAGATGGCGCCACTTTAATGTGGTTGAGAATGAGCCCGTCCTCTATGTTTCCTACCAATTTTGGTTTTTGTTTTAAAAATGGAGGCGCGTAACTCACAGTTGTAACACTGACGAAGGGGCGCTGTCCCGAAACGCGTTTGTTAAAATAAAGAACTGATTGCTGCATTATCTGAGCCCGGGAGTGCTGTGTCTTTGTCCCTAGCCCGGCCGGGCATGGGGAAAGAGGATTGGAGCCGTAATTTTTAAACGCGGTACACCGCCGCGTTTGAAACGGCACCCGACACGAAGAGTGACCCACTGCAACGGTGTAAACTGGAGCTTGGATATATATATATATATATATATATATATATATATATATATATATATATATATATATATATATATATATATATTCTACCACCATGCACAAGTCGATATTTATTTTTATATATATATACACACACACACATTTGCAATCATCTGGGGCATTGATGTGAGTTCCACACACTTTCATAATGCAATGAATGTCCTATGACGTGGGTTGTTCATTACTGTCCAACTATCTTGAGTGCCGGGTCTGATAAGATCCAAGTCCACTAGATGTGGATTGATGTTGTGGTCTACACAACAACGATACAATACATTCTACGCTTTTTATTGTTGTAATTGTTGATCGAGAGAAATCCAAGCATCTTATTACGCAACTGCTGTTGGGAACTGTTCATTACCATAATAAAAACATTTAAAAAAATTCTCTTGCCAATTTAATCGCCAAATGTCATTGCATTAATTAAGCATTCAATGGTATGTTTGTCCTTATGACAGTTTCCTCCTAGGAGTTTACATTACATTATAATAAAGCCATCCTGGAGATCCGTGCATTAGAAGTGTCTGAAAGCCACTTGCAGGGCACTTCATATTGATGTATATAATTTATTTTATTTTTGTATTATTTCAGATATTTTTGGAAAGGAGAAATAGAGGAAGCCACGGAAATAATATTAGTAAGTGTCATCCTTGTTCTCCTATGAATTTTTTTTGTTTGATTTGTAATATGTTAAATTAGGTAAATGTGGTCATAATCCGTAAAAGCGATATGCTACAGAAAAATCTACATTTGTTATGCACTAAGTTGTAAAACTTGTTGACCTTCCTCTCTAATTCGCTGTTTTTCTTCTCATTTTGTCTGGTCCATTCTGTCACCAACTGTAAGCTTCTTCGTACAAAGGTTTTTACCGTGATGCAATGTACAATGTTGGTCAAAGAACTCTACTTCTGTGCTAGTTACTATTACCCAATATCAAAAATCAGGTCTAAAGATGATTTTTATTTTAAAGGAAAACAGATTTTCTATACTGAACCCCTGACTAGGACCTTGTCCCAGGGATTGTCTGTCAGAATAACGTTAGCAAAAGATACGGGCTGATATAAATATTGTACTACAGGATATGCTAAGAGGCTACCCAATATTCCAAGGAACCTGGGCGATAAATATGGTGGCCCAAATACATAGCTGCCAACGTTTTTGATTACTATGTGTGACATTTTCATAATTTCAGTGTAATTATCAGTGACATTTCAACCCCTATGAGTGACACTTTCTCACAAGTAAAATGAAGCAACGAAGACGAGGTAAACATATAAATATCAAAAATGACACCCATTTGAGCAAAGAGAACCTCTCAGAAGATCTTGAAACGGATGCAAAGCACGAGAAATGGAAGGAAACTAACCTCGCATCGCGACCATTACATCGCAGATGGCTTCACACCGCATGCTAAGACGCCGCATGCTAACACGCCGCAATGACTTTTACATCGGCAGACATTACATCGGAAATGACACGAAACGCTTTTACATCGGAAGACAATACATCGGAAAACGATGATTTATGAACAGAATGATTTATGGCACAAATATTGAAAGCACACAGACATGACATCGGAAATAACACGAAACGGAATGATGATTTATGCCCAAACAATTGCAAGTACACGAAACGGAATATTAATGAGCATAAATGATTATGATTTATGGCCCAAATATTGAAAACACACAGACATGACATCGGAAATGACACGAAACGGAATGCGGAATGATGATTTATGGCCCAAACAATTGCAAGTACACGAAACGGAATATTAATGAGCATAAATGATTATGATTTATGGCACAAATATTGAAAACACACAGACATGACATCGGAAATGAGCAAGTACACGAAACGGAATATTGTATAAAAAGAAAGTTATTATAAATATACGGAGTGTACAAACATTGTTTATGTTTGTTTTTTATTGTTGCCGTGACAGCAGGTTCGAACATTAGTCCCCGGCAGCTATTTTTTTGTTATAGTTTTATTGGCCGAAACAGTACTTGAAGCATGCTTTAAATGTGCTCGTAAATCATTTATGCTCATAAATATTATGTGTCATTTGCGATCCGATGTAATGTCTTTTTGCGCCCATAAAACATGTACATTGTTTATGTGTCAGCAGGTTGTAACATGAGTCCCCGGCAGCAAAGTTGTGCTTTAAATGTGCTCGTAAATCATTTATGCTCATTAATATTCCGTTTCGTGTACTTGCAATTGTTTGGGCCCTAAATCATCATTCCGTTTCGTGTCATTTCCGATGTCATGTCTGTGTGTTTTCAATATTTGGGCCATAAATCATAATCATAATCATAAAATTTCATTTTCATGCCTGCATGGGTGGGGTGGATCGGTTGCTGGGTGCGTGAATGGGTCACTTGCTGGGTGCCTGATGGACTGTGTGGGTGGGTGGGTGGATGGATGCGTGGGTGGGTGGATGTATGGATGAGTGTGTGGGTGGATGGATGCGTGGGTGGGTGGGTGGATGGATGCATGGATGAGTGGGTGGGTGGGTGGGTGCGTGGGTGAGTCTGTGTGGATGAGTGTGTGGGTGGATGGATGCGTAAGGTGTCATATTATTCACGTAATTTTTGGTAGCATAATTACGCTGAATTACAGCAAAGTTATGTGAATTTACGTGGCCGTACGCAATGACCATATCCCAGCATTTAGAAATATTTTATTAATGCAAAATACACACTCATGTACATAATGGGCCAAAGGATCCATTTTCATGTTCCTGTGCTCCTGCTGTAGGATTATGGTGACAAATTCCTCATAATCAGGCAAATGGAAGTAATTGCATATGTTTTGGTAATTTCACGTCGAAAGAGTTACATGAAATTGTCAAAATTACTCAGATTACTCCTACATAGTTACACTTTCGCACAGACCGAATTTTCAGTTCAAATTAAAGAAATAAAGGAAATGAAAGCCTCCTATACTCATTAACCTCCAACATTGGTATTTGCCCCATTGTTTCTTATACTAAGGTGATTTATGAGTCAATAATTGTCACGTGTGGACTGGGTCTCACGTGCCAACTCATCTTCTGACACACCTTCATTACTGTCTTTATGAAATGTATTGAACATATGTCTGCCAGTTCATAGAGGGGTTGCAGATACAACAGTACAGTGTGCTGTCATCTTATGAATGTATATGTACTTATTTATTGTTATTTTAAAATCGGGCAATAAGTTCACATGTGAGATAATGCATATACCCCTGACTCCATGCTATATTATTTGTTATGCCTAAATATAAACAATGTACATGTTTTATGTGCGCAAACATTCTAAGAATAACTTACTTTTGATACCAACAATGATTTACGGCCACATAATGGACAACGATGTGGTCTGGGGGCACCGCGCACAACTTTGGTGCCGGGGACTCATGTTCGAACCTGCTGTCACGTCAAAGAATAAAAAAAATTTGGTGCCGGGGACTAATGTTCGAACCTGCTGACAGCTACCGAACCTTAGTACTTCGCATCTATTTCGAATTTATGAGTGATATTACATGTCAGAGGCAAAGCCATGTCTGCTTCAAGTACTGTTTCATCATTAGCTCATCATCAGAGACAGCATTACTTGCTTCCTTAATTAATTTTTTCACTAGAATTAATCATTAGAATCAGAAAAACGTGTTAAGCACAAGTGGCAAAATTCCTCCATATGGCCAATAAAACTTTCAAATCTAAACCTGCTGTCACGTCAATAAAATAAAATAAAATTGCTGCCGGGGACTAATGTTCGAACCTGCTGTCACGGCAACAATAAAAAACAAACATAAACAATGTACTTTTTTTAGGGTGGCCAACATTCAAAGAATACCTTTCTTTTTCTACACTCCGTATATTTAGAATAACTTACTTTTTATACACTGCGTATATTTCATTTTTATGCCTGCATGGGTGGGGTGGATCGGTTGCTGGGTGCGTGAATGGGTCACTTGCTGGGTGCGTGAATGGCTGGGTGGGTGGTTGGGTGGGTGCGTGGATGGATGCGTGGGTGGATGGATGCATGGATGAGTGTGTGGGTGGATGGATGGATGCGTGGGTGGGTGGACGGATGCATGGATGAGTGGGTGGGTGGATGGGTGGGTGGATGCATGGTTGGGTGGGTGGTGGGTGGGTGGACGGATGCATGGATGAGTGGGTGGGTGGATGGGTGGGTGGGTGGATGCATGGTTGGGTGGGTGGTGAGTGGGTGGGTGGGTGGATGCATGGATGAGTGGGTGGGTGGGTGGGTGGGTGGGTGGGTGGACGGATGCATGGATGAGTGGGTGGGTGGATGGGTGGGTGGATGCATGGTTGGGTGGGTGGTGAGTGGGTGGGTGGGTGGGTGGATGGATGCATGGATGAGTGGGTGGGTGGGTGGGTGGGTGCGTGGGTGAGTGTGTGGGTGGATGGATGCGTGGATGAGTGTGTGGGTGGATGGATGCGTGGGTGGGTGGATGGATGCATGGATGAGTGGGTGGGTGGGTGCGTGGGTGAGTGTGTGGGTGGATGGATGGATGGATGCGTGGGTGGGTGGACGGATGCATGGATGAGTGGGTGGGTGGATGGGTGGGTGGATGCATGGTTGGGTGGGTGGTGGGTGGGTGGACGGATGCATGGATGAGTGGGTGGGTGGATGGGTGGGTGGGTGGATGCATGGTTGGGTGGGTGGTGAGTGGGTGGTGGGTGGGTGGACGGATGCATGGATGAGTGGGTGGGTGGATGGGTGGGTGGGTGGATGCATGGTTGGGTGGGTGGTGAGTGGGTGGGTGGGTGCATGGATGCATGGATGAGTGGGTGGGTGGGTGCGTGGGTGAGTGAGTGTGTGGGCGGATGGATGGATGCGTGGATGAGTGTGTGGGTGGATGGATGCGTGGGTGGGTGGATGGATACATGGATGAGTGGGTGGGTGGGTGGGTGGTTGCGTGGATGGATGGATGCGTGGGTGGATGCGTTGGTTGGATGCGTGCGTGGGTGTGTGCGTGGGTAGGTGGATGGATGCATGGATGAGTGTGTGGATGGATGGATGGATGGGTGGGTGGAATGTGAGAAGTTGACCTTCAGGCTAAAATCAAGAGGGCATGTGAAGACAGCTGTTTTACCATATGCAATCCTGTAATATCAAATAAAAGGACACCACACACCTTATATATTATAAAAAAATATGTTTTTATTACTATTACTTTATTACCTTTAAACAAAAGAACAGTTTTACATAGGAAAGTTGCACGTTTATGGCATTACATTGGTTTGGGATCACTGAAATTTATTGAAGATCATAACAACACACAAGGTTAACGGGGAAACCGTCTAAATTTTTGGTCGGGGAAGCCATATATATTTTTATCGCATTACGTTCAATGTATATCACAGAGATAGATACTTTGGATGTAGGACATTACTAACATATTTGGACTCGAATTTACACTGGGGAGAATGATGCACTCATTTTACGTCTTTCATTCTTGTTGGGAGTAAAACAGAAACGTCAACAGAAGCCTTTGCATCAAACAATGACAGTATTTGTTATTCGAGGATTTTTGTGACATAGGCAGCAAGGTACACACATTGTTAGTGAAAGGAATTCAGTATATGTGCCAACGAAGCAAGGTAGTCACTAACCACAGACAAGGGGAAAAGTTTTAGTGCTGCCAATAGTCGAGTCGACATTTCCTTTGTGCGCTGTGAAAGCCGTGGGTTTAAATTACATGCTAAAGATTGTGACATTCGCAGTTCTTGGTAGCTTTGCTCCTTTCGCAAAATCTCTACAAAATGGTAAAAATTAGGGTGCGGTTTCCCAATACTCGTGTTCAAAGAGTTGTGCCAACCCTCTATGGCATTGTTAGTCTTTGCTCCTCCCTCTAAGCAGGTCGAGTAGCAGTTCCACCAGTCCACAAGAAAACGTGGTTTCCTCCGGCGACCTGACCTGCTTAGATGGCCAATCCATGTGTCTTCAAAATAATTTAAAATTGGTGCCAATTTGTCTTCGTTTGCTATAAAGTACTCAGACTCAGTAATCGATGTGTAGTACTCGTCTACACTGTGAGGAGTAACAAAGCAAAGGGCAGTTAGTTTTTTAAGCTCAAACTGGAGTTTGCTGTCAGACGCATAATCCTCAATGAGGGATGTTTTTTGTATTTTACGCCAAAACGCCTGAGAAAAGTGGAAAAAACATCCTTGAATTTGGGTATCCAGGTACAATTTACTTATAGTATTGAGCATTGGTAATTCAAAGTCCATGATGACTTTTCTCGGACTTTTGTTTGCCATTTTTGATTTTAAGACTGACAAAAATTCAGTATATGTTGAGGATTGTTTGTCTGGCAGCAAACTGTACACTAATGGAACTACTGTGGTGTTAACATAGCCGTGAATAGTGTATATTTGGGTGAAAGGGGTGGGCGTACTTTTAAAGGTACCATCCATCATCCAAACATCACTGTTCTCCAACCTACTTAGATTACGGGGGGTACTAAAGATTAAAACACGCTTTAGAGCATTTTCATTGTCATATAAAATAAACGGTTCATTTGCAACTGTCAGAGAAAGTTCACGAGGGATTGTTATGTCAGAAAATTTTCGTGGTGTAATGCGCGTAGGATTAGTAGCCTGTTTCTTACGTTGAATTATCCGACGCAAGTTTGGAATAGCGGGCATGCTACTAGCAACATGTTCAGGAATGGTTTGGGATACCTCCCTTAAAATAGCAGCGCACGGGTCATTGGAGTTGCCTGCAATCTGTTTCATTTCATTTATTGATTCTCTCACTTCAATTGCAGTTGCAGAGGCAGAGTGGTTATGGTCGGTGGTTCTTAAAACAGAGTCACCCAGAGTAACCGCTCGGCCTCTGCATTGCTTGGAGTAATATTGGACACACTTCCAATGACCCCTTGGCTCAGAATTTCTCTCCTTACAGTATATATAACCAGTGTGCTTTAGTAGACGATTTCCTCTGCTGGAAGTGATGTATTTGGCCATGTTCGGATCCGACATTTCCTGTTAAAAGAAAAACAAGGGGAATCATTGACAATACACGAACAGGAGCTTTAATTTAGGTTGCAAGTCGTAAAAGGTGTACACTGTGAATAGGGTCAAAATGAAAAAAAAGAGAATCATTTAGAAGACAGAAACAGGATCTGTCATTTAAGTTCGAAGGTGTAAAAGGTGTACACGGTGAATATGCTCTGTACACTGGACTCATCACTTTGTGCACTATCTTGTTTGCATTGTCACAATATATGTTGCTCCTTTGGGCACGTTCTAATAGTAAAATACAATTAATAACTGCCAATCCTTTGAACTGCTGCTGTAAGGAAGGGTCACCACTACAAGGCTATGGAATGAGAATGTATATCTGAGGGTGCACAGACAAAATATCGAGTATTATAGTGTATTTATTATGTTTGATTATTTATTTTTCATGTAATTTAATTACATATTGTCTATCCAAAACTTTCCCTACTGTTGCACTCTCTGGAGTGGGAATAGTAATTGTTAGTGCTACGCTATCCAACACTTGCCCTACTGTCGCACTCTCTGGATTGGGAATAGTAATTTTGACTCATACGCTATCTAAAATGTATTTAGCTTTTTTATTACTATTATGTTTTTATTAATTTTTATTTATGTGAATATTTAATGTTAATAAATGTCTCAGTCATTTCTTAACTTTTTATTTGTTTGTAAGTTACGACAATAATTAATTTCGAGTTATTATTAATGAATCGTATATTATGTATTATATATTTAATAATATTAATTTGTATTACATTATGTATTTTTTATAAATATTATAGTAGATTTTTAAATATGTTTATTCCATTTATAAGTATTATTTTGGGAATATTACAATTTTATCCTATAGAAAAAAATATCTATATTTTACAAAAAACGATATTTTTGTCATTCTATATTTTATTTTCCATATATTTGTACTTACCTTGTTGGGGAGAGGATTCCTATATTTTTGACTTCGATATTTTTGTTCCGATATTTTTTTATATCGATATTTTTGTTTTCGATATTTTGTCAGACATTCATATCTGAGAGCAGGAGACTTGTACCACTAAATAATACACTACTGTATGCATTCCTGTCCACGCTAATAGACCCCAAGCAGGCTCTCTCCCTCTTGAAATCGCCTCAGCTTCAAGAGGCGTTAGTACACAAATATTTAACTTATAGAAATTGCTTGGGTGTCCCAGAGGAATACTCCTCAAATGCCCTGCAGCCAATCCGCCTGGGAAAGGCTTGGGGGGATTTTTGCAAGACCCTAATTAATATCTGGCAGAAGCATCGCTACATCCATTGCCTAGGCAAGACCTAAAAACAATGATTGGCATTGCATCAATACCCCTACACATTTTTGTAAACACTAGAAAATGCAGCCGGACATGAGCATCTACTAAATTAGCCTGCCAAAAACATGGCTTCACTCACACTTTATGAATGTTAGCTCTTTTACCTTTTTGGACACTCTGCTCTGTAACTTTGCGCTGACACCCACACAAACGTAGCTTGCCTTACAACTCGGTGAACTTTCAGACTCTGTAACAGAAAGAAAATAAATGCATTTGTTATCATATTTGTTTTTTTTGGGTAGCGGTATCGGTGGGGCTGTAGCATTAAGGGCAGTGTAAATGGGGTTAGAGAAGCTGACGACACAGGGATTCTCTAGTGGCAGGAGCTTGAGGGGGCTGAAAACGTGCACGGGCGGAAGATAAGGGGTAGAGACATAAAAACAATGATTTGCATTGCGTCAATACCCCCACACATTTTTGTAAACACTAGAATAGCCTACCAAAAACATTGCTTCACTCACACTTTATGAATGTTAGCTCTTTTACCTTTTTGGACACTCTGCTCTGTAACTTTGCGCTGACACCCACAAAAAAGTCGCTTGCCTTACAACTCGGTGACCTTTGAGACCCTGTAACTGGAAGAAAAAAATAGAAATTGCGGTTGAATTATTAGTTGAGTGTTTAACTGCAAAAAATACATACATCCACCCACCCATCCACGCACGCATCCAACCCACGCATCCACCGAACCACGCATCCATCCACCCACCCACGCATACATCCACCCACCCATCCACGCACGCATCCAACCCACGCATCCACCCAACCATCCACCCATCCACGCATACATCCACCCACCCATCCACGCACGCATCCAACCCACGCATCCACCCATCCATCCACCCATCCACGCATACATCCACCCACCCATCCACGCACGCATCCAACCCACGCATCCACCCAACCACGCATCCATCCACGCATACATCCACGCATCCAACCCACGCATCCACCCAACCACGCATCCATCCACCCATCCACGCACGCATCCACCCATGCATCCACCCATCCATCCACCCACCCCAGGCAATGGCCTTGTGACTTTGACTGAGCTATTTAGCACTAAATACATTGTAAAACGCATGTGGAGATTTTATTGTGTTCATATTTAGTTTACTGTACTGTACTGTACTGTACTGTATTAAAATGCTTGTCTGTCAGTAAGTGACCAAAGGCTCACCCAAAAAACTTTGGAATGGAGTCCAGAGGGGTTAGAGTTTTACAATCAAATTGCATAAGTCAATAAAACTGATATCTTTTTACAGTCGAGTTATCACAGCTTTTGAAATAAATCACATTCTGCAGCAGCGCGAAGAAAGCTATTGGCGTGCGCTGCCAAGCTTGCTGTTAGGCACGGAGTTTCACGAAGTTTCCTTTTCACATTCACACATCCCTTCTGCCCTGCCCTGCCCTTCTAAAACCTCTGCTGCAGTTACTTCATGTGCGAGGAATATCACTCAAAAACACATTCGAGCGCATCGTATCCTGAATGCCTTTCATGACTCACACCCAAAAAAAACAGGACCCAGGTTCGTGTCTTAACACACAATATGTGTAGCAATTGCGTGGTTAGTAAATAGTAAAGGGCAATTCCGGTGCACGAGACAAGGATCCTGGCTAGGGGGGCCGACTGCCATGAATGCAAATGCGGGACGGTGAGTGTTAAGAATCCGGACAAAGGTTACACATCATGACAAAATGTAATTAGATTTGGGGGAAAAGGTACGTCATATAGACACATCAGAGCGCAAAGAGCTGGTTTAACGCTCAACAATATTTTCTGGTCACTTACTTGCAATGGCGGAGGACGGGCCGCTGGGACGCTGCACTCACGTCTGGCTAGCTGGACGAAGAACTGCAAAATGGATGGAGGCATGGGGGGCGAGTCCTTTTATACCACCCCAATATGTGTTATCGACATGTAAGGCGAAGCACTTTAAAAAGCCTGCAATTTATTCAGATATTATTACAAATGTAATTAACACAACCCCCAAAAATATGCAACATGTGCAAACATACCATAGAAAGCGAAGATTTGGCGTTCAGGTGAGGGGGGTGGGGGCCAGGGCATAGAGGCGGGTTCTCGCAGCCGACTCAAAACACCGCGTTGTTTTGCCATGCGACAAGATGGACTGCGGGGTAAAGTACGGCCCAATAGAAATCAACGGGATCGCGTTGCAATAGCATGCGAGGTGAAAACACGCGATGTGATGGACTCGGCGATCAAAAACATGCGGGGAAAAAGCGCGCGATGTAAATGTGCGCGATGTAACGTCATACATCCCTGGCAGGCTCCTGTCAAGTACTGTGTGTGAACTTCTGTTCAATATTGACAACGCTACAACTGCTAATTCAAAACCTGGTACAATTGCCAAAAAAATGTAGCAGGGACAGATTAATAATACACACTTCAGGGGGCACTGTGACGCCCCCTTACTTGGCGAGGCTCTGTAGTATTCTCTGTTAGAAGATTCCTTTTAGAATTGTTATGTTTCCTTGGTCCTTTAACATTCTGTATCTGGGGGTTGGTCGGACAGAGAAAGACTTCAATGTATTGTGGATGTATAAGCTGTTACTGGAAATAAACTACTTCTTTTCATCAATCCTGTTTCTGGATTACTTCACACTCTTTGCAGCAATTCTGTTACGGGCCGCCTCGTGGACTGAACAACTCCTACTGCGAGCGTGCCGCGGCCTTTCACCGTCTTCTCAGTCAGACACTGTGACTGACCTCTCAGCGGTAGCTGAAGCACAGTGTGCTGGGCTCCACTGCCAGATAGCCGTGGTCTGTGCTGGGGCCGTCCAGGTCCGTTTATCGCATTGCGGCGGGGTTCAGCTTCACATACATTTAAAAAGTATTACTACGTGCAGCCCTGCCCTCCCTCCAATAAAATTGCAGCCACCCGCTCGCGCCACCACAGCAGGACATCCGACCACGCCTCCTAGTTTCTGCGCTGCCGGTGTCAGAAATTGTTACAATGTAGCTACTGCAGTTCCGCTAACCCCAATAACTTGCTTGCTGGGAGCTGCGTGCACCCAATGGCACGCAGCCACTCAACCAGCGTTTCAGTCTGTGAGGCATTAGTAGCAGTCCTGCCGTTAACAGATAGCCGACACGCAGACCAGGCACTATCCCTATAATGCGTGACTTTGCATTTCAGTACGTTGATGCGGACCACCACACTGAAATGCGTTAGGTTCATGATGTGTGATACTTGGCAGGGATGCAAATATCGTTTTGAATATTATCGGTCCAATGTGTGTAGATTTTCAATTATTAACTCCAATGAGATGGTATTTTTCTAAACAATACTTAGTACACAATATTTCTGTCTAACTTTATTTTGGTTTCAATACTCCAGTACAATGCCATCCAAGCAAACATAAGTGCCACTCATGTATTACGAACAGTTCACTACTTCTGTGAGGTCTGCTTTGCAAGCCAGGTGTAGCCAGCCTGCTGCTAATATTTAAAACCAAGTGCGCGGTTAGCCCCTCATAGTTTGGTTAGATGGCCTCCTGCACCTGTTATCAATCAATATGTGTTAATAGGGTTTCAGTGTCAATTTTGTTTTTTTAAACATAGAAATTATATAATCTCGGTCAAACGCCTATGACGTCACTGCATTTGGTATCTTTGTTCTGCTGCCACTTGGTTTTATCTTGCAATGTTGTCACTGAGTGCAAATCCACCCTTTAAGCATTACTTTTTATTTACTTTTTCTAAATTTAGAGCTCGTTTTATAAAGCCATTTGTTCCAAAGGGCCTCTTAGTTGCAACACTTTGAAAGTTGGAACACAGGGTCAAATATATAAAATAAACATATTTGTTTACTTATGAAAGGGTTATTTATTCAAAGTGGAGATAAAGATTTGCTAATCCGGATTAAGATGCACCTCTTTTACTTAATCTCATCCCGAAAACACCTGGAGGGGCGTGGCCAGGCTGTGGACACCAACATGGCTGGCCACTCCCACTGTCACACCTGCAGTTCAACACAAGCACAGTTGCATGGACGATAAATCATTGTAAATGCTTTCTGCTAATCATGAAGAAGCTGGCTGTATTTTATGGGTTGCACTTTAGTTTTTTTCAGAATTGTAGTTCGTTTCCTTTTTTAATTTAATCTGCTAGAGAGTACATTTTTTCGGGGTCTACGGCAAAATATTTACACTGCAGTTTTTCTCAGATGTCTGTGTATGCAGTAAGTCTCCTGAGAACTTTGGAAACCTCTACTTCTATGCAACCAGGCATCACAATATTTTTTATATGTAACCATATCCTTTATTCATATCCAAAACATTTTACATTTTGCAATAACATCCAACATAATTATATATAACAAAGCTGATTGTTTGAAAGTATGCCTGTAGTGACCTCCAGCTCGGTAAATGGGAAAAATAGTGATTCCAAAATATAGACAAACCAAAATATCGAGTCCAAAATATAGAATGGACAAAATATCGAATGGACAGAAGATAGACATCAAAAATATAGTTTTGAAGGTAAGTAATGTAATATCGATTTTAAAAATATAGACAGTAAAAATATCGAAGTACATAATATAGTTTATTAAAAATATCGAATTTTTAATAATATCGAATTTTTTAAAGTGTTTTTTTATGTTGATATATGTGTGAAAAGTGTATATATTTTTGTAATTTATTTTAAGTAATTAATTTTATGTTATTTAATTATTGTGTAATTTAATTCTGTTGTGGGTTTATAGGGGAATAGGGTGGGAAGTAATTTAATTATAATTAATGAAATATGTTAGTTAATTAATTGGTATTTATTTAGAAAAAAATGTTAATTATTTTTAATTGGTAATTAATTAATTCTTGATTTATAATTATTTTTTATTAATTGATTAATTGATAATTATGTGAATTAAATTAATTCATTTTCTGTAGCGGGTTGTGGGTTTATAGGGGAATAGGGTGGGAAGTAATTTAATTATAATTCATTAAATATGTTAATTAATTAATTGGTATTTATTTTGATTACATTGTTAATTAATTTTTAATTGGTAATTAATTAATTCTTAAATGATTATTTTTTAATTGATTGATTAATTGATAATTATGTGAATAATATCAATTTAATTTCTTTAGCGGGTTGTAGGTTTATTGGGGACTAGGGTGGGAAGGAATTTAATTATAATTAATTAAATATGTTAATTAATTTATTGGTATTTATTTTGAACAAATTGTTAATTACTTTTTAATTGATAATTAATTAATTCTTAATTGATCATTAACTTTTATTAATTGATAATTGATAATTATGTGAATTATATTAATTTATTTTCACTAGAGTGGGAATAGTAAAATTTATCCCTATGCTATCCAACGCTTTCGCTACTGTTGCACTCTCTGGAGTAGGAATAGTAATTTTTACCCCTACGCTACCCAACACTTTCCCTACTGTTGCACTCTCTGGAGTGGGACTAGTAATTTTTACCCCTACGCTATCCAACGCTTTCCCTACTGTTGCACTCTCTGGAGTGGGAATAGTAATTTTTACCCCTACGCTATCCAACGCTTTCCCTACTGTTGCACTCTTTGGAGTGGGAATAGTAATTTTTACCCCTACGCTATCCAACGCTTTCCCTACTGTTGCACTTCCAGGAGTGGGAATAGTAATTTTTACACCTCCCCTATCCTACGGTAATAATATTGTGTATTTTATATTAATAATATGTTAATATGTCACTACTGTGTGATCAATGGGTCGGGGTCCAATACTCTAGTAGCAACATGAACCTAGACGACTAATGCCTATATAACGATCGGTAACACTACATATAACAACTAGTGTTATTTCACAATAAGCGATAAAATGCACAGAAAGGCCTCCCTATTTCTTATAAAACAGAACACTGTTACTAATATTCTTTAAATATACAAATAACAAGTTACAAATACATTTGTTGTGTAGATTTGCCCATTTAAAGATGGCGACCAAAGCGGGAAAAGTTTATCCATGAAAAACAATTACGGGGACGGGACTGGATTGACCAATGGGCTAGTTCTCCTTAGAATATAAGACGGTCCCAACAATGGCGAACTCAGCTTGGAACCAGCCATGCCGAGACGCTGAAATCGAACGACTGACATTACAGGTGAGAGATGGGGTTAGGAGTGTAGCGAACATCCATTCTGGGCTCCCTAAACCTAACACTAATGGATGAGTGGGGGTCAGCAGTGCTAGTGAGTGCTTGGTATACATATAAGTAACTTTGGGTTTTCATATTGGTACCTCCATGGGTTTTCCTTTAACCCTTGGGGGAGTTTAATTAGTCTAACTACCCGTACAGACGGAAACTGTAGTGAAATCATGTGGAGTGCTTTTTTTTAAAATCTGCTCGCTCTTTCATGCTAGCTAGAATAAGGATGTCTTTTTAGTCTGTGAACCCTTGATCTTCATTACCAGCATAGCTTGAGACGCGCTATTGGCATTGGAAACTATGATATAGGGCAGGATGACCCGCTATAATGATAATATGATACAGCATGAGAGGACTCAAATCTGCTAAAATATCTGAAACAGCATGAGAGAATTAAGATTCTTTTATATATACATATACGTTGCACTTTTACCCTACTGATCTCTTTTTAACTTGTGAGCATGGACTATTATGATTCTGGACTTTCCGGTTGAGAAGGTCCTATAGCATAAAGGGCAAATGTATAGCAGATTGTGTAAATAGGAATATATGATGGACTTAGTGTCTATTCTTTACCATCTAGCACTGTACCCACCTCGAACAAATACAGTTAGGGACGGGTATCCACTGGAGTACCAGAACTGCTTCTTGGACAAAATATACAAAGTCCGCAATAACGTGAGAAGACAAGGGAGGAGCGGTTCTTCATAGAATTTTAAGGTATGCCCAACAAGGGAACTAATGGATGATACCATAGGAAAATGTTAATAGAATATAGACATAGTGCAAAACAAAAGTTTTTATACTAATTTTCTATACTGATTAGAATCATACCGGAATGAAGAAAAGATCTGGAGAAATACTAGTGTGATCACAGAGGGAACTCTCATACGCAACACAGCGAAAATATCTGCAGCGGTAAGAACCACAGTCTTGATAGCATACCCTTCTTTGTCACTTACAAATAGGAGAAATATGTCCAAACTATCACTCTAACTTTCGCTCTTTGCCCCCATGACCCCAAGATGACCCCAAGCTACAACCCGATAAAAACGGGTTAAAAGGAGGATGGTCTATTTTGAATGTGAGTTGAGAAAGTTATGATACAAATGTCAGAAAAGAGACAAGACGTGATGTATAGTGTTCAAATATGTTATTTATGTATACATAACCTCTTTAGTCTTTCTTAAACTGAATGGTATAACAAGATGAAAATTTGCGGAATGTACTCCTTGGAAAAAGGTTATACAAATTTACAGCCAGCATTGGTGCATTCATTTCTACCTATGAAGGAAAAACAGTGAGACTATACAGATTCTTCTTACTTACTCATGAATGGGAAATAGTGATGTTGGCCCTATAAATGTTTATGTTATTGTAAAGTGAGAGATGGGTTTTTCCTCTACTGACGTTAACTCATCTCTCCCTGTGGGGACCCCCCTTTTTTTTTTTAAAAAAAAAAAAAACTATAGCTGTAAAACTACAGTGTGATCTCATCATATGTCTTGTAATCATCATGTGATCTCATCATATGTTTTGTACTTTTCTTCACGGCCTTCCATGCAAACCCTCCCCCTTCCGTGGCAGAAACCGCTTAGAAAAGGACTTTTTATGTATCAACAAATGTTTCACTGATCAGTCTTTCCCTGTTATTTGGCTACTGTGTCTTTTTCTTGTTTTCCCTGGTCTCAGGGAAATTTGTGTTCTACAAAGAATCTCCATATGATGTAATGTCAAATGGAAAAATCTGTACAGGCTTGGCTATGCAGGAAACTGATGGGAATATTTGTTTTTTATTGTTTTTTCAGCCCTGAAGAAACTCCTTGGTAGGGAGTGAAACGCGTTGGCTGAACTCGATACATATTTTATTGATGTACTTTTTAGCTGGACAAGGATAATAAAGAACATTTTTCTACTTAATTCTTTTTTGGACTTTCATTTTGGTGCGCCCCCATGAGTATCTAAAAAACCATTAATAATATGTTAATATATATATATATATGTTTAATAGATATGATTGTATTTTTTTTTTTATATAAGTTAAATTAGTTATTTAATATTTTTAAGGTAATTTAAGTATATTTTAGCTACTTATTTTTAATATTTTTTTAATTTTACATTAATTTGAACAAATCCGATATTTTTATAATGTATATATATATAAACAATATTTTGGGGTCAATATTTTGGTACTTACCTGTTTGTAGATAGGAATTCAATATTTTGGAATCTATATTTTGGGTAGTCTATATTTTGTACCTCGATATTTAGTCAGTGATCCCTGCAGCACACATCATTTTTGGGACGCAAGAGGATGAGTCTGCGTCGAGATACAGTGTGAATTAGAGGGTGAAGTGGTTCTGTCACGTCTGAAAAAAACGCACTTTGAGAAGAAGGATTTGTAAAGTTCTTAGACTAACACCAGCTGGTGGATCATGCACATCATTTAAATCTGTAAAAGAAACCGGCGTGGCTTGCGCGCCGCTGCAGTATGGCGGGTCGCGCTTGAGCTCCGTGGCAAGTCTGGCCCGTTGAGCTGCTTTCTCCGTGTTCAGCTGCCCATACCGGCGGAAAATACACCATTCGGCACCGGAACATGAGGAGCGCTGCCTGAAGGTGTTTTTATGTGCGTCTGGCCCCCGGCTGCATGACTTCTGCTGATTTCCTCAGAGGCGCTCGTTTACCTCACGAGCGGCCGCCATCTTCCCGCTCTTCGCGCTAATCTCTCTTCTCCTCAGAAGCGCCGCCTGGGCTACAAAATTGCAATTTGTAGTGGATGTTCCTTTCGTCGTCATAATGATGCCTGCAATTGGTAACGTTTTTACTTTTTTTTCTGCTGTATCTTTGCTGCTTGGCTGGTGATTAAGCTGTCCACGCATTGTTTCTCTCAGGGCAGCTTTCTCATGTGGGTATAATCTTTTTCCTACGAGCTCATTACTGTGCTCCCCTGCGTTTTTGTAGCTGTGTTATTTTTTTGCTACTTGTCTGCCTTGCATATAAGTCCGCCGCTGTTCATATTTTAGCGCCCATTGAGTTCAGTGTGCTATATCTATATTTTTTATGGTATAGTCTGAGCAGTTTTTCCTCTCTTTTTTTCCTCAAGTGGTTGTGCATTTTTTCTGGAGGGTGCTTCTTTATGGCTGCAACTATGGGGCGTTCTTCGACCAATAAAGACTCAAAGGATGTTGGCACGTCGTTGAAAAGGCTTAAGTCACTGTCTCCTACGCCTGATCCTCCTCAGTCAGAAGCCGCTTCAACGCTGGACACAATCTTAGCGCGCCTCAATGAAGTACATGATATTGCGCAGTCCACGAAAACAAACACGGATTTATTACAAGTGGAGGTGGCTGCTATCAGGAATGACTTTAAGGCCCTCTCCGTGTATCCGCGACTGAATCACGAATTAGTTCTGCAGAGGATGGTATACAAAAACACTCCAGATCCCTCAACCACTTGGAGCGCTCCATGGCGGCATTGCGCAGAGACTTAACTGAGCAGGAGGACCGTAATCGTAGATCTAACCTACGCATTTTTGGTCTGCCGGAAGATTCAGAGAAGTCATCTTCATCTATGATAGAGTTCTTATCTCATTGGATTCCGGATACCTTACAAATTTCTTTCCACAGAGACTTTGAAATTGAAAGAGCACACCGTGTTCCTACGTTTCGGTCTAAGACAGCTACCCAGCCGAGAGCAATCATTTTTAAACCATTGCGGCATCAGCATACTGAACTGATTTTATCTCATATGCGGAAAGCTAAACAAGTCTTTTGGGACGGTCACAGGATATCCATTTCTCAGGACTTTGCCAGGGATACGGTTATCAGGAGGAAAGGATTCCTGAATCTTCGAAAACGTCTTTCTGAGATGGGTATTCCCTTCTCGTTTTCTGGTCCATCGAAATTCCGCATCACTTATAAAGGACGTTCTAGAATTTTCGAGGAGCCGGCTGATCTAACTACCTTCTTGGACAACCAGCTGGAGATCGAGATGGAGATTCAAAAAGCGACTTCACAGGTTCCTGGTGCCTCGGGCACTTGAACTGTCTCCTTCTTTTTCTCTGGATGTATTTTTCTGTAGTATTGGTCTCCTCTTCTCTCCTGGTCAGCTTCTTGGCCGACCTTAACTCCCATGGATGTTCATGATATTTTTCTGTTTTTCTTGTGTTCCCACTCATGTTTGTTCTATTCTTCTTTCTGGCTTCCACAATTGTTCGTTCCTTTTATAGCTCTCTTTCTCTTGGTACCTCTTAGTATCTCTTTACTGTTTTTCTTCTTCTTTTATCTTCCTCCACTTTCTCCTGCTTGTTGTTCTTTATTCTTTCTCTTTTAATCAACTTATTCTGTATCTCTCACTTGTCTTCAATCATTCTTGTTCCAGCTAATTTACATGTCGGTATATCCTTCTGACAATGTTCATCCTAACGTTGCCCATCTTTCGTCCATACTGATATCGTTTTTCTCATTTTTCCTTATATTCAACCTACCTATATGTTCATCCTGTTTATCCTACGTCAACACTTTTCCTTATCCTTCCACTCTTTCTCTTCTTACTTCCTATTTGCCGTCCTTTTCTCAATTCCTCCTGATTATTTCTTCAACATTGTCATTCCTCTTTTATTCCGAGTCTTTTCTATTCTCTTTTTTCATCCAAGTTCCCTTACCTCTCTGTTTTCTTACTTCGGTGATTTAGCTTCATATTCTTCTCTATTAATGTCATAATTTGTTTTCACTTATGATGTTATTGTTTTAATTATGCATTTTACCTGCCTTACATTTATCTACTGTTTAAGACTTTTCGTATATAATTAGCGTATTTTTACTTATTTCACTTGCATTTTTACTCACATATATCTCCTGCTAGGATGTTCTTATATTATAGTTGATGTACAATTCTCTTCTTTATTTGCTCTGCTATTTACTATACTTGTTCTCTTCCTTCTATTCTCTCCCTCTTTTTTATCTACAATACTCTTTTTCTATTCTCTCACGCTCCTCTTTTTCTTATTTCTGTTAGTCGACTTCATAGTGTAATCAAATGCAGGTATACGTTATTCTTTAACTATGTTGTAACTTTTTATAATATGTATTATATTCACTTAATGCTATATGCTGGTTAGCTTTTTTGTACATAATTACACTGTTATTATTTTTTCTACTATTGTTGCTTAGTATAGATATTACTCTCGTTAGTATATTATTACTCCATTCTGCATTGAAGTACTCTCTTCTTTATCAGTTTAGGAATTGCATTATAATAATGTTTTCCGGGTTATTTGCTCCTTGCTTTTCTTATTATCAGTCGCTGTATTTTAGTATTGGGCTAATCTTTTTTACCCACTTATGCTCCTAGTACGGGTCCCTTACTTGCTTCTTCCACGTTCTCCCTTGCATGATATGGGTCTTTTTTAGACCTCCCCTCCTGCCTCTTCTCTCTCTCCTTTCTATTCTATTTTCATCTCTTCTTTTTCTTTCTTTCTCCTGGTTCTCCCACATGGATGCTCCCACAGAATTTCTTTTGATTAAAAGTTGGTCCCTTATATTTTTCACGTTCGTTCTTTTTCTGTTATCAGTGTTGTCTTCTTTTGATCCCTGCTTTCATACATGCCAGGTTTAAATGTGTTATCCCTTAATGTTAAGGGTTTGAATCACCCGGTGAAAAGGTCTAAAATCTTGGATTACTGTAAGTCCCTCTCTGCAGATTTAGTTCTTTTTAAGCATGGGCGAATTTTGCGAATCTCGCGTTCGCGAATTTTGCGGATTTGCGAACTCGCAATCCGCAAAATCCGCGAATTCTCGCGAATTTGCGGATTTTTTTTTTTTGTGTTTGCGCGGGTTTCTGCCAGTTCGCGAGGGTTTTGTACACTTTCGCAAATTGCGAACTTACCTGTCGGGTCGCAAGTTTCGCGAACTTGTTGTTTCTACGTGTCCAGCCTGTTTGGGACACTCTTCTTCATCACTGCCACTCTCTGTCACCACTGCCACTCTCTGACTACTCATGCCACCCTCTGGCCCACCCATGCCACCCTCTGTTTCATCACAGCACCCTCTGGTTGTCCAGTCAGTGTACATTATTGTGGCAACGCAAGCACACCTTCCCTGCCTCAAGTGACCTGAATTAATTTGGGGCTGATTAATGTGTCACAGAATATTTTTTTAGCTGGCACCTGCTTCCTTAGTGCTTCCTGATTAGTGATCTTTTGTACTTGCTAAGTGCTTTCATTGTTGCAAAATTAGTTACAACACCTGCCCTGCCCCAACTGACAATAATGAATTAGGGGCTGATTAATGGATTTGAACTTCCAGCCTGGCTCCTGCTTGTCTCCCTTAGCTGTAATTCAGGACCTTTGTGGCATATGTGTAACTATTCTGAGGTTCAGAGCAGGGTCACATAATAGTTGCAACTGGCAACTGAACTCTGGAGGGGCCCCTCAGGAAGCACTACAGGAAATGGCTACTAATGATGAGCCTGAACTTTTGAACCTGGTAAGTAGTTTCAGTTTTGCTAAAATCGTATTTCTGCAATTTTGCACTTATTCGCGGGGCGCGAAGTTGTACTGGGAAGCCGCGAACTCACGCGAACAGTGCGAGCAGTGCGAGCAAAATCCGCTGCTCGCGGATTTGCGGATTTTGCGGGAGATTCGCGAATCTCGCGGATTGCGAATTTACCGAAAATCCGCAAAATCCGCGAGCGAAACGGATTTTCCGCCCATGCTTAGTTCTTTTTCAAGAATCCAAGATCACTAGCAGAGAAGCGCTGTTTTTGAAGAAGGAATGGGTGTCTGATGTTTCATGTTCCGATGCCTCTGGCAAACGGAATGGAGTTGTTACGTTAATTTCAAGGAATTCCGGTCTATCAATTCTCTCTTCTGAGCATGATTCTGAGGGTCGTTGGCTCTTATCTAAATTGTCGGATGGACAGCATGATTTGTATGTTATGAATATTTACGCTCCGAATGTTGATGATCCAGCGTTTTGGAAATCCATTACTAAAATTTTGCATAATACCCCACATGCTGGCAATCTCATTGTTGGTGGCGATTTTAATTTACCAATGGACCCTCTTTTAGACAGGAATTCTGCATTTCAGTTTCGTCCTCCTAAAGCACACAAACAAATGCTTAACATGTGTTCCATTTCTCATCTTCACGATATCTGGCGTCTTCATAATCCCACTGGTAGTGATTTCTCTTTCTTCTCCTCGCCGCATTCCTCCTTTTCTCGTATTGATTATCTCCTAGTTCATTCTTCTCTTGTCTCCTCTTCTTCTTCTCCGCTTATACACCCCATTGTCATCTCTGATCATGCCGCGGTCACTTTTACGCTATCTTCCTTTACTCCTAAACCACGTGGTCGTTCATGGAGATTAAATACTGAAGTGTTACATGACTCCTCTCAAGTGGCGGAATTTTCTACGGATATAGATACTTTTTTCCGTGAAAACGAGAACTCTGTTTCTTCCCCAATAACTCTTTGGGATTCTTTTAAATGTACTTTTCGGGGTCAAGTCATTAAATGTATGTCCAAACGTAATTCGGCTATTAAAAAAGAGCTTACTGACTTATCATCTGAAATCAAAACTCTAGAAGCTTCCTTTCGACACACCAAAGATCCGAATAGTCTACAGCAAATAAAGCTCCTAAAATACAAATATAATACAATTGTTACTAAAAGGGCTCATATTGGTGTCCAAGCACAAAAGTCCAAGAAGTTACTTTTGAAGAATCGGGCTGGGAAACTTTTGGCTGCTACCCTAAAATTTCAAGATTTCTCTTTTAAGTCCTCGCAAATTTCTTCTATTACAGATCACACGGGCTCTAAAAAGTTTCAAACGGAGGAGATTCTTGAAGTTTTTCGTGATTTTTATAACAAACTATATACCCCCTCTAACCAATCCTCTTTTGACAAGTGTCAAGATTTTTTAAAATCGATTCCGATTCAGTCAGTCTCTGAGGAAGATCGCTCCATCCTGAACGAACCTATTTCTCCCGAGGAAATTGTTGCTGCGATCAAGGCCACCCGTTCTGGGAAAGCCCCTGGCCCGGATGGATATCCAATATTATTTTATAAAACCTTTCTTCCGTTGCTTGTCCCTAGGTTACACTCTGTCTTTAATTCTTATGTTCAGGATGGCTCTGTTTCTGGTACGGCTGCTGAAGCCACCATAGTTGTGATCCCGAAAGAAGGGAAGGACCATTCGGATCCTAAAAACTTCCGGCCTATTTCGCTCCTAAACATGGAAGCAAAGATTTTTGCTAAAATTCTGGCTAAGCGTTTAGAATCTTTTATTCCCCTCCTTGTACATCCCTCCCAAACTGGCTTTGTTAAGGGTCGTCTGGCAATGGACAATATCCGCACTTTCTGTCATATTATCGGTGCTGCCAAACGGTCCCAACTCCCGGCCGCGGCCTTGGCCCTTGATGCAGAAAAGGCCTTTGATAAGGTCTCTTGGCCATTCCTTCGAGCTGTCCTCTGTACACATAACCTTGGAGATTCTTTCACTAATATGGTAATGTCTTTATATTCCCAACCTAAAGCTAACATTAGAGTCAATGGTGCTACGTCTTCATTTTTTAATCTTTGCCAGGGCACTAGACAGGGTTGTCCCCTATCCCCACTCTTATTTTTATTATCTATTGATCCTCTTCTTCGGTTGATTGATTTACATCCTAATATTAAAGGTTTTTCTTTTGGTTCTCACTGTCTCAAGACTGCCGCATACGCTGACGATGTTCTCATTTTTTCAGATGATATCGCCTTGGCCATTCCTGCTATTTCTGACACCATCTCCTTGTTTTCAACGGTATCGGGATATACTCTAAACAAAGATAAGACGGAGATGTTCCCTTTAAATGCCTATTGCTTTCCTGCTCATATGGGTTTGGCTGGTTTTAAATGGCAGTCTACACATCTCAAATATCTGGGAATTTATTTCTGTTCTACTCTGCATGCCACCGTTGCTTATAATGAATCTCAGACTATTACCAAAGTACGTCATCTTCTGGATACATGGTCTCCAAAACATATTTCATGGTGGGGTCGTTTACAAACCCTTAAAATGATGATCACGCCGATTATCAATTTCGTCTCATCCATGTTGCCGCTTAAACTGTCTGATTCCTTTTTTCGAGAAATTGATGCTCTCACTTCTAAGTTTTTATGGAATGGCAAACGAGCTCGATTAGCATATAAATATTTACGTCGACCTTGTGATATGGGTGGATTAACTTTCCGGACTGGGAGAAATACCAGATTGCTTTCTTGGCCTCTCAAGGTGCTTTTTGGTTTTCTCCTCCAACTCGTCATGTCCCCTCTTGGATACTCATAGAACAGGAATTAGCATCACCTTTACCACTTGCCTTTCTCTGTACTACATCCACTTTGCATATTCTGTTTTCCCGCTCTATCATTATTGATACAATTACTGCGATTAAGAAATTAGATAGGAAGATGGCAATTCCTTTGCATAAAACTAGGTGGTCTTCTATCTGGAGAAACTCCAAAATCAAGATTACTATTTCGCCCGCCCTCATGTCTTACTGGGCTGCAAAGGGAATCTCTCTTGTCCAACATTTATATAGTGATTCTGGTGATCCGTTACCTTTCTCTACCTTGGCACATGTACACTCTTTAACAAATCTTGACTTCTATACCTTTCTTAAAATCAAGGTTGCTGTTTCTAAAACTCGTCTTCACCCCTCCTCCTCCACCACTTCGCTTTTCCACATTTGACTCAAAGCTGGTCATGTTGCTTCCAAAATTTATAAGTTTTTGTCTTCCACTTCGCTTCCTGATCAGGCGGTGGCACAACAAAAATGGTCGCGCCATTTTGATCACAACATCACAGATCATATCTCATCCGAAGCTTGGCAATCCATTGGTAAATTGGCTCTCCGTAATAAAATAGCTCCTTCCCTAATGCAATCTAAATTTTTCTCGATCAATCTCCTCCATTGGACGCCTGCGCGTCTTCACTCGCTCAACCTTAAAGACGACGACCTTTGCTGGAGTTGCGGCTTGGTGACTGGTGATTTTCCACATATGTTTTATCATTGCTCCTTACTTAAACCTTTCTGGGACCTTATTCAGCAACATTTATCCCTTATTTTTAATATTGAGCTCCAACTTTCCTTTCCTATAGTCTTACTAGGCCCCTTGGCTGCTCCTACTCCTCTTCCTTTAGACCCGATAGAACTACAACTGTTAGATCTTCTCTTAACTGTAGCGGTTAAAATCATTCTTATGGAATGGAAATCCTTTTCGTCTGTCTCTTACCATACGTGGTGGGCGTGGGTATCCTTCCTACGCAGTGCCCACACCTCAGTAGATCTAGCACACCTATCGCCTTCCATCTCTAAAGGGGTTTGGAAAACCTTGGATGATTATATGGAACTCTCCTCGAAAGGGTTAGTACCTCAATTCCCTGTTGATTCGTCTGTCTAATTGTTGTTTGTTCTTTGTGTTACAATGGGTCGCTCATGTGGGAATCCTTCTTTTTTCTCTTCTTTCAGCTTTCCTGTCCTCTCATCCCGTTCTTTCTTTCTGCTGTGTTTTTCTCCCTTCTTTCCTTTTTTCTTTCTTTTCTTCTACCTCCTCCCTTGTCCCCATCCTCAATTTAGAGAGTGATGCGTTTTGCTTTTGTTCACTGACAGCCTATATTGGTTCATATTCTCAACTTCGCATTGATTGTCTTTTTTAATTTTATTTACATCTATTTTACTTACTTCTTGAGTGATGTATATTCTCTCTTTTTTACTTATGTCAGATTGTATCACCTCTATTGTACTTGGTTTTTATTACTTGGATCATTATCTCTCTCAATAAAATCTTCTTGAAATTAAAAAAAAAATCTGTAAAAGAAACCAGTTGTAAATGGATAGGTAATGCCCACTTTAGTAAAGTTTGCTTTATCTCCCTACACTATTCCTGGTGCTAAACCTGAACCTCTGATGGAAAGCGAAGATGTAAAAGTATGCTGAACAAAATATGCGTATAATTAATAACTTGCATAACCAATGCCCTCACACGGTCCCAATTTAAAAGTATTTCTAATTTAAACATACATAATTATGCATGTTGTAGTGTACATGCGCAAGAGCATAGTATAGCTGATTTTCACAAGTTTTGTGAAGAAATTCTTACTTACTCGGTATATTGCATCCAGTGAATATTTTTACAGTATGTATAACACGTTTCTATTCATGTTGTAAAATGCCTTTTTCCATACGCAGAAATGTCTTTTTAGTGGTTGCCTTAACTTGTTAGCAGCACCCGGTAGAAACGGTGCACTTTCCAAGGAATTTGCTCCTGGGCACTTAAGGTGTGGATTAGTTATGCAGATAGGTGTTGGAAATGCATTGCAGAATGTTTGTGACGACTCACAGTTAAAAATGTGTGTCTCTTCACCTAATTTAAATTACTTGGCTCCCAGTCACTTCTATGACACACCTAGATATGCCCACTTCATTAACCTACCTAACAACGTTGGAGCCTTCTCACAAAGGGAAATTCAGTAGTAAACGTGAGTATACAAACTGAACTTAACTTTGTTTGCTCTGCCAGGAATTGTCAAAGGGATTCGTGACAGGAGTACATGCATTCACAAGTGCAATTTTCTTTGCAAACTTGTGGAAAAATCCACAATTCTAAATCTCACTGAGGAGCTGCGAAGTGGGTGTTCCAGGGTGTGGTTTGCTTTGGAGGCCTGGGAACCTCCCCTTTCCACCCTATAAATGATTGTAATTTCTTCCAGGAGAGGAAGGGGAGCAGGTCACGCCCACATTTTGGGAAGGGATTTCCCTGTGAAGAAAAAAAAGTGTGTGTAAGGAATAGGAGCCTCCAGAAATTGTCAAATGACATTCAAACTAGCATGTCTCGCTCAGCTTTCATTTATAATAGTTTGAACAGTGATCAACAATGATGAATACCAATAAATAGTACATTTGCACCTACACGTAGACATAGATTTAAATCTGTGGCTGCGGATTGTTGGAAATTGGGTTACTGGCTAAGGAGGGGGGGGGGGGTAAAACCCTACTCAAGCAGCAACCACAATCTCTGTCAGGGTGAAACACAAGCTAACCCCAAATTGACAATCTACTTGGAAAGTCTGGGTGGGATAATTACAGGAAATAGTGGTTTGAAGAAAGATGCTACATGTTAATAAATGTACGAAGTCATATCAAATAGTTTTCTCAATTTTTTAAACTATCTATAAAACCTATCGATTTTTGGCCAAGTGTATGAAATGCTCCATTCCACCACCACTGTTACACCAGGGTTTCTAGCAGAAAGGGCCTCCCTCTGCATAGAGAAGGTTGGACATGCCTGGCACACCAAGAACGTTTTGGAATATTTCGTGGTGCTACAGAACTGCCTGGAAGACTTGTGAAAGGCCAAATGCAATAGGCAGTCTTTGAGTTTTTTGGATTGATTCAGGAGAGGCACTTAAGAACTATGGGCCGGATGTAGGTCGGTCGGTAACGGCCGAAAATCGGTATTTTCGGCCGTTATCGACCGAGATTCACAAAATGGTATGTAGGCCCACATATTTTACAGATTCGGTAAATTTACCGATCGGTAAATTTACCGATTCTGTAAAATACCGAATCGGTATTTTTACCGATTCGGTAACAATGAGATGTAGGTGGGACTCTTCTGAGTCCCACAAGCCTTACAGAATCGGTATTTTACCATGAAATCCAACTTCATGGTAAAATACCGATTCCGGTGTGCATGCACACCTGTGCCATATGACAGGCAGGCCTGCCCTTAGGGCAGGTATGCCTGCCACATTGCCCCCGAATCTTTTTTGGGGGTGCTAGAGGGTGTCAAAGTGACACCCCCTGCACCCTTGTCAAAATCGGTATTTACCGATTCGGTAAATACCGACCGGTAATGCCCCATTCATTCCTATGGGCTTCAAAGCCCATAGGAATGAATGGGGCATTACCGGTCGGTATTTACCGAATCGGTAAATACAGATATTTACCGATTCGGTAAAAGGAACATCTGGATGTTCCTACATATCCACCCCTTAGATTTACCGATTTTTAATTACCGAATCGGTAGAATTCGGTAATTAAAAATCGGTAAATCTATTTTACCTACATCTGGGCCTTAATGGGGTTTATTTCGCTTTTTAGGCATTTTCTTTGAAAACCAGTGCTTTGGAATGCATTATTTGACTCCCTTTGTTCACATTTTTATCACCAAGCACATTCCCTAACACCTCCTTAGATGGACAGGTCTTCACTCACTTCACTCACTTTGCTCATTTGCTCTAGGTCATTTCAATCAAATTCTACTTTTTCAGGCTGCTCCATTGCTTACTTGCCTACAGCAGTGAGTTCGGTCATACATTTGCACCATTAGCAGCTAGACATTGCTTGCCATTTCACCTGGCCATTATGCTAATTTTTTTTCTCTAAGTTCTACTTGCTGATTTTGTACTGATTGCCCTTCAATCAAGTGGGTAAATACTATTTTGAGTGCAATGAGGATGAACTATATGGGATTGGTCTAGAGTGCAGACTGGTGTTTGTCCTGACTTTCTGATGGATGCATCTGCCAGTGGATTCCTCACCTTGTGAATATCCCCTTGCGTCAGCAACATTCGGAAATTCTTTTTGTAGCTACGCGTCGACGTGGACGACGTCACAGGGGCACGGCATCGCGCGCGACTCCGCTGACATCACCGACTCCATAATAGGCCCACGCCGGCGTGATGACATCAGTTCCCTTTTTTCCGAGTCATCGACGCTAATGGTTTTCGAGGGATCCTCTGTTGCTGTTTAGTAACTTTGTTACTGTTTGTTCTTTTCGGTGTCTTCTTGCTTCTTTGTCTCCTGTCGAGATGTCCACGATGACATCCACGATGAAGACCGGATTCAAGCCGTGCGGAGAATGCGGCAAGATGATGTCGATTACGGATCTGCACGTGTGCTGCGATTGTTGTTTGAGTTCGGACCATGACGTTGAAGAATGTTCTTCTTGTAGGAAGATGAATCCCAAGGCACTTCCTGAGAGGGAGGCAAAGCTCCTTGTTGCCAAGTTGAAGGACAAGAAGGACAAGAAGAGATCGAGGTCACGGACTCGACGGTCGAGGTCTCGTTCGAAGTCACACTCGAGGTCGTCTTCGGCGCATGCTTCAAGGTCATCAAAAAAGAAGCACAAGAAGAGAAGTCATGAGTCTCGTCATCACTCTGGGAAGGACTCGGGCTCGAGACCGAAGTCGCAGGTGAAGTTGCTTCGCAAGGATGAGGTGACTCCGACTCCGGAAGCTCAAGTCTCCGAGGTTGAGGCTTTGCCTGCGGATTCGCCGGTTCATTCACCGAAGCCGGTGTCGAATCCTTCTCCGGTTCCATCTCATTCACCTGTCCAGGAGGATGAGGGAGAAGAAGAAGAAGAAGGAGAAGAGCCTGAGGTAGAGGTCGAAGTCGAGAAGACTCTGCTTCCTCAAGAGCAACCTGTGGGCTTTTATCCAGCTTTTCCGGCTCCAGGTCAGGACCCTACTCAGTTCCTGAATGCTATGTATGAAGTGTATTCCAGGGCTATGTACCCCTCTGGTGCACCGGTTGGTCCCACAGGTCCATTGGCATATAATCTGGGTATTCGCCAGGCATACGCTCCTGCGCCTTTCATGCCATTTATGCCGGCTCCAACGTCGCCTTGGCATTACTCTGCGCCGCCGAAGCCTTCGCCGCCGAAGCCTTCGACGCCAAGACCTTCGACGCCGATACCCTTGACACCGATGCCGAATCCGATCCGACCTCTTGTTCAGCGGTCTGGCACTCTGGCTTCGAGTTTGACGCCGGCTCAGGCGGAGTCGGTTCCGGATCCGTCGACGTCATTCCTGAAGGAGAGGTCGAGGCGTGAGGCCCAGAGGCTTCTGGAAGAGCAGAGGTACCGCAATGCATATATAGAAGAGGGTGAGCTGCAGGATTCGGAGGATCTTTTCGACGATCTAAGAGAGGCTAGTGGCCTTGAGCTGTCTCCTGATTGGGAATTGGCCTCTGTTTCTGACTCCCCTTCTAAGGATGTGACACCTTATCACGTAGTTATAAGGAAGGCTGCAGATTTGTTGAATATAACTCTACCTACTGCAGAGTATAAGTCCAATATTCTAACAGAGGTACTTCATTCACCTTCCTCTGTTGTCGAGCCAATGCTCCCTTTCAATGATGCTTTGGCGGAGCCTATATCAGAAGTGTGGAAAAGATCGCTTACAGCCCCTCCTGTTTCGAGGGCTGTTGCGAGAAGGTACAGGGGGGCACCTGGTGACCCGGACTTTTTATCCACGCACCCCTTACCAGAGAGCTTGGTTGTGCCGGCTGCCTGCTCTAAAAAATCTGCGGGCGCTTTTCCTCAGGTTCCTGGGGATAAGGAATCGAAGAAGCAGGACCAGGCTGCGAAAAAAGTATTTTCCTCGGCAAGTATGGCGCTCAAATCAACAAATGCTACTTGTCTTATGGGATGCTATATCCATGCATTGATGGATTCCGTCAAACAGCTGGTTCCAAAGCTTCCTGAGGAGGATAGGAAGGACTTTCAAGAGGTGATTGCTGACACTCAGGCTGCTGCTAGGCAGGTCATTCAGAGTGGGCTGTACACTGCTGACTCGGTGGCAAGAGTGATGGGATCTTCAGTGGCCACCAGGAGAGCTGCATGGCTGAAGTCCTCCGAATTCTCTGCGGATGTCCAGGCTGCCTTGATGGATTTGCCCTTTGATGGGTCAGGTTTATTTGGGAAAAAGGCTGACGCCGCATTAGAGAGGTTTAAGGACAGCAGAGCGACAGCAAGATCTTTGGGCCTACAGTCCAGGGGTACTGTGGGAAAAAGATTCAGAGGATTTGGCAGGTCTTCCTTTCGGACCTACAAACAGTCGCAACAGCAGCAGCAGCAAAATACGCTGTACAAGTCATACAGGGGCAGGCAAAGAGCACGTCTTAAAGGTCGTCAAGCTTCCTCCTCCTCTTCCTCTCCCTCTACCCACCCCCCTCCCAACACAGCAAAGCAGCCCTAGATCCGCCATTCCGGATCATGCGGGTCCAGTGGGGGGCAGGCTTACCTATTTTCTAGGGGATTGGGAATCGGTTATGTTGGACCTATGGGTTCTCAATCTCGTGGAGAATGGGTATGCACTTCCCTTTCAGGAATTTCCTCCCAACTACCCTCCTTGCCAAGGCTTTAGCTCAGAGGACCATCTGCTGCTCCTGCAGGAGGAAGTCCTAGCGTTGCTAAGAAAAGGCGCAATAGAGGTGGTTCCGGGGCAGGAAAGGGGTCAGGGATGCTACTCCCGGTATTTCCTGATTCCCAAGAAGGATGGCAGACTTCGTCCAATCCTGGATCTCTGGATCTTGAACCTTTACCTGAAGCAGGAAAAGTTCAAGATGCTCACCCTTGCAAAGGTTCTTCAGGCTTTGCTGGAAGAAGACTGGATGGTGTCGATCGACTTGCAGCATGCGTATTTTAATATCCCGATCTTGAAGTCGCACAGGAAGTATCTCCGTTTTACGGTGGGGTCGCAACACTACCAGCTTGCGGTCCTTCCGTCAGGGATTCCAGTATTCCCTTATCTGGACGATTGGCTAATCAAGGAGAAATCTCCAGAGAAAGTGCTCCATCATTTGCAAGTCACAACTCAGTTGTTGTACAGGTTAGGTTTTTCGATAAATGTACCCAAATCTCACCTGGTGCCCTCACAGCGCAACCTGTTCATTGGTGCGGTACTGGATACAACTGTATGTCGGGCATTCCCTCCTCCACAGCGGATTCGCGACATACAGGAAATGATCCCGTTATTTCACAATGGAGCGGTCGTTCCAGTCCTGAAGGCCCTCCGTCTGCTCGGTCTGATGGCTTCCTGCATTCTGCTGGTCAACCATGCACGCTGGCACATGAGGGCACTCCAGTGGTGCCTCCGCAGGCAGTGGTTTTAACACAACGGAGATCTCCGGGAGTCTATCAGGATCTCCAGAGAAACTGCGGCGGATCTGTCTTGGTGGAGCGTGGAGGGCAATCTGTCTCAATGAAAGCCTTTCCAACTGCCTCCATCGGTGGCCACGATAATAATGGATGCATCCACTCTAGGGTCGGGTGCTCATCTGGGGGATCTGGAGATCAAGGGTCTTTGGTCTCCAGAGTAAAGGTTGCTTCATATCAACCTTCTGGAATTGCGGGCGATTCGTCTGGCGCTCAAGGCCTTCTCCCTTCCCTTCGCGGTCGGTCGGACCACACCACCGCGATGTGGTATGTCAACAAGCAGGGAGGAGTGGGGTCGAAGTGTCTCTGCGTCTCTGGTCCTGGGTTCAGGACTATCAGATATGTCTGATGGCAAATCATCTGGCCGGAGTTCTGAACGTGCGTGGGGACAATCTCAGTCGGCGATTTTCAGCAGATCACGAGTGGAGGCTCCATCTGGAGGTGGTTCGTCACGTCTTTTGGACTTGGGGGACTCCTCAGGTGGACCTGTTCGCCACTCACGAGAACGCGCGCTGCCCGTCATTCTGCAGTCTCCAGTTTCCGATGCAGGGAGCACTGGGAGATGCGTTTTAGTTGAGTTGGGACAACTCCTTTACGCGTTTCCTCCCATACCCTAGATTCCTAGGGTTCTGAGGAAGATTCGCCAAGACCGGGCCCAAGTCATATTGATCGCCCTGGATTGGCCAAGAAGGGTGTGGTACACGGATCTTCTCCACCTCTCCTCGTGTCCTCTGCTCCGTCTCCCTCTCAGGGCAGATCTCCTCTCTCAGATGGAGGGGCAGGTTCTACACCCCCACCTCCAGACCTTACACCTTCATGCCTGGAGATTGAACGGAGCAACCTGAATTCCTTTTCTCTCCCGCACGATGTGGTGAATTTCATTTTATCGGCTAGGCGTACCTCCACCAAGTCAATTTACTCTTATAGATGGTCTAAATGAGTTGCTTGGTGTGGGGAGAAGTCCATCGATCCTTTGAGGGCTCGTTTATCTGATATACTTCAGTTTGCGCTTTCCTTGGCTCAGCAAGGGTTTGCGGTTGCTACTATCAAGGGTTATTTATCGGCATTATCGGCATTTCTCTGTTTGCCGGATCAGCCATCTTTGTTTAAATCACCTATTGTTTTGAGGTTTCTAAAAAAAGGCCTTTCGAATAAATTCCCTCCTACTCCCTTTATTGTACCTCAATGGGACTTGAATCTTATGCTCACTTTTTTAATGGGTTTGCCTTTTGAACCACTGCACAAGTGTCCCTTGAGGCTGATGTCTTTTAAAACGGTCTTTCTTGTCGCAATTATCTCGGCAAGGAGGGTAAGTGAGCTTCAAGCTCTTAGTTGTAAGCCCCCATTCTTGTCCATTCATGCTGAACGAATGGTACTCCGGACCAGGGCTGCTTTTCTGCCGAAGGTGGTAACTCCCTTCCATCTAGGGCAGTCCATTACCCTCCCTACCTTCTATCCTCCCCCTCACCCTTCCAAGGAGGAGGAGAGACTTCACCGCTTGGACCCGAAGAGGGCGGTGAGCTTCTACCTCAATAGGACTAAAGTCTATTGTGTGGATGACCAGCTCTTTGTTGGATTTGCTGGCTGCAAGAAGGGGAAGGCGGTGCACAAGCGCACGCTATCGAGATGGATTATTCTGTGCATTAAGATCTGCTACGCCTTGGCGGGTAAGGAACCTCCAGAGGGTATAAGAGCTCACTCTACTAGGGCAAAGTCTTCTACATCTGCTTTGTCCAGGGGTGTACCTGTAGAGGACATTTGTAGAGCGGTGACTTGGGCCTCCCTCCACACTTTCGCGAAGCATTGCTGCTTGGATTCCGAGGTGAGGAGGGATGGCCACTTTGCACGCTCTGTCCTCCAAGATTTTCTGGTATAGGAGAGTGGACACCCTCCTCCGGGAGTGGGGACTGCTGTGGGACTCTATTCACAAGGTGAGGAATCCACTGGCAGATGTATCCATCAGAAGAACAAGTTACTTACCTTCGGTAACGCTTTTTCTGGTGGATACAGTATCTGCCTTTGGATTCCTCACTGACCCACCCGCCTCCCCGTTGTCCACTCGTCTATGCCTGAATAACTTTGTTAATATTTTTATTGTCAAAGGAAATGTTTTATTTCAATTTCTTTCCTGCATTGGTTTCACACTTTGGGGGACATTAGGATCGCGGACGGACTTGCGTCCGTCCGCGACCCCAGAGCAGGAGGGAACCTCCGCATGGCATGCGGAGTTCCCTCCTGTGCAATTAGGATGTGACCGCAAGGGTTGCGGTCACATCCTCTATTTTTAACATTGCTGCGGGTGGAGCTTCAAGCTGCACCCGCAGCAATGTTAAAAACGCACGCATTGCATTTGTATGTAGAAAGTGGCAGGCACTGCGCGGTGCCTGCCGCTTACTGCATACAAATGCAGGGGGGTACCATAGGTACCCCCCATGTGCAACCCCCACCCCCCTTCACCTAGGGGGCCCGCAACGGGCCCCCGCAGTGAAGTTACACATGCTTTTCCACGGCGGAAAAGCCGCCGTGGAAAAGCATGTTTCCATGCACATCCTAATCTGGCTGACGGTGTCTGAGAGACACTGTCACCATATTAGTGCTTTTCCGCCGCGGTTGTAAGTCAACCGCGGAGGAAAAGCTGCGGACGGAAACCAGGACGCACCAGCCATCCTAATGTGGCTGTGGGTCTTGGTGGGTCCGCAGAGGATTTTCCGCATCCTCCAGGCCAGCGGTCGCTTCCACCGGCCCGGAGGATGCGGAAAATCCTCCATCCTAATGAGGCCCTACGTGTGGTATATTGACATTTGTGTACTGTATATACTATGTATATATCTACTGTTGTCGGTCCGTCTGTGTGCCTCGAAGGCACGGAAAAAAGGGCGGAACTGATGTCATCACGCCGGCATGGGCCTATTATAGAGTCGGTGCCGTGCCTCTGTGACGTCGTCCACGTCGGCGCGAAGCTACAAAAAGAATTTCCGAATGTTGCTGACGCAAGGGGATATTCACAAGGTGAGGAATCCACAGGCAGATACTGTATCCACCAGAAAAAGCGTTATCGAAGGTAAGTGACTTGTTCTTCTGGTTAAATCTCTACTGCAGCGGCTCTTAGCCTGTGCTCAGGTTACCCCTGGGTATCACCAAGGCCTAATTGGGAGGTCTGTGACTGCTTAGAAAATGAAATTACATTAACAGATTAATAAAGTGTGTATAAATAAAGAAGCAAAATGTAAAATCGAACATTTTAAAATTTCATGTAAATGTTAAGGAATTTGAAATTGTAGACTAAAAATTAAGTTGGTATCCTCAGATTGACTTGTAGCCGCAAGTGCATCAAACAGAATAGTATATGGACATTGGGTGTCCTCAAAATAATTTAGGAAAGTTCCAACTTTCCCATTAAATTTTCTTATTTATATTTGTTTTTATATTTGTGAATTAAATAAAATATTTCACCATTTGTGTGTTTGTTTCTGTATTTTGTGTATTGTTTTATGGTTCAAATCATCGAGATTTCTTAAGCTGAGGTCCCTGGCCTTCCCTAATGATGCAGTGGAGGGGTTACCTGTTCCAGTAATGATTTAGTGAGGGTCCACGAAAGTCAAAAGGTTAAGAACCACTGCTCTAGTGGGCAGCATTCCACTACACGTTTCCTAATGCATGACTTATAAGCAGTGACTGCTCATCCGCTAAGACAGAGGATCGTCGCCCCACTGCCAGGAAGCAGCGAAAGAAAGGAAAAAATAAAATGATAATAACATTACGTTATTATCATTTTATTTTGTCCTCCTGCTGTTGCTGTGTACGTGAGGGGGCGGGCTGCAGGGGAGGAGTGGTAGAACACTCCTGTGCGCAATAGTGATGTGCACCTCCCTATTTCCCATGCAGGCTGCATTACAGCCTGTATGGAGAACATGCCCACCCCTCCAGCTCCTGAACTCAGACGTATCACAACGCTGCATTGCTATGTTGTGCTTAGCTACGGGGAGCGTGGGAGCCCTGGTGCCTACTTCCTGTTTCTCACAAGAAGCCAGGAAGAGGGCGGGACGGGACGCAGGAGAGACGGCAGTGGCTGGCCAGGTAAGTGCTATAGTTTTTTTTTACATGATTACCCCCCTCCCCCCCCCCCCCCCCCCCCCCACACACACACACTTAGCCCCCACGCGACTGCTTATAAGTGCATTTTTAATGAGGCAGCTTTGGGTTTTCTAAGCCATTTGTGTATTTCTATTTTTTTTTAACATCCTATGATATAAAGAGTCAAGCTAACAATATAATTCATGTATTACTAACATGCCTACGTTTTCTCCACAGCTGGTGAAAACCAAGACTTCAAAAATAAGTGACTTGTCAGACTATGTCAGGTGAGATGTTTCACTCTTTATAGTCAAATCTTGTAACTTCTTAACATATTTTGATTATTCACTTTCATTCCCCTGTGCCGTGTTTGACCATTAATAATCATAATTCTTTTTCACCTTTTATTGATATGAGGGGCCTCTTTCCAGCAAGGCTGGGTCAAAAGGAATTGCTATTATGGGACAGTTGCACCAAACATAAACTTGCTAACGCAGTAAGAATATGATTACCAAGGATCACACAACTGGTAACAAATGAATATGGCTAGATTGTGATGATCCTCTTGATTCATTGGCTGGACACAGCACTGATCCACTTGATTGTTTCTGTCACTCATACCACCTATCCCCCCTGCTGCACGTACAAATGCATTACTAACAGAATATCGAGAACAGAAATATTGTGTGGAGAATTATGTCAAAAATATTGAGGACCAAAATATTAAGAAGGTAAGTGCAAATAGGTAAGTATAGATTTGCTAATCTTAACTTCACATCTACATACCATGAAGATATATATATAATGTCAAGGTACATATTTGTGGAGTTATATATAGTAAAACTTTGCTTACACATAGAAACTTACATTCACAGTATCTGTTTCCTCAATATACTTGACACTATATTTTGGTCCACAATATTTTGGTTTCAGATATTCTGTCTAAATACCCTTATGAACATCATTCTGCCCAGCTTATTCCAAAAATTACACCCAGCTATCACCAGTTATCTTATTACAAAATAGAGTTTGAAGGAGTAGGATCACTATTGCCCCTCAAACTTGCCAAATTTGAGGTTAGAGGAGGGGGAAAGCACCAAGTTTACACTGGTAAAGTTACCTCTGGCTTAGCTAGTATAAACCTCTCCTGAGGTTACCTGTCCGCCAAACAGCTGCCTGGTCAGTGACGATCGTCCCATCCTTTTAAGGGTGGGATAACATCTATAATTTTCTCTGCATGGCATGGCAAATGTAGGCAGGGAAATTGCAGAATGCACAGAGAAAGGTTTGGGTATATTTATGTTTCACTAAGAGAAAACAGAATGCCTCTTTTGGAACTTGTTTACTCTGAGCTAGACAGTTTGCAGAGCAAATGCTTTAAATGTGGTGCCCCCTAGCCAACCTTTCAGTGCTGTGATGGCAGCTGCAGCTACAGTAACTCCCTTCACATCGCAGAGATTCCTGCCAGGCAGATGGAGATCTTTAAAAAGGGTGGAATGGTGCTCTGACCTCCAGGGTCTAAGAAAGGATCAAACTCTTGTGAAACAGCCGCAAGATGCCATGTTTGGTTCTACATAGAACATTGAAATAGCCAAATTAAATCAAACCCTACTGCGACAAGGACTGCTTGATCATTGCTTTTCAAATATTTTCAATTTAGGAAATGTAATCTTGTTTTGTTTTGTAGTCTTATTATTTCTTACCCTGCCATCTTACACTCACTCCTAGACTGCTGGCAGGATGGAAATAAATTCCATGAAAGAATGTTGTCACTTGGAAAGAATTTTGAAGCCACCATGCTCAAAGATAGCTCTACTTCCTTAAATGCGCGTCACCATCAGCCACCACCCCTTCCTGGTTTTCCTCCCGATGAGGCAAGTGGCAGGCATCAGGTTCTGTGGTTTTTCTCCTTTTGAGGCGGTGATGTCTTTTTGCTGTCTCCTCTTTCTTACAGGGAGAATGGGGCATGTTTTTTATTGTGCGTTGTCATTTACAACAGATTTAAAACTATGCACGCTGTTTTAGGAAGCTAACTCCCACACTGTTTACCTCTAAAACAACTTGTGGATCCGCCATTTGTGGTATTTGTGCAGAAATTAAGCTGCGATTACTGAAAAGCCATCTACTGTTAGTGTCCAATAGGGTTCATCACAGTACAGAAACTGTCGTAATTAAATAATGAGGATGTGGTGCTGAGTGCAATTACTGAGTCAAAAAGGCGTGTCCAAGTAAGAAGATTTCCTCCTCCATTCAAAGGCCTTTTACTGCTCAGACAGGAACGTGAGTGTCCAAGCATGCACTTGGGAGTACATCTTGAAGCACAAGGACCAGGTTACAAATCATGAGGTCCTGTGGTACCATTGATCAATTCACACTTGATTCACTTCTAATGACACTTTAGAGGAGTTCTTCTGCCTCGACAGGCCACAAAACAAGCTCCAGATAGATCATCTTAGATTTAGTTTAAATCCCCCAGTGAGGCTGGTAGGTCCTTCCTCAAATCTCCTATTTCAGAGGTCTAGTCTGTCTTCCTTCAAAGCTCTTGTACCACTAAATCAGGCCTTTCAGTTCCTGGGATCTGTGATTCAGCTGGTGAAATCCTGATATACCCCCAACATACTCCATGTTATTGAAATTCCATAGAAAAATAATCCACAAAAAGACTTGTAAATCCAAATTGGTTCTTGCTGTGGCTCCAGAGCCTACTGAGGAAGCCTCTTCTGGGATTCATGGCATTTGACCTCTACAGAACAGAGAAAACATATAGAGCTCATGTCCATTTTTGGACCTGAAATCCTTCCTTCCTTTTGGAGTACACCTGGGCGTTACCACTGCAATGTTTTACTTAAACACTCAAGGATGGTTTATTGTTCTCTGCAGTCTACCCATTCTAATCTGGGACTGCTCCTTGGACAACAACATTCACCTAGTAGTGTTTTATCTTCAGAGGAAGAGAAGTGTAGAGGTTGAATTTCTCCCCAGATGACAGTACACCACACGAATGGGATATACATTTTAAAATTATTTTCTCTATATCCAAAAGCGTGGGGCTTCCTGTGAATAAATGTCTTCACAGCAGAAATCCACTCATAATGTCTGGAGTTTGCATTCCGTCTGGGAAAGGGGACAAAGACCTATCAATGAACAAACATAATGAGGTAGCTGAAAAATGACCTTGATTATGCTCATTTGAGATTTTGTGACTGTGCCCTTAAGAGAGATATTTACATCCTTGAAAGACATCCTCGGTGATGTCTTTTATTTATCCAGTATTGGGGTATCTTTCATAGATTCACATGCCTGAATCATTCCCCGTCACCGAGGCGGGAGTCCCACAGTAAAATACAAAAGTAGTGCCATAAATAAATAATAGTAGTAGGCTAAAAGAAAAAGCCTAAGGCCTAAATCTTAGTAGCCTATCTACATCCTTATAGGAAAAAAACCAAAAGGTTAGCTCTAACCAATCAGCTACCAGCACTCTCTAGAACACTCTCAGCAGAGGCAGTTCTCCTCAGATTTTCTTAGCACAACTGGGGAGTAAGTATCCCAAAATCATAGAGAACTGACTTGACGGGGAGGAGGGTGGGTGCAGTGTATCTATGAAAGATACCAATACTGGATAACTGTAGTTACAGGTAAGTAACTTGTTTTCTTATCCAGTGTTGGGGTATCTTTCATAGATTCACATGCCTGAATCAGAGTTGCAAGCAGTAAACCAATTGTACTGTCGTTTGGGAATGGTGGGAGACAAATGTTGGTAAACTCCCAGACTACATCCATAAGAGTGAAACAAGTGTAAGGATCAAGCTTTGGGAAATCAATAGTCATCTTAAAATACATTATGAGATATAATACATGAATATATAAGTATAAATATATATATATATATATATATATATATATATATATATATATACTTATGCAGGGTGTCTAGAAAGCAAATTAACATATAATCTGTGAAACATAGTAGCATGAATAGGAAAATCAGCACAACAGCACAGAAAAGAAAAAGACTATCGGAATCTGACCTTAGTGAAAAAGATGGCGTAGGACGACCTGTCCAACCGCTGCATCTTCCTGCTGTGCAGATTGAAGGCAGTAATGCCTTGTGAACATGTGGACATTTTTCCAAGTCGCAGCACAGCAGATATTTTCCAGAGTCACTCCAGCAAACAATGCTGTAGAAGCTGCCAAAGTTCTTGTAGAATATGCCTTGGCTCTTCCTTATAGATGTTTGTTGGCCTTTTCATGGCAGAAATGAATAGTAGATGCAAGCCATCTGGCGATTGTAGCCTTTGTCACTGCAGTTCTAAGTGTTGCTTGACCATAGGCCACTAACAGTTGGTTTGAACGTCTGATATCTTTAGTCTTCTGTAGGTAGAATTTTAAACAGCGCTTAACATCCAAAGAGTGTATTGCTCTTTCAGCTTGACTGGATGGATTCGGAAAGAACGTTTTTGACCTTACTGGTTTATTCAGATGAAATTGTGACTGTACTTTAGGAATGAATGTAGGATTCGTTTGAAGAGTTATGTAGTCCTGAGTAAAATGTAAAAAAGATTCCGTAATAGTGAACGCTTGGATTTCACTAATCCTTCTTGCAGAAGTCAGAGCCCGTAAAAGGGCAACCTTCCAAGTGAGGAATTTAAGATCTGCTTTGTGTATCGGTTCAAATGGAAATTTCATTAATTGTGCTACAACGGTGTTGAGTTCCCGAAATCAGGAGCCATCCGTGGGTCTGGATGAACCACTGGCCTATGTCCTGTGATAACATTGTTGTGGTTGGATGAAACTAAAAAGGTTGTCAGAACTCTTCCCCCTAGGCAGCCGTTGTTTTCTTTACCAGCGGGCCAAGACGGTTGTCACTACACTAATGCTGGGCTGATCCCCCCCCCCCCCCTTGCCTCATCGGCTCTCCGTTTCACTAACCTAGGGGCTGTTCTGACAACTTATCACACAACTGCAGGTTCCTTCCTAGGTCGTAGATTCTATCTCCTCGCTCCAGGAACTGTCGGGTCCGGGAAGAACTCCTCAGATTCGTCAGGTACCACAGCACGGCCTCTCTCCGCAGTCAGGATTTCTCGATGGTCGGTCAATACAACAGGCTCCACCAATCCGGGTTGCACCTTCCGACAGTGTACGGAATGGATCCAATTCTTCTGGTTGGTGACTCGGACGGCTTTTCTCGTCGCCAGCAGAACCTGCTCAGGACTACACCACCTTGGCTGTAGACTGCTCTACCTCTCGAATGATTTTATAAGGACGAAATCTCCGGGTTGGAGATTATGGCCTTCACCTGTGGACCGGTCAGGGAGTGCTTCTCGAACCTTTTGATGAATAGAAACCAGACTGTCAGTTAATTGTGCCAAATAGTCATTCATTAAAACACAAGGTACATCATACACTGAGCTTGGCTTGGGCACTCCCCATATATTCATGGGACGCCCAAATACAATCTCATAAGGAGTAAGACCTGTTAGAGAGTGTGGTACTGATCTAATAGACAATAATGCCAAAGGCAAAGCATCTGGCCAAGTCAGAGAAGTAGAAGCTTGTATCTTTGCTATTTTAAGCTTCAAAATACCATTGTACTTTTCCACCAAGCCTGCTGACTGTGGGTGGAACACTGCATGGAATTTCTGTTTCTGATAGATACATCTGCCGTGTGGATTCCTCACCTTGTGAATATCCCCCTTGCGTCAGCAACGTTCGGAAATCTTCTTCGTAGCACGCCGACGTGGGCGACGTCACAGGAGCACGGCATCGCGCGCGACTCCGTCTGACGTCACCGACCCCATATCAGGCCCACGCCGGCGTGATGACGTCGGTTCCCTTTTTTCCGCGTCTCCGACGCTAACGGTTGTCGGGATCTTCAGCGATACCTAGTATCTTTCTGTTTAATAATTGTCACTGTTTCTCTCTTACGACTTGGTTCTTCTCCGGAGATGTCGTCGAGGAAAACAGGCTTTAAGTCATGTAGGTCTTGTGCCCGCATGATGTCCATCACTGACCCACATAAGGATTGTTTGTGGTGTCTTGGTTCGAGTCACGACGTCAAGAACTGCGATTCCTGTTTTAAAATGAATCCAAAGGCGCTTCGAGAGCGTGAAGCAAAATTGCTTTTGGCGAAAGTGAAACAGGACTCTGGACGACATTCGAGATCGACGTCACGAAGATCGAAGTCGAAGCAAAGGTCTCGGTCGAAGTCGGGATCGGCGTCGAGATCCAGAGCGGGTTCGAGGTCTGGAGAGGAGTCGAGGTCTAAAGCGAAGTCAAAGTCCAGAGAAAGATCTAGGTCTAGATCTAAGTCGGCTTCCGGACATGCTTCGAGCTCCTCGAGGAGAAAGCATAAGAGGAGGAAGCACAGTTCGAAACATCATTCGGAGAAGGAATCCTCTGACTCGAAGAGAAGGTCTCACAAACATCGTAAAGACTTTGTCTCTCCTTCGCCTGCTTTGTCAAGAGAAGGTTCTCCGGCGCCGGAGCCGGACCCGGAGCCGGTTTCCTCGGAGCATGAAGAAGAAGAAGAGGTGACTCCTCAAGAACCGGCTTCAGCGGAGACTCCTGTGATCCCAGAAGGTCAGGGTGAGGATGTGTCGGGGCGGCCTCCATTGCAACATCCGGTAGGTCCGTACCCTTCCTTTCCTGGTCCTGGACAGGATCCCTCGCATTTTCTCAATGCGATGTTTGGAGTTTATTCTAGGGCAATGTACCCCACTGGAGCGCCTGGTGGCCCCATGGGTCCATTATCGTACAATCTGGGTATTCCTCAGTCGTACGCCCCTGCTCCATTTATGCCTTTCTTGCCGGCGCCTCTTTCACCATGGCTCGGTACGGCTCCACCGAGGTCTTCGACTCCGCATGCGGCTTCGCCGACTCCGGATCAACCTCGCAGTCGAGATCGAGGTACCACACCTGTTCATGACTCTCGTCCTCCTGCTCCGGCTCCTCGATCGACGTCGGAACCGGCTCCGTCGGAGTCGTTACCGGATCCGTCGACTTCGATTCGTTTGGAGTGGTCGAGGCGAAGAGCTCAGCGTCTTCTCGAACAAAAGGATGATGAAAGTTCTGATGTGGAAGAAGGCGAGCTTCCTGAACATGATGATGATTTCGATGAGCTTCGGGATGCTAGTGGTCTGGAGCTCTCTCCCGAGTGGGGTCTGCCTTCGACTTCTGATGCACCATCAAGGGACGTGGCACCCTATCACGTGGTTATTAGGAAGGCTGCTGACCTTCTTAGCTTAAAGCTGCCCACAGTGGAGTACAAGCCCAACATCCTCACAGAAGTCTTGCATTCTCCTTCTTCGATTGTGGAGCCTACACTGCCATTTACTGATGCCTTGACGGATCCAATTAAGGAGATTTGGAAGAGGCCGTTGTCTGCTCCTGCAGTTTCAAGGGTTATTGCAAGGCGCTATAGGGTGGCTCCTGATGACCCTGCATTTCTTTCTACGCATCCATCTCCGGAAAGTCTTGTGGTTCAGGCGGCTTGCTCTAATAGGGCTGCAGGCTCTTTCCCTCAAGTGCCAGCTGACAAAGAGTCTAAGAAATTAGATCAGTCTGCGAAGAAGACTTTCTCTTCTGGGAGCATGGCTCTTAAGTCATCAAATGCTACTTGCCTTTTAGGTAGATATGTGCACGCGCTGATGGACTCAGTGAAGCAATTGACATCAAAACTTCCTGAGGAGGATAATAAAAACTTTAATGAAGTGATCTCTGACACTCAGGCTGCGGCCCGCATGGTCATTCAAAGCGGCATGGACACTGTGGATTCTGTTGCTAGAATTATGGGCTCATCCATTGCGACCAGGAGAGCCGCATGGTTAAAGTCATCTGATTTCTCAGCGGATGTGCAGTCTACATTGCTGGACTTACCCTTTGAAGGAACTGGCCTTTTTGGTAAGAAGGCTGATGTGGCCTTGGAGAGGTTTAAGGACAGCCGTGCCACTGCAAGATCTTTGGGTCTGCAGATGAGAGGGTCGACGACTAGAAAATTCAAGGGATTTGGTAAATCTTCTTTTCGTCCCTTCAAGCAGGGCCAACAACAACAACAGCAGCAGCAGCAGAACCCTCTATATAGGTCCTATAGAGGTAGACAGAGGGGTCGTGGACGTGGACGTCAAGTCTCCTCTTCCTCCACTTCCTCCAATAATGCCCAACCCCCACCCGCATCAGCAAAGCAGCCCTAGATCCACCATTCTGGATCATGTAGGGCCAGTAGGGGGTTGGCTTACTCACTTTCTACGAGATTGGGAATCGGTTACATCAGATCTTTGGGTTCTCAATCTCGTAGAGAATGGGTATGCACTTCCTTTTCAGGAGTTCCCTCCCAATTACCCTCCTTGCCAAGGTTATTGTTCGGAGGACCACCTGCTTCTCCTGCAGGAGGAAGTCCTGGCACTGTTTCGAAAGGGTGCAATAGAGGTGGTTCCAGAGCAGGAGAGGGGTCAAGGGTGCTACTCCCGGTATTTCTTGATTCCCAAGAAGGATGGCAGGCTTCGGCCGATCCTGGATCTCAGGATTTTGAACCTCTATCTCAAACAGGAGAAGTTCAAAATGCTCACCCTTGCTCAGGTTCTTCTGGCGCTGATGGAAGAAGACTGGATGGTGTCGATCGACTTGCAGGATGCGTATTTTCACATCCCAATCCTGAAGTCGCACAGGAAGTATCTCCGTTTTACGGTGGGATCGCAGCACTACCAGTTTGCGGTCCTCCCGTTTGGACTTACTACTGCGCCTCGAGTTTTCACCAAGGTGATGGCAGTGGTGGCTGCGCATCTCAGAAGGTCAGGGATTCCTGTATTCCCTTATCTAGACGACTGGCTGATCAAAGCAGAGTCGCCGGAGATGGTGCTCCATCATCTGCAGGAGACAACTCAGTTGTTACACAGGTTGGGTTTTTCGATAAACGTACCCAAATCTCACCTGGTGCCCTCCCAGCGCAACCTGTTCATAGGTGCAGTACTGGACACTTCTGTATGTCGTGCATTCCCTCCACCTCAAAGGATTCACGACATTCAGGAAATGATTCCTTTATTCTACAATGGAGCGGTTGTTCCAGTCCTGAAGGTCCTTCGCCTGCTCGGTCTGATGGCTTCTTGCATTCTGTTGGTCAGTCATGCACGCTGGCACATGAGGGCGCTCCAGTGGTGCCTCCGCAGGCAGTGGTATCAGCACAACGGAGATCTCAGGGAGTCAGTGAAGATCTCCAGGGAAGCTGCAGCGGATCTGTCTTGGTGGGGCGTGGAAGGCAATCTGTCGCAAGGAAAGCCTTTTCAACGGCCTCCATCAGTGGCCACAGTGGTCACGGATGCATCCACTCTCGGGTGGGGTGCTCATCTGGGAGACCTGGAGGTCAAAGGTCTTTGGTCTCCGGAAGAAAGGTTGTTTCACATCAACCTTCTGGAATTGAGGGCGATACGTTTGGCGCTCAAGGCCTTCCTCCCTTCCCTTCGCGGTCGTTCGGTTCAGGTCCTAACGGACAACACGACTGCGATGTGGTACATCAACAAGCAGGGAGGAGTAGGGTAGCAGTGTCTCTGCAGAGAGGCTCTGCGTCTCTGGTCCTGGGTTCAGGACCATCAGATTTGTCTGGTGGCAAATCATCTGGCCGGAGTTCTGAACGTGCGTGCAGACAGTCTCAGTCGGCAGTTCTCTGCCGACCACGAGTGGAGGCTTCACCCGGAGGTTGTTCATGACATCTTTCAGATGTGGGGGACTCCTCGGGTGGATCTATTTGCCACTCGCGAGAATGCTCACTGCCCTTCATTCTGCAGTCTCCAGTATCCGATGCAAGGAGCATTGGGGGACGCGTTTCAGTTGAGTTGGGGAGATCGACTCCTTTACGCGTTTCCTCCCATACCTTTGATTCCTCGGGTTCTGAGGAAGATTCGTCAAGACCGGGCCCAAGTCATATTGGTTGCTCCGGATTGGCCAAGAAGGGTGTGGTATTCGGACCTACTCCACCTATCCTCTCACCCGCCGCTCCGTCTCCCTCACAGGGCAGACCTCCTCTCTCAGATGGAGGGGCAGGTTCTACACCCCCACCTCCAGACATTACACCTTCATGCCTGGAGATTGAACGGGGCAACTTGAGTTCTTTTTCTCTCCCTCACGAGGTGGTGGATGTCATTCTCTCTGCCAGGCGTGACACCACTAAGTCCATTTACTCCTATAGGTGGACAAAATTTGTTTCTTGGTGCAGGGAGAGGGATATTGACCCTTTGAAGGCTCATTTGTCTAATATTTTACAATTTGCCCTTTATCTGGCACAGCAAGGTTTGGCTGTGGCCACGGTCAAGGGTTATCTTTCGGCCTTATCGGCGTTTCTATGTTTGCCGGATCAGCCTTCTCTCTTTAAATCTCCGGTGGTTTTGAGATTCTTGAGGGGTCTCATGAATATGTTTCCTCCTACTCCTTTTATTGTTCCTCATTGGGATTTGAATCTTGTGCTGACCTTTTTAATGGGTTCTCCCTTCGAACCCTTGCACAAGTGTCCATTGAGGCTTCTCTCTTTTAAAACTATCTTCCTCGTTGCAATCACCTCGGCAAGGAGGGTAAGTGAGCTTCAAGCTCTAAGTTCCAAACCCCCATTCCTGACCATTCATGCTGAAAGGATGGTTCTTAGGACCAGGGCTGTTTTTCTGCCTAAGGTGGTGACTCCTTTCCATCTTGGGCAGTCCATTACCCTTCCTACCTTCTATCCTCCCCCTCACCCGTCTAAGGAGGAAGAGAGGCTGCATCGCCTGGACCCTAAGAGGGCGGTGTCTTTCTATCTGGACAGGACTAAGGACTTCCGGATGGACGACCAGCTGTTTGTTGGCTTTGCTGGCTGCAAGAAGGGCAGAGCGGTGCACAAGCGCACTCTTTCCAGGTGGATAATCCTGTGCATCAAGATCTGCTACTCCCTTGCGGGTAAGGACCCTCCTGAGGGTATTAGAGCTCATTCAACTAGAGCAAAGTCTGCAACATCTGCTTTGTCTAGGGGTGTACCTGTTGAGGATATTTGCAGGGCCGCGACTTGGGCCTCCCTCCACACTTTCGCGAAGCATTACTGCTTGGATACCGAGGTGAGGAGGGATGGCCACTTCGCGCGCTCTGTCCTCCAAGACTTCCTGGTGTAGCAGAGTGGACACCCTCCTCCGGGAGTGGGGACTGCTGTGGGAATCTATTCACAAGGTGAGGAATCCACACGGCCATATGTATCTATCAGAAGAACAAGTTACTTACCTTCGGTAACGCTTTTTCTGGTAGATACTATATCTGCCTGTGGATTCCTCACTGACCCACCCGCCTCCCCGTTGTCCACTCTGCTATACCTGGTCTTTCTGTATATATGGTTATAATACTATTGTATTGATTTAGTTCTATATGTACTGTGTACATTGTATATTTGCATGTTTGCTATCGTTGGTCCGTCCGTGTGCCTCGAAGGCACGGAAAAAAGGGCGGAACTGACGTCATCACGCCGGCGTGGGCCTGATATGGGGTCGGTGACGTCAGACGGAGTCGCGCGCGATGCCGTGCTCCTGTGACGTCGCCCACGTCGGCGTGCTACGAAGAAGATTTCCGAACGTTGCTGACGCAAGGGGGATATTCACAAGGTGAGGAATCCACAGGCAGATATAGTATCTACCAGAAAAAGCGTTACCGAAGGTAAGTAACTTGTTCTTTATTCCCAATCCTTTCAGGACATATTTGACAACGTCCGCTATAAAATGAGGCCCGTTGTCACTCCACAACAATCTACAAACACCATATCAAGGGAAGAATTCCTTCAATAGCACCTTTGCCGTAGTAATTGCAGTATTGTCTTTCGTAGGGTATGCTCCAATCCATTTGCTGAATGCACAAACCACAACTAAGACATATTTCAGATTATTGCAGCGTTCAAGCTGAATATAATCCATTTGCAAAACTTCAAAAGGTGCAGTAGGTGTTACAAATCCTCCTGCTGGAGTTCGTGCCCCTTTTCCTGGATTGTACTTAAGACAAATTGTTGTTGTCGCGGACATCATCGGGCCTTGGACGGGTTTGTCTCTTTTTGTGCCTCGCGGGGATTGGAGGTCAACTTGGAGAAAACCAAGTTTATGAACTTCAATCCACCGAGGCACACCCGCCCAAATCCCACACTGAATGGAACTCCACTAGCGTGAGTCAAGACTTTTATATACCTGGGGGTCACGTTGACTGAGCACTTTGCATGGGACCACCAAGTTTCTAAATGTTCCCTGAGACTTGCACAGATTATGGGAGGCATAGGCAGATTTCACAGAGCCTCAACTTTTAAACCAGTTACCCCTGCCCTTGAGATATACAAAACACAGGTCAGGTCTGCAGCTTTGTACGCTGCAGAACTTTGGGGACACACGAACGTATGCAACTTGCTGAAGGTTGAACAGGCCTTCATGCGACATCTGGTTGCCCTTCCCCAAAGCACGCCCCTCGTACCACTACGCTTGGATCTGGGCTTGGAACCCATTAACAAATGGGTAGCTGCACGACCTATGCTCAACTGGAGAAGGCTCTGGTCTGTGCCGGAGCTCGTATCCTTTAGAGCAGAGTTCATTACAATTTGGGGGCAGCTAAAGAATAAGAACATACCCTGGTTGGCACATGTAAAGGCCCTCCTCTACCAAATTGGTCTACCCCAACTATGGGACACACTAGAGGACAGCTGCACGAGGATGCAAAGGTCTGTACTAGTGGCGGCTGTAAAGTCACATAACCTCAAAATGCTATACTGCTCGACTTCCTTGGGCAGGCTGTCTACTGAGTTCCTACTGATGAAAGCCGAATCCAGGACGGAGGTGTTCCTTGACCTAGTGCAGCCTCCACTTGCAAGAAAACTATACATCCAACTGAGGCACGGCTCTATACCGATTGGGGCATTGACATCCAGATGGGCAAAATCGATGGAGGCCAACTGCCCTGCTTGTAATTACTGTAGGGAAGACATTGTACATATCTTCTTTTTCTGTCCGCCATATAGCGAAATTCGGAAATGCTGGATTATCCCATTGTGTAAAAACCTGGGTTTTAGACAATGTGTACAAGCTTGCAGAGTTTTAACTTACGATACCGCCCCTCCCATTGTCTTTGCTGTCTCTCGATTTTTACTTGGCATGTGGCGGAGAAGAACTGTTTTTATTAACAAGAAATAATGGTCTATTGCTTTTCATTTTTTCTTATCTTTGATAACTAACGTTTAATAACTTTTAAAATTTCTCTGTATTTATGGTTTTATTTCTGTGCCTGTACATATTTTATTGCACTTTTATGGTCATTGACCGAAATAAAGTTATCAAATGAATAAATGAATGATATTCTATTATCCAGTATTGGGGTATCTTTCATAGATTCACGTGCCTGAATCATTCCCCGTCGTCGAAGTTGGAGTCCCACGGTACATATAATAAAGCAATAAATAATAAATTCCATAGGCTATCATGGAGGTAACATGTATTCAATAGCCTATTGACCTCCTTTTATAAAAAGGACCAAAATCAAAACACGACTAATCAGCAACCAGCACTCTCTAGAACCTTCACATGAGAGGCTGAATCCCTCAGATTTTCACTGCACGTTGTTTGTAACGGAGTCTCCCTGAGCTCTGCACGGTTCTTCAACTTTTCTCAGATAAGTCTTGTTCTATAATTTTATTGAAGAATGTCTGATAAAAAAGGATTATTTAGACCTTGTAAATCCTGCAGAAAGAAAAGAGAAAAGAGTGCATGTTGATGATGCCCACAAAGATTGCATATATTGCCTCCATCCTCATCATGAGGCAAAGCTGTGTAAAATATGCCACACTTTTTCAACTAAGACCCTTAAAGATAGAGAGGGCAGACTTTTATTGTGGCTGAAGAGGACGCAGAGTGCTTCATCAGATGTTGAGAGTGACATGTCCTCAAAGACTCATGAGAGGCCCTGGTAGCCTGTGGGTCAGCCTGAAGAGGGAAGGAACCATTCTAAAGTCTCTAATCTGACCAGAGAATCTCTGATACAGGAGAAACAGCCTAAGGTCTCCTCAGAGATAGGTTCCCCTCATTATTCTAGAGACATCCAAGGAAAAACCGGACGCTTCAAGTGATTTCACTCGCAAAATTAGGCACAAATCTTCCTCGGCGTCAAGCTAGCCATCGACGCATATTACCCCATCAACAATGACGAAAATGACTCTGTCATCATCAAGACGGTCGATAGCGCTAACTACATCAATGGCGAGTATGAATGGTTCCATACCATCGACGTTACCTCTATTGTCGACGGCGAATCCGTTGACGAAGACACCACCATTGACGAAGATCTCATAATCGACGAGACCATCGACGAAGACCTCGTCGTTGACAAGGACCCCAACAATGACGACGACTCCATCGTGGACGGTCCCTTCATCATTGGTGAAAACTGAAGCCGTCTAAGACAACTCCACCCTTGACTGCAATACCACTAGCGATGACGACACCGTTGACGACAATAATTCTACAGTCGACGGCGTCAATAACGATAATTCCAATTTCATCTACAGGTCCATCAACTCCATTCCTACAAGCTACACAAATGGAATTTATAACACCAAAAATTTCTCTATTACCTCCAAGTCATCTGTTAGATGTGGAAGGCACTGATGAGGATGATGGCCCATTTGGGACAGCACATAGCCCTTCTGAACTCAACGTGAAGTGTCAGGAAGAAGACGAAGACTATGACGATGAGGAGAAATACTATCAACAGTATCCAGTCCCTCATACACAGTATCATCAATTCAGATACTTTGAACAGCCAAGGCAACAACCTGCTCAACTGCCTCCAACCCTAATAGTGGACCTACAAAATATGTTGGTGGATTATATCAGGAGGTTTCCTCCTCAAGAACACAGCGCCACAGTGCCCCCCCTCTGCCTGTGGCTCCTCTGACACCACCACCGCCTTCTGCCACGTCCCATAATTCCTCTGCCTCCTAGAGAGGATCCTACCACCTCTGAATGAGGAAGGAGAAACCCATGATCCTCACCCACGGATGAATGGGACGATTATGTAGTACCAACACCATCCCCTCCACCTCATCGTCCTTCCGACTCAACTCCGAAGGATATTGGAGGTTTCCACAATATAATGGACAGAGCTACTGCCAAATTCCACTTGCCCACAATTGTAAAACAATCGGACTGCTTTCTGTACGAATTTAAAGAACAATCAAGAAAGACAGTCAGGTCAATACCTTTCATTGATTACATTTGGCAAGGGGGTATTAAGGTAATGAAGACGCCAGCTTCTGTGGTTCCGGTGCTACCGAGACTTTAATAAAAAAATCAGGGCACCAGAGGATTCTCCTGCATGTCTCACAGGTCATCCCAAGCGTGACTCTGTGATCTTGCACAAAGCCCAAAGGAGATCAAAAAACCATCTACTCCCATCACATCCCCACCGGATAAAGAGGCTCGCTGTCTTGACTCCATTGGATAAAGATTTTCCTCAATGGCGGCAATTTCTGTCAGAGCTTCTAATGCTTTAGCTATCTTGGGCCTCTTTGATCTGCAAATGTGATCCAATATGGGGACAGTGAGCCACCTCATTCAAGAAGAAAGTAAGTAGGACTTTAACAAGATCCTTGCAGAAGGAGAAAGATCAGTGGCAGAAATCATGGACTGCGCTATAGATATAGCCACTACAAGCTTCCGTCAACTAGCAGGTGTGGCTGTTCCAAGGTGCTAGGGGTGGCTAAGAGCAACAACCTTCCGCCCAGAAGTAGAGTAAAAAATTCTGGACATGGCATACGACGGCGATAGCCTATTCGGCAACCACATAGATGAAGCACTTTCAACAATTAAGAAATATACTGATACTGCCAAAGCGCTAGGTAACCTTCAGTACCGCAAAGTCCCCTTTCGGGGAGCTCGAGGCCGTGGGTTTTCTGGATACAGAGGAAACTACCAACGTACCCAGGCTTACCAATCCTGCAGGCCACAATATCGCCAAGGATACCAACATCAATCCTACCGACAGCCAGCAACGGCTGGTTTCTCTAGGCAGGGCTCCAGACAGAAGCCAGCATCTCTAGCCCACGACTCCGGTCGTACGTTTGTGAAAAAGGGTACCAGTTACATTTCCTCCCTTCCCAACCGGTGCGAAGATTTCCAATCATATCCAACAGTGGCACAATATCACGTCAGACAAGTGAGTCCTGGATCTCACCTCTAATGGTCACATGTTGGAACTTAACCAAATACCTTGCAATACCCCACCCATGGGATCGCACCACCCTCGTCTTCACTTACTCAAAAAGGAAGCAAAGATTATGCTCTGGAAAGGGGCAATAGGAAAGGTCCCTTTTCCTCAGAGATTTCTATTCCCGCTTCTTCTTTATTCACAAAAAATCGGGAGAGTGGAGACCTATGTTAGACCTCAGGAAATTAAACAAATTCCTCAAAAGACAAACATTCAGGATGGTCACACTCTCCGACATCCTGTGGCGCTTTAACAGCGGAGACTTCATTACTTCATTAGATCTAGAGTACTCGTATTTTCATGCCCCTATACATCCAAAGCACAGAAAATTCCTCTGATTCACAGTGGCTGGAACCCCACTATCAATTCTGAGTCCTTCCATTTGGCCTCAGATCGGCTCCATGAATGTTTATGAAGTTTCTAGCTCCCGTGGCAACAGCCTTGCGGAACAAGGGTCATCAAATATTACCGTACTTAGGCGATTGGCTGCTGAAAGCCTCATCAGCTCGTCTAGCAAAGGCCGCAACAGACGATCGTCTAGCGCTGTTCCTCAAATTAGGACTCTCGATAAATCATCAAAAATCATCAATCCTCCCAAGCAAGACAATGACTCATCTGGGCGCCAACTTGAACACCATTCATAACAAAGCCTTCCTCTCCCAGGAAAGCAGCGGTTGAAAGTGTTGGCACTCAAACTTTCCCAAAAAAGTATGCTTCTGTAAGAATATTCAAGTCTCTGTTGGGAATGCTCTCCTCCGCAATCAACTTAGTACCACTAGCTCATTTACATAAGAACTTCAATGCCAATGGGTTCAAACCACAGGATCTTTCGACAACATGGTAGGTATCACCCCAAGCATGAAAGAGGCATTCGAATGGTGGACACCAGAATCACATCTATCCCAGGGCCTCTCCTTTCTCCCAGTGATTCCGGACTACATAGTAACAACAGATGCTTCTATGGAAAGTAGGAGAGGACACCTGCAGGACCTGCAGGTTCAAGGAAAGTGGTCCTCGAACCAAAGACAGTTACCACAAGTGGGAACTAGAAAAGAACCAACTGGACAGGATATTTGCAGTCTGGGGAAAGCCAGTGTTGAACCTGTGTGCGACCCAAATCAACTCTAAATGCTGATTCTTCACAAGCAGATTCCCTCTCCCAAACTCTTGGGGGAATGCTCTTTCAATGCGCTGGTCAGGGATCTATGCATACGCTTTTCCCCCCATTCCTCTAATACTCAGGGTCCTAACGAAAATAAAATGGGAACACTGTTTCATTCTCCTGATAGCCCCCAGGTGGCCCAGACAGCATTGGTACACAGAACTTCTCTTATCGGAAGCTCAGCCCATCCCCCTGTTACCAACACTGTTGACCAGAAGCCAGGGTCAAATATGTCATCCGGAGTCAGCAACTCTGCAGTTACATGCGTGGCTCCTGAATTCTTCGTATTTAAGGATCTAACCATTTCACAAGACTGCAGGACTGCAAAGACATTAATTATTATTAATTATTATTAAGGAAGTTTGTAAAGCGCGTGGTTACGCGCACCAGCTTGTTCCCGCGCTAAGGTGTGAGAGAAGTGGAGGCCAACTGGATTCGATTACACAAGTGTAGACCGGAACAAGTGGGTTTTGAGAGCTCCTCGGAACTTAGTCTCAGAGGGTTCCAGATGCAGCTCTAACGGCAGCGAGTTCCAACTCTTGGCTGCAAGGTGCCTGAAAGATCTGCCCCCCATGCGTGCTTTGTTAATTTTGGGGATGGCTACCAAGCCAGTACCAGCAGATCTAAGCAGCCGCCTAGGTCTGTACGGTGTAATGAGGCTCAGTAAGGGACTAGGTGCCTTTCCCCTGATGATGCAATGACACGTACATAGCGCCTTAAAAGTAATTCTTTCCCTAACTCGCTAGATCCTGTGCTGACATTGTCTCTTACTTATTTAATGCACAGGGTGAATTGGTATCTCTGGAAATTTTACTTTCAGCAAGCTTTGATGTTCGAGTATCGCCTTACGTCACAGTAATTTGGTATTGTGGCCATTTACTAACTTGCTCACTTTGAGTTAACTTCACGCTTCATCTTTGAACCTTCCTGGATAACATAGGTCTATCACTTAGCCTCATTTCATGGTCTAACCATACATAAATGATTCGTTTTGTGGATAAATGTGAGCGGGAGCGACCCTTGACCCTTCCAGGTAGGTCGCTTCCCCTCTGCACAGCACAGCCTGTGCCCGTTCTCTCCCTCGCTGCCCCGTGTCTCTCTGCCCGGTTTTTCCTTCTGCTCCCCTCGCGGCCCCGTGACTCTCTGCCCGTTTTGTCTGTTGCTTAGCTGCTCCTGCATTTCTATGACCTTTCTTCCCTTTCTTGGGACCTTTGTGCCTCTGTGCCACTCGTTTCCCCCCATTTTTTGTGACCTTTTCTGCCCTTTCTTGGGACCTTTGTGCCTCCGTGCCTCTCGTTTTCTCCCGTTTTTTGTGACCTTTACTGCCCTTTCTTGGGGCCTTTCTGCCTCTGTGCTACTCGTTTCCCACCGTTTTTTGTGACCTTTTCTGCCCTTTCTTGGGACCTTTGTGCCTCTGTGCCACTCGTTTCCCACCGTTTTTTGTGACCTTTTCTGCCCTTTCTTGGGACCTTTGTGCCTCTGTGCCACTCGTTTCCCTCCGTTTTTTGTGACCTTTTCTGCCCTTTTTTGGGACCTTTCTGCCTCTGTGCCACTCGTTTCCCCCCGTTTTTTGTGACCTTTTCTGTCCTTTCTTGGGACCTTTCTGCTTCTGTGCCATTCGTTTGCCCCTGTATTCTTGTGACCTTTTGCCTTCTGTTTCCTTTGTCACACCTCACCGCTGCGTCCCCTGTGGCCCCGCCCCCTTGACTGCCCATTCGCTACCCCACCTCCCGCCGACCAGCTGCTCCTCCCTCCCACCTCCCCATATAGGCCGGCCGCTGCGCGGTGAGGAAAGCGACCCTTGACCCTTCCAGGTAGGTCGCTCCCCCTCCGCACAGCACTGCCTGTGCCCGTTCTCTCCCTCGCTACCCCTGTGTCTCAATGCCCGGTTTTTCATTCTGCTCCCCTCGTGGCCCCCGTGTCTCTCTGCCCGTTTTGCCTTTTGTTGCTTAGCTGCCGCTGCATTTCTGTGACCTTTCTGCCCTTTCTTGGGACCTTCGTGCCTCTATGCAACTCGTTTCCCCCCGTTTTCTTGTGAGCTTTCTGCCCTTTCTTGTGAGCTTTCTGCCTCTGTGCCACTCGTTTCCCCCTGTTTTTTTGTGACCTTTCTGCCCTTTCTTGTGAGCTTTCTGCCTCTGTGCCACTCGTTTGCCCCCGTTTTCTGTGACCTTTCTGCCCTTTCTTGGGACCTTTCTGCCTCCTGTGCCAATTGTTTCCCCCGTCTTTTGTGACCTTTCTGCCCTTTCTTGTGACCTTTCTGCCTCTGTGCCGATCGTTTCCCCCGTTTTTTGTGACCTTTCTGCCCTTTCTTGTGACCTTTCTGCCTCTGTACCACTTGTTTCCCCCACCCGTTTTTTGTGACCTTTTCTGCCCTTTCTTGTGACCTTTGTGCCTCTGTGCCACTTGTTTACCCCGTTTTTTATGACCTTTCTGCGCTTTTTTGTGACCTTAGACCCTGGTCGCCCCCACGCCGCTGCTCATCACCTGACTGCCTGGTTCCTGCCTCCCTGCTGCCTCCTTGTTAACTGAGTTTTTCTCTTCCCTCTGCACTGTGCGCCAGTTCCCCCTACTCCCCTGCCATTCTCGATCCGGCCCTTTCCCGACGCTGCTTCGCTGCGGCCCCGCCCCCCTGCACACCCATTCGCCTCCCAGCTGCTCCTCCCTCCCAAGCCACCTTATATGCAGGCCGAGAAGCGGCTGCACAGCGGGCGCGCTGCTGGCGCGCCTTGGTGTGCCTAAGGCAAGCCCGTCTGTGCCTGTCCGCGCATGGACCGCACCCAGCGCCAGAACCCCATGACCCCGCGAACGCCACGACCCCAGAATCCACTACGACGCCAGCACCCTCCACGCATCCAACGCCAGCCGAAACCACACCTGCTTCAAGGCCACCCTGAAACTGACCCACGGACCCTTCTCCTGCCACACCTGCAGCTTCATCTGCGACAGAACCACCAAACCTCCAAGGACTTGACCCAACCACCTCCGTTGCATACTCCTCAACACCCACTCCGCACGCAAACACGCCGTCGAGCTCTGGGATCTGCTCGACACCTCTGCCCCAGAAGGGACCTTCCTGACCAAGACCTGGTGGAACGACTCCTTGGCGCCCGACATCGCCATACCCATCCCGGACGGCTACAAGATCACCCGCAGGGATCGCGCCAACGGAATCGGAGGAGGAATAGCCATCGTCCACAAGCCCACCCTCAAGGTCGCCACCCACGCAGAAGACACCCTCAACACCGCCGAACACCTGCACTTCCGGATCCTCACCGACCCCAACACCACCCTCAGAGGAACACTCATCTACAGACCCCCCGGACCCCGGGCTCAGTTCGGCGACTCCATCGCCGACCTCGCCAGCACCAACGCACTCGCCTCCATGGACTACATCCTCCTCGGGGACCTGAACTTCCACCTCGAGAACAACAACGACGACGCCAACTCCGCCACCCTGATCGACAACCTCGCCAACCTCGGCCTCAGACAACTCGTTACCGCACCCACCCACGTCACCGGCCACACGCTGGATCCCGTCTTCTCCACAGACTCCCACGTCGCCTACGACCACACCACCCAACTCCACTGGACCGACCACCGCTGCATCGATTTCACCTTCAAGAAACCAACCACGCACCACCGCACCCAACAGCTGCCTCAAAGCTGCTGGAGCAAAGTCACCGAAGACCAGCTGATCACCTCCCTCACCAAGAACCCACTCACCGACCCCACCAACCCAGACGCCGCAGCCCGAAACCTCAGACAGTGGATCGACGACTGCGCCAACACCTTTGCCCATCTCAAGAAACCCTCCAACAGCCACACCAACAAGAGAGCCACCTGGTTCACCGACGAGCTCCAGGCCTCTAAACGCGCATGCCGGAAACTGGAGAAGACACGGCTCCACTAATGCACACCGAACAACCACGCAGCCCACAGACACCACCACCTCATCAGATTAGCCAAGAGATCCTCCTTCAAAGACAGCTTGGATAACAACGCACAGGACAGCAAAGAGCTCTTCAGCATCGTAAAGGAACTCTCCAACCCCGGTGCCAACGCCAATGACATCCTGCCCTCAAAAGAACTGTGCGACTCACTAGCCATCTTCTTCCACCGCAAGATCGCTGACATTCCTGACAGCTTCAACACCACGACGCCCTGACTATGCCAGACTCCACCTCCCCTGTGAACACCACCAGCACCCCAACCACGGAAGGTCATCAACATCTCCTTTCAAACAGCGACATTCCCGGAAAGCTGTAAGCATGCCAAAATGAACGCCCACCTCAAGAAGCCCAAAGCAGACACAAGGACCTCAAGAACTTCCGGCCCATTTCCCTGCTCCCGTTCCCGGGAAAAGCTCATTGAGAAAATCGTCAACATGCTATTGGCCCGCCATCTGGAAGACAACAACATCTTGGACCCGTCCCAGTCGAGTCCGGATTCAGACGAAACCACAGCACCGAGACAGCCCTCATCGCCGCCACAGAGAACATCAGGCGCCAACTAGACAACTGCGAAACATCAGCCCTCATCCTCCTGGACCTGTCAGCCGCCTTCGACACGGTCTGCCATCGCACTCTAAAGACACGCCTCCTAGAAGCCAGAATCCAAGAGAAGGCTCTTGACTGGACCACGTCCTTCCTCTCTGGCAGAACCCAGAGTGTCTGCCTCCCACCTTTTTGATCCAAAGCCACCGACATCATCTGCGGCGTCCCCCAGGGCTCATCCCTCAGCCCAACGCTGTTCAATGTCCACATGGCCCCCCTCGTACAAGTGGCCCGCCATCACGACCTCAACATCAGCAGACTGGATTATGGCAAAGCACTCTACGCAGGAATCCCTGCCAAACACCTACGACGACTACAACGCATCCAAAACGCCTCCGTCCGACTGATCGTCAGCGTCCCCCGCCGCAGCCACATCACCCCCCACCTCTGAGACCTACACTGGCTCCCCATCGACAAAAGGATCACCTTCAAGCTCCTCACCCACTCACACAAATCACTCCACAACGCCGGACCAGCCTACCTGAACAGCAGACTCAGCTTCCACACCCCCACCTGCCAGCTCCTCTCCGCCAGCCTCGCCCTCACCGCTGTCCCCGCATCCAACGAACGACCTCCGGCGGCAGATCCTTCTCCTACCTCACCGCCAAGACCTGGAACACCCTCCCTACCCACATACGGCAGACCCTAGACCTACTCGCCTTCAGAAGATTCCTCAAGACCTGGCTCTTCAGGTAGCAGCACCCCCCCTCCCCTCAGCACCTTGGGACCCTCACGGGTAAGTAGCGCGCTTTACAAGTACTCTGATTGATTGATTGATTGATTGATTGATATATGTGTTTGTAGATATCCCCTGACGAAGGGTGTTGGTTACGCCCGAAATGCATTGGGATTGAGGAACAAGTTCTACCTCATTGTTTATTATCTGATTAACGGACTGTTGAAACCTTTTTTAATTTGGATCTACATCACACGTGCTAATAAAAAGAAGCACATCAACAAGATGGATACGGTTCATGGTTTATTTTTGAACACTTACTCTTTATAGAGATTATGTTAATTATGAACAATATTGTTTTTCCATTGTGAAAATTTCCAATAAGTTTTGATGAGTTGTTAATACACACTCATACATGAGTGTATCAGGTAGTGCACATCCTGTCTAGAACAGATTGCTCTAGTTTGCACTACCTTTCTGAATTGGTGGTAGGGTGGAACCACTTCAGGGAGTGCACACCAAGTTAGAATACCACTGAATATTGGATATATTTTGTGAAAAAGTTGAATTTGAGTGCACACAAGCTGTTGTTAGTACCTTTTGACAGCATCAATAAGACATACGGACTGAAATGGAAGAGCTTTTGTCTTTGGTGCGGGCGGTGCTGGCGTAATGAAGTACATCCTTTTCTCTCTGCTCCAGAAGAAGTTTACCTTATTTGCTATTCTTAGCAAAATCTGGATTGGCATATTCTTCAGTTAAAGTTCACCTTGCTGCTATATCTAGATACAGACGCTCATCTGAATGCCTATCTTTATGCTCATCAAGAATCATAAAGCAATTTATGAAAGGATTGTTTCGAACTTTCCGACCCATCCAAGCTCCACCCCCAGAGTGGCAGATAAATGTAGTTCTATCACAACTGCTAAAACAACCCTTTGAGCCCATCCATAAGGCAGACATAAAATATTTAACATGAAAAGTTGCTCTTCTTTTGGCGTTCACATGAAAAAAAAGGGTTAGTGAAATACAAGCTTTTACCATAGCACATCCTTTCAGCGCTGACTGACCGATGATAGACGTCAGTGACCAGACGTCCACCTTTCTAAAAATGTATTGGATTTTCGTTACCAAGCAGGATTCACTTGCCTTATACCACACCCTGAGGAAGCCCCTTGGACTGATAGCCGCACTAGGGGGCGAAACATGTGCTGGCTGCTCCATCTGAATGTCACTTGTCCCATGGTACTGTGATCTATGCTTGCTCTACATGACTCTGAACGCTTACAAGAGTCAAGTACCAAATAGATCTTCTAATGAAGCAATACATTGGAATTGTTCCAGAAAAAAAGAGTGATGACTTCTACTTGTTCTGGCACTTCATCAAGCTGAGCGTTAGTAAACCTGGGCCTGAGTGCAGTGCTAAATTTGTAAAACAAGAAGTGCCAGGGCCCTCGTCAAGAGTCACTGCAGTTTGCACCACCCATTGCCGCTGCCAGCGCTGTCAATGAACAGTACCTACACAATTACTAATCATCCCACTCCTACAAGTGTAACAATTTAGACTATTCCAGGACCCGAAAGCTATAAGACTGGTTTGGGTGGCAGATATTTGTCATTTGTAATGTTTATTGAACTAATAAACCACTGTTGTGCTAATTTTCAAACTAGGCAAATAGTGACACCATGCGGCAGACTGTCATAAGTGCCAGGGTTGACAATTAAGTGCCGGTGCCAAGCACCGGAAACCAGTGGCGCAAATTAAGCATTGCCTGAGTGTCAGTAAGTATGAGTGAGATTAAGAGTAAATGTAAGTGAGTGAGTGAGAATCAATAAGGATGAGTGTAAAAGAGTGTGTGTGATCTTACGCTCCTGTGAAATGTATTCCTGGAACAAATCAGGGTCAGTGGTCATATGATGTCACTTCCTATGATGTGATTGAGGTTAAAGCATATGTGATGTCACTTCCGCTATCCCTCGCATTTTGGTAAAACGACACCCATTTCTTTCACCCTTTAATTTCATCACTTTTCTCTCTTTTCTTTATTGTTCCCTTATCCTCTAGTCTCTTTGTACCCCTGGCCCTGAAACGTAATCACAGCCAAGCACTAGGCATGTACTTTTTCTAAAAACCAAGAAACAGAACAGGTAGACTCTAAAATACAAAAAAAAGCAGGTGCAGGGCAGACTGCCACCCACCCCCACCTCTGGCCCCGGTGTATTGCACCAACTCCACCAATGATATCTACACCCCTGAGCATGGGGGCTCCAAATTTCTTTTCATGTGAAAGCATTCTTTTCTGGTCCTATTTGTTAGTGCTGACAATTTCCAACCATTTGTGAAGGGAGAAAGTCAAGGACCAAGAGTAGCAGTATTACCACATAGATAATGTTTACTTTTCTAGTACTGTTGAAGTTTGTTTACTTCTGTGTGCTACTCTGTCTTCCAGTGCTCAGCTCTCCCCCCCCCCCCCGTCCTGTTATCCAATATAAAGATAGAAAGTACTAACTTTAGTGTCATACACATTGGTTGCAACAGATCATCAAACCCTGGGCATAAATTACAACTCTAAATGCTTAAAGGTATTTGATGTTCGTACACCTTCACAGACCTTTAATGGGATCTGGGATAATACGTTGTGCTTCATTGAGGAGGGTGAAGCCTGTTTTCATGCTAGACATATCCATGGGTTTTGGCATAGTGGTGTCTATCTTTTAGGATGTTATATTGTTTTTACAACCTATGTTCCCTAGCATTATCCAAAGAGAAATCCTTGATTAAGCTAAACGAAACTAGGCAGAGAGTTGGAATTCTGGAAACAAATAATTAATTTAATAAAATCAATCATTCATATTAAATGCCAGTTGATCTACTGTTTCTTTAAAAAGTCTGTTTATGGGGCTTTTTTTAGAATGTTTTATGAGTATTGATATTTGGGGACCTCAATCTGCAACTTTAATTATGAAATATTACCCAGCATTTTTTGTTACCTCTTTTTACAAGCAGAAACACATTCCTTGTTATTTTAACTTGATCCTGGTACTATCCATCGACCACACCCACTTCCCACCACTGTTTTAACGTCATCAGCAGAATCAGCCCCCCTGCAGCCTTTTCAGTGCTTATAAAAAAATAGGCCTAAAACGAAGAACTTTTCCCCTGTGATTATTAAAAAATAACTTGCGATTGGAAAGTAGATGTCCTAAAAATGAAACAAGATAAAATAAGATCCTTAAAATGAGGAGCGTTGCCCTTTATGTGGTTTATCACATTATTCTTCCTTGGAGTTACCTCAGTGCTAAGCTATACCTTGTAATCGACTATCATGAATATAGATTTTAATGCAGCTTTAAAGACCAAAATCATCTGTTTATTCTGAAGAAAGCTCCCAAAAACTTGCATAGCAACTTCTAACAATTTAGAAGCATTTTTGAAAATGCCCATAATCGTTGTGTTTTTGTATGATATGTAATTCAGACATTTGAATATCAAAACACACTATTGGTTTAACTGAACATGTTTGTGAGAAACTGGCTTGGTATATGGTGCATGCTTATGTAAGTGGGCACCCTGCACTAATCCAGACAAGCATTATGGTGATTGTAGTGGTCTTAGACAACCTTAGAAAGCTCTCTAAGTGGTAGCTGTGGAGAGCAGCCTTTGGGCTTAGCCCAGGAGGAGTATAAAGCAGCTTCTTTTACCAGAATGTAATCTTACAGGTATAGATTAATTGAAAAAGAACCACACTGTGTTTTTATAAAAATATGTATTTATAATAAGACACTCAGTAACACATTCAAAAATCTCCTACCCGGAGATATACACAATGCACACAATATTTTGCAAGATAACAGGTAAGTAGCACCAAATACACAGTGGTCTCCAAGGGGAGACCAAACCATATACTAGAATGGTGGTATCCAATTCATGACTCAAGTAAAGACTATACCCAGAAGACGTAGAACCAATGAACCACCCAAGGTAAGTAAACAGGAACCCTACGGAGGCAATGAGCAGATTGGGAACACAACCGCATGCTCAATACAAATCAATGGATAAGTCGCGATTGCAATTTAAAAGGACCCCTTCCATTGGACCCTGAAGAAACCCTGTGGAAGACAGAAGGTTGAAGACCCACTCCACCAGTGGATACCCTAGGAACCAGGATATCTACACCAGGGAAGCCGGTGCATAGGTGTGAAGTGGCGTCAGAAACCACAGTCAAACCCAAAGAAGGACTTCAGGAAGATGTCGCTGCTGGAGAAGGTGAAAGTGTCCGGTGGAATCCAAAGGTGGATTCAAGATGAGAAGAACCTGCAAGCAGGAGAACCTGGGGGCATATTATCAAGGGGGGTTATCTCCGCTTTTTTGGCTTTAAAAGCCAAGAAAGCAGAGATAAAATTATCTCCCTATTACCTAGCTGTCGCTAACACCAGTTAGCGACAGCTAGTAGGAAATAGCGACCATCTTGGGCCCCACTTTGCATGTCAGCGATATTTATCACTAATGACATGCAAAGTGGGCGTGCCAAGATGTTAGCGACTGGAAACAGTTGCTAACATCGCTATCTCATATTACCAACTTTTGGAGATATTCGCACTAAGCGCGACTATCTCCAAAAGCTAACACCTGCCCTGAGCAGTTCTTAGCCATGTTATCCAATGGGAGGTGGATAACATGGCTAAGAGCATTAGCTTGCTAATGCATGAACATCGCTGACTTTTCAGCGATATTCATGCATTGCGGCCGATTTTTATCGCATTTGCGATAAACCTTGGTAATGCCAAGGTTTATCTGCGATAAAAATCACCGCAGCGCTGCGATAATTTTTCTCGCTAACCAAGCAATAGCGATAATTATCGCTATTGCTTGGTAATATGCCCCCTGGTCTCTCAGGAGTGACCAGGAGAGAGATATAGCTCTCCAGTTAAATATTGACTACCCAAGCTTCTCACAACATGTATATCTGAGGAACATATGTAAAAATTAGCGGCTGTACAGCAGAACCAAACCTTAGCCATCCTGAATAGTGAGGATAATAATTCTCCAAGTGGTTGAATGCCTAAGGGTTCAAATAAAACTGAGTAGATCGGGTGAGGGTAGGAAAAATAGAACCCAAATCAAAGAAAACGCCTGGTTCGATGAAGAATGTCGTAAAGTGGAGAAGTGTGGCTCAATGATCGAGCGGCCGACCCTGATGCAGAGGTCTAGCCCGGGACCAGGGTTCAATTCCCCGCCTCGGCGGGTCTTGGGCTCAAAATTCCACGGACCTGATAATTCTCGCCTCAGTGCCTATTCCAATCATGGAGTCCCACTCTGCAACTCTGGGCAATAGCTTGCTTAATCTCCACAACGGCCCCACAATGCTAAGGATGCCTGGCCTCCACCTTTGGGGTGCCCAGGAGTGGACGCCTCAAAGGGAAAGCCAGGATGGGTTCCACAGCGGTATTCGTACAAGTGCCTTGAGACCCTTGCGGGTGAGTAGTGCACTATACAAGTATCAATTTACAATTTACAAATTAAAAGCAAGCATTAGATAAAGAGAAAGACGATTCAGGGGAAGTATAATGCAGAATCATTCCACAACCCCCAGAAATTAAGGATAAAATATAAAATGATTATGAGAAATAAAAAAAGAATTTACAAAGAGAGCTGTTGGGTGAAACTATTGTCTGTAATAGAATCTAAAGACATAAAAGGTTTTTGGAAGCTGGTCCAAGAAAGCTCAGGCAAAACATTAGGGTCCTGGAACTGTGTAGTACCAGAAGATGATTCGGTAAGGTATTTGGGGGAAATATAGTGGAAATGGCCAGCAAAAGAGAGATTGATAACTATACTGTGGCCAGGTGTGAGGGAGGAGATTAAGGAACACTTTGCAACAAGAAATATTAAAAAGATTATTTCTAACCTTACATTGACTCGAGCTGCAGGCCCAGACAACCTCCCTGCAGTGATTATAAAAACCAGGCCAGAGTGGTGGGCAGAATTTTTTGCAAAAATGTTCCTTGGGATTCCCAATACTGTAATATACCAGAAAATTGGAGAGGGGCAATAATAAGACCCATTCACAAACAAGGAGATATAAAAGCCCCAAATAACTAAAGGCTAATTAACCTACTGGATGTAGGAGAAAAAGTATTCGCAAAAATAATCTTGGAAATACCTAAGGACTGGGCAGACGCAAATCAGGTTTTGCCCCCCGAAACGGGGGGTTCAAGGAGGGGCACTCTACTGTTGACCACTGCTTTGCGATTTGGTCCACTGCACGGAAGTCTATCGAGCAGAGGGGCAGTTTGTTCTGCTGCTTCATAGACTTCCACGCAGCATTTGACCTGGTGGGCCGGAAAACTTTGTGGGAGATGTTGGTCGGTTACAACATCCCTAGGGATCTGCTAAGGTTAATACAAGTTCTACATACTTAGAATCGGGCGCAGATAATTTTAAACTTAGAAGGGAGCTTATAGCAGAAAATCACAATTGGAAATGGGTTACGACAGGGGTGCGTACTGGCCCCCTACTTTTCTTCCTATTTATAGCAGACTTACCTTCAGTCTTAGGTACTGTAAGGGGGGCTAGCCCAAAGTTAAACAGTAAACACATTGCATTTCTATTATATGCAGACGATCTCGTAATAATAGACCAAACAGAGATTGGCCTACAAAGAAAGATGAATATGTTCAATGAATATTGCAAGCTTAAAATATTTGTAGTAAATATGGATAAGACAAAGGTATTAAGCTTTGGAAGAAGAAGAACAATATTCAACTGGTTCCTGGGCTCCCCAAAGCTGGAAAAGGTAAATGAGTATAGGTACCAAGGGATGTGGTTTGAGAAAAGTTTGATTGACATACCCATCTAGAGGCATTAAATCTGAGGGCATCAGCCTCTGTCAGTGGTTTAAAAAAATGTAATGGAGTGTATGGCGAAATGTCTGACAGACTGGTTTTAAAAGCGTATGTAGCTATGGTACCACCACAATTCCTATGCGGAGTAGAATTGCTATATTTAAGTGGTAGATACAGATGGGATGGCAACGAGGGAAAATGCTTGAAAAACGTATTAGCGCTGCCCATATCCTCAATGGTCCAGTCAGTAAGATTAGAAATAGGAATGACCTCATGGGATATAATGGCATGTATGGCGCTATTAAGATTTTGGCAGCACCTAGGCGATGGAGAAGAACTTAAAATCTTGCAGTGGTGTAGACATGATATATTGAAGAGCGAGTTAAGTTGGGCAAAACCGATAAGAAAAACTATAATTAAAGTTTGTAGAATTATGAGGATCAAGCTGTGCCCTCAGACTTTACAAATCGAGGTTGATAGGAGGGAACTTAGGTCCCGGGGGAGAGAAATCTCTCAAGCTCATGATCAAGATTATCTCAGGGGGAAAAAATCAGTATTTTTTATGGCCAACTCGTGGCAAAATGAACAACATTTCCCTTACAATGATAAACTACTGTGTCAGCAGATAAGAAGAGAATTGCTAAGCTTAAGAATTGGTGTTAACCCTTATTATGCAAACAACGGGGTAAAAAAAGCAATGATTGACAGCAAAGGGAAATGTGTTTGTATTCTGGGCACTATGTGCGGTATATTACATATTTTATTGGAAGGTGCTGGATATATGGAAAGTGTTTTTATGCCCAATTTTTTAAAAGTATGGTATTAAAACAGTAGATATAGCTTGTGCTATGAGAAAGTTCATTCAAAAAGTAAAAAAAAAATGTATGTGAGTAGAATTGAAATACTTAAAAAAAAATATTAACAGTTATATAGTATGTTATACGTAAAGACGTAAAGACGAATGCATTTTAAATGTATGAATTTTATGTTCGATTTTATTCAATATATGAGATAGTAAGAGTATCTATGTATGGATTGTAATTGTTTAAGGACTAACTAGTCCAAATAAACTTTCGTTTTGACTGACTGACTAAGGTAAGTAGCACCAAATACACAGTGATCTCCAGGGGGAGACCAAACCAACACTAAAATAGTGGTATGCAAATCAAGATGCAAGTCAAGACTACTCCCAGAAGACGTAGAAGTGTTGGGGATCTAATGAAGCACCCAAGGTAAGTAATCAGGACTCCACCGGAGGCCATGTGCAGAGTGAGAACACGACCGCGGGCTCAATAAAAGTCAATGGGTAAATCGCGGTTGCAATTTTAAAGAAGAAGGACCCTTCCCAGTAGACCTTCAGAAAACCCTGTGGAAGCCAGAAGATTGGATAGCATCCCCACCCGTGGATACCCTAGGAACCAGGATATCTACACCAGGGAAGCCGGGTGCACAGGTGTGAAGTGGTGTCGGAAACCGCTGTCAAACCCAATGGAGGACTTCGGGAAGATGCTGCTGCTGGAGAAGGTGAAAGTGTCGGGTGTAACCCAAAGGTGGATTCAAGATGAGAAGAACCTTCAAGCAGAAGGGACAGAGTTAATGCCACTCAGGAGGAACCAGGAGGCACAGAAGACTAATACCCACCAATGTTGAGTGTTGCAGGAGAGCTGGCGGTGACCTTAGAACTGCAGCTGTGCGGACCAGGCGATGCTGGGGAAGACCAGTAGCTGTACACGAGATGTTACCCGTCGGATGTTGAGAGTTGAGGGGTTGATGTCTGTCGGGAGCACTTACAAGCCTTTGCAACTGCAACCAACGTGGAAAGTGAGGACGGTGCAGTGTCTGGAGCAGCAAGGTCCATGTGACTCACCACAAGCAGGGAAGTAAGGGCAGGCCCCGAGTAATCAGGGGAGCCCGCTGAATTCAAAGATGAACCTCAAGACGACCCACAGGCCGGAGGCACTGGAGTCAAGAGAGGACCTCGAGCAGCTCACCAAAGATGCAGGCCCAAGATGCAAGTGTTGTGGTGAGGACAAAGGTCTTGGTCACTAGAGATGCTTGACTTTGGGGCTACATGGAGCCCAAAGATCTTGGAGGAAGGAAGCCAACAAGCCTTCGCAACAAGTTGATGCGGTGCACAGGGGTTTGGTTCCTGAGGCTCTGCTGAGGGATACTGGCCTCAAAGTTGGTGAGAGGGCAGGGCAGGCCTCGTGGGATGTGAAGAACCACCACCTGTGTTGCTGAGCCTTTCGGAGTCCATGGGAGCTCGGGATCAGCAGACCTGTCAGCTTTGTTGCGGTGCCTGCAGATGCAGGGAAGAGAGTCCTTAACTCAAGGGAGATTCCTTTTGGTGTCTTGGATGTCCACAGGCCTTGGAAGATTCCTGTATGAAGCACAGGCATGGACGTTGCAGCAGATGAGCAAGGCAACGAGACCAGGAGCAGCAGGAGTCTTTCTAGTTGCAGTCTTGATGCCCAGAGTGAAGTCCAGCGAAGTCCAGAGTGCGCAGACGGTCGAAAAAGAAGTGATGTCTTGAAATGACTCTTGTTTCACGAAAAAACTAGGGATCCACCCACAGGTATGCCAATACTTACCCTAAGGAAAGGGTTGGGACGATTCAGGGTTCCCTCCCAGGGGAGGGGTCGGACAATGGGGAGTCTTTGCCCAGTTTCGCGCCAGAGCGAGAGCCAACGGCTCCCTGACCTGGTTTAAACTGGACTATGCAAGGAGGTCACCAAATCTGCCCTTCAAGCAGACTGAGTGGCGCTGGCAAGCCCTCCCTCCCGGCCCCAATACTCTGAGCCCTGTGTGGGAGGTGGTCACACCTCCCTGTGACAGGATACCTATTGTTCTGCCTTCCCCTTGGCTCAGCAGCAGGAGGGCAGAATCATGTCTCTGGTCGTCAGCAGCCATGTTGTGCTGTCCGGGTCTAGAAGACTGGTACCGGGAGCACCGAGGACCTTCCAGAGGAGCTTTACAGTGCATGTAATCATACCTATATGTAATCAACATGTTTGATACCAAAAAATGACAGGATTCGTTACAGCCAGTTTGGAGGTGGTCATCTGCAAAAATGTAATACCATTCCTGCCCAAAAAAAGTCAGAAAACTTTTCTTTCTGTTCTAACCACTAGACTATTGCAAAAGCCTTTCTATAAATCTGTATGAAGGGCTTTTGAACAGACTACAACTGCTACAGAATGCAGCTGCCAGATTGCTCACTGCTATACCTTGATATGCTTCAATCTCGGCTGAGATTAGAAGGCTCCACTGGTTGCCCGTTAGGAAACAGGTTCAGTTTAAAGCCCTATGCTTGCGCCTGAGTTCCTAAAACAGCAATTTCATTGGTATGTACCAAAAAGATCATTGCGCTCCTCAGAAGCAAAGCTGGTATTGGTGCCCTTTGTACGTAAAATGAGCTGGGGTGGCAGAAGCTTTGTAGTTGGCACAGCTAAGGCCTGGAATGGTCTCCCACTAAATCGTAGGAGTATGACAAATGTACTTGCATTCAGGAAGGCCTTGAAAACATGGCTCTTTACTGTGTCATTTTGATTACACCCTCCCTCTGCTTTTAGGCCTTTGTAGGACTTTTCATAGCACCAGGACACCTTCGGGTAACAGTGCGCTCTATAAATATCAATACCATTACATTAACACTATGTACCATAATGGCTGATGCACTTACACCCCGGGAGAATGTGACGGTCGTAGGTGTGTCCTGCTCATGCAGGGGCACCCTCACACTTAGAACCGAGCACCCTGCCATGAGGATTGAAAGGCCTGCTTCTGGGGTGACTTATAGGTTTTACGTGCAGTGATCTTAGATATAGGGAAACCTATTTCTTTTGTAAGTGGTGCTAGCACCAGCTTACACAGGCTGTAATGGCAGCCCTGTAGTTGCAGTTTGAGTAAACTCCCATGGTTGGCATAATACATGCTTCCGTCCATGGGGGACCTCTGGTGTACCTATACCCAAGGTACCTCAGTACTGTATACTAGGGACTTAGAAGGGTACACCAGTATCCAATCTGTGAGGTACCTAAGTACTTAGCGTAACCAATTTAGGGGAGAAAGAACAGAGACTGGGGTCCTGATTAGCAGGATCCCAGTCAGACTAGTCAGAAACAGCATAGCACCGGGCAAAAAGTGGGGGTAATCATAAAAGAAGATCCTACTTTCCTACAATGTTGATTTTAAGATTGTAAATTTTTCCACTTGAAGGTTGTATTATTGATATATTGAGAGGCAGTGAATAATAATCTGAATAAATCATTATGGATTTTTTCCTTATAATAAATTATGTACATTATATACCAAAAAGAAAAACATGTTCTTGCCTGAATAAAGATTTTTTGATGCAACAATGAAAGTACAAGTAAGAAAATGGTAAATTCGTTTTTATCTTTGCTCCGTAGAGGATGTTAAACATAATAGATGAACAAAAATAGGTACCAGTTAAATATTAAATAAAATAAGGATAACTCCACTTTACATAATGCATATTGCATATTCACTGTATTTATTTAATGCTCATTGAATCCTTTGTCCACTGTAATTTAGAACTTCACCTTAAGGTATACAGAAGTCTGCAACTTAGCCACTAAATCACATCCATCCCACTCCCTCCCATGAATCAATACTACTAATCCTCATTCTTTGACGTAAGGTTTTCTTGTTGTGAACTGTTTGCAAATTTACTCCCCTACCGCTGCTGGGAAGCAGTCCCACTTTGTGGACCCATTTGATACTGGTAGAAGACCAACTGTCCGGCATTCTACGGGCCTGGAAGCTCATTACTTAAGATCTGTGGGTCTTTCAAAGTAGGGAAAGAGGGTATTCCTTACCCTTCTACTAGGCTCCTCCCATCCACCTTCCCTGTTCTTGCCAGACAGAAGACCATTTCTGCTTCATGAGAAGAAAGTGGCAATCCTCTTCTGGAGGGAGCAGCCGAGTTGGTGCTGGAGCAGAGAATTGGCATGGGTGCTATTCTTGTTAATCCCGGGGGCCCAAGGAGGACAGAGAACTTTATCGGATCTTAAACCTTAGGATCTTTAATTTCTTTCTCCTCAAAGAGAAATTCAAGATGCTGACCCGGGCCCATGTGCTTTTGGTGCTAATGTTGAAAGCTGAGTGGTGTCCTAAGACTATCAGGATGTGTATTTTCATATTCCGATCCTGAAGACACTCCAGGGGTACCTGCAGTTTATAGTGGGATCCACCCAACAGCAGTTAGCAGTCCTCCAGTTCAAACTGATGGGACCCCCAAGTCTTTATCTTTTTTTTTTCCTCATATGACCTCCGTAGCTACTGCCGCCTCTCGACCTGTCCCGCCAATGGCGCAAATAGCTTTTGGTGGATACTTAGTCTCAGCTGATATGTTCTAGACGGGGATTGCCCGTATATACTCAACTTGAGCTGACCCAGAGGTATTAATCAATGGAAGATGTCCTGGATCCAGATCTAACATATGGAAATCCAAAATCTACACTCTACTCAGAGGGGAGGGGGGTCACCAGCTAATTCCAGAACAGCCCAACATCAGTCCTATCCCTAGAAACATTAACCCTCTGGGCTATGGCTCGGTAATATTTAACAGCATTCCACCAGGCATTCCAGCTAGGGGGCGCTCCTGTCACCACAACAAGCAAATCTCCCTCCTTGCCGACAACATTAGGTAAAACACCAATTTGCATTGAGGCCCACACTGAAGTCGTATCCCACACGGCATAGCCACCACACCGAAAAAGATAAGAGCTGGGCTTACCTCCATATCTACACCCAGGACCCTGGAGATGGTCTTACCAACATTCAACCAAATTTTGTGTATTCTGGGGCAGGACATGAATATATGGACATCATCTGCATTCTGAAAGCCGCACCTCCAACAGTTTGCTGCTCCTCCACCCTTCAGTTTAGAGACCTTCAGAGGAGTCTAGTATATCCTATGGAGTGTGAAGAAATGATTTCTTCTGAGTGCAGCAGATTTAATCACTGAATAAAGCATGTCAATAGATACTTGCCATATCTCCTTCCATTCTTCGCCAGGCAAGTAATTCTCCCAGACCCTATACGGCTTATCCATTCTTCTTTCTGCTGCAGCCAGAAGATATTTATACCATAGGGCGACGTCTTTCTTCATCGGGGATTGATTTTGCAGATCATTCTCCATGTCATCCTCCAGACAACACGACCAACTTTGAGATTTACACCATGACGTAAGCTGGTAGTACTTAAAGCTGGACAGAGTTCCAGCTGTGGTTTGATTCCAGAAGTCCCAAGGGAGACATTTACTGCCCACTACCAGATCCCCCCAAACTAGAACTCTTGCCGCTTTTAGTGGATTAGCTAGGGTGTCTAATGGCACTCGGCGTTCCAGGAGAGTCCCACGTCGGAGCCATTCACTGTAATAAGAAAGCCCCAGACAGACACGACAGTCCGACCAGAGCTTGGCCGCCATTCCCAGCATTTTCAGACTAACCTTTTTGTAGAATTTGGGAGAGCCAAATTTGTACATATAACCATAGTCTCCTACCCCATAGCATAGCTTTGAGCATATTACCAACTAAAGAATTATCCGGGGGGTGTAGTAACATCCGAGCATTTTTTAGTTGATAGGCCCAGCAGTAGAGCTGAAAGTCAGGTAGACCCATACCACCCTGTGTTAGTTTACGCCTACGTTTTTTCCAGGACAGTCTAATCCCTTTTCCTGCCCAAATGAAAGAGGAAATTCTACCCTGAATTTTAAGAATCTTAGCTTTTGGGAATTCCAGAGGTATATTATTAAAAAGATAAGTATACTTTGGGAGAACACACATTTTAATCAGGTTGACTCAACCGTATTGTGATAGTGGTATGTTCTGCCATCTTTTTAAGAGGATCTCAACTTCCTTTGAAACTCTATCTAGATTCACCTTTGGAATTTTCCGGAATTTTCCACACCTTTGGAATTTCCCCAAGTCTTTATCAAGTGAATGGCAGTAGTAGCAGCACATCTCAGACGATCAGTAATTCCAGTATTCCCTTACCTGGGTGACTGGCTTCTGAAGGCTCAGTCCCAAAAGATGGTGCTTTGCTACTTGCAGTTGTCGGCATCACCGTTCTTCAACCTGTTTTTTTTTTAAATCAGTGTTCCTCAATCACATCTGGAGCCCTGTAAGCACCTTTTGTTCATAATGGGAGTCCTGGATATTGAATTCTCATGATCCTTCCTGCCTCTTCAGAAGGCATCAGATCTTTTATTCTGTTGTTTCAAGAACTGGCTCTGATTTCAGTCTTTTGGTCTTATGCCTGTTAGGTTTGATGCCTTCTTGTATCTTCCTCATCATGCATGTACGCTGGCACATGGTGGCTCTCCAGTGGTGCCTCTGTAGGCTGGTTCCAGCTAGGAAAAGATGTGTTGGATACCATCACAATCTTCTGGGACTCTGCAGCAGATCTAACCCGGTGGTGCATAGAGGAGCTTCTAGCATTTAGAATGTCCTTTCACCAGCTACTATTTGGGGCCAGGGTTGTGATGGAAGCATCCGCTTTAGATTGGGGTGCTCGTCTTCGTTAACTGAAGATCAAAGGCCTCTGGGCTTCAATGGAGTGGATTTTGCACAGCAGTCTGCTGGAGCTCAGGGCATTTCCCTTGACGTTAAAGGCATTCCATCTCTCCCTTTCTGGTCAGTCAGTCCAGATCTTGACAAACAATACAACTGTGATGTGGTGCATCAACAAGCAGGTGGAGTGTGGCTCACACTTTTTCTGTTGAGAAGAACTGCAACTCTGGTCTTGGGCTCACCAGCACTGTGATTTGCTAACAGTGAACCATCTGGTGGTCTCTCTCATTACCATAGCCTACAACCGCAGTCAGCACCGCCTTACCAATGACTAGTGGCTCCACCCAAAGGTAGTTGAGGACATCTTCGCCTGGTGGAGCACTCTCCAAGTGGACTGGTTCACCATTTACAGCAATGTACAGTGCCCAAAGATCTGTGCATCCCCCTTACAAGTGGGTTCCTCGAAGCAGCTTCCATGGAGTGTTGGCGTTGAAGGGTGGTGTTTGGGCTGTGGTGTCCTGCATCAGAGGAAAGATGTCAAGCTTGGGCTATTCTTGACATTCCTTGTTGATGGCGTGAGTTGGTAAAAAGGGGATTGGCTAGGCTTATTAAGTGACCTTTCCAAGATAGTGGGCTGACCAAGCATTGCTGCTTGAGGTTCCCAATTCAAGATGAAGTTGAGTCTTTTCCTGTATTGTCAGTTTCTTTTTATATTCATATTTAAGGGGGAGTTATTGAGTGATGGATGTATTTTAAAGCAGGGCCCGATGTAGGTGGCAAATACCGGTCGGAAACGGCCGAATTCGGCCGTTTCCGACCGGTATTTGGCATCTTGAGATGTAGGGGGCCAGATTTTACAGATTCTGTAAATTTACAGAATCTGTAAAATACCGAATCAGTATTTTTACCGATTCGGTAATTCCCAGATGTAGGTGGGACTCTTCTGAGTCCCAAAGGCCCTACAATTTGGGTATTTTACCACCCAATCCAATTGCGTGTTAAAATACCGAATTCAGGTGTGCATGCACATGTGTGCATGCACACCTAGCCATGTGACAGACAGACATGCCCTTAGGGCATGTCTGTGTGCCACATGGCGCACATGCCTATTTTAGGGGTGCCAGAGGGTGTCAAAGTAACACCCCCTGCACCCTTGTGAAATTCGGTATTTACCGATTCGGTAAATACCGAATCGGTAATGCCCATTCATTCCTATGGGCTTCAAAGCCCATAGGAATGAATGGGCATTACCGATTCGGTATTTACCGTATCGGTAAATACCGAATTCTTCCGATTCGGTATTCCAGCACATCTGGAATACCTACATACCCACCCCTTAGATTTACCGATTTTTAATTACCGAATCGGTAAAATTCGGTAATTAAAAATCGGTAAATCTATTCTACCTACATCTAGCCCTAACTCCCTTATTTTGTGTTGCATTAATCACCCATTTACTTCCATTTTTGTCTCTGATTGTAATTCCTTGCAGTCAGATCTCCTGGAAAGACCTTGCTTGGCTGTTTCACTTTCTTTATATCAGGGGCAGCCTGTTGCCTAGCTTAACTTCCTCTGCACAAATCTTCATATTGAATCAAGAACTACAAGATTGCAGACAAGATATGTTTTCTTTTGTGTTTTTTTCCTCCTATCTTAGTCTCTCTTAAGGAGACACTTGGCACCGTTCACTGGTGCTGTTAAATGCAGGGTGGCGCCCAGGCTATTGGGAGAACTTGCACTTTCCTCAGGCAATCAAGAAGGAAACTTGGCAGTCTGACCTTCACAATGTCCAGTCCTTGCGAATGAGAAGTTTAAAAATGGTCATTGTGTTTTTTGCCTTTAAATTACAAAATGTCTTCACTTAGTGGGCGTGGGGTGTGCTAGCTCTAAACTCTATAGACAACCTTACGTAATCCTTTCTTTATAGATTCATAGATAGTTCATATAAATTAATCAAGGGTGAAAAATTAAAGGGCATAAGGAAGCAATTACTTTGGCACGTTGTTTTGTTGCAAGGTTAAAAAGAAGTAGTTACTCATCTATCTGCCTCATGGTGTTGTTTACTGTACATATATTCCTTTCTAAGATTGCTTCTTAGTTTGGGAGCAGCCATTCAAGGCACATTTTTAACTTCTGTGCAGGTAAAAGCCTTCCTCACATGACCTGTGGACGGTGAAAAACGTAATTTGTTCCAGCTCGCAAAGGAGAAGATGCGTTTGCTGCCGAATTGCTCATTTCAGTTCTAGACTAAGTTGTTTTGGAGTGTGTGAATTTTACTTTACCAGTCCTCTATTGTGAATTGTGTGACTTGTGTTTTGTTTTTTTAACATTTATCATAAAGTGTTCCTTGCTACATCGTATGATTTGGCATCTCTGTTTTTCTTTTTTAGGTCTGTTCACCCTTTCGAGATTCCAGAAATCTTCAGCTTTCCCATTGACCAAGGAAATCCTGCATATTTACGATTAATTGGCGAAAGCATGCACGAGGATTGATGTAAAGATACTAGTCTGTGCCATCTTAAGAGACTGCGACTGGAGTAACAACTCTTTTTACAGTAGTTGACAAGTTACCCAATGAAACGAAGGACTGCACTATTTGTATTTTTGGAACGGATATTTTATTATGACACAGCGACATGTTTTCTAACAGGATAAGTGATGCATCTTGAAATATAAACATGCATCTGAGCATAGTGCAGACACTCTAAAGAATGGTTGTATATCAAAATATTGGTGATAAGAATATTGTCGGCTATAAATAGCGTGCTCTAAATATTGTGTATAAAAATATTGTCCCTTTGGGTACAGATTTTTTGTTATTAACTCCACTAGTGCGATACTTCTGTACATAAAATTCATGTCAGGCAATATCCAGACAAGGATATTTTGGTACCCTACCTTAAAGAAGATACCCCTCTGGCCAGCACAGACCAGTGGCCTTAGTTTGGTACAGTCTAGCATTGGAGGATTTCAGATTCAAGAGACCTGTTCAATATTGATAGATTGAAGACACACTGCGAAGACACCTGTTTGGCACTGGATATGCCATTGTCCCAACAAGTGTACCTACTTGAGGCATGTTGTCTCCCTCGCCGATATTCCCTCAGAGATTATGAGTATTCTTGATCTTGTCTATAAAATCCTAATTACGAATCAGGAGTGCAGTATCCCGCTCTGGGATATTGCTCGGCCTGATCACAACTGGCCGGTGTTCCAACATCTGGTTTCCCAGGGCAGCAGACCCATACTACCAGCCCAAATTACTGACCGGTACTTTGGGCTTGTAAAATTGTACAAGGTTTGGGTTGGAGCAGCAGACAAGCCTCTGTCACAGTCTATACCAGAGTTTTTGTTTTTTGGCCATTGCATCTTTTCCCTCATCACTTCTCTTTCCTACTGTAACAAATCCCTCCCTCCAGATCTACCAAGCGCTTGTCCTACAGCTCACATTTACCACCTGCTTAATACAGGTGGTAAGTGGGAGTGTTAATCCCCCTGTGAAAGGAAAAATCAAGCCAAATTCTGTTCACAAGTTATTCCCCATTCTAGAAATTAACTTGTGATTGCTCTGGCAGGGTGTTACCCCATGTTCACATTACATTTTGTTTTTGATTTTCTACACCCCACTGGACCATGCAACATGTAATGAGGGTCATAGAGGAAATAGCATTGGTCTGTGGCCGCTCTTGGGATGACTAGTAATCCAAAGACAAAATAGGCTTTAATTTTTCACAAAAAATAAAAGATGCTTCTGAATATTTGAGTGTCAATAGAATGTGAAATTTAAAGAGTGTAAATTCAAAGAAATAGAAAGATAGAACTTGGTAATAAAATAGCACTTACAAGTCAAGGCTTGCATGGGTAACCCACCTGCCTCCTGCTCTGTATGTAACATCGTTGAAAGATGCAGCTCTGCACAGAAGTCTGCTGCATACCCAAAGAGTAAGTACTCCAAAGGGTGGATCGCTGAAGATTCAAATTGATGTCTTATAACAGCCATGGATTCCACCACATTTCAGCAGGTAACACTGAACTCCATTAAGCCCAGGATGTTGAGCCAAGGCATTAAAAACTTCAGTGACAAAATAAAGCGCATCGTCAGTCGATTGGAATAGGTGATTGTTTTTGCCTGAGTGCTTTCCTGATTTGTATTGATAATTTTCCTTATCACTGGATACAAGTTGTATCCAGTGAATGGAAAAGAATCGAACAAAAAAAATATTGATTGTGAAAGCCATCTTGCTTGGGGCCTTGTGTGGAGTAGTGGATAACCATGCTTAAGCCATATTGTAGAGCAGTACGTATCTAAAGACAAATGGCCACATTAGCAAATTTGTCTGGCACGCTGTCTAGCATAGGATTTGTTCTGGAAGCATATCCGTGTCTTCCCCTACTCTTGCACGCTATCTAGTGTAGGAATCGTTCTGGAAGCGAATCAGTGTCTTCTTCTACTCAGGCACACTGTCTAGCTTAGGACTTGTTCTGGAAGCGTATCTGTGACTTCTTCTCTGGCACGCTGTCTAGCTTAGGATTTGTTCTGGAAGCGTATCTGTGACTTCTACTCTGGCACGCTGTCTAGCTCAGGATTTGTTCTGGAAGCGTATCTGTGAATTCTACTCTGGCACGCTGTCTAGCTCAGGATTTGTTCTGGAAGCGTATCTGTGAATTCTACTCTGGCACGCTGTCTAGCTCAGGATTTGTTCTGGAAGCGTATCTGTGACTTCTACTCTGGCACGCTGTCTAGCTCAGGATTTGTTCTGGAAGCGTATCTGTGACTTCTACTCTGGCACGCTGTCTAGCTCAGGATTTGTTCTGGAAGCGTATCTGTGACTTCTACTCTGGCACGCTGTCTAGCGTAGGATTATTTCTGGAAGCCTATCCTTCCACTGCAAATTATTTTGTCAAGACAGAGAAGGATGCCATTCATTGAATGTGTGCAGTGTACTGCAGCATACATGCAATGTGTAGATTTTTTAAAGGAAATAAACACATTTCACATTGTTAACGCCCACTAACAGGAGGATTTTGTTTTTTGATGCAAAGCACAGTAAGGGCCTTATTACAAGTTTGACAGTCCGTGGACCGTGGTACCTGTGGTCGTGGTCTGACAGCCGTGATCTTGCGGTTCATCTGCCTTATTACGAATTGTGCGGATTGGCTTTATGAAGACCACGACTGAACCACCAAAACCGACAGTAATCAGCCGGGTTCGTGGTCAGGAAAAGACAGCTACCATAGGGTGGTACAGGGGAGTTTCACCATTGTCTGTGTTATGAGCTGCTTTTTATATGAACTCACCACGGCGATTCAAGCTCTAGCTTCAATTCGGCAGGTACTATGGATTTGGGGTGTGTACTCACCTCTTTCTTGTTCTTCCAGGCAGGGTTTGACGTGGATCCTTTTCTTCAGGTCCCCCCTTCACAGCAGCATCTTCACCCTGAGGAATACGACCCTGTTTGTGGCGATATACAGGCGAGTTCTTTTTGTACCATATACCAATTGCCGCGACTGCCCACATATGGGCCCAACTCCAGCAATGGGTAGATGGTATTTTTTCACATGTATCATGCATATGTGTGCATTTGACTCATATGCAGCCGAAATGTATCACAGGCATCGATACATGTGGATAAATAATCATCACTGCTGCAAACTCTTCACAGCCACAATGCGTCCTCAGCGGGAATTCCGTAATACGGCGGTCTATAGCCTGCGGTCTATTGGTGGACGTAGTCTTCAGTTGGTCGGACCGCCAAACTTGCAATAAGGCCCACAGACTGTATTAGTAGATTGGTCTTTGCATCAAAATCTAGGGGTATTTTTACTAATTCGCCCCGTTAATGCCTCTTGATGCAAAGCAGCACCAAGGATTTTTTTAGCTTTGTTAATAGATTCTTTCTAGTGCAAAGTGCATTTTAAAATGGTTAATAAATACCCTTTGCAAGACTTTGTGTCACTTTGCTCTGACGCAAAGCTTTGGTAAATCTGGGCCAAAATGTCCTATGGATCAGTAAAGAAGTGCTAAGCAGCAGTGCAAGATTGTCTTATTGGCAAAGAGGACCAAGATATACTTTGAAGTAGTGTAATTTGAAAGTGGTAAAACCAAGGAGCGTAAGAGCTCAGATCTGCGGGCCATAATTCAAGGTCCGCTTTTCATACTGTGATGCCTTGGGCTTAATATTTATTTATTTATGTTTTTTCTTGACCAAGGCCATTAGTGGTTCGACAACACAACCAGACTGTGTTACACATTTTAAGCCAACACAAGGTGATGATGGACGGAGCGCTGAAACCTTTCAGACACTCACCCCCAGTCACAGATCTGGGTTGAATCCATCATTGTTATTTAGCTTTAGCCACCAGAAGATTACATGATTTTCCAGAACCACCAGAAACTGAGCCACGACAAGGATTAGAAAATCAATGAATTTTGGCTTCTTTATGTCATGGTTATTATTATTGTAAAGACAGGCCATAATTTATTTGAAGACTCATAATCTGTGTTGAATAGACTACAACCGTGTTTAGAATTAGGCATAGTTCCTAATTTGTACTGTGCCTGGACTGATAGGTTTAGGTATTCCTGGCTTTGTAACAAGCATTGCTCTTCATTGGAGTACATACTGCTGGATTCTGAGTAACCGACAGCATGGTGACATATTTACCAAAGGAAGGAAGACATTTGAGTAAATAACCAGCTTGAAGTAACATCTGTTCTGCAGGTAGTGGCATGCAGCAGTATCTCTCCTGGTTTTGGAGACAGAGTAAAGATACTGACATACCTAGTATCAAAGCTGCATCTTTTGTGTAGGAGCTGGCATGCTGCGGCAGTACTTTAGAGTGACTACGCCACTCCAGTACCTCTTCTGTCGTTGGAGACAGAGAAAAGATTCTGACATAACCAGAATATAGGGAGCTCCTTTAGAAGAAGCAGTTGCAGGACTCTAGAGTCTAGAGTACTCAGCTTTGTGGCAGTATTGTTTCAGTCGGTGAGATGCACAAAGCGAAAAGGCCCAAGCCTGAAGTCAAAGGCTCATGGTAATTACTGAATGAGCTACATTCACCCAGAAAAGCATGTTACTTGGTCTTTAGGTGGATAAGCAAACATAAAATATGTGATGTAATACCAGGTGCTGATTATGAGCAGGGTGTGAATTCCGATCCCTGCACAAACTGGAGTTAACCCAGGAATGCACATTCTCCGTTGTGGAGTAATTTGCACCCCTCCCCCATGCTTTCCCTTATAGATCTCCACAGTTCAAATCTGCTGAAATTTATGTGGGAAAAAACCTGGGAAAAAAGCAAAACTTGTACTTTGGTGAGTTAAATACCAATTTTGCGTGTTATGCCTCACTTCCAAGGGGATATCTTGGAAAAGAAGCTACTTTCTCCAACCGGTATATATCTTATTCAGGGATAAGGCAAAGTACTAACTTGAACCATGTCTCAATATTGACTCCTATCAAATTAGTCAGTTTAGCCTAACTGTGGTAGTCAACATTGCGGGGTCAAAAGCAACCTTGCCCAGCTAATATTTGCTGTGGGTACCTGTGCATGTAGATGTGTATAAAATGCGTATTAGTGTAAACTAAATAGGGAAGGTACTGCACAAATGGTATTTCCTTGTCGAAAACACATACAAATGCAATTTATATCCAGTTCCGAATCGCAAATTATAATAAAAGTAGAGCATCAATTTTTTAATAAATAATGAATAAAAGCTTACTTACATGGGAATGGCTGCCACCTCTGCTCCGTCTTCCCTCTGTTCCTGGCTCCAGGCAGAAAACAGGCTCCTAGACTCCCCTAATCCAATCACGACGCTGCAGTCACCAGCATGACTGCAGTGCCATGATTGGTCTGAGCAGCCTGTGTCGTGACCTAAGTGTGGGGCACTAGGACCCCGTGGGTCGAGTAGCTGGGGACAGGTCACCAGACCGGACATCCGGTCATCTGGGGGGCGGGGAACATATAGAGGATGGGATGACCAAGAGGAGTGAGGACGCCATCCCAGGGGTCTGCTGCAACCATGATAATAACTATACCTATGACAATAAAGAAATCTAAGCAACTGACCGGAGTGACGCGTCGTGCATGTACCGCTCCAGCACAAAGACACGACAACTGGCGACGAAGGAGGGTGACGACCCCACACGCATGAGGATCGCGTCGTGTGAAAGAAGAGATCGCCGACAACAAGGAGCTACACGGGAGCCCACCCCGATCAGCGTCCACCTATGAAAACGACACAGCGCGGTAAGGAGCACCGGGAAGAAGCGCCAATGCAGGGCAAGAAGCGTGAAGCTCTCGCGTTTGAAACTTGAAGAGCGAAGTCTCGCGAGAGGCGAAAATCTCGGCGGCCATTTTAGGGACAGGCAAATGCAGCCAATAGGAACGACAGGACAACGCGCCGGCCATCTTAGAGTCAGGAGAAGCGAGATTTCGATCGTGAAATCTCGCAGGAACAAGGGCGGCCATCTTAAGTGGGACATTAAAGGAAAACAGCGATATGAGCCACAGGACAACCATTTTAAGGGCAGGCAAAACGTAAAACACAGCAAACAAAGAGAAATAAAGAAATAAAAAGGGACAAGGACAGAGAAAGATCCCCACAACAAGAAATACAACAAAATAAAGAATGAAATAAGAAGAGAGAACAACAAGAACATTACAAAATAAATTGACAAAAGAAATATAGAGGCAACAAACACAATTGCCGGAAAGAAAGAGAAAGGATACAAAGAAAATAAAAGGAAAATACAAGGAAAAAGGACTAAGAAAGCCCAGAAGAGGCAAACATAAAATATAAGGAAAAAGGACTAAGAAAGCCCAGAAAAAGCGAAATAAAGTAAAACAAAGGAAGGAAAAGGGACAAAAGATCACAAAGAGAAAAAGACAAAAGATAAAGAAAAAGGAGCACAACATAGCATACCAAAAGAAACAGAGACTCAAGAAATGATCAAAGGAAAGAACAGAGCAGCCATTTCAAAGCCAGGCAAAGGGCAAAGAAGAAGAAGAACATAAGACAAGGTGAATTAAGGAGAACGCGAGCAAGAAGAAAAGAGCAATAAGAAAAAGAAAGAAGACAGTGCAATAAGAAAAGAGAAAAGAAAAGAATAATAAGTGGAACAACATTGAAAAAGAACGAGAAAGAAGAAAAGAAAACAAAAGGAAAGAAAGCAGAACAACAAAGAGAAATAAAAAGACAAAGATTGCGCAAGGACAAGGAAAGAACAAAAGAGAAGTTACCAGGCAATAAAGAAAAGAAGAAAGAAGAAAGAGGAGTAAAATAACGAGGAAAGAAGGGAAAAAAGAAACAGGAAAAAGAAAAGGAGAGCCTAGAAAAGGCTAAAAGGACAAGGAGAGCTTAGAAAAGGCTAAAAGGACAAGGAGAGAAAAGGAGGATAACAGAAGAAGAAGAAGAAAAAAGGACACAAAAGGGACACAAGAGAAAAAGGACATGGAGAGCCTAGAAAAGGCTAAAAGGACAAGGAGAATAACAGGAGAAGAAAAAAAAAAAAGGACACAAAAGAGACACAAGAGAAAGGACAAGGAGAGCCTAGAAAAGGCTAAAAGGAAAGGAGGATAACAGAAGAAGGAAAAAGGATACAAAAGAGACACAAGAGAAAAGGACAAGGAGAGCCTAGAAAAGGCTAAAAGAAAAGGAGGAGAATAACAGAAGAAGAAGAAAAAAGGACACAAAAGGGACACAAGAGAAAAGGACAAGGAGAGCCCAGAAAAGGCTAAAAGGACAAGGAGAACAACAGGAGAAGAAGAAGGAAAAAGGATACAAAAGAGACACAAGAGAAAAGGACAAGGAGAGCCTAGAAAAGGCCAAAAGGACAAGGAGCGCCTAGAAAAGGCTAAAAGGACAAGGAGAGCCTAGAAAAAAAGGGGTAAAAAGGAGCAACACGAAAAGACATACCGCAGGAGAAAGAGCAGCAAAACGAAAGGACAAAGACATGCAACGAGCAAAGCGGACAAGCGCCACAAAGGAAATAAAGGAAAGAGGCACCGCAGGGCCAGGACGAAAGGTGTTGAGACAGAAATAATATAGATGATAAGACAACAAGTTCTCCAAAGAGTCACTGGTGGTGACGAAAGTGAAAGGATGGATGATAACGGCTGTCTACGACAAACAACGAATAACAAGGAAGAGATAGCATTTCAAGGACAAAGAAGGCAAAGAAAGAAGAAATGGCAGCGACAACTGCAGCCACATGGAAGGTAGAAGATAGACGACAAGGAAGCGATGGGGACACTAGAGTCACGAAGGGCATGCAGTAAACAACAGAGACTCATTGAAGAAATGTATAATGACAAGTACTTTCTCTCTCTCTCTCTCTCTCTCTCTCTCTCTCTCTTCCTCTCTTCATCTATATCGTCACTTCTGGCAAATGATGACTATCAACGCTGGCTAGCAGTGACTGCAGAAATGTGTCATGAACATTTGTTGTGACAAAGGGGGAGATGTCGTGACCTAAGTGTGGGGCACTAGGACCCCGTGGGTCGAGTAGCTGGGGACAGGTCACCAGACCGGACATCCGGTCATCTGGGGGGCGGGGAACATATAGAGGATGGGATGACCAAGAGGAGTGAGGACGCCATCCCAGGGGTCTGCTGCAACCATGATAATAACTATACCTATGACAATAAAGAAATCTAAGCAACTGACCGGAGTGACGCGTCGTGCATGTACCGCTCCAGCACAAAGACACGACAGCCTGGTTCGGCGCTCTGACAGGGAGGGGGAGCCTGTGCATGTTCTCCACACGGCTGTGCAGTACAACCTGGTAGAGAAATACTAAGTGCGCCTGTCTGTTTTCCGGCACAAGAAGATCAGCCAAACCTCCATGTGCACTTAAGTGCACCTACTACTCCTCCCCTGCTCGTCACATAGCCCAGCTCCACCAGCCCTAATTTGGCTCGTACTGAAAATAAAATGATAATAACATAACGTTATTAGCGTTGTGTTATTAGCATTTTATTTTTCCTTTTGTACTCAGTGGGGTGACGCTCCTCTGCCTTAACGGAGGAGCCGCTGCTGTTACAGCCCGGTGAGCGGTCTATAAGTCGGCACACCCGCGCATATTAGTAATGAATAATCAAACATGGTGCTCCAATCTAACTTAAGATCTTCACTGCTGCATCACTCGAGCACTCAAAGGTTTCGCACTTCATGAACTCTGACATTATCTTCAGGGATTCAGGGCAGTTTGAGGAACACAAACGTTTCTGCTTTAATAGTTTCAGTTTTTGCTTTAATAGATTTTATATTTAGAGACAGACTGAAGTGCCTCCCAAAGAGAAGTCATTTTATATGTTTAAATGTATATTTCGTAATAAAATCTTTCTATTTATTTTGTATGCATAGAAATCTCAATTGTCTTTTGTCAGACATATATCTGAATTTTGAACCAACGACTTGACATTTTTTAGACTATTTGGCACCAAGAACGATTTTTTTGTTGTCGGTGAAGTAGTGTATACTTGTGTTTTCTAAGGTATTAAGTATTCCCAGCAATGAAGTAATAGAAATAAAAATAAAATCTTATTTTGAGATTTAAAGTGTTATTATTGCTTTAATTTAGCACTGTTGTTGCACACAGTCTGCTGTTTGTATGTTTTGTTGGAAAAACCTATGGTAGTAGAAATCCGAACCAGCTGTATCTGCTCCCTTGAGATCATCTCTGTGCCTGTGACTCTTTCTGTGTGTACTTTGTCGTCCATGTCATGCACGAAACTATCAAAAGTGCATGTGTCTGGAGATGGGGAGGGCTGACAGGCCTCTGAATGCCAGCAGTGGTTCATGGTGGGAGAGTTACTGGGGAGTGTGGTGTTGGGTTCCGAGCCGTTATCACGACTGGGGCACACTCTGTGGTTTGCACCGTGCACTCTGGCGTGCCAGCCAGTCCAGACCAGGAAAAACATGCAGATGATCCTCATGAAGTGACCTTATTTCAGCTCAGAGGAGGAAGGTTCTTGGAGGGAGGGGCGCGGGGTAAAGATTTTCTGGTAGCTCAGCAGCCTTATTTTGTGATCTAATTTAGCACTCATTAATAAGTTTATATATATTTTTTTATAATTATTGTCTATTTTTCATATGCAAGTTCATGTTTGTACTGCAAGCTCTTTACTTATTGTTTAACAAGTTCTTTGTTCTTGCTTAGTGAAATCCTTTTGAAGGTTTGATGTTCAGAGGCTTTGATGTGTTGTGGCAGCATAGGCATTCATCAGGCGAGAGGTGTTGTAGCAACACAGGTATTCATCGGGTGAGAGGTGTTGTGGCAACACAGGTATTCACCAGGCAAGAAGTGTTGTGACAGCATAGGTATTCATCAGACGGGAGTTGTTGTGGCAGCATAGCTATTCACCAGCAGCAGCGGCCAGCATGGCTCAGGGGTGGCAAGGCGGGCGGCGGGTTGTGACTGGTAGGCACCCAGACTCTCCTGGCAGTGTTGTGATTGGTTTTGAGAATCCTGGTTGGACGCTCAACCATAGAATGGGAGCATGGGCTTGTTCTCCATGCAGACTTTAATGCAGCCTGCATGGAGAATGGGTAAAGTGCACATGACTGGTTTGGGAGGAAGCCTAAAATGATAATAACTTAAAGTTATTATCATTTTATGCTTCTTCTTCGCACTGCTTAAAGGCAAGATGTGTTGTGGCAGCACAGGTATTTATCAGGTAAGAGGTGTTGTGGCAGCTAGGTATCAGGGAGGCGGTGTTGTGTCAGCATAGGCATTCACCAAGCGAGAGGTGTTGTGGCAGTGCAGGTATTCACCAAGGGAGAGGTGTTGTGACAGAACAGTTATTCATCATTTGAAAGCTGTTGTTGCAGCACATGTATTCATCAGATGAGAGGTGTTGTGGTAGCACAGGTATTTATCAGTCAAGAGATTTTTTGTCAGCATACATATTCACCAGGCGAGAGGTGTTGTGGCAGCACAGGCATTCACTAGTTGAAAGGTGTTGTGGCACCGTAGTTCTCCAGTATTAGGGGTGTCTTTCATAGATTCACATGCCTGAATCATTCCCCGTCGTCGGAGTGGGAGTCCCACGGGACATAAAAAAGCAATAATATGCCATAATAACAGGAAAAAACAGTAATTCCCAACCAGGAAGTAAAGTAGCCTAAGCTACAGGAGAAAAAACTTCCACTCATGACTATACTAGTCATTTTGTATAGTCCAAACTACAGTCAATCAGGCGACAGCACCCACCAGAAGGTTCTCCCCAGAGGCTCAGGCTCTCACATTTTCTACCGCATGTCGTGTGAAGGGAGTCTCCCTGAGCTCTGCTCAGTACTTCTCTATTTTCCTTCTGGAATCTAGTGTTTTGAAGATGTCTTCCAAGAAATCTTTATTCAGACCATGTGACTCTTGTGGTAAGCTCCGGCTTTTTAAAGAAGATCCCCACAAGAAGGGCATTTATTGCCTTTATCCTGAACATCAAGTAAAGGACTGCAAGATCTGTAGAACCTTCTCTCAGAAGACCCTCAGGGACAGAGAGGGCCGCCTGCTTTTGTGGCTACAAAAGCTTAAGGATTCGGATTATCCTGCTTCTGAGGTAGGCAGTATTGCATCTGGGTCTACCTCAGCGTCTAGGAAGAGAGCTGCTGCTGAGGTGTTAACTTCTCCTGGGGCTACAGTTGCTAAGAAACAACTACCAACTAAGGGGTCTGAGAGGCCTTCCACATCTAAGGCTACTCCCCCTGTTAAGGAGAAAGGTGGTACATTTACGCCCCTGAGAAGATCCACCAAAAAGTTACCTCAGACATCTGAGAAGATTTTACCTCAGATTCAGCCCTTGTCGTCGATGACGCCGTCGTCGACTCCTTCGTCGACGAAGATCTCCGTCGACGCTACATCTACGTCGATGGTAACGTTTCATCTCCTAAACCACAGATGATTATGTCGACGGCGTCTTCTTCGCCGACGATGGTCTATGTCACTGTTAGACCTATCTCGTCGACGGCTACTCTGAAGAAGATCCCGTCGACTACATCATCGTCTACGCTTGCTCTTCCGACGACGAAGAAACTACAGTCGACGGGCTCGTCGACGAGTACCACGCCGTCGACTAAGACACCATCATCGACGAAGGCACCGTCGACGACGAAGGCACCATCGTCGACGAAGACGTCGACGAAGATAACACCGTCGATGAAGCCAATACCGTCGATGAAGCCAATACCGTCGACGAAGCCAACATCGTCGACGAAGCCAACATCGTCGACGAAAACACCACCGTCGACGGAACTATCATTGTCGACGACGATAACTGCACCGTCGACGACGGCCTCGTCGTCGTCTAAAGCCAAATCCAGGTCAACGAGTCCTTTGGTGGACCCACCGTCGACGCCGCAGCTATCCTCTTGTACTACTCTGCAAGTGTGGTCGCCGTCTACGGCTTTTTTGACGACGCCAAAACTGTCTTTGCTCCGGAGACTTGGTTCTACCTTGGAACAGTTATCACCTCTGCATATTTCACCGCAAAGGGTACCTCTGCAGGTTCCAGACAAGCTTCTTGAATCTGAAGACAGTGAGGAGAATTCGGTCATTGAAGAAACCTTTGGAGTGGCGACAAGTCCTTCCAAACTGAACATTAAGTATCAAGAGGACGACCAAGACGATCAACATTCACCTGAACTAATGACATCACAGGTAACAAATGTCCCTGCAGCTCAGGTGCCAATTGCATTGCTCACTAATCTTCAATGCATGCTGGACAACTATTACAGGCGTTTCCTGCCATCAGAATCTACAGGCTCTGTACCTCCTACACCTGCGGTGGAAACGCCTTTACCAGACTTCAGACCTCCAAGGTCTCCTCCTCCTCCGACACCGTCCAACCAGCCGGACGAACAACATTCTTCTGACGAAGAAGAAAGAGAGGAAGGAGAGGTTGATGACTGGTCCATGATGTCGGAGTGGGATGATTACCAAGTACAAACTCCTTCTCCATCTCCTCCGGCTACCTCGGATTCACCACCAGTGGACGTGGGTAAATTCCACCTTCTCATGGAGCGGGCTACGAAGCGCTTCCATATAGACATGGAACATACGGAACAGGAATGCTTTCTGTATGATTTTAAAGACCAGCCAAGAAAGCAAGCAAAATCTATACCTATTATAGACTTCATCAGGAAGGAGGGTATTAAGGTCATGTCTACCCCAGCTTCCATACCTCCGGTCCTGCCACGGATCGATAAGAAATATAAGGCACCTGCAAAATCTCCTGCTTGCCTTATAGGACAACCAAAACTGGATTCAGTCATTGTTCAAGCGGCTCAAAAGAAATCTAGGAAACCTTAATCTCCAATTGCAGCCCTACCGGATAGAGATGGCAGGCGCTTGGATGCCATTGGTAAACGTGTGTCAATGATGGCCGGTCCGGGCTGCTAACTCATTGGCCATCCTGAGCATATATGACCGGCAGATGTGGTCCGATATTTCCCCATACATAAATCTACTTCCTGAGCCTTCTAAATCTGAGGCACTGAAAATCCTGCAGGAAGGGGAAAGAATCTCGGCTGAGAGGATCGACTCAGCGGTTGATGTTGCCTCAACTGGGTTCAGGCAATTGGCTGGTGCTGCTGTCTTGCATAGACAGGGGTGGCTATGATCCACTTCATTCCGTCAAGAAGTACAAACGAGGGTATTAGATATGCCGTATGACGGAGAGTTTCTGTTTGGCCTGCAAGTAGAGGAAGCCTTGCAGACTATAAAAAAGGCTACAGAAACAGCGAAATCCTTGGGCACCCTACAATTTCGTAAACCGCCCTTTCGAGGAGCGAGAGGACGTGGATCATCCTCCAACAGAGGTGGATATACACAACAATCTTCCTACAGGCAGGGAAATCAGCGCTACCAAACCCAGCGCTATCAGTCCTGCGGCCAACGAAGAAATAAATATTCCCAGAACAAGGGGAAACGGGCCTACCGCGGAAAGGACAAACGTCAATGAGACTTATCACCTGCCACCGCTACTGCCCCACTCTCAATTAAAAATTGGAGGACAAATATCAAAATTTTACTCAAAATGGTCATCGATAACATCGGACAGGTGGGTCCTGGGCATTGTGGCCAAGGGCCATGCCCTAGAATTCGACCAGTTTCCTCCAAACTTTCCCCCGAAAGGTCCACCTCCAGCTCATCTAAGAGAGCTCTTTCTCCAGATCAGTTTGATGTTGAAAAAAGGAGCAATCGAGAGAGTTCCTCAAACTCTAAAGGGAACAGGATTCTACTCCAGATTTTTGCTGGTAAAGAAGAAATCCGGAGAATGGCGTCCGATTCTGGATCTCCATGCCCTAAACAAATATCTAAAGAAGCTAACGTTCAGAATGTTGTCGCTACAAGAGATACTGCATCCTCTAGCAGCTGGAGACTACATGGCCACCTTGGATCTCCAAGATGCGTATTTCCACATCCCCATCTTACCTCGCCACAGAAAGTTCATGCGATTCAGAGTGGCTGGCAGGGATTATCAATTCAGAGTTCTTCCCTTTGGGCTGCGCTCAGCACCCAGGGTGTTTACAAAGGTTTTGGCCCCGGTGGCGGTGCACCTCCGGCTGGAGGGGATACAAATATTCCCATATTTAGACGACTGCCTTATCAAGGCCAGTTCTTACGAGGACGCAGACAATCATGTACAGCAGTGTCTAACCCTCTTTCAGTCTATGGGTCTCTCCATCAACATCAGAAAATCCCAGTTGGTACCGTCCCAAAGACGGGCTTTCCTGGGAGCAACCTTAGACACCCAGCTGCTCCAAGCCTTCGTCTCGGACGAGAGACAAGACAAGATACAGAACATGGTTCAGGATCTTCTTTCATTAAAAAATCAGTTTCGGTCCGACGGTTCAAATCCTTTCTGGGGATGGTATCGTCTTGCATTCCATTGATACCGAATTGTCGACTCAGAATGAGGCCTCTTCAGGAGGAACTCAGCTTACAATGGCTGCAAGTCTCCGGCTCCTTCGAGGATCTCATCAAGATTACCCCTCGCATTCGGGGTTCCCTTCTCTGGTGGATACAAAGAAGGAATCTTCAACAGGGCTGCTCGTTCCTTCAGGATGCGCCAAGCTTTACGATCACCATAGACGCATCCCTCGAAGGCTGGGGAGCTCATCTTCAGGGGCTGACAATCAGCGGCAAATGGAGCCCTCAGCAAAGATGTTGGCACATCCATCTGTTATAGCTGAGAGCCATCTTCCTTGCACTCAAAGCATTTCGCGCAATCATCCAAGGAGCCACTGTGTTGGTGCGCACAGACACCACAACAAGCATGCACTATGTCAACAAACAGGGAGGGACAAGATCAGCTCTGTTGTCTCAAGAAGCCCAGGAGCTGTGGGCATGGGCAATACGACACAGAATCAATCTTCAGGTGGTTCATGTTCCTGGAACAGAGAACGTCCTTACAGACACTCTCAGCAGGAACAACAGTGTCTACTCATGAGTTGGAGCTTCATCAGCAGACGGTAGATCGGATCTTCCGACAGTGGGGTCATCCAGATCTAGACCTCTTTGCTACCAAGAACAACAGAACATGCCGGTACTTTGCAACTTGGCATCCCCAAAAAGACTATCAGGGGATTGCGTTTTGGATCGACTGGTCTTTGATATATGCTTACGCTTTTCCACCAATACCGCTGGTTCCCAGAGTCCTGAGGAAGATGAAGAAAGAACCGTGTCAGCTGATTCTCATTGCTCCCAGATGGCCTCACCAATACTGGTTCACCGAGGCTCCTTCTCCTATCGGAGTGCGAACCGATTCAGTTGAATCCAATTCCGGACCTACTTTCCATTCAGGATGGTCAGATTTACCACCAGGGCCCGACATTGCTGAGATTGGCGGCCTGGTGCCCGAGTACCTTGAGTTCGCCCATCTAAACATTCCTGCTGATTGCAAGGAAGTTCTGGCCAAAGCAAGAGCGCCTGCTACCATAAAGACGTACAGTCTCAAATGGAAACGCTTTTGTATCTGGTGTAGTTCGGCTGGAATTCATTCTTTTTCAGCTTGTCCAGAGGAAATCTTGCCTTTTTTCTTACATCTAGCAAGATCGGGATTGTCTCATGCAACCCTGAAGGTTTTCCTGGCAGCGATTTCAAGATACCGACAAGATGGGACCACTTCTCTTTACTCGTCAAGAATTATACAACAATTCTTTAAAGGCCTTTTTAAAATGTTCCCTCCAGTACTTCGTCCACCTCCATCGTGGCATCTCAATGTAGTGTTAGCGCAACTTATGCGCCATCCCTTTGAACCTATCCACAGAGCCGATTTGAAATTCCTTACGTGGAAAGTGTCACTTCTTTTGGCTTTGACTTCCTCTAGAAGAGTCAGTGACATCCAGGCTTTTACGGTTCATCATCCATTCTTACAATTCACAAATTACTCTGTGGTGCTCCGCACTAATCCGAAATTCATACCTAAAGTGTCTTCGGATTTCCATCTAAACGAACCTGTCATTTTAAAGACATTCTTTCCTAATCCACAGTCACCTGTGGAAAGGGCATTGCATACTCTGGACATTAAGAGATGTCTAAAGTTCTATTTGCAAAGAACATCTACTTTACGCAAATCTGATCAACTGTTTATCACTTATGGTGCAATTCGTAAAGGCCAAGAAGTTTCTAGGCAAACAATTGCAGGATGGATTTCTGCAGCTATTGCATTTTGCCATGCACACCAGGAAGACCTCTGCAAGCAGCTCCTAGAGGCATTCTATGAGGGCAGTGTCTTCTTCAACGGCCCTGTTCGCTGGAGTCCCTCTTCAGCACATCTGCAGAGCGGCAACCTGGGCCAGTCGGCATACTTTCACCAAACACTACTGTTTGGATGCGGCCAGTGAGACCGATGCTTCAGTGGGTTGAGCAGTTCTACGTAATCTTTTCAACTAAGGTGAGCCTCTATTCCCACCTCCTATTACTGCTGTCAGACGCTTGCTATGTTTTTATTGTGCACATGCTTAAGTAACTGCATTTTATCATGCTTTTAATGCTGTGTTATTTACATATTGCATTGTTATGTGCTTCTCATATTGACAAGCTTAAGCTACTATTAGCGTCTGCCAGGCACGGATATGTACTGCTATCTACTCTGATTCAGGCATGTGAATCTATGAAAGACATTCCTAATACTGGAGAAGAACAATAGTTACTTACCTGTAATCTGTGGTTCTCCAGTATTGGTGTCTTTCATAGATTCACATGCAACCCGCCCACCTCCCCTCAGAGGCTCTTAGGCTACATTGGTTTACCATCACTCCTTGCGAGAAAATCTGAGAGCCTGAGCCTCTGGGGAGAACCTTCTGGTGGGTGCTGTCGCCTGATTGGCTGTAGTTTGGACTATACAAAATGACTAGGATAGTCATGAGTGTGGAAGTTTTTTCTCCTGTAGCTTAGGCTACTTTACTTCCTGGTTGGGAATTACTGGTTTTTCCTATGTTATTATGGCATATTATTGTTTTTTTATGTACCGTGGGACTCCCACTCCGACGACGGGGAATGATTCAGGCATGTGAATCTATGAAAAACACCAATACTGGAGAACCACAGATTACAGGTATGTAACTATTGTTCGTATTCACTATCCAGGAGGTGTTGTGACAGGATAGGTATTCACTATGTGACAGATGTTGTGCCAGCATAGTTATTCATCAGACAAGAGGTGTTGTGGTAGCATAGGTATTCATCAGAGGAGAGGGTTTGTGGTTGCATAGGTATTCATCAGAGGAGAGGTGTTGTGGCAGCATTGGTATTCACCAGGTGAGAGGTATTGTAGCAGTGTAGGTATTTATTTGGTGATAGCTGTTATGGCAGCATAGGTATTCATCAAGCGAGAGGTGTTGTGGCAGCATAGATCTTCCCCAGACAAGAGGTGTTATGGCATCCCAAGTATTGATCAGATGAGAGGTGATGTGGCAGCACAGTATTCATCTGATGAGAGGTCTTGTGGCAGCACAGGTATTTACCAAGTGAGAGGTGTTGTGGCAGCACAGGTATTTATCAGATGAGAGGTGTTGTGTCAGCACAGGTATTCATCAGACGAGAGATCTTGTGGCATCATAGGTATTCACCAGGTGGTAGGTGTTGTGGTAGCATAGGTAATCATCAGACAAGGAGTGTGCTGGTAACATAGGTACTCACCAGGCGAGATGTGTTGTAGTAGTATATGCATTCATCAGTTAAGAGGGATTTATCAGGTGAGAGGTGTTGTGGCAGCATAGGTATTGATCAGGCAAAATGTGCTGTGGGTTAATAGGCATTCACTTTGCAAGAGATGTTGTGGCAGCATAGGTATTCATGAGATGAGAGGTATTGTGGCAGGTATTCAGGCGAGAGGTGTTGTGGCAGCATGGGTATTCAGCAGGTGAGAGTTCTTTTGGCGGCATAGGTATTCAACTGGCAAGAGGTGTTGTGGCAGCATAGGTATTCATCAGGCAAGAGGTGTTGTGTCAGCATAGGTATTCACCAGATGAGAGGGGTTGTAGCAGCATAGGTATTCACTATCGGGAGGTATTCACAATGTAAGACATGCTGTGGCAGCACAGGTACTCAGGCAAGAGGTGTTGTGTTAGCATAGGTATTCATCGGGCGAGAGGTGTTGAATCAGCATAGGTATTCATCAGGTAAGAGGTGTTTTGTCAGCACAAGTACTCATCAGATGAGAGATCTTGTGGCAGCATAGGTATTCACCCGATGGTAAGTGTTGTGGTAACATAGGTAAGGTGGTGTAGTAGTATACTCATTTATCAGTTGAGAGGGGTTTGTGGTAGCCAATGTATTCATGATGGGAGAGGTGTTATAGTATTGTGAGTATTCCTCATGTTGGAGGTTTAGTAGCATCAGGTGAGGGGTATTGTGGCAGGATAGGTAGTCATTAGGTGAGAAGTGTTGTGGCAGTATAGGCATTCTTCAGGTGAGGAGTCTTATGGTAGCATATTTATACATCAGGTGAGAGGTGTTATGGTAGCATGGGTATACAGGTATATACTCTGATGAGAGATGTTGCAGTAACATGTATTAATCATGTGAGATGTTGTGGTAGGACTGGTATCCATCCTGGTAGAGGTGTAGTAGCACAGGTGTTTATCAGTTGAGAGGTGGTAGCATAGGTATTCATCGGGTGAGAGGTGTTGCGGTAACATAGGTGTTCATCAGGGGTGAGGTGTTGCACTAGCATAGGAATTTATCAGGTGAGAAGTGTTATGGTAGTACTGGTATTCTCCATTTAGAGGTGTAGTAGCACAGGTGTTTATGAGGTGAGAGGTGTTGCTGTAGCATGGGTATTCATCAGGAGAGAGATGATGTGGTGTAGGTATTCATCAGATAAGAGCTGCTGTGGTAGTATAGTTATTCACCTGGTGAGAGAGGTTGTGGTAGTAGATAATCTATATGTGACAAGTGTTGGGGTAGCGTAGGTATTGATCACTTAAGGTTGTGTTGTGTCTTAGCTGGTAGAAGTGGCTTGGCATAAAAACACTGACCAGAGATGTAAGCAAATCTATAAGCAAAGTTGCACTTATTTGGGATTGAGACAGTCTGGAGGTTGAACATTTTGCTCCTTGAGACTGGGTTTCTTGGGGACCACTGTGCTAGAGTGTTTCTGGTGGAAAGGTTCTTTCTATGGCTGGACGAGCTAGGCCATAGCCCAAGAACCTTGTGAGCTACACTGGACCCAGGGTAGTTAAGGTTTCCGAGGAGGTCCTCCAACAGGACGGGGTCAGGGACCACCAACCACATGGGGAGGAGTAAAACATAGAATCAATTTGAGAGAGAGGATGTGACATTGACAAAAGTGGGACGGCATTTGGATCCTAGCTTCCTGCCTTCTGTTCACGGGTTTACAGGTTTTGCCTTGGGATCCCACAGCCCCTTGGATCTCCTGGTAGAGGTGCATCATTGGAATCAGGCATCCTCATAGAGGGGTAGCTAATCCCATCAAACTATGTGCATCATTGCAGCTGAGTCCTAAAGGAATTTGAAGCAGAAGCACAGGGCCTTGATAGCTTCAAAGACCTGTGTCAGCAGCAACAGCCAACAGATGTGTTGCAATTGAGTTAACATTTGTGATGAACCCTCTGTAGTAGGTCATGATACCAAGGAGGGAACTAACCCTCATAGTGTCTGTATTTATAATATCCATCACGGCCATTAATGGGAGTAATGTGTCAGTAATTTGCCTCAGATTGTTTGTACTCCTTCAACCTGTTGCCTGGAGTGGGATCAGCAGCAACTACATGCCCCTGAGCTTTCCAATGTCAGGGTGGTGTGAAACCTCACAAATGATCCATGGCTACAGTTGTCTAGACCTGGGGAAGATACGTACCAAAGACGAGAAGGGTCTTAACAGAGCCGAGAGAGGTATTCCCATCTGCTTCATAACATGATGCCCACATGGGAAGGATGCCTCCAGATCTAAGCCAGTGACCCAAGCTCAGCCAAGATCTCCAAGAGGAAGATGTCCGGTCCTCCCTGTTATCCAACTGTGATATGACACCCTGCCCTCTGCACTAGTTTCATGTGGCCATCAGGCCATAATGCGGGTCGAGCCAAAGGGGCAAAGAAAGCTGCAACTTTGTGGAGAAATCAAGGGACTACATCATAAGGTGGCCCATGGAATAGCCTGGAAACAGGTAAACGACACCAAGAGAGTTACATGCCTGCCTCCATTGTGATCGATTGTGGGTAAAGGGGCGTAGGAGCGCTCCTAGATCAGCAGACTGGAAAATTCCTAAGAGTGACATTTGTCTCACTGCATTGCTTTATAATTTTGAGCTACTTGTAGATGCTTGGAATAGTGATGAACCTGAACCCAAAATTTCTTGATGGCCCACAGGGTATCCTTGATTGCTGACCATAAAGCATAGCCCCAAGTTATATTGCTTCACTGAAGGCCAAAGTCCAGCACACAGATCACCTGAGTTTGGCGGCAGAAGACTAATGATGAGCCTCCAGGCTCAGTGACTAAGAAGAGCTACATATCTTGGTCCTTGGGTCCGGGACCTCCTCAGTGAGGAATACATCAGGAATGATCTAGAAATGTGTCCGCTGAGGTTTATGCACAAGTATTTGAGGATACCCAGCAGAGGGACATTATGCCCAACTACTGCGTTTACTGGGAGAATCAATTTCTCAGCAGAGTGGACCAACCTGTTCCTGACTTGTTTATGACCCAGGCTGGTGGTTCTCAATCCCAGGGGAGAGTTTTAGATTCGGACAAGTGATGTCCCAAGATAGCCATATGCTTCTAGCCTAAACCTGGGGTGCTGATCAGTTTTCTGTGATAGATCATTGAAAAACATAGATACCTACTGCCCATGTTGTTCCATAGGGCTCAAAGAGGCTGATTTTATTATTATTATTGTTGCTTGGCACTTTTCTTAATCTCTGGTCCACCACATAAGGTTCCGGTTGAGTGGAGGGAGACAGCAAGTGGAGGCGGGGCAAAGGTCAGGCACAGGTCCAGCAGGCGGGGCCACAGACTATTTCAGTCAAATGGCAGCGCGGACGCACGCAGCGGGCGTGCTGCTATTGCCCCAAATGCGTGCCTTAGGCAAGCCCGTCTGCACCCGTCCGTGCCGATCCGTGACCAGGGGCCAAGACCCCTGGCCACCCAAACAAAGATATCGTAAGATACTCTTCAGCTAAACTGTACTCATTGCGCGCACCTTATAAAGATGCATGCAGGCACTCTGTGAATCTTTTAGATGGCTCTAGATCCTGCGCTAACTGTACTTTCAATCTAGGTGATGCCCCACAGCAGTCTGCCAAATTGGAGAGAGAATACAAATTGCTTCTCCTCAACCGCAGGTCCCTGTCCAAACATGTCACAGAAGTTAATCTACTCCTGAGCGGAGAACAGCCAGATGTGCTATTCCTAACAGAAGCCTGGTTGCATAAGAACTCTGACCCACTGCACTGCTGCCAGGTTATTACATCTTGAGGAAATATAGGGATTTACAGAAGGGCTGGTGTATCAGCATCATTTTGAAGGACTCTGTGAAAGGGCGCATTGAGGCTGATATTAGTCAGGACTGTGAAAGCATGTCATTTTCACTCGCCTTCTCCCCTACCTGTTCACTGTCAGGAATTTTGATTTACCGCCCCGCCGGCCCGGGTGGGAGGTTTGCAGATTCCCTCACGAATACCTCAGCAACACTTGCTAGTACCGCACCTAATTTCATTATTTTAGGTGACCTTCATTTGCATCTAGAGGGCCCTCTTAAAGCTGAAGCATTTGGTTTGATCCAAGACCTAAGGCTATACAATTAATACAAAAAGTTACTAGCCCTACGCATGATAAGGGCCATATCTTAGATCCGGTCTTTACGAATGATGAACAACTCTCAGTAGACTACCCCATGCCAGTTCCTTGGACGGACCATTTTTAATTCCGATTTATTGGAAGGCTTCAACAGGTACTCTCACCAGAGGTTTGGTCTAGATCTTTATTGCATTCTAAACCTTTAGGAGAGTCTGACCCCAGCTCAGCATGTGACACGTTCAAACCAATGGGTCGAATCTTCCCTGGATAAGTTCATTCGGCAAAAATGGAGTCAAAAAAGGCCTAAGGAAAAACAATCACTCTGGTACTCTCCTAAGTTACGGGAACGTAAGCAAAAATATAAAAAAAACTAGAGAGTGCCTGGAGGAAAGAATATAGCCTAGATAAAAAACAGAACTACAGAGCAGCTATACAAATCTATCAGGCAGAAACTAAGAGAGCACAAATACATTACTATGAGGAGAAAATTACAGGGGCAGCGAACGTTCCTAGGGAAATCTTCTTGATTGCGAAAAATCTTACATAGTGCTCACCACCGGAGTTTCCTACAGAATCCTCCCAGCAACGTTGTTCGGAACTTGCAGAATTTTTTAATAAAAAAATTCTAGATATCTACAATACCTTTCCTAATACCTCTGGCTTCGATAACCTGGACCGGGAGGTAAAATTTCTGGGGGGTAGTTTCCCATGGCTAAAGGAATTCCTGCTTTGGATTTAGATACATTACATCAACTGTTTTCTAAACTTAAATCAGGTTTCCCCCAGGGCACGGCACCCATGCACATGCTGGGTAAGGTGGAGGATGTCATTTAACCTGTGTTGCTGGAAGTATTAAATTCTTCTTTAGCAACTGGCCAAGTGCCCAGATCATGGAAACATGCCATGATACGAGCACTTCTAAAAAAAATCAGTCTTAATCCTGACGTGAGGGGCAACTATCGGCCGGTCTCACTCCTCCACATGACTAGTAAAATTCTAGAGAAATATGTAAATTGAACTCTCTCGGAGTACTTAGAAACTCACTCGATGCTGCACTCTTCCCAGACAGGTTTCCAACCAAATCATGGAACAGAAACGGCCCTGTTAGCAGTAGTCGAGGAATCACAGAAAATTCTAGACCCGGGGGGGCACGGTGGCAATCATCCTGCTTGACCTGAACTCCACTTTCGATATGGTTAAATACAGCATCCTTTTTGATAGATTAAGAATGATCGGAGTATCTGAAAAAGTTCTCACCTGGATCAAATCCTTTCTGAAAGATAGGTCATACCAGGTATTCGAGAGCAACTACACCTCAAGAAGGGTACCACTTATATGCGGAGTCCCGCAGGGCTCCTCACTGAGTCCCACCCTATTTAACCCGTTGCATGCTAATGACAAGCTCAGCTCGTCATGAGGCACGGTTGAGCTGCACTCAAGACGAGCTGAGTTTGTCACGGCCGTTGGAACGTTCGCATGCGGGGATTTATTTATTTATTTATTTATGCTCTTGTATAGCGCAGGACTCGACCCCCGGAGGGGTATCTCCGCGCTCGTGCTTCTACCAGATAGAGCCCAATCAAAATGTTTACGCTGTAAAATAACTTATCTTTTCTTTTAGGATGTGGAGAATAGATGGGTTTTTAAGGACTTCCTAAAAGACTGAAGGTTAGTGATTTGTTTCAGAGTGGGAGGAAGTGAGTTCCAGAGGGTAGGGCCTTTGTAAAAGAGGGCTCGACCTCCTTGTCTAGCTCTCTTGACTCTGGGAACCTGTAGTAGCTGCCGACTACTGGAACGCAGGGAGCGTCCTGGGCGGTAGAGGTTAAATTTTTCGGTCAGATATTTGGGGCCAGTGCCAAACAAACACCTATGTATAATGCAACAGATCTTAAATTTGACACGTTGCCTAATCGGCAGCCAGTGGAGTTTGGTCAGAAGGGGACGTGATGGAGTCCTGGGTTGGGCATTTAGAACAAGTCTCGCCGCAGTATTTTGCACCACTTGTAATCTGTTTAGTTGTTCCTCATTGGCCGAGATGTACAGGCCATTACAATAATCAAGTCTACTGATGACTAGGGTCTGAACCAGTGTCTTCCTGTAGTTGTCAGGCAGGAATGGGAAAACTCGACGTAAGAGTCCAATGACACGGAAACAGGATCCAGCAACTTGACTAGTGTGTTCTTTCAGCAATAGTCCCTGATCTAACCGTACTCCGAGATTTTTTACAGACTGTTTCGGGTTAGGTGCAGGTCCAAGATCCGAGCGCCACCATTCTGGAGACCATAGAAGAGTGGCCTCCCCGAACAGCATGACCTCGGTCTTGCTGACATTGCACTGGAGGCAATTTGAGGCCATCCAGTCCGACAATGCCCTCATGCCGTCCGCAAAGGATTTGTGTAGTGTGGGGGTGAGGGTCTGAAAAGGGAACAGGAGTTGGGTGTCATCGGCGTACGAGATCGGGGTGAACCCGTATGCTCTTACAATGTCTGCCAAGGGGGCCACGTACACATTAAATAGTGTTGGGCTTAGGCCTGAGCCCTGTGGCACTCCCTTGGTGAGCTCCCTTGAGGTAGAATAGTGGGAGCCCAGTCTGACACCTTGCAGTCGCCTTGAGAGAAAACTCTCCAGCCAGGACAGAGCCATGCCTCCTAAGCCCACCTCTCTCAAATGCCCGAGAAGTATCTCATGTGACACCGTATCAAAGGCAGCGGATAGGTCTAACAGCACCAGAATCATAGAACCCCCTCCATCCAGTGACATCCTGATGTTATCGGTCACTGAGAGGAGGGCAGATTCGGTGCTGTGATGTGGTCTAAACCCAGATTGAGAATGCTCTAGACCTTCCACTGTCTCAATGTAGTTAGAGAGATGGGTGTTCACATGCTTCTCGGTCATTTTGCTAAGGTATGGCAGGAGAGAGATGGGTCGGAGGTTGGAGAGATCAGTCCATGGACGTGCTGCGTTCTTACGAATGGGGTTCACCACCGCCTTCTTCCACTCCATACGTACCTGTCCTTCCTTTAAAGAAAGGTTTATGGCTGATTGAATTTGAGGCCCAAGCAGGGCACTCAGGGAGGCGACCATTTTTGCAGGCAAAAAATCATCAGGGGAACCTGATTTTATGTGGCTAATGAGGAGAGGTAGGTCTGAATCACTAACTGCCGGGAAGGTCATAAGTGAATTGTGTCCGCGTGCGGGCGAAAAGGGGAGAGTTAGGATGTTGTTCCCTTGACTGGGGGCCTTCATTATTTTATCATAAATCAGGTTAATCTTATTTTCGAAAAACAAAGAGATGTCGTTGCATAAGGACTGAGAAAAGTCATCTGGGCTTACACAGGCCTCTGGTTTAGTAAAAGCCTGTAAGATTTTGAATAGTTTTGAGTGTTTTTTTGTTGGAGTTTGTTCATGCCCAATAAAGAGAATTCTACTAAGAAGTGGTCAGACCAGTTAATCTGAGCAGGTTGACATCGTACTTTGGGGCAATTTGAGAAAATTAAATCCAAAGAGTGACCCCCTATATATTTCCCCGCTCTGCTGAACGTTCGAAAAACGGGTGTGGCAGTGACGAGCTCAGCTCGTCATGAGTGCAGCTCCGCTGTGCCTCATGACGAACTGAGCTCATCACCAGCACGGCGGTGCCGTGCGTGGTCCCCCTGTCCCCGCACAGGAGGTGGAAAACCCCCGCAGGGAAGGCGTTAATATATATCTAAGGCCTCTTGCAGAGTTGGTCCAGCCATATGGAATCCATATTATAACTTATGCAGATGACACCCAATTAGTGGTGGCATTAAGCCAACAAAAGAAGGTGCCAGCTAATTTAAAATCTTGCTTGGGGACGGTGGCAACTTGGATGGACCAGTCGTGTCTCAAGCTTAATGGAGACAAAACGGAGCTAATGATCCTGGGCAACTGCTACAGCTCCACCGCCGCCTGAGTTGGCCAAATTGTCTTGGCCCAAAGAAAAGATTAAAAGTCTGGGAATCTGGCTGAATAGGTCGCTCAATGTTGACCATCAAGCAGTACAATTAGCAGGTTCATGTTATGGCATCATTAGACAGATGTGAAAAATTCTTCCACTTCTCCCTGAATCTGCTCATAGGATTATGGTTCAGGCACTGGTGTTATCCCGGCTGGATTATGGAAATTCCCTCTATTTGGGTACTCCAAAGTCCACAACAAGGAAACTGCAAGTGGTGCATGTGAGAAGTTGGCCTGATATGCAGTGCTTACTATTCTAGTGATCACTATGTATCAGTCCAAACAACCCTTATTGATGATTGGTTGTAAGTCAACCGTAGACCAGCTATCCTAGTAGCATGGACAAGAGCAGTCTTTAGGCTAAACTCTAGAGGGCGTGTTAAGCCAGCTGTTATACCATCACATATACCCCTTGAACACCAAGTGAAAGGACACCACACAAGTTGTTATGAAAATAAAAGGATATTTATTTAGAACACAACAACCCTGGACTCTTTATGAGGACAGGGTGCTAAGCACAATACAAAACTCTTATGAAAATACTCAAAGTCGCACAATTTACACAAATGCCCGAGGGGCACGAAAAACCATATACTCTAAAAGTGGAATGCAAAATTACTAGCAGGTAAGTACTACTCTAATAGACTTTAGGATCGCTAGGACTTGACTACTGAACCTTCAGATTACTAGCAGGAGAACTAGGGGGATCGGGTGCAGAGTGTGCACTCTCATGCGGGTTGCGGGACAAAGTCTATGGATGCTAGATTTCGTAAAGTTAGTGTTATCGGACGAATCCGACTAGGTAGAGCTGAAACGAAAAAGGATCTGGACCCTTGGATAGTGAGGCTATGCTGGAGCACCGAAATGCTGAGGTTACCTAGCCCAGGGGCTGCGGCTGCATAGGTCTGGAAAGACGTCGGGAATCCTCGTTGCAGTCTATGGAGCCTGAAAGAAGAAGTTGCTGGCAGGCGACCAGTGAAGAGATTCGGAGGGATCCAAGCCTGGATCGGTGATGGAGGATACCTGTAAGCAGAGGGGACCAAGTCCTGAATCACTAGCCAGTGATCAGATGGGCACCAGGATGGCACCGGATGGAGTCACCTCGACCAGGTGAGTGGGCGACGCTGGGCTCTGCAGTCTCACGGACCAGGAGGCGTTGTCGGCGACCAGGATGGAGGTGCGAGCTGTCCCACGAAGGTATCTGCTGCCGACGTCGCTGGACCCAGGATTGGGGCAACAAGTCTTGGCAAATGCAAGCCCACGCGGTGGACTTGAAATGGCATCTGGAGTGGACCAGGAGGGTCCGGGGTGCTCCTCTGTTGGAGGGGAGCAAGGGCCAGTCTGGAGCAACCAGACCAGCGGTGTTGTCGTCATGGTGCGTCGTCAAGAGGGCCACAAGCCAGCAGGCAAGTAGCCGGACAACGCGGTGAGCAGCAAAGAGCAGAAGGGCCCCACGCAGATCTGGTGGATGCTGGGGGGCTGGACTTCGGTGCTGGAGCTGCTCAGGGTTAGGGCTTCTCGAACCCCAAAGCACTCACTCAAGGATCCCTCGGCGGTCGTGCTGGATAAGCGTCGTGCAGTTCTGAAGATGGCCGGTCCCTCGAGGTCTCGTCACACCCACGGATCTCAGCTGGGCTGATGATGTAGGTAGAGGTCAGAGGTGCCAGGGAAGCCGGGTCTCGTCGTGCTGGTCGGTCGGATTCCTGAGGAAGGACGTGCAGCAAACCGCAGTGTTCTTAGGTGGTGCCTGCGGGTGCAGGGTGACTACTCCTTAGTCACAAGGGAGAAATCTTGAGAAGAAGTCTTGAGTTCCTTTCGTATAAAGTAGTTTCAGGATTCAAAGATGATCTAATTTGGAAGGGGGCCCGCTCCTATCTTTATACTAGGAAAAGGGGCTGGCACGCGACTAGGTCCTGCCCATGGGTGGGACCAGGAAGGTGGGTGGTTACACCCCTCTCCCATGCCGGACTTTCCCCAGCTCAGGGGCTGGTGTGCCCCTGGAACTGGTTCTAGCCGGCCTATGCATAGTGAGAACCGGGGTGCCACTTGCAGTCACCTTCCTCTAAAGCCCTGCCTACCCAGGATACACAAAACCCTGTCTGGGATGGTGCTAGCACCGCCCCTGACAGGAAACCCTTTGTCCAAGCCTCCCTCGCTGGAAGGACTCCCAGCAGCAGGAGGTCAGACTTGTGTCTGTGGTGGCAGCATCCATTTTGTGATGCTGAGGCTTGAGTTAACTTTAACCGGGGTTCACAGTTACACACATGTCGTGTCCCTCTAGAAGGGTGGAATGCTAACCCCGTCGCCAGAATTGGCAAGGGGTTAGTATTCCAATTTGTATGACACCTTACTCGACATGTTTTGATAAAGCGATACCAGAGTTGGCATATAACCGCGAGGATTATAATGCACTTAAGAGTATATGGTATGCGTTATCATGGAACAGCTATTAGGACTTGGTTCCGCAAGCTGCAAACGGGCTCAGCTCATGCCAGAGCACCGTCTCACATGATTCCAAGCACTCTGCCTTCAGGATTGTCAAGGTCTGCCATAGGAGTGACTGATAGGAATACATGTGTCCATTTTAGGGTTAGATATAGGTATACTAAATCTACAGCAAAGGGTGATTACACCACCTTGCCCCAGCTGTTGTGCAGCCAGTTGTGTCAGATTTAGATGGCCAGCCAGGGGTGGCATAATACATGCTGCAGCCCCTGGTAGGCCCTGGGTACACCTATGCCCTAAGTTACAGGGTCTGATAAGGTGGCCCAGTACCAATTGGTAAATGCACCTAAGGTACATGGAATCCATTTTACAGAGAGAGCAGTAGGCCTGGGGCCCTGAATAGCAGGGTCCCAGGTCAACTAAGTTGGAAAACCAGCAAAACTCCAGGCAAAAAGTTGGGGCAACCATAGTCAGGTATCCACCCTCATACACAACCCCCCCTCCCCCCCCAAACGAAAGAGATAAGGCTATCCTTGACCAGGTAAGCCTATATTGCCTGAGTGGCTATATGAGGTGGTACCTGCACTGGCATGGTTACCCCCTATATCATGGTCCACTAAGCAACCCCTCACCCTAAGGGTATCTGAGGGTCTCCACCATAGGGAATCACTACCTGTGGTGTGTTTTGGCAAAGTAAAAGGCTGGTGCTAGGATGGAGTACTGAAGTGAGGCTCCACTAATGTTGGGCTCATCTTCCTCCAATCACTATCCACCATATGTGCCTTTCTTTCCAGGACTGAGTTGCTGTGAGCTCTCAGCGTCAACCTCTGGCTACCTAAAGCTGGAGGCTGAGTCCCTCTGTTTGGCTTACTGGAGGGACAGGTCAGGTTTGGGGTTTTTAGGCCCCATGTTTGGCTGTGCCCAATAGTGTCCAGCTGTGGGAGGTCCCTGACTACTTTTAAGGGGGATCCCTCAGGAGTCTGTTTTATTTTCACTTGGCTAGGTCTACTAGCTTCAGTGGTCCTAGCCTGTTGATTGGGAGGTTCATTTGGACAGGGGGCCCTTTGGGGTCCACCACTGGCCTCCCTGACCTCTACAGCCCTGGGCTGACTGAGGCAGGATAGAGAGGGGTAGGTTACCTGCTCCAGACTGGGTCCCACCTGGGAAGGGTCCACTGCCATCAGGGGCTCTGCCAGGCTAGGCCTGACTACCTCTGGGGCAGTTCCTTCACCAGGGGTAGAGTCAGTTCCCTGAGGAGGCTGGCTCTCACCTAGTGTCTGGGAGGGGGAAGATTTTTCTTCCTCCTCAATGCTCTCAGTTTGGGTGGAGTGATCCATTGTTTCAGGCTTCACAACCCCACTATCTGTTTGAGTAGAGGCTGAGACCATTACAGCCTTACCAGCCTTTTCAGGAAGGCACTCAGTTTGTGTTTGGGCTGTGACTGTTACAGCCCTCCTATCCTGTTCTGGAAAGTCTGTCTGAGCCTGGGCAGTGGCTACCACTGCCCTTCCACTCTTTCCAGGGAGGAATGGTGCCTGGCCTGGGGCTGTAGCTATTACTGCCCCACTAACCTTTCTGGGTAGGCCTATCATCCTGGAGTGGGTTTCTTGCTCCACCTCAGCCCATGCTAAGAGTTCCAGGTCATTCCCCAGTAAGCAATCTACAAGTAGGTTGTCTGTCACTGCCACTCTCATGGGCCCTGTGACATTACCCCAGCTGAGCTCGACTACCGCCATGGGATGCCTTCTTTTCACTCCATGAACGTCTGTCACCTGATAAATGAAACCAGGGGTCAGTTGAGCAGGGGGGACCAGATGGTCAATCACCATGGTGATGCTGGCCCCTGTGTCTCTGAATGCCTCAACTTTCTGACCATTGATAAGGGGCTCTTGTCTATACTTCCCCAAAATGTGGGAACCAGTAGTGAAGTTGGCAAACCCCATGCCAGTCTCACAGACAAGAGTTGTGTTAGGGGATCTGGCTAGGCCATGATCCACCTGGTTTCCCAAGGTAATGCCCACCACATTCTTGGGGGCACTCCCACCACCTGGGGGATTACCACTAGTGGTAACAGGAGGTCTGGGAGTAGTACCTGGGGGTATGTTTTCCTTATTGTTGTTGGCCTTTGGGCAACTGCTGTCCCTTTTGTAATGGCCTACCTGTTTGCAGGTATGACAATAAGGTTTCTTTTGGGTGTTGGGAGAAGTTTGGGACCCACCCTTTTCAGAGGATTTTTGGGGCCCTGTGGTTTGATCAGAAAATGTATTCCCACCCTTCTCCTGAGGCTTGGTTGATTCCTTCTTTTGGTCACCACCCTGGTTCTTAGGCCTGACCCTGGTTCTGACCCATTTGTCTGCCCTCTTACCCAATTCTTGTGGAGAGGTCAGATCAGAGTCTACCAGGTGCTGGTGTAATAACTGGTTCTGACAATTACTTAAGATTTGCTCTCTCATAATTAGATTGTACAATCCTTTGAAATCAGTAACCTTACTTCCCAGTATCCAGCCTTCAAAAGCCTTAGTGGCACAATCAACAAAGTCAGCCCAATCCTGAGACTGAGTTTTCTGGGTGTTTCTGAACATCAACCTGTACTGTTCAGTTGTTAAGCCAAACCCATCAACCAGTGTATTCTTCAGGAATGGTAATTGTTAGCATCCTCAACTCTAGTAGTGAGGAGCTTATCTCTACCTTTGCCTTCAAAGGAGAGCCACAAGATAGCTGCCCACTGACTCTGGGGGGCACACTGTACAGTGCAAGCCCTCTCCAAAGCAGTCATCCATTTGTGGATATCATCCCCTTGTTTAAAGGGGGGCACTATCTTACTCAGGTGTCTAGTGTCTAAACTCCTGTCCTTTTCTCTAGGTAAAATGCTGCCACCAGTGGGATCTGTCCCACTCAATTTCTTCTCTCTAGCAAAGGCAAGTCTCTCTTTGGCCAGGGCAAGTTCTTCCCTTTCAATCCTCAGATTGACTTCCCTCATCTTGGCCTCATGCTCTCTCCTCTGAGGGGATGTCATCCCTCTGTGAGAAGAGGTCTGAGAGCCATTGGTTCGAATGGATCTGTTAGAGCCTCTGGATAGAGACCTAACTCGTCCACTCCCAATGTTACGCCTGCCTGAGAGTGGCCCTGGGGGTCCCCCAAATCCATTCTCATGCCTGCTTAAGTTGGTCCTGGTTAGTCTACTGACTTCTACCTGACCCTTGTCTGCCTCATCCCCTGACAACTCCTGATCCTCTTCCTCACCTTCACTAACTGTTCCATTGAGGTTGAGGTCAGGGTCCCCGAGGGTTCCCTCTAAGGGGGGCATGTTCCCATCTGGATGAGAAGGGTCTGTGTTAGCAGTCCTCCTAGCATCATAAGTCTCTAAGAGACCAATCAGAAAGGGAATGGTAGGGTTAGAACCCTGTTTTAGCTTCCTGGATGTACAGACTTGTCTCATCTCCTGGAAGCTAAGAGCAGTATATCGTGAAGTGACCTGTGGAGGGTCCACTGACGCAAAGGGGGCTTCTGAGTTCCCTCCTTTGTCCGACATGCTTCTAGTGTGGTGTAAGTGATGCACCTACCTACACTATTTGTTTGCCTACTGATCCCTTGCTAAGAGTTGTAGTCAGGGTGTGCTAGGCCCTGTTCAACTACAACAGCTGGTTCAGTAGAACTCAGAGTATTCTAAGCTAAGTTATATGTACCTTGGTACTTATGTGATCTTTCAAATGATATTGTTAGGATACGTGTGGTAAAACAACAGCAAGCTCAAATCCCAACCGCTGCTCACCAATGTGAAAAGTTGGCCTGATATGCAGTGCTCACTATTCTAGTGATCACTATGTATCAGTCCAAACAACCCTTATTGATGATTGGTTGTAAGTCAACCGTAGACCAGCTATCCTAGTAGCATGGACAAGAGCAGTCTTTAGGCTAAACTCTAGAGGGCGTGTTAAGCCAGCTGTTATACCATCACATATACCCCTTGAACACCAAGTGAAAGGACACCACACAAGTTGTTATGAAAATAAAAGGATATTTATTTAGAACACAACAACCCTGGACTCTTTATGAGGACAGGGTGCTAAGCACAATACAAAACTCTTATGAAAATACTCAAAGTCGCACAATTTACACAAATGCCCGAGGGGCACGAAAAACCATATACTCTAAAAGTGGAATGCGAAATTACTAGCAGGTAAGTACTACTCTAATAGACTTTAGGATCGCTAGGACTTGACTACTGAACCTTTAGATTACTAGCAGGAGGCCTAGGGGGATCGGGTGCAGAGTGTGCACTCTCACGCGGGATGCGGGACAAAGTCTATGGATGCTAGATTTCGTAAAGTTAGTGTTATCGAACGAATCCGATTAGGTAGAGCTGAAACGAAAAAGGATCTGGACCCTTGGATAGTGAGGCTATGCTGGAGCACCGAAATGCTGAGGTTACCTAGCCCAGGGGCTGCGGCTGCATAGGTCTGGAAAGACGTCGGGAATCCTCGTTGCAGTCTATGGAGCCTGAAAGAAGAAGTTGCTGGCAGGCGACCAGTGAAGAGATTCGGAGGGATCCAAGCCTGGATCGGTGATGGAGGATACCTGTAAGCAGAGGGGACCAAGTCCTGAATCACTAGCCAGTGATCAGATGGGCACCAGGATGGCACCGGATGGAGTCACCTCGACCAGGTGAGTGGGCAACGCTGGGCTCTGCAGTCTCACGGACCAGGAGGCATTGTCGGTGACCAGGATGGAGGTGCGAGCTGTCCCACAAAGGTATCTGCTGTCGACGTCGCTGGACCCAGGATTGGGGCAACAAGTCTTGGCAAATGCAAGCCCACGCGGTGGACTTGAAATGGCGTCTGGAGTGGACCAGGAGGGTCCGGGGTGCTCCTCTGTTGGAGGGGAGCAAGGGCCAGTTTGGAGCAACCAGACCAGCGGTGTTGTCGTCATGGTGCGTTGTCAAGAGGGCCACAAGCCAGCAGGCAAGTAGCCGGACAACGCGGTGAGCAGCAAAGAGCAGAAGGGCCCCACGCAGATCTGGTGGATGCTGGGGGGCTGGACTTCGGTGCTGGAGCTGCCCAGGGTTAGGGCTTTTCGAACCCCAAAGCACTCACTCGATGGTCCCTCGGCGGTCGTGCTGGATAAGCGTCGTGCAGTTCTGAAGATGGCCGGTCCCTCGAGGTCTCGTCACACCCACGGATCTCAGCTGGGCTGATGATGTAGGTAGAGGTCAGAGGTGCCAGGGAAGCCGGGTCTCGTCGTGCTGGTCGGTCGGATTCCTGAGGAAGGACGTGCAGCAAACCGCAGTGTTCTTAGGTGGTGCCTGCGGGTGCAGGGTGACTACTCCTTCGTCACAAGGGAGAAATCTTGAGAAGAAGTCTTGAGTTCCTTTCGTAGAAAGTAGTTTCAGGATTCAAAGATGATCTAATTTGGAAGGGGGCCCGCTCCTATCTTTATACTAGGAAAAGGGGCTGGCACGCGACTAGGTCCTGCCCATGGGTGGGACTAGGAAGGGGAGTGGTTACACCCCTCTCCCATGCCGGACTTTCCCCAGCTCAGGGGCTGGTGTGCCCCTGGAACTGGTTCTAGCCGGCCTATTCATAGTGAGCACCGGGGTGCCACTTGCAGTCACCTTCCTCTAAAGCCCTGCCTACCCAGGATACACAAAACCCTGTCTGGGATGGTGCTAGCACCGCCCCTGACAGGAAACCCTTTGTCCAAGCCTCTCTCGCTGGAAGGACTCCCAGCAGCAGGAGGTCAGACTTGTGTCTGTGGTGGCAGCATCCATTTTGTGATGCTGAGGCTTGAGTTAACTTTAACCGGGGTTCACAGTTACACACATGTCGTGTCCCTCTAGAAGGGTGGAATGCTAACCCCGTCACCAGAATTGGTGAGGGGTTAGTATTCCAATTCGTATGACACCTTACTCGACATGTTTTGATAAAGCGATACCAGAGTTGGCATATAACCGCGAGGATTATAATGCACTTAAGAGTATATGGTATGCATTATCATGGAACAGCTATTAGGACTTGGTTCCGCAAGCTGCAAACGGGCTCAGCTCATGCCAGAGCACCATCTCACATGATTCCAAGCACTCTGCCTTCAGGATTGTCAAGGCCTGCCATGGGAGTGACTGATAGGAATACATGTGTCCATTTTAGGGTTAGATATAGGTATACTATATCTATAGCAAAGGGTGAATACACCACCTTGCCCCAGCTGTCGTGCAGCCAGTTGTGTCAGATTTAGATGGCCAGCCAGGGGTGGAATAATACATGCTGCAGCCCCTGGTAGGCCCTGGGTACATCTATGCCCTGAGTTACAGGGTCTGATAAGGTGGCCCAGTACCAATTGGTAAATGCACCTAAGGTACATGGAATCCATTTTACAGAGAGAGCAGTAGGCCTGGGGCCCTGAATAGCAGGGTCCCAGGTCAACTAAGTCGGAAAACCAGCAAAACTCCAGGCAAAAAGTTGGGGGCAACCATAGTCAGGTATCCACTAGGCATGAGCGGATTTTGCGGATTGGCAATCCGCGAATTTGCGGATTTGCAAACTCGCAATCCGCAAAATCCGCGAATTCCCGCGAATTTGCGGATTTTTTTTTTTTTTTGTGTTCGCCCGTGTTTCTGCCAGTTCGCGAGGGTTTTTACAATTTCGCAATTTGCGAACTTACCTGTCGGGTCGCAAGTTTTGCGAACTTGTTGTTTCTACGTGTCCAACCTGTTTGGGACACTCTTCTTCATCACTGCCACTCTCTGTCACCACTGCCACTCTCTGACTACTCATGCCACCCTCTGGCCCACCCATGCCACCCTCTGTTTCATCACCACACCCTCTGGTTGTCCAGTGTACATTATTTTCGGCAAAGCAAAGCACACCTTCCCTGCCTCAAGTGACCTGAATTAATTTGGGGCTGATTAATGTGTCACAGAATATTTTTTTAGCTGGCACCTGCTTCCTTAGTGCGCCCTGATTAGTGATCTTTTGCACTTGCTAAGTGCTTTCATTGTTGCAAAATTAGTTACAACACCTGCCTTGCCCCAACTGACAATAATGAATTAGGGGCTGATTAATGGATTTTAACTTCCAGCCTGGCTCCTGCTTGTCTCCCTTAGCTGTAATTCAGGACCTTTGTGGCATATGTGTAACTATTCTGAGGTTCAGAGCAGGGTCACATAATAGTTGCAACTGGCAACTGAACTCTGGAGGGGCCCCTCAGGAAGCACTACAGGAAATGGCTACTAATGATGTGCCTGAACTTTTGAACCTGGTAAGTAGTTACTTTCAGTTTTGCTTAGATCATATTTCTGCAATTTCGCACTTATTCGCGGGGCGCGAACTCACGCGAACAGTGCGAGCAGTGCGAGCAAAATCCGCTGCTCGCGGATTTGCGGATTTTTCAGGAAATTCGCAAATCTCGCGGATTGCGGATTTCCCGAAAATCCGCAAAATCCGCGAGCGGAACGGATTTTCCGCCCATGCCTAGTATCCACCCTCCTACAGTGCAGAATTGCGCAGCCAGTTTGCTGCACAACATCCCTAAAGTACATTCGGCCAAGCCGGCATTAAAAGATCTACACTGGCTACCAATCAAGGAGCACATAATGTTTAAGTCATTATGCATAGCACACAAAAGACTTTGGGGAATGGGCCCTAAAATCAACATCTCACTTATAGCCTCTCACCGCCCCTCGAGAAGCTTGCGTTCAGCAAATGTGTTCCTGGCGACAGTAACTAAATTTAAAAGAGCACACTCTGGAGGCAGAATGTTCGCCTATAATGCTGCAAAACTCTGGAATACGTTCCCTTCAATCTCCGTTCAACGACCCACCATCTCTCGTTTCGGAAACAACTAAAAACATGGCTGCTCCAGAAGTGACCGTGAACTGTATCTGAATGCCTGCTGTCGTAAGCGCTGGAATGCCTAAGCCATGCGCTCTATTAAATGTTAATTAACAAAAGGCATGCCAGAGGGTTTCGGAAATGTATTAAAAATGTTCAGCATGGCCTTGATCTGCTGTAGGGTCGATGATGGGGTATGTCAGGGTCAGCTGAGGATTTGATTCCATGGCCAGAGACCCAAAAGGGGTGCAACATACTTTGTGAGGCTTTTGCACCTTTTCCTCGGTCTCAGATTGGCAATATGGGGTTGAGTCCTGCTTTGCATTCTTATATTTGCACATGGACTGGGACTTCGACTTACTGGAAGACTCTGATTCAACGGTCGAGGGACTGGCCCTTGGGTCCAGGACTGAGCCATGCCTTTAATCTCGTGTGGGACGTACACGAAGGCTGCAATTCTTTTTGTGTTCAGAGATGCTCAGCTTTGTCTCCCGGTGTCAGATCACCTTCGGGAGGATAACGGTGCACATATAACACGACTTGTGTTCCAAGACCAGACACCAATGCAGATCACTGACACGCCTGCCTCTGATTCTGGCAGTCATGCCTTAGCTTGAGACCTGTTGTTTTGGATGGAGAAATTGTTTCCTGGCACATTTCTGAAACGTTTTAGAGGTTTCTAAAGACCTGACTAAGGGGTCCAGGAGTGGAGATCTGGATCCACGTCGAAAGGTGTGGAATGAAACAAACTGCTGTCCCCGCACATGGGTGGCCCTTATATGTGGCTCTGCTCTGTCACTTCAGGTGTAGTGTGGTGTCAGCAAGGAGCTGTGCGGCGTCACCTAGTGGCACTTGTGAGCACTGCTGTGGAAGACGTTTTCCAGATCCCGTCTGTCGCCTGGGGAGTAGTCTTAGGTAATACATCTGCGATTAGAAGTATTCATCATAATTAAAGGGTTTAAATGGAACTCAATGTATCTCAAAACCCCAGATGACATCATCAAACAAAGCAACGTTCTAGAATGCTTATTGTTTATGATTGTTAGAGGTGCAGGACTAGTTATAAAGAACAGTTTTTGATCAACATTGGATGGCATTCCTTTACGATGACCTTCAGTCAGTTTGTTAGCCACAGAGTTGAAAGGCTGAAAACCTAGTACTGTCAATAATGTTTTTGCAAGCAACAGCTTAACCATTAATGCTATGATACCGCTGAATGCTGTCTCCAAATTATCCATTGCTGGAGAGTTTATAGGTTGAATTTTCCAGGTTGACCTAAAGCCGTAACTATGCTTTCACAAACTACTAGTGTAATTTTACCAATATTTTTTTTACGACTGCGTAGACTCCGCATTCATGGCGGAGACTCCACACGGGCCTATCTGTTTATGTGCTGAGTTCTCCGCCCGGACTGCAGAGTCTTCACAGTCATCAAATAACTATTAGTAAAATTAAACTCTAAAGGCTCAATTCACAAAGGTAAATTTAAACTTTTGTGTAGGTTTACTTTTCTCAGTATTCTCAAACATGCGATTTAATAATAACTTTATGACTGTGGATCCTCTATAGTCAGGCCGAGAGCTGTGCACAAGTCAAGAGCGGAGCGGAGCAGAGAGCGGAGGCGCAAGACACAGAGAGCGTGCTGCCAAGTCAGTGGACTCTTCCTGACTCTTCCTGCACAGCTCTTGGTCGGGTGTGCTGTAGGAGCCACGGTGTACCACGGTGTGCCACTTAGATGCCCAGCACCCAACGCCCCAGCAGCAAGCGGCAAGACCGCCAGCAGCTACAGTGGCAAAACGCGAGCTCTTTTTTTCTTTCACGGCGGGAGTCCTTGCGTGGTCCGGCCGGAATCGGCGAACGCTGACCCTTGCCGTGAGAGCTCCCCTGAGTGCAGTCAAGTGACAGTGAAGACAAGCGAAGATATTTACTGGTGAGTCTAACGCAGCCGCTTTCCAACTTATTCTAACATTACTCCAAGTTACTCCAAGCTTAGTATATTGCAGAGGGGGAAGGAGGAAACATCCATAATTCTTCAGGTTGAGCCAGGTTGAGTCGGGTTGAGTCAGGTTGATTCGGGTCTGAGTGGGCTGATAAGGTCCTACCTCCCCGCTCCCACTCCCATGCTCCCTCTCGCCTATCACAATCCTATCACAATCCTCTCAATCACATTATTAATGCCACTAATCCCACTATCAAGCCAGACCATCCCAGATAATATCCAGATAGTAGCGACTGGAACCAAGACACCAACATCAACACCTGGAACACAACACCGTTGGAAAAGGTTCAAAGGGTTCTCTGTCCTTCTAAATTAAACTAATATAGATAATTAGGTCTGGTAAAAGTAGTAAAGTGCAGTATGAGGTCAGGTCGTGTCCGAGGAGGACCAACGGTTAAAGGAGCTACAAAAAAGCGTAAGCGAAACACCAAAACCCTGGAAGGCACCAGGAATGAACCACCATCTTAAACCAGGCCAGCAGTACAGAGCGATTGCTCCTTAATTGAAATAACCACAAACAAAAACATTTCAGGGAAGCAAAAGAGCGGTCATCCGTCAAAAATGGAAATAATCAAATAAAAAACTGCCAAACCTCGTTTCAACCAAAAATTTACACAAAATGTTGCTTTTAAAAAAAATGCAGGGGACACTCTACTTTCAAATACTAGAGAAGTGCCGGCCCTTCAATCACCTCTTCCGCCATTACAGCAATTTCAACCATTACAGTTTTGTGGCGAACTGAGCAATATTTGCAAAAGAGAAAGTCCAAGTGTGTCAGTTAGTAGCACACTGCAAGTAACATCAACTCCACAATGTAATAAAAGAAAACAAGTTACTTACCTGTAACTTTGGTTCCCCAGTATTGGTAACTTTCATAGATTCCCATGCTTTGTATCATTCCCGTCGTCGGAATGGGAGCCTCGGTAGTATCACAACCATAGAAACAAAAGAGAAAAAATAGGCCTAGGCCTCATCTTCTTTTGTATCCTATCACCCTCTTTGTGTAAAAGAGACCAAACTTTTGTCAGGACCAATCAGAGCAGCCTCACCCCCTAGAACCTTCCTGAGAGAGCTCAGAGCCTCAGATTTTTGTAGCCGTTGTGCAAACCGCCACTATCTCTGTCAAAAAACTGAGCTTTTCCAGGGGAGGAGGGTGGGCATATGGGAATCTATGAAAGTTACCAATACTGGGGAACCAAAGTTACAGGTAAGTAACTTGTTTTCTTGCCCCAGTATTGGAACTTTCATAGATTCCCATGCTTTGTATCAGAGTAGCTAGCAGTAATACCCAAGACACATTTTGTAGATACATGGCATCACATAACCATAAAGCATATAAACCTATAGCATAGCAAACAAGAAACAAAATGTGCTCACCAGGATGGAGGGCTTGTAGGGAAAGCTCACCTCTCAATGGAAAAGATTCCGCAGAACTGCTTGACCAACAGCCGCGTCGTCTCGTCCTGCAGACTCCAGGCAGTAGTGCTTCGTGAAGGTATGTGTACTGCTCCAGGTTGCTGCCCTGCATATGTCCTTAATGGCGACTCCAGAGAAAAGAGCCACCGACGATGCAACAGACCTTGTGGAATGTGCACGGACTTTTCTGTCCAAAGGCTTGCCCGCCTCCTGATGGTAGAATTGAATCGCACTGGAGATCCAGCGGGAAATGCCACTCTTTGCCAAAGGACACCCCTTCCGTGGTGCGCTGTAGGACACAAACAATTGGGATGATTTCCGAAAGGGTCGTGTGCGCTCTAAGTAGAATTTTAAGCATCTTTGAACGTCCAAAGAATGTAATGTGCGTTCCGCAGGCGTTGAAGGGAGCGGAAAGAAAGACTTTAAAATCAAAGGTTCATTCAAGTGGAACTCAGACGGCACCTTTGGAATAAATTTTGGGTTGGTGCGAAGGATAAGCACATCTTTTTTGAATTGCAGGAATGGATGCACTATGGAGAGGGCTTGAAGCTCACTCACTCTTCTCGCTGATGTTAGAGCTAAGAGGAGGGCAAGTTTCCAAAACAGGAATTTCAAGTCCGCCTTGTGCACCGGCTCAAACAGAGCTTTCATGAGTTGAGCCAGGACAAGATTGAGTTGCCAAACTGGTGGAGGAGGGCGAACAGGAGCATACATTCGAAACAAGCCTTTTAAGAATTGTTTAATAATCCTAGAGGACCATAAGGAAGGGCCTAAAGAACTGCGCCTAAACCTCGATATGGCTGCAAGATGTACCTTAACAGATGAATGCGCCAACCCAGACTTTGCCAATGATAGTATATATGGCAAAAGTTGATGAGGCAGAGATTTATAAGGATGGAGATCTTGTCTCCGACACCACAGGCAGAACCTCTTCCATTTAGCCTTGTAAGTTTTATTAGTGCTCGGTACTCGAGCTTGGGACAAAACATCTCTACATTCCTGGGAGAGATTCAGATGACGGAACTCTCTGTGTTCAGGAGCCACGCTGTCATGTGCAGTGATTTCGGATCCGGATGGTAAACTTGTCCTTGATTCCTCGACAATAGGGAAGGAATTGGTCGCAAGCGAATCGGATGAGTTTGGGAGAGTAGAAGGAGTGTACCAAAATTGCCGGGGCCAAGCTGGTGCAATGAGAATCATCTTGCATGGCTCCGCTTTCATTTTCCTGAGTATTCGAGGAATGAGGGGAATTGGCGTAAAAGCGTAAAAGAATGCACTGTACCAGGCCATCCAAAGGGCGTTCCCCAGAGATCCCTGATGGTGAACTTTGCTTGCGTAAAACCGGCATTTGGCGTTCACCAGAGAGGCAAAAAGGTTGATGGTTGGTGTCCCCCAGACTGAAAACACACTCTCCAGAATGGACTGATTCAACTCCCATTCGTGATTCACCTCTGTCTGGCGACTCAGGGCATCCGCCTTGACATTGAGAGAACCTGCCAGATGTTCGGCTCTCAAGCTGATGTTGTGTAGAATCGCGTAATCCCAGATCCTCTGAGCTTCTTTGGACAGAGTTTGCGATCTCGTTCCTCCTTGCTTGTTGACGTAGTGCATGGCCGTCGTATTGTCCGTCCGGACCAGCACTGTATGATTTCGGACTCTGGGAAGGAAAGCCTGCAAAGCCAAACGAATGGCCGCTAGCTCCAAAAAATTATATGGCACTGACGCTGTTCTGGACTCCAGTGCCCGCTGACTTGAAGCTCTCGGAGCACCGCTCCCCAGCCTTCCAAAGAGGCATCCGTTGTCATGATCAGAGGGGATGGTGAAACTCTGAACGTCAGACCCTGTGCGATATTGTCCCGCACTAGCCTACCATTTGCATGCCTTTCTCATTTCTGGTGTCACCAACACCTTGTCATTGAATGATCCCTCTGCTTGGCACCATTGTTTGTCTAGTTCTTCCTGCAGAGGACGCATTCGCAGCCTGCAATGAGGTATTAATGGTATGCAGGATGACATCGACCCGAGCAGGGACTTGTATTGTCTGACTGAAAGGCATTTCTTGTGGAACAGTTGGCGAGCCGATATGATCAACTTCTGTTGACATTCTTCTGAAGGACGAGCTGTGCATTGCGTTGTGTCTAAAATGGCCCCAAGGAACCTTGTGGATCTGGAGGGCTGTAGAACTGACTTGTGTGTGTTCAATTGAAGGCCCAGGTGACTGAACAACTGAATGCAAGCCGAAACAGCTTGAGAGGTGTCCTTGAAAGATGGACTGTAGGTAGCAAGGACCCCCTGGTGAGGATAGATATCCTGGGACAGGGTAAATAGCATGTGAGAAATAAAAATCCCAGGCATACACTAAGAAAAATACACAATAGATACAACAAACAAACTAGCTCAGTAAGAGAAAATGTTCATATTTTAATTTGATAAAAAGGAGTCATAAAAATTAGACAAATTAATCGAAATTGATAAAAGTAATGATACATATGTATTCACAAAACAGATAAAAAAGTAGTCAAATGGCATCCAGTCAACGCGTTTCGGCATATGCAATATGCCTTCATCAGGACTTAAACCATCAACAAGTTCTGTAAAACATAAATATAACATAGTTTTACTATTATTGTAGTGCTAACATCACATGATTACTACTGAACTAGTTAAGAGTTTGTTACTGCATTCTATTGGTAAAAGTACAATCTTCATTCAAAGGTGATGATATACCGCTTTAATAGAACAACTGAACAGTAAAATAAACAGTTGAAGTACCTATGCTTATAAGTTGGTCTCTGAAACAAACATAAACTTATTTAGCAAATACTTCAAAATAGATAGGGAACAAGACATAATTGTTTCACTAGCATTGCAAATCAGTGTGATAGCTGATATTGAGGGACAACATTCACTTAATGCCCTTTGAAACAACTTTTGAAATAAGACGAATGTGCAAATGGGATATCTTGTATATTGAATATACCATTTAAAGAGGATTGATTTTACGCCAATAGGCATTAGCATATGCCTTACTTTCATATCTATGTAGGTCTTGTCACAGATATAGAGACCCTTTTATATACAGATCAAAGTTGCTGAAAGCATATCCAACAGCTATATGCATATGTCTGTTCACAAACTTTTTAAAAAAAACTAATGCTGTAATATTTGCTAAAACAGAGAACAGTAAAGGTAGAGGTCAAGATGAAAAAAAGGGACAGAGAAATGAAGTACTAGTAGAGTAGTGCATTTATTGAGAAGGGGTATTTATTATTTCACTAACGTATGTTGGATAGGTTGATCTACACTGAATGGAGTGCTATTTTATGTAAACAGGGAAATAGTGCGATCCTATTTAATAGATGGAAGCCTAATATCTATACACAGAATTGGAATGTTCTTACCTATTGTATTTATACGTAAGCAGCGTACGGGGGTGTACTGCTGGCCTCTCTTATATTCATCCAATAGTTTAAAAGCAGGGTAAAAAAGACCTTAAATAAAATTATAAAATTAGATTAGTTCACATCTTAATAATGGAGCTGGAATGGCTTAAAAAGGAATTCCTTTTACGTTCTTACCCTAAGAGTCGATTTTATGAATCCAAAAGAGGTGATTACGGACACTCAATTGAGAGGTACCATACTCTATAAAGATAAGGTAATGGTTACCTATCTAGGGAGAGAAAAAGGATCCACAGTGTAAAATGATACAGAGTAAAAAAAGGCTCATATAAGAGATTCGCATGTATCAGGCTTACCTACGGTAAAATTACAGAAGCTTATGGATAAGAATAACCATTGTGTGCAGGGGCTGTGGTTAGCGAGAACTTGTTCCCAGATTCACAGGAGACGGAAATACTCCTGATGGAAAAAATAATTTCCCTTATTAAATGTAAAGACACTAATTAGTGCGTGATCAGAAATAAATAAACTGCACAGGAATAACTGGTCGAGGTGTACCTTTTCAGGAAATGGTTAGGGCGCTAGGACGCCTCGCTAATCAACAGTGTGTATTTTAGAGCAACGTGGTTGTTGCGCCGACTCGCTGTGAACAGGGTTAAATTTCAAAAAAGAAGGAGGGAAGCCCTTCAATGCGCTCGTAGTCCCTATAAGATAAAGAATGGAACAGTTTAATATAATGTGCAGCATAACTACGGAGAGCCGTCAATATACTAAGGAATGCAGACGCTTACCATAAGCGCTGCAAGCAAATGGCTACTTCCAGGGAAGACTGAATATGGATACACGCGGGAGATAGCCCTTCTTAGCGCGTTCAGTTCCTGTTAGAAAAAAGGAACGTTTTAATATCAAAGGTGCCAAAGAAGTAAGCAAACTTAGGCTATCCTAACCGGGCTCTAAGGAGACTTACCGAGATCGCTGTGAGGAACAAGCTGCATCCGGGGTTCTGCCAACAGGTCAAGCTGTAAACACGAACGGCTCTGATTGGAAGTAATGGGTGTGCTTTTATATGCGTGTTTTCAATTCGGTGAGCTGTCACCTGTTTTTCTTAAAGAGACAACGCATTTGAATGGTGCAATCTCTTTATAGTGATAGCACTGGCAGCTTAAAGATGTTGAGAAAAAGGATAGAATCAGCGTTCTAGATAGGAAAATGAGCGGGTGCTCATACCAGATAAAGTACTTTTATTTGGACTCCGTAATCTGCACCTAATTAAAGCAGGAAGTTACTCTAAATATATTAAGTGTATAAACCAATGTAGAAGCACACTATATGTAAATAATTATTAATGCTACGTGGGAGCCATAACCAGGTTCTAGTTACTAGATTCATTCAGGCTGTGGTATTTAAAGAATGGCATTCTCCCAGGGCAATTCATTGTTGAGGCCCTGGCTGAACGTCTTAAGGGAGAAGATCCAAAAGACTTCTCGTTTCTTTCGTATCTTTTCTCCTCCCTTACTATTGGGAACATTGATCTTCTCTAATATGCGCCAACGTAGATCAGATGGAGCATGTTTAAAGTCATTGAAATGTGTAACTAGGGGTGCTGAAAACTTTTTGGTGTTAATGGCTGACTTGTGTTCTGTCAGCCGGGTTTTTATGGATCTGGCAGTTTCGCCCACATATCCCAAATTGCAAGGACATAGGAGCAAATAGATGACGTTGCTGGTGTTACACGTCCATAAATCATTGGCTTTGATGTTATAACCATTTAACTGAAAAGATTCTCCTACTATAATATTACTGCAAAATTGGCAGGAGCCACATCTAGAGGTACCTTTCAAAGGATTGGTCCCTTGTATAGATTTTTGTATAAAGGGGCGTTTTTCAAAGGTGCCTATGTGTCTAGATCTTACAATGAAATCCTTGAGGTTTTTATTTCTGCGATGGGCAAACATCGGTTTCTTCAACTTGGGTTTTGAGGGCTCTATGTTTAGCAAGTGCCAATTCGCATTTACTATCTGTCTAATGGTGGCATTCATAGTGGAATGTCGTGTGACACACACTAATTTAGTCTCCTGATTATCATTTTTAGGTTTCAAAAGTGCATCCCGGTCGTAAAATCTAGCTCTCTTGTAGGCTTGTCGGACTAATCGATGGGGATAACCCCTATCAATGAATTTCTTCTTCATTGTTTCTGATTGGGTATCGTAGTCCTTGATGTTTGTACAGTTACGTCTTATTCTGAGAAACTGTGAAAAGGGTATTCCATCCTTTTGGCTCCTAGGATGGTAACTCGAGAAGTGGAGCAAGGTGTTTCTTGAAGTGGGTTTAGTATATAGATCCACTTCTAGTTTTTTGTTTTCATTCCTGATAAATATATCCAGGAATTCAACCTTGGTAGCATTAAATTTGGCAGTGAAATGCAGATTTTCATCTGCAAGATTTATCCACTCCAAGAATTCCACAAGGGTCTGTTCCCCACTGGTCCAGATGAAAAAAATATCATCAATATACCTGTGCCAGTGGGAAACAGACTCGTAGAAAGGGGCCATCTCATTGTAAATATTACGTGCCTCAAAAAAAAAAAGCCTTGACGAGCCAGTCGTCCAAATAAGGGAAAACCTCCAGGGATTGTTTCCGTAGAAAAGCTGCTACTGGTGCCAACACTTTGATGAATACCTGAGGTGCAGACCGAAGGCCAAACGGAAGCACCTTGAATTGGAAATGGCTCTTTCCCACTGTGAATCGCAGATATTGTCTGTGAGCTGGGTGTACTGGAATGTGGAAATACGCATCTTCTAAATCCAGACGCCAAATAGTCGCCTGGGTTCAAAAGAGGAAGAATTTCTTGGAGAGTGACCATCCTGAAAGAGAGTTTGATGAGATAAGTGTTGAGCTCTCGCAGGTCTAGAATGGGGCGCCAAGTCTCTGCCGTCTTCCGAACCAGGAAGAACCTGGAATAAAAACCTCTGCCCCTCTGAGAGAGAGGTACCGGTTCTATTGCCCCCTTGAGGAACAATTGGTGGGCTTCGAGGTGGAGCAGTCCCAGATGTTTTGTGCGGGTGGCGCCCGTAGCTCTCGTTGGAGGAAGGTCTTGGAACTCCAACATATGGCCACTCTGAACAATATTCAGGACCCACTGGTCCGATGTTATACACTTCCAGCTGTTCAGGCAAAATGATATCCTGCCCCCCACTGATGTGACTGGGAGGGAGGAACAGTAGGTAGAGCCAGGAGGCCACTATTGTCTCTTGGTGTTGTCGCGTCCCTGACGGTTCTGACGCCCTCGCGGAGGTTGACGAGAGTAAGACACCAATTGTCCGTGTCGTTGATTTGAATATTGAGTCTTATAAGATTGCGAAGACTGAGAGGAATATCTCTGTTGGGTGTTGCCTCTATATGAAGAGAAACCTCTGCCACGAGAGCCTTTAAATGGGACCTTACGGTAGTTGAGTGATCCCAAAGATTTCGCTGTGTCCGTATCCTTTTTAGGTCGAAGGCCTAAAAGGCTGCGCTTGCGCAGTCTTAGGCCGGAGATTTAATGAGTCTGAGTAGCGGGGAATGTCCCGCCTCCGTGCCCCCTCTCTCCTTGATTGGCTGGCTTCCTAAACGGAGGCCAGCCATTGGAGGAGAGATGCGTCACTCCAAACAAGCTCCGTCCTTTTCGGATTTGGGGGCGTAATTTTTGATGTTCTTTAGACAGTGACGTTGCCTGTCACTCAGAACTTCAAAACCACGCCCCCAAGTCCGAAATTTGCCGAAGGATCCTAAATGCCATTTTCCCTTGATCGTCTCTGCGAGAAGTCGCTGTTACCAAGCTCTTTGAACGCGTGAGTCTTTTGTTTTTTATCCCATTTGTAGGTCCAACAAGGCCCGTGGCGTTTCCCTGCAGCCGATTGCACCTCTGTGCACGGAGCGCTTCAGACGGGTATGTATGTTGCTGTTGTTCGTCTAAATGTAAGCCATTTTGTTTATTTTCGCTAATCTTATGTTTGTTATCTTTTTTGTAGGTCCAACATGGCCCTTGGCGTCTTCCTGCAGCGATGTGCACCGCTGTGCACGGAGTTGTTCCGACCCGCGGCTGTTTTGCAGATTGAGGTGAGCTATCTTTTCAATTGTTATAATCTTATGTTTCTTATCTTTTTTGTAGGTCCAACAAGGCCCGTGGCGTTTCCCTGCAGCCGATTGCACCACTGTGGACGAAGCGCTTCAGACGGGTATGTATGTTGCTGTTGTTCGTCTAAATGTAAGCCATTTTGTTTATTTTCGCTAATCTTATGTTTGTTATCTTTTTTGTAGGTCCAACATGGCCCTTGGCGTCTTCCTGCAGCGATGTGCACAGCTGTGCACGGAGCGGTTCCGACCCGCGGCTGTTTTGCAGATTGAGGTGAGCTATCTTTTCAATTTTAATAATCTTATGTTTCTTATCTTTTTTGTAGGTCCAACAAGGCCCGTGGCGTTTCCCTGCAGCCGATTGCACCGCTGTGCACGGAGCGCTTCAGACGGGTATGTATGTTGCTGTTGTTCGTCTAAATGTAAGCCATTTTGTTTATTTAGGCTAATCTTATGTTTGTTATCTTTTTTGTAGGTCCAACATGGCCCTTGGCGTCTTCCTGCAGCGATGTGCACCGCTGTGCACGGAGTGGTTCCGACCCGCGGCTGTTTTGCAGATTGAGGTGAGCTATCTTTTCAATTGTTATAATCTTATGTTTCTTATCTTTTTTGTAGGTCCAACAAGGCCCGTGGCGTTTCCCTGCAGCCGATTGCACCACTGTGGACGAAGCTGTTCAGACGGGTATGTATGTTGCTGTTGTTCGTCTAAATGTAAGCCATTTTGTTTATTTTGGCTAATCTTATGTTTGTTATCTTTTTTGTAGGTCCAACATGGCCCTTGGCGTCTTCCTGCAGCGATGTGCACAGCTGTGCACGGAGTGGTTCCGACCCGCGGCTGTTTTGCAGATTGAGGTGAGCTATCTTTTCAATTTTAATAATCTTATGTTTCTTATCTTTTTTGTAGGTCCAACAAGGCCCGTGGCGTTTCCCTGCAGCCGATTGCACCACTGTGGACGAAGCTGTTCAGACGGGTATGTATGTTGCTGTTGTTCGTCTAAATGTAAGCCATTTTGTTTATTTTCGCTAATCTTATGTTTGTTATCTTTTTTGTAGGTCCAACATGGCCCTTGGCGTCTTCCTGCAGCGATGTGCACAGCTGTGCACGGAGTGGTTCCGACCCGCGGCTGTTTTGCAGATTGAGGTGAGCTATCTTTTCAATTTTAATAATCTTATGTTTCTTATCTTTTTTGTAGGTCCAACAAGGCCCGTGGCGTTTCCCTGCAGCCGATTGCACCGCTGTGCACGGAGCGCTTCAGACGGGTATGTATGTTGCTGTTGTTCGTCTAAATGTAAGCCATTTTGTTTATTTTGGCTAATCTTATGTTTGTTATCTTTTTTGTAGGTCCAACATGGCCCTTGGCGTCTTCCTGCAGCGATGTGCACAGCTGTGCACGGAGCGGTTCCGACCCGCGGCTGTTTTGCAGATTGAGGTGAGCTATCTTTTCAATTTTAATAATCTTATGTTTCTTATCTTTTTTGTAGGTCCAACAAGGCCCGTGGCGTTTCCCTGCAGCCGATTGCACCGCTGTGCACGGAGCGCTTCAGACGGGTATGTATGTTGCTGTTGTTCGTCTAAATGTAAGCCATTTTGTTTATTTAGGCTAATCTTATGTTTGTTATCTTTTTTGTAGGTCCAACATGGCCCTTGGCGTCTTCCTGCAGCGATGTGCACCGCTGTGCACGGAGTGGTTCCGACCCGCGGCTGTTTTGCAGATTGAGGTGAGCTATCTTTTCAATTGTTATAATCTTATGTTTCTTATCTTTTTTGTAGGTCCAACAAGGCCCGTGGCGTTTCCCTGCAGCCGATTGCACCACTGTGGACGAAGCTGTTCAGACGGGTATGTATGTTGCTGTTGTTCGTCTAAATGTAAGCCATTTTGTTTATTTTGGCTAATCTTATGTTTGTTATCTTTTTTGTAGGTCCAACATGGCCCTTGGCGTCTTCCTGCAGCGATGTGCACAGCTGTGCACGGAGTGGTTCCGACCCGCGGCTGTTTTGCAGATTGAGGTGAGCTATCTTTTCAATTTTAATAATCTTATGTTTCTTATCTTTTTTGTAGGTCCAACAAGGCCCGTGGCGTTTCCCTGCAGCCGATTGCACCACTGTGGACGAAGCTGTTCAGACGGGTATGTATGTTGCTGTTGTTCGTCTAAATGTAAGCCATTTTGTTTATTTTCGCTAATCTTATGTTTGTTATCTTTTTTGTAGGTCCAACATGGCCCTTGGCGTCTTCCTGCAGCGATGTGCACAGCTGTGCACGGAGTGGTTCCGACCCGCGGCTGTTTTGCAGATTGAGGTGAGCTATCTTTTCAATTTTAATAATCTTATGTTTCTTATCTTTTTTGTAGGTCCAACAAGGCCCGTGGCGTTTCCCTGCAGCCGATTGCACCGCTGTGCACGGAGCGCTTCAGACGGGTATGTATGTTGCTGTTGTTCGTCTAAATGTAAGCCATTTTGTTTATTTTGGCTAATCTTATGTTTGTTATCTTTTTTGTAGGTCCAACATGGCCCTTGGCGTCTTCCTGCAGCGATGTGCACAGCTGTGCACGGAGTGGTTCCGACCCGCGGCTGTTTTGCAGATTGAGGTGAGCTATCTTTTCAATTGTTATAATCTTATGTTTCTTATCTTTTTTGTAGGTCCAACAAGGCCCGTGGCGTTTCCCTGCAGCCGATTGCACCACTGTGGACGAAGCTGTTCAGACGGGTATGTATGTTGCTGTTGTTCGTCTAAATGTAAGCCATTTTGTTTATTTTCGCTAATCTTATGTTTGTTATCTTTTTTGTAGGTCCAACATGGCCCTTGGCGTCTTCCTGCAGCGATGTGCACAGCTGTGCACGGAGCGGTTCCGACCCGCGGCTGTTTTGCAGATTGAGGTGAGCTATCTTTTCAATTTTAATAATCTTATGTTTCTTATCTTTTTTGTAGGTCCAACAAGGCCCGTGGCGTTTCCCTGCAGCCGATTGCACCGCTGTGCACGGAGCGCTTCAGACGGGTATGTATGTTGCTGTTGTTCGTCTAAATGTAAGCCATTTTGTTTATTTAGGCTAATCTTATGTTTGTTATCTTTTTTGTAGGTCCAACATGGCCCTTGGCGTCTTCCTGCAGCGATGTGCACAGCTGTGCACAGAGTGGTTCCGACCCGCGGCTGTTTTGCAGATTGAGGTGAGCTATCTTTTCAATTGTTATAATCTTATGTTTGTTATCTTTTTTGTAGGTCCAACATGGCCCTTGGCGTCTTCCTGCTGGGATGTGCACAGCTGTGCACGGAGTGGTTCCGACCCGCGGCTGTTTTGCAGATTGAGGTGAGCTATCTTTTCAATTTTAATAATCTTATGTTTCTTATCTTTTTTGTAGGTCCAACATGGCCCTTGGCGTCTTCCTGCAGCGATGTGCACAGCTGTGCATGGAGCGGTTCCGACCCGCGGCTGTTTTGCAGATTGAGGTGAGCTATCTTTTCAATTGTTATAATCTTATGTTTCTTATCTTTTTTGTAGGTCCAACAAGGCCCGTGGCGTTTCCCTGCAGCCGATTGCACCACTGTGGACGAAGCTGTTCAGACGGGTATGTATGTTGCTGTTGTTCGTCTAAATGTAAGCCATTTTGTTTATTTTGGCTAATCTTATGTTTGTTATCTTTTTTGTAGGTCCAACATGGCCCTTGGCGTCTTCCTGCAGCGATGTGCACAGCTGTGCACGGAGTGGTTCCGACCCGCGGCTGTTTTGCAGATTGAGGTGAGCTATCTTTTCAATTTTAATAATCTTATGTTTCTTATCTTTTTTGTAGGTCCAACAAGGCCCGTGGCGTTTCCCTGCAGCCGATTGCACCACTGTGGACGAAGCTGTTCAGACGGGTATGTATGTTGCTGTTGTTCGTCTAAATGTAAGCCATTTTGTTTATTTTCGCTAATCTTATGTTTGTTATCTTTTTTGTAGGTCCAACATGGCCCTTGGCGTCTTCCTGCAGCGATGTGCACAGCTGTGCACGGAGTGGTTCCGACCCGCGGCTGTTTTGCAGATTGAGGTGAGCTATCTTTTCAATTTTAATAATCTTATGTTTCTTATCTTTTTTGTAGGTCCAACAAGGCCCGTGGCGTTTCCCTGCAGCCGATTGCACCACTGTGGACGAAGCTGTTCAGACGGGTATGTATGTTGCTGTTGTTTTCGTCTAAATGTAAGCCATTTTGTTTATTTTGGCTAATCTTATGTTTGTTATCTTTTTTGTAGGTCCAACATGGCCCTTGGCGTCTTCCTGCAGCGATGTGCACAGCTGTGCATGGAGCGGTTCCGACCCGCGGCTGTTTTGCAGATTGAGGTGAGCTATCTTTTCAATTTTAATAATCTTATGTTTCTTATCTTTTTTGTAGGTCCAACAAGGCCCGTGGCGTTTCCCTGCAGCCGATTGCACCGCTGTGCACGGAGCGCTTCAGACGGGTATGTATGTTGCTGTTGTTCGTCTAAATGTAAGCCATTTTGTTTATTTTGGCTAATCTTATGTTTGTTATCTTTTTTGTAGGTCCAACATGGCCCTTGGCGTCTTCCTGCAGCGATGTGCACAGCTGTGCATGGAGCAGTTCAGACGGGTATGTATGTTGCTGTTGTTTTCGTCTAAATGTAAGCCATTTTGTTTATTTAGGCTAATCTTATGTTTCTTATTTTTTTTCTAGGTCCAACATGGTCCGTCGAGACTCCCTTTAGCCGCACGCAGTTTTTCAGACAGGTATGTATTTTTTTTTGTTTTGGATCCAAGTAAGGCATCTTTTTATAGTAGCTAATGTTATGTTTTTTCTCCTATGTTTAGGTATAACATGGTCGATGTATGTTATTGTTGTTTTTATTTACAGGTAAACCAGTTTTTGATTTTTAGGCTCATCTTATGTTTATTTTCTTTTTTCTATGTTTAACATGGTCCCTGGATTCTTCCTGCAGCCATGTGCATCGGTAAGCACGGAGTGGTTCCGATCCGAGGCTCCTGCGACATACAGGTACGTTATTAGAGGTACGTTATTTCTTTAGAAATATTTGTATCTAACTTTTTTTTATATTGTGTGTTATTTATTGTATTAAATGATAACTGTTATTTCATTGGGTAAAATTTTTTTTGCGATATTTCTACTTTATTTGTTTGACGAAAGTGCTATTAGTAAATGAATACGGGGAGTACTTTATTTTAATACGGCATGGGCGGGGCACGTTTATTCACGTTAACGTCATTTCCCGATCTCGTCTGGAAAGTTCTACAGGTAAGTGAGCAACTTTTGTCTGTTGATGTAATGTATTAATTATTTATTGTTACATTTACCGTTTTCATTTACAGGTAAGCCATGTTTTTTTTTTTTAGGCTCATCTTATGTTTCTTATCTTTTTTTCTAGGTCCAACATGGTCCGTCGAGACTCCCTTCAGCCGCACGCAGTTTTTCAGACAGGTATGTATGTTTTTTTTGTTTTGGATCCAAGTAAGGCATCTTTTTATAGTAGCTAATGTTATGTTTTTTCTCTTATGTTTAGGTATAACATGGTCGATGTATGTTATTGTTGTTTTTATTTACAGGTAAACCAGTTTTTGATTTTTAGGCTCATCTTATGTTTATTTTCTTTTTTCTATGTTTAACATGGTCCCTGGATTCTTCCTGCAGCCATGTGCACCGGTAAGCACGGAGTCGTTCCGATCCGAGGCTCCTGCGACATACAGGTACGTTATTAGAGGTACGTTATTTCTTTAGAAATATTTGTATCTAACTTTTTATTATATTGTGTGTTATTTATTGTATTAAATGATAACTGTTATTTCATTGGGTAAAATTTTTTTTGCGATATTTGTACTTTATTTGTTTGACGAAAGTGCTATTAGTAAATGAATACGGGGAGTACTTTATTTTAATACGGCATGGGCGGGGCACGTTTATTCACGTTAACGTCATTTCCCGATCTCGTCTGGAAAGTTCTACAGGTAAGCGAGCAACTTTTGTCTGTTGATGTAATGTGATGTAATGTATTAATTATTTATTGTTACATCTACCGTTTTCATTTACAGGTAAGCCATTTTTTTTTTATTTTAGCCTCATCTTATGTTTCTTATCTTTTTTCTAGGTCCTACATGGCCCGTGACGTCACCCTGCAGGGATGTGCACCGCTGTGCACGGAGTTGTTCCGATCCGAGGCTCTTTTGGAGTTTGAGGTCATCTATCGTTTCTATTGCAATAATCTTATGTTTGTTTCTGTCTTTTGTAGGTTCCACATGGTCCGTGGCGTTTCCCTGCAGACAGGTATGTATGTTGGTTTTTTTTTTAGGATCCAAGTAAGGCATCTTTGTATTGTAGCTAATGTTATGTTTTTTCTCTTATGTTTAGGTCTAATATGGTCAATGTATGTTGTTGTTGTTTTCCTTTACAAGTAAGCCAGGTTTGTTTTTTTAGGCTAATGTTATGTTTATTTTCTTTTTTTCTAGGTCCAACATGGCCGGTGGCGTCGCCCTGCAGCGATGTGCACCGCTGTGCATGGAGCGGTTTCGATCCGAGGCTCCTGCGACATAAAAGTACGTTATTTCTTAAAAAATAATCGTATCTGCTTTTTTTATGATATTGTGTTATTTATTGTATTGCCTAATAGCTGTCATTTCATTTGTTAAAAAAATGTTTGCGATATTTACATTTTTTATTTGTTTGACGAAAGTGCTATTAATAATTGAATAGGGGGAGTACTTGATTTTAATACGGCATGGGCGGGGCACGTTTATTCACGTTAACGTCATTTCCCGATCTCGTCTGGAAAGTTCTACAGGTAAGCGAGCAACTTTTGTCTGTTGATGTAATGTATTAATTATTTATTGTTACATTTACCGTTTTCATTTACAGGTAAGCCATGTTTTTTTTTTTTAGGCTCATCTTATGTTTCTTATCTTTTTTCTAGGTCCAACATGGTCCGTCGAGACTCCCTTCAGCCGCACGCAGTTTTTCAGACAGGTAAAGTGGTGCTAGAGGTGATAAATGACCCACCCAGTGCCCATCAGTCGTTGTGCCAACCAGAATATCCAGCTGCCACTCCATGTGCCCAGTGGCTCTAGTAGGGTGCACCTAGAACCTCTTTTCTGTGGTAGCGGGCCATGGCTGTTTTACAGTTAGTAATAATGCACATGACCTTTGTTGTCTTCCCTGTTTTCTTGCCCACACCTAAAACACTGATGCCCAGCTACACCCGCAGACATCTCTGGAGAAGACATCACTCAGTGCCAAACTTACCCCTAGATGTGGGCAACCTGATGCAGGCTGAACAGCAGAAAGCAAGCTGTGCTGAGCCCACAAAGGAAGGCACACTGCAAGGAGAGCTGCTCTCCATTCCAACTTTAGATGTTGCCTTGCTGGCCATCTCTGCGCTCAAACTTGTGTCTTGAAAAAAAGAACAAAAACAATTTTTGTTGCGAAGCTTTTACAGCTCACCCCCCGCAGTTCCCTTCATTCCATCGAGGGGGAGTGGCAGGGCCGATACTGCCAAGCTTTCAGTGCCCGGCACTTCCGGTCAAAGGCTTCGCACCTGCACTTCTAAGCAGATCTGCTGCACTAGACCCATCACTTCTCAGCAGGTCTTGCATACTAGTACCTGCACTTCTCAGCTTCATTGGTATGCTAGCTCCTGCATTTCTCAGCAGATCTGTGTACTGTCACGAGCACTTCTCAGCAGACCTCGCATACTAGCAGCCGCACTTCTCATTGCATTTGCTTTCCCTCTTTCGCACGTAAGCACTTCTCAAAACAGGGCTGCTGCTCTTCTAATGGACGATGTAAAGTACATTCTAAGCAGGGTTGCTTCTCTTCTAATGGGACAGTGTAAACATAATTCTAAGCAGGGCTGCTACTCTTCTATCGGGACTGTGTAAACAAGCTCATAAGCAGGGCTGCTAGTCTTCTAATGGGACTGTGTAAACAAGCTTCTAAGCACGGCTGCTGCAGTAGTAGTTTATACAGGGCTTCAAGAGGTGCGGGGCTCGCCATTCGCAGACCTGTTAAAAATTAAAAACCAGCGCTGAAATACCGCCCTTCTTGACACTATGACTATAGTCATGTGACCCGAGTCTAGGCCTGGCCCAGAAGACTCTCTGAGGAGGCTGTGTGATGCTGCGGTGGCTCGAGCTCCTGCAGCTTTGAGAAGTAAGTGGGAGTCGTGGGGTGCTGCAATGAAGCCTGTGCGTGTGTGATTATGTAATTCCAAAAGAGAGCGCACTATCGGCAGATGTCACAGTGGGTGCCGGTCGGGTACAAAAATCACTGTAATTCACAGAAGTTTTGTAGTGTCCTGGCATGCCTGCATGTTGCTCTATTGCTAATTTATTATTTACCATGTTTGAAACTGTTCTTGTCTGCCTAATTGGGGTGAAAGGTGAAGTGGGCCTCTTTCGATTAGAACGTAGCATTTTCCCTTCCATTTCTGCTTTTGGCCATCTCTCTCCTCCAATCTCAACCATACCCATTCTTTTTATTATCTCTTTCCCTCTCACCTCCTTTTGTCTACCTCCTCCACTCTCCCTGCTCCCATTGTCGCTCTCCTCCTCTCTCTCCATTTTTTCTCTTCTTCCTTCGCTTTTTCCTTCTGATCCCTTTACCTCCACCTTTTTTGTGCTAAAAGAATGATAATACCTGTAATCAAGTGTGTGTATCCGTGCCTTCCTTTAAGTTCGCTGTGCTGGCTCTCCTGCCCCCTGGCTGTGCTTGCTCCCCTGCCCCCTGGCTGAGCTTGCTCCCCTGCACACTGGCTGTGCTTGCTCCCCTGCCCCCTCGCTCTGCTTGCTCTCCTGTGTGTGTGGCTCTGGGTGTTTGTGTGGGCTCTGGGTGTGTGTGTGGGCTCTGGGTGTGTGTGTGGGCTCTGGGTGTGTGTGTGGGCTCTGGGTGTGTGTGTGTGGGCTCTGGGTGTGTGTGTGTGGGCTCTGGGTGTGTGTGTGTGGGCTCTGGGTGTGTGCGGGGGGCTCTGGGTGTGTGCGGGGGGCTCTGGGTGTGTGCGGGGGGCTCTGGGTGTGTGTGTGTGGGGCTCTGGGTGTGTGGGTGTGTGTGTCTCTGGGTGTGTGGGTGTGTGTGTGGCTCTTGGTGTGTGGGTGTGTGTGTGGCTCTGGGTGTGTGGGTGTGTGTGTGGGGCTCTGGGTGTGTGTGTGGGGCTCTGGGTGTGTGTGTGGTGGTCTCTGGGTGTGTGTGTGGTGGTCTCTGGGTGTGTGTGTGGTGGGCTCTGGGTGTGTGTGTGGGGCGTTGGTTGTGTGTGTGGGGCGTTGGTTGTGTGTGTGGGGCGTTGGGTGTGTGTGGGGGGGCGTTGGGTGTGTGTGGAGGCTCTGTGTGTGCGGCTCTGTATGTGTGTGTGGGTGGCTTTGTGTGTGTGGCTCTGTGTGGGTGTAAATGCAATAGGTCCTGCATTTGCGAGCGATTACGCTATTGGCATTGTAAATGACAATGCCATTTATTTAACGATTAAGCTATTGGCAATGTAAATGACAATGCCATTTATTTTTTGTAGGTGGCTCTATGTGTGGATAGCTTTTTTTGTAGGTGGCTCTATATGTGGGTGGCTCTGTTTGTGTGTGGGTGGCTCTGTGATAATGACTCTGGGTGGCTCTGTGTGGGTGGCTCTGTGTGGGTGGCTCTGTATATGTGTGGCTCTGTGTGGGTGTAAAGGCAATAGGTCATGCATTTGCGAGCGATTAAGCTATTGGCATTGTAAATGACAATGCCATTTGTTTATGATTTAAAAAAAAAGTCATGAGCAATGCCAATAGCTCTACCTTTAATAATGCCGAGACCATTGCATTGTAAATGCTTGTTTATATTCTGCAGGGTATCATCAACATGCTTACCAAAGAGCATCTCTCCATCAAATGGGAGGTCCAGGATCTTATTTTGGACCTCCTGACGAAACCAGGTGGCTCTCAACCAACCTTGGCGACGAAGCACAGCTGACCCTGCCAATGCTCGAAAAGCTGTGGACGCTATAGTAGGAAGGTGGATATCTGACTATGGTTGCCCCCAACTTTCTGCCTGGTGTTTAGCTGGTTTTTCGACTTAGTTGACCTGGGGCTCTGCTATTCAGGACCCCAGGCCCACTGCTCTATCTGTAAAATGGATTCCATGTACTCTAGGTACATATCTAATTGGATACTGAGTCACCTTATCAGCCCCTGTACAGTGTATCTTAGGTACCCAGGGCATAGGTGCACCCAGGGCCTACCAGGGGCTGCAGCATGTATTATGCCACCCCTGGCTGACCATCCAAATCTGACACAACTGGCTGATCAATCAGCTGGGGCAAGGTGGTGTAATCACCCTTTGCTGTAGATATAGTATCTCTATATCTAACCCTAAAATGGACACATATACTCCTATAAGTCACTCCTATGGCAGGCCTTAACAATCCTGGAGGCAGAGTGCTTGGAATTATGTGAGATAGTGCTCTGGCATGAGCTGAGCCTGTCTGCAGCCTTCGGAACCAAGTCCTTTAGCTGTTTCCATGATAACGCTATACCATATACTCTTAAGTGCATTATAATCCTCGCGGTTATTGCTAACTTTGGCATAGCATTATCAAAACATGTCGAGTAAGGTGTCATACGAATTGGAATACTTCCCCCTCGCCAGTTCTGGCGACGGGGGTAGCATTCCACCCTTTTAGAGGGACACGCCATGTACCTAACTGTGAACCCCGGTTAAAGTTAACCCGAGCCTCAGCATCACAAAATGGATGCTGCCACCACAGACACAAGTCTGACCTCCTGCTGCTGGGAGTCCTTCCAGCGAGGGAGGCTTGGACAAAGGGTTTCCTGCCTTGGGAGGTGCTAGCACCACCCCAGACAAGATTTTGTGTATTGGGTAGGACAGGGCTGAAAGGAATGAGACATTCCTGGGGCACACAAGGTGTCCCTGTGCATACACCGGTCTCAACCAGTTCCTGGGGCTCTCCAGCCCCAGCTCTGGCGAAAGACCGGACAAAGGATAGGGGGTGTAACAACCCCCCCTTCCTGGTCCCACCCATAGGAGGGACCTAGTCGTAGTACAGCCCCCTTTAGCAGGATAAAGGTAGGAGCTGGTCCCATTCCAAGTTAGATTAATCCTGAACTGAAACTCTACAAGAAGAAACTCTGGACTTCGACTTTCTGCCAAGAAGACTGAAGAAATCTCCCTTGTGGGCAAGGATTGTCCACCCTGCACAAGCAGGCACCATCAGTGTCCAGCGGCTTCCCTTTTGTCGTCTTCCCTTGAGGATCCAGACTTCAGAGTCTGACGAGACCCGGATTCCCAGACCTCTCCGACCTCTACCTACATCTGCAGCACAGCTGAGATCCGTGGGTGCGACGAGACACGTGAGACATGCCATCTTGGAAGAAGCAGCACTTCGCTCCAGCACGACTTCTGAGGTAACCTTGACCAAGTGCTTTGGGGACTGAGAAGCCCCGACCCCGAGCAGCTCCTGCACCGAAGACCAGCCCTCCAGCATCCACGAGATCTGCGTGGGGCCCTTCTGCCTGTTTGCTGCTCGACGCGTTGTCTGGTTACTTGCCGGCTGGCTAGTGACCTCCTAGACGACGAACCTTGAAATCCAATCCACTCTTTCATGTTCAGTGTTAGAACTGCAGGAACTTAAAGAGGCAGAAGGAATGGGCTTATGCATAAATATCAATGATACCTTCACCTTTGCTGGGGCATTAATATATAGACCACCAGGATCCTGTAAAGGCTTCTTGGAAACAGTGGGAGGAACACTTAGCCCTTTGGTACTAAAGTACTCTAATTTCACGGTCCTAGGGGATGTAAATATTCACCTAGAGAACAGATTTGATAATGCGACTGCATCTTTTAGGGAGACCATGGAAGTTCTTGGCTTAGTTATTAATGGTAACCAGCCCACTCACGATGCAGGACATATGCTTGACTGCATCGCGACTAACCTAAGATGCGAACATCCAAAACCTCAGGTATGGACAGGCCATGCACTCATACCGTTTACTCTCACGCTTGAACATAATATGAAATGTAAAAATCTCGATCAACGAAGTCAGTCCACCCATGAAGAGTGGAAGGAACTAATGGCCCACCCAGACCTTGCCAGACTGGCAATGGAATGTAGACCTAATAAGATAGGATCATTGAATACTGACCCCAATACGTTCAAGGAATGGATGAATGTGCTAAAAGGAATGGGAGGGCAGGGAAATATCAGGAAGACCAAAGGGAAAAAAAAGAAGCAGTCCACCCCATGGTTTAACCAGGATCTTAAAATAAGACAAGGAGAACTGCGCAGAGCGGAGCGCAGATGGAGTAAGAACTACTGCATGATAGAACGCACCAAATACAATGCTACAAAGAAAAAATACCATGAACATATTAAGTTGGCAAAAAAAAATTATTATCGCAAGTCGGTTGAGGCTGCAAACAACAAACAGAAAGTCATCTTCAACATTGTCAGAGGATTTAATAAACCTGACTTTCTAACGCAAGAAATTCCCCCTTCAGAGACTCTGTGCGAGGCTATCGCCGAATACTTTGAAGGAAAAGTACATGGCCTGACAAAGGATTTTGCAATCCCTAGCCTGGCCGGTGATGAAGTTAATGGAAAGGAGAGACTGGTGGAGAAACAATTGGCGAGCTTCCAACCTGTCAGCTTAGAGGAATCCCGACGAGCTATACTCTGCACCAAATCAGGTTCTCCATTTGACCCCTGCCCTATTAAACTCCTGCATCTTATTATGGAGGTTACCAACCCAGTCATTAACGACATTGTAAATAGTTCCCTGGCCACAGCTAATGTCCCCCCAGAGTGGAAACTTGCAGCAGTGAGACCCCTGCAAAAGAAACAGCTCCCTGACCCCACTACACTATCCAATCTGCGTCCCATCTCACTACTTCCTGCTCTATGTAAAATCACAGAGTCTATGGTCAACCAACAACTGACCAGGTTCTTAGAAGAGAGTGAAGTATGGCATCCCAACCAGGTTGGTTTTTGAGCGCAGCACTCAACGGAGTCTGCTCTCCTGCATACCGCAGATACCATCCGTACCGCCCTAGACCAAGGGAAGAAGGCCGTCCTGATTTTATTAGACTTATCGGCGGCCTACGATACGGTCTCACATGTCATTCTGATAGACCGTCTGAAAACCTTTGGCATCACGGGTGTGGTACTTGAATGGCTCAAGAACTTCCTGAGTGGAAGGAGGCAGGTGGTGACGCTAGGAGAATTTCACTCTGGGGAGAGAAGACTCACGACAGGAGTACCTCAGGGCTCCAGTCTTAGCCCGACATTGTTTAATGTCTACACCGCACCCCTGATCAGTCTAATTGCATCGTTTGGCATAGAAGCTATAGCCTATGCCGACGACACGCAACTGATCCTGACTATGGATAAAGACAACCAGGTCTGGGAAGAGAAACTCAAGGGCTGCCTCACGGCAACCTTTGAATGGATGCGGTCTAACCATTTGAAATGCAACACCGGGAAGACGGAGATAATACCGATGGGCCCAAACAATGAATTCATACCCAGACTGTGGTGGCCTGAGAAAGCAGAAATAGCACCCAATACTGCCACCACGGCCCGCAATCTGGGAGTGACCTTTGATTGGAATTTGTCCTTTAAACAGCAGGCACTGAAAGTGGCAGGTATGTGCTTTGGTGTTATAAAGAGCTTGAGAAAGTTCTTCGACCTCCTTCCCTTGGAGGCCAGGAAAACAGTAGTGGTCGCACTGGTCACATCCCACCTTGATTATTGTAATGGACTATATGCAGGTACCAACAAGGAGGTTACCTATAGGCTCCAAATGGTGCCGAACTCGGCGGCCAAACTTTTATTAAAGTGGCCCAGGAGATCATCAGCGACGGAAGCCCTTAAGACTTTACATTGGCTACCTATCATTAAAAGAATTCTATTTAAAATCTTGCTCATCACCTTTAGGGCAATACATAAACTAGGACCGTTGTATTTCCGGAAAAAATTCATCAGATACCATCCAACTCGAACTCTCTGCTCGACCAACGCCAATCTTCTGGCAGTTCAATCATTCAGGCTTAAGACCCGCGGGGGCAAGTCCCTTGCAGTGCTAGGCACAAAATCCTGGAACACACTCCCCCCCACATAAGAGCCTTGGATAGAGAAACTGAATTCAGGAAACAACTAAAAACCTGGCTCTTTACACTACCTGACACCACTGCCAGATCCCTAGTGTAAGAATTCTATCTGATCAGCCATACAAGTGGGCGCCAAGATGCTCCTTGGAGCGATAGTTGCGCGTTATAAATAACCCCTTACATTACATTACATCTGCTGCTCTGGTTGCTCCAGACTCGCCCCTGCTTCCCTGCAAAGGAGAAACACCCCGGACCCTCCTGGTCCACTCCAGATGCCGTTTCCACTCACCGCGTGGGTTGCCTTTGCCAAGGCCTGTTGACTCCAAATCCGGATCCGACACCGCCGACAGCGAGAGCCTGCGTGGGACAGCTCGTGCCTCCATCCTGGTCATCGAAGACACCACCTGGTCCACGTGGCTGCAGAGACAAGCATCCACTCTTCACCTGATCGCGACGACGACATCTGGTTCCACTCCTGGTTCCACTCCAGTCACTGGCTAGTGACTTTGAACATTGTCCCCTCTGCTTTCAGGTTCTCCTCTTCACTGATCCACCCTTGGATCACACCGGACATCTTCCTCCTGGTCGCCTGCAGCATCTTTTCTTCCAGGCTCCATAGACTTCAACGCTGGAACCCGACATGACTTCGCACCTATGCACCCGCAGCCTGTGGGTGAGGTAACAAGAGCATTTCGGTGCTCAAGGGTAGATTGACTCTCCTAGTGTCCAGTTCCACAGTCGTTTTAGTCCTAACTAGTCAGGATTGTCCGTACTCACCTTTTACTTGAACTGTACTGTCCATAGACGTTGTTACGCATCTCGCGTGCGAGTTCACACTCTGCACACACGTTCCGTGGGCCTCCTATTACTTACCTACGGTTAGGGTAGCGTGGTCCCAACAATCCTACAGCCTCTGGACAGCTCCATTCCTTCTATCGACTTTCACATTCCACTTACTTAGTATATGGTTTGTTGTGCCCCTAGGGCAACATTGTAATTGTGCAACTTAAACGTATTTTTCTTAAGAGTCTTGTCATGTGCTTAGCCCTCTGATCTCATAAAGAGTTCAGAGGTGTTTGTTAGTTAATAAATATCTTGTTTATCTTCATAACTACCTGTGTGGTGTCCTTTCATTTGGTATTCAAGGGGTTATATTTGGTAAAACAGCTGGCTTCACATGCCAAAAGAGTTTAGCCTAAGACTGCTTTGTCCATGCTACCATTAGGATAGCTGGTCTATAAGGTTGACTTACAACCAATCACCATAAGGGTTGTTTGGACTGATACAAGGTGATCACTAGAACTAGTGAGCATCATATATCAGGCCAACTTCTCACATTGGTGTGCAGCGGTTGGGATTTGAGCTTGCTGTTGTTTTTACCAAATATAATCTTGAGATATCATTTGAAAGATCACATAAGGTACCATAGGTACATATAACAAAGCTTAGAAATACTCTGAGTTCTACTGAACCAGCTGTTGTAGTAGAAAGGGAGTAGCACACCCTGACTACAACTCTTAGCAAGGGATCAGTAGGAAAACCCATAGTGTAGGTAAGTGCACCACTTACACCTCACTAGAAAGGATGTCTATCACAGGAGAGAACACAGTGACTCCCCTTGTGGTTATTGGCCCTCCACAGGTCATTTCAAGATATGCAGCCCTTAGCTTCCAGGAGATGAGACAATTGTGTACCTCCAGGAAACTAAAACAGGGTTCAAACCCTACCCTTCCTTTTCTGATAGGTCTCTTAGAGACATATGATGCAAGGAGGGCTTCTAATCCAGGCCCCTCTGATCTTGTAGAAGGAAGCATACCCCCAGTAGAGGAGGACTCTAACCTCCCTGAAACTGAAGAAGTGGAGGAGGATGGAGACTCATCTGATGGAGAGGTAGACAATGGTCAGGTTAGAGTCAGCAGACTTACCAGGGCCAACTTAAGCATGCATGAGAATGGGACTGGGGGAGCCCCAGATCCATCCTCAAGCAGGCCTAACCTTGGGAATAGACGAGTTAGGTCTCGCTCCAGAGGCTCTAACAGATCTGTTCACACCCATGTCTCTCAGGCATCTTCTCAGAGAGGGATGACATCCCCTCAGAGAAGAGAGCATGAAGCTAAGATGAGGGAAGTGAATCTGAGGATTGAGAGGGAAGAACTTGCCCTTGCCAAAGAGAAACTTGCCTTTGCCAGAGAGCAGAAATTGAGTGGGTCAGAACCCACTGGTGGCAGCATTATCCCTAGAGATAAAGACAGGGGTTTTGATAACAGAAACCTGAGTAAAATAGTGCCCCTCTTTAAGGTAGGGGGTGACATCCACAAATGGATGACTGCTTTGGAGAGAGCCTGCAAAGTACAGCAGGTACCCCAAAGTCAGTGGGCAGCTATATTGTGGCTCTCCTTTGAAGGTAAAGGTAGAGATAAGCTCCTCACTGTTAGAGATGAGGATGCTGATGATTACCAAGTCCTGAAAAGTGCCTTGATTGATTGGTTTGGCCTAACTGCTTTGGAGAGGGCTTGCACTGTACAGTGTGCCCCCCAGAGTCAGTGGGCAGCTATCTTGTGGCTCTCCTTTGAAGGCAAAGGTAGAGATAAGCTCCTCACTACTAGAGTTGAGGATGCTAACAATTACCATTCCTGAAGAATACACTGGTTGATGGGTTTGGCTTAACAACTGAACAGTACAGGTTAATGTTCAGAGACACCCAGAAAACTCAAGCTCAGGATTGGACTGACTTTGTTGATTGTGCCACTAAGGCTTTGGAAGGCTGGCTACTGGGAAGTAAGGTTACTGACTTCACAGGATTGTATAATCTTATTATGAGAGAGCAACCAGGATTAGGCCAAAGAACCAGGGTGGTGACCAAAAGAAAGAATCAACCAAGCCTCAAGAGAAGGGTGGGAATAAATCTTCAGATCAAACCACATCAGGGTCCCAAAAATCCTCTGAAAATGGTGGGTCCCAGAATCCTTCCAATACCCAAAAGAAACCTTATTGCCATACCTGCAAACAGGTAGGCCATTTGAAAACTGACAGCAGTTGCCCAAAGGCATACAATAAGGAAAGTATTCCTCCAGGTAATACTCAAACACCTCCTGTTATTACTAGTAGTAATCCCCCAGGTGGTGGGAGTTCCCCCAAGAATTTGGTTGGGTATACTTGGGGAACTCAGGTGGACTCTGGCCTAACCAGGTCCCCTACTACAGATACTCTTGTCTGTGAGACTGGCATGGGGTTTGCCAACTTCACTGCTTGTCCCAACACTTTGGACAAGTACAGACAGGAGCCCCTCATCAATGGTCTAAAAGTTAAGGCCTATAGAGACACAGGGGCTAGCATCACCATGGTGACTGAGAGCTTAGTCCCCTCAAGGCAACTTATACCTGGAGCCACATACCAGGTGACCAACATTGATGGAGTACAGAGAAATCATCCCATGGCAGTGATCAATCTCAGCTAGGGAGGTGTCACTGGTCCCAAGAGAGTGAGTGGCAGTGATATCAAACTTGCCTGTAGATTGCCTACTGGGGAATGATTTAGATATCTCAGCCTGGGCTGAGGTAGAGCAAGAAATCCATTTTAAAATGGTAAACCTCCATGGTAAGGTTAGTGGGCTAGTGATGGCCACAGCCCCAGTCCAAGATGTCCTCCCTGAGCAGGTTAGGAGGGCTGTGCCAGTCTCAGCCCAATCTCAGACAGATTCCTTCCCTGAAAAGGTTAGCAGGGCTGTGATGGTAACAGCCCATACCGAGTCCCTTCCTGAAAAGGTTGGTGGGGTTGTGATGGCCACAGCCCAAACTCAGACAGATAATATTGTTGTGAAGCCTGAAACTATGGATCACTCCACTCAAACAGAGAGCATTGAGGAGGAAGAGAAATCTCCCTCCCACCAGACTTTAGGAAAGGATCAGCCTCCTCAGGGAACTGATCTTACCCCTTGTGAAGAAACTGCCCCAGAGGTAGAGGTAGTCAGGCCTAGCCTGGCAGAACCCCTGATGTCAGTGGACCCTTCCAAGGTGGGACCCAGTCTGGAGCAGGTAACCTGCCCCTCTCTACCCTGTCTCAGTCAGCCCAGGGCTGTAGAGGTCAGGGAGGCCAGCGGTGGACCCCAAAGAGCCCCCTGTCCAGAAGAACTCCCCAATCAGCAGATTAAGGGCACTGAAGCTAGCAGACCTAGCCAAGTGAAAATAAAACAAACTCCTGAGGGATCCCCCTTAAACTTAGTTAGGGACCTCCCACAGATGGACACTGTTGGGCACAGCCAAACCTGGGACCTGAGGGCCCCAAACCTGACCTGTACCTCCAGTAAGCCAAACAGAGGGACCCAGCCTCCACCTTTAGGTAGCCAGAGGTTGTCTCTGAGAGCACACTGCAATTCAGTCCTGGAAAGAAAGGCATATATGGTGGATAGTGATTGGAGGAAGTTGAGCCCAACATTAGTGGAGTCTCACTTCAGTACTCCATCCCAACACCAGCCTTTTACTTTGCCAAAACACACCACAGGTAGAGATTCCCTATGGTGGAGACCCTCAGATACCCTTAGGGTGAGGGATTGCTTAGTGGACCATGAGAAAGGGGGTAACCATGCCAGTGCATATAATATACCACTTCATATGGCCACTCAGGCAATACAGGCTTACCTGGTCAAGGATAGCCTTATCTCCTTTCGTTTGGGGGGGGTTATGTAGGAAGGTGGGTATCTGACTATGGTTGCCCCCAACTTTTTGCCTGGTGTTTAGCTGGTTTTTCGACTTAGTTGACCTGGGGCCCTGCTATTCAGGACCCCAGGCCCACTGCTCTCTCTGTAAAATGGATTCCATATACTCTAGGTACATATCTAATTGGATACTGAGTCACCTTATCAGCCCCTGTACAGTGTACCTTAGGTACCCAGGGCATAGGTGCACCCAGGGCCTACCAGGGGCTGCAGCATGTATTATGTCACCCCTGGCTGGCCATCCAAATCTGACACAACTGGCTGATCAATCAGCTGGGGCAAGGTGGTGTAATCACCCTTTGCTGTAGATATAGTATCTCTATATCTAACCCTAAAATGGACACATATACTCCTATAAGTCACTCCTATGGCATACCTTAACAATCCTGGGGGCAGAGTGCTTGGAATTATGTGAGATAGTGCTCTGGCATGAGCTGAGCCTGTCTGCAGCCTTCGGAACCAAGTCCTTTAGCTGTTTCCATGATAATGCTATACCATATACTCTTAAGTGCATTATAATCCTCGCGGTTATTGCTAACTTTGGCATAGCATTATCAAAACATGTCGAGTAAGGTGTCATACGAATTGGAATACTACCCCCTCGCCAGTTCTGGCAACGGGGGTAGCATTCCACCCTTTTAGAGGGACACAACATGTACCTAACTGTGAACCCCGGTTAAAGTTAACCCGAGCCTCAGCATCACAAAATGGATGCTGCCACCACAGACACAAGTCTGACCTCCTGCTGCTGGGAGTCCTTCCTGCGAGGGAGGCTTGGACAAAGGGTTTCCTGCCTTGGGAGGTGCTAGCACCACCCCAGACAGGATTTTGTGTATTGGGTAGGACAGGGCTGAAAGGAATGAGACATGCCTGGGGCACACAAGGTGTCCCTGTGCATACACCGGTCTAAACCAGTTCCTGGGGCTCTCCAGCCCCAGCTCTGGCGCAAGACCGGACAAAGGATAGGGGGTGTAACCACCCCCCTTCCTGGTCCCACTTATAGGAGAGACCTAGTCGTAGTAGTGCCCCTTTTAGCAGGATAAAGGTAGGAGCTGGTCCGATTCCAAGTTAGATTAATCCTGAACTGAAACTCTACAAGAAGAAACTCTGGACTTCGACTTACTGCCAAGAAGACTGAAGAAATCTCCCTTGTGGGCAAGGATTGTCCACCCTGCACAAGCAGGCACCATCAGCGTCCAGCGGCTTCCCTTTGTCGTCTTCCCTCGAGGATCCAGACTTCAGAGTCCGACGAGACCCGGATTCCCAGACCTCTCCGACCTTCACCTACATCTGCAGCACAGCTGAGATCCGTGGGTGCGACGAGACACGTGGGACCGGCCATCTTGGAAGAAGCAGCACTTCGCTCCAGCACGACTTCTGAGGTAACCTCGACCAAGTGCTTTGGGGACTGAGAAGCCCCGACCCCGAGCAGCTCCTGCACCGAAGACCAGCCCTCCAGATCTGCGTGGGGCCCTTCTGCCTGTTTGCTGCTCAATGCGTTGTCTGGTCACTTGCCGGCTGGCTAGTGACCTCCTAGACGACGAACCTTGAAATCCAATCTGCTGGTCTGGTTGCTCCAGACTGGCCCCTGCTTCCCTGCAAAGGAGAAACACCCCGGACCCTCCTGGTCCACGCCAGACGCCGTTTCCACTCACCGCGTGGGCTGCCTTTGCCAAGGCCTGTTGACTCCAAATCCGGATCCGACACCACCGACAGTGAGAGCCTGCGTGGGGCAGCTCGTGCCTCCATCCTGGTCGTCGAAGACACCACCTGGTCCACATGGCTGCAGAGACAAGCGTCCACTCTTCACCTGATCGCGACAACGACAACTGGTTCCACTCCTGGTTCCACTCCAGTCACTGGCTAGTGACTTTGAACATTGTCCCCTCTGCTTTCAGGTTCTCCTCTTCACTGATCCACCCTTGGATCACACCGGACATCTTCCTCCTGGTCGCCTGCAGCATCTTTTCTTCCAGGCTCCATAGACTTCAACGCTGGAACCCGACATGACTTCGCACCTATGCACCCGCAGCCTGTGGGTGAGGTAACAAGAGCATTTCGGTGCTCAAGGGTAGATTGACTCTCCTAGTGTCCAGTTCCACAGTCGTTTTAGTCCTAACTAGTCAGGATTGTCCGTACTCACCTTTTACTTGAACTGTACTGTCCATAGACGTTGTTACGCATCTCGCGTGTGAGTTCACACTCTGCACACGCGTTCCGTGAGCCTCCTATTACTTACCTAAGGTTAGGGTAGCGTGGTCCCAGCGATCCTACAGCCTCTGGACAGCTCCATTCCGTCTATCGACTTTCACATTCCACTTACTTAGTATGTGGTTTGTTGTGCCCCTAGGGCAACATTGTAATTGTGCAACTTAAACGTATTTTTCTTAAGAGTCTTGTCATGTGCTTAGCTCTCTGATCTCATAAAGAGTTCAGAGGTGTTTGTTAGTTAATAAATGTAAATGTAAATGTAAATGTACATGTATTTATATAGCGCAAATCACCGACCCGGTATCTAAGCGCTTGCTTAGGGAACCCGTCCTGGTATTCCCCTGTGAAATAACCCCGGCAGGGTATCCACAAGGTGAAAGCCAGGCATCCCACCGCGAGGGGCCGTTGTGGAGATTAAGCAAGCTATTGCCCAGAGTCGCAGAGTGTGAACCCATGAGTCGAGTAGGCACCGGAGCGAGAATTGTCGAGTCCGTGGACATTTTGAACTCAAGATCCCGCCGAGCCGGGAATTGAACCCTGGTCCCGGGCTGACCTCTGCTTCCAGGTCTGCCTCCTCTAACCCGTGAGCCACACTTCTCCACTAATATCTTGTTTATTTTCATAACTACCTGTGTGGTGTCCTTTCATTTGGTATTCAAGGGGTTATATGTGGTAAAACAGCTGGCTTCACATGCCAAAAGAGTTTAGCCTAAGACTGCTTTGTCCATGCTACCATTAGGATAGCTGGCCTATAAGGTTGACTTACAACCAATCACCATAAGGGTTGTTTGGACTGATACAAGGTGATCACTAGAACTAGTGAGCATCATATATCAGGCCAACTTCTCACAGCTTTGTCCATAGCACAGTCGATAACTTCAGAGGATGATTTTTCTCCCTCCATCAGAACTCTCTTTGCCTCTTCCCTCGCGGAGTCTGGCAGTTGCTCCACAAACGGCTCCATGTCACACCACATCTGGCGATCGTATCTGCCTAGAATGGCCAGAGCATTTGCCGCTCGAACCAGTAAGCTGGCCATGGAAGAAAACCTCTTCCCCACGTTATCCAGGCACCTACCGTCCTTGTCCGGAGGCGTAGTCAAAGGTGTTGATGGGTTCTTGGACTTGCTTTGAGCAGCCTGTTATATCACCGAATCAGGCTTCGGATGCCCAAGAAGACAAGCTGGACTGCCATCCGGAGCTTATACTTCTTTTCCAACCTGGGGAGAACCGGAATCACAGTGGCTGGATTTTGCATTGTCTTCATACCTTCCTCCCACACATGCTCAATAATAGGAATGGATTTGACCGATCTTCTGTACTGATCCTTAAAGTCATACAGGAAACATTCAAACTCTTCCTTCGAAATTGGTAGTCCAAACCTCTTTGCAGCTCTCTCCATGAGGTTATGGAACCCCCTATATCCACCGGAGGGGAAATAGAAGTATCCCGACCAGTGGCGTCTGGATCTTGAAACCCACTGTCTCCTTGATGCAAGTCTGGGTCCTGCAATGGATCAGTCAAGGGATCCACCTGTACCTCGTCATCCGAAGAGGTATCCTGCTGAATAGGAGTGGAGGGTCCGGGATCCGGTGTCCGGGAAAGGACCCTAGAAATGACAGTTGGTGGTGTGAGAGACACCACTTGTGACGGAGGAAGCTCGACCACTGGCTGCGCTTGCTTGCGGCAACGCCTGAGGTGGAGGTTGCGTAGACTGCATTGACTGTTCCGAAGGAAACCTGTTCCTACAGTCCTGCAGCATCAACTGCAGGTCAGAAATTAAAGAGGCTGGCATGGCCACCATGTCCTGCCCTAAACCAGGTGGACGTAGTCCTTGTGGAACATATTGACGTGTCAGTCACTTGCAATTTTACATTTAAGTCTGAGGGACTGTAGGCATCCCCAAAATGGCCTTCATTGTCCTCATCCTCCTCCGAATCGTCCTCCAGAAGCAATGTCGGTAGATCTGTCGAAACTCGTCGAGGAGACGTCATCTCAGATGTAATTTTCACTCTCTGCAGAGGAAATTGTAGCTTTTGACCCGTCAACGGCTTCGTCGACGGAGACGTCGTCGACGGTGTTGAGGTCGTCGACGGTATTGTCGACGGAGTCGTCGACGGCACAGAAGACCTCGTCGACCGAGTCTTGGTCGTCGTCGACAGGATGATCGTCGACGGTCTCGTAGACGAACTCGTCCTCATCACCATCATTGTCGTCGTCGTCGTCGACGTAGTTTTCGTCGTCGACGATGCCGTCGACAGCAGCTTTCCGGAGACCACCATCGTCGACGTTGATGAAGTTATCGTCGACGAACCAGGAACCTTGAACGACGACGAAGTCGTCGACGCTGAAACCGCTACCGACGACGAGCCCGTCGACGGAGCCAAGGAAGCAGCAGGAATTTTCATAGAAGTAATCGTCGTCGACGTACCTGATGTTTTTGTCGTCGACGGACGCTGTTTTTTCTCAGGCACGGTCTCTGGAGTGCCTGTAGAGTGTTTGTCACCAGTCCTTTCCTTTTTGGACGGAGGAGGTGATAGAAACCTCCTTTTTGTCCTTAGAGGCTGTAACTAATCCAGCAGCCTGTCCCTGCCTCTCCTTTTCACTTCCGTGAGGAGATTTAAGGGGACTAGCCCTCTCAGACCTGTCAGAGATCTTATGAGGGGCCTTAGAAGGGGGCTCAGCTGAAGAAGAACCAGGAGGAGACCTACCCCTCTTCTTGGATCTGTGAGAGGAAGCCATAGATGTCAAATCCTCTTCATCCGATGAGAGAACCTCCTTCCGAGTCTTCATTTTTTGAAGCCAGGTCCAAAGCCGTCCCTCTCTGTCACGAAGTGTCTTAGTAGAGAAGGTTCTACAAATTTTGCAGTCTGTGGCCTTGTGGTCAGGGTATAAGCAATAGATACAGCTTTCATGCTTATCTTCCACAAAAAGACGTTTTTTTCCACAAGACGCACAGGACCTGAATAAGGCCTTCTTCTCCTTGTCAGACATGTCCTGATTGAAGTAGAAAACTTGAAGAAATAAACAGTTAGAATGAGAAAAAAACTGAGCAGAACTCAGTGGAGACTCCCTAGCACAACGTGCGGTAGAAAAATCTGAGGCTCTGAGCTCTCTCAGGAAGGTTCTAGGGGGTGAGGCTGCTCTGATTGGTCCTGACAAAAGTTTGGTCTCTTTTACACAAAGAGGGTGATAGGATACAAAAGAAGATGAGGCCTAGGCCTATTTTTTCTCTTTTGTTTCTATGGTTCTGATACTACCGAGGCTCCCATTCCGACGACGGGGAATGATACAAAGCATGGGAATCTATGAAAGTTCCAATACTGGGGCAATTTGGATGGTTGATGATGCTATAACCACTGGAAAGAAAATTGCAATAGACAGCAAACTAATTCAAGTACACAGATCCAACAAAGCACAAGAAATATGTGCACACGATCTAGAGGAAACTTGAACGGTTAATTATGAAATAGTAGGTGCCAGCGTATCGCCGCCTATTAAAAATATAATTGCCAACTGTGTCATAACCGATGTACCATCAATTTGCGAACAGAGAAGCCCAGAGGAATCAAAGCAGAAAAACAAACAAACAAGAGTAATGGAAGAAGGGAGAGAAAAGGATTTTTCGCTGACAGCTTCAGCTCTAGCTTCATCAACGAGCGCACAAGCGACAAACTACAATATATCGCTAAAACCAGGGGAGAAGAAAGAAAAAGAGGACAGGCCAGCAATTCATTCCTCAGAAGAATTCCTGGAGAAGGAAGAGTGGGAAGATCTCATAGCCGCCTACTCCCAAGATAAGTGTAGGAGAGGGGATACTGCAAACACCCTGAACCTGACAACTGAATGCAAGCAGGAACAAAAGGTGAAGGGGGTGACTAAGGGAGAACAAAATGCTACAGCAACCCCAGAAAGTCAAGAGGAATCACCAAAACATACAAATTATGAAAGTGCTTTGCCAAGTCTGTTTAAAACTATGCAACTCCTGGTAGAGGGCCTCCATTACCAATCTGACAACATGGACACTCAACTGATGCTACTAGATACTTTGCTGTCTTTGTGGTTGCCATCGACAGGAAGCTAGGTACACTAAATATGCTTCTACAAAACAAGTACGACCAATCGCAAGGCACTAACTTGAGTTGTGGATGCGTTCTAATTATTGATAAATTGGCCTCACTCCCAGTAATGCTGAGTGATCGGTGCACTGAATACAAAAGGTCACTAAAAAAGTATATATTTTTATGATTTTAAAAAAGAAACGAAACACCGTGATAGGATATACTGTTTTATCAATGCATGTAGATTTAGTTTTAAAAGTTGATATTTGTACTGCAATGGTTTTAATTAACTATGCAAATAAAAATTACTTACTAACTTACTTACTTACACAAAAGTTTAAGTTTACCTTTGTAAATCAGGCCCATAGTTTTTGAATACCAAAAAAAAATGGTAAACTTACCAAAAATGTAAGCTTACCTTTGTGAATTGGGTTCTCTGTCTTCCAGATCCATTTCACAAGAGAAGTCCATCTCCTATTATGAAAAATAAACTTTTTCAGCGTGACTGTCTTTAACATTCGTTCATAAATATGATTGTACCATCTTCTAAGGTCCAAGATCAGAAGCATCCTTCATCATCTCTGCGGAAGTAGAAAGTAAACCTTGATATTTTACCTCTTGCAGCTTTTTCAATTTCTTTGGAAAATAAGTTAGTGTAATTTCTTTTATGAAGCAAGCCGATCCTTCCCCTCAACCATTCTGGGAAATATTGAAGGATTTTATTGCAGATCACATGATTCTGAGCACCCATTTATCGGATATGACTATCCATTCTGATTGGAAGTGACCTATACTTGCACACTCTAGATTGGGCAATGGTGGTGTACAAGGTCTTCAATGGTTATTTAGCTTTCTATTTTGCTTTCTGAAAGATGTCTTCTTATGTTAAAGGATCTGAGACACTGCTTTTTCTGCTGTTGTCTTTTTTGACTGAAATATTGTTAGATGAACCTAATTATCTGTAACTGTGGTACGCAAACGAGAACTTGTTCACACTGCCAGTCCTTAACCCAGTCTTAAAAGTGACTGAAGAGGATTACTGTACTTCAGGGTGACCACAGCCAAAGTCCAATTTCTTGGACTGCTTTCTTTACATGAAATCCCTGTTAGTCAAATGGCTTGTCCAAAATTAAACTTCTGGGAAGATGTTAATAGTCTCATAAAATGTTACGGTCATTGGGGGTCTCTAGTTGGCAGAGGTAGGTACCTTTGACCAAATAGGGACCCTTGCGTCTAGTCAGGGTAAGGGGATACACTCCTAAAATAACCCCTGCTCACCCCCTTGGTAGCTTGGTACGAGCAGGCAGGCTTATCTCAAAGGCAGTGTGATTTGTGAACACAAACAGTAATACAGTGATAACACTACAGATGGACACCACACAGGATGTATTATAAAAATAAGTATTTTTATATAGACTTAACACAAGATCAAACGACAAAAATCCACAATACTGCACACAAAATGTGACTTTAAAATAGTAGAAAATAGCTCAATTCTCTCAAGTTGTAAATGCAACACTTTACTCTCAAGGTACCTTGGATGCGTAATGCAAAGAAAACAAACAGGAAGTTGATGCGTCGGTTCCTTATAATCAGGGGAGTGGATGCGTCGGTTCCTTACTGCGTGGGGAGATGATGCGTCGGTTTTTTACTGCTCTCCCTTGCGATGCGACAAAATGGCGTCTTGCTCACGGTGCGACAACGTTGATGCAATGCGTGCACGCCCGATGGCCTTGCGGTGACGCGATGATCTGTGGAGCCGCGACAGACCCTTCGACGCACTTCTCCATCGAATGCAATGGCGACCTCTGCGGCAGCAGCAAGCTTCTCCGCTGATGCGCCGCACTTATGCGATGATGACAGCGGCGGCTCACTTCTTCGGCGATGCGGCGACTGCTGCTGCGGCGGTGACACGCTTCTCGCCGTTGCGTCGCACTTCTAGCCCCCGGCGACACGCAGTCTCTCAGAAGGCCCAGCACAACCGCAGGCACTTCAATTCCCAGCAAGGGAATTCAGGGGGGAGCTGGTTGGTGAAGTCCTATATTCCTGAGACTTCAGGCAGGAGGCAAGCTCAAGTTCAAGCCCTTGGAGATTCTTCTTCAAGTTGATGAAAAGCACACTCAGTCCTCTTCTCCTTTCTTTGGCAATGAAGCAACCACTGCAGGCCAACCCCCAAACACACAGCACAGGGGTAGTCTCCTCCTTCAGCTTCCTGGTTCTTCTCCTCAGCAAAGGTTTGTCTTGATTCCCAGAAGTGAGCTAAAGTTCTGGGGTCTGGGTCCCCTCTTTTATACACCAAAATCCTTAGTTCTCTAAAGGCAGAGAGGCCTTTGCCTAGTCCAAACCAGTTCTGGTCAGTCCTGGAGCACTTTGTTGACAATATGCCTTCTTTCCTTTCACAGGGTAGGCCAGGGACATCAGAAGCTCCACATGAGGTGGAGCCAACATTGTGGAGGGGAGGCAGAGCCCTATTCAGGTCCCAGGTACAACTCCTCCCACCCATCTGCAGATCTCTCTATTCAGCCCTTTGCTGACTCACCCTGTCTCCTGGAATCCCCCAGCCCCTGTCACTCAAACTCCAGACAAGGAATACACAACCTAGCAGATGCTGGCTTGGATAGTTAGGCAATAAAATACCTATTTCTAAAAGTGGTATTTTCAAACACAGAATGTTAAAACCAACTTCACTAAAAGGTGTATTTTATCATTCTGAAGGTCAGGCATACTAAACACAAATTTCTACCTAGTTCACTGAGTCAGTTAGAATTATAAGATATTATAATCAAACTGCCCATTCTGGCCTATGGGGAACAGGTAGCCTTGCAATAGTGAAAAACGAAAATTGCTGTAATTCACTATCAGGACATGCCACAGACATCAGGGCATGTCCTACCTGTTACCTACAATGCACCCTGCCCATGTGTCTACCATAGGGGTGACTAATATTTATAAAAGGGAAGGTTTAGGGACTGGCAAGTGGGTGCACTTGCCCAGTCAACATGGCAGTACCAGACTGCACACAGGCTCGGCAATGGCAGGCCTAAGACACACTTTACAAGCTGCTCTGGTGGGTGGCGCAATCAGTGCTGCAAGCCCACCAGCAGCATTTGATATACAAGCCCTGGGCACACGCAGTGCACTGTACTAGGGTCTGATAATAAGCCAAACAAGCCAATCATGGAGTCACTAATCCATACATCAATTTACCATAGGGAGGATTTGCACTGTGGTACTGAACAGCAGTAGCACAGTGCCCAAAATTATCTAAAACCATCAAAAACATAAGAGGCAACAGCAAAAAAATGGAAGGGAGACCCACAATAATGGTGCCAGGTCTAACAGTGATCTTATCTTCTCTTGCAGTCTTGGAGTCCAGTGAATTATACTAGATCACCGTAGGATTCGTGAGCTTGGGAGCAGTTGGATTAACGCCAAGGATTGACTGAGCTTCCTTTCCAAGAGAAGTTTAGAAGGAAAAATCTCTTGTCATTGTGGTGATAGCCTTTTGGTTATGTGTATGAGAAGACAGTTCTAATGTCCATTTCCCGCTCCCCCATCTATATTAGTCTGTGGTCTCTTGGATTACTGGTTTCCCGGGATTCAACTAATCTTCATTTCCCACTGCATAAGCTCATCTAAAATGACATCCAGTGAGGTGTCAGTTAAACTCATAAGTGATTTTCTCATACTAACTGTCTGAAGTGCCCATTTCTCTAGAAAGCACTAGAAAGAGAGCCCATGCTGTTAGGTAATTACGTGTTCACAACAATTACATTTCCATATAAATCACAAGTATACAAAGTTTTGATGTTAAGGAAATAGAAGTCAACACGGAGAAAGCCATTTAGGCATCTGTGTCAAAGGCAGTATTGATCTTGACATTTAGGAAGAGGTACTTAATTTATTTATTTATGCATTTTTATATACCGCAAAGTTTACCCAAAGGTGTCATAGCAATTTACAATAGAACTAGTGACATTATATAAGGACTTCAGAGTACATTAATTACATAAAAGATACAAACAGATAAACTATAAATTCTCGAGGTTGATGCCAACTCTAAGATTTTAGGCTTCAATGGAAATTCAGTCTTCTCCCTTCTAGAAGAGCTAAAACAAACTTCATTAGAACAAAATGAATAACAACTATAGCTGGGCAGACAGACTGGAAATAAACATCTGCAGTTGCAATTGAACTCTTATGCCAATAGCAACATAGAGCTTATACACAACTCTCAGTCAGTGTGTGTTCACAATATTTTACATGGCATGAGAGGCATAGCATGAGGCTCAACCACTCAGTAAGCTCAAGGTTTGATGTTGTTTTACTGTTGTTTTTAAATCTGACTTATGAATTCCTAGCTTGATGATGGGGGATATAAGTAACATATGTTAATCTATGAAAGGTCTAGTGCGGAGAAGAAAATAAGTTACTTACCTGTAACTGCAGTTACCCAGTATTGGCATCTTTCATCGATTCACATGCTTGAATCATTCCCTGTCGTCGAAGTGGGAGTCCACGGTACCATAATCAACCAGTATGATAAACTTATCATAGGCTATAATGGCCCTAGGCCATCAGTGTAATAGCCTATATATGTCCTTTCCAGCACATGTGGGAGTAATATCCCAGGAATAAGGGGAGCCTCTCAGGGAAGGAGGGTGGGTCACGTGTGAATCTATGAAAGATACCAATACTGGATAACTGCAGTTACAGGTAACTAACTTATTTTCTGCCCCAGTGTTGGGGTATCTTTCATAGAGTCACAAGCTTGAATCAGAATAGCAAGCAGTATCATGATAAATGTAAGAATCCTTAGCAGAAGGTGGTTAACATAAGTATACATTTGCAGATAATGCATTTAAAGAGTGAAAACATGTAAATACACATATCTACATATATAAACATGCAGACATCTTCATTATCCACATTGAGATAAGCATTTATAAGCATTTATATGTAAAACTTTAAATAGGCGAACTGAGAGAACGGTTATGCAGTCACATGCCAACGTTAGGAATCATTTAACCTTTTTGAACATAAAGAAAAAACACCTCTACTTAAAGAGGCTCACCTTACTGGAATAGATGGCGTAATACCACCTGGCCCACGGCTGCATCACTACCCTGCGCCAATTCCAGACACTAGTGCTACATGAACACGTGGGTACTCTTAAATGTCGCAGAACGGTATATTTTCTTCAGGTGCAGTAGAGACTAGTTAAATGGGCTTCAGTTTTCTTTGTCAAAGGTTTGCCCGTGTTGGTATGGCAAAATTGAATTGTCGCTGATATACATCTTGCAATGGTTGGCTTAGTCACAGCTGTGCCTTGACAGCCTTGTCCATAGGCTACAAGTAACTGGTCAGTCTCACGAATGTTCTTAGTAATTTTAAATTCAAGACATCGTTTAATGTCCAAAGTGTGAAGAGTGTGTTCATTCGGTGTCGCTGGGTTAGGGAAAAATGTTGAAGAATGACAGGCCATTGATAAGAAATTGAGAAGGAACCTTTGGAATGAACTCCGGGTTCGTTTTAAGAAGCACAAACTCATCCGTGAAGCGAAGAAAAGATTTTTGAGTGGTAAAAGCTTGTATCTCACTGACCCTTCTGGTAGATGTGAGAGCAAGGAGAAGAACAACTTTCCACATGAAAAACTTTAATTCAGCCCTATGAATAGGCTTGAAAGGCTGCTTCATTAGCTTGAGAGGACTACATTCCGGTGGAGGAGCTCACACCGGATGGAAGGCCCTGAAGAGTCCTTTCATGGATTGTTTTATGAGCCTTGTGGAACAGAGATAAAGCCTATGAAGAGCGTCTGAACCTTGAGATTGAAGCAAGGTGGACTTTGACTGATACATATACCAGGCTTGACTTTGCCAGGGAGAGAAGATAAGGCAAGATCTGCTCAGTAGAAGCATGGAACAGTTGTAAGTTGTTTTGGTTACACCAATGACAGAATCTCCTCCACTTCAACTTGTAAGTCTTATTGTGCCTCACGCTGTAGACTTGGAGAGAATATCCCTGCATTCCTGCGTGATTTTCAAATTCCGAAATTTTTAGATTTCAGGAGCCATGCGTGCAAGTGGAGAGATGCTGGCTCCGGATAGCATATCTAACCTTTGTTTTGTGTCAGGAGAGACAGCGTAGAAGGCGAAGGGCATGGTGTCCGAAAGGAGGAGAAGCTCAGAAAACCAGTGCTGCCTTGGGAACAGTCAAAACGAGATAGCAGTGCTCCATCTTCATCTTGGTGAGGACTCTTGGAATCAGCAGGATTGGCGGGGAAAAGCGTACTCATAGATACCCGGCCAGTGCATCGAAAGGGCATTCCCCTACGACCCTGGGAGACGAAGTCTACTGGTGTAGAACTGGCATTTGGTATTGGTTTCCGTCACCAAGAGATCCAGCGCTGATTTCCACAACAATGAGAATATCCTGTTCAACTTCTGTTAGTCAAGTTCCCACTCATGCAGCTGTCTTTGGTCCTGCTAAGGGCGTCCGCAAGTGTGTTGTGGACCCCGGACAGATGCTCGGCCTTTAAGGATATTTTGTGAGCTGTGAGCTAATCCCAAAGCTCTTGGGCACCCTGAGATAGCGTGAGAGATCAAGTTCCTCCCTGTTTATTGATATGATACATGCTGGTTGTATTGTCAGTACGAACCAGCACTGAGGTTTTCGCGATCCTTGTGAGAAAAGCCTGCGTGGTGAGAAAAATGCCTTTGAGTTCCAAGCTGATGATGTGTAGAGACTTTTGACTTGTTGACCACCTTTCCTAGATCTGAAGGTCTTGCAGGTGGCCTCCCCAGCCCTCCATAGTAGTGATGATGAAAACCGGCACTAGGAGTAGAAACGTGAGGCCTTGAGAGAGAGATGTAGTATGTGATACCACTATGCCAGCGTGGGTAACATCCGAGCTGTACTTCCTCTTGTAACAGTCTCCTCTTGAAGCACGCTAAGGGGACCAAGTTTATTGCTGAGGAGATAATGCCTAGGAGCGACTTGAACAGTCCAACAGAAACGCACTGTTTTCCTGCAAGGCTTTGAGCCAAACACGCCAGCATTGTTTATCTTTCTCGGAGAGGAAGGTTTTGTTCTGTATGGTGTTGTGATCGGCTCCAAGAAATGTCATGCTCTGACTGGGAGTGGTGGAGGACTTTTACCTTTTGACAGTGAGGCCCAGCTTGAGAAACAGTGAGAGACTGGCTTTTGTTGCCTTGGCATTTTGTTCTGGCATAGAGGTTTTTAGTAGCCTGTCCTCTAAGTAAGGGAATACCTGATGACCTTGCTTTCTGAGTGCTGCTGCAACTGGGGCCCTGCACTTGGTAAATAGCCAACCTTGAAATGGTAATAGGTACCAGCTACCGTGAAACAAAGACATTTGAGGTGTTTGGGATGAACAGGGTTATGGAAGTAAGCATCTTCCAGGTCTACAGATGTCATGAAGTCCCTGCTGTTGAAATGATGAAGAATGTCGCAGACAGTTATCATCCTGAAGGATTGCTTGCGGATGAATTTGTTGAGCTTCCTAAGATCCAGGATCAGTCTCCACTCCCCTAATTTCTGGCGGATGAGGAAAAGTAGAATTGTTTTCCCTTCTGAGCTCCTGGGACCGTCTCTATTGCTCCCTTGGAGAGCATTAAGAGGGCTTCCTTCTGCAATATGTGAAGACAAGGGGAAGGGGCTCCCTTTGACAGAGTAGTTGGTGGTCTTTCTGTAAACTCCAGGGTATGGCCATAGGTGACAAGGTCCAATAGCCATCTGTCTGAGGTGATGGTTTGCCAATGAGAGAGGTAATGGGATATTTTCGTACCCACTTGGGTGAGATGATGTCGTAGCTGGTACCTGGAGAAGGTCACTCTTTGTGACCAGTGTCACGGCTCTGAGGAAGTGGTCTTCTGCGAGGCCCATTTGGAGAAACCAGCCACAGAGGATTGCTGATATGATTAATGCTAGTATCCTGTCCTGTATTGTGGCTGGTATGACATATTGCTGTGAGCGCTGGTATCTACCCCTACATGAAGAGAAACCATGCCCATGCGCTCATCTAATAGGCACCTGGCAGGAGAGTGCCTAGAGATTTAGCAGTATTAGTGTCCATCTTAATGGAAAGGTGAGCATCATCTACGTCCTTGCCAAATAGCGTGTCCCTGTCGTAAGCCATTTCCAATATTTTGGACTGAACCTCAGGTCTAAATGAGGTCACCTTTAGCCACCCTTGGTACTGTAATACAGCTGCGAGGGCTAACTGACAGAAGCCAGTGGAGGCGACGTCCATGGCGCAGTCTATAATTTCCGACGATGTTTGCTCGCCCTCCAAGAAGATTTTCCTTTCTTCCGTCCATCTCTCCTCAGGGATGAGGTTGATGATGGCACCGATATCAGACCACACCTGGCAGTCACAGCAGCCTAGAATGGCAAGGCATTTGGTTGCACGCACCGCAATTGGAAACATGGTTGAAAATCTCTTCCCTATGTTACACAGGTGGCGCCCCTCCTTGCCAGGTGGCACAGAAATTAGAGTAGATGGGTTTTTAGATCTCTATTGCACTGCCTGAGAGATAACAGAGCCATGCTTGGGGTGTTTTGTCAAGCATGATGGCGAGGCCTCAGGCGCTCTGTACTTTTTGTCGATGCGTGGAAGGACAGCTGCTACAGTGGCCGGGGTTTTCATGACCTTTATTCCCTCTAGCCAAATGTAGTACACAATCGGTATAGAGCAATACCGATCTTCTGGCCTTCTCTTTGAAATCATAGAGGAAGCAGTCAGACTGCTTCACCGACATAGGAAAATGAAACCTGGTTGTGGCTCTCTCCATGAGGCTATAGAAACCTCCAATATCTACGGTAGCCAAATCATGTGGAGGTGAGGACGGAGTTGGAAGCACATAGTTGTACCATTCATCTAGAGGTGGCTTCCTCTATGTAGCTGGCCGGGGAAGGTGTGTACATACATACATACATACAGGGATAGCAGGTGGTATTGGCACAGCACACTGCTCTTCAGTGGGAAACCGCCTCTGATAGTAAGAGAGCATGGCCTGGAGATCCTGTACCAAAGAAGCAGGAAGATATGAATAGTATCCTCTTAGAACTTAGGAGGTGGAGGATAATACGCTAGGGCCTTGTAAGGGAGTCCCTTGCTCTAGAAGCAGCCACGGTCTGTGCAGGTAACAGCGGTTGGGCCGCGTTGGAGGGTGGGGCGGGGGGAGGCGGGGGTTCGAGGAACGATGCAGAGGGAAAATGTATTATTTATTTCATTTTCCCTCCGCATCGTCCCTAGAAATCCCCCAGATATATCTTTACCAAAGGTAAGTAACTTGTTTATCTGAAAGAGACTATTAGTTATAGATGTCTTACCTTAGAATAGATACCCCAGCAATACCAACCCCGGAGGTGGGTCTGCGAACCAAGTTCCCACCAGAAAGTCCTGGAGAACTAAATGGCCAAAGAAGCCGTCTATCCGGACTTGGCTATCCAGGCAGTAGTGTTTAGTGAACATGTGCAGTGATGCCCACGTGGCTGACTGGCTAATGTCACGGAGGAGGACTCCACATCCCAAGGCAGTAGTGGCTGCCTTCGCCTTGGTGGAATGGGCGAGCAACCCTACTGGAGGCTCCTTTTTCACCAAGGAATAACAGATTTTAATGCAAAAAACGACCTATCAAGAGATGGTTCATTTTTGCACGGTCTGACCTTTCCTGGCGACCCCATAGACCAACAAAGAGCTGATCATCCACCCGGAATTGTTTTGTGCAATCCAGATAAAATGATAGCGCACGTTTTGGATCCAGATGGTGGAGCCCCTCCTCCTCGTTAGAAGAATGCGGGGGCGGGAAGAAGGTGGGCAAAGTTATGGTCTGTCCAATATGGAAAGGGTAACCACTTTGGGAAGAAAAGAAGGTCTAGTTCGAAAGACAACCTTGTCCGGATGAACAGCAAGGAAAGAAGGTGTAGAAGAAAGAGCCTGAAGCTCTATCACCCTGCAAGCAGAGGTGATGGCAACCAGAAAAGCAGTCTTTAAGGCCTAGAGTCTGAGAGGACAATTATGTAGTGACTCGAAAGGAGTTCAAGTTCAAGTTCAGGGATTTATATAGCGCACTACTCACCCAGAGGGTCTCAAGGCGCTTGGGGAAGGGGGGAACACATAAGGTGTGTTAAGACCAGGTTCAAGTCCCACTGGGGCATTACGAAAGGAATAGGAGGAATGAGATAAGTAATGCCCTTAAGAACTCTATTTACAATAGGGGACTTGAAAAGAGAAGGCTGATCAGGAAGGTGAAAAAAGGCTGAAATGGTCGAAAGATATCCTTTAAGGGTGCCCAGAGCAGTGTCCTACTGTGCCAAAGAAAGAATGAAGAGGAGAACCTCTGAAAGAAGGGGCAGAAAGGGTATCCACAGCCTTTGCCGTGCACCATGCCACACATTTGTTCCATCTACAGTTTTATACCGTTTTAGTGGAGGGACGCCTGGCTGCCAAGATGACATTACAGACTTCGGGAGGAAGGTCAAAAGCGGTCAACTGTCGCGGCTCAATCTCGACGCAAGGAGGTGAAGGCTGGACAGGTTTGGGTGGAGGACCGTCCCCTGTTGCTGCAACAGAAGATCTTACCAAGAGGCAGGATCAATGGCCATGCTGGAGAGTTCGGGATACCAGACTCTTCGTGCCCAATCCGGAGCCACCAGAATGACTTGGGCTACGTCGCGCTTGATCTTCTTCAGCACTCTGGCAGAAGTGGTATAGGCGGAAAGGCGTATAGAAGACCGCAATGCCACTTGTGACGAAAAGCGTCACTAACCGAGTGCCGCCTTGAAAATTCCAACATACAGAACTGCTAACATTGCGCGTTCTCTTTGTGGCGAACAGCTCTAACCAAGGCTCTCCCCACTGCTGAAAGAGACCTTACACCACCGCCGAGTGAAGACGCCATTCGTGATCTAGCATGCACCGGCGGCTGAGTTTGTCCGCCCTGGCGTTCACAGTACTTGCCATGTGTTGAACCACAGGCCCATGCCCTGATGTTCCAGCCACGTCCAGAGGCAGAGAGCCTCATGACATAGGGTCCATGACCCCACCCCGCCCTGTTTGGTGCAGTACCACATGGCGGTGGTGTTGTCCGTGAACACCTGCACTACTCTTACCTTGACAGAAGGAAGGAATGCTTTCAGTGCAAGACAGATCGCCCGGAGCTCTAGCAGGCTGATGTAGAGCCCGGCCTCCGCTGGAGACCAGACAGAGGCCTCTGATCTCCGCCGCCCCCTTGTGGCCTCCCCATTCCAGAAGTGATGCATCTGTCACCGCTGTGAGATCTGGTTGGGGAAGGGAGAGGGGTCTGCCATTGACCCAATCCTGGTTCGTTAGCCGCCACTGCAATTGGTGTGCAGTGCCATCCGTGATCTGGACAATATCAGAAAGAGACCAGAGGCCTCTGATCTCCGCCGCCCCCTTGTGGCCACCCCATTCCGTGATCTGGACAATATCAGAAAGATCCCCTGATGCTGATGCTGTGCCCACTGGAACTTCAGGTCCCACTGCAGAGGCCACAGATGCCACGTGGCATGATCCACCGGCAGGATGCAGGAGGCCATGAGGCCCAGCAGCCTCAGAGTCATTCTTACCGAAATCCAGAATAGAGGCTGAAACATCGGTATCATAGCCCGAATAAACCCAGACTCGCTTCTCAGGAGGATAAGACCGAAACTACACTGTATCTAGAACTGCTCCAATGAAAAGGAGCTTCCGAGAGGGAGTTAGGTGTGACTTCGGGACATTGATAGTGAAACCCAGTGAATGCAGGAGGTCCGCCACAGTCTGGAGGTGGGAGACGACACAACGCGGAACTCCAGGTGAAACGCTACACGAAGGGAGCACCAAGCAGCCTGCTGATATCCCTTGAGCACATCGGTTTGCTTTAACCACATGGCTGCTAGGCGTTTTCCCGTCCTGCGCTGAATATCCAAAGTCACCATTATTCATGACGAGCTGGCCTTGTCATCCGCGCACGGCAGGTAAGCGCCATGACGAGCCCAGCTCGTCATTAGCTTCGAAGGGGTTAACCTATCCTATTAACTGGTGGCGCTACTAGCGAACTGTTGTCTTTGAGATCCTTAACCATACGGATCCTCAGAACAGAAAGGAATTTAGTGGACAAAAATCGTTTTATCAAATCTTGAAACAGTATACCTGTGCGATTCCACTCTTACTTGCCCCATAAAGCATACCATGTGACACTGAGAATCAGACTGACAGCTATACCTAACGCAAATTGTAAGGAACTGATCCAAGGAACTGCCTCCATCTAATCAGAAGTAATCTAGTGGCAAGGGGAGAATTTACTGTTGACCCCTCTTACATGACAGAAAATTATAAGTCTTGACAAAGATGGTGTAAATTGCTGTATCCATCGAAACGCGTCGACGCACTTTCCAAGTACATTTCAAGATTCCATCACTGTTGTTGAAATACAGATTACATCTATGTATATAACAAAGTCCATTCATAGGAAATCGAATGTACATGTTGTATTGAACAAACTTTATGTCTTACATGTTTCTGTCTGTTTTTTGATTATGCGGGTCATAATTGATAATGTATTAGCTGTATTTTAAGTTGTGATTCTACTGTATTTTGTATAAATTGTTTGATTTTAGGACATATATTATATTGTGTTTTAATACTGTGCGTATAAATTTAACTTGGAATAAAAAATATAATTTTTCTTATATTTGGTTTTATATTGACTGTTTTTAAATGTGTTGAACTGTTCATTGGCATCAAGGGGATACTGTTTTCTTAGGTGGGAGACGACACTCTGGGGCGAACCCGCCTTCAACAGCCAGTCGTCGAGATAGGGGAAGACTGGAACCCCTGATCTGCGCAGATGAGCTGCGACCACCGCCATCGCTTTCATGAACACCCGAGGGGCGCTGGTAAGGCTGAAGGGGAGCAAGGTAAACTGAAAAGGCTCATGGCCTACTGTGAACTGTAGGTAATGCCTGTGGGCTGGCAGGACCGGGATGTGGAAATAAGCATCCTGCAAGTACAACGCTACCATCCAGTCTCCAGGGTCGAGGGCAGACAGGACTTGAGCTAATGTCAACATTTTGAACTTGTGCTTCCAGAGGAAGCGATTGACGTCGCAGAGATCCAAGATAGGATGCAGGCCTTTGTCCTTCTTGGGCACCAGGAATTAGTTGGAGTAACAACTACAACCTACTTCTGGGACAGGGACTCGCTCAATAACACCCTTGGCCAAGACAGCCATAACTTCCTGACGGAGAAGGGCCAAGTGATCCTCCAACATACGTTGGAGTGTAGGATGCATGGAGGTAGGGGTTGTCTCAAAGGGGAGTGAGTAGCCCCTTCGGACTAACTGCAAAACCCACCTGTCCAAAGTGATGTTGTGCCAGTAGGGGAGGTGATGGCGGATCCTGCTGGCAACTGGTGGCCCTGAAATGTTGGACTAGGAAGGCTTAGAGGCTGCTGCAGAGGGGGCTGCAGAGGGGGCACTGGTAGACTGGCCCTCAGACCCATGGCCTGTGGCCCTGGATGGAACGTGGTGAGGCACCAATTCCTTTGCCAGGAAAGGTGCAAAAGGAGGACTGCACAGGCTAAGAGATGGCAGCGAGGCCCAAGGATCTGGCCGAGGCTCTGGAATCCTTAAAGAGTTCGAGCGCATGGTCCACCTTGTTGCCAAACAGACGACGGCCATCAAAGGGCATGTCCAAAACAGTTGATTGGACATCCCCAGAAAAGCCAGTGGATCTCAGCCAGGCGTTGCGTCTTAGGGCTACTGACATACCCAGTGAGTCGACAGTGTCCAGCCCACAGCGGATGGCGAACTTTGTTGCATCTCTCCCCACTGCAAATGCACGGGAGAGTGTGACCCGGGTCTCACGGACACTGCTGCAGCATCTGTGCAACCGTATCCCACACAGAGTGGGTGTAACCAGCCAAAAGACATGCAGTGTTCACCGACCGCAGTCCTAAGCTCGCGTAAGAAAACATCTTCTTCCCAAGATGGTCCAGCTTCTTGGATTCCTTATCTGGGGGAACAAAAGGAAACGCGCCTTTAGAAGTTGAGGCTTGGACCACCACGCTCTCAGGGGTAGAGTGTTGGGAGAGGAAAATGGGGTCACCCGGGGCCGTGCGGTGGTGTCGTACAATCATCCTACCCTATGCTAGGCCTGGATCAAGGGTCTAGAATGATATCTGGGAGGGCCTCATTGAACAGCAACAGGGTCTCTGAAGAGGCCTCTGCTGGCTGAAGCACCTCAGTCAGGAGGTCCGTCCTGACTGCCACTGTAGGAAGCTCAAGGCCCAAGGCCTCAGCCGCCCTACGCAACACCACAGCATAGGAGGCTCCCTCCTCTGTGGCCATGGTAAGAGGAGAAAGCATGCCAAGGTGTGAATAGCTATCCAGAACGCCGGCTTCCCCCAATCCCTCTCTCCAATCCGGCTCCTCCAGCTGGTCTGCCAATGGGTCAACAGACTCTTCCCAGTCCTCCTCACCTTCCTCTGGCTGCCACTCAGGGCAATAGGGAATGCCAGGGGAGAACAGTGGCACAAAAGTACCGGTCTACGCCGGTCCGGCTCCATGTCCAAGACAAGGGGAAAGCTGTGGTCGACGCAGGCTGTGGACACGACCGGCGTCGGAGGTGGCGGAGGCGTCGTCAAAGGAATGGGTGCCGGAGGAGGTGTCGTGAGGTCGCCCGGCACCGTTCCGGATCCAGACCTGGATCCCTGGGGGCCGTGCGGTGTCTAGGCCGGAGCTGCCGGCATCAAAGGCCTAGAGCCCCCAGCCGAGTCCGCGGCACGCAGGCAGAGTCGGGCTGCCCAAAGATGGAGAAGTGGGCTTCAAAATAGGCACGAAGTGGGGCAGGGGACGCTCCAGCTCCCAGGAAGGGAGGGAAGCTCAGAGCCGTCCTAGCAGGTTCCCTGGGCAGAGCTGATGGACGACTACCTTCGGCATCCTGCGTCGCCCGACGGACGGGGTGAAGGCGAAGAGCGACGGTGCTTCTTCGCCTTCTTGTGCTTCTACTTACCCGAAGACTTCGATGAGAAGTGATGGTGGTGACTCCGCGACCAGTCCCACGACCTCCCTCTCAACCGGGGCCTAGAGCGGCACGGAGCTGACTGCCGGGCCTCTAGAAGCTTTCGGGACCGCTCCCGCAAAGACTCCGGATTCATGGCCCGACAGTCGGAGCACGACTTCGGGTTGCCTCCAGGCACCAAAGGGACACGATGCGCGAATCCGTCACACGGCTTGAAGCCGGTCCGCTGATGAGACTTCTCTGCGTACACCAGGAGTCAAACTCAAAATAGATGTCGAAAAACACTAGTCAAAAAATGACTAAGGGTACCGATCTCTCCGGATCTGCGCTGGCTGGTGCGGAAAAAGAAAGAACTGACATCAGTGCGCAAGGGCAGCGTCTCAGTAGAAACCGCAATGTCATTCCGGCAAGCACGATGCCATCGACAAACGTGGAGTCGACCGACGCCACCTACTGGTGCTCAGGGGGACTGCTGAAGAAAAATTCTCCGGATCCAGTCTGATGCCTAGGGGTTATTCTAAGGTAAGGAATCTATAACTAATAGTCTCTTTCAGATACTTTACATTCATCTCTGAAGGGTTGTGAGCTAGGCCAAAGAGGCTGCCGTCATTATCCGACTCCTCAATGTCCAATAGATGGCTTGGAGGCAGGGGTAAGACCTTGCTCGGTGAGTTGACCTCCGAGCCCTTATCCTCCCGCTGCTAAAAAAACCTACTGCTGATCCCCTTGAGCATGCGAATTACAGACCAATCTCCCTTCTCCCAGCCATGGCCAAGGTGATTGAGAAACACGTGCATTCCTCTATTACCAGCTTTATAGAGAATAACAACCTGCTTCACGAATCTCAATCAGGTTTCCGTGCGAATCACAGCACGGAGACAGCCTTGCTAGAGATAACAGATGCCATTCGAGAGACTCTGGATGGAGGAGGAAAGGCGATTTTGGTCATGTTGGACTTGTCGGCTGCTTTCGACACCGTCCCTCATGTCGGGCTCCTGTCAAGACTATGGGAGATCGGACTGCGGGGGACGGTGTTGGAATGGTTTAAGTCATTTCTGACCAACCGCCGACAAGTGGTCTGGGCACCTCCGTTTTCCGCTGAAATGCCTCCGCTAGAGGTAGGGGTCCCGCAAGGGTCCATCCTTAGCCCCTGCCTGTTTAACATCTACATGGCTCCTCTGGCGGAGGTAGCGGAATTTTTTGGTGCCCAGATCATATCCTATGCTGATGACACCCAGCTACTTTTCACATGCAACAAGGGAGAGGATTTTGATGGCAAGCAGATCAGGGAGTGCCTGGAAGCCGTAATCGAGTGGTTTCAGAGTCATGGCCTGAAATGCAACTCGGATAAGTCTGAGCTGCTTTTCTTTGGAAGTCCACCAAATCCTGAGTGGAGGTCCTGGTGGCCACAGGATATGGCACCGCCTAGAGAAACCTCAGTAAAAGCTAAAAATCTGGGCATTCTCTGTGATACAGATCTATCTTTTAGACCTCAAGTCATAGGACTGACAGGAAAGTGCTTTGGCATGTTGAAGATGATGCGGAAATTTCTCCCCCTAATATCTCTTCAACATAAAAAAATCATAGTTCAAGCCTTGATAGGCTCGAGGCTTGACTATGCGAATGCCCTCTACCTAGGCCTTCCTAAATATCTCCTAGCTCGCCTACAGGTCGTGTAAAACTCGGCTGCTAGAGCTATCTTTGGACTGCCGCGCAGGGCACATGCGTCAGAGCTGTTGGAGAAACTGCATTGGCTCCCTATTGCCAAGAGAGTCACATTTAAAGTGTTGACTCTGGCCTTTAAAGCCCTACATCACATCGGCCCTAAGTATCTCCGGAAACGGATAGCGTTCTATGTTCCAAGGAGAACTCTGAGGTCTGCACAACTAGCAAATGCCATCGTCCCTACAATCAAACGAGCCCGTACGGGAGGCCGTTCTTTTCGCTATCTGGCCCCTTGCTGTTGGAACAAGCTTCCAACTGCTGTGCGATCATTATCCAACTTGCTCGCCTTCCGAAAAGAGCTGAAGACGTGGCTTTTTACCCAGTAATTATCCTTGCCACCTGCGTTGAAGCACTGTGTTATGTACTGTTTTTTTTTCCTCTTTGCCAAAGCGCCGGGACACTCGTATGAGTAGCCGCGCGCTATAGAAGAGTTGTATAACATAACATAACATAACAGATCTTAGAAATCATAGACAGGTCAGCTGAAGAGGCATAAGGGCGGTCTCTGTCCCTGGCGGAAGGCATTATTGGGCCAGGTAAATATGTCTCTGAAAGGAAATGTTTTTCCTTCTCCTTTTTCTTGGAGTTATAAGGTTCGTGAGAAGTAAAGACAGATTTTCTGGACTTCTCTGAAGCTTTCCAAGAGATCTAGTCCTCTTGTGTGACATGGCAGAGAAATCACTGTCCTCCTCAGAAGATGTCTTCTGAGACTTGGTCTTTTGAAGCCACAGGAGTAGCCTCCCTAACGGGTCCCTCAAAGTTTTTGACGAGAAAGCGTAGCAAATCTTACACTCCTTTACCTTAGGTTTGGGATGGAGGCAGGAAAGGCAGTCCTTAAGTGGATCATACACATGAACTCTCGTCTTCCCACAGGTCTTGAGGGTGAGGAAAAGGCCTTTACTGGCAGACATAATAGAACTATCTAGATGAATAAAGATTTCCAAATGAGAATACGGAGCAGAGCTCAGGGAGACTCCCTTCACACACCACGTGCAGTGAAAATCTGAGGGACTCAGCCTCTCTTGTGAGTGTTCTAGAAGGGGCCAGCAGCTGATTGGTTATAGTTGAAGTTTGGTCCTTTTTTTAAAGGACATAGTTAGGCTATTAAACTGATGGCCTTGGGGCATTATAGCCTAAAACAGTTTTATCATATGGCTTGATTATGGTACTGTGGGACTTCCACTTTGACGATGAGGAATGATTCAAACATGTGCATCTATGAAAGATAACCCAATACTGGATAAATGAAAGGTAACTGCTTGCTGAAACAGTGTCCCCTGATCACCACCATACTAAGATTTTGCCTATGCTGCCTTGTGTGTTAGCCAGCCATGATCACCATGCCCCCACAGTAGGTTGATGCTTGCTTTTTCTAACCAAGCAACACGTAGCGGCCTCCGAACAGACATGCCTGCTGCATTACTGTGCAGGCAATTTGTTCCAATGCCCACTGTTTTCTGTCTTCAAGATGGGCAGTGATTTATTTCACTGGTGAGTTTTGCCAAATATTTACTTGTAACAACATCTATCTTATTTTACAATAAAGATTCCTTTCCTGAGATGTCAGAATATTTACTGGTTGTTTTTAAGAACTTAGTAACATAAACAAATTAAACAACACACAGATAGACTTCCAATAATTTATTAGCTTTTTTCCTTCTTGCTCCTGGAGGAACAGTGATGTTATTCCACTGGCTTTCAGAGCACAGCCTTGGGAAAAATACACAGGAACAGCAAAAGGTGTCAGTTATTATAATTCATAGGATTTGGTTGAGCTGTTACAAATCATGTTATAAAGATAGCAAAATACATTTTACTTTTATATTTCCAAAAAAGCAGCAATACAAAAATAGGAATTGTGTCTTTCTTTCACTGGACTCTAAGCAAGCACCTCAATGGAGACGTATATTTCTACTCATTAGTATACACTTTCAGTTCGATACATATTTGTTTTTTTTAGGTTTTTTTAAGGGGTAGGGAATCGAGAGCTACAACTTTGGCAGCAGCATAATTTAAAAGGAATCTGATGTGTTGCTTAAATGACCTCAAAGAAATAATACCAGTACATTCAACATTTCCATATTGTCTTAAGGCATTATACAATATGTTGAAATTTCGCACCCAAGCAAGTACCTTGGCCATTTCCAAATATTGAAGTCCAAGCAAAAACTATCAGGTCAGTGCAAGGTCAAGCATACTTGAATGCCTGCGGGCCATATAAGCCAATCTAATTGGCTGTTTCTTTTTCTACTGCTTGAACCAACCAATTTTATTGGCAATCTATATACTTGGGAACCAACCAATTTGATTGGATGATTCCACTCATGCCACTACAACCAATCAATTTGATTTATTGGTCGCACAGTAAGCATGGGTAGTTCCAGGGGTAACGTGAGCAGAAAGTCCCAATATCACTATTTGTTTCCATGGGAAGGAACACACAGAGGAACGGATATTCCCAGTAGCAGCATGTCCTCTAAAGAGTTACAATTGTGCAATCCACAGTATCCATGGGCAAGCAGGGTAATGAAAAGTTAAAATATAATATATTTTCAAATATCAGTTTAAAATATTCCCTGTTGTGAAACCTGGGTCGACACAACAAAACACCGCCATTTTTTAATGAAAGAGGTGCTGTAGTGCCAGAAACATGTATCAAACTAAGCACAAACGACATAACTGGCTTTTAAAATATAATTTTAGATCCTCTTTTGAACTGCATGTTTCACTGTGCTAGTGAAGAATTTCAACAAAATTGATAGTTATGATGACACACTAAGGAAAAACAAAATCTGTTCAGCTGTGAAACCCATATATGGAACGAACAAACCAGGTATCAGTTAGAAAAACAAGATTATAACAATAAGCACTGTCAATTCTATAAGGAAATCTGAAAATTTGAATTGCTGCAATCAATAGATTCCAGCATTCGACAATGAGATGAAAGTATGCTTTTTCTATAATGGGATAAGAATCCACACACCACAGACAGAGGCATCTCCTTCTTAAGCGATTGCTGGAAGAGAGGATCAAAGGTGCAAACACTGAACCAGCCACAAACTGAAGGCAACAGCAATCTTACAGGAGGGCTGTTGAAAAGGGAGAATCATCCTCATAATGACGGGACGAGCAAATGATTGATAAGTGCATTGAGTAGAGGACCTTAATTAAAAATTACTATTTACAGTTGAAACTGTGAGGCTAATGGAGGGAGCCGCAAGGGTCAAACAAGGGTCTCGGTTTGGCTAATAGTCAATTAATCTGCCTTCAATCTTGACTACAGTTACATTCCACAAAATCCTTCACACCTCCTCCCTACACAAATCCCAACGGGTTAAAGAATTACTATGTTTTACATTTCCTCTGCTTTAATTTTATGTTTCTCGTTTTTTGTTTTAAGGCCCTACACACAAACTAAAGCCATACAGTTACTCTAATATGTACTCCTACGCCAAGGTGTAAAAGTAGGACTTTTGGGAAGACATAAACATTCTCTGCACTATGTGAAGAAAGCAACAGCTGTCACAACTTTCCACATAATTAGTTTTGTAAATCTCCAACCATGTGCTTGGTTGAAAGCGTCAGAGAAGAATTTGTGAATTTCAACAAACTCACGAGTTTGTGGGCGTTCCCAAACTCCCATTACAATGCATGCCTTGAACCTCTCACTCACTAACATCTGCATGAGGTTTACTACTGTATAATTGAATGCAGTTATGGCATAAAATGTTGCAGTAGTAAACCAATTCAGGCCTACCAGGTTTTGTTTGTGGATAGCTGAATGCCATAAAAAGGAGCTGCTATCAGCAATAAACATAGGTTTATGAACGTAAATGGCATGATGAATCGGGCCCTTTGTCTTTTGCTTTCCTTTTTAAACATTTCTGTGCGAGAGGCAAATTCCAAAACATAAATATAGAACTTACGTTGAACTGAAGACAATAAGCATGGGTGGATGATTATCTGCCCATTAGGAAATTAACAATTATATAAATTGCAGAAGAACTAGAATGGCAGCCATCTTGAAACTGGAGTATGCAGTTAAGTGCTATAGCAGGTCCACCAAAAGACCATCATGTTAATAACGAAATCCACTGTTGAATAGTCATTCATACTGCTCAAAATTGATATACATGTTAGAATTACTAATGCCTTCTTCTCTTAAATAAACCTCTGATTTAATTCACTAACTTTACTTTTTGTAGATTTACATGTCCCACTTTTTTAGTGTACTGGAAGTACTCTTATTGCAAGATGGCTGCCACTTGTGATGATAGAGAGCTTTGCAGATTTATGTAGACCAAACTCGGCCTAGGGCATTGGGTGCCCTTCACATGAGCACCAGTTAGATTACACCAGGTCAGAATTTTTTTTTTTCTTTTTAGGCAGGGGAAGATTAAGTGATTTGCCAAGAATTACAGGATGTTTTGCCGACACTGGGACTCAAACCTTGTTCCCAGTTCCAAAGTCAGCAGCTCTGCCACATCCTTCCCCAAGTCTAATAACTGGTGGATTAGGAGGTTATTTTGAATACATGCATTTAGATGATTACGGATCTTTTTGGTGAACTCATTTTAAATTGGATTGGGACCCTACACAAATTATTATTGGCACTGGGAGTATAAACAGGATTGGGTTTTTTGAGGAGTTTTATATAGTGTGAACTCGACCCGAATGTATCGGAGCGTTTCAAATGAGCCCCACTTGCGTTACAGACGAACACATTAATTTTGTTAGGCACAGGGAGATTACATGAGTTGCCCAGAATCACAGGATGTTGAGCGTCCCTGCCGAGACTCGAACCAAGTTGCCCAGCATCGAGGTCCTTAGGCCACATTGTACAGTATTACAACTAACTTAAAACAACACAAGTGTTTTTGTGAGGAGGAGGCCTCTTTGGCCCAAGTGCAGAGCCACAAATCTCCCACTGTCAGTGTATTCCGCACAAATCAGAACATTCAACTGATCAGAGGAGGGATAGTTTTGTACCACTGAAAAATATTCAGACAAATACATGCAGGAGCACCATCATAAGGCACGTAACAGAATAATTCTATTTTCTAAGGCACTTCATCTTGACACTGTGCGTGTCCTCATTTAATGGAGTGGAAAGGCAGATGGTGCCAAAGTACAGACAGAACTTCCTTTCCCTGCAAAGAGTAAATCTTAGTGAGTGACACAATAAAGACGACATCTAATGCCTCTTAAATAAAGGGTCCATTTCATAATATTTCAAAAATACTTAAGTGGTTCAAAGGAACATTAAAGGGCTTTTGCTTTATAAGTGCTATCATACAGATCATAACATATGACATTTCCCCCCCACTGAAAAGCATGTGAATGAGGCGCACTACAATGCTACCATTTTAAGATGGCAGTGCACGGAGCCACAATCTACTACAAGATTACTGTCAGCTCCTCTGCTAAAACAGAAAAATACTCTCACCTTTGTTGACTTACTTGTTAAATGCATCTAGGGAATTTGTATTCACCTCAAAGGCATCCAAAACACCTGATTAATTACAAGCCCCCCAATCAGAGTGTACAAAGATGACATCACACTGTAGGGTGCAACGCAAACTGCAAAGTGTTCAGTGCGTGACAGTGGGCTAAGCTTTGCAGCTCTTGTGTAAGCCGTTCCAATGCATGACTCTTTTCTAACCGACAGCACAATTTCGTAGACTAATCGGGGGGAAGGGGCTTACACATTGATTTGATTACAAGAGGTGCAGGACTATCACAAGATCTTCATCTGGCTGGATGGAGCAGGGGAACTGGCCACGCTATAAATGCTTTCCTCTGTCTGCTAGCTTTCTTCATTGCTGATGCGTTTCGGCCTCATCAGCTGTGCTGGTTAGACTATTTGATGGTCTTTTCAGATGAACACTGACCAAAAAGACTAAAAGTGAAAGATACAATCAAATGGAAAAACAGAGAAGTCTAGAGTAGTTAATCTTGGGATAAGGGAGTGCAATTCTTCTTGATGTTCTAAAGCCTTCTACTGAACACAACAATGCGAGAAACATTGGGTCCTCTGCAAAATATCCGTCTAGTTGTTAGAGCAAATCCCCTTTCCTCACCATCCTCCTTGATCACCAGTCAACAGGATAACTCAAAGTCAACAGGTAATCTGCATTACTGCAAGATACCTAGGGCCCGATTCACAGAACTAACTTAAGGCAAAATCCTAAACTTACTTCTTTTGGTATTCACAGAAGGCCTTTAGTAGTAGTAAAGTTAGGATTTTGTCCTAAGTTTGACTTAAGACAAACTTAAGACAGACTTAAGGTAGGATTTTGTCTTAAGTTTGTCTTAAGTCAAACTTAAGACAAAATCCTAACTTTACTATTACTGAATGCCTTCTGTGAATACCAAAAGTAGAAAGTTTAGGATTTTGTCTTAAGTTAATTCTGTGAATCGTCCCCCTAGTTTGCAACCCTCAATAAATCGCTTGAGGAACCACAAGGTACAATGACTGCCTTGACATGGCTTGTCCATCGTACAATATACACACCCTGATGTCAGTGCGCTGGGCAGCGCAGCCCTCAACATAGACTGAGGGCACGTCTTTTCTGAGGATACCCGATGCCTACATACCCGAGGACGCCCCACTTCATGGTGCAAACTACGCAAATGTGAATGGTAATGGAGAGACGTGTTAGGAGACTGCATGGAGCTCTCTTGGCAAGACTTCAGAGAGACCTGCCAGGCCTCTGTATGGCTGAAGCTCCTAGGGCAGTGCACCAGGCTACGCATGGAGGATGAGCGGTGTTAAAGCAGGTACAGCAAGAACGATTCAAATTCTTGTAAAACATCATTTAGACCATGTTGGTAAGAGGACTGGATTTGAGTACCTCGAGCAGCAGTGTGGGAAGGGGACATTACTAGAATCAAAACTCCTCGGACGGTATTTGGCCGTTTAAACCAGAACACGGTGTCAGACTGTGGTTACTTCAGGCAGCAGATCCACCGTGTTTGGATGAAGACCCTCTGTTATCAGCCTAGGGTACAAAAACCAGATCTTCAACAGACACAGAAATAAAGGCATTCACTACATGTTATTACCCAATTTATGGAATATCTGGGCAATTCTGCAAACTTGTGGCTTTTTCTGTGAGTTAGAATCTTTACCTGTCTTCAACATTTTGCTACCTGTGTAACTTTAATGTTGAATTACAGACATTTAAAGAGTCATTTTACAGACTCTCAGTTACTCTGTTAAAGATGCACTCAACAGCTTCTCCAGTTCCCAAGTGTTCAAAATCTATACTGAACCTGGAGCCACTTAACTCCTCCCAAAATAAAAACACTATAGAGAGTCCTGGAGCCTAAATACTTCTTCTTCCTTTGGTTAAGTGACATTTGTTTTCAACTAACATGTTGTTCCTGTACGTATAGTCAGTATGGCGTCGTTCCTTCCCATTCTACCAGGTATTGGACTTTCCCCTCCGGGATGACCCTCCGGGCCAATACCTGGTACTTCTCCCCGCAAGCCAGCCTCCCTGCGGCACCAAAGTAACTGGTGATGGAGGACTTGAGATGGGAGAGGGAGGAGTCATCCTCGCTGATGCTCTCAAAGGTGTGGCTGTCTATTCCGTTGTCCTGGGGGTCTTCTGCCAGGCCCATGTCCACGCACTCCAAGATGCAATCCGCCTGCCTCCCATCTTGGTCCTGATCCGCGACTCTTTTCTTTGCACCCAGTGAAGAATACATCTTAGCTGCCAGCTTTCTCTTCCGGCTGCCAACGTTTGTCCTGCAAAAGAGGACAGAACATACAGCATTTGCAACTCTACAAGGCAGTCACAACATGTCAACAATAACTTGAGGATTCATTTATCTTGAGTGTTTTTACAGCAGACACATATCACCTTTCGGCTCTGTCACCCCATCTCTTCTCATCCAAGCCAGAAGCGGCATGTAAACACGCTCCACCTACCTCGACTCATAGGAGAGGCTTGTCGAGGCGGAGCCTGAGGTGCTAGCAGCATCATTGGAGTCCAGGTCCGATACCAAGGTCTGGCCAGAACTTGCACTAAAGTGGATTAGAAGACACAAACAAAGGTTTCCAAATTTCACCCATAAAAGCAAATAAGCCCTTTTCATAGGACATCATCGGTGGCTTCAGATGAGATAGTAAGTAGTACAATCTTCATAGTAAGGACCAAGGCTTCTAAAGCTTCATTTGTTTTTGTTCGTGCAGGAACCTTAACATGGATTTTATGTTTTTTTTTTTATTGTATACATTGTTTATTCTTAGTTAATGAATACATATAAACACAGAATATTTCAAACACCAAAAACTCCTCCTGTATATGTGGGTCTCAAAGGAAAGAGGAGGTGTGGAAGAGTCTCCCCATCTCCATAAAGAAAAGAAGGTCTATCATGTGGGTGTTGCAGAGGTCATGTGAAAGAAAATTAGGAAAGCAATTTCTAACAGATGACCAAGGGCAAATTGAGCACTGAGGAGCAATGGGCCAGAGGGCTGACAGCCAAGAACTGATAAAGGATGCTGCAGGGTTTAATCTGTATAAGATGTTCTGGCCAAAGACCCTGCCAGGCTTTAAGAGTGGTCTCTTCTAGGGAAAGTTACTGATGATTGATGGGCTTTGATGGAACCTTTGGGAGACTGTGTTTTATCATTTCAATGAGCTACCTTGAGAGAGTGGCTATAAAGTCACAACGAGACTGCAGCGGCGGCTCCTCTACTAAGGCGGAGGAGCATCGCCCACTGCTTTCAGCAGTGCAAAAAAGGAAAAATATAATGATAACACCCTGGTATTTTATTTTTCCCTGCTGAGGCAGTTTTGCAGGCGGGCAAGGCTAGACTTCTCGTCTCACAGGGGGAGGTGTGGTGAGCACTTAAGATCACATGAAGGTTTGGCCGGCCATTTCAGGACGGCCAAACCGTCAAGCGCACTTTGCATCTTCTCCACCCAGGTTGTAATACAGGGTGGTTCATAGTCCCCTTCTGAGCGGCGCTCAGACCAATCACGACGGTGCTATTAGCAGCGTCATGGTCGGCTAGGGGAAGCCTGTGTGCTTCCTGCTTCTGTTCCAGGCTCGTCGGAAGGGAAGCCGATGAGTGACTCGGCCGGCTGAAGAAGTAAGTGCTTTGTCTTTATCTGCGATTTATATTGTGTACTCTGAGGTCTCAGTTATTTATTTTTTTATTCTATTTTGATTATACATTTGACCCCACGGTGAAGAGGTGCTACAAACATGAGTGCATTCATGAAAATAAATTAGTGAAGAAAAAAGAACAAAGTACAATCTCACACAAAAAATAATACAAATGTTGAAAATTAGAACAATTCTTCAACGCACAACTGAACCCCAAAAGACTGCTGTAAATAATCAAGACTTCAGTGGCAGGCAAAAAAGCCAGCAGGTCTGGGACATGGCTAATATCTGGTTGAAGAGAGTGACATGAACGCTGAACAGTTGCAGAACATGCTTATTTGAAGAAAGCAGCATGCTGAAACATAGGAACTAAGGCTGATTCCAAGTTGTGGAATACAGAGGAGTATTTCCTACACTGATACATTCTATTAGCCAGGTGTCAGTATTTATTGGATGTAGTAAATACCTCTCATTCTGAATTTTTTACTTGGGAATGAGACATAACATGCTAAATCAGTATTTAACCTATTCAATTCTATATGGTTTATATTTTTCTGATCCCTTTGGCAAGGATACATTTTGGAAGGTTTTACCTACTGGAATCTATCTGGGGGAAGAGCGAGGGTGTGATAATTATAACACAACTTGGAATTCCGAACGCCGCAAACACTCCTATTTGAGCAGGATGTGGTTTAACCACAGGTTAAGGGGACCACTGCGATCTTTAAATTGTCAGTGATATTCCACCCTATGAATCGTGTTTCCTTTTTCAATCATGAACTGTGCTGAATTCGTCCACAGACATACATGGAGAGTGCTCAACTTCTTTTGAGCACTTCTAATGTCATTTCTTCTGTTACCAGAAGATGCTGAGAAATCAACCCCTTAGAGGAACAGCACACGTCACAAATGAGGGACCAGACTGCTTAGAGGATAGCCAGAAACCGATCCAAGGATGCTTGATTCCGGTCCAGGGAAGACATGGCTTGGCAGTTCGGGCTGTACTGTTCCCATAAGGCACAGGGTCAAGACTGATTTGCATATGGCCATGTCTGAACTGGGGTGGCGTGGTGAGCAAAATAACGATGGATTAAACCCAGATCTGTGACTGGGGGGTGAATGTGTTGCCAAATGTGCAACATTCCGTCCATCGCCTTGTGTTTTTTTGCTTAGAGGATAGTCAACAACTCAAGACACTGGCAAACCTCAGTTTCTAGAGCGGGCATGCGATGTATTTAAGTACCCAGGTGTGAGACTTGGCCCTTTCCCCAGAACTTTTTCGCTTTTTATCCCCTTTTAATTTAGAATGCCCCTATTGAAACAACACTGTATAGGCTTTGGGTGGTGGAGAATGCCCTGTGTAGTTTAAAACTAGTGTTAAAGTACAGGTACTTCCTACCCCTAACATGGCCGCCACAGACCACTGCTGCAGCAGCGTGGTTTAGTGGGCGCATTCTAGTAGCCAGGGGCTGGCTGGAACCCTCAGGCAATGTATCCATCTTAGCCTGCCAGCCTGTCCACAGGTAGAATGGTGGAACCTCCTGGAAGCCTCTGGAACCTTCTGGGAGAGGTGAGGTGACACCAACTGACACCAACTGACACTACCAACTGTCAACTGGCCCTATAAAAGGAAAGGGAGGGAACTTTCCTGAGGAGAGAAGCTGAGGGGAAGACCTGGGGAAATACCTACGCAGGAGGATAGGCAGTGGGGGTCAGGGCAGGGTCTTATGATGCTGGAATGACAGGGCCTAGTGTGCTGCTTTACAAGTGTTGAGGTATCCTGTCCCCCCCCCCCCACTGACCTAGCCCCGCGGCAGGGAACCCCCAGGGACCACTTGAGGGGATTGGCTGAGGAGATCCAACACCAGCCACCAACTTAACCCCCTTCAAGGAATAAGAAACCAAAGGAAACAAGAACCCAACTGCTATTTACAAGGGCGCAAGAAACAGCTGCGTTAAGAAGAAATCAAGGAACAAGAAACCAAGCAAATAGACTACGGGCGCAAGAAACATCACGCCAAGAAGAGAACTAAATCCCCACAGGACTGTTGAGGAACTTCCCAGGTATTGGCGCTGTGTCGCTCCCTGTGCCCCTCCTGACGCCACCTGGGGTTCCTGCGCTAACCTGCCACTGCTGTGTGGCTTGTCCTGTGAGCTGCCTTTACTTTAAATCCACAATGGATGAAGCGCTGAATCAGAGACTGCCTGTCCTGTCAAGCTGCTTGTAAAGCGCTGAGAACTGTTGCCCTTGAGAAGCGCTATACATGTCTCCCAAGCGCTGGTCTCCCCAGCACTGCGGCACCCTTGCAAGTGCTGTATTTCTTCCCCAGGCGCTGGACTGCCTGAAGACTGTTACTGTAGGAGAGCTGTACATGTGGCTCCAAGCGCTAACTCTGCTAAGGCTGTCATCTGCTGTGCCCCTGAAAGCGCTATAGTCTATTGGTTTAAGCGCTATTGACTGCCTATATTAAGCGCTGCATTAGTGCCTCTAAACGCTATCTTGAATGCCCCTGCGAAGCGCTGTGAAGTTGTGAGGTGCTGTACATCTTTTAGCTGTCATCAGTGACCAGCACTACATCAGCAAAGCGCTGTGAGGAGGAATGTGCTGTACCACCCCTGCTGGGCCTCCATCTGAGCGCTACAAAGTAGTTGATGAGCGCTGTGGTAATTGCCTGCTGTGGCCCATCGGAGCGCTGTGAAGTGCCTGTAAAGCGCTGCCCTTAAAGCGCTACGAAGCCCCCCCTCCAAGCACCTACCCGTAGCCCCCTAGCGAAACGCTGTGATCCCCGTGGGCCCCTGCTGAGGTGCTGACTGGGCATTCACCGCTGCGGGCTCGGTTCGACTGGAGGGCCTTCCTGCTATTAACTGCCTCGTTGCGGCGGCCCCCGATGTGAGGAGAGGGCCGCCTGAGTTCGTGAGGGCCGCGTTAGGCCTTGAGGCAAGAAACCCCGCCGGAGTTTCAGTCAGGCGCACTAGGCCGCTGAGGCCGAGGAGATCCCGCGTCAGGTGACGGGGGAACGCCGCCGTGTCACCGGCCACGCCCCCGTCATTGCAGCCTGAGACTGAGGGAGACTGCAGCGCCAGAGCTCGTAAAGAGCAAGAGCCCCCCCCCGAAGTTGTCCCTGAATGAACCCCGGGCCCCCGGAGGCAGAGCGAGGCCCGGAAACAAGAGGAGCTACGACCGGAGGGCTCCAGTGTGGGGTAGGAGCCCTCCCCTTCGCCTGAGACCACCGAAAGGGGCCCGGAGAAGGCCCCAAGAGACAGGTAACCCCGGGGAGGAGGGCAGAGGGTCCTATGATCGCCCCTCCCCGGGAAAACCATGTTACTTGGCCCGTGGGCCCCATTTAATGTGTACAACCCCCCCTTTGGTGGAAGAGAGGGGAATTTAGGTGCCTACAGGCCTGCTGGGCCCTTGAACTGGGCCAGGAGTTTATTTGTAACCCTGCTGTACTGCCTACCGAGCCCCTGTATATTAAAAAGGCCTGGGGGCTGAGAACTGGAATGGGAATAATCTCCTAATGAGAAGTTGATTCCTAGTTGAGGAACTGGTTAGTGTTACCTAAAGGAAATGGGTACCCTTGCAGAGTGAATTGGGATCCAAGCACTAATGAGAGGTGTTGCCTTTTTGAGGGATGCTACACTGATGGAATGTCTATCCAATTGGAAATGTTTATTCCTGACTAAGGAAGTGTTTTACCTACGCTTAGGGGATGGTTCTTCCTGCTTGAGTGTTACTGGCCTGTTTGGTCAGGGAGGGTGGTGAGATGTTTGCTCATTAACCATGGAATGTTCCACCTTGGCTGGATGTTCTGATGTAATAAGGCCTAATGGCAAGTTAAGCCCTAAATAAGGGACTGTTTATATTTACCTAATGTGATGTTGCTTGATCTGTTAGGAAGTGTTCTACATTCCTGCCTAATGCCATGTTTAGTTAGAACTAATGGGATGTCTACATAATGAGGTGTTTACTTAAGGGGATGCCATCCTTGTTGCATGAAATGCATGTTCCTGATTGCTGAAAGGTTTTACTCCTATTTAGTGCTATATGGATTTAAAACCTACTGTTAGTTATCTGCATATTTATAGATGTGAAACGCTCACCCTTGTTTGGTGAGGAGTGGGTAAAATGCCCACAGAACCAATGAGACGCAATGCTATTTGGTTGTCTCTTTAATGTATTTCTTTCAGGTGCTGACTCAAAGCAAGGCGGTAGTCAGGCCTGTGTTCTTCAAATATTTATTTATCTAATATTTAATATTTATTGCATATTCAAGATTCATTCATCTAGTATTTATTACAGAGAAATTAAACATATGTATTTGTAAAGGTAAACTGAAAAGCTAATGTTATAATGAATTTCTTCTACCCTGATCCTGCTCCATCTACCTGATTATCTATCTTAATAAAGTTAACTTGAGTTTTTACACAAACTCACTGGAGTGGTGTCACTAATTGCGTGCCCAGGTTTCTGACTCAGTGGTTGCGTGTGCTGCATGGTTGCTTTACACATAAGCTTTCTGATGCCGACCCGCTCGTGCCATGCTACCCTAGGGGACTGGTGACCCCAGTTTCAACATATTGGTGTCGAGCGGTGGGATCCAGGACTTGTGACCATGCAGCACCCTCCATTGGGACAGGGTGCACAGCAATTGGGCTGCACAATTATTGTGTGTAAGCCAAAGGAATTGACCCCTCCACTGTCTAGCCTTTGAGTGTATCAGGGCCTGTTAGATCTAATCCTGTCACCCACGTCCTGGTATCTTTTCCCAGATTTATCTGAGTCCCCACCTGGCATACTGGAGTGTTGTCAGGGGATGGGGGTGCCTGTTGGGCGGAGGGAAGAAGGAACTCCGTACCACTTTGGGGGCACGGGTAGGAGCCCACCCAGAGGGGAGAGGGGATGGGGAACAGGAGGGGCAGGTCACACCCAGGGAGGCGGGCACACCAGAAGACCCAGGCCTACTCAAAATTGTTGTGTCTGACAATGTGCTACCGGGAGGATGTTCTGGGGCAGGGAGTAGAGTAACTGGGGGTGTGCGTCGTCTAAGATGATAGAGCATGAGAGGGAGAGTGAGAGCCTTGCAATGGATGAGAGGAAGCTGGTGCACAGGCTTCAGCTAGAAGAGTTAGAGCTGAAGGCCTTGGAATTATGTGTGCCAGGTGCCTCCAATGGTGGCAGCGTACCCGAGGTTCGGAGTTTAGACCAGTCACAGAGTGTAGGACCTGGACTGGGGTTTCAGGATCAGGAATTGCCTGACCTGGAGGGTGGGGTACCGGTAACTAAGGACCCTACCAGAGTGACTCTCAGGGGTACTACTCCAGGTGGGAGGGTGCGGAACCCTGGGAGGGGGTGCAGAGGGAGGAAGGACTCTCCTTTGGCACCGGTCCAGCCACAGGGCGCAGATCCTGGGTTGGGTGGCTAGGTTCAGGGGTTGCCTGACCTGGCGGGAGGAATCTCTGTATTCAGAGTTCCTCCGGTTGTGACTTCCAGGGGTACCTATCCGGGGAGGAGGGTGCGGAACCCTGGAAGGGGGTGCAGAGGGAGGAAGGACTCTCCTCTGGCACCGGTCCAGCCACGGGGTTAAGATCCTGGGTTGGGTGGCCAGGTTCAGGGGTTGCCTGACCTGGCGGGAGGAATCTCTGTATTCAGAGTTCCTCCGGTTGTGACTCCCAGGGGTGTCCCGAGGTGCCCCAGCTGTGGTCACTGGGCCTGGAGTGTTCTTTAAGAGAACCCCAGGTTGGGAGACTAGGCTGTCCCGATGTGTCATCCAGGAGGGAGGGTGCGGAACCCTGGGAGGGGGTGCAGGGAGAGGTAGGTCTCGCCCCTGTCACCAATTCAACTTAAGGGTTTAGACCCTAGGTTGAGGAGGAGAGTGGAAAAAGGTACCACGGGCCTGGGGCGACTGCCCCCCACTCTGAGAGAGAGTAAGGGCCAGAGACATCTGGATTGGAGGTCTGTCCTGGCCGCATCCCACTAGGAACACCAGTGGGGTGGTTGGATTAGCGAGGATGTCATGGTGGTATTGGGCCTGCGTCCACCTTTTTCCGCCCCAAGCAGGGAAGCCCGTCAAGGGAATGATCAGTCTACCCTGGCTTTTGGCTGGGGGGGAGATGTGTGAGACTTGGCCCTTTCCCCAGAAATGTTTCGCTTTTTATCCCCTTTTAATTTAGAATGCCCCTATTGAAACAACACTGTATAGGCTTTGGGTGGTGGAGAATGCCCTGTGTAGTTTAAAACTAGTGTTAAAGTACAGGTACTTCCTACCCCTAACATGGCCGCCACAGACCACTGCTGCAGCAGCGTGGTTTAGTGGGCGCATTCTAGTAGCCAGGGGCTGGCTGGAACCCTCAGGCAATGTATCCATCTTAGCCTGCCAGCCTGTCCACAGGTAGAATGGTGGAACCTCCTGGAAGCCTCTGGAACCTTCTGGGAGAGGTGAGGTGACACCAACTGACACCAACTGACACTACCAACTGTCAACTGGCCCTATAAAAGGAAAGGGAGGGAACTTTCCTGAGGAGAGAAGCTGAGGGGAAGACCTGGGGAAGTACCTACGCAGGAGGATAGGCAGTGGGGGTCAGGGCAGGGTCTTATGATGCTGGAATGACAGGGCCTAGTGTGCTGCTTTACAAGTGTTGAGGTATCCTGTTCCCCCCCCCCCACTGACCTAGCCCCGCGGCAGGGAACCCCCAGGGACCACTTGAGGGGATTGGCTGAGGAGATCCAACGCCAGCCACCAACTTAACCCCCTTCAAGGAATAAGAAACCAAAGGAAACAAGAACCCAACTGCTGTTTACAAGGGCGCAAGAAACAGCTGCGTTAAGAAGAAATCAAGGAACAAGAAACCAAGCAAATAGACTAAGGGCGCAAGAAACATCACGCCAAGAAGAGAACTAAATCCCCACAGGACTGTTGAGGAACTTCCCAGGTATTGGCGCTGTGTCGCTCCCTGTGCCCCTCCTGACGCCACCTGGGGTTCCTGCGCTAACCTGCCACTGCTGTGTGGCTTGTCCTGTGAGCTGCCTTTACTTTAAATCCACAATGGATGAAGCGCTGAATCAGAGACTGCCTGTCCTGTCAAGCTGCTTGTAAAGCGCTGAGAACTGTTGCCCTTGAGAAGCGCTATACATGTCTCCCAAGCGCTGGTCTCCCCAGCACTGCAGCACCCTTGCAAGTGCTGTATTTCTTCCCCAGGCGCTGGACTGCCTGAAGACTGTTACTGTAGGAGAGCTGTACATGTGGCTCCAAGCGCTAACTCTGCTAAGGCTGTCCTCTGCTGTGCCCCTGAAAGCGCTATAGTCTATTGGTTTAAGCGCTATTGACTGCCTATATTAAGCGCTGCATTAGTGCCTCTAAACGCTATCTTGAATGCCCCTGCGAAGCGCTGTGAAGTTGTGAGGCGCTGTACATCTTTTAGCTGTCATCAGTGACCAGCACTACATCAGCAAAGCGCTGTGAGGAGGAATGTGCTGTACCACCCCTGCTGGGCCTCCATCTGAGCGCTACAAAGTAGTTGATGAGCGCTGTGGTAATTGCCTGCTGTGGCCCATCGGAGCGCTGTGAAGTGCCTGTAAAGCGCTGCCCTTAAAGCGCTACGAAGCCCCCCCTCCAAGCACCTACCCGTAGCCCCCTAGCGAAACGCTGTGATCCCCGTGGGCCCCTGCTGAGGTGCTGACTGGGCATTCACCGCCGCGGGCCCGGTTCGACTGGAGGGCCTTCCTGCTATTAACTGCCTCGTTGCGGCGGCCCCCGATGTGAGGAGAGGGCCGCCGGAGTCCGTGAGGGCCGCGTTAGGCCTTGAGGCAAGAAACCCCGCCGGAGTTTCAGTCAGGCGCACTAGGCCGCTGAGGCCGAGGAGATCCCGCGTCACGTGACGGGGGAACGCCGCCGTGTCACCGGCCACGCCCCCGTCATTGCAGCCTGAGACTGAGGGAGACTGCAGCGCCAGAGCTCGTAAAGAGCAAGAGCCCCCCCCGAAGTTGTCCCTGAATGAACCCCGGGCCCCCGGAGGCAGAGCGAGGCCCGGAAACAAGAGGAGCTACGACCGGAGGGCTCCAGTGTGGGGTAGGAGCCCTCCCCTTCGCCTGAGACCACCGAAAGGGGCCCGGAGAAGGCCCAAAGAGACAGGTAACCCCGGGGAGGAGGGCAGAGGGTCCTATGATCGCCCCTCCCCGGGAAAACCCTGTTACTTGGCCCGTGGGCCCCATTTAATGTGTACAACCCCCCCTTTGGTGGAAGAGAGGGGAATTTAAGTGCCTACAGGCCTGCTGGGCCCTTGAACTGGGCCAGGAGTTTATTTGTAACCCTGCTGTACTGCCTACCGAGCCCCTGTATATTAAAAAGGCCTGGGGGCTGAGAACTGGAATGGGAATAATCTCCTAATGAGAAGTTGATTCCTAGTTGAGGAACTGGTTAGTGTTACCTAAAGGAAATGGGTACCCTTGCAGAGTGAATTGGGATCCAAGCACTAATGAGAGGTGTTGCCTTTTTGAGGGATGCTACACTGATGGAATGTCTATCCAATTGGAAATGTTTATTCCTGACTAAGGAAGTGTTTTACCTACGCTTAGGGGATGGTTCTTCCTGCTTGAGTGTTACTGGCCTGTTTGGTCAGGGAGGGTGGTGAGATGTTTGCTCATTAACCATGGAATGTTCCACCTTGGCTGGATGTTCTGATGTAATAAGGCCTAATGGCAAGTTAAGCCCTAAATAAGGGACTGTTTATATTTACCTAATGTGATGTTGCTTGATCTGTTAGGAAGTGTTCTACATTCCTGCCTAATGCCATGTTTAGTTAGGACTAATGGGATGTCTACATAATGAGGTGTTTACTTAAGGGGATGCCATCCTTGTTGCATGAAATGCATATTCCTGATTGCTGAAAGGTTTTACTCCTATTTAGTGCTATATGGATTTAAAACCTACCGTTAGTTATCTGCATATTTATAGATGTGAAACGCTCCCCCTTGTTTGGTGAGGAGTGGGTAAAATGCCCACAGAACCAATGAGACGCAATGCTATTTGGTTGTCTCTTTAATGTATTTCTTTCAGGTGCTGACTCAAAGCAAGGCGGTAGTCAGGCCTGTGTTCTTCAAATATTTATTTATCTAATATTTAATATTTATTGCATATTCAAGATTCATTCATCTAGTATTTATTACAGAGAAATGAAACATATGTATTTGTAAAGGTAAACTGAAAAGCTAATGTTATAATGAATTTCTTCTACCCTGATCCTGCTCCATCTACCTGATTATCTATCTTAATAAAGTTAACTTGAGTTTTTACACAAACTCACTGGAGTGGTGTCACTAATTGCGTGCCCAGGTTTCTGACTCAGTGGTTGCGTGTGCTGCATGGTTGCTTTACACATAAGCTTTCTGATGCCTACCCGCTCGTGCCATGCTCCCCTAGGGGACTGGTGACCCCAGTTCCAACACCAGGGCCTCATTTATGAAAAGTGACGCATCGCTGCGTGAAAACAGCGATGCGTCACTTTTCACTGCGCACTCCTTGCGACACCAATGATGCGTCATATTTAATGTATGACGCATCATGTCGCAAGAACTTACAGATACGTCAGTATTTCTGACGCATCTGTAAGCGCAAAAGTGACGCATTGCTGGAGTGTGTCACAAAAGTGACGCAACTCCAGCAATGCGTCCTTTCACATGGGGAAAGCCCCATGTGAAAGGGCTTGCGTCAGTCTTACGCCTGCTGTGAGGCAGGCACAAGATTTTGACGCAACAGCATCCTAAAAGTGACGCAGTGAAATCTCATAGATTTCACTGCGTCACTATTACGAGGCTTTTTGCGGGGGAACGCCCCCTCTGCATACATTATACCTGACGTAGGTATAATGTGGCGCAGGGGTTTAAAAAGTGACGCATCTACCTAGATGCGTCACTTTTTAAATATGGCGCAACAAGGCGCATTTTGTATGCCGCTGGTGCGTCACAAAAAGTGACGCACCGGCGGCGCAAAACTGACGCAAGGCCTCATAAATAAGGGCCCCAGAGTGAATACATAGCAACAGCTACTGACTGCAGCATTACCTCTTTAAACTCTGAATTTCGTCCAGTGTGAAGTCGAATATACTCGCCAGGTGATGGTTCGTGCTCCAGGCAGAAGTGAAGTCGCTCTGTATGGTGATTAAAAACATGAGAAGTCACATGGGACGAAGCATGCAAACGCTAAAAATGTGATGCAGCTAACGACAAGACACATACACACACGTGTTAAATATGATTCCTGTGTACCTGAAACAACCTTGACTAATTGTTCAATGTTGGTGAACTGAAAGTTTCCATTAGTGATACTCTGTTCTTTACCAAAAGGCAGATAAAGTTATTTGAACCCAAAAACATTCACTATCACTCCTGATATTATTGTTTCTAAAGCCAGTTGTCGACCGGGGTCCCCTGCTTCAGGAGGTCTGCAGGTGGGTTTGCACAAGATAACCCGAAAGCAGTCCGTTTTAGGGTTTCCAGCAAGTGATGGGTGACTGTTTTTGCTCAGAAAGGTCATAGTGCTGGAATTGGAAAATATTTACTCCAGGAACCCATAAATTGGCAGCCAAGGTGTGAAAGAAGAAAAGGGGTGGAATCCCGAGGGTTGGAGCTTGAAAAGCAAAGTTTAACAGTCAACATTTGTTTTTGTTTTTTTAATCTGCCACAAAGAAATTGGCAACAGAGCACATAGGTGACAGTAAATCTGTCTTAGATTACGTAATTGATGACAAAGGGGCTGCATTTTAAAATATCTTACAGGGTTAAGACATCGACTGCAGAGATCATTCTGTGCCCAGTAATGTTTAGTTGATTATAATAGCAGGAAGAGAATTCTAGTAGTGAACACAGTACTTTTTGGAGAGTTCTGTGTTTTGTCTAGTCACAGTTTTCAGAAAGTAGCATAGAAGGTTAATGTGCCTGATGCAAAGCATATTGTGTAACATGCAGAACACAGATTTATATTTTATTTAGTTAGGTAATTGGGCTACTGCTTTTGACCCTGAGATCATTTTGTTATTTCCAGTTCATAAGTTGCAGATCTACTTACAAGGCACAGTGAGCTATTTACCAGCATCCAGGAACTGCGTGGAAAGTATAAGTCGTGGCTTTAGATCCTTATAGGTTTTTTTAAGCAATCTGTTATTCTAAGAATTCATTTGGAAAGTACTAAAGTCCTGCTGGTGCAGACAATAAAAATCACTATGTTAAGTTTTATTTCCTGACTGTTTTGGTCCTGGCCGTTTACTTTTAACATGTAGGGCAAATTTACTAAGATTTGGTACAATGCAACGCAGCAAGACAACTTGCTGTGCCGTGTCAAATGGAGAGAGCAGAAGCACCATAATTACTAACATATGGCGCATTCCTGCTCTCTCTCTCTGCGCTGGTGCACTTGCAGCTGGCAAGTGCCAATGCAGGTGCCCTTTTGCTGTGGTGCAAGGATGCCTGCGTTACAGCCAGGGTCGTTTTTGTGCAGGAAGGAGCATCTTCCTGCACAAAAACAATTCACAGAGCATTTTCCTCTTTCTGTGTGCTTGAGAAAGAGGAAATAACTAGGAGAAATACACATAGTTATCTGGTGCCCCTTTATTTCCTTCCATTGCATTGGAATCCAGGTGTTCAGCTTCAGATGGCTTCCAGCCATGATGATGATACCTGAAATACAAGAGGGCTGATGGTCGTTTGATTTTAGGCCTTTGCTTTGCTCCCAGCTAGATTTAAAAAAGAAAGCACCCTCGCTGCACTCTACTGCATAGAAGTGAATTCGGGCAATGTGCGGGTGATGCTTATTTGAATGTCTGACTAAATATCGAAATCAAAAATATCGACATACAAAAATATCGGGACAAAAATATCGAAGTCAAAAATATCGGAATCCTATCCCTAACAAGGTAAGTACAAAAATATCGAAAAAATAATATCGTAGTACAAAAATATCGAAATTAAAAATATCGTTTTTTTAAATGTATTAATAATAATGTTAAAATAATTATAAAATACATATAATGTTACAAATATTAAATAAAAATATTAAAACAATTAAAAAATTAAAACTAATACATATACATTTAAAATAAATTAAAAACGTAATAATTTAATGTAATTTTATATTTTGTAATTTCATTTAATTGATTTAATTTACATTTATTTAATTTTTACCCTGTACGACTGTACCCCAAAAACCCAAAACTGACCCAGAACCCTAAAAATACCCCTTTACCCATGAACTGAAAACTGACACTGAACCCTAAAAATACCCCTTTACCCATGAACTGAAAACTGACCCTGAACCCTAAAAATACCCCTTTACCCACAAACTGAAAACTGACCCTGAACCCTAAAAATACCCCTTTACCCACAAACTGAAAACTGACCCTGAACACTAAAAATACCCCTTTACCCATGAACTGAAAACTGACCCAGAACCCTAAAAATACCCCTTTACCCAAAAACTGAAAACTGACCCTGAACCCTAAAAATACCCCTTTACCCAAAAACTGAAAACTGACCCTGAACCCTAAAAATACCCCTTTACCCATGAACTGAAAACTGACCCTGAACCCTAAAAATACCCCTTTATCCAAAAACTGAAAACTGACCCTGAACCCTAAAAATACCCCTTTACCCATGAACTGAAAACTGACCGTGAACCCTAAAAATACCCCTTTACCCATGAACTGAAAACTGACCCTGAACCCTAAAAAAAACCCTTTACCCATGAACTGAAAACTGACCCTGAACCCTAAAAATACCCCTGTACCCATGAACTGAAAACTGACCCTGAACCCTAAAAATACCCCTGTACCCAAAATTAATTAATATTATTTAATTACCAAATAATTATTAATTAACAATAACAATAAAGTAAATATATTAGCACATTTGCTGTAATTAATTTAATTTAATAATTAATATTATTTTGCACAATTAATTAATTAAGAATAACAATAAATAATATATATAAAAATTACTTTAAATAATTTAATTAAATAATTATAAATAATTAATTACCAACTAATTAATAATTATAAATATGAAAAAATTATAATAATTAATTAACTAATTATTAGAAATTAATTACCAATTAATTATTTAAAATATGTACAAACATATATCAATTAATTAATTATTATTAAATTACTTCCCACCCTATTCCCCTATAAACCCATAACCCGCTACAGAACATATTTATCAATTAATAAATTAATTAAAAATTATTTAAAATTAATTCTCAATTAATTAATTAATAATTCCTACTCATTAATAATTAATTTAACATAATTAAATTACTTCCCACCCTATTCCCCTATAAACCCACAACCCGCTACAGTAGTAAAAGACAATATTTAATAAAATAACATTAAAAATAAATAATAAAACATAATAAATACAATATAATATACACTAAAAAAATTTAAAAATTGATATTAGTAACATCAAAGTTATTAATTTCGATATTATTAACATCGATATTTACAACTTCGATATTACTGATATCATACCAATATCGATATTTAGACTGTCGATATTACTTACCTTCGATATTTTTGTATATCGATATTTAAACTTCGATATTTTTGCATATCGATATTTAAAAATCGATATTTTGTCTGTGTACCGCTTATTTCCTGGTGTCAGAAAATGACATAAGGACAAACTCGGCATGTTTCTCGGTGGAAATAGCTGCCGGAACCGGAAAACGCGGGTTCCCCCTACGTTCCTGCACTGTTTGTAAGCCCAACCACCTATGCTCCCAATTAATCTATGGCCAAGTTCAGGCACGGGGAGGAGGCTTTTGGAGGCCTTGACCTGCCAACACCCTTTGATTTCGGTCACCCTTTGGTGAGCCTGAGGCTTTGCTGCGCAAGTTAAAAACAAAAATTAAAAAGTATTAGACGTTCAGGAGAAAGGCTCATTCTTTTCTATTAATAAATATATCGTTTATATAGATCGTTTAAGTAGAATGTTCTTCACGGCAAATATGTGTTTATGCACTTAAGAACCAATCTAAGCTGGTACTAATTTATCGGTCAAATCTTCGAAAATGTGTCGACGAAAAATTCTTCGGAGGCAAAACTGTCAAATTCGGTGCGGGTAAATAACGCATGCGGCGCCTCTCTGCATGCGGTACATACTCACGAGACTTGCTCAATTTGCAATTAGGAAATATGAAGGGACTTCATCCGAGTTATCCTCGCCACACAATGGGTTAGGCGAGGTTATTACACGACCTAGCGTGTACTGTACTGTATTGACTGAAGGCGGCGCTGTTGGACAGGCCACGAGAGGATTTCCACGTAGAATTTTGAAAAAGGAGAGAGATACTGAAAGCAGGTTTCGTACGAATCAACCTCCTATGCAGGGCGAGGTATTCTTTACAATTATTCAGTGTGGGGCTCGATCAGATGCCTTCCTTCCTTAATGATATGTAATAAATACTCTATCCAGACCGGTATGTACGTGTATGGCATGCTTTGTTTTCATGTGTAGGAATTATAGGCAAAGGTATTTGAAGCCAGAACCATAGTTCAAGGAGGTGTTAAAACGCACCAAGCGATAACATAACATTATTAAATAGCCTAGTATTAGTTCGGTTGTTTTCTCGCCTGAGTGATTTTACATAAGCACCTAGGGGCATATTACCAAGCATTATCGCTATTGCTTGGTTAGAGACAAAAATTTACCGCTGGGCTGCAGCGATTTTTACCGCAAATAAACCTTGGTATTACCAAGGTTTATCGCAAATGCGATAAAAATCCCCGCAATGCATGAATATCGCTGAAAAGTCAGCGATATTCATGCATTACCGAGCTAATGCTCTTAGCCATGTTATCCACCTCCCATTGGATAACATGGCTAAGAACTGCTCAGGGCAGGTGTTAGCTTTTGGAGATATTCGCGCTTAGCGCAAATATCTCCAAATGTTGGTAATAGGAGATAGCGATGTTAGCGACTGTTTTCAGTCGCTAACATCTTGGCACGCCCACTTTGCATGTGATTAGTGATAAATATCACTGACATGCAAAGTGGGGCCCAAGATGGTCGCTATCTCCTACTAGCTGTCGTTAACTGGTGTTAGCGACAGCTAGGTAATAGGGAGATCATTTTGTCTCCGCTTTCTTGGCTTTTAAAGCCAAAAAAGCAGAGATAAACCCCCTTGATAATATGCCCCCTAGTGATTTCCACAGCTAGTGAGGCTGCACCCTAGAAACACCACTGATGCTGAGAAACATGTGATGGAGTGTATGTTAGTATGGTTGTTCCCAAAAACATGTTTTTGGCCCACATTTCTTACCCTCAGCATGGGATAAAAAGTTACCCGTCCCACAATGCATTTCGGCGGAATAACATGGCCGAGGCGAGCAGCTACTCACGCTTGGAATGGCGTCCTCCAGCAAAAACTTGGATTTCTTCCTCCTGACAGCTCGCTGTTTCTGCGGTTGGAAGTCGAGAGGGAGTAAACTGCGATTAAAGCACAAGAAAAGAAGCATAAAACATCAGGGGCACGGCATCTGGCATCGGTATTTCTATGGCGTGCCGTGCACTTGGCCAAAAGCGCGGTACAGACCCAAACAGAAGCAAAATCACAGAGTGACAGGAGAGGCAGCTATTTTGTGGATGAGTAATACATTGCGATATAGTCACAGCCACTGTATTTACGAGGCAGGGGAGCACCAACATATGTGGCAGGGTTCACTAAATTCTGCACAAGGAAAAGTCAAATTATGTGGAATAATGCGGCACATTTTGTGATAGTATCACATCACTATTTTAACATTTTTACACTTGTTAATAGAGTCTGGGCATAGGTTTCACCACATTGATACTGATTTAGCAGCCACCTATGGAAATAAGAAACAGAAGGGTAACAAGTCAACTGTTGGGAAAGGCCTCCCAATGAACTACAACACATGTTGCTGTGTTTTTAGTACCTTTTGACCAGTTTGAGGTAGAAACAACGTTTTCATTGTTAAAATCTGTTATTTGTCAAACACGGCAAATCCATATTGAAGTGAAAAACGCTGTGGCTGCAAAAACACATAAATAAAGATGCCCTAGATATTTCAAGAGGTGTGTTTTCAACTGATTCCTAAACTGGAGCAGAATTGGAGCAGCCCTGATGGAAATAGGGATGCTGTACCACATCCTGGCTGCATGGATGGAAAAGGCATGCTACCTTGAGTTTTCTTTTCTTGGTTTTCTGCCTGGTGGTCCTGGCTGCAGGGGATGTATGACGGTACAACGCATACCGTCACAACGCATCCCTTTACCACCAGCGACGGCTCGTGGAGGGAGTTACGGTGGGGCAGGAGGGCGGGGAGGGGGAGGGGCAGGGTGGAGGTTGCTAAAAACCGGCATATGGATAATTGCAGGTAAGTAAACAATTTAATTAATAAAACGAATTTCGTAGTGCGCCTTGCATCGCAAAATGCAATGCAGTGCGAGCTACGAAATTCGTTTTATTAATTAAATTGTTTACTTACCTGCAATTATCCATATGCCGGTTTTTAGCAACCTCCACCCTGCCCCTCCCCCTCCCCGCCCTCCTGCCCCACCGTAACTCCCTCCACGAGCCGTCGCTGTTTACCACGCATCCCTTACAACGCAAGTCGTTATCACGACTTGCGTTGGGGGTGCGGATTTCGAATAGTATAATTTACTATTCTAACACCAGTCCCCGTGGACCCTAGGGAAGGTGTTGGAATAGTAAATTTACTATTTGTAATCCTGTAGCGCCCTCCAGCGCAAGTCGTGGTAACGACTTGCGTTGTAAGGGATGCGTGGTAAAGGTACTGCGTTGTTAAAACTTCATGGTAAACGGTGTTTACCGGCTGCAGGTGTACTAAGAACCAACGGAGATGGTGACCTTGTCTATAAGATAAAGGGGTGAAAGTCGTCAAGCCTTTGTTAATGATGCATCTAGTTTTGCAGATAGTGCAGTCCGGCAAGGGGAGCAGACAGAGTGTCAGCAGGATGGGTTATTCTGGCCCTGGATGAGAGGTGCTGTGGGATGAAGAATACCCTTAAAAGGTGCCAGTCTGAAGTTTGGAATGTCCTGGGGCAGGGTGTTAACACCAACCACAGGCAAGAGTGCAAAAGTTTGAACAAAAGTTCTGAAGTCACTTTCTGGAAGACACAGTTTCATTTTCTTTAGAAGAGAAAGCTGCTACTAGGCCGTTTTTGTATTTTTTGGGCAGTGTGCCATGTACTTTCCAATTACTCACAGTGCCAACCATTATGTGGCTCTCCATTTCGTAAAGCTTTACAGTAGCGTCAGGTGTATAAAAAAGAGAATTATAGACGGTTGGCAGCGAGCGAGGGGGGTCCAATGTCTCTTGGCAGATCAAACTCCCACTGTCCATCTTCAGAATCTCTAGTCATGGCTACATTAGGCTCTGTCCACCAGAGATTACATTGGCATTAACTCTATCACTCTTACACCAGTCACAATGAGCAACTCTGGCTCCACTTATGAGCCAAAATAGTGAACTCTCTTAGTACTCTGGCAACATGCCCATGACTCTCCAAATTTCTCACTACATCTGACAGGGTTACCCCACAACCATCATTTTCAAAATTAGTAACTTTTTGAAGTTGTTAGTGATAGATCTGGGCATACCAAACAACGTCCATTGGGGGCCAGTGACCCATCACCAGTGGAGATGGGTCACTGGCCCCCAAGATACAGAGACAATCCTACTCTAATCATTCAGCCTGAAGCAAGTAGAGATGTTTGGAAAAATGACCGACAGGTCATTCGCAGATTTGACCTGCAGTACGTAGATAAGTGGTTATTGGAAATAGGAGATTAACCCACCTGCACCGCAGTACACCTGCACTATAGCCAGTACCTCATATTTGAGTGTTTTGCTTCAGTCCTGCGCCAAATTTAAATTCCCATTCACGACTTGGGTAATAGTTAGCCTTTTTTTTCTTCTAAATTGGGGCTACAGGAAGCAGAATCAACAGTATCCGGGCAGAGGAATTGGAAAAGAGTAGTATGCATCCTGGAACAAATTCCAGATGGGATAGATTTAACTTGCAGGTCGTATAAGGTCTCGGCTACAGACAGCCTTAGGAGTCTGTAGGCAGAACTATTGATTCCAGTATATAACATATATTTACAGTGGTCTTTAGGTCAGTCTCCTGCCCATGACTGGTTAGCTGTGTAGTCTTTCTCGCCTCCCGGCTCTTGGTTCTATGGCTTTCCTCCCTGTTCTTGAGTCTCTCCCGGTAAGGAGCATTTTAGTCCCAGTGTACTGGCTGGATGAGCTGTATCCTTTAATTTATTTATTTATTCATTTGTAGAGCGCCTGGTTACACCAACGGTGTGTCCCCGCGCTGAGACATATCCAAATTAGTAAACTGCCGTTCCTACGTGGCTCTTACGCTGTCCTTTCATCAGTTTTTGAGAACAGCCATGTCTGCAGCTGTCTGCGGAAGATACTGTTGCTGGGTTCCGTTCTGATGATGCTTGGCAGGGTGTTCCAGATTTTAGCTGCTAAGTACCCGAAAGAGCGAGCCCCCATTCGGGCTTTGAATTTCCTTGGGACATTCACCAATGCCATGTCCATGGATCTCAGATTTCGTCCTGGGATATATTTAGTCAGTAGTGGGTTGCAGGTATCTAGGGCCTTTGTGTGAGAGGATGTGATGACAATAGCACATTGCCTTCAACATGGCTCTCTTCTCCACTGGCAGCCAGTGTAAGGTAGTCAGGGCTTTCTTTGTATTAATTCTCCTTGGAAGGCTGAGAACCAGGCGCGCCGCAGCATTTTGAAACCTTTGCAATTTGGCTAGGCCTTTTTTGGAAGCACCTAAATACAGTACATTACCATAGTCTAATTGTGAAGGGATTACTGCATGTACTATGGTTTTCCAGGCTTTGGATGGTAATAGATCTATAACTTTCCTCAGGGTTTTCATGGCACCATAGCACTTCCCCACTACCTTCCGGATCTGATTATCAAATGACAGTTTGGAGTCAAACCAGATTTAAAAAAAAATGTTACCTCTGATTTTGGGTGAGGGACTGGGCCCAGTACTTCTGGCCACAATGCAGATGACCAGATGGTAGGTTTCTTACCTACCACCAGTACCTCCGTCTTATTCCCATTTAGCTTGAGGCAGTGGTTTGAAATCCAGTCAGCCACCTAGTCTAGACACTAGGCGAAGCGGGTAGGTGCCTGAACTTGGTTTTGGGATAGCATTACAATTAGCTTTGTATCCGCATAGGACATGTCAACCTTGAGGGATCTCTTATTATTTGTTGTTAATATAGTTTACTAGTTAATTAAAACCATAAATATGTTCAAAGTGCCCATCTAACATATTTACAAGATTAAAAAAGCAATGTAAAAACAACATTACATTTCCAGTTATAAAATAATCCAGTTATAAGCCAACAATACACTTCATAATAAAAACCACATTCTACCTAAGAAAGGCTGGAGGAGGCCTGCATAGGTAGTACCCAGAAAGTGCCTGGCACTTGGCCGAGGTCCATCTGCAAGGTAGACCCCAAGATCATAATCTGGCTGAGGCGCATTGTCAATTTTGGCACACCCACCTAAAACACTCATCCATGGTCTATTCGAAGCAAGGTGACCACCATACATAAAGAGTCATGTGCATTTGTTCAACAAACTCAACAAGGAGGGCGTGGTTGGAGATTAATTAACATGCCCCTAGCAGCCCATTGAGGCCTTAGTATGTGGCGGGGTAGATAATGCCACGCCCCTAGCAACCCACTTGTAGACGTAACCTCTGCAAGGCGGTATAGGGATTGAGATACCACTAGCAACCCGCCATTGGCCAAGACATGCAGCACTCTACAGAGGGTAGGGTGCTATTAAGCCTGCGGTGACCAAAACCCTCATCTAAATGGAATGGGGGGTGGGGGGTGAAACCTTTTGCTATTACCTCCCCTCTATCAACTCATTCTGGCACTTTCAACCCTAAGTGTTCTTTTTGGAATTTGGATCTTTAATATAGCCATAAACTGTAGCAGCCGAATATTGAGCATCATGTCCCTTGGGTTGAGCGACTCTAGTGCTGCTGACCTGCAATGCCTGATTCAGAAGCCCTTGAATTTATTACGCAGTTGAGCCCTCCGCTGCGGACCCTAGCTGGGGCAGGTGCAGAGGATGTGCAGCAGAGTTTCCTTTGTCTGGTGACATAAATGGCACGTCATATCCCCCCATTGCCCATCATCTTGCCATTTGGGTTTGAAGTCCAGGGTAGGTAGCACACCCAGTCTCATGGACAGTAACTTCTTTTTGATTTTGAGAGAGTAGCCGGCCTTTAGATCGTGATATGTGTTTAGCACCAGCCACCCATGCTCTTGTTTGGCTACTGCTCCTTTATATTCCTCCCCGTGCTGTAGTCTAAGGGTTTTGTTCACTATTCTTTTGAAAACTTTTTTGCTAGTGTCCAACTGACTGAGCTCACCCAGACCAAGTTTCTCCATGCTTTCATCCAGATAACTTTTAAAGAAGCCCTTGGCTCTTCGAAGGCCGATTTCAGCCCAGATGTAATAAGTGACTCTTTGGCTGCATTCCTCAGTTTGTGGCAGAATTTAATGAATGGCCTGGCAAGTGTTTGCTTTAATGGCTTCTTTCTGTGGGGGGGACGAGACTCTTGAGTCTAGCTTAACCCCAAGGTAAACCTAGCTGGATATCTCATCTATTGTTGTTCTGTTATCGAGCCATCTGCTCTTCTTAGAAATGCGCGGATTTAGCGAGATAACCTTGCTTTCTTCAGGTTGAGTTCGAACTGATTGTCGGCTGCATATACAGCTAAGCAGTTTATCAGCCTGGCGTAACTGAGAAGCAGCAGGTTGTCTGCATGAAGGATATTTGATAGCGGGAGGACGCTAAGGCTGGTGGTGTGGGAGATCACCTCATCTAAGGCAGGAGACAGGTCTGAGAAATACAAATTGAATAAAAGAGGTGCAAGAATGCACCCTTGTTTAATACCAATCAATGTCTTCACATCTCTCAATAGATGGATACTGTCTCCAACCTTGATCTTGACCCATGTGTTTGTGTAAAGCAGCCTGAGAGCCCTCAAAAGGTTGGGTAGGATTCCCCTGCGACGTAGCTTTTCCCCACAGTTTGTTCTACGGGACACAATTGAACGCTGCTTTAACCCCTTCCGTGCTAATGACGGCCGGGCGTCATGAGTCACGGTGGGCGTGTACGCATGACAGCCGGGGGCAGTCCGAACCACGCCCAAGAATGGAATGTCCAGCACCGCAGCGGAATTCGCGCTGCAGCCAAGGTGTTAAAATCAACAAAACACAGAAACAACGGTGTGGCCCATGTCCTAAGATCTTGGAGCAGTAATGAGGAGAAGTATTTGAGATCTATGTTCAGAAGTGCAATTAGACAATAGCTGTTCGGCAACGAGGCCGAAACTCCCTTAAAGATTGGATGAATGATTAAACTCCTCCAGCTGCCTGGAGTGACCTCCTCAGCCAGAACGGTGTTAAACATCACAGCCAGAAAACTTGCTCATGTAAATGTATTCCGTTTGATATTATTTGATATTCAGCGCTCCATGCGACTGCACGTTTACTTACTCACTTCACCTTTTTAGGTCGAGCTGGTGTAAGCAGCGCGAAGCGCTGATGGTCCAGTGAGGACTTTATTGTTAGCCACTTGCTGGGAATGTGGGACAAGGGATGGGCACGCACAGGGCCATTGGCTATTTGACGATGTGTGCGCGCACGTACAGCCTTGCGCTGTGCCCATCTCCTGTCCCGCTTCTCAGACAAGTCAGCCTCTTGCAATCACACACACACACACACACACACACACACACACACACACACACACACACACACACACACACACCCCCACACACACACACACACACACACCCCCACACACACACACACACACACACACACACACACACCACTCCCCCCCCAGCCATGGTACAACTAAGCCTCCTGCAATCGCTCACACATGCGCACACACACACACAGACATCCCCCCTCCCTACAACTAAGCCCCACTCACCTGGCTACAGGATCTGTCACGTTGAGAACTCCCCTGCTCCTCCTTACATGTGCAACCCCTGCAGGGCTCTCCCTCAGGCATGGGAGCCCCGCGTTACCACTGCTGCTCTCTGCCAGGCACTCCGTGGGTGCGGGCTTCACGCAGAAGGCGGATGTCCCGCCCCACGACCGGCCTCATGCTCCTGAACTTTCGGTTGCTAGGCTAGGTTACATCCCTTGTTTCAGTAGTAGCTAATCATTGTTGCTGCATTCGGAGAGTAGTTTCAATTTGTGAAACAATTTCAGTCTTCGAGACCGATTCATCGGCAAATGTATTTTAGGGGTAAATAAGGTACTGTATGGTAAGAAAGCATTTGCACATTCCTTTTCATCGTGTTAGGGCAGCCAGCCAGGTTCGGTTACTTAAGCAAGACGGTCTGTTCATCCTCTAGGGTAGTCGTTCCTTTTCCACGAGGTTGAAAAAAGCCTGCACCTTCATCTACCAGCTTTTAAATCCACATGTAAATGCAGCCATAAAAGTCGGTGGGGCATATCGATTTGCAGTGTATCACTAGCTTAAAACTATGTTTACCAGTTCGCTTAATGTCACAGTACTCCGTTCCCGGGGTTTAGTATGAAATCTAATGAATTCTGGGAGCTGCAGTCCGTCCACTTCAGTTGTTGTACTCGACCCAAGGCACTTGAAAACAACGATTTCTAAACAAACGCTCAGCTGTCCTCTTGATGGCTTGAAATCATCTGTTAAAATGCATTATGATATAGGCTGATTGATGATGTGAAATTTAGGGTTTCAACCGTGCTTAATTTCAATAGGACACATCGTTTCAAGCCCGTTACTGACCGCTCACAAACTTTTGTCATCCGGTGTCTTAGTTAAATTGGTTCAATGGACACAAGCCCAGAGTAAATCTCCCAGAAAGCATTAGAGCATCAAAAGCCCACTGTTGGAAATATGATGTCCCTCTGGCATGGAGGGAAGTGGCAACCCTGCAGAAGATTAATGCGAGAGATTTCAGTAAAGTTTGTTATATATATTGATATGGAATACCTGAACATATGTTTTGTTGATAGAAGAGAGTGTCTGTTAAATAGCTGTAAGGGTCGCAGGTTCCGTGCAAACACTACCTGTTTTACCCAGGTCCCAATAAACTCTTTGCCTAATCTGGCAAGTAATGCGTGCTCCATTTGCAGGATCCTTTTGATGGTTCGGTACTGTAATAGTCCTCCATTTGCTCTTCAGTCTGACAGACGGCTAGACATATTAAAAAGGTGTTGTGTAGAACATGGCAGACACGCAGGTTTTATCAAATACGTGGTTCAAAGCACGTACAAATGAAGAGAAAGGAAACCAATGATTTTTAGAATTCGTAGAGTAGTCTCTGGCACAGGCAAACAGCGATATCTATGGGCACAGCATTTTGAGTTACACTGCTAACTAACACTTTGTAAGTGATGCACAGTTTATTGATAGCTCGCAGCTCTTGGTGCACTACTGAACTCTAGATTTGTGAAAAGTGCTACACCTTATTGCAGCATATGAGTTATTGCTGTGTCTAAACCCCAGATTTCCAATGTGGAAATGCACACTGTGAAGGGTGGTAGTAAACCATACATGTTGACTGCTGTTGCTCTAATGACTATTCAGATACACAGATTATGCAAATTAATTAGCCTGACAATCCAAACATAGTGGTGTGGTGGTCACCATCACAGAATCGTTTTTAAATAACGTACAAGCCTTGAAGGGGTACAAATATATTATTTTAAGTTGATGTAGTAGAAATAGAACAATGGTCTATATTATTTCTTAACAAAAATACAGTGCTGCTGCACCCATGCTGGCGGTGAGAGCCACGACACCTCTTCCCTGTCTGTGTTCCATTTTTGAAATGATATTTGATGAGTGCATCTTTAAGTATTAATTATTTAAAAAAAATAAAAGCCATTGTTATTTGTAATATCAATACATCTAAGCCACATCTAAGCTTTCGCAATTGCAATTACAAATGCTATTGCGAAAGTTAAAACTATTGGCATTGTAAATGACAAAGCTGTTAATTTAGCTATTTTCAAAACCAACACAGAAATACAACATTTGTCATTTACAATACCAATAGCTCAAACTTTCCTAATGCGAGACCTATTGCATTGCAAATGCTTGTTTCTTTTTATCTCCTGACTTGCTTTTTCCTCACCTACTCTATAATGTTCTTCAGCCTGATTCTCATCCCGCTGGCAGTGTTACCTTCTAACTTTTGTTTAGGTGGGCCCAGCAGCTGCACCGTGCTTATGGACCATAACCTTCCTTTCTTGCGTTTCATGAGCACCTTTCATTTCATTTTCTTTTTTTTCTTCACATTTCTGCTTATCATCCTTACATGGCTGTCTGTTATGTTAGGATGGTAAATTAAAAATGGCTTTGGTGCTCTTTGATGCATGCTTACATCATGGCACAGACATTACAGCACACAACATGACTAACGTGCACATGCACGACAAAGCATGCTTCTGCATCGGCAGCCATCTTGTAACAGGTATCTTTTAATTGCAAACCCACTCAAAGTTTAGGGACCGTGTATACGCATGCATCTTGATGCATGCATTTACATGCCACTGCCAAAAGGTATTTGCAAACCATGACCTTTTAAACCTGAGACCTATTGGCTTTGCCAATGTTTATTTTTAACAGCAGAGGATGTGCTTCTCATTGACCCAATAGAGTCTATTATGAATCCAGTTTCACATACTAAGTGCTTTAAAAATACTCATCCTATCTAAAGAGCATGGAGATTTAGTCTAAACGCAGCTCAAACTCATCCGTGACGTGCCCAATTCGATGTGCTTTGAAAAAACAGATTGCTAACATGCTGCTTTGGTGTGGTTTGCTCCAAACACAGCTCTAAGCCCCCATTAAAAAGAAAAAAAGAAAGGAGTAATGCAGGGAAAGCAAATTCAGATTCATGCAAGTGTTGGCTCCATCAGTTGCCTTTCTCCGCCAATCACCCTAAGTGGAAAGGGTGTGGCTGATGTGACGCCCGGGTTGGCTGGAGTGGCACCCGCGTTGGTTGATGTGGCGTCCGTGTTGGTTGATGTGGCATTCGGGTTGGTTGATGTGGCGCCCGGTTTGGCTGATGTGGTGCCCGGTTTGGCTGATGTGGCGCCCGGTTTGGCTGATGTGGCGCCCGGTTTGGCTGATGTGGTGCCCGGTTTGGCTGATGTGGCGCCCGGTTTGGCTGATGTGGCGCCCGGTTTGGCTGATGTGGCGCCCGGTTTGGCTCACGTGGCGCCCAGTTTGGCTGATGTGGTGCCTGGTTTGGCTGATGTGGCGCCCGGTTTGGCTGATGTGGCGCCCGGTTTGGCTGATGTGGCGCTCGGTTTGGCAGATGTGGCGCCCGCTTTGGCTGATGTTGTGCCCGGGTTGGCTGATGCGGCGCCCGGGTTGACTGATGTGTTGCCCGGGTTGTTCTGTGCCACAGAGACTTACCCAGGAAGCCTATTTAAGGCAGGAGCATCGGGGGATGCTTGCGTTCCCGGTTATAGGGGGCACTGTCTACCAGTCCTGGGCTTGCCAGACCCTTTCTGGGAGAAGTCAAGGCTGGTCTGCATATATCTGATCCATTTCTGTCATGGCGGTGAGAGCAGGGGTGGCTGGAAGGGCATTTTGGGCAATTACGAGTAGTTCACGATTAAGTCAAGCATTCCTCCCTTTCCTTTTTGTAGTGATTCACCCCAGCCTAGGGCATTCACGGTAATGCAAACTGCTAATGTTACTGTCATAAAGCTTCTTTGTTTTGTCTTCGTACCTGTTTTTGTGTAAGCACCGGGCTCGCCCTTTCTTTTTCAGCTCGCTGGACCCATTCTCCATCGGACCAACCATTTTGTCAGGTAGAAGCTTGCTTGGAGGGTTCGGTGGCACCCGAATTCTGAGACGGAAGATGCATTTCTTCTTCTTTATTTCCTTTCCACAAAGGAATCTGGGAGAAAAACAACAGCATCATAGTCAATGGAATAAAGAGTCTTAAAGTGTATCGATTTCACTTGAGGATAAGGCATATTACAAGCACAAGCTAGGCAGAAGTTTGCTTCAGACTCCCATTTTTGAGGCATTTGATTGAAATTGTTTTACAGAAATGGGGAACTTAACTGAAAGCTTTGTCTCCCTTCTGTTTGTACCTTGATTATTAAGTGGCTGCAGGTAGTGTGTGGTGCACAGAAGATTGAGGGAAACTTTCTTTTCTGATCACCACAATGTCTTTGGATCCCTGTTTAGAGACGTTTAGTAACCCAAAAGCATTGACCCAACTTCAACTATGTATTGGGTGGGGTTCTGTGGGGTTACAAAAATGTCTTTCACATACAAGCGTTGGTGTATTGGACTAAGTTGACACCTGTCACCCTTAGGAGTGAAAACAAAACCTTGTAGAGCTGAGTCACAGACTCAGTTTATGCATCGTGTTGCAAATCTTCAAAATATGTCTGTTTATTAGCACATTTTTTGTTATTTTGGAATATAATGAAATACCAACGGCAACAGAGACATTGCTCTCCATTATCCCCCAATATAACTGTTTCAAATATATATAAATGGCTCAGTGATGTAAAGAGTCGCTTCTGATAAATGCCTATTGTTTCTGTTTTTTTTTCTCCCCTTGTGCCCACACTCACCTGATCGTATTGTACTCTGATTGCCCGCTGTTTAGTGTTTCTGTCATTCTCTCCCCTTTTGTGCCCACACTTGCCTTCAGTACCACCCGCTTGCTCCCCCCTTCGCTGTTTCCTGCCGCTACGTCCCCTGTGGCCCCGCCCCTCTGGTCTGTTATTCGCCCCCCCCCACTCCCGCCTCTCAGCTGCTCCTCCCTCCCTCACCCCCTCATACAGCCGAACACCTGCACTTCCGGATCCACACCGACCCCCAACACCACCCTCGGAGGAACACTCATCTACAGACCCCCCAGACACCAGGCTCAGTTCAGCGACTCCATCGCCGACCTCGCCAGCACCCACGCACTCACCTCTGCTGACTACATCCTCCTCGGGGACCTGAACTTACACCTCGAGAACAACAACGACCCCAACTCCGCCACCCTGATCGACAACCTCGGCCTCAGACAACTTGTCACCGCACGCCGCTGGCCACACGCTGGACCCCGTCTTCTCAACAGGCAACCACGTCGCCTTCAAACACACCACCGAACTCCACTGGACCGACCACCGCTGCATCCATTTAACCTTCAAGAAACCAACCACGCACCATCGTACCCAACAGCTGCCCTACCGCTGCTGGAGCAAAGACACCGAAGACCAGCTGATCACCACCCTCGCCCAGAACCCACACACCAACCCCACCAACCCAGACGCCGCAGCCCGCAATCTGAGACAGTGGATTGACTACTGCGCCAACACCCTCGCCCTGTTCAAGAAACCCTCCCAACAGCAACGCCAGGAAGAGAGCTACCTCGTTCACCGACGAGCTCCAGGCTTCCAGACGCGCATGCCGGAAACTAGAGAAGATATGGCTCCACGAACGCACACCAGACAACCACGCAGCCCACAAGGACGCCACCCGCAGACATCACCACCTCATCAGACTAGTCAAGAGATCCTCCTTCAAAGACCGCCTGGATAACAAGGCACACGAAAGCAAAGAGCTCTTCAGCATCGTAAAGGAACTCTCCAATCCCAGCGCCAAAGCCAACGACATCCCGCCCTCACAAGAACTGTGCGACTCAGAAGCCACCTTCTTCCACCACAAGATCGCTGACATCCATGACAGCTTCAACACCAGGACCGCCCGACCACACCAACCCCACCCCTCCTGTGATCACCACCAGCGCCAACCGCCTGACCTCCTGGTCCAACGTTAACGATGACGAGACTCGCAAGGTCATGAACTCCATCCACTCAGGAACTCCATCGGACCCGTGCCCACACCACGTATTCAACAAAGCAGACGCAGCCTTTGCACCCCAACTACGGAAAGTCATCAACATCTCCTTCGAAACAGCGACATTCCCGGAAAGCTGGAAGCACGCCGAAATCAACGCCCTCCTCAAGAAGCCCAAGGCGGACCCCAAGGACCTCAAGAACTTCCGGCTCATCTCCCTGCTCCCGTTCCCGGCAAAGGTCATCGAGAAAATTGCCAACATGCAACTGGCCCGCCACCTGGAAGACAACAACATCTTGGACCCGTTCCAGTCCGGCTTCAGACGAAACCACAGCACCGAGACAGCCCTCATCGCCGCCACAGAAGACATCAGGCGCCAACTAGACAATGGCAAAACATCAGCCCTCATCCTCCTGGACCTTTCGGCCGCCTTTGACATGGTCTGCCATCGCACTCTAAAGACACGCCTCCTAGAAGCCGGAATCCCACAGTCCCACAGTCGCACGTCCTTCCTCTCCGGAAGAATCCAGAGCGTCGCCTCCCACCCTTCCGATCCGAAACCACAACATCATCTGCGGCGTCCCCCAGGTCTCGTCCCTCAGCCCGACGCTGTTCAACGTCTACATGGCCCCCCTCGCACAAGTGGCCCGCTGTCACATTTTAGGTGCCTTAGCCATAAGACTACATCTCCCAGAATGCCTGCACTGTAGTCTGTTGTCTGTTTTCATCGCTCCTCTGTCTTCTCCGGTTTCCTATATCCGCCTCCCACAGAAAGCTCTCGGTGCTTGTCACCTGTGTGTCTGCCTTTCCCTGTGCTGTTTTGGACGGAGTTTCGAGTATCGAGGAGTCTTGACCTTTAGGAACCGCGCTGAGAAGACGCGCTGAGGAGCCTAGAGAGACGCTTTCGGCAGACGCAGTATTTTTGCACCTTGACCTTTGGATCCGCGCTGGGGAGTCGGGCTGAAAAGACAAGGGAGACGCTCTCAGCCTTAGCGGATTAGTCTGGAAACATTTGACCTTGGGTTTACTACTCCAAATTCCTCGTGGAAGTAACTGGTATTCGAATGATAAACTTTAGAAGAGTATTTTTGCCTCTTCTCCTTTTTTTCGTTTTCTGTTCTTTTTTGAACTCTGTGACTAATGGATATTTAGTCATTACCCAGAGCCGTTGAGAGGCTAGGATTGTTTACTTAGGAAATCGCATGGGAAGCTAGAAGTATTGTTTCCAGATGAAAACCCAGGATTTATGACTCACATAGCAGAGAAGGAAAATTCGTCGTTTTGTGAGCTAAGTAGCTTCTTCTTTATATGACTAAGACTTCCACTCCGGACCCGTGGTTCATGGGTAGCTTGTGTTTTCTTTGACTTTTACTTTATTTTTTCCCTTTTTGAGATCTTTACTATTGGATGATTGTGGCAGCATATTTAAGTAAGTGATTCACACACCCACATAATAATCAACTGCATGTATCATATAGGGGTGTATTTATGTGTGTCCTTTGTATCCTTATGCAGGAAACCGAATGCAGACCTCACGTATGGTACCCTTCCTGTCGCCACGCATTGTAGATGGTTTCTGGCTGCCAGTCCTTTATGATTTATTTCTCCACTTTTCCCCTTCCCTGGGTGAGGTCCTCATAGGGGAGTGTTTACGTGTAAAACTCACTTGAGGTGCCGCTCCTAGGGAGGAGTGAAACCAGCAACTCTTCGCTCCTGCTGTACCTGATTCTTAAGGTTAGTCAATCTGCCTTACTTTATAACACCCGCCATCACGACCTCAACACCATCTCCTACGCAGACGACACCCAGCTCATCCTCTCCCTCACCAAGGACCCACGCACCGCCAAAACCAACCTCCACAAGGTAATAAAGGCTGTCGCCGACTGGATGAGGAGCAGCCGTCTGAAGCTGAACGCGGACAAGACGGAGGTCCTCATCCTCGTACCCACCACCTCAGCCTTGGACGACTCCTGGTGGCCGACCTCACTAGGAACAGCACCGACACCCACCGACCATGCTCGCAACCTAGGATTCATCCTCGACTCCTCCCTCTCCATGTCTAAGCAGGTCAACGCCGTCGCCCCCCCCTGCTACAACACCCTCCGTATGCTCCGCAGGGTCTACAAATGGATCCCTGCCGAAACAAGAAGAACGGTGACACAGGCCATCGTCAGCAGCAGACTGGACTAAGGCAACGCACTCTACGCAGGAATCCCGGTCAAACACCTACGACAACTACAACGCATCCAAAACGCCCCCGCCCATCTGATCCTCAACGTCCCCAGCAGCAACCACATTACCCCCAACCTGAGAGACCTACACTGGCTCCCCGTCGACAAGAGGATCACCTTCAAGCTCCTCACCCACACACACAAAGCACTCCACAACGCCGGACCAGCCTACCTGAACAGCAGACCCAGCTTCCACACCCCCACCCGCCAACTCCGCTCCGCCAGCCTCGCCCTCGCCGCTGTCCTCTGCATCCAACAAATGACCTCCGGCAACAGATCCTTCTCCTACCTCGCCGCTAAGACCTGGAACACCCTCCCTACCCACCTGCGGCAGACCCAAGACCTGATCGCCTACAGAAGACTCCTCAAGACCTGGCTCTTCGAGCAATAGCGGCACCCCCCGTCCCACCCTTCAGCGCCTTGAGACCCTCACTGGTAAGTAGCGCGCTTTATAAATATTCTGATTGATTGATTGATCTACAGGCTTAATCCCTACAATGCCAACTTTGCCCTTCATCCTGTCAACTTTTGTGATCTGATAATGCTATAATTGGTACCAGTAACATTTTTACTTTCAGTGCTAAGAAAATATCACAAGTATGAATTTAGGCAATTTATGCAAACAGGATATTATTTAAAATTATTCCAAATGGATTCCAATTTTCCAATAAAGCTTGTCAACTTCAAATAGGGATCTTTCTAAATTGAATTTTTTGGAAGCAGATATCAAAATGAATTGGCAATAACTTGAGATAAAAGTGAATGAATATACAATCCCATCAAATCATCAGCTGTGGCTGTTTCTACTCTTTGGCCACCTAGGAAGTAGTAGCCAAAGCCTGGCAGGAAGTAATACTTTTCTCAATGATCTCGAAGGTAGCGCATACACGCCCACGAGTGCTTACCTGCTCTTATAACTGTTTAGTGCTTCCAGGAGGTACTGACTTCGTTCGGCCACTGGAGTGTTGCAAAGCTAATTCATAGGAAAGAAAAGGGGAGGAGTCAGTGTGTTTAAAATTTGACAGACATTTAAAGCAAGCAGCCAAAATCACAAAGTCACTGAAATATTCACATTAAGCATGATGAAGCTTCACATTATCATTGCATCTTTGACTGGTTATTCCAACTAGAGACCGCAGGGGGAGCCCTCGATCCAGCTTTGATTTATATGTCCGATCTATCACGCATGGAATGCACAAACCGCAGTGATTTTCTTATGCCGAATCTGCACGGTGTAATATTACGAATGGGTTAATCCATTCATACAGGAGGGTGGATATTTCCGGCAAAGATGCCCTGTAAAGCATATGTACACGCACAAAGTTTTCGACCCCCCCAACAGAAGGTGTTTTTTTACTGAAATTTCCAAATTGGGGATGGGAAAGTTAGACGACGGGTTGTGGGAAGGAAGCGGGCGGAATTTGAGGGCTGGATGGGGAGCTCTGGGGGTGCAGGAAAATGAAATTCCTCCATGGGAAATATATTTCCCTGTGGAGAAAAATAATAAAAGTGATTTTTCACTAATGCGACAGCAATTTTGTATGTGTATTTTTTTTATGTGTCCAGCTAATGACTCCGGATTATTGCAATTACAACTGAGAAAAAAAACATTCCAGGCGACTTTTGGAAAATGTGTACATTCTTCAATCTACACCACTTCCAGTGACTGAGCCGAGACCGTGATGAAAAATCTGTCCATCTCTTGAGCCTCTTTTACAGGGCTGCGTACAGGTTAGAGTGAGTGCTGCAAGCTAGTAAGATATCTTCCTTCAGAAATTCAACCTTGGTTTAAAGCACCTAAGATCTGCAGCGCTATATGTGCACCATCGTTTATGTTCTAACAGGTGGGTTTTAGCTGCTCAGCTCTAGGACTGTAGTTCTGATTAGTGGTGTGAATATTTGGTGGAGAGGTGGGTGGTGGTTGGATGCAGGAAGCAAAGACAGAGAAAACATTGTCTAGAGTAGAATCAAATACAGCCAGGGCTAAATGTATATCACTAGTGTGGGATATCTGAGCCAGGGTATCTCTAGGCGGTCAAGGAAAAAGGTCGGTCCAGGGATCCTGGTGTTGGATATAAATTCCAATGAGTCTTAGGAGGACCGTAGCTCAAGGCTCTGGACCTTTCAGCCTCTTATGAACAAATAGGAGTAAGGGTGTAAGCATATGTTCCTCCCTTCAGTCGGTCTGTTTTTTCATTAGGTTGATTCCTTTTTTGTGATACACACAGTAGTCCAGGTAGAGTTGAGTGAAGTTAGATATTTTATTTCCATCTATCCCTTTTTAAAACCATTCCAGTCTTTTTCATAATGTTTTATGGCAGGTTGTTAAGAAAAAAGGGGACAGCTGACACGTATTTCGCCCTATGTGGCAGATTGAGCCAGGGCTTTCTCAAGGCTAGTTGTGATGTTCAGAAATCATGCAGACTGTCCGGGGTAGGCAGACACGGGCTGGCTCGTTAGGCCGCAGCGAAAGAAGCTCGCTTTGGAAAAAAAAGGTCATAGTTTGGCTGACATTTGGAGATTGTGACTATTCTTACATACCACTATGAAGAAACCTGGAATGTAATATACTTCCATTAGACTGTATGATTTCTGAACATCACAACTAGCCTTGAGAAAGCCCTGGCTCAATCTGCCACATAGGGCGAAACACGTGTCGGCTGTCCCCTTTTTTAATAACAATCTGCCATAAAACATGATAAAAACAGAGTGGAATAGTTTTAAAAAGTGATATATGGAAATAAAATATCTATCTCTGTAGGCGTGGAGGTGGACACTTGGTGGGTCATCCTTGTCCAAGCCCGGCGGGGCAATCCTAAAAGAGGGACATGGACTCTCAATGGTGAAGGGACTAAGTGGTGGTCTTTCCATGGAGCAGGCAGAACACAGAGGAATAATGGGATGAAAAGTCTAATATGTTTGCGGGTCAAAGTCCTTTCTGATGCAGATCTTGTAATTAAAGTGTCTGCAGAAAGGAAGAGGCAGGATGCTCTTCAAGGTCATCTGCATGAAGGTTAAAGTCTTTCTACAGCAGCACTTCCTGGGAATGCTGTGACAGGAAGCGGGTGCTTCTGTAACTGCTTTAGTGGCGGTAACACCTCCGTAGGGAGGGCAGCAGCAGAGTGAGAAGGTGATAGAGGCGGTAGAGGAGTGACCATAATGAATCACTACAGGTTCAGTGTATACATGATTCCATGAAACATCCAGGGAAGCATATGGACTTGGAAGTCACCTGCATGTTTTCCCAGGGCTTGTTTATAAAGGTCAAAAAAGAAAACAAGTTACTTACCTGTAACTTCAGTTATCCAGTATTGGTATCTTTCATAGATTCACATGCCTGAATCATTCCCCGACGCTGAGGCGGGAGTCCCACAGTACATAAAAAAGCAGTGCCAAAGGTAAATTACAGTAAAAGGCCCTAAGAGAAAGGCCTGAGGCCTAAATTCTAGTAGCCTATCTACCTCATTATGCTAAAAGGACCAAAGACTTTGTCCCAACCAATCAGCTCACAGCACCCTTTAGAACACTCTCTGCAGAGCCAGTTCTCCTCAGATTTTCGTTAGCACAAGTGGGAAATGAGTATCCCAAAATAGAGAACTGACTCTCCGGGGAGGAGGGTGGGTGCATGTGAATCTATGAAAGATACCAATACTGGATAACTGAAGTTACAGGTAAGTAATCTTATCCAGTATTGGGGTATCTTTCATAGATTCACATGCCTGAATCAGAGTAGCAAGCAGTATGCCAGGTAAGAGTCGGTTGCGGATGGTGGGAGACTTATACTGATACACTCCCAGTTACACCATCGTTAACAACCAACAAGTGTGAAGCAAGTCCACTTTCATAGGTAAAACATGACTAGAAATATAAAAGAACAGTCATAGAGCATCAACATGGATGTGTAACATCAAACATAACCAGTAGTCAAATTGAAATATGGCTATATGCACATAAACACAGTTTATCTATAATGCGTATATATATATATATATATATATATTACCTACTGGCGGTCGCCAGTAGGTATATATAGTTAGGATTTTTTCTCTATGGGATTTTTGAAAATTCTATGTCTAATAACGTTGGCGTTTGTGGACGGAATTGGCTGAAATTTTCAGGAAAATGGAACATTTTGTTTCTGAGCAGCCCCTGACAATTTGGGGGGGTTTCATCAAGGGGGGGCCGAGAAAAAAGGGGGGTCCCAAAACGCATTTTTCCCATGTTAATTTCCATAGGGCGGTTGGCCTCACTTTTAGCTCGAACGGCTGAATGGATTTGCACGAAACTTGGCAAAATTATAGGGACTGTTAGCCTGATGTGCCTTTGCTAGGTCTCAATATATGTGCTCCAGTGGATTTTGAGTAATTTAGGTTCAAAAAAATATATATATCTGGGCGGAGCCTAACCACACATCTGATCTGATTGGCTGTCAGCACTTCATCCAAGAAGTGTTGGCAGCCATCTTGGGACCAATATACATGATAGCACCTCATTAAAAAGCATTGTAGTTAATAGAGGGTTTTAGGACTTTAGTTACATTATAAATCATTTGTTGATGGTACCATACTCGTTTTAGGAATTGTGGTGGGTTCTAAGGTGATTTTACCATGTGAAAAAACATTCTGCTGTGATATCATGAATATTGTTTGAAAGAAAACTAATATCTCATGATTTTCCCACAGTGGTTTGGAAGGGGATCTATAAGCTAAACTGAAAGCCTATTTTCTGTAAATTCACATTATCTTTCTCAGTCATGTGAAAATGAAGTCTGACATTCTCAGTAAAACATGTACATCCAACAAGGACAGAGACTGTCAGTTGATTCCTTTGTGTTCTACTGCAGCCTCCTAGAGTGTTCTAAAGAACAACTAGAGCGCTAACAGTCCTACTTATTACAAAGGTATGGCACACCTGAAGCCATCTTGATTGGAATAAAGTGGTAACTCTTAAAACATTTAATTTAAAAAGAAACAACATGAAGGGGTATATTTTGCCATAGAAAGTATGATTAGTGCTGCAGAATGAAAAATTAGGGCACATTTTGAGTGACTTCTCAAATCCTTTTCTATTTCATTAAAACATTCTGACATGCAGTCTCCCAAAATGGCCACCAGAGACAAAAGAGCCCAAATGTAGCCCAAATATCACCCAGATGTAGCCCAAGTATAGCCCAATGACAGAATGTCCCAGAGTGTTCTAAAGAACAACTAGAGCGCTAACAGTCCTACTTATTACAAAGGTATGGCACACCTGAAGCCATCTTGATTGGAATAAAGTGGTAACTCTTAAAACATTTAATTTAAAAAGAAACAACATGAGGGGGTATATTTTGCCATAGAAAGTATGATTAGTGCTGCAGAATGAAAAATTAGGGCACATTTTGAGTGACTTCTCAAATCCTTTTCTATTTCATTAAAACATTCTGACATGCAGTCTCCCAAAATGGCCACCAGAGACAAAAGAGCCCAAATGTAGCCCAAATATCACCCAGATGTAGCCCAAGTATAGCCCAATGACAGAATGTCCCAGAGTGTTCTAAAGAACAACTAGAGCGCTAACAGTCCTACTTATTACAAAGGTATAGCACACCTGGAGCCATCGTGATGGGAATAAAGTGGTAACTCTTAAGACATTTAATTTAAAAAGGAACAAAATGAGGGGGTATATTATGCAATAGAAGGTATTATTAGTGCTGCAGAAAGAAAAATTAGGGCACATTTTGAGTGACTTTTCAAATCCTCTTCTATTTCATTAAAAAAATTCTGACATGCAGTCTCCCAAAATGGCCACCAGAGACAAAAGAGCCCAAATGTAGCCCAAATATCACCCAGATGTAGCCCAAGTATAGCCCAATGACAGAATGTCCCAGAGTGTTCTAAAGAACAACTAGAGCGCTAACAGTCCTACTTATTACAAAGGTATGGCACACCTGAAGCCATCTTGATTGGAATAAAGTGGTAACTCTTAAAACATTTAATTTAAAAAGGAACAAAATGAGGGGGTATATTTTGCCATATGAATTATGATTAGTGCTGCAGAAAGAAAAATTAGGGCACATTTTGAGTGACTTCTCAAACCCTCTTCAATTTCATTAAAAAATTCTGACATAGTCTCGCAAGATGGCCACCAGAGACAAAAGAGCCTAAATGTAGCCCAAATATCACCCAGATGTACCCCAAGTATAGCCCAATGACAGAATGTATCAGAGTGTTCTAAAGAACAACTAGAGCGCTAACAGTCTTACTTATGACAAAAGTATGGCACACCAGAAGCCATCTTGATTGGAATGAAGTGGTAAGTCTGAAAACACTCAATTTAAAAAGGAACAACATGAGGGGGTTAATTTTGCTATAGAAAGTATGATTAGTGCTTCAGAAAGAAAAATTAGGGATCATTTTGAGTGACTTCTCAAATCCTCTTCTATTTCATTAAAAAAATTCTGACATGCAGACTGAAACATGCACTTTGAATACCAGCAGCAGACGTCCCTGGTGAGCAGTAGCTTTACTACAGTGATCTAATGTGCAACTAGAGTGCTAACATTCAGAATTTATGGCAAATGTGTGACACATCTGAATGCCTTCTTGATGGAACCAAAGTAAACAAGCATTGAAAATGCAATAGATCTCGCCCTCATTTAAGTTAAAGCCATTCTGTTTGTAATGAGGTGGCTTTTTAGCTTTGCTTTTATTAGTGTTTTTTCAACTTTCATGTAAATAACGCACCGTTTTCACCAAATCGACTTTGCCCAAGCACACCCTTCCCTTCGGCCAACAAATCCCAAAAATTCGGCACACCTGCCGATCCACTCTCCCTACAGCTCACCCAAGCCCCGTCCCTCTAGCGCAACTGGAACATCCCAAATTCACCTTCTCCATGCGCACCAAAAACTCCCATTGAATAACATGACAATTCGCTACTCCGCACAAAAATTGCTCTTTAAAGCACTTCCACTGCTCCGATCCGCTTCAAACTTGGCTGGACACTAGTTCCAGCGATTCCCTAACATCTCACCAAAAATCAGCTCAATCCATCCACTGAAACGGGGACGAATTTCAACCCGAATACGCGCCCCCCGCAAACACAAAAAAAAGCCATAAAACGGCCAAATCTCGACCAAAAACCGCCAAAATCCCTCAAAACCTTGCCAACACCAATACGCACGAAACTGAACCGGCCCCTCAGCCCTAGGCTCCGGGAACCCTACTTAATTGACCCAAAAGCCCTAAAAAAGCAACATAATACACACGAAAACGCCCTAACAACCCTAAAATGCATATAAGTATATGTATGCATGCATTTATGTTTGTATTTATATGTAGATATACAGATGATATATGTTTATATATGTATGTATATATATATATTCACTGAAAAAACCATAGGCTATAGACCATATATAGTTAGGAATTAGCATTTACAAAACCTTGAAAATTCACTGAAAAAACCGTAGGTTATAGACCATATATAGTTAGGAATTAGCATTTACAAAACCTTGAAAATTCACTGAAAAAACCATAGGTTATAGACCATATATAGTTAGGAATTCGCATTTACAAAACCTTATTTTACTCACACAAAACCATTGAAATTCCATATATAGTTAGTTGCACTAACTATATATCGCGCACCCGCAATCCACTGCTGATGATGTCACATATTACATCATTCATGACATGGTCAGTGACATCACTGATGACATCACTGATGACATCTCAAATGACATCACTGATGACATCACTGATGACAACATCCAGTGACTGTATGTTTCTGTAAAGTTAAAATATGTCTTACATATTGAAGAATGAGTGGATGTATAAGTGTCTGGATGAAGGATTTAGTAGGTGCATGACTGACTGTATGAGTGAGTGATTAAATGTGTCTCACTGAGTGCATGGGTTAGTGACTAAACTGTCTTAATTTGTGCATCATTATGTCTGTTGTTCTGTAAACTGTTGCATGTGTTGATAAGTAGCTATATGAGTAACTATATGGGTTATTGATTGGTTGCCCAAGTATTTGTATGGGATACTGAGTGTGTGTGTGGGTGGCTGGGAGGTGTATGACTCTGTGCATAGATGTGTGAGCAGTTGATTCACTAGATGTATGGTTTCAAAAGTGCATGTGGAAACAGCTGTATGGGCGGTTGACTGTGTGCATGAGTGTATTGGTGAGTGAATGGATATCTCAGTGCTACATGTCAAAGTAAGTACATATGTAAAACACAGTACATGTGAGAGTTGACATATATAAATAACTGTGCATAAGAGCCAGTGAATGTGTGAGTGGCTGTATGGATCATTGTGAACTTGTATCAGGGATTGTATAAGAGAGTTAATATGTGTTAGTATATGTTTGAATAAGTAAAGTTTGTATAACTGTATAGTTGAGGAAATGGAGGTGTGATTGATTCTTTGATTGACTGACTAGGTGTGTGAGTAACTCCATGGATGAGTGACAGTCTGTGAGTGTCTGTTTACACTGATTGTATCTAAGGTTATATTAGAGTCTGAAGAGGTTCATCGTATTATCACATGAATGATATCATCAGTGATGTGATCAGTAATGTCAAATGAGATGTCATCAGTGATGTCATCAGTGATGTCATTTGAGATGTCATCAGTGATGTCATTTGAGATGTCATCAGTGATGTCATCAGTGATGTCACTGACCATGTCATGAATGATGTAATATGTGACATCATCAGCAGTGGATTGCGGGTGCGCGATATATAGTTAGTGCAACTAACTATATATGGAATTTCAATGGTTTTGTGTGAGTAAAATAAGGTTTTGTAAATGCGAATTCCTAACTATATATGGTCTATAACCTATGGTTTTTTCAGTGAATATATATATATATATATATATATATATATATATATATATATATATATATATATATACATGTTTAAATAACCTTTTTCTAATGATAAAATTAAGGAACACGAGTTACCTGAAGTTGTGCTTAAAGAAATAGATGTCGTAAGACAGCTTGATCAACTGCCGCATCCTCTTGACTTGTCGATTGCAAGCAGTAATGTCTTGTAAACGTGTGGACATTCTTCCATGTCGCAGCACGGCAGATATTTTCCAGTGTCACTCCTGCGAACAACGCTGTAGACGCTGCTCCAGCTCTCGTGGAATGAGCCTTGACACTTATCAGCTGTGGTCTGTTTGATTTGATATGGCAGAAATGGATTGCGGAGGAATCTGGAAATTGCGGCTTTAGTGACCGCTGTCCCCAGCGTAGTTTGACCATAAGCCACGAATAATTGATCAGATTTTCTGAAGGTTTTTGTCCTTTGTAGGTAGAATTTTAAACATCGCTTGATGTCCAACGAATGCAGTGTTCTTTCCACCGGTGTAGTAGGATTTGGAAAGAAAGCTCTCAACTTCACTGGCTCATTTAAATGGAACTGTGATGGTACTTTGGGTATAAATGTTGGATTATTTCGAAGAGTGACGTAATCTTGTGAGAAATGCAGGAAAGGTTCTTTAATAGTGAATGCCTGAATTTCACTTACTCTTCTGGCAGATGTTAAGGCTAGAAGTAGGGCGACCTTCATGTGCGATACTTGAGGTCGGCTTTGTGAAAAGGTTCAAATGGATGTTTTATCAGTTGTGAGAGAACCGTATTGAGTTCCCATTCCGGTGGGGGAGGCCTAACCGGAGGATAAGCTCGGAAAAGACCTCTCATGAACTGTTTAATTAAAGATGAAGAACACAGTGAGGGAATGTTAGCAATTTTCCTGAACCTGGATAGAGCCGCTAGATGGACCTTTATTGATGAAAAGGCAAGACCATAGCGAGCCAAATGTAGTAGATAAGGAAGAATTTTCTCTGTAGGAGCTTCTTAGGGTGTAAACTGTTGGAGATACACCAAGAGCAAAATCTCTTCCATTTAAGACGATAAGTCTTCAATGTGCTTTGGGCTCGCGACTTTTTAAAAATGTTACGGCAATCCTGAGGAATATGAAGGTTTTGAAACTCTACGAAGTCAGGAGCCATGCGTGTAATTTTAGAGATTGAGGATCTGGGTGAAGTATCTGTCCCTCGTTCCGTGACAGCATTGTTGGAGTCGGAAGAAGACGGATTGGACGATCCTGGGATAGCAACAGGAGCTCCTGGAACCAGTACTGGCGCGGCCACCTGGGGGCAGTCAGGATGAGACGGCAACTCTCCAACTTCATCTTGCGCAAGACCCTTGGTATCAACGGGATCGGGGGAAAAGCGTAAGCACAAATCCCTTACCATCGCATGGACAGGGCATTCCCTCGTGATCCATGTTGAGGGTATCTGCTGGTGTAATACCAGAATTTTTTGTTCTGCTGTGTTGCAAACAAGTCCAACATGGTCTTGGCCCAAACCTGGAACACTCTGTTTAATTGAGTGTGGTCTAAGTCCCACTTGTGGCAGTCTGATAGGGATCTGCTGAGTTTGTCCGCTAGAGTATTGTTGAGGACCTTGACATGCTCTGCTTTGAGAGTTATGTTGTGAAGTGTAAGCCATTCCCATAACACCTGAGCTTCCTTTGATAACGTAGTCGATCTTGTTCCTCCTTGTTCACGTACAACATGCTGGTGTTATTGTCGGTTCTGACCAGAACCGAAGACCCTGTGATCCTGGGAAGGAACGCTTGCAAGGATAGGAAGATGGCTCTCAATTCCAGACTGTTGATGTGACGTTGTCTGTATTTCTGAGACCCTTTGCCTTGTACTTGTAAATCTTGGAGGTGACCTCCTCATCCCTCCATGGACGCATCCGTTGTCAGAACGAAATCTGGAGGAGTCTGTATGAACGTGAGCCCCTGCTTCAGATTGTGTAGCTGCGACCACCATTGAAGAGCATTCACCATGTGTGGGGTGACTTTGAGGATGTATGACGTTACAACGCATGCTTTTACCACGCATGCTGTTACAACGCCAGTTTTACAACGCAAATCTTTACAACGCATAGTGCTTTGGGGTGCTGGATAGTGAATAGTTTAATTTACTATTCCAACTCCAGTCCCCGTGGACACTAGGGAAGGTGTTGGATAGTAAATTAAATCTATTCCCTATCCTAGAGCGCCCCCAGCGCAATGCGTTGTAATGGTTTTGGTTGTAAAACCTGCGTTGTAATAGCACTGCGTTGTAAAAGTTTCGTTGTAAAGGATGTTTCCCTTTGATGATGTCATCGAAGGAGCCTGTCGCTTGTTTCCATTGAAGATGTAGTTCTTCCTGTAAAGGCCGCATTTTTAGGCGCGCCAATGGGATGAGATTTATGGCCGAGGGACACATTCCCAGGAGTGAAGCGAACAGGCGAACAGAAAGTGACCTTCTTTTTGACACTTGAATTGCTCATTTCTGCAGGCGGAGTTGTCTTTCTTGAGACAAGAATGCTTTGCATTGCATTGTGTCTAGACGTGCTCCTAAGAAAGGCAGGATCCTTTTCGGAAGTAATCGGGATTTGCTTGTGTTCAAACTGAGACCCAGTGATGGAAAGAGATCGCGACACGTTGCAATGGCATTCTGTACACTGTTCTTTGAAGGGCCTTTGATTAGCCAATCGTCCAAGTACGGGAAGACCTGGATTCCCCAAGAAAGCAACGTTGCCGCCACCGGGGCCAGGCACTTTGTGAAGATCCTTGGAGCCGATTTGAGGCCAAACGGGAGCACTTTGAACTGATAGTGGGCGCCAGCCACTGTCGAAGATACTTTCGATGTTTTGGATGGATCGGGATGTGGAAGTATGCGTCCTCCATGTCTAAGGAAGCCATAAAATCTCCCTCGTTCAGGCAGCTTAGAATCTCTGAAAGGGTGACCATGCAAAAACCCTGTTTCTTAAAGAACCTGTTGAGGTTGCGCAGGTCCAAAATCGGTCGCCATTCCCCTGATTTCTTCTTTATGAGGAAAAAACGGGAATAGAAGCTTGTCTGCCTCTGATGAATTGGGACTTTTTCTATAGCGTTCTTGAGGAACATTGAATAAGCTTCCTTGAACAATAAGTGAAGAGGAGGGGGAGGGAGTCCTTTGGGCGGAGTAGTTGGTGGTTTGGTGACAAATTCTAGGGTGTGTCCATGTTGTACGAGGTCTAGCACCCATTGGTAGGAGGTAATTTTTTGCCACTGGTGTAGGAAAAAAGATATTTTAGCGCCCACAGGGAGGGGAGGAAATATGGTTGGCGTCCGGCTGAAGTCACTGTTTTCTATGAGTATCTCGCCCTTGTTTGTTGGAGCGTTTCCGTCCTCCTCTGCGAGAGAAATAAGCCGTGTTGGATTGTTGGTACGAAGATTGATAATTTTGCCGGTATTGAGGCGGATATTGTTCGCTTTGCTGATGGTAACTTCCTGTGGAGGAATAGCCACGTCCTCCAGCACCTCTGAAAGATCCCCGCTTGTACTGCAGGGAACAAAAAGACCTTGCGGTATCAGTGTCCGTCTTGAATGCCTGGAGGGCTTCGTCAATATGTTTTCCACATAAAGACTCGCTATCGTAGGCCATATCCAAAATCTTTAATTGAACCTCAGGGCGGAAGGTGGTGGCCTTCAACCAACCCTGATGCCTGATAACTGCAGCTCCAGCCAACTGCCTGAAATTTGTGTTAACAATATCCAGAGCGCAGTCGATAGTTTCTGCAGCTGTGCGCTCTCCCTCCATCTAAATCTTCCGGGCCTCCTGTCGTTTGTCCTCTGGAATCAGGTTAATCAGACCAGCCATGTCCGACCGCATTTGGCGATCATAACGCCCTATGATCGCCAAAGAATTCGCTGCCCTAATGGAGGCGGCAGCCATGGTTGAGAATTTTTTACCAATGAGGTCAAGACGACGTCCCTCTTTATCTGGTGGCGTAATGATGGGTGTGGCTGGGTTTTTAGACCTTTGTTGTGCAGCCTGTGAAATGACAGAGTCTGGCCTCGGGTGACCAATGAGGCATGAAGGGCTGTTGATCGGAGCACAATATTTTTTATCAATGCGTGGAAGCACTGCAGGCACAGAAGCAGGATTTTTCATTATTTTAATGCCCTCATTCCAGTTGTAATCTATTATTGGAATTGCTCTGGAAATCTATCTAGTTTCCTCTTTAAAATCATGTAGGAAACATTCAGATTGTTCCACTGTCACTGGTAGCTTAAACCTATCTGCGGCTCGCTGCATGAGGTTATGAAATCCACCTACATCTTCTGGTGGTGAGTCCGATGGTTGTGAAGTTGGTGGAGATGGCATGGGGATAATACTTCTACTTCTTCATCAGAAGATGTATCCGGAGTTTGAGTACGCAGAGCAGGCTGTTGAGGTTCCGTAACCGGAGACGTAGGTGCTGGAATAGGGTCTGGAACTACGGCAGGTTGAGGTGTTGAAATGACCTGCTGCGGTGGAAAGCGTTGCCTATAGTCAGCCAACATGGCCAGCAAGTCCTGAATAAAGTTAGGAGGCAGATGGCTGGACTCTGAAATCCGAGAATGCCTCTGGTATTCTGAGTGGTGAGGAACAACAATGTCCTCCTGATAGTAATGTTCAGTGAAGTCTTCATCTTCCTCGGCCCAGTAGATGTCTTCGCCGATGACGGAGGCTTCGTCGACAGTACCTTCGTCAACGAGTGTTTTGACTTCGACGATGAGGCTTTCGTCGACGGATCGTCGATGATTTTCTTTGTCACAATGGATATTCTAGTTGACAGGATAGGAGAGGTGATAGATGAAGTAGAAATTGTCGCAGTCGACGAAGGAGCTGAAGACGTAACAGAGATGGTCGACATAGGTAAAGCTGAAGAGACAGAGCAGCTTTTACTCACGGTTTTAATCAATAGCTTTTTAGAGTCCTTGAGAGCTGAAGCTTCTGAGGAAGGTGAAGGAGATTGCTGAGAAGGACCATAAGTGGAGTGGGAGGTTTTCAGATGTTTTCTCCCCTCACTTGACGAACTGTCCTGAGATCTTGCTCTCTTGCTGGAGGTCGAAGCTCTGTCATCATCTTCAGTTGAAGAAGATTTGAGCCATAAAAGGACTCTAGCCTCCCTATCCCTTAAGGTTTTTGAAGGGAAGGTACAGCAGATCTTACAATTTTTTGCCTCATGCTTTGGATAGAGTCAATAGATACAGTCCTTATGTTGAACATCAACATGGACTCTTTTTAATTCATGTTCTGCAAGGTCTAAACAAGGTCTTCTTGTCAGACATCCTGAAGGAAAAACTGAGTATGCACTCAGGGAGACTCCCTTCCACACGCGTGCGAGGAAAATCTGAGGAGAACTGGCTCTGCAGAGAGTGTTCTAGAGGGTGCTGTGAGCTGATTGGTTGGGACAAAGTCTTTGGTCCTTTTAGCATAATGAGGTAGATAGACTACTAGAATTTAGGCCTCAGGCCTTTCTCTTAGGGCCTACTACTGTAATTTACCTATGGCACTGCTTTTTATGTACCGTGGGACTCCCGCCTCGGCGACAGGGAATAATTCAGGCATGTGAATCTATGAAAGATACCCCAATACTGGATAAGTATCCACTTCCCTTCCTCATTTCTTCATCTTCTAGAACTGGTTTCCAAAGGTCAAAACCCCAAATCCACTTCTCTTACCCACATTCATCTCAGTTCTGCGTCTGTTCTCGAAGTTCAAGACCCTGCACAGAGGTCAAGTTTTAGAATTCACTTTCCTTCCCCACCTGTACGTTTTCCCGCTACTGTTTCACAAAGGTCACAACTCTGCATTTTCTTCCATTCCTCTACACATGCTCTACCAGTGCTTCTTCCCTAAGTTCTAGACTAAGCTTTCATTTCCCTTTGCTAAGACATTTTCAAAGGTCTAAATCCAGCACTTCATTTACCAACGTAATGTTCTCCTTGTGCTGGTTCCTGAAGGCCAACACCCAGCCCTCACTTCCCTTTTCACCTGTATGTTCCACCAGCGTTCACTTCCCTGTCCCCCTGCATGCTCTCCCAGTGCTGCATCCTGAAGGCGAAAACCCAGCCCTCAATACTTGTCCCCATGCATGTTCTCCCAGTTCTGGATCCTGAAGGCCAACACCCAACCCTCACTTCCCTTTCCCCCTGCATGTTCTCCCAGTGTAGGTTCCTGAAGGTCAACACCCAGCGTTCACTTCCATGTCCTCCTGCATGTTTTCCCAGAGCTGCATCCTGAAGCTCAACACCCAGCCCTCAATACTTGTCCCCATGCATGTTCTCACAGTTCTGAATCCTGAAAGCCAACACCCAGCCCTCACTTCCCTTTCACACTGCATGTTATCCCTGTGCTGGTTCCTGAAGGTCAACACCCAGCATTCACTTCCCTTTCCCCCTGCATGTTCCCCCAGCGTTCACTTCCCTGTTCCGCTGCATGTTCTCGCAGTGTAGGTCCCTGAAGGTCCACACCCAGTGTTCACGCCCTTGTCCAGCTGCATGTTCTCCCAGTGCTTGTTCCTGAAGGTCAACACCCAGCCTACACTTGACATGCACATTTGCCGAGGCGCACAGAGATATTAGTCCATATTGTAAATTAGGCAGTAACCAACCTTTCGTTAGAGTTTGTTTTTGTCTTTAACGATGGAAGGAGACCTATTGCTTTGAGAGCACCACAATATACTGTATAGATACACATACTAATTTCCAGTTATTTTTGTTATATAAATGTGCATTCGCAAATTGGAATTGCCACCTCTGCGCTTTTGTGGAACAACCCAGCCCTCACTTCCCTTTCCCCCTGCATGTTCTCCCAGTGCTGGATCCTGAAGGCCAACACCCAGCGTTCACTTCCGTCTCCCCTGTTATGATTTGTACTGTACGCCAATATAGGCCTGGGTAGTCACCTAACCTTTCACCTACATTGTCCCTCCCATTGTACTACATAATGGTTTTTGGTACTCACCTTTTACCTAGTTAGGTGCTGCATCAATGTTGTGTGCTTTTCTCCGAAAACTAGCCTCATTTATTACGCATGAGGATTCTCAGAATCCCAGCAGGATTACCATCTTCTGCATAATAAGTATGTTTAAGGGTCATCCCTTTCGTCATCCTCGGCTGACATGACACAGCAAGGTAGAACCCCTGAGGGTACCTTTTGGGTATATAAACACCATATCTTCGATGGGGCGGGCAGAGAAGAAAAAGACTTCCATGCTGAACACTGAGGTGAGATGCTGAGGTTCCTGCACACAGACACCAGTACGCAGATGTAGGACATCCTTTGCCGGGTGCCCATCTCAAGACCAAGACGGGGTCCTTCGTTCTCTCACATCAGGTAATGCAGTTGGCTTCATCCTATGGTGATTCTTGGCTCTACACCTACATACATGCTGGGTACACTTAGGTACATCTGGTTAAGGTTGCATCGTAGGAGTACGCATTATTATTGTCATGCATTTATATACCTGCATATATCTATTGTTTTTTACGGACTTTTACATAGCGCAAACACTTGACCGAAGATATTAGGTATCAGAGCGCTTTACACGATCACCAGTTGAGTTACGTGACGACACATTCATTTTTTTTGTTAGGCATGAGGAGATTAAGTGATTTGCCCAGAATCACAGGATGTTGTGCGTCCTTGCCGAGATGCGAAACCGGTTCCTAAGATTTCAGGTCCACCTCCCTAGCCGTTAGGCCAACTCCTCTCCCCGCACTATGGTAACACTGTGATAGAAATCTACCATCCATTTACTCTGTTGGTGCTTAAAACTGCTTCTGTCTTATGGTTGTTGCAGCACACATATTTTACACTAGAATGACACTGGTTCAATAAATGCTTATTGAAATCGTCCCCAATGTTTATTCTGTGTATCTCTCTGAGACACAGTGAGCACGAGTGCCTGAGCGAAAAGTACTGTACTGTTTCCACGATCCCTGAGGGGTCAGGGTTGTCATGTTCGATAGTTGCCAGAAACTATTCTTTCCTTGGGAAGAGGGGTTCATGGCACTGATAGCTAGCCGGCACACAGGCAAACATATCCGGGGGGTGTCTGGAATCAGTCTGAACACCAATCGCACAGTTTATGTTGTCTAAACGTGCAGATCCTATATAGATTTATAGGAACTAGACGACACCAGCTGCATGTTCTCCTGGCGCTGGTATCTGAAGGCCAACACCCAGCGTTCACTTCCCTGTCCCCCTGCATGTTCTCCTAGTGCTGGTTTCCTGAAGGTCAAGATGTAATATTCAATCACTTGCCCACTACATGTTCTTTAAGTGCTGGTTCATGAAGGTCAAGACCCGACATTCACTTCCTTTCTCACCCTGCATGTTCACTCAACGCTCGTTCGTAAATGTCAAGACCTACTATTCGTTACCTCCCCCAGCTGCAGGGCCCGCTAGTGCTTGTTTCTGAAGGTTCAGACCCAGAATTCACTTCCCATCCGCCTGCATGCTCTACCAGTACTGGTTTGCGAAGAGAACCAACATTCACTTACCTTCCCCAACTGCATGTTCTCCCAGTGTTGATTCACAAAGGTCAAGATCTCTTCAAAGTCAAAGTACTTCTTTTTACTTTGGACTCCTAAGTTGTAAAGGGCGAGGTGGACCACGTCTACCCTGTGAAGCAAAGACAAGAACTTACTGTGCAGAGGAATGCAGTGAGCTTTGAAAGAGAGGTCAAGGAAACACACGTCACCGCTTATCTCTCCCCCACCCATCCAGCACACAACCCCTGGCATCAACAGGGGCTTCTGATGAACAAGGTCTTCAAAAGCTGAACAAAACTGAGCTTGAGATGTTCTAATTTCCTCAGCTTTCATCTCTTTCCTATTGAAAGATCCTCACACTAAGCCATGCACATCTCCCACTGAGCCGCTCTTATGAGAATGAGCTACTGGCTACTCTCACTGAACCAGTTCTTCCTCCCACTAATTGTTTTCCTCCTCCCACTGAGCCTTTCCCTTTCTCCAATTAGCTACCTCTCTGCCCTACAAGCATCTTACTCTTGCCACTGGGCCCCAAGCTTCCCCCTCTAAACTAATGCCTTTTTCGATGGAGGCAATTCGTCCTCCGTCTCAGCCGCCACTTCCTGCACTTGGGCCACTCCCTTCTTTCTGAGCCACTCACTCTTCCCAATAGAATCTCTATCTGCCAGAGAACCCCTCCCCTCCCAGTAAGCCAATCATTACTGCCAATGACCCACGCCCTCCTCCCACTGAGTAAATCCCTCCCAGGAACCGCATTCATCCCATTCAAGACCCCTCCCGCTTTTGAAGTAACCACTTCCTCCACCTACTGAGCTACCACTGCCTTCCCACGAAATTAATCTGCTCTAATTATTAACAAACACCACATTCAGTGCATGCAAATAAGAACTACAATGTCCCCTCCTGCACAGTGGTGGTGATAAAGCCCCCCCACCCACCCTTTATATTCCTTTAAACTCTACACCATCTATCGCTCACTGAACACAAACAAATCTTCTTTGAGAAATGCAAATAATACATCAGCTCTAAGCTAACACTATCATTAAACATCCTACTGGGTGATTTCAATCTTTACTGGTGTGACTTATCCATTAATACAGGTTATCATGTTTTCTCTTTCACAACACAAAATGGTCTCCATTGCACTTAACCTCATTTATGTTAAAGAACCCCAACAAGTTGACCCTTGTGACAAATGACCCTTGTGACAAATGACCAACAAAACTGTTTGAGACAGTGATTTAGAAACATATCACATAGAGTCCGATGACCCATCTACAAAATGCCAAGAATTTGCTAACTTTTTCACCAAGAAAGTTTAAACTCTAAAATTTAATCGGTTTGCTAATCCTACCCTCTCTATACTCTTTATCATACATAAAAAAAACGAATCCTGGAAAGATTAACCCCTTTGCTGCGGCCGTCCGCCAACGGCCGTCGCGAGCACTGCCTCGGTAGTGCTGTGCACGTCCGTTGACGGACGCGGCCCCGCCCGCGCAATAGAACACCCACAGCGCTGCGGATTTTGCGCCGCGCTAAACGGGTTAAAGCCATTGTCAACATTGGACTTTGCAAGAGTATCGCCAGCAAATCGCCTCCCTCTCCCACCAAAACCATCATTGACTACATAGGACTAACATTGTGAACTCCTAAATAGCATACAAGATCTTTCCACACCACCTAAAAATGGAACATGTTACATCTCTATTTAAGAAACCAATGTTGAGCCACATAAAATGAACTACTGACTCATAACGGCTCTGCCAATCCCGTCTCAAGTCACTGATATGTGTGTCACCTCCCAGCCTAAGAGCTGCATTTCTTTTTTTTAATATGTTTTTATTCATTTCACAGTAATAGATGTCACGTGTACATTCCAATTCACTTTATGGCAAATTACACAATATAGTAAGGCCAATAGGGAAGAAACAATGGTTACAGTCATGGCACATTCATGTGTCGCTCTCCATTGCGTTGCATTTTCATTTCCACCGTAGGGCAAACACACAAGTCACCCCAGTAGGCATTCCACTTGTCCCATTTCTTGTCCCATTTCTTAGGGCATCCTCTTGCTTTAAACACCTCTTTTTCTGCTATCATGCATTTGTCATATTCTCTGATCCACAGTCTGAGTGAAGGTCTATCCGCTGCCCCCATCTCCTCGCAATCTCCCGTTTAACTAAAGTGTATCCTAATGTTGTCAGTTGTTGTTCAATCTCTGTTAGGTCGGCCTGTTCCCATATGTTAAGGAGACCCAATCTTGGTGTAAGGGTAAATTCCTTCCCCAGGGCTTTTCGAATGTGACCCGTGGCCCCTTCCCATACCGGTCGCACCTCCAGGCAGTCCCAGATCGTTTGATTAAAGGTTGCGTCTTGTTGGCAAACACCAAGGCAGAGCGCACTCGTCCTTGAACCTATCTTCGCTAGTGTCAGTCCGGTCAGGTAAGATCTATGTAAGATCTTGAGTTGGATAAGTCGGTAGCGAAAGGTAATGGCGGCCTCTCGGGGGGACATTAGTGCCGCCTGCTAGTCGTCCTCCTCAATGTGTCCAAGGTCTACTTGCCACGTCTCCCGAAGTTTATGGAACATATTGGGTAGGTTGTTACTTAGTTTTTTGTAGGTTAGTGATATGGCTTTGGTGAGCAACGGTCATTCAAAGAGCTGCATTTCTGGAAACAACGTACTTGATGATCACCAATCAGATTTTAGGCCTGGTTGCAGCATGGTGGCTGCCACGTTGTAGCACGGAGGCTGCCATGTTGTAGTGCGGGGCTACCATGTTTTTTTTTTACTGTGAACTTCCCTTTGCATCCTAAATGTAGATGACGTCTGTCTCCTAACCCTAGACTTGCTGCAATTGCCTTATCATCAACCACCACCTATTTTTCAAAACCATGCAGCATGAATTGAGTGTAAGATAGTAGACACTCATCTCTAGGATAACCCTCACAACGAGAAACGAACAGCAATTCCATTGCCCGCCCTTCCCCCCTTCATTAAGGAATCACGCACGACCCTCGCCTGGCGCCCTTGCTTTTCAGCATTTACATGGAACCGACAGGAGACCTTTTAGGGAGCTCTGGCATCAATGTACTGATGACAATCAGCTCTATTTTAAAGTTTCCTCTACGTCAGCTATCCTTGAATTTGCACCTTTATTAAAGGAAATTCTGAGATGGATGTCTTAGAATCATCGTGCACTGAACTCGGGCAAAAGTGAATTACAGCCACCATTGTCTTCAAGTACACCAAGTACTGTTTCTAAGCACTATTAAAAATAGTACATGACAGTTGGTGCCTTCCAGTGTCAAGTCAAGTCAAGTCAAGATTTATATAGCGCGCTACATACCCATAGGGTCTCAAGGCGCTTGAGGAAGGGTGGGGAATTACTTGTCGAATATCCAGGTTTTAAGTTGCTTTCTGAATGCTAGGTGGTTCTGAGTAAGGCGAAGGTGAGTGGGAAGTGAGTTCCAGGTCTTAGCTGCCAGGTAGGAGAAGGATCTACCTCCCGTGGTGGTTTTGTTGATGCGAGGTACAGTGGCAAGGGCTTGGTTGGAGGATCGTAGCTGACGGGAGGGGGTGTAGAAGGACAGTCGTGTGTTGAGGCATTCGGGCCCAAGTTCGTAAAGTGCTTTGTGTGCGTGGGTTAGGAGGCGGAAAGTAATCCTCTTATTTACGGGGAGCCAGTGGAGGTTTTTCAGGTGCCCAGAGATGTGTTCTTTACGCGGGATGTCTAGTACGAGCCTGGCTGAAGCGTTCTGGATGCGTTGGAGTTTTTTCTGGAGTTTTGCGGTGGTACCGGCATATAGGGTGTTTCCGTAGTCCAGGCGGCTCGTGACCAGTGCATGGGTGACCGTTTTTCTAGTTTCGGTGGGGATCCAGCAAAATGTTTTTTTGAGCATGCGAAGAATGTTGAAGCAAGATGATGAAACGGCGTTGACTTGTCTGGTCATCGAGAGTGAGGAGTCCAGGATGACGCCCAGGTTCCGTGCGTGGTCCGTCGGGATGGGTGCTTTTCCAAGGGCCTCTGGCCACCAAGAGTCATCCCAGGCGGAGGGGGAGGTGCCTAAGATGAGGACTTCTGTTTTGTCTGAGTTCAGTTTCAGACGGCTGAGCTTCATCCACTCGGCTACTTCTTTCATTCCTTCGTGTAAGTTGGTTTTGGCGGTGTTAGGGTCTTTGGTGAGTGAGAGGATTAGTTGAGTGTCATCAGCGTAGGAGATGATGTTGAGATTGTGTTGGCGAGCGATGGCCGCAAGGGGGCTCATGTATACGTTGAAGAGGGTGGGGCTGAGTGACGATCCTTGTGGTACGCCGCAGATGACTTTAGAGGCCTCTGACTTGAATGGAGGGAGGCGGACTCTCTGGGTTCTTCCGGTGAGGAACGAGGTGATCCATTCCAGTGCTTTTCCTTGGATTCCGACGTTTCTGAGGCGCTGTAGAAGGGTGCTATGACAGACTGTGTCGAAGGCAGCGGAGAGGTCAAGGAAGATGAGGGCGACTGTGTCTCCATTGTCCAGTAGAGTTCGAATGTCGTCTGTTGCTGCGATAAGTGCGGTCTCAGTGCTGTGTTTGGCTCGGAAGCCGGACTGTGATGAGTCGAGGGATTTGTTGGTTTCGAGGAAGGCGGGGAGCTGGTTGTTGACAGCTTTCTCGATGACTTTGGCCGGGAATGGAAGAAGCGAGATGGGGCGGTAGTTTTTGAGTTCGGTGGGGTCAGCTGTGGGTTTTTTCAGAAGGGCGCTGAGTTCTGCGTGTTTCCAGCTTTCCGGGAAGGTGGCGGAGTTGAGGGAGCAGTTGATGACATCTCGGAGGTGTGGTGCTATGATGGAGTCTGCTTTGTTGAAGATGTGGTGAGGGCATGGGTCAGTTGGGGATCCTGAGTGGATGGAGTTCATCAGGCGGATGGTGTCCTCAGTGGAGATTGGATTCCAGTCGTTAAGGATGTTCAAGGGGGGTGAAGGTCCTGCAGAAGGTTGGGTGGGTTGGTCTTCGGGTCGGTAGTCGAAGCTGTTGTGGATGTCTGCGATTTTGTTGTGGAAGAAGGAAGCTAGGGAGTCGCAGAGGGCTTGGGAGGGGGTGATGTCGTTGGAGTTGGCTGATGGGTTGGTAAATTCTTTGACGATGTTGAATAATTCCTTGCTGTTGTGGGCGTTGTTATCTAGTCGGTCTTTGAATGCGGCTTTCTTGGCAGACCGGATTAGTTGGTGGTGTATGCGGGTAGCGTTTTTGAAGGCGTCCCTGGTGCTGGTGTTTGGGTCTTTTTTGCAGGCCTTCTCAAGGGAGCGACAGAGTTTCTTCGATTTCTTAAGATCATCGTTGAACCAGGAGGCGTTTTTGCTGCCAAGTTTGATTTGACGCTTTTTCAACGGTGCTAGGATGTCGGCGCTGTTGGATAGCCATTGGGTGAGGTTAATGGCTGCTTGGTCGGGGTTTGAGGAGTGGGCGGGGGCGTTTAGAAGAAGCGATGAGGAGATCTGGTTGATGGTGATTTTGTTCCAGTTTCTTCGCAGGGTGGGTTGAGGATGGTTGTGGATAGTGGTCTTATCGTAGATAAAGTGAACGCAGCTGTGGTCCGTCCAATGAAGAGCTGTGGTGTGACTGAATGAGACATGTTTGCTGGAGGTGAAGATGGGGTCGAGTGTATGACCTGCAATGTGGGTGGGGGTAGTGACAAGTTGTTTGAGTCCGAGGTTGGAGAGATTGTCCAGAAGGGTGGTGGTGCTGCTGTCATTGCTCTTTTCCAGGTGAAAATTGAGGTCTCCCAATAGAATGTAGTCCTCGGAGGGGAGGGCGTGTGGGGTGATAAAGTCAGTGATGTCGTCACTGAATTGTGCGCGGGGTCCTGGAGGCCGGTAGAGGAGGGTGCCTCTGAGTGTGGTCTTGGGGTCGGTGTGGATCTGGAAGTGGAGGTGTTCGGCGCTGGCAAGGTTGGCGTCAGAGCTGGTTGAGATGCGGATGGAATTCTTATGGACGATAGCGATGCTTCCTCCTGTTTGCTTGATGCGGTCCTTATGGATGATCTTGTATCCTTCCGGGATGGCAATGGTGATGTCTGGGGCTGAAGAGGCATTCATCCATGTTTCTGTTAGGAAGGCGACGTCCGGTGAGATGGTGTCTAGTAGATTCCAGAGGTCGATGGCGTGTCTGTGGACCGAGCGGGTGTTGAGCAGGATGCATTTTAGGTGGTTGGTGTCAGGTCTCTGTATGGTGTTGGTGGATGAGGAGTTGGTTTTGGCGCCGTCGAACTTGCAGGAGTTGCAAGAGAAGGGTCCATGGGTATGTCCAGGAGCGGCTTGGACACAGTTGAGGGAACGGCCGGGGTTAAGGGCTAGGAGGGTGGTGGCATCGTAAGTGATGCGAGTGGGCTGGGCATTACGGGAACCAGGGGGTCTGGCGCTGGGCGCGGTCCAGGCGCGGACGGGCGTAGACGGGCTTACCTTTCGCGCACCTTTGGCGCAACTGGGGCGCGGCCGCTGCGCGTGAACGCTGCGCGGAAGTACATGAGTCATATAAAGGAGTTGGGGGGGAGGGGCGAGGGCGGAGCAGCTGGGAGGCGGGGTGGATATCCGGGGAGGGGAGACTAACAACAACAAGGTAGTAAACAAAATGGCAGTCGGGGCACACACTTGCAATCACACGCTAAAAGTTACTATTAGGGCACAGGGAGACACAATAGTTAAAGCGAGGCACCTCAGGTAAAGCTCAGCGTTGCAGCGCGCTGTGCTAGTATGTTAATTAGTCCGATATGGACTAGCGCTACTCTGCTCTGCTAAAGTAAGGAGCGCTATGTAATTAAATGAGTGGACAAATCGGGCGCAGCACAAAGCAGCAAAGCAGCTGAATGATCAAATGAGCAAACAAATTGGGCAAAGCACAGCAGATGAATGAACGATACCGCAGTGGGGTCGGGGAGGCAGCGTCATTATTAAGAACAGGCCTGCTCACAGTTTAAAACGGAGGTAGTTATCACGTGTGCAGCTGGTGCAGGGGCACCAGGGCTCAATGGGTATGAGGGGCCGACTGCACCACAATTATATTTGTTTTGGGCTAGCAAACCGGATATTGGAAACCCATCTTCCTAGCTTGCTTTACGACTCATGACACCCTTGCTAAGCCACCTGGTTCCAAATATATATAAAATGTTACTTAATTTCCGAAAAGCGTGTGTCCTGAGGCACAATGCCCATCTTTCATAGGGTGTTGTGAATGCTGATCATCCAGTTTCTGTAAACTATGTACAGTGCTTTGGCACTCTTTGGGCCTGGTTGGTACTAAACAAAACTTTTAAACAATAACAATTCCAATCCCTCCTCTGGATATTTCACTCCCTCATGCACCTATGCCACCCACTCCTCCAACTGAGCTATTGCTTCATCCCTCTGAAACGATCCCTCCTCCCAGGTGACTAGCCTACACTCTCCTCGCCCTGTACCACTCCCTCCGGTTATTAGGCACTTTTTGGGTTGCTACATTAACTTGTTAGAGGATCAGCACCCGAACAGAATGTAGGATAGATGCACCTATGGGACACGGGCACAATAAAAGGTGCATCTCATTTAATTAATGCATTGGTGGGCACTGGAGAAACAGGAAGTACTCTGAGAAATTGGTGCAAATGTACTAAATGGAGACTTCAAATAGCTGCGTCCAAAACAAAGCCTTGCTGTATTTGATGATTTTTAGGCCTTGCTAGACCGAGCAGCTGCATGCTTGACTTACTGTTACAAATTCTTCAAACTATACATAGTGACCAATTCACAAAAGCATTTTGGAGTATGTCCAGTGGTAGCCTTGTAGTACATTTTCTATGTACTCATACATGCTTTTATGAATCGATCTCAAGACATGCAAACCCCACTAGTAAACATTCAAGAAGAGCACAGTCATTTCCACTTGCACCAACTGTACCTGGGTATTCTCCACGTCCCCATTTATATTTTAGATACATTGGAGTCAATTCACAAAGACCTGGAAGGGTATGTAAAAATTACAGGGTAGTACTTTACATTTTCCAAAATGCCTTTGTGAATCGGCACCAAGGGCAGTATGTGTCGCCTCCCGCCTGCTATTGGCTGCATAGAGTATTATTTCACCCTCTAAATGCTCCTTATGTTAGAAAGCATGAAGGACTATTTTTACATCTGAAAAGGGTACTCATTCATCCCACTGCTAGTCACATTCAATTCGGTATCTCCTATACGCATACTCTAGAGGAAACAATCCTTGTTTGCTACTGTTTCCTCCACATTGGTAAAGCCAATAGGTCTGGTTTCAATGTGCTAATTTGCATTTGTGCATGCCTGTGCTCACATGTAGCAGCACACGAAAACCAGACATGTTAGGCAATGCTTGTTCAAAAGTAATGCAGTCCTTGTTCTCATCACCAAAAGCTGCCTTGTCCTGCGGAAGACCTCAGCACCAGACAATCGACTGTGCAGAGAGGAGACGGGGTCTGAGAGCTGCCAATGCTGTAGGAGTTAAGAGGGATGCTAAGTAATGAACTCATAGTGAACACCTGCAAGATAATTGTTGCTTAGTGCAAAGATGCTCAAGATGTAGACCCCTCCCCCTTCGCAATGACATCTTCGGAGTCTGTCTATCTCCTCTGAGGCCTACGGCTTCTCTCATCTTTAGAGTAGTAAGAAGCTGGTGGACTATTACACGCTATGTGAGTAATGTGTGCACTGGGATCACAGTGCACTGCTGGGAAAATCTCTGCTTTACTGTTTTTCACAATAGGACTGGCCATTTCGCCACTCTGGCATTTTCCTGGTGGGATGCAGACTACGGGGCTGCCATGACCCGCCCAAGCATGATTGCCCCACTGTCGTTTGTCGCCTCCTGCTGTGAGGGGGATAATTTTAGTATTTTGCCAGGATCTAGAATGCAGTCCAACCATGCTGTTGCTGCAACCGTCCCTACTTTTTACCAGATAGAAAGTTAGCCATTATCACAACTTGTGTGGTATCTTCCAAGCACACCCTGCACAGTGCAATATAAAGACTTGTTATTCCTAAATAGTGCTTCATACACACTTCTGCCACGTCCAAGCGTCATAAACAACAGGGGATATTATTACCCAATCTAATCACACTCAGTTTACGGACCTTGGAAGCACAGCACACACAGACATATTTGCCAGTTTTCAAACTAGTGACCCGTGGTTAACCACACAGCATCTTGGAGGCAAATGTACCAGGCCGAGTGAGACTGTGCTCCAAGGTGTGAGACTCACACCTGATGAGTGAGAATTGAAGATTGAGTGCACATGGGACAAACTTTGGTCATAAAAAGTATAAGAGCAGGGGTATGCTTTAAATATATCTTGCCTTACACAATGGAAGTGCAACAGGCTGTCAGAAAAAAATCTGAATTGTGACTACATTTTCCCCGAAAGAGTCAGGCTAGTGTCAGGTGCAGCCTAACTCCTGCCAAGGTTCAAGACGCACTGGCCTGACGCCATTTCCCTCTAGGCCTGTCTGGTTCGTCCTAGAGAGCATGCGGCTTCTGCAAGTCCACACCCATCCCTGAGGGAACAACACTCACAGCCCCCATGCAGCAAAACCAAGTGCAAAGTAAGATCTTCGTAGACACCAGGAGCACGGAAACTCTGCACTGATGATACAAACCAGTGCAAAACAATTTGCCCCATGTTTCCGCCAGCATAAACAATATCAATGCACTTTTCTTTTTAAGGTGGTTGTCACGGTTTTGGATTTTTTGTTATGACGCGGGGTGTGCACGCTCAGCATTGAAACTGGAATATCGATGGCGCAGTATATCTGGACAAAATATTGAAACAGACGTATCGACAGCTAATAACTATAGATTTTCTATACCTAAATCTACATATAGATACCTTGGCATATATGAACCTTCAAGGTATGTAGATGCGCAGTTAAGAATAGTAAATCTACACTTCATTATATGGATTTACCTCTCAATATTCTGTCCTTCGATATTTTTGTAGGTTGATATTCATGACGTCGATGTTCATTAGTACAACTTGACTCGCTAAGTAAGACGATTTTTTTTATTTCAAAGTATTTTTATTAATTTTATAAGCAAAGACATTGTCATTTCTGTTACAAGGTTAGCCATACGGAGTTTGTAGAACAGTGTTTACAGTCACTTCGAATTATATAAGCAGAATGTGTGGCACACGGTTTCACACCACAAGGCACCAGCGCTCAATTGTCAGCACCGGCTATAGTGACAGTCCACCACAAGGTGGCGCTGTCTTTTTCTAATTTTGAGATGAGCACAACAACCCTTTTTATTTAGTCAATATACAATGGAAATGAACATTACTGGCCTCTCATGCCATTATTATAGCTTTGTGTGGCCTGAATTAGCCTGAATTGTCACACTTGTGGTAGTGCGATAGTTAGGTGTTATGTTGCCTCTGCCATTGGCAGCGCTGGCAGGGTATTGGCTGTGCAGGCTGCAATTTCACAAATTAAGCACTGTCTGGAGGTATACCCAGAGCGGTCTGCTACCCAAGGTGGGGAGGTTGGTGGCAAGTCTCGGAGCTGCCTGCTTCCCTAAGGAAACCCACAGACAAGCTTTGGATCTGCCTGCTTCCGAAGGCGGGAAACCCCCGCCTAACGCCAGAGCTGCCAGGTTTGAGTCTCGCATTGGCACAACATCCTGTGATTCTGGGCAAATCACTTTATCTCACCTACCTACCAAAAAAATGGAACGTGTCCTTGTTTAAAACTGGTGCTCATATAAAGAACTCCAATATCTTCGGGTCGAGTTCGCGCCAAAACGCGCAAAAAGAAAAAGCCTCACAGAACAGCCCAGAACTGCCTGCTTCCCGAGGCGGGAACCCCCATATAAGCTGGCTTCTGAAAGATGGCTGCAGCTTCTGGGAAGGCGGCGGCTGCGTGACTTCATGCCTCATGACGCAGCCTCCTCGGCCGCGGCTTATCTGACGGGATAACATGATTTATGAGCTATTTATAATCTCCTGATCAGTAGAGGTTAGCCAGGGGCTCCTTCCCTTTTATTTTTTCTTTACAGAACAATTACTTTCGCTAAACCGCAACTAAATGGCTCACAAATCACTTTCTGGCGGCCTCTGCTCTTCGAGGGGTCTGACATCGTGCCCTGTGGACGGATTGCATCGCAGGCAACGGGTGGTACCAGCAGCGATTGGGCGCGTTAAAGCTCCGCCCATGAGGAGGGCGCCTTGAAAACCTTGGGTGGCGAAAAGCACTCTGGACGAGGAGAGCAGAAGGGCAGAAACCAGCACCTGCTGCGTAAAATGTGTTCAGGCCCCACTATTACTAACTTTATCATATGCAAGAAAAAGAGCAGGGGCTGCGTTACACAGGTAAATTTGCTCATAAATCGAAAACAAGAACTGGATACATTAAAGGAGAATAAGTACCCAGCCGAATTATAAGAGTAAATTATAACTCACTTGAGCGCTGTGAATCTGAAACTCAAACAATAAGTGGTACTGTCTGAGTACCTCCACTTATTTTAATTTTAAAGGGAAGGTACCTGCAGTTCTCTGCAGGGGTATGCAACTTTTAATGGGTGATTGCTCGCCCTTCTCAGTAGCATACAGGAACTCTGGGATAGTGAGCAAAGCACTTTTCTGGTTCCATTACCCCCTCATATATCCTCCCTGTCCCAGTCCTTGAATAAGTGAGACAATCCCGCCGCCTGACCGGCCACCTAGAGCGCTAGTATTTTTTTTAATTTTTACTATATAAACACCACCCACCGCCATGCCTGTTTTTTTTTCCTGTCCGAAGGGTGTGACGTCGGAACGCTTGTTTGTTTCTTCATGACACACTAAGTGTTTCTACATTTGTTTTCACCGATGTTTATGCATTTTTATTTAGTATTTTCTCACGTGCTGACCATACCAGTGTATAGGTGGGTCAAGTCCCTGCTCTGCTCCTGACGCGCTCCCCGCGCATGTGCTTGGCTGGGGCGGGGAACTTTTCTCTGCGGTCAGGGGCAGGCCGTTCCAATTCCCCAAAGGGGAAATATATCCAGGGTAAAGTTGTTTCGTACATGTTGCCCCGTATGTGTGGAATCCTGGGATTTGATCTAAATCTTTGGTGGATGATGGCTTTTATTCCCAGTATAGTACCTCAGTGCTGGATGATTTACCCTTGCAAGACGTCATTAAAGAATTCTGGCTAAAGAATGGCTTGAAGTTGACAAGCAGGGGATTCCTCGCTTTCTGGGCAAGATGTATCGCTTGATGTGTTTGATGACCAGTTTCCTCAGGTTCCTACGATCAATTCAATTTTGTTCTCAATGGCTTCTTCCTCTTTTTTGTCTTTGAAGGAAGCTTCCCTTTCGGATCCAGTTGAGCGTAAGGAGGAGGCTGCCTTGAAACGATCATATGCATCGTCTCATTTTGGGATTCGGGCTAGCGCTCACTCCGCATCTGCCTCTAAGGTCCTTATCAAGGATTTTGAAACAATATTTGAATGTCTTCAGCACCAGGGGGATCCCACTCCTATCTTGGCGCAGATGGAGATCTTGGTGTAGTTTCTGTCCGAAGTCGCTTTTGATACCCTGTGGGCCTTCTCATCGGCTGCCGGGGGAGAGGTGGCTGATAGACGGTCTCTGTGGACTAAACCTTAGCGCCTTGAGGCTGCACAGAAGGCCTTGATTCATAAGCTGCCTTTTGAGCGTCCCAGGCTTTATGGGGACAAATTGAACACGATGGTGCAGTGTTTTGCGGAGTTGCTGAAGCTGTTCCAGTGTGTCCAGAAGAAGTCTTTTTTCCATAAGTAGAACTATCGGAGTTCTCTCCTTTTCTCAGCCCGTTCATGGACGGGCCGTGGTCGGGGGCTGCATTCAACAAGTCCTGTTCTCCGCTGTAGCAGCCGCATGGTGCTAGTCAGAAGTGACTATGCCAGAGTGTTCCTTTATTAGTGGTTCAGTGTGATTTCTGACCAGTGAATCCTGTCAGTCATCAGTCAGGGGTACCAGATTCTGTTCCGGGGCACTTCCCCTCTGACTCCCTTTCAAGTTACCCCATTGTCAAACAACTCAGTGAGAAGGTCTGCTATATTGTCTGGAGCGGAAAAGTTAATTGTGAAAAGCGCTATTCTCCAGGTATGGGAGGCAGAACGGGTCCTGGGCTTCTATTCCACGCTCTTTTGGTTCTTCCCACTCAATTCTGAATCTCAAGGCTCTGAACAGGTTGGTGCGGCTGGATCACTTTTGGATCACCACCTTGCAGTCCATCATTCCCCTCATCCAACAGGCCAATTTTCTGGTGTCCCTGGACTTGGAAGGTGTCTTTTTTCATGTCCCTACCCATCTTGGAAGCCAACAGTTCCTGAGGTTTGCGGTGAACAAGGTTCATTACCAGTTTAAGATGTTGCCTTTCGGCCTCTCTACAGCACCCCAGACTTTTACCAAGGTATTGGCTCCTACTGTGGGGGTTTTACAGCTTCGGGGATCCTCTGTGTTTCCCTATATTATTGATTGTTTGATCTCTGCTTCCTCTTTTCCTAAGGCTGTACTGGCAGTGGAATCAACCATGGACATGTTCCGGGGTCTGGGTTTCAAGTTGTATCTGGCAAAATCTCATCTGCTCCCTGTTCAGAGACTGCAATTTATTGTTCTTTTTGACATCTTGTTGGGGGCGGTGTTTCTCCCTCCTGCTCGCATCCCTTCCCTGCAGCATCTTCTGAGGGATCTCCTGAGTCAGCAGTCTGGCTCGGACTTGGTTGTGGGTCCAGGGGTTGATGGCTGCGGCCACAGCTGTGGTTCCCTGGGCTCGCCTGCACTCAAGCCTCTGGTGAATCATCTGTTGTCTCTTTTGGACCACTCCCATGCAAACTACGACTCTCTGGTTCCTCTATCCCCTGTTCTGATTCGGGACTTGAGCTGGTGGCTCTGCACTCCCAATCTGGAGAAGGGGATCCGCTTTCAGCTTCCTCCTCCCCTGTTGCTGACAACAAACAATAGTATTTGGGGTTTGGGGCCAAGTTGGGGTCTTTGGAGACCACTGGTTTGTAGCCTCGGACGTATATCACCCGTTCCTCAAATTGGTGGGCTTTGGCAGCCATTGGAAGGCGATGCATTTTTTTCAGGTTTCCCCCCAGAGGGCAAATTTGTTGGTTCGGACTGATAATCAGATGGCTTGCTGTTACTAGAAAACAAAAACAACAAGAGGGGTAGGGATAGACGACACTTCTATTCCCCAAACAATATACTAAGAAATAACAATGGAGTGACATTGCTGTTACTAGAACCACCAAGGGGGGACATGGTGCGAGTTTCTGAATCTGCTGTCTTCCCTGGTTTGTTCCCAAACAGTCACACCTCACGACATTGAGGCTGTTTACATTCAGGATCATTTGAACTTTCATGCTGCCAGCCTGAGCCACAACCTTCCTTCCTCAGTTCTGTTCCATATGTCTGTGCCCCTGTTCCAGGACCTTTGTCTTCGGTTCGGGAAGCTTTGTATCGACTTTTTGCTTCTCCTCACTGTGCCCTCCTCCCTTGGTTCTGTTCCGCAGTGGTTTGTCCTCAGGTATGGGCGTGGATGCTCTCTCAATTCCTTGGTCCTCCGGCCTTCTTTGTGCCTTCTCACCAATTACCCTCCCCCAAGGGTGCTGCAGAAGATTCGAGTGGAGAAGGTGTCTGTTCCCCTGATTACTCCTTTTTGCCCGTTGATGGTGCTTTTCGGGGGCTGGTGTGTCCGGCTTCCAGTGATGCCATCCCCGCTTCAGTTTCCCCTTCTATTGCTGACTCGTCTCCGTCAATTAAAGTGGATGGTCTGGCTCTTGAACGTTTAAAGTTGGATTCTTTGGGTTGTTCTTTTTTGGTGGCTTTGGATATTCAGCATTTCCATAGGCCTTCTATCCTTTATTGTTATGGTAAGCTTTGGGGCTTTTTTGTCACTCGGTGTGCTTCTCAAGGGGTGGATCCTGTGGTTGGTGATCCGGTCACAATTCTTGAGTTTCTCAGGGATGGATTTTAGAAGGGTCTTTCCTCATCTACTTTGGCTCCTATGTGGGCAGCTATCTGATTTTGTAGAGGTTCGGGGGCTACCTTGGAGGGTGTTGCCCCCTTGGTGGTTCGGCACCTGCGGACCAGTCACTCCGGTGATTGTCCCCTCTTGGGATTTGCCAACTGTTTTGTGGGGTCTCCAATTGTCCCCTTTTGAGCCTTTGTTGGAGGCCGACTTGCGGTGGTTATCTGCTAAGTTGGCCTTCCTGTTGGCCATCACCTCTGCTCGGAGGTTGGGTGGGTTGGGGGCATTGCTTATACTTGACCCAGCCTTTCTGCCTAAAGTCTCCTCCATATTCCATTTACAGCAGGAGGTTGTTCTTCCTGATTTTCCAGGGGAGGAGGGTGTTCTAGTTCCTTCTGTCTTGGATGTTAGAATGGCCCTTCATATTTACCTACCAGGTACCCTGTGCCGTTTGTGTCCTGTGGTGGTGTAGCTGAGGGGAAGAAGGTGTCTACCTCCACCATCAGTCGGTGGGGGCGTTTGGTGGTTATCCATTCCTTTAATTTGGAGGGTTTGGCTCCTCTGACTCAGGTCCAGGGGCGTTCAATTTGGCCTGTGTCCACTTCCTGGGCTGAGGCAGCTGGTGTTTCTATCCCGGAAATTTGTAGGGCGGCTACCCAGCAGTCGCCTCATACTTTTATCAGGCATTATCGCCTCGATGTCTTACATGCCTCTGCGGACAATTTTGATGTTGGCATTCTGAATGCTGCTTTGTCTTAATCTTGTTTATGATTAAACTTTGTATACTGCATGGATTCCTGGTGTCATGCTTTTTCTTTGTGTTTTTGCTTTTGAGATCCTCACTTATGTAAGGACTGGGAAGAGGAGGACATATAAGTGGGTAATGTGTTGTTACCTACCAGTAATCTTCATTACCCGGATTAAGTTCGTCCTTGTTCCAATCGTGTTTCCTCCCTCCCGCTATGATTGTGTCTGGTCTTGTTACTAACAGGCATGGCAGTGGGTGGGAGTGGTTTATATAGTAAACATTTAAAAAAATGCTAGTGTTCTAGTTGGCCTGTTGGGAGGCTAGATCGCCTCACTTATGTAAGGACTGGGACGAAGAGGACCTTAATCGGTATAATGAAGATTATTTATTTATTTATTTAGCGATTTATAGAGCGCCTGGTGACCCGGAGGCATCCCGCGCTGCAACATTTGTAGAGACCAGAGGGGACAGGGGACCTTATTTTGGGAACAGCAGCGTTTTCAATTTTTTTCGGAAAAGGAGATGGCTGGGTTCAAGCCGCAGGGGGCGAGGAAGTGAGTTCCATCCTGAGGACGCTTTTACAGAAAAGCGTCGGCCGCCGGTGCGTGCCTTCCTGAATCTAGGGACGTTGGCCAGACGCTCATTGTCCGAGCGTAGGGACCTGGGGGCCTTGTATGGGGTGACCAGGTCTCTCAGGATAGCAGGGCCAAGACCATTGAGAAGTTTGTGTGCGGTGCACAGGGCCTTGAATTCTACCCTTTGTCGTATTGGGAGCCAGTGGAGGGCCTTGATCGCTGGTCTGGCTGAGACTCTGGAGGGGAGATTCATAAGGAGCCGGGCAGCTGCGTTTTGCGTACGCTGAAGTTTCGCCATGGTGGCTTCAGGAGCTCCCAGATAGACCATGTTACTGTAGTCTAGCCGCGCAAGGATCAAACCTTGGACCAGGAGTTTCCTAGATAGGGGCGGAAGTAGTGGGAGGATCCTGCGGATGGAGCGCATGAGACCAAAACAGATGCCTGCTGTTTTGGCTGCTTGAGTTTTCAAAGACAGCTCGGGTTCCAGCCAGACTCCTAAGGTCTTAATTTCTTGTTTCGGGGTGGGTACTTCCCCGAAAACGTCTGGCCAGACCGATGGGGGGATGGAGGTCCATTGCTTGCCCAAAAGCATGACTTCTGTCTTTGATCCGTTTAGCTTGAGCGATGACTCGCACATCCAGTGGTGAATTTCCTGGAGGCAGTTCAGTAGATTGTCTGGGTGGTTGTCAAGATGTGAGAGAGAGACGACCAATTGCGTGTTGTCCGCATAACTCACTATCTTGATCCCAAAGGGGGCGACGACATCCTCGAGGGGGGCCATGTATGCATTAAACAAAGTGGGGCTTAATGAGGACCCCTGGGGGACTCCGCTCAAGAGGGGGAGGGAGGCCGAGTGGGAGTTGCCATCCCATACCTGGAACGAGCGCCCTGAAAGGAAGGATTCTATCCATGTGAGCGCGGAGCCTGCAAGCCCTGCCACGGCCAGCCGATGGAGAAGGACACAGTGGTTAACCGTGTCAAAGGCTGCGCTGAGGTCCAGGAGGATCACTGCCACTGACCCTCCTGAATCCAGAATGCACCTTGCCTCCTCGATGACAGCGAGAAGGGCGGTATCTGTGCCGTGGCCCGGGCGGAACCCAGTTTGGGACTGCCGCAGAAGGTTGTTCGATTCTAGAAACTGTGACAGTTGCCCATTGACCAGTTTCTCAGCCATTTTGCTGACGCACGGGAGGAGTGAGATTGGTCGGTAGTTCGCCATGTCGGCGGGGTCTAGATGAGGTTTTTTTAAAAGTGCCTTGACTACTGCACTCTTCCAGCTAGGGGGGACAGAGCCTTGAGAGAGCGAGATGTTTATCAGCTCCGTGATCGTGGGCACGATGACAGGGGCTACTGTTTTCAGGAATCTAATGGGGGCGGGATCCAGAGGGGAGCCGCTTTTCATTTTGGCCATGGTTGTGCCTACTTCGTCCAGTGTTACTGCCCTGAAAGCGGTCAGCTGAGGATGCATGTTGTTTCCTGTGAGGTTGGTAGATGCATCATTGTCCATGAGGTTCGGCAGGCAGGGAGGGGGAAGGGAGACTAGGATACGGGGGATTTTGGAGTTGAAGTAGGTTGCCAGTTCGTCACTTCTGTCCGCAGGGGGTGTGTTGGAGGAGGGGGGGGGGCTGGTATTTTCAAGAGCTCTTTGGCGATGAGAAAGGATTCTCTTGCCGAGTTGGTGGAGTTTTTTATTCTAGTGTCGTAGTGAGAGGCTTTAATGATCTTCAGAGTTGACTTGTAGATTCTCACCGACCTCTGATAGGCTTCCTTGCTGGCGTGCAGCCAGTCTTTCCTCCATAGTCGCTCTGCTTTTTTGCAGTCTTTGCGGAGAGTCCGGAGTTCCGGGGTGTACCATGGGGCTGATCCTAGTTTCCCGTTTTTGTCCTCACGAGTTCTTATGGGGAGGATGTAGTCCAGTGACGTGGAGATCCACTCCCTGAATTTCCTATCTGCGGTGACCGGATCTTCCGAAGAGGTAGGGGTAGTAGAGTTCAGGGTTATGGCCCAATCCTCTGCGGAGAGTCTGGACCATGCCCTGTCCCTGGTATAGGTTGTGGGTTTGTGGAGTTTCTTGAAGGCTCCTGGTAGGTGAAGAGGGACCATGAAGTGGTCCGTCCACGGGAGGGGGAGGGGCTCTTTGGCTTGAAGGGTGGGGATGTTGGTAAACACCGGGTCAAGCAGGTGACCTTTAATGTGTGTGGCTCCGGGGTTGATGAGGTGGAGACCGTAGGCAGTCAGTTCTGAGATCAAGTCGACTGCCCCTGTGTCTAGGGGGTCATCGAAATGGATGTTGAGGTCTCCTAGTATCGAGAAGTTAGATGTGGAGTGGGCATGAGACGCTATGGACTCTAGGAGAGCGCTAGCAAAAGGGCCAGAATGGCCAGGGGGACGATAAGGTAAGTAACAACACATTTCAAGCATTGGTGGGAGGGAAATCAGGAAGAAAACCGTGTATTACCAGAGACCAGTGGTTCCCACACTTTTTCACCCATGGCTCCCTTGGCTTATTGGTCTTTGGCCGCGGCTCCCTATTATGTTAAATTTTTTTGCGGTTGGATGGATGTAAGTCCAGCCGCGGAGGTACTTACACTTTTCTCCTTGAAAATAATTGGGATAAAGTTGGGTCATGTACCCCATGACATGCCGAACAGTCATGGGGTACTCCTGCAGTGTAGAATGGTATGGGACGCCTAGTTCAGTTGGGACATTTATCACACACAATAAATGTCAATTTATAAGAAGAAATATGACTTAATTTACGGAGACCTGTGCTCTTTGACACCAAACCTGGCTTGGTCAAGGATGTCAACAGGTGGTGTGGGCTGACCATCACTGGGTACACATATTTCATTATCAAGTGCAGTGGTTAGATCTGACTTACCACGTGGGATGGCCTGCTGGAGGTAAGCTAGAGCCACTGCTGTGACCTCTCCTTCTGGGTGGAGTGGGATGGGGCAGAGCCATATCTCATTGGAGGCCAATCCATGGTTTGCCATGACACTGCTTCTGTGCTCTGCTAGACACCATTCATTATTCCCTTTGACACCGAGAAACACCATTTTCTAGTTTGTTGTTACTGCAGTCATATGCTTTGATCCCTCCCACCATGCACAATTCTTTTTTTATTACCATTTATATTTTTCAATGCAGAACCACAATCCGCATGGTCACTTTGCCCATTGAGGTAAACCCCCACCCCCTTCTGACCACATTCACTCACAATGTTAGCCTGGTCACCAAAGACCTGAAAGCTCACAAATCAAAACTTGGATATTTATCTGACCTTTCCTCATAGCATTGCATTGCTTCCCTCCGACTTCCATTCACTTACGTTTAAAGTAATTGAAGTACTTTAAATGAACGTACTTGGAAATGTAAACGATTTATTCTTTTAAGCGTTTTTCTTTTTGAATTGTGGATCCTTGCAGCACAAACAGCACCTCTGTGGGAGTGTGACGTGAGCTCTGCCCAAGCTACCATGGGTGAGTCAAAGCTGGGAAGTGTCCTTGACCAGAGGGAGGTGGATTCTTGGGCCTGGCTTGTACAGAAGTCCCTGGCCATGCTCATCCTCAGTCTGCTAGAAGGGTTTTCCTACACTGGGACAGATGCACGCGCACAGGGAACTGAATGCTGCAATGAAGGGGGGGTATGAAGATTCCAAACACCTGGCAATCAGTGCCGTTCTTCGTACGTAACGCAATAGCAGGGATTTCACTTCCTGTTGATGAAAACGAGGCTGCTCATTTTACCTTTGCAAAACCTACCAGGAAAGAATATCATTAATTTATCCAATTAGCATTATAAGCACACCAATGCTGCCATCAACCTCCTCTTGCTATCCAAAATCAAGAGACTACTGCAACATCATTTACTCTGGTCTCCCCAAGAAAATCACTGCCAAACCCCTACGAATTTAGAACCAGGTACTAGAATGAGCCTTAACTTTGTGAGCAGGACCACAGAAACACGCATCTGCAAAGCACTCCTCTGACTCTCAGTGGATGCTGAAATCTGGAACACCTTTACATTCAACATGAGAGTGGAAGCTAGCTGCATGAACTTTTAAAACCTGGATTCTACTAACACACTATAGACTATGGGTCTCATGTAAAAAGCATCAGACCAGGCTCCTAACCAGCCATGATTGGACTTACCCATCCAACCATCATTATGGACGTCATTTTCTGATAGCGCCCAGAAGTAATAAAAAGATGACACACAACACTTCATAAAAATCCTAAACAAATAAGTAAATTGATCTAAATAAGTAAATTGATCTCAAACATGAATGGGAGAGCGAGAGGCCATGCTGGTGTCACTGCCCATGCTAACCACGGCCTCTTCACTGACACAGCTTGAGGGCTGTAGGGTTAATCCCAAGGGTATGAAAACGGGTTTCTATGACTGTAATTAGAGGGTGGCCCATTGCTTGCCCCCCCCCCCCCCCCCCCCCCGGGTAATGGACAGAGCAGGCGGCAGGCTCTCTTCCGCACAACACAATTCTGAAAGCACTTTGCTTTTGTCACAAAAATAGACAACACAGCATTCTCAACTGTGGGAATGAATTACTGTCAAAAGACATCTGACTTGGAGCTGAACATTGGCTCGAGCACTGATTTGAGCAGTCTTCAGTATAAGGAGTAGGTTAAAAGTTATTGCAGCACCTTACCTAATATCACAGAATATTAGTAGTTAGCTCTTACCATCTCAAAGGAAGGTGTTTGATGTACTCTGGCCCCTGGTTGCACACCGAACAGAAAAAAATATAAAACCTAAAAAGCAAGAAAACACTTTTTGAAATGTATTTTCTGGTGAAATCACTTTTCAAATAAGCAAACTACAGGAAGAGCATTAGGGTGTGAGCAAGAATGTGCATGAATGTGGAAATTAAATATGGCAACTTGTTGGTGAAAATAACAGCACTCTTGTTGAATTTGAGAAAAACTTTACACCAGAATTACCAGCTAGTAAGCGTAAAGAAAAAAATAAATGGTTCATAGCTGAAGACAAATAAAAAGAAGGCCCAATTGAGAAGCGCACAATGCTTTTGGCAAATAGATCCCTCAGAAATGGACTGTAATGTTCTGAGGAATACAAATAAAGGATATAAAAAGTCAATCCTTCAAGCCAAGTGGGCTTTGTTTGCAGATAAAATTGACAATACAAGAAATTCTAACCACAAAGCCCTAAAATGTGTAACTGGCTAAGTTTAGCAACCCATAGAAACCCCTCCTAACGACTCGTGTGCAAAGCTCAAAATCACAGTGATAATATAATCCTTGAGGACTGAGGCTGGAACTGTTAAAGTTCAACCCACCTCCTCTTATGTTGGATTGTATCCATATGAAGTTCACAAACCAGGTCAAAATGTACACTTTGGACAGAAGTAAGAGTGACTCCTCCCAAAATGAGAAGGTGACTAGGGATTGGAGGTTCAAGCTTTGCCAAAATTGAAACCTGCTCTTTAATCTTCCAAGGGAACACTATGAGACGGTATTGGTTCCACTCTAGATAGTGTAGGTGTTAGTGGAGGCTTCCAGATTTTCAATTTATGTGGCTGCAGCAAACACACTACATAGTAGAATACCTTACTTTTGGACTCTTCAAAATGGGCCCAGTCTCACAGCATGTCATAGTATGGATTACATTCAAATTATCGTCACTGGTCTAGCAATATATCCGTGATATGACACCATGGCATCTTGGAAAAAATTTAAAAATACAAAGTTTTTTGGTCGGCTGAAACTGCACCTAACGTGTATAACATGTACACCTTGGGGCAATCGGAGATTGTATGTACTCTAAAATAGATTATGAAACAAATTGCCTTTATAAATTGGGAAGAAGAAATCGTTACTTTCTTTTCACAAAGTAGTAAAAACATACAGCCAGATTCATCATTGTCCCGTTTTGCGAATCCTTATTAGAGATTATTAAGGAATCGCTATTAAGGACTTGCAAAACGGGATTCATGTAGGAATCTCTAAATAAATTGCGATTCCTACACTTTCCTAAAGGCCCATAGGAATGAATGGGGAGTTATTCCTTATTTGCGATTAGCAATTTGCTAATCGCAAATAAGGATGCGATTTCAAGGGTGCTAGGGGTGTCCAAAGGACACCCTGTAGCACCCTTGAAATGTAATCTACATTGGTGTTGCGCACACACATGTCCAAAGGACATGTGTGTGTGTAACATGCAACTTAGAAAAATGCATTTAAATGCATTTTTCTAAGTTTTCGCTATTTACCACGAGGTTTGACCTCACGGTAAATAGCGGCCCAAAATAGCGATTTCGCAATTTTTAAATGCTTCTTGAATTGCATTTAAGGAATCTCTAATTGAGATTCCTTAAATGCAATTATTCACAAATATGCGATTTCTAAAAATGCGATTTTTGCATTTGGTTTGATGAATCCCAAATGCAAAAATAGCGCTCGCAAAGGGCCAGATTCTCAGAATCTGGCCCTTTGCGAGCCGTTTTCGGCTTTATGAATCTGTCCGTTAGTTGTTGTGATAATTCACTTGGTTTTGCTTACATGCTCCTTAGTGCCAAAACTACTACTAGCTTTGGCACCTACACATGACTGAGTCAGTGTGAGGTGTGAGACAAATAAATACATTGGTATAGCAGTAGTAATGACACGGTCTCTTCCTCATAGGGTACCATAGATGAAACCAACAAAACCATTGAACGTAGGACTCCTTGGGTCTTGGGAACCCATGTATATTGCATTTTATTAAAAACCTGTAACCCCTTAACCAACCCCATAATTAGGATAGATTGTGCAAGATCATTAGTTAAGGCACATTCTCTGGACTGATTAAGAAGCCTGGGGTAACACATCATTTAAGAAGTAGTGTCTAGAATCTCTAGGGCACCCTAAACACAGACACATTTCTAATATTGCTTTTCTGTTAAAAATCATCAAAAAGTCAGTAATGGTGTAACTAAAGACGGGCTTAGAATAGACATGCAAAGTTATTGATTATTAGTTCGGCTTCCACCTGAACAGCGGCAAGGAAGCAGCACAGCTAGAGATACAACAAACATTACTGAACATAATGGACAAAGCAGATCCTGCTCTTCTAAGGCTGTGAGAGGACACTAAATCAAGCACCTTTCACGCACCGCAAGGGTCTCCTCTGGGTTTATTTGTCCCCATTCCACTTTGTTATGCACATCAAGCCCGGTCAAGAGCAGGCCGGTTTACTATTTCACAGCTATGATGGATACTGGGATTTTTATTCCACTTCTGAAGATCCAATAGAGATCAGAAAGGGATGAACACTATCTTCAAACTGATAAAAATTGGGAGGAACATATGAAATCTCATGATAGGAAACACTGACATTCTAATCAAGGACAAAGTTAAACCCTCAGGACCATTTTTGTTGCCCTAAGTCAGTTGACGGTGAGCACAGTAAAAGTAATGTTTCATTTTCATATGAAAGTGCTGCGCAGTATGCACCGTATTATCAAATAGCAGAATTGAGCTAAACTTGCTGGTGCCAACAGATGTGCAAAACTGAACAACTGCAATTCGCTCATGGCTGGGACCTCTGAAAAAAAATTGGCTAAACTGCAAGTAGGTGAAAATTCAGCAGTCAGGATTTTGAAAAAACACAGCCTCTACTGAGAACACATTTTGCCTGCCTGTGAGGCTATGCGCTGATTGCCAGCCCGGCACGGGTCAGGTTTAAGAAGCTGACAACACGCATGGCGAGAAGAAGTCTGCAGTCTGGCGGAACGCAGCGGATCAACCCCCCCCCCCCCCCAAAAGTTCAGTTGCACTCATTGCTGTGCGTGTAAGTTTCCAACACAAGTGAGTATTATGTGGAAAACTTACGTATGAGTAACTTACTGATTCCTCTTAGAAAGCATAGAAGACACAGCTGCTCTGTATGTTGTGTACGGTAAGGGAGTTTGATGTCGCCAGACTCTTGTTTATGCGGTGTGTTAGTGTAAGCGACTGGATACATTAGGGTTTTAGTGCTCTACAAAAATTGGCATGATTCTAAAGATCTGACTCTGAAGACCCCCAAATTCAATTATTTATAATTTTCTGAGGAATTTAGCCTGGTGCTATTCATGATTACCTAAGCCATGAAATTGGTTTTACGCTATGTTCCAGAACTTAACCAGTATTTGTCTTCTCAGGAACTCAAATTGTGTTTTTGACTACAGATCCCAAATCCATGGCCTGATTATACTAAGCCTCAGCTCACATTCATGGGCCTAATCTCTGCACACGGGTATCAGGCATTAACTTGTGTTCACTGTTCACAGGACCTTAACTGGTGCTTTTACGCTGAAGACCTCAACCTGTATTTATCCTTAGCATGAATCTAAAATATGTTCATCCTTCACAAGGCTTAATACTGGGTTCGTCGTTGACAATGCTTCAATCTGTAATCTTAATCCGCAACACCTAAATTTATGCTGTTTATGTACAACGCGTTTACATGTGTTCTTCGTTTACAAGGCCTCCACCTGTAATCATCCTTGGCATGGATTCAAACTGTTCATCATTCTCAATGCCTCAATCTATGTGCTTAATGAACAAATGCATAAACTTGTTTACAAGGCCTCAACCTGCGTTCGTTGTTCACAAGGTCTCAACCTCTTGTTCTTCACTAACATGATTGCAACCTGTGTCATTCGGTCATACGTCATCATTTGATGTTCTCCATTCACAGGGCTTCAACTTGTCTTCTTCGTTTACAAGGCCTCAATCTGTGCTGTTCACGAACAAGACTTCACTTTTGTCTTCAGTGACAAGTCTTCTGTCCGTACTCTTCCTTCACCGATTCTAAACCTATGTTCTTCCTTCATATGCACTCACCCAATGTTCCACCTTCACACGCCCTCAACCAGTTTTCTTCTTTCACATGCTATAACCTGTGCCCTTCCTGCTTTAGTCCTTCTGCATCAGTCAACCTGTGTTCTCAGTCAACCTCATTTCTCTTCTGCTAATTCCATCTAAGTAAGATCCAGCATACACACAGAAGCGCCGGGACACCCCGTTGGGGTAGCTGCTCGCTATACAAAACACACTAAATAAATAAAAAAATTAATTCTCACTCACAAACCCTCAAACTGTCTTCTTTGCTCACAAGACCTTTGTCTTTTGCTCCCCACACCTCATCCTACGTCCTTCACTCTCATCTCCTCAACCACTGTTCTTCCTTCACCTGGCCTCCATCTCCGCCTTTCCATCATATGGCCCACTGTATGTTGTTTGGTCACATGGTCTCAACCTGTGTTGTTTTCTAAGAAAACATCAACCTCTGTTCCCGTTTCAACACAGCCTAGTCCAAGAAGAGGAAAGCATCAGATAGATTCATTTTTGACCACGAGGGTTTCAAAATAAGATGCAAAGGTGTGATGGCTCGCTGAAGTCATGTAGAAAACAAAACACAAGAGGTGGGTGCAGTTGAAGATTAAACGTTCTCAGTGAAAATGAGGGGGAAAGAATGTGCACAGACAGTTGTAGTTGCTTCTATTGGTACAATTATCATCATGCTGTCAGCCACCTACTTACATTAATTTAGTATCCCAACATTAAAGCTGTGATCTGAGTAACTCCAAATGCACAGGTGAAAAACGACGTTCCTAACCTCCATATTCCTAGTTGCAATGGATTACCCTCAAAGCAAGAATGTTGTTGCGGTGGTGTAACCTCAGGGCATGAGTGTTGTTGCAGTGGTTTAATCTCAAAGCAAGAATGTTGTAGCAGCATTTTAGCCTCAAGGCACAAGTATTGTTGATGTATTTTAACCTCAAAGCAAGAATAGTGTTGCAGTGGTGTAACCGCAAGGTAAAAGTGTTGTTGCAGGGATTCATCCTCAAAGCAAGAATGTTGTTGCAGCGTTTCAGCCTCAAGGCACGAGTATTGTTCAGGTGGTTTAACCTCAAAGCAAGAAAGTTGTTACAATAATTTAGGGTCAAGGGAAGAGTTATGAGGCAGTCGTTTAACCTCAAGTTAAGAATTATGTGGCAGTCGTTTAACCTCTAGGTTTCAGCTGTTGGAAACTGACGCCGAAAACATACAACATCTGAAAGCATGGAGGGGAAAAAAAGGGGGATTACCGGACGATTCGAATTTGGAATTACGCTGGTAAATCTAATTTCTGAGTGGACCCTGTGTGCACAACTTGCAAATGGATGGATGTTACTATCCCCAGAGTTACCATGCAGTTCCCCATATCAGCAACACTGGAGAGCGGGGAAAATCCAGTCCATTTATTGGTCCACGCATAGTAATTGCTCAGGATCACAAGAATCATCAGGTTGTTTCAGCTTGTACTGTAGCGAGTCTGCTCTGAACGGGAGGGCTTACACAAGAGTCGGCTTACAAAGACGACTTTACTTGGAAATTGCTGCAGGAATGTAGTGTGGACACAAAAACTTCGCCTGTTACCACATGTGGAGCTGGCAGTCCTCCCCAAATGCCTTTGCCCAACCCAACGTCACGTGTGTCGAAGCATCAGACATTCTTGTTATGGCAACAATGTCGGCGCTGCAGGGTCATAGAGACACTTTGTTAGTTCAGGCGGCCGAGGGCCAGATTTGATAACACGGCACGATTCACTGTTCCAGTTTACTACGGATTCCACGTTTGGACAAAAGGCTGGCGCACGGCGTTCAGGGAGGAAATGTATCCCAACGGGCGAACGCAAAGACAATGCACGCACTGCCCTCCCAGTCAAAAAGGCTCTGGTCTACTATTATAATTACAATTGTTCTGTAGTTACATTCAAATTGCGCTATCACTGGCGAGGCGCTGGAGATCTTGGAAACAAGCAGCACGTGCGCTACTCCGTGGGACACTTATACATTAAAGACTCAGTCGTGTACACGGAGTTTCAATTTGTCACACGCCTGTCATAAGCAGTCTGCCAAGCAATTTACCCCGCAATCACAATAAACTGGGTACGAACTGTCCCCCGTACCTGCAATCAATTATCACAGATTCATTCATATACTTTCGTGCTGTGGTGCCCGTCCCATTCTCACACTGCAGGGCACGCGCAGACTGTGGTATATGAGAGGAAAGATGTACGGCCTTGTGGTTAGAGCTCCCGACTATGAAACCCGAAAACCAAGTTCGAATCCCGGCCTCTGCTCAGCATTTTGTGATCTTGTGCAAGCCCCTGAAACCTTTCCGCCTAAAAACGTGGAACTATTTCGGCGCTCTACTGCCCTCATGGACAAGTTTGTGCTATATAATAGCCTAGAATCAATAAGGTGGTTAGAATGACCGCGTGCCTCATTTACGAAACGAAAGGCTTTGGAAGTTGTCCTAGTTCATTTCCACTGAACCCCAAGAGTGCGGATTTTAAGTTGGTCCGACAGAGCATACACCTATAAGGATTTAAACACATGTGCATCTAAATGGAGATTGGGGACTTGAACTTTCAGACGGCTTTATGGTTCAGTCCCCAATCTTCGGCGAGACGAGGCCTAAACGCCAGATGTTCTGGCTGTAGAGAAGTTGGGGAACCAGGTTCGAGTCCAGGCTTCGACTCCTCGCGAGCTAGCCAATTCATGTCTCCCTCTATCCTAAACACAAAAAATACATAACTTCATTACAGTGAACTGTTGCTCATGTAAATCGCTCTAATGCCCTTGACCTAAATGCGTTCAATACAAGATTGCAAAAAAACCAAACCCATAAATCACCTTTCAAACCAGGAGGCCGAGTTCTAATCGGGTGTTGCGTCTCCAAAAGTGCGTGATCCTGGATACATCAGCGGGTCTCATGTCCTTGAGCCGAACGCCCCTAATCTAACAACATTTTACTTTCGCAGAAAGAAGCAAATGCATCTCTAAGGCCGTTTAGAACTAACTTTTCGTTTGAATGTAACAATGTGCCTGGCCGTTTGTGGGGAAACTAACACGCTACGTAAGGTTATGCACACGTGCATAAATCGAGCACACGGCTTTTGCTGCTCGTGTAAGCAGCAAATCAGGAAAACAGAACTGTTTTAAACTAAAGTTTTGCACAAAGCTAACAAATGAAGCACACTCATTTGTGATGTCCAGAGCACCACGTTGGGTTTCACCAGTGAACGTGTGAACCAGTGAGCGCATTATTTTTCAACTTTTCCCATGAGAAAGATCAGTCTGATACAAAATTAATATGTTCCATTTCTCATCACATTAGCAGTAAATGGTGGAAAATACCTGGATCCGTTTATTTAACCAAATTTATTCACAGACCAAGTTTTATTTGTAAAAATGAATTAAATACGGAACACATTTCCCAAGGCATACCCACATGATGTTTTTTTTTTTTTGCAAAGTTTATCGGGTTGTTTCGCCTGTAGCCGCGCTGCGGCAAAACGCGTCGAGTAATTTCGCAGGCCAGAGGAGTGGGGCAGAATGCAGTTGTTCTCTTATTAGTACCAGTGAAAGTGTCTGCAGCGTAATAATGCGTGGGAAACCATGGGAGCTCCGGCTGGCACGCAGCCCACGACATGTGGTCGGCAGAACATGGAAATAAATAAATAATAAAGACATTTACAGAAAATAAGAATGGACACGCGAGGATGAGAGCCAGATGTGGTTTGTTTTTTACGGGGGGCTCGGGCCTCGTTAAGAAATAATGAGTAACAGCGCCGCGTTTATCGGCCACTGTCCCCTTTGAAAAGGCGCTTGCGGTAAAATGCGTGTGCGGGCCTACGCGCCGGCCCTAACTCCCAAGAGGTCTGCCCCCACCCCGCTGGCACGGGCAGGCTGCCAGGGAACCCTCTGCGGGCCCCCACAATTTGTCACCATGGGATGAAGCTCGGGAATGTGGTCCCAACTTATAAAACCAGAATCTACGGGACTCCCAGCGGCAGGGCTCAGGGTCTGGGAAAAGGGTTAAAGGGTTGCGCGAAGGGCGGGGTGAGGGGGGGGGGGGGGGGGGGGTATGTGTTTGAGGGGCAAGGTCAAGATTCAACAGGCGGCCGGCTGCACATACCAGCGGAACAGCCATGAGGGCAGGGAAGCCCACAATCCTAAATCCCTATTGACACCATTAGCATTAACACTATTAGAATGCATGGCATCTGTAATCACAGATTGTCTGTAATTGTCTCATTGGGTGAGAGCCATTCGCGTGACCACCGAGTCTGACTCCTGTGTTTTCCCTTCTCTGGCGTCAGAACAGCATGACTCCTGGCCCTTCGTGACGTCAGAGCAGCATGACTCCTGGCCCTTCTCTGACGTCAGAGCAGCATGACTCCTGGCCCGGATGTCATGGTCTGGGGCAGAGGGTCTCTACTAATCGCGGACCCCACAGACACAAGGGAGGTATTGTAAGAAGGTTCCGCAGGCATGCAGGTTCTTCAGTAGATCTTTATTAACATATAAGTAATAGCAGTACAGCAACAACACGATAGTACGTCCTCCGTCCTCCCTTCCAGTAACTGACTCCCCAGCATTCGCCCTTGCATACATTCCACGCATTCCACACGAGCACATGCACACACGCGCATACAGACACACACACGCACACAACACGAGACACACACGCGCGCAACACCAACACGATACCACAGGAGGCAGGGATGATGAATGGCGCTCCTGCCCCCCCCCCCCCCCCTCCCCGACCGACCCCTGTCTCTCCTGTCAGCAGCCGGTCTGGGGAGCCCCCTGCTGCAGCTGTGTTGAACGATGACGAGCGGTTGTTAGTGAAGCTGTCAGCGCAGACCAGCCCCCGCACCCCGCCCCCTCACACAGGAGAGCGCAGCTCTGGGGGACAGAAATGTATATTTTACATCAGTAGTTGTCACTAAGTTTGTTTTTTACCAGTGGGTTTCACTTACAATAATGAAGCTCAAGGATTTTGCTTCTCGACAGCACCACTTACCTCTACTGAGAGCAAAATGCCACCGAGAGTAATACCTTGCTGCAGTTCAGTGGTGACGTCCAATGCTGCCGCCAGTGCGTTACGTGGGATGAAAAATGGCTCACGTCCCCCAAAGAGCATTGACCAAAGAAGGGCAACTAGGGAGTGTTTCCGAAAGGTTCGACCTATGCAATTAAGGGCGTGGCTTAAAACATTTAAATTAAAATACAGTGCTTCACAACTCCCGCTACCTGAGCGGTATGTAGGTGCCTCTTCCTGAGTTTTCTGTTATTGCATTCAGACAAACAGAACAATGGACAATTCATTGCACAATCCAGATCTATTGGCATTGCCAATGCTTGTCACCAGTAGCAAGTAAATGAGTAACAGTGATCATTTTGTGGTGAACAACTAGTAGCGAAAATGTTTCAATTCTGAAAATATGAGACCATTAATTAAACATTTCTAAGGTCTGTGGAAGGGGTAGTTGTCGGCTGTGTCTCACTCACTCCTGAACTCACTCCTCACACCGCTTCACTCTGCAGTCCCTCACGGATGGACACTTAGGCCTTCTTTCACCTGACATGTTTCTGCAACCCTTCACGTCACACAGCATCTTTTCTTTTCACTCTATCCTTCTGCATGGACTTTCATTTCCTTTTCACCATTCCCCGCTCACACACAATCCCACACACCTGTAAGCTGTAAACACTACACTCTCTTTGTCGCTGTGCGCATTTCCACAGCTGTGGACCTCCTGACAACACTTTCTCATAATTACAGCTGGCACATATGTGACCATCCCTCTTTGCGCACGTCACACAGCGGCTACGGTTGGATATGCATGTAGTAGGACACCCTTTAGGAATAAGCGGAGGGCACTATGAGAAACATGTACAACTTTCATCCACGACACCAATCCGCGGCCCAATCATGCCCCGACATAACACCCCTGGTCAAAATTCACCAGGCAGGTGGCCACATCTAGTATAGCAGGCAGTGTCTGCAAGCAAGAGTGTGCAAGGTGGTGTAAGGGTGGCCAGCTAAGGATATGCGCCATGGTAAACCCGGCTGCACTTCACTACCAACTGACTATGAGAAAGTAAGTAAACCAGCATTCAACAACAAAGATTGTACAACACTCCTCAAGAGAGTTTAACAATTCTAAATAGAAAAGTAAGGCTTGCAATAGCAAGGGCAATCATGGGTGAAAAATGCGATATTAACATCTGTGTTTAGGTTTACCCAAACATTGACTCGGCACCAGCCAACAACTGGCCTGGAAAAGCCTGCAGAGGCCAGCTATGTAGGCAAATTCCCACCTACCCCTCACACAGCACCAATCGTAGCCGTGGTTTCCTTCAGGCAGTCTAGCAAAGGTAGGTTAGGGAAAGTTAGGCGGCTTGAAAGACCTGCCAATAAGTTACCAGATGACTCCATGTCCTCAATGACAGGGGCTTCCAAGTCCTTGTCTTCCATTTAACAGTACAAGGCATACTGGGACATGAAGTCCCACTGTACCTTAACACAAGGATCTCAAATAAATCTCTAGGTTATAATATTTTGTAGAAAGAAAATCTGGACTAGAACACAGTATCCCTGCCATAGACTCATCTGGTATGGTCCAGCCTACTGAAGGTTTGCCGCTGGCACAATCAGGGCCGGACTGGCCATTGCTGGCACCAGGTGTTTCCCCGATGGGCTGCTAGGGTAAAGGCTGGTTTTGGGCCCCTGGGGGGCCGTTTTTTTTACCCAGTGTCGGCAATATCGGCCCCCTGTAACAAAATTGGCCGAAGCGGGCCCTCGCAATTTCCTCGGCTGCTCTCCCCCTCACCCCAGGGCGGGCCGGCCTAGCAGTGTGCCAGGGCCGGTTTCTGTTCCCAATCCGGCCCTGGGCACAATACAGCATCCTTTCGGCCATGGGTACAAATCTAGTAAGGCAGACTCAGCATTCCCTTCTCCACAAGTGAGTGAATTGAGTAATATACACCAGGGTACACTAACTTCTAATAATTACATTGATTAGAAAATGCAAACGTCCTGTGTTTATCAAGTGCTACAGAAAAAGTTATCCCTATGCTAATGGCTTGAGGCGGGCCTGGCGGGTCCTGCTTTACCACCTTAGGTAGAAGAATGACTCCAGTAAAGTTAAATGAGTGAATATTCATCTCTCAATAATGGGGGAGTGGGGTGTCTGGAGGCCAAGGCTGGATGTCTGCTATGTGGTCCAGGCTCATTTCTCCGGGGTTTCTCACTGGATTGGGAGTGGATGGTGGTGAGGACTGTCAGATGAGCCCAGCTCCCAGGTGTTCATTTTGCCTTGTGAGGTTTTCTCCTTTTTGATGAGCTCAGGTTCAGGATGCAGACTTTAGCCATCTTCCAGGATGGCTACCCGTATAATCTGGGAGTAATTTTGAAACACAGAGTAAAACTTTATATCCAGTATTGTTTTACTATACAAATACTGTATACATTTTATTTAAAATCTAATTTGAACTGTTGCGTCTTCTTTGTCACCTACAATTTCTTCACAGAAAGGTGAAACTGCGGCTGCTTACACCGTCATAATAGTTCTCAATTCCCCCACCATGTTGTGAACCTGAGTTAATTTCATCTTCACGAATGCGCATCGGGACATCACGATGTACAAAATCTAACATGGACACATAACCATTCTACAAAAATCTTAAAACCACACGTTGCCGCATCCATCCTCAATTTTGTTTTTTTAACATGTAATGAGATATGTTGTAGCAATGGTTTTAAGTAACTCTGCTAAATAAAATAAACTTGAAAACCATCCTCAGGCCGCCTTACCCAAACACAGGGAAAAGTCCACCATGGAGGAAGAAGAACAAGGGTAGGGGAAAGCTCTCAGTGGTGGAACCCTGACACAAAGACAGGGCAACAAGTCTGATCTTTGCTCTTACTTGGCAGAACTTTACCTCAATCACTTCAGGAAGAGATTAAACATCTTTTCATTTCAACATGAAAATTCTTTTTTATCATATTACATAAATATGTAATAATTTATTTTCTACAAACTTCCCGTAATTCAGTTACTTTTCTTTCACATTGCTTAAAACGTATCATATTTATTTTAATTCCAAAACTATAAAACTTTATGTAAGTGTTGTAATTCTAAGACATTTTATTTTGCTAATGTGCTAACAGGATATAGGGTATTTCTTGTTTGTTTTTAATCAAAATCTTTCTACTTTACAAAAAATCTATCCATGATCAATAAGGAGCTGCCCCTATGCTCCAGCCCCCCTCCAGAGTCCGCACATCTTAAATATCTTAAAGTAAAGCAAAGTGATTCACATTCTTGGCTACTCTTTGAGCAAGTGGCACTTATATCTTCAATTTACACAATGAAAACAGAAAAAGGCCACCAGCCCGTTCAGTTAAGTCACCGTTTCTAGCAAGACCAGAATAGCATATCTAGGCCTGGAATACGAAGTACGAAGAAAATTCCGAACCTTGCACAGTAATTATAATTCAGGGTTTTGCAGTAATCTCCTCGTCTTTGCAATTTCTTTTCATGGTAAATAACACTAGATCAAACCTTACAGAAAGTACAGGGGGACAATCCAACACAGGAGGTGTTCAGCATGGTAAACAGAGATTCCACAAGTACTTTCCGACTTTCCCATCACAATCTTGGAACTCACTCTAGGATACAAGCATTTATCATTTGTGGTAAATTTATCTATTCTGAATGACTCATGATCGTGGTGTCAGTCTCAGGTTTCCCATCGTCAGTTGGCCACCTCTTGCTGCCCTTTGGGAATGAAGGGTTTATGGATCTGCTAACTTTGTGGCCCATCATTTGAGCACACCCTTCACCCTTTTACAAGTTACTTGAATTTAGCTTTTGCCTTCTTGCTGGTGGAAGACCGCTCCAACCTCACTTTTATGTAGTTTGTGCTATTTGTCCCTTCTCAACGCTCTCAAATGTCAAGGAACTTTTGCGAGGCTCAGCCTCCGCCACACCATCTATAGAGGGTTCAGATCAATCATATGCATCCTTTTCCACATGCCAGCCATCTTGGAAAGGCTACGTAGATATACAGATGTCTGAATAGAAATTCCTGCTGAACAATTTACCCAGTTGCTGATGCACCAAACTGGAGTCTTACAAATGGCCACATGATGTATGGCACCTATGTTGCTACAGAGTGTACTGTTGAAATCAGGATGCAAGGGAACAAAGTGTAGAAGGATCGTATTGTGAAAATATCGGAAATATTTGTCCACCTTAAGTGGCATAGCATATTCAGACAAGTGGTGGAGCGCAAGAGAGAGGGCACGCTTGCGTGTAAGTGAGCGAGAGCGTGTGTTTTTCTTGCCTATGAAGTTTGGGGCTTGTTGTACTCCTGGAACTCGGCAGGCAATCTGGGACTGAAGTTCGGCAAATATCGTTCAATGGAACCTCAAATTTCAGCATTATCATCTCTAAAATGTATGTATGTATGTATGTATGTATGTATGTATGTATGTATGTATGTAGCGCTTGTATGGCACAGAACTAGCCAAGAAGAAAAAAAGAAGAGAGGACCAATGGATGGAAACACAGCCATACGATTCAGGTAATTTGCAATGAGCAGGGAACAGGTAGTGCACTGCATGCAAGGGCGGCACTCTGTTTTTATGATCTTCAAGTGCTAAGATATCTGGATAAATCAATCTGCTCCAACGGCATTGATCATGTCCAATGTGCATTATGGAAACGCAGTCTCTTTAACTGTGCTCAATGGTAATCTCTCTCAAATACAGATCATAGCAAACGCTGCTGCAAGAACAGTGATGTTCATGCAAAACTGGTGATGGGAACCACAAAATGTACCTCTGGTAGTCGTCTACTGAAGAAACGACACTAGTTACCCATTAAGGTGAGAATGATGCCCAAGGTCACAAGGCACTATCTACCTCATATTGCTTAGGAAAAAGATCAAAACATGACAGTTTGAAACTATCTGCAGCCCTCTTTGCGCTTGGAACTCTGCAATTATCCCCCTTTTTATTACACTGCCAAGAAACCCATGTGGGTGTATTTCAGCTCAATAAATAAAAAAATATATTCGCATTTTTCCTGATGCACTTACACTGTTAGACGCCTGTCCTGTAAAACAACTTTAAAACTGTCAACACTGACAGGTTTAAAGGGACTTCCGCAACAGTTGTTCTTCAAGGGCTGCACAAGTATCCGTAACATGCCTAAATTACCATCGCCTCCCACTGATGTGCAGCAGTGGCAAACTTTCTTAGTCAACACCAATCTCTTTACCGCCGTTTGATAGGCAGCTTGTTGATGTGCTGACTGCCTGAAAATTGATTCCCTTCCAAATTGCGGAAATCTATGACTTTCAGGTAATTACTTGTCAAGATTACAGTGGTGGTGAACATAAACATTTGGGAAAACCACACCCACCGTGCATTACAAAGCAAAACAATGTTTACGAAGGATCATTCCCTTAGGTGTCCTCAAGTTTTGATATATTTAGATGTTGTCATGTGGTTACGTCATTCCAGCAGTATGCACACATTTTACTCTGGTGGCTTTACATCTTATATTTAGTACAGTGTTTTTACATTGTGGTAAATGTCACATCGTGAGTCATTAGTTGGCATATTAAGGTAATTAGAATTCTTTTTAAAATAAAAATGTAATTCGAATCGTACAGAAAGGTACAAAATAATTTTTACAATCGATATATTTATATATACATATATATATATATATATATATATCACAAAAAGATTCTCACTTAAACAAACACTCAGGAAGTGCCACTCAGTGCACGTTTATTTGTCAAAAGGTTCACGTTCCCACAGCAACTCTGTGTGATCAAGACAGCGTTGCTGTCGAAACACGTAGCCTTTTGACAAATACACCTGCACTGAGTGGGATTTCCTGAGCGTGCGTATTACTGAGAATCTTTCTGGGGTATTTATGACCGGCTGGCAGCCGGCATCACGCACCACCTGCCAATGGGCCGTGGATTCCAGAAGGAGCTCTGGTTATATATATGTGCGAGCAAGGAGACGAGGGTCTCCGAAAGCATAACCTGGTGAAATAAAATCATTGATGGAGAAACTTTACCCTGAATGAGTGCGTATTTGGTACAAGAATTGAATTGAAGGTTTGGTGGGATTCGCCTACATGACGCTCCAACTTCCGCGGGCGAGAGAAGGGCAGTAGAAGTAACTCGAGTCAGTATATATATATATATATACTAGCAGCCCGTCCCGACGTTGTCCGGGTATGAATTGTTGCCGGCCAGTAGTATATTGTTTTGTAGGATTTCGTTTTGATGGCATTTCTTATCTGTGACAGGCCTGTGAAACGCTCCGATTCACAGTGCACTGCTGATGCACTTAAGAGTGCGCGTTCAGTAGTGTGTGAACTCGAGTTTCCCTACTTTATTTTTCCTTGCAATATTATATAGCACAAACTCGACAACATGGCATGAGCACAATTTACATTACAGAAAACACATTCATTTGTGGTAGGCACGGGGAGACAAAGCGATTTGCCTGGAATCACAGGATGTTGAGCTGATGCTGAGATTCGAATGTAGCTCCCCAGCTCTAAAGTTCGCAATTCTAGAACTTGTGGCGGGAGGTGTGTCTAAAAGTGTATGTCGGTGCTGGCCATCAATGAGAGAGACCTGTGCATTTTTCAAATGGTGGTGAAAAAATATGAGTATGTTGCTGGAGATGTGGGCCGCCGTGCCACCAATGTACTTACCGGGGGAGGGTAAACACCCATTATTCCGCAACTTTCTTTCCACATACCATCGCTCCGCATACTTTCATTACGAAAGTACCATGACTCCGTAATGCCATTATAATGCATGGCATTACATTTTATATGCTTTTACCACGCATACATTTACAACGAAATTCGTTGTAAATGCATGAATGGTAAAAGCATGTTTTTTTAATGTTTGGATAAGGTAAGTATGGATATAGGGGTATATGTGTTGGGGTACTGAGGTATATGTTTTGGGGTGTTTGCGTATTTTAAGGGTTCAGATATAGTTTTGGGTTATGGGGTACAGGGGTAGTTTTAGGGATAGGTATGGGTTTTGGGGTACAGGGTATTTTTAGGGTTCAGGGCTATGTTTGGGTTTTGGGGTATAGGGGTATTTTTAGGGTTCAGGGGTAGGTTTGGGTTTTGGGGTACAGGGGTATTTTAAGGGTTCAAGGCTAGGTTTGGGTTTTGGGGTACAGGGGTATTTTTAGGGTTCAGGGCTAGGTTTGGGTTTTGGGGTACGGGGTTATTTTTAGGATTCAGGGCTAGGTTTGGGTTTTGGGGTACAGGGGTATTTTTAGGGTTCAGGGGTAGGTGGAGAAGTGTGGCTCAATGGTTAGAGCAGGCAGACCTCGATGCAGAGCTCTGGCCAGGGACCAGGGTTCGATTCCTGTCCTGGCGGGTCTCGAGCTCATTAATTCCCCTGACCGGATATTCTCGCCTCAGTGCCTATTCTGATCATGGGCCCCACGCTGCAACTCTGGGCAATAGCTTGCTTAGTCTCCACAACGGCCCCCACAACGCGAGGGATGCCTGGTCTGCACCATGGGGGTGCCCAGGAGTGGACACTTCACAGGGGAAGCCAGGAAGGGTTCCCTTGCGGTATTCGTACAAGCGCCGGGAAACCCACTGGGGGTAGCTGTGCGCTATACAAGTACAAAAACATTTACATAGGTTTGGGTTTTGGGGTATAAGGGTATTTTAAGGGTACAGGGGTATTTTAGGGTTCAGGGGTAGGTTTGGGCTTTGGGGTACAGTGGTATTTTTAGGGTTAAGGGCTAGGTTTGGGTTTTAGGGTACAGGGGTATTTTAGGGTTCAGGGGTAGGTTTGGGTTTTGAGGTACAGGGTTATTTTTAGGGTTCAGGGGTAGGTGGAGAAGTGTGGCTCAATGGTTAGAGCAGGCAGACCTCGATGCAGAGCTCTGGCCAGGGACCAGGGTTCGATTCCTGCCCTGGCGGGTCTCGGGCTCATTAATTACCCTGACCGGATATTCTCGCTTCAGTGCCTATTCTGATCATGAGTCCCACGCTGCAACTCTGGGCAATAGCTTGCTTAGTCTCCACAACGGCCCCCACAACGCAAGGGATGCCTGGTCTGCACCATGGGGGTGCCCAGGAGTGGACACTTCACAGGGGAAGCCAGGAAGGGTTCCCTTGCGGTATTCGTACAAGCGCCGGGGATCCCACTGCGGGTAGCTGTGCGCTATACAAGTACAAAAACATTTACATAGGTTTGGGTTTTGGGGTATAGGGGTATTTTAAGGGTTCAGGGTTAGGTTTGGGTTTTGGGGTACAGGGGTATTTTAGGGTTCAGGGGTAGGTTTGGGTTTTGGGGTACAGTGGTATTTTTAGGGTTAAGGGCTAGGTTTGGGTTTTGGGGTACAGGGGTATTTTTAGGGTTCAGGGGTAGGTTTGGGTTTTGAGGTACAGTTGTATTTATAGGGTTCGGGGCTAGGTTTGGGTTTTGGGGTACAGGGGTATTTTTAGGGTTTAGAGATAGGTTTGGGTTTTGGGGTACAGGGTATATTTATAGGGTTAAGATGGGTTAGTGTTTAAGGGTGTTGGGGTATTTAAAGAAGTAAGGGTGGGTTATGATTATGGGGTGCAGGGGTATTTAAAGGGAGCAGGGTGGGATTAGCACACAATATGAGACACGGCATGAAGGGAGGAACGTACCACACGCCCCCAGCGTTTGTCACGACCCTAGCACATGCCCACAGCACAACGCAGACACTCCCACAAGGGACTACCTTGCTGGCACGGTTCTTTTACCTTTTAGATGTATATGGTGGGCATCTGCATAGCCTCTGTCCTTCTGCTGCAACTGCCCTTTCCAACGCTGTATTGGGTGTTGTGATTGGTGCTGTGGTTCCGAGATTACCCGCCTCAAAGGTTTGGGCTCTCTCTTTATTATATTAGTATGGATGTATTTTGAAACCACACAGTAAAAAAAATAACAAATAGTATTATTTAAGCAAATTTATTTAAAATAATTGAAACATACACATATTTCATTAAAAAATTTCTTATTTATTGACAAATATGATTACATTAAAAAAGTAATACATATTTAAAAAAATTGTGAACAAGTTATGGCATATGTAGTGAATAAAACATAATTTTTTCCAATATACGCATAATTTAAGAAAGTTTAAACATGTAAAAAAGATGAAAAAAATCTTAGTAGAAATCATTATCACTTTTTTAAACAACTTAAACTGGAATAAACAAAGATTTGTAATACTTGATTTTTGTTTTAAAAAAAATTGAACATTATGCACAATTCATGAACTTTCTTCGTTTTTAGTTTCTTTTAATGGAGAGAATATTATTTTTCTCTTTATTTGAACATAATTTTTTCTTAGGCAGGCAGTTTTGTATCTGTTTCTTCAGATGGTGGAACATCATGGCAGAGATAGGACGGATGCTACTGCTACAGTCAGGTAAGAAACGTAATTTTTTTTTTTTACTTAAAACACTATCTTGAGGTATGTTTATTGCAGGGAAAGGGGGGTAAAGGGATTTATTAGAGTTTAGAATAAGGAATCTGGTTATTTTTTATGTTTTTGGTTTTACAGGTTACCAGACATAGGGCCCTATTTAAAGTTTGGCAGACAGGATACTCCATCACAAATGTGGCGGATGTCCCACCCGCCATATTACAAATGTATTATAGCCTTTGGCACTTGTAATACTGCAGACCAGATATCCGTGACGTTTTGACTGGGGAGTATCTTGTCTGCTAAACTTTAAATAAGGTCTTTAATGCCTATCTGAGCATGCAGTGGTCACAGTTTTTAAAATATACATATATATATATATTTAAAAGGTAGACTGGGGTATCTGAGTCTCCTAGACAAATTCACCATATCATCTTCATTTTTCCAGAAACTGTTTTTCATTGTCTTTTTACGATTTAGTAAGTTTCAAATCTGAATTGAGGAGCTGGATAGAGTCCAAGCACTTGGACTTTAAAGGAAGGAGGAGGTACCAGGGCCTCCCAGGCAAAAGCATCCTCCTACCTTAGTTTCTCCAGCTTCCCTGGAGTGTTTATTTTTTTAGTGGTTTTTTTTAGTTTTGAAAAGTTTCACATTTGGATTAAGAAGCGCAATGGTTGCAAGGAATTTGCTTTCATTGGAAGAGGGGTTGTGGGGTGCTCTCACAACAAATAGAATCTAATTCTGCATTTTTTATATTTCATAGGGGGGTTCTTCAGTTTACATGTTTTGGATGGTTTGGATCTTGGACTAAGGACATGGATGTAAATGAGGTTTTGTTTATTAAAGTTGAGTTGTCAGGGTCTTTCCTGACAAAAGTACCTTATTATATGTATTCAGTTGATGTGTTTTGGAGTTTTTTGACCATGGATTGAGGTGTAGGATATATTAGAGGCACTTGGATTTTAAGGAAAGATGGCATGGTATCAGGGGTCTCATTTGCACCCCAATCTCCTTATTGAACATTGAATACTTCTATATGTAAGTTTATAAAACATTTTTCTTTTCCATTTTTGGTTTGGTACAGGACTTGCAATTTTTGAAATGACTAGTGCAGTCATTTTTAATTTGTAATTTTTTCAAGCAAGAAGGGAGTTAGTATTGTTAGCTGATAAAGGTTAGAAATTAGTTAATTCTTTAATTTTGGTTTTTATGCAGCTTGTAGACAATTAGTTTGAAGCTGACTGCCCCCAAAAATATTCTGTGCTATTGCACTTTTGAAAGCCACTGAATTAAATTCATTTTTGCTTTTTTATCAAGGTTTCTATGAAATGATAGAAGGTAGGATGAGGTTTACCATTTATGCATACAGATGAGATAAGCCTACCCTCTATGGCAGTGTTAGTTTTGCGCCCCCTATAAGCAGGTCGTGTAACAGTTTCACCATTCAACATTGCAACTTGGAAGTCCTCTGTGACCGGACCTGTTTTGACTGTAATCCAGTTGGCTTCAAAGTAATTTAGTAAATGTGCCATTTTTTTCTCATTGTTAAGGAAGTAGTAACTGTGGATTACTGCTATAAAATGCTTGCCTCCGTGATCAGTAGTTACACAAATGCTAAAGCAGGTAGCTATTTTAGTTTGAAGTTTGTTATTGGACAGTCTTCTGATTTTGATGCCAGATTGCTTAGGAAAAATGGAAAAACACCCCTAAATTTGGGCATCTGGGTAGATTGTTTTGATCACCATTATCGTTGCCAATTCAAAGTCAATTATTATTTTCCCTAGTATAACTGTTGATTTTACATGTACAATTGTTACAAACTCTGTGTATGTAGAAGAAAGTCTGTTAGATAGTAATCTGTACACAAGACATGTTAGTGCTGTTAATTTTTCTGTGTAAAGTATATAATCGGCTTAATCAATAAGGACACATTTGAAAATGCCATCCACCATACAAACATTGTTTAGTTTGGGGGCTAATGAATTTAAGTGTTTTAAAAAAATGTTAATAAACATATTTGGGGGTCTTGGCTTTAATGTAGTAGGAAAGGTCTGTTAGAAAATATGACTTTATGGTGTTCAATTGGAATAACATCTGCAAACGTTTAGGATGGGTTGAGAGAGCCATACATACATTTTGTTTTCGGTTTGTAACTCTTGTATAGTTCAGGATGCACTGCAGTTGTCTAGCTGCATGGACATGGATGTTTTGGGATGCTTCTTTCAGGACTGAACCCAGGGGCTCACTGGAAGTTCTAGCTCACCACATTTTTTACTTATTTAGCTGTTCTCTCACTGAAAATTCTAAGGCAGAGACAAAATGATTATGTTCTGAGGTCCTTTATAGAAAGTCCTCCTAAGTAACTGCTCTGCCCATGCAACAGCCACAGAAGTAGTTGAAAAGTTTGCATCAAGCCTGGGGTTTAGTGCATCTTTCCCTATAATAAATACAGCATATGTGTCTAAGAAGCCTGTTTCATAGACAAAACATATTTAGCAGATGGAACATCCTCCATTAGTTTGTTTTTAGTTGGCAAAAATGTTTTTTACAATGAATATTGATTTAAAATGGTGCATTGTTTACATATACTATTTTTATTCTTTTTCAATTTTACCTTCACCACTGGATTATTATTTTCCCCTTTTCCTTTTCTTCTTTTATCCTCTTTTATTTCTTTGGTGTAGGAGTTTCTTGATCTGACATCCTTCATTCTAGTAGCTGCTTCATCTGGCACACAATGTGATTAATAAAATACGTGTATACATTTTATATTTTTCCTGCTGAAAAATAGTTTGTATTAGCAATTTTATATCTTCTGTGTACAATTAAAAAAAAACATTTTGTTAATCGCTTCTTTGAGGAAAAAAGCTTTGTACATTTTTCCAAAGACAATTTTTTTTTTTTACAAATTTTGAAATAAATAGCTTGTTGAAACATTTCAATATCAAGATTCCTACTTTTCATATTTTTCTTCAGGTACAGGAATTCTTCTGCTGCAGATATTCCCGATACATATTCTTCAAGTCAGCGTCTGTTGTAAGGTGTGGTTTGTCTCCAAATTAAAAGATACTTTTTCTGTTGGAAAATTAAAAAATAATATATAGTAAATTATCACTATTTCCATCAATCTGTTTCTGATAAATGTTTGTTGATCATTTCTCAGGGAGCTTACCCTTTCAAAAAGGTAGATGGCACTGTTGCATCGCCTTCCTTCATCTCAGACATGTCTGCTCAGGTCATCACTTCGAGAGTGTTCAAAAGATGGCGAATGCTGCTTTTTTTGTTTGGTTTATTTTTAGCTTTCTTGAAAATGCGTTTTCATTTTTTTTTAACTTAAGCATGTTTCAGTGAAAATAGAAATTTTGTTAATTGAAAATCCTATGGTAAATTTTGTCCTTCATTTTTAACTATAGGCCTTATTTCGAGTTTGGCAGTCTTCCTTTAGGACCCCCACCGCATTGGTCCCAGGAAGACTACCAAGCCAGTGGTGAATCTGTCTGTTGAAACCAGAGCGGGCAGGCGGTGCGGCGGCAGTGTCATGAAGTGAATGTAAATGTAAATGTACATGTACACAGGGCACACGTCCTAAAAAAAGAAGTGGGGGGATGCTGTCACCGGAAGTGACATCACAACAGGAATCTCATGGGTATTCATATGCCTTTAGATGAAAGGTGGTCTGCACCCTGCCTCGCGGGGGCTGCGTTTAATCCCCCGCAGTGAATACAGGTAGACAGGCGTTCTGAATGAGCTCCGATCTCGATCCAGAGAGGCCAAAGAGTGAAGTTCAGCTTTTGGGCAGGGGGAACGGCGTCCGCCCGGTAAAATAAGTGGGGGGACGCCGTCCACCCTCGTGGTACCCCGACTCGAGCCCTGCATGTACAGGAATTTATATAGCGCAAATCACCGAGCGGTTTCTAAGCGCTTGCTTAGGGAACCCGTCCTGGTATTCCCCTGTGAGATAACCCCAGCAGGTTATCCGCAAGGTGAAAGCCAGGCATCCCGCCGCGAGGGGCCGTTGTGGAGATTAAGCAAGCTATTGCCCAGAGTCGCAGAGTGTGAACCCGTGAATCGAGTAGGCACCGGAGCGAGAATTGTCGAGTCCATGGACATTTTAGGACTCAAAACCCCACCAAGCCGGGAATTGAACCCTGGTCCCGGGCTGACCGCTGCTTCCAGGTCTGCCTCCTCTAACCAGTGAGCCACACTACTCCACGGTAGGTATGTTAGAGTCATAGGAGACCCCAAACAGCACACCGCCCCCATTCCAGCGCCTAGAGCACGTTCAGGCACTGTGTGGTATGCACCATGTCATGAATGCCACATAGTGCACGCACAACCTTGCACTTTGTGGGGGCACATCATGTGTCCCCCGCATGCACCCCCAGAGGCAGATTTGCTCAGGGGCCATGTTGGTGGCCCCTATCCATGCCTTTCCACCTAGAATTTTATGGCGCGGTCCCCACCATGAAATGATTGGCGGAAAGGCAGGTCGGAATCAGCCTGGCGGTGACAGCATCAAAACCGCTACGATTCCCGCTGCTTTCCACACCCCTTCCGCCCTGGATCCTGGATCCTGGTGGTGGTCTCATAATACGGCGGTCCAACCAGGTGTATGATGAAGTAGAAGATTAGAAAATCCATTCTCCATCATTATTGACAAAGTTAACGCACCATAACTTAATTACAAAAAATAGGGAAAAATATACTTCAAAGTAAATTTACATCTTATGTTCACAATTTTAGCTTTTATTTACAACTATACATACAAATTATTTTTAAAATAATGAAACGTAAAAATACATAGGATGTTGCAAAGGCATGTGATGTAAAAGCACCTTACATAGGAATAAATAAATCATGATGTAAAGGAATTTGTGGTAAAAATAACAAGCCGTAAAATGCAAAGAAGAAAAGTAACAACTGACATTCTTCACTTTGATATGGTCCTGTGGAATCAGAACACCCAAATCAAGCCTGGGGTTTCTTCTTGACCACTTAATGTGACCACAGGAAAATAGCTGTATGTTTCCGAAAATCAGGTCCCAAAAATGAGTGCACTTAAAGAAAGCTAAACAATCCTATTACACCCTAGATAAAAGGGTTATACGTTTTTAATGTCAACCCATGTAATTTGTTGGTAATTTCGACAGAAAATCGTCAACCATCTTAATTTTCTTTCTTTATAATTTTAACTAAAACGGTATTACAAATACATTATATTTACCCATAAACTATTTTATGGCTTACTTATATCCTGTATAAGATATGGGGTACGGAAATGATAGTCTAAGTTGGCCCAATCTTACATGTTGACCCAGAGACGTTTTAAGGTAAGAGCAAATTGGGCAATTATCCAGTGCCCCCCACCTTCCAAGTGGTCCACTGGAAAAGTGAACTTTCTCTCTAGCTCACTTCTGTATATTTTTTCATCTTAATCTTTAAAGTTGAAGTCGATATTGTTAGGCAACATAGGACGCGAATTGATTAAAAATGGGTAATAAAATGAAAAGTTGCTCAAAACAGGGTCCTAAAATGTTTCTTGCCCAGGGCCCCCAAAATCCTATGGATGACACTGTCTTGACTGTATACCTTCCACATGTTTAGGCGCTCTCTACTGATGTCCGTAGTTAAAGTCCTTATCATTCTACATGCCTTTAGGTAACTTGTAGGACGAAGAGGTGCCATAATTAATAATCTACAAGTTCTCGTTTCTATGATGCGGGCCCAGCCCATGCGCCGTGAATGATATAAATGGGAGTGGTGCAAGTTCGACACAAGCTATCTGACTGTGTTCTCATTTTTAAGGTTGGGGCTAACGAACAGTAATAGGATCAGTTCTTTTAATTTTTTTAAATAACATTTTATTCCTGTAGAGTCCTTTGATGAAAATTGTATTTGTCATCGTATTGTATTGCGGATCAGCACCACTGTATGTTTCTGGTAATATCTATATGCCCTTACGTGGTTGGCTAGACTGAGTTCTGAAAATGAGTAACCCTTTCCCAGTCCAACACCCGTGTTAAATTCCACACAAATAAATCATTTATAGAAGCCATTCTTGATGTGCTCAATTCAATTAGGTTGAACTTAAGCGGCAAATGTTTACAACAATTTGAGGCCTCCTAAAGCATGCCGGTCCTTGTGGTAACTCCTCTTTTGGCAATCAGTGCAACTGAAAATGGTAAACGTTTTTTTTTATGTTAATAAAATGAAGTAACAATCTTTTATGCTTTAAAAAAAAAAAAATAATATGAGCACATTTTCATTTCGTAAAACTTTACTGAGTGACTCGATTGCATATCTGCAGTATTGGAAATGAACTATCATTTAAATTGTTGCGCACGTAAATGTTTAACAATTTAACAGGTGTTGGGTTCGTCAAAATTATTTTCTTTTGAAATCATTTATAAAAAAAAAAGCGTCACTGGTTTTCAAATAAAATTAATCTAGACCTAGCCCTTCAGCAACGGCTGTGTCCGCCAGCCAAGGCTTGTGGCTGATAGACCTACCTGTCTCCGAACATCATGGGATCATTAAGGCACTGAGTGCAGGCTTCGTGAAACCACTGCCGACATCTGTAGCACTGCAGCATCTTCAAGTACCACCTATGAAGAGCAAGAAGACATTTCAACCAATCAGAGTGATAGCCAGCAGCTGGAGATGATGATCCGCACAATGACAAACCAAGCTGGATTATCCTATTGTAAAGCGCTCTGATATCCCTCAGGATCTTGTTCGCGATATATAAAACATTATAAATAAATAAATAAGTAAAATTAAAAAAAACTCTACATTCAGTCTTACGCAAAGGATTCTGAGGCGTCAGAAAGTAAAAGTGCCCCTACAGGTACATAACTTGTCCTCATCCTATTGACAAAGTCAGAAATCTGGGAGTTATTTTTGATAACAAATTGAACTTCGGAACCCAGGTAAACAGCCTGGTCTCCTCTTGCTTCTTTCTTTTAAAAGTATTGCGAAAAATGTTCCCTTTTATCCACCAAGTACTCCAGAAAACTGAGATGGTAGCACTTTTCCTATCAAAGCTGGACTACGCAAATGCATTGTTCCTGGGTATCGATAAATTTCAGCTACAAAAATTACAATTGTTGCAAAATGCGGCTGCCAGACTTCTTCTGGGGCTGCGTAGAGGACAATCGACATCGCCTGGAATAAGATCATTACATTGGCTCCCCATTAAACAACGGATTGAATTTAAAGCGTTAACACTGGTGCATAAAGCACTAAATGGAGGAAGTTAAATTGAGTTTCAAAAGCTTTTTACGGCCTATGCACCCTCACGAGCATTGAGATCGGCTACTCAAGGATTAATAAACACTGTAAAAACCAAAAGTCAGATGGGGCGGTCGAGCCATAACACACTGTGCAACTACACTCTGGAATGAACTACCAATATCCTTGAGATGTCTGCCAAATCTCCAGATTTTCTGGAAAAATTTTTAAACCAGTTTTTTTTACATCTACGTAGGTCACAAATCTTCTCACTGTAATCCTATTCCTAACACTTCTCAGCACCAAGACACTTCAGTATTCGTGCGCTTTATAAGAAAAATAAACATAAACATAAACTTAATCGCAATTTATAAACAGTCAGAAGCAGCGGATTCTGTGAGAATTAGGACACAAATGTCCACCGAAAAGAACATTAGATTCTTTACTTCATCCCACTTTAGATACGTTCAAGCACAAACAATTTCTGAGGCTCAATAGGCATATGTGCCTACTGATCCCTTCACCAGACTTTAGATACAGTCTGGAGCAATGAATTCTATGGGAATCTGGAGGCAAAAGTACAGTGTATCAAATACTTCGGCCATCTTTAAATAAAGGATTGTGCAAATGTACTCCCAAAAGTGAATTGATTCATCGTTTTCATTCCAAGTTTGGTACAGTGATGTGAAAATTATTCTGCAGGATCGGCATGTAATTGTGCCCCAAAAAATTATTGCTTTTACATATCCACTCATGCCCGCTGCCACGCACTGCAGATTTCACTAGGAAACACCGCATGCCTTATAGAGGGGAATAATATAATAAGCATAAACATTGCAAAATTTCTATTTTAAGAAAGGCACTTTTAAAGAGTGGATTCTGGTGCATTCTATTGTCTCTTTTTGCATTAGATCTACTCTCTTGCAAGTAAGGCACTAGCCCTGCTGATTTCAACCTCACATTTCTAACCCCCAGATGCATCAAGCACCTATTTTGCGATTCCTTATTAGCGAAAAATAAGGATTTGCTAATAAGGAATAGCAAAATGCTATGAATGAAGATCTCGCTTAAAAAATAGCGATTTCTTAAAATTCCTTAATTGCGACTCTGCAAGTCACAATTAAGGAATACCTCCCCATTCATTCCTATGGGCCCAGAGGCCCATAGGAATGAATGGGAAGACAGTCTCAATTTGCAATTCTCAATTAGAGAATCGCAAATTTAGATTGCAATTTCAAGGGTGCCAGGGTGTCAAAAGGACACCCTGTTGCACCCCTGAAATCTGCATATGGGTACATCTTGCACACACAAGGCATGTTTGTGTGTAAAATGGAACTTTGAAAAATGCACTTTAGTGCATTTTTCAAAGTGTTTGCAAATTACCATGAAATTCAACTTCATGTTAATTTGCGCCCCCTATTAGCGAAATCGCTATTTTTTTAACTTTAATGCATTGCATTTAAGGAATTTCAATTTGAGATTCCTTAAATGCAAGAGCAATTTAAGTAATCGCAATTTGCGATTTCTTAAATTGCGATTTTTGCATTTGGGATGATGCATCCCAAATGCAAAAATACTGGTCGCAAAGGGGCAGATTCTGAGAATCTGCCCCTTTGCAAGTGGTTTAAAGTTTGATGCATCTGGGCCTAAGTCTTTAAAAAGAGAAATTCATACTTAAGGACCCTAGAAAACAGACAAAAGAAACTAATGTCTGATAATATGTTGTGAACATTACAATTCAAATTACGAAAATCTCTGGTTGAAGGACTTCAACTAGAAAATTAGCTTTACATATAGAACTGATGTAATGGAAGCCAGGCTTCAAAATATAGTAAACCATGCATGTGCTCCTATTTATACTGTGAAATCTAATTAGTCACTGTAGCATATCTGCCTTTTCTTCATGGTCACTCCAGATGTTCAAACCTTTTTCTGGACATCAAACTTCTGCTGGTTTAAGGGCATGTGCACTCTACCACTGGTAAACAGTAGTAAAGTGCTTGTACTTTCCCTCTAACATGTGATTTACATGGGAACTTCTGATTTGGCTCATTTAGCTCCCCTTTGAGTCCACTGTAATAGGTGCTTAAAGGGGACCAATGGGAGGGAATGTTTGATTGACACGTGGGCTGCAGTGTATATTTACACCACCCACATAGATGTATGACAAACATATAGGTTTGCCTGGATCACCCCTGGAGTCTGGCTAGGCTACAGCATAAATACACTTCAATGACACTTGGCGTGGGAAAATGCCTTTGCCATGTAGGAAAAGCCTCATTTCATATATCTATTTTTCATCACTAATGTGTGCAATGTAAGCAAACGGGCCAGAGGGAAAATGTATAAACGGACACACGCCATAATGAAGGTAGTATACCCACACACTGAAATAAAACCCACAAGCTATTTCACGTTTAAGCCTTGTTAGACTTTTCCCTAATATGCATAGTTGAGACTAACATTTCCAACCTTTGCTTACAAAAGGGCAAGAAAAGTGCTCTAAGTCTAAGGCCATTTCCTTGCTTAGTTTTCAAAATCTAACTTAATGGTGCAACCAGAGGTTTGCTACCTTATGCAGAAAATTCCCAATGTAAAAATGTACTTTATATTGCCCAAGCAACCCCTGGTTTAAAATCAGTTTTGCCAAAATTCACCCCCCAAACGCTTTATTACACATTCCTGGCTGGGATAATTAACAACTCTGGCTCAGAAGAGAATGACTTGTCTCAAGGCCTAAGAAAGCTTTCAGGTTTTAACTGCTGACCACTTAGGAGGGATCAGCTATCTAAGAGTGGGGAGGAACAGTCAGAAGAACAAAGGGCAGCTTTAGCATTATATAGTTTGACTTGAGAAGCCAAGGAGGAATTCTCCTGTTCATCCTCAAGTTTCTCCTAGACAGTCAGGCTCCAGCCACAGTAGGAGGAAAAATGGATGTTGACCTTCTCAGGAAGAGGAGTGGCCAAGAAACTGAAAACAGGTCTGGCTGGTCGCACTTGGGTCATGCCATGTTGAAACGGGGGAATCCTGAGTAATTTTACAGCAAAGAAGATAGGGAGTGCTGCAAAAGGAGGGGGAAGACTGCAAAAAAATAGTTGAGATTGGGTGGTATGTTTTCTCCAAAAACACAGAATAAATCTAGCAACTCAACCACCACCTCCTAGAACAGTCATAGTCCCACAAAGACGCCATCTGAAGAAGGCCCTGCTGGAGTAAGTAACCGGTCCTCTGACTCCTGCTGGAAGAAGCGTACTCGCACAAGGACTCCTGAACTGTGCTGGCACCCAGGGTTTGAAACTGCTCTCCAAGGGTTGCGTTTCTGCTTAGCAGCTTGAAGGAGATAAAAAGCAGAAGGACCCTTGACTCCAAGAGGACTAAACTCTGTAAGAGGCCTAGCTGGAGAGAGACCTGGTTCCCACTAGAGCTAGGGGATTCAGGGTTATCAGAAGAAGTATTCCCAATAGTTGGAGAGCAAGTCTAACGACAATTTGCATGATGTATCCAAACTCGCTTCATTGTGGTCGCCTAAGTTCATTTCCTCCGTGTACCTTTACTTTTCCATAGTGCTTGACTTTTACCAGGCTTTTACATCCCTGACACATCAAACTTCACATATTAATATCTACTGTTCCTCTTAATCTACTTTGATGATCATGGTGCAGTATAAAAGTGTTTCTCCATTTTTCTAAATTGGTTTGTAAACCTTATTGTGTTGTGTCCTTCACTCTGAAATTGTTGGTACTGCTTGAACTTGGACCATACTTCTCTGGGTCTGCTGCTTAAGCCATTGCTACCAGAGGACGAATAGAGATTTCCTCAGAACTAGGTTTTGACCTAACCAGAGTTCGCTTATTGAGTTGGTAGTGATACCCCCTCCCAAACAAATACTCCCATTTATTATAGCCAATAGATTGGGTAATTGTTTTTATTTTTGTCAGAAGTATGCAGAAGAGAGACCTGGCATTTAGCCATTTTTCGGGGAGTCCATTCCACCTACAGCAGGGTAAAAAAAGACAAAATACTAGCCCAGGTCCAAATTTCAGGTAGATTGGGAATGTTATAAAAAAATGATCCTTTTCTGACTGGTTGAAAGGGCAGCCAGTATGATTACTGAAATAAAAGAATATTTTTGGCCATTCGTTCAACTATTCAGAACAGGTCTCTGTGCTATGAATATTCCTACTGGCTGCTGGCGCTCAGGCAGAACTCTGATCGGAATGGGTTTTGGAGGTTTTTAATCCCAATTTTGCTATACAAGCGAACTAATAAAATATGGATTTCATTTGCGCAAACTTCTACATCCTGCCCTATTTCAGAGCAGTGCATTGCTGTAAATCAAGAGAAGCCTGAAAGATGACTCAAGATCATGTATACCAAGTGGGAACAGGTGAGGAGACCAGTGGATAACCGAATTAAGTAGTCACTTCAAATGCCATAGAACATTTTCTTTTTTGCAAATTTGTGGTAAATGGACCGTAATACAGACTCTTGGTTGAAAGCAATGGAACTTTATAACAAATAAATAACTGAATTTAAAGGTTACTAAGTGGTAATAAAGGCCAAACTTGTGAAAGAGAGTGTGGGGTAATAAAGACAGAATTACATGGAAAAAGAGTTCGAAAAAGTTATATAAAAGGACCCTTCAGAATACGTTCCTATGTCTTATGATAAAATAGGATTTACTGTTACACCTTACACATAACGAAACAATACATCATATGGATATAATGATTCTTTTCTGGAAAAAATATATTTAAAAAAGAATGTAGCACCATTCAGATGGAAACAGTCGCTCTGTTTTCTCCGGCGTTCCATTTTGGGATACATATATTATGGAAAAGTTTAAAAAACTTTCGGTGGTATCCTCTTGACTGGACAATGAACCACAAATCACCACGGCATATTAAAGGTAAGATCAGTCGACTTCTCAAGAATCTCCCTCTTACCCCAACTATATTTTAGTTAAAACAAAAAATTGAGATTCAGTGTAAGTGATAGTGTATTGGTTATAATTATGTCTCTTTGTGAGATGCTGTTGTAGGAGTGGTGAGTAAAATATCACTACTTTAGTATTCATCCTTCATGACCATGTAGGTAATACTTATTCTATTTGGGACACCAAAGGTAAACAAGTGTCAGGTGGGGAGAAAAGGCGACCAAAAACCAAAAGATGAGGCTTGGGGGACTTCAATCGGATGTATGACGTTACAACGCATGCATTTACATCGCATGCCTTTACAACGCAATTATTACAACGCCGTCCATTACAACGCATAGTGCTTTGGGGCGCTGGATAGTGAATAGTTTAATTTACTATTCCAACTCCAGTCCCCGTGGACACTAGGGAAGGTTATTGGATAGTAAATTAACCTATTCCTTATCCTAGAGCGCCCCCCAGAGCAATGCGTTGTAATAGTTTGCGTTGTAATGGTTGTGTTGTAAAGGCTCTGCGATGTAAAAGTTGCGTTGTAAGTGTTGTTCACCACTTCAGTCTGTCTGAAGAAGGTGAGGAGACCTCAAATCAGCTGGAGGATGAAAGGTGGCTCTATTTTCACAGAGCTCCTATGGAGACAGTTCGGCAGGTGTGGAAATTTTAACACTGGATGTGTTTTTCCTCCTTGATGGCCAGGTCAACGACACAGTCTGGCCTGCTGGTGAATGGACATGGTAATGCAGGTAGTAAGATCCCGGTTTCCAGATTGCTCCTACAAGGATGGTATCTCCTGCACATAGAACACAGTTGTCGGTGTGCAGAGCCAGCTGTTCTAGCATCAGTGTCCACTTTGCATTGTCCAGTTGTGATGCTGCACCTTCAGCTCTGAATATAGAATTTCCACACTACAGGGGTAGTCTTACTTTTACGTATAGTGTTTAGGGAACGTCTGTTCAGTGCCATGGTATCTTACGTTTCGGCTTTTGTGAAGTGCTCTATAATAATGTGGTATCCTGGAACTTGGTATAAAAAGCATTGGCAAAGGCAATTCGTCTCACCTAGGTGAGCTATAGGGTTTGGCAATAATGTTTAGCCATGCTGTACGGCAGTGCGGATGCTATGCAGAATAGCTATAAATAATTTGTTTAAAGTGCTATGGCACAGCCAGCGTTAATGCACTTTTTTTCTATAAAAAAAAAATGGAGGAGTGGGGTGGTGAAGAGGCAACACCGAGGGAGGATGGGAGAGAAGGACATGGTTGGGGGAGAGGACAAGCTACGCAGTGAGAGGCAGATGGACAACAGAGGGTGAGCAAGAGGTGCTGGGGCAGCAAGCTAACAATGGAAGGTGAGCGGGAGGGGATGGGGCAGCAAACTGACAATGGAGGGTGGGCGGGAGGGGATGGGGCAGCAAACTGACAATGGACGGTGGGCGGGAGGTCCTGAGAAAGTGTATGGACAACAGGTTGGGCGGAAGGAGCTGAAGCAGCAAGCTGATAATGGAGGCTGGACCAGAGGGGCAGGGTCAGCATGTTGATAACGAAGGGTTGAAGGAAGCCGACAACAAAGAGAGGACTAGAGAGGATGGGGCAGCAAACCTACAACGTATGGTAGCCAAGAGGGGCAGGGGCAGAAAGCAGACAATGGAAAGTGGGGTGGATGTGCTGCGGTAGCAAGCTGACAAAAGAGAGTGTGCCGAAGGGGCTAGGGCAGCACGCTAACAACAGAGGGTGGACAGAAGGGGTTGGGAAGCAAACAGACAAGGAGGTGGGGGAAGCAAGAGGGGCAAGGGAAGGTGGGCGGAGAGAAGGGAGGTGGAGAAGTATACGAGGAAGACAGCTGAAGAACAGATGCATTCTTGTATAGTGCTTAACCAAAAAGTAGTGCCTGAAAAGGGAGCAGTGGAAAGACACAAGTAATGGGTCCATACTATAGGGAGGGACAAAAACAAAAGTAAGGAAAGCCCACTAAAGCAGATGAATAAGAAGTAAGCAAATAAGAGTGACAATGAAGCCATAAGCCCATAGTAAGCGAACAATATGTCTCACAAGAAATAAGCATGCACTGCCTTAGGTGAACCCTAAAAAGGTGACTGAGCTAACTGGAAGCACTGAACCCTTTAAAACATTTCTAGCTCATGGTGTGAGACACCCATAACCCAGTCATCATCTGACAGGGAAAATCCGCCCTGTCTTCAAAAAATCCTGTAGTGCTACATGCATATCCCTGAAGTCCGAAAGTTCCCAAACCAGCAAAATATGACAGAATTAATATGGTTCATCCACCTCTTTATGGTTATGGGGAGCTGTTGCATCTTAACAGATTACAAATACAATAGCAGACGGGTTAAAGCATAGTTAAGGAGTCAGTGGCACCAAGGGGGTTTAATGCACCAATGGGCTAAAGCATAGTCAAGGAATCAGAGGCACAAAGGGGGTTCAATGCACCAATGGGTTAAATTGTGGTGAAGGGAGCAGTGGCACTGAGCGGTTCAATACCCAAAAGGGTTGAACTGTAGTTAAGGCAGCTGAGACACCAAAGGGTTCAATACACCAAAGCATTAAAGAGGAGTTTAGGGAGCAGAGGCAGGGAGGGGTTCAACTAATGGGTTAAAGTGTAGTTAAATGAGCAGAGACACCCAATCGATGAACAGCAGTGGGTTTGGAAGCACTCAGGTATTCTAGCAGCCCTTGAAGGCACCAGCGTACCAGGGCGTAATGTTCGAAGGCGTGGGACCAGAGGGCCCTCTCCACTCTAGACAATGGGAGGGACTCCAAATGTGCCTAAGTCAAACTGCAAGTCTTAGTAGCTTTTTGCCTTCACACACCTGTATTTATTTTACTTAATCCAGTACATTGGCAGCCTAAAAACAGATACATTTTCTCTTGAATGCCCTTTAAACAACTCAGGGAGGCATCACAACTGTTTAATAAATTCAAAAGTCAACAAAGATTCACATATATAGACTCCGCAACGATGACTATAACCACCGATAAGTTAAGAAGATCTAGAGGACTCCAAACCTACTACTCTTGACTCCACATCTTACCTTGACAATATATTGGTATTCGATATTGTAGAGTCAATGTAAGTGCAGACTGATATTAAAATTTCGAGATTAAGTTAGAATATCAATACAAATTTATGTTTATAAAACTCATTAGTGTCAATGCTAGTTTCTCAGCATAAAATTCAAATTTTTCTAGTTCTTTTCCAGGACACTAAATAGCTGACATAATAGGGAAAAGGTGGCCATGTCTGTTGTGGCATGCAACATTGTGGTGAAGGGATGGTTAAAACCATGTGGCATTTTAGAAATTTTATGTGAAAAATGTGGCTGTAAAATCCCTGATTTTATTAAATTTTTCAACATTTATGGGGCAAATTGACCCTCCTGAGGGAGGCAGCCTCACTCACTTCACTCATGAGAAGTGTGGCTCACTGGTTAGAGCAGGCAGACCCTGAAGCAGAGGTCAGACCCGGGACCAGGGTTCAATTCCCGACGCGGCAGGGTCTTGAGCTCAAATGTCCACGGACTCGATAATTCTCGATTTGGTGCCTGACCTAATCATGGGTTCACACTCTGCAACTCTGGGAATTAAGCTTGCTTAATCTCCACAAGGGCCCCCCGCGGCGGGATGCCTGGCTTTCACCTTGGGGATGCCCGTTAGGGGCTATCTCACAGGGAAAAGCCAGGACGGGTTCCCAAGGCAAGCGCCGAGATGCCTCCGGGTAGTCGAGCGCTATACAAGAACATACAAAAAAAAAAAAATCCTGTTTTAGGTGGGGTCCATGCAGCAGCGTTGATGCCACTGGTGGAAGTGTGTGAAAAACAACTACGGGGGGGCTCTAATCAGCAAGGCTGAGCCGAAATATCAAAAGAACAAAAAGAATTGCCATTGCTGATGTGAATACTATTTAAACAACCAATGTCCAAACCTGAACTCAAAAGATAAGAACGGGGTGCATTATTTAATTTTTTATTTTAAACAAGATTTAAACCAAGCAGAAAATTTTCAATATTTTCATTTACACAGGGACGTATTTACAAAAGGACACAAAAAGCTACGGTCGTGATTTGGAAACCATCAATCATACAGGATTTCATACATGTCACATCCATTCAAAACACAATCACACCATTCAGGGACAAGGGGAATATGCAGCGCAATTAAAAAATCTGTACACCAGGATATACTACAAAATCAAACAATAGGCCACTGTCTGCGAAGACCTTTTTTCGAAAACAGATAACAGAACAGATCGTTGTGTATTGTACAATCCTATACAAGTTAACAAACAAAAAAACTTCTTAATAATAAAACACAGTATTGTACTAGCGACCAAGGGAAAACAAATAAACTCTTGTCGCTCTGGCAGACATGGTGTGGCTAGGGGCCTACGCGTTTCGAATCCCGCTGGTTTGTAAGGGATTCTCCTCAGGGCCTTCTATAGTATCAAAGGAAACTGAGCAAATTTTGAGCTGAAGCGTGGGGTGATACAGGGGTCTTGATGTCTGGTGTCCTTGCGAAAAGAACCGGCGGAGGCGTGAAGAACAAAGGACGAACTTCCTTCAATAGTGTGAGCTGGCCTTACAGTTTCAAAGTGAGTTAGTCGTCCGTTCTGGGCTCAGCCAGCGCGGCGCGTTTGGAGAGATTTACTCAATTCTTCACAAGGAAGGAAGGAAACGCTCCGAGTATCTGAAGGAGCCGGAAAATCCGCCTAGGATATCAATCAGGCTTTCTACTGTTGATAATTCTGACACGTTCAGAGGATTTTATCTTTAATCCGACTAGTGCGGTCAGCCGGCAGCCGCCGGTCTACTGGCGTTGTACGGGGTGCTACTCTCGGGCGCATGCGTCACCAATCCTGTTTTAGGTGGGGTCCATGCAGCAGCGTTGATTTTTTTTTTTTTTTTAAATATATTTTTATTGCAGGAATTAGTAAATCGTTACAAAATCGACCAGCATTATAATACAAGCAATATCAGCGAAATACAACCCTCTGTCCCCACACCGTAAGTTCCGTACCCAGCCTTCCGGCCCACAACCCTGGGGTCGGGCGGCGAAATTCAATGGGGGCTCAGAAGGATGTCAGAGCTGGTCCGGATGATCCACTGTCCGTCATCTGCTTTTCCAAACAAGCCTATAAACCCAAAAGAAAAACCCCCACCCTCAAAATACTACTAACCAAAGTAAATCCCACCCAACCCCACCATCAGCGCCTGAGAACAACCGCAACAGGATCTGCTATGGGATCCACGGGGAAAGCAACAGGACTAATAGTGCAAATGTTTTAATGGGACTCGGAGCGAGTCGCTTCTTCACCTTCAGAGTCGCTGGGGGCGCAATAATCCCTGAGAGCCTGCACTAACGTTTCCCACTCCAACGCTGCCTCCTGTGCCTTCTCATTACGCTGCCTCCAAGCCAGTTGGTATCTCAGTGTGCTCTCCCCCGCCGCCCACTTCAAGAGCTCGCTGTGCCATCGACTTCCTGTCGGACCAACTCGTGCCTTCCAGTTCCTGGTCACCTCTCGCTTAGCAAGAAGGAGCCCTAGGTCGATAAATTTGCTGGAGATTTTATTCTTGGGGGTATGAGGGAAGCAGTGTAGGAGTCCCACCGCCGCATCAAATGATAAGGATCTCCCCGTCACCTCCTCCAGGGTCTTCCCCACTTCCACCCAGTAGGATGATAATCCCGGGCAGGCCCATAACATGTGGAGGAGGTCCGCCTCCTGAGCTGGGCACCTAGGGCAATCCGCCGAATTCGTGGCAAAATATCGCTTAATTTTCACTGGGGTCAGATATGCTCTATGGAGAACGTAATAGTGGACCAGCTGAAAACGGGCGTGGCGTGTGCCCTTCCAGGCTCGCCGCACCAACTGGGACCAGGTCGTTTCCGGGATCTCCCTGCCAATGTCCTCCTCCCAGCGGTTTCTCAAAGTAGTGAGAGGAGCCAACCCTTCGTTGATCAATCTACCGTAAAGGCAAGTGACCGCCTTCACCGTGCCCGCAGACATCATCACGTATTGGCACACGGGAGATAAGGCGGGTTCCTCCTGCCCGCTCTTCCAGTGTGCCTGGATCGCTCGAACAATGGCCGAGTGCAACAGAAAGTCACCACGGGGGATCTCGAAGCGATCGATAAGATCCTGGAAGGGCAAGAGCGCCCCGTCCTCATACAGATCCCCAACTAGCTGTAGGCCGGCGTCCTCCCAGGCCGCCAATCGTGACCAATCGCCTCCATGGGGGAGGGCCGTCAGCATCCCCAAAGGTATTTCGGGCGCATACGGTGTTCTCAGATGGCCTCGGGCGTGAGCCCGATTCCAACACAGGCGGACGGTCCGCTCCTCCAACGACAAATCCCGCAGGGCCAATCGTTGTCGCAGCGCTATGAAGGAGAGAACATGCCTGGCCATGCCCGTCCCCCTTCTGTCTTCCGGGCCCCGGAATTCCCGGGCGATCTCCTGGGTGAAGGTCTGGAGCTGCGCCGCCAGATAATACTTTTCAAAGTCTGGCACCGCAAGCCCCCCCTCATCTTTCGGCCTCATCAGGGTCTTGAGGGCCACCCGACGGCGGCCCGAGCCCCAGAGGAATCCGACCACCATAGATCGTAATAGTCGAAACGTGGCCGGTGGGACCCAGATCGGTAGTGTCCGGAAATAATATAAGAGCCTGGGAAGCGCCACCATTTTAAGCAGAGCGATCCGTCCCGCCACCGAGAGCGGCAGCGTGGCCCAGAAGTCCATGCAGCCTCAAAGTGCTCGAGTGCTGCGGGCAATGTTCCCATCCAGGAGGTCGGATGGGTCGTGATAAACGAATACCCCCAGGTACTTAAAGCAGTCGGGTTCCCATCTAATCTCCCTACTTAGAGTAGGGGCGGGGGCACCCTTACGAACCGGGAAAAGACAAGTCTTGGACCAATTCACCCGGAGGCCCGAAACCTCCCCAAACTCCGTGAGCGCCGTCGGCGCTCCATGTAAAGCGTCGAGCGGGTCCTCTAGGAAGAGCAACAGATCGTCAGCATACAGCGAAACGTAGTGCGGGCCCGAAGGCGTCCACAGGCCCATATAGTGGGCTCCCGATCGAAGATGCAGCGCGAGTGGTTCCACCGCCAGCGCAAAGAGAAGTGGGGACAACGAACACCCCTGCCTCGTGCCTCGTTCTACCGGATATTGCGAGGAAATCAGTGGTCCCGCCCGGACCCTGGCCGATGCGGAGGCATAGAGAACCGCGGTCCATCTGATGAAGCCCTCACCGAGGCCGAATCTCCGCAGCACCGTGCAAAGGTAGTCCCACTCCAGGCTATCAAAAGCCTTCTCTAGGTCCACCGATAAGACAACCGGGGACGGGGCATCCACAAACGGTTCCCCTAGCAAACGGAACAACCTGCGAATGTTCATAGTCGTGTTACGCCTTGGGATAAAACCCGCTTGGTCCTCATGCACCAGGGAACTCATGTGTCCCAGCAGCCTCGAGGCCAAGATACTGCTCAGTATTTTATAGTCCACCGTCAGCATCGATAAGGGACGGTAAGACCCCGGGTCTGACGAGTCCCTTCCTGGTTTGAGGAGAGGAACCACCAACGCCTCACACATCGAGCTCGGGAGCCGCCCCAGCCTCTTCGCCTCTGTAGACCACCAATAACCTAGGGGCTAGGAGGTCAGCATAAGCTGCATAAAACTCCACGGGCAGGCCGTCCAGGCCCGGGGTCTTATTTCTCGCCATCCGTTTAATGGCACCGCGGATCTCCCCCAATTCTATGTCGGACCCCAGGGCTTTCGCCACTTCGCGCTCCACTGTTTGGAGCTCCAGTGGGCGTAGATAATTATCGAGCCGGTCAGGGTCTCGGGCGGAGCGACTGCGGTACAAACTTTCGTAATAATGCCGGAAGCAGCTGAGTATCTCCGGTTGAGTGTATACCTCGGTTCCGTCCGCCTTACGCATACTTGTCGTCAGTGAGGACTGACGCGTAGGGTTGGCCAGCCATGCCAGCAACGCGCTCGATCTGTCCCCCTCCGCGATGGACCGGACCGTGTAGGCCTTGTAGTCAAAACAGCGAAGCCGTTCGACCTCCGCCGCCACCTTCTCCCTCGCCTCCGCCGTGTGTACCTGCAATTCCGGGCGCCCGGGGCGGCGAATTTCCAGCTCGCGGAGTTTCCGGTCCGCTGCATCTAGGTCAGCTAGGATAACTCGCCTCATGCCCACCTTTTTAGAGATGCAGTAACCCCTCACCACTACCTTAAAAGCGTCCCACTCTAACGCTCTTGTACTCGCGGTGCCGCTGTTGGACGCAAAATATTCCGATACCTTATCCCCCAGGTCCGCCCTGAAAACACTGTCCTCAAGAATCTCGGGTCGTAACTTCCAGGTGGGCACCGCCGGCGCCCCGGGGAGCCAGCGAAGGTCCAGCAGGAGGGGGTTATGGTCGGAAATGGGTCTGGACAAGTACTCAGATCGGACCGCTGCCGAAACCAGTTCGGGCGAGCCAAGAAATCCATCCAGTCTGACATGCAACTCATGTAGGCTCGAGAAGTATGAATAATCCCTAGATGTGGGGTGGTGCGCCCTCCAGATATCCGTCAGACCCCAGTGGGTCTGCCAATCCTTACGACCCTTAGCCGTGCGACGAACCGGAGAATCGGGAAGGGGTGGATGTGAGCGGTCAGTGTCTACGTCCACTACTGAGTTGAAATCTCCCCCGAGCAAAAGGGGCCCGGAGAAGAAGTGGGCCAGCGAGCCCGATAACCTGGAAAGGAAGGCAGTCTGGTCTATATTAGGAGCGTACACACAGCAAACGTTCAAGTCCCTCCCTCCTAAAGTGCCCGAAATGGCCACGTAACGCCCCTCTGGATCTATCACTGTTTTCGTGACCTGGAAGGGAACCCCAGCTCTAACCCATATTAGCGCCCCCCTGGCATATGCGGAGTACGATGTGTAGAAGACCTGCCCCCTCCATCTACGCTGTAGCGCCGCCCCTTCCGCCTTGTTCAGATGAGTTTCCTGCAGCAGCGCCATTTGCACTCCCCTACGCACTAAATAAGCGTGGACTTTGTGGCGCCTGGACATAGTATGAAGCCCCCTCACGTTCCAAGTAACACATTTCAAGTTAGCAACATCAGCCATTGTCCCACATTGTTCTCGCACAGTCTCCCCATCCGGGTCCCCACAAAAAAAGTACATCATTCATCCCAGCACTGATGGCGGCCATTTTCCCCAACCAAAGCCAAACAACCCAAGAACGAACCAAACCCCCACCCACCCTCCCCAGAACAGGACCCAAACAGCACCATCCAGATCCCATCCAAACCTTGCCCTCCAACAACCCAATAACCCCTACTAATCCTGCGGTCGCCACCGTAGGAAGGCCTTAAGGGCCAGGTGCGGGCCGGGCGGAGGCAGTGGGCCCTCGACGCTCAGGCTACCAGGACTAAAACAAGCCCATAACAGTATCAAAGACCCTCGGGGAAAAAACAGGGGCACCCCACCCTCCCCGCCCTCGTTGTCAGCATCAATGGACGGCAACCGCCTCCCCCCTGCCGGGCCCCCTCCCAAAATGAGGTAGCTCACCCCGTTACCCCTGTCCATCCAGAAGGTCTTTCACCGACTTCGGTGTGATCACCGGTGTATGGGCGCTATCAGTCACTGAGTCCTCGGAGTCCGATGGTGCCCCCTCTTCACCCGGGTCCGCTTCCTCTTCAATGGCATCGTCCCGTGCTCCAGACAACTCAGATAACACCTCCAGCACTCCCCTCCGCTCCGTCGACGTCTCTGCAGTTGAGGGCCCCCCTGAGCGGCCGCGGCGATTCCTAATCCTCCTGGATCGCCGTCTCTGTTCCGGCTCCTCCGCCTGTTGGGATGAGGAGCCGAAACCATCTTTCCCTGCTCTGTCAAGCTCGAGCCAGGCGCAGACATCCTCCGGGGTGTCGAAGAATTGAGTTTTGTCATCGACAATGATGCGGAGCCTAGCAGGATAGAGTAGCGAGTACTGGATGCCCTCACTCCTGAGCTCGCGCTTGACCGCCAGGAAGGAGAACCGCCTGCGTTGAGTTTCGTAGGTGTAATCCGGGAAGATGTTCACCTGACTGTTCGCCACTTTGAATGGACCATTATGCCTGGCGGCATTGAGGATTAAGTCTCTGTCCCGAAAGTGTAATAACCGCGCCACAACTGGTCTCGGGGCACGTCCCTGCTGCGGCGGCCGCGCCGGGACTCTGTGGGCACGCTCCAAGGTGTAGAAGGAGGATAGCCCCTCCGGGGCCACCGTGTCACGGAGCCAGGCCTCCAAGTATGCCACCATGTCGCCATCCTCGATCTTTTCCGGAAGGCCCACCACACGGATGTTGTTCCTCCTGTTGCGGCCTTCCGCATCTTCCGCTCTCTGCTCTAGGGTCACAATCCGGGATAAGGCATCCTTCATAGTCGCAGCCAAGGTTCGCTGCGCCGGCTCCAAGGTTTTCACCGAGCTCTCCACTTCCTTGACCCGGTCCGAAAGTTTGCCGTGGTCCGCTCTAAGGAGACCAAGGCTCGTCGCCACCTGGGCAATGTCCTGTTGGAGGGCCGATCGCGTGGTCGCTATCGCCTCCAGGACGCGGTCGAACTGCTGTTGCATGGATGCACCACCAGAACTCTTTGGGTCCCCATGTTCCTCTTTGTCCTGGGTCTCCGAGTCTGAGGCGGTTGGGGTAGTCCCCTTGGCTCCTCTAGGTTTCCCCATGTCGCCGGGGGCACTCCGTGATGGTCCAGGAGCAGGCGTCTCCGGGTGCAGATGCCGACCACGACCCTCCCGGCTACTGGACCTCAAGTCGAGTATCGGAGACCTCCTTCTCCAGGGCCTGTGGGAACTTCTCCGCTTCGGCTCGCGCCACCACCACGGCGTCCGAGGGCACCGATAAGGGGGCGGAGACAACCGCCGCCAGGTCGGGCAGGCCCGCACAGCCGCTAAAGTCCCGGGGTGAGGGTCACCAACTCCACCGGACGATTTGTGGCGCCAGAGTGTCGCGCCTCCCATGGAAGTGGACTGGTCAGGAAAATGTAGCTAGGTGCGGTGTCGTGAGTGGGGCCACCGCCTGGATCACCAGACGTCCGCTCACGGGATCCACTATAACGTGGGCATCCGCCCAGTCACCCAACCGAGTGCATTCTCGTTGAAGAAAGTCCGATCTGACCGATATCTAGTGCACAAATCAGCAGGGGATGGCAAAGCCGGGGGCGAAACGCCGCTGGCGACGCTCCTCCAGTTCAATGGATCCGGCTAGGGGGACAATGAAGTCCGGGCGCCATGTTGGGTCGCACTCCGCAACTCCGCACACTTCGGTTTTACGCCGGATCACCACTCGTCCGAGCCACACCAAGGGCCCTGGCAGGTCGTCGTCGGTCCGTTCAGCAGAATGCGGGGTCCGGGGTGCCCCGCAGCCTCCGATTTACAGGATAATCACGGGCTCAGTCCCGGAGCCGAGCTCTCAGGCGACCATCGCCATCGGCGCCCAAGCCACGCCCCCCCATGCAGCAGCGTTGATGCCACTGGTGGAAGTGGGCAAAGCTAACAGAAGTGGGTGGCAACCACTTAAGAAAAGTGTTGGCCACCTGCTTCTTATTCCTACTCAGAAAAGCACTTGTTGGAGGTAGCTACAGGAGGTCACAGGAGCATAGGAGTTTTTGGAGCGAAGTGAAGGGCGCAGAGGTTGAGGTGGGCTCCAGAGTCCTAGGTTTTAAAGTCTAGCTAGGGATGAACTGACTCCAACCGGATCAAGACTCTAAGGCCCTCATCAATATCTACCATTTGCACATCATGCTGAGCATGTTTTTCTGCTCCAGTAGACTTAGCTAATGGGTGATCCACACTGAATATTTGGGGTGCACGGTGTCGGCCCACAGCTCATAACTTTTGAGCAGGGCGGCTCTAGGCCGTGCAACCGCATCAGGTGCTGGCTTCAGGTGGCGCTGTGTTTGCAAGTTTATTTTGGTTTTTAAAGCACCGGATGTGGGGCCTTGCCTCCAGCAATTTCCAGACAACAACAATAAAAATGTCAAGATAACTAGGGTGATTAGTGTTCTTATGGCAGAGAGATGGAGTTTTGTCTAGTGGAGGTTTTAACTGATCATAAAATAGCACAGATAATTAATATGCCTGCTGCAAAGAATGTGTACCATGCAGATCACAAACAGCATATAATGTAAGTAGGTCTTTTTCTAAGAGACATACTTTTGTTACTTGCAGTTTATAAGTTAAAATCATAATATAGACCAATGAATTATTAACTGTATTCAACGAACTGCATACACACTGCAAAGTATAGATTAGAGAATAGAGTAATGTTGCATAAAGGGTTAATTTGGGTAGACATCGATTTTTATCCAACTATGGAGTTCCATTTTCATTTATGAGTTTGTGCTTCTCTGGACCAAGCACTCTTAAACTATACTGCCTACCACGATACCAGACATGTCACTCCTACACCATGTAGTCCATTGGTTTATGTAACATTTCTTATACGCTGATTTACACATGTTGAGTGGAGCTGTATAACTAATTAAAGGCATCTGAAAGAGACTGGTTATGGAGATTGGAGGAGCACTGTTAAAAGGTGGTGGTGAGGGAATCCATGGTGGAGGTGGTGGCAACCTCCACCATGGATGGGGGGTGGACAGCTTCAAACACTGTCACACTGGGCGACACCAACGCTAAAGCGACTCTGCTTTGGAAGTTTAGACCAGTTGAGGACCGCTCGGAGATACCGAGGTGGCGATTTAACCCAGTCACTCGAAGATATTTGCTTTTGGGAAACATTAGCAACACTGTTGCTAACTATTTCGCACATAACCAGCGCTCTGACTCCGCTGAGTTAGTTGAGTAGGAGGCGTTTAAGGTGGTGGTGCGGAGACACAATTGGTGGGGATACGGAAGGAACTCGATAATGAGCTCCACCGTCTGGGTGTTAGGCTGCATGAATCAGACAATGCTGTGAGGACTGATGAAAATGTACGGGCTTGACTCCAGGAGGTCAGGGAATTTTATTATGAAACACTCGAGCGATAAGGCGGTCATGATTATAAAGATTACGTAGCAAAGGTGCACGATAAGGAGGGCAGGCCTGGAAGACTCCTGGCATGGCTCGTCAGACCTGAATCCAGAGGGGCGCCATCACCCAGATCCGTTCGAGCTATGCCACACCACTGTATATGCCGAGTGCGTTCAACATGGCATTCCGGAAATAATATGAATCCCTTATGGGTGTCCGGAACCAGGAGCCCTGGAGAACTTGTCTGCTTTCCTTGACCATGTCCTCCTGCTGGAATTGCACCCTGAAGCCCGGGAAGATCTGGGAGGCCCGGAGTCAGTTCAGGATTTTAGAGCTGCCATTAAAGACAAGTCCTTTGGGAAGACTCCGTGGTCCGATGGTCTCCCAGCTGAATTCTATGTAGCTTTCGCTGGAACAGAGGCCCCTCGGCTTGAGGCTTAATACAGAGTCAATACGTAGGTGTTCACTGTCCGAGTCCAACCCACAATCTATAGTAATACCTCTCCCAAGTCCAGAGAACTGAACACTCCCATTACTGCGCTACGCCCCTTATCCATGTTAAATAACAACTTCAAAATCCTCAGTAAGATTTTGTAACTCAGGCTCCTGCCTCATATACAGTACTTCCCTTAACCTCCGAAGACTTTGCCACATCTTGTGCCACCCAGATGTGTTGGCTTAACCTCATGGTACTAGCATGTTGAAAACCCTGGAGAAGGCTTTTGACTCGGTTATGTAGGACTATCTTTTTTGAAGTAATGCTTCTGATGAAGCTGGGGGAAAAGTGGGTGAAATGGATTTGTCTATTGTACTTATTCCCCACTGTGCAGGTTAAAACTGCACACAGTATATCTGCACAGTATAACGTTTAGAGAGGCACTAGACAGGGATGCCCGCTGTCGCCATACTTGTTTGCTCGCGCCATTGAGCCGCTGGCTGAGCTTTTTCACCATGAGGGCGCAGGCTATGAAGTTAAAGTGGAGGGTAGGGAACATATTATTTCATTATACACAGATGACCTGCTACTGGCTGATGGCTCGACAGGTGCAACCTGGGTGATGAGCTTACTGGAGGAATTTTCATTGTATTCGGTATTCCGAGTCAACAGGGCCAATACACGTCTTTTACATATTATTGCTGGCCCCCTGAGACCTAGGCATATGCCGCTAGATTGGGGCATATGCCGCTAGGCCGGAGTTGGTCCGCAAAGATATTTAAGTTATTTGCGGATACAAGTGTTCCACTCATTGGAGGATTTGCAGGTGGGGACTTAGGTGGTGCTCACCGGTCCCTTCAGTCTTGTGTACCCTTTTGGCAGTTTCTGAAAGTACCCATCATGGCCCGAGTTAACACTGTCTAAAATGGTCATGTATCCACAACTGTTGTATTTCTTCACTAATCTCCCAGTTGAAATTCCCGGTTCTTGGTTTGAAAAAAATAGACCCTCGCTTTGGGAGTTGGTGTGGGATTATGACCAGCATAAAGTGTAATTGGAAATGCTTAGGCGTCCCCCGGACGAGTGTGGCCTGGGGGTCCCCGATTTTGAACTCTACTATTTGGCAGCTCAGTTACAGTGGGGATCCCAGTATAGAGACAGTTCCAACCAGGAGAAGCTGGGCCAGGTGGGACGATTCGCCCAGCAGGGAGCCCTACTGACGAAACTCTTGACCCAGAAGGTAGTGATTCCGCAGCCAGGAGTGCTGTTGGCAGTGGCGCTAAAGTGTCGGAAAAGATGCTCGCAGAGAACAGTGGGGACCCCACTGTATGCCCCAGCATTACTATTGGTAGACTTCCCCCATGGAGACCTAATTAGCATTAATACAGCCCTGCAGATGGCGGCATGGACAGATGCAGGATTGATTACAGTGGCTGACTGCTTCTAATTGGGATCTTTGATCCTTCTAGTAGACTTAATAATGTAATATGACCTACCCCTGGGTCAGTTCTAGACTAATGACGCACTGATGCGATCATTCGGAGATTTGTGGTTCAGTGGAAGAAAGGAACCTGAAACGCATATGGTACTTCAGCTCCTACTGACTATGGGTACTGGGCGGAACTTAGCGAAATGGTCCTACAGAGCATTGTCGGAAATGGTAATAAGGCCACTGACAGCACTGCAAACCAGATGGGGAGCTGGGACGTGATCTATATGACCAAGAATGGGGTAGGGCTCTGGTGGAGCCTAAATGGCAATCAAGGAATATGAGGCTGAAATTTACACAATTCAGTTATTTACATTCGACCTTACTTACACCCCACAGGCTTCAGATCATCTATGGTGGAGAGTTACGGCCATATCCTGAGTGTGCAGTTCTGGATGTGGAGTTTGAACATATGACTTGGAGTTGTCCCCGACTGAGGCCATTTTGTGAGGGAGTGATGCGCAGGCTGCACAGCGCACTAGACTGCACACTTCCCTGTACATTAGACACATGTCTGTTAGGGCTATTTTCTAGACCTAAAGTGAAGAAAGTAGGCACCAAGTTTATAGACTAAGCACTGGTTCTAGCCAAAAGGCGTTATGCCCTAGTATGGAAATCCGATATGGGCCCTAAATTAGGAACGTGGGTAAGAGATGTCAAGATCTGGGCCAGAGCAGAAGAAAGCGCCCTCATTTGAGAAGAGGCCAGGGGCAAACGCAGGTGCCCCATTGCAGGGTTGTGGTCAGAAGTGCTTGGGAACTGGGAGAACCCGATGAATCAGAGAGTCCTGCAGATGACGGAGAGGAGCCTACGGAAGATAGATACAACAGACACAGACTAGTGGAGATTTAGAGTTAGGTACTCTGAGATCTGAAACTGTCCCTGGGGGTTGGATTCCACCCATTCTTTTATTTTACAACCCACTATCACAGCCATGAATGGCACAACATAAGACCCAAGGGATGTCCCTTTATTTCTTGGGGTGACCAGGGGTTGCAGAGAAGACTACCTCTATACTGGCCCCCAATACTTGGTAGAGACTGTGCCCCCGAGGACAATTTGTTTATGTTACAGTTGTTTTTGGTTTATCTATTACGGCCACAACACATTTTCCACTGAATGTTCTTGCCAAGTACTGCAAATTAATGGATGGCTCTGCTCAGACTGCTGCCGCTCCAGGGGTAGGCCCAGAATGAAAAGGCAGCAGATGGAATTGACAGAAGAAGTGTGGCGACAGGGCAAAAGGACCATCCAAGTTGTCATGTACAGGGCTCTGAGAGGCTCCACAGCCCCCTTCAACAGAGAGGGACTGAGGGACAATCTGCAGGGGGTGATTGGGGCATAGGAAATGTCACATCGCTCCCTTGATATATAGTTGAGACCCCAACAACTTGTAGCAAAGTCAGGCCCTATTGAAACTGCTTTTGTAAAGTGCTTAGAAAATGTCATTATGATGTATAATATAAAATGCCAATAAAGATATCTTTAAAAAAAATGCTTTAAAGACTCTAAGGCCTTCACTGGCAGTTAAGGGCTAAATTCCAGCCCCTGTGCAATTAGAATTCCAAGTAGTGTGAAAATTATCACACCCTTGCAGATTTCTCCTTATAAATTCCAGCAGGCCAAACCTGTCGTTATTTATCATTGTACTCCTGATGATCAGGAGCTAACGGAGTAAGATAACTTGCACCTAATGGAAATGTACGAGTACATTGCTTCTAACCTGGTATTATGTACCGTTATGCAAGTATTGCATATCCAACAGCATGTAATTATGTAATCACACTCTTCTTCTTTAATAAAGAGTTAAAAAAATTATCATTGTAAAAATAACCCAGAAAAAAAGGCAAAACATGTGGAATTCCATGTGTTATGCCCCATTTTCCTTTTAAAAACTCGGAATAGGAGGTCGGAGGTATTTACCACATGTGGTAAATACCTCTCCCTGGGGTAATGGTATCATATGTGGTAAATACCTCTCCCTGGGGTAATGGTATCATATGTGGTAAATACCTCTCCCTGGGGTAATGGTATCATATGTGGTAAATACCTCTCCCTGGGGTAATGGTATCATATGTGGTAAATACCTCTCCCTGGGGTAATGGTATCATATGTGGTAAATACCTCTCCCTGGGGTAATGGTATCATATGTGGTAAATACCTCTCTCTGGGGTAATGGTATCATATGTGGTAAATACCTCTCTCTGGGGTAATGGTATCATATGTGGTAAATACCTCTCCCTGGGGTAATGGTATCATATGTGGTAAATACCTCTCTCTGGGGTAATGGTATCATATGTGGTAAATACCTCTCTCTGGGGTAATGGTATCATATGTGGTAAATACCTTATTCTGACAAACTTATAATGAGAGCCTAAAAAAGGCCCAGTCATATTCAAGATTCCCAAGGATTAGGTTGCAGTCTTGGGAAGGGGGAGGGGGGGTGAGCACCCTCTTGCCAGCAAATAGTGTGACCATATAACCCGGATTTGCCAAGAAGTCTCGTTTTTTTCACTTATTTGTCCTAGCAAATTTTATTAGCTTTAGCAAAAATCTTGGTTTTTAGAGAGGGCGTTCAATGACCTCAGAGGACGGATTCAGTTAACAGGCATGATGATGTGTCTAAAAGTTGCATTTAATGCCCCAGAGTGCCTCTGTCCGTGTTTGCATATTGGTGAGCACTGTGTCCCCCTTGGTCTATAGGAGTAGTCAAACTTTCATGTTTGTGAATTGTCCTGGTCTTTGGTTTTCAAAATGCGGCCACCGTAAGACGCGTGGAGAAGTCACGAGCACCATGACAGCCTCTCATGCGGGCCCAAGAAGTGATCAGTGCGAATAGAAAGTGAAAGCGAGGGGGGGGGTCCCGCTTTGAACGGACCTGACTCATATCGCTTCCAAACCACAGCGCATGTGCTCCGTTTATAAATGAGTCATCCGTTTATAAATGACTCACGCCGTGAGAGCTCTCCTCTTCAGCTAAGCAGAACAAATGGTGTGCAGACACACATGTGTCTATCTGTTCGCCACCGGGCCTCCGGCCAGCACCCCTGGAACTAGGCATCGCGCGAACCGCGGTTCATGTACATGTAGCAGGTGTTAAATTATGCGGCACGCTCTTTGAAAGCTAGCATTCGGTTTACTCTGCACTTGCACGGTTTATGCTGCAGATCAAACGGCGCTGCTTTGCGTACTCACATATAGGATGGAATTTTGAGAGTCGTTTAACGAGAGTTGGTGAAATTACACAGGATGATCCCTTTTGAGGATGGAGACCCAAGAAAGAATGTATAGCTACTTCATGCTCTCAATAGCACCTCCTTAAATATTGTCCTCCCTTTCAGTTTCCAATCTATCCCAATGAATTGGAAATTTGTTACTTGCCTTTCTTTAGCTTCCTTTATTTCCGCACCTTTACCTTCTTTCCTGTCATGTCCTTGTTTTGAAAATCGACCACTGTATGACGAACAACGGCCTATGTGGTACTCACTTAGTTCACGGCCCCCCTCTCTTCATTTGACTCCTGCATCCAAAGTGACTCCCTAAGGAGCCCGGATTACAGCCCAGTGTTTCATGGCCCAGATTTAAGCGCTTTGTAGAAACAGGCCTTTAGAGCGCTGATTTTTAGGTCTGGTTTGTAATGCGCTGGTCAACAGTGCCTGTTGCTACTAATTCTTTAAAACAGACATTTTGGGCCGGATGTACGGAAATGCTATTTTGCATTTCCTAAATAGCGACTCCATAGGAATCACTATTTGGGAAATGCAAAATGAATCGCTATTAGGAAATCCCATGCTATTGTACCAATGGGCCAGTTTTGCATTTCCAAAACAGCGATTTCCTATTAGCAAATCAAATCGCTTTTTTGGAAATGCTAAACCAAGGATGACTATGGGCTTAATGCACCCCAGAAATAGTGGTGCACATGAAGAGCACATATATGCTATAGAGGCATGTGTGCACTCTATTGCACTTTAAAAAAAAAAGCCTATTGGGGTGTTTTTTTTTTTAGATTGCACATGGTTACCATCAACTTTGAGTCAATGGTAACTGAATATCCCAAATGCTCATTTTGCATGTAGGATAAGCTTTGTACATGTGCTAAGAAATCACAAATAGGAAATCCCTATTTACGATTTCCTATTTAGGGAATCGCAAAATGCGATTTCAACCAGGTAGAAATCGCATTTTGCGATTCCCTGAAGGCCTTTTTGGGCCAGATGCATCAAACGGTTTGCCCATTCTGTGTCTATGGGAAAATGCATATGGTCCTTTGTACATAGGAAAACGCTGTTTTGCATTTCTTAACGGGCCAGAATTGCGATTCAGCCCGTTGAGAAATGCAAAAGGGCTTTTTATACCTGGCCCTTTGTGGGCTTCGGCTCCAACAGAGAAGTACTCCTCTTTCACCTCATGCTGTATGATGCAGACCCCATTTCCTATGGAGGGGGATTGGATTGCCGTGCATGAAGGACTATTGTACATCTCAACAGCACACAGAAAGCAATTCTTTGTTTTTACATTCCATCAGTTTTTTTAAAGGACTCAAAATGCAAGCCAGATCTATTTGCTTTGTCAGTACTTGTTAACCTTCTAGCCTGAATGTGTTATTTTTACATTTTAAAGTGTAAAACAGTAACTACCTTCAATTTCAATTTAAATGTCAGCAGACTTGACATTCATATTTGCTGAGGGTTACCTTTTCCAAATGTTTCATATATTTTTTAACTCAGGCTTTCACAAAAGCCTCTTGCCTGCAATGATGCATGGTGACAATGGCCATGAACGAAGGAAAACACTTGACATGGAAGCAGAATGCCCTCTGGGCACCACAAACCAACATGACTGTGGGCTTTCATAAACACTGCTCATAGAGCTTTGTTTCAAAGGAAAAGGGCTGCTAGACGCAAATTTGCACGACAGATATTACATTCAAGGAACTCACAGTGTAGACACAATCATTTTAAAAAATCGTCTTTCAAATACTGAACATATTTTTCTTAAGAGAGGAATGGTTTTCCAGGATTGCAAATGGCCTTTACACCCATTGCATGAACACAGGACTGATTCTTAAAGTTGTTTACTATTAGAAGGGGTTAAGGGTTTCCTGATGTGATGACAATTTCCCTATGTGTTAGAAAAGGAAAATAAACAAATGTTTAAATCCGAACTTTAGCATCAATATTAAACATGTAAACTGGATGCAGGTAACAATTCTTAGTGCTCCAATTCTTAAATTTTAGAGCAGTTTTTGAATACTAGTAGACATCAGAATTCCAGACCTGTAACAATTTAAATCTGAAAGTAGGAGTAACCCAGCAAGGGTAAATGCCTGACTTTTTTCCTGAAACAGGCTCCAACAGGCACATGCACCAAGGTAGGATTTTGCGAGTCCTTAATTGTGATAATTAAGGAATCGCAATTAAGGACTCGTAAAAGCCTATGCATGTAGGAATCGCTGTAAAAATAGTGATTCCTACATATTCCTTATTTGCGACTTGCAAATTGTGAGTCGCAAATAAGGAATGGCTTCCTTTTCATTCCTATAGGCCCATACGAATAAATGGGAAATTGCATGCGCAATTTGCAAGTACCAATAGGTCCTCGCAAATTGCGTGTGCAATTTCAGGGTGCAAGGGTGTCAAAAAGACACCCTGTTGCACCCCTGAAATTGATCTGTGCGCATATGTTGCGCACACACATGCTCTAAGGGCAGGTGTGTGCGCAACATGAAACTTTGAAAAATGCACAAAAGTGCATTATTCAAAGTTTTTGCAAATTACCCTGAAGTTCAAGTTCATGGTAATTTGCGCCTCCTATTAGCGAAATTGCAATTTTTTTACTTTAATGCATTGCATTTAAGGAATCTCATTTTGCGATTCCTTAAACGCAATCGCAATTTAAGTAATCACAACTTAGAGATTACTTAAAAATACCGGTCGCAAAGGGTCAGATTCTGAGAATCTGCCCGTTTGCGACCATTTTTCTTTTGATGCATGTGCCTGCTAGTGCTCACAAAGCACTTTTTCTAATGCGAGGAGTTGGCTTAGGGGGTTTATGTGATGGGAATACAAAATTTGAGAATTCTGAGTATATAATGTAAATAGGTCTTTTTCTAAGAGGCATCCTTTTGTTACTTGCAGTTTATAAGTTTAAATTATAATATAGACCAATGAATTATTAACTGTACTCAACGAACTGCATACACACTGCAAAGTATAGATTAGAGAATAGAGTAATGTTGCATAAGAGTTAATTTGGGTAGACATCGATTTTTATCCAACTATGGTGTTCCATTTTCATTTCTGAGTTTGTGCATCTCTGGACCAAGCACTCTTAAACTATACTGCCTACCACGATGGAAGACATGTCACTCCTACACCATGTAGTCCTCTGGCTTATGTAACATTTCTTATACGCTGATTTACACATGTATGATTGATTGTCGGTGTGTAATGTGTGTGTGATGCAAAGTGCTCAGACACCCTACACTGGTATGAGTGGAGCTGTATAACAAATTAAATGCATCTAAAAGAGACTAGTTATGGAGATTGGAGGAGCACTGTTAAAAGGTGGTGGTGAGGGAATCCATGGTGGAGGTGGTGGCAACCTCCACCATGGATGGGGGGGACAGCTTCAAACACTGTCACACTGGGCGACACCAACGCTAAAGCGACTCTGCTTTGGAAGTTTAGACCAGTTGAGGACCGCCTGGAGATACCGATGTGGCGATTTAACCCAGTCACTCGAAGACACATGCTTTTGGGAAAAATTAGTAACACTGTTGCTAACTATTTCGCACATAACCAGGGCTCTGACTCCACTGAGTTAGTTGAGTGGGAGGCGGTTAAGGTGGTGGTGCGGGGACACAATTGGTGGGGATACGGAAGGAACTCGATAATGAGCTCCACCGCTAGACCGGGGCATATGCCGCTAGGCCGGAGTTGGTCCGCAAAGATATTTAAGTTATTTGCGGATACAAGTGGTCCACTCATTGGAGGATTTGCAGGTGGGGACTTAGGTGGTGCTCACCGGTCCCTTCAGTCTTGTGTACCCTTTTGGCTGTTTCTGAAAGTACCCATCATGGCCGAGTTAACACTGTCTAAAATGGTCATGTAGCCACGACTGTTGTATTTCTTCACTAATCTCCCAGTTGAAATTCACGGTTCTTGGTTTGAAAAAAATAGACCCTCGCTTTGGGAGTTGGTGTGGGATTATGACCAGCACAAAGTGTAATTGGAAATGCTTAGGCATCCCCCGGACGAGTGGGGCCTGGGGGTCCCCGGTTTTGAACTCTACTATTTGGCAGCTCAGTTACAGTGGGGGACCCAGTGTAGAAACGGTTCCAAACAGAAGAAGCTGGGCCAGGTGGGACGATCTGCCCAGCAGGGAGCCCTACTGACGAAAACTCTTGACCCAGAAGGTCGAGATTCCGCAGCCAGGAGTGCTGTTGGCAGTGGCGCTAAAGTGTCGGGAAAGATGCTTTCAGAGAACAGTGGGGACCCCCTGCATGCCACAGCATTACTATTGGCAGACTTCCCCCATGGAGACCCACTTAGCATTAATACAGCCCTGCAGATGGCGGCATGGACAGATGCAGGATTGATTACAGTGGCTGACTGCTTCCAATTGCGAGCTTTGATCCCTCTAGTAGACTTAATAATGTAATATGACCTACCCCTGGGTCAGTTCTAGACTAATGACGCACTGATGCGATCATTCGGAGATTTGTGGTTCAGTGGAAGAAAGGAACCTGAAACGCATATGGTACTTCAGCTCCTACTGACTATGGGTACTGGGCGGCACTTAGCGAAATGGTCCTACAGAGCATTGTCGGAAATGGTAAGAAGGCCACTGACAGCACTGCAAACCAGATGGGGAGCTTTGTTGGGACATGATCTATATGACCAAGAATGGGGTAGGGCTCTGGTGTAGCCTAAATGGCAATCAAGGAATATGAGGCTGAAATTTACCCAATTCAGTTATTTACTTTCGACCTTACTTACACCCCACAGGCTTCAGATCATCTATGGTGGAGAGTTACGGCCATGTCCTGAGTGTGCAGTTCTGGGTGTGGTGTTTGAACAAATGACTTGGAGTTGTCCCCGACTGAGGCCATTTTGTGAGGGAGTGATGCCATGCTACACAGGGCACTAGACTGCACACTTCCCTGTACATTAGACACATGTCTGTTAGGGCTATTTTCTAGACCTAAAGTGAAGAAAGTAGGCACCAAGTTTATAGACTAAGCACTGGTTCTAGCCAAAAGGCGTTATGCCCTCGTATGGAAATCCGATATGGGCCCTAAATTAGCAACGTGGGTAAGAGATGTCAAGATCTGGGCCTCATTTGGGAAGAGGCCAGGGGCAAACGCAGGTGCCCCATTGCAGGGTTGTGGTCAGAAGTGCTTGGGAACTGGGAGAACCCAATGAATCCGAGAGTCCTGCAGATGACGGAGAGGAGCCTATGGAAGAAGGCAGAGAGAACTGCCTACAGCGTATGATAGATACAACAGACACAGACTAGTGGAGATTTAGAGTTAGGTACTGTGAGATCTGAAACTGTCCCTGGGGGTTGGATTCCACCCATTATTTTATTTTGGAACCCACTATCACAGACATGGATGGCACAACATAAGACCCAAGGGATGTCCCTTTATTTCTTGGGGTGACCAGGGGTTGCAGAGAAGACTACCTCTATACTGGCCCCCAATACTTGGTAAAGACTTTGCCCCCGAGGACAATGTGTTTATGTTACAATTGTTTTTGGTTTATCTATTAAGGCCACAACACATTTTCAACTGAATGCTCTTGCCAAGCACTGCAAATTAATGTATGGCCCTGCTCAGACTGCTGCCGCTCCAGGGGTAGGACCAGAATGAAAAGGCAGCAGATGGAATTGACAGAAGAAGTGCGGCGACAGGGCAAAAGGACCATCCAAGTTGTCATGTACAGGGCTCTGAGAGACTGCACAGCCCCTCCAACAGAGAGGGACTGTGTGGACAATCTGCGAGGGGTGATTGGGGCATAGGAAATGTCACATCGCTCCCTTGATAGATAGTTGAGACCCCAACAACTTGTAGCAAAGTCAGGCCCTTATTGAACTGCTTTTGTAAAGTGCTTAGAAAGTGTCATTATGATGTATAATATACAATGCCAATAAAGATATCTTTGAAAAAAATGTTAAAATCCTCTAAGGCCTTCACTGGCAGTTAAGGGCTAAATTCCAGTCCCTGTGCAATTAGAATTACAAGTAGTGTGAAAATGATCACACCCTTGCAGATTTCTCCTGATAAATTCCAGCAGGCCAAACCTGTCGTTATTTATCATTGAACTCCTTATGATCAGGAGCGAACGGAGTAAGATAACTTGCACCTAATGGAAATGTACTAGTACATTGCTTTCCAACCTGGTATTATGTACCGTTCTGTAAGAATTGCATATCCAACAGCCTGTAATTATGTAATCACACTGTTCTTCTTTAATAAAGAGATTTAAAAAATGATCATTGTAAAAATAACCCAGAAAAAAGGGCAAACCGATCCGGAAAATTCCATGTGTTATGTCCCATTTTCCTTTAAAAAACTCGGAATAGGAGGTCGGAGGTATTTACCACATGTAGTAAATACCTCTCTCCGGGGTAATGGTATCATATGTGGTAAATACTTTATTCTGACAAACTTATAATGAGAGCCTAAAAAAGGCCCAGTCATATTCAAGATTCCCAAGGATTAGGTTGCAGTCTTGGGAGGGGGAAGAGGCATCCTCCTGCCAGCAAACGATAAAGCCCTTTAAGGGCCCACGTGCCCGGCACTAGTTTGTGTGACCATATATCCCGGATTTGCCAAGAAGTCTCGTTTTTTTCACTTATTTGTCCTGGCAAATTTTATTAGCTTTAGCAAAAATCTTGGTTTTTAGAGAGGGCGTTCAATGACCTCAGAGGACGGATTCAGTTAACAGGCATGATGATGTGTCTAAAAGTTGCATTTAATGCCCCAGAGTGCCTCTGTCCGTGTTTGCATATTGGTGAGCACTGTGTCCCCCTTGGTCTATAGGAGTAGTCAAACTTTCATGTTTGTGAATTGTCCTGGTCTTTGGTTTTCAAAATGCGGCCACCGTAAGACGCGTGGAGAAGTCACGAGCACCATGACAGCCTCTCATGCGGGCCCAAGAAGTGATCAGTGCGAATAGAAAGTGAAAGCGAGGGGGGTCCCGCTTTGAACGGACCTGACTCATATCGTTTCCAAACCACAGCGCATGTGCTCCGTTTATAAATGAGTCATCCGTTTATAAATGACTCACGCCGTGAGAGCTCTCCTCTTCAGCTAAGCAGAACAAATGGTGTGCAGACACACATGCGTCTATCTGTTCGCCACCGGGCCTCCGGCCAGCACCCCTGGAACTAGGCAGCGCGCGAACGGTTTACGTAGCAGGTGTTAAATTATGCGGCACGCTCTTTGAAAGCTAGCATTCGGTTTACTCCAGGGGCGGATTGGCAAGGCGGGCATTCGGGAATGGGCCGAAGGGCCGGTGCCTCAGTGCCCTCTGCGGGCCGTTTTTTTCTCCCCTGTCCCAGTCCACAGAGAGTGGACTAGGAAAGGGGAGAAAAAAAAACGGCCCACAGAGTGCACGGAGACAGAGACCGAGAAAATGAAAGCAGCCTGCCAGACAGCGATAGTCAGCTGTGGGCTCTCCTTCACCCCTGCCCTGCCAAGCAATCAAGCTGAGGCTGGGCTGGGGAGGGGTGATTGTTTGCCATAATCGGCCTCCCTGGGGGCCAGGTGTTTCTCAGGCCTTTGAGCCATTTGCACCTCAGCCCCCTGGCGCCCATGCAGCCCAGAAACGGTGTTAGTCTTAACACCTCGCCCACAGCCCTTCACATTCAGGGCATAGTGGGCGAGGAAGAATCGGTCTTGCTGTGGGGGCCTGGTGATGTTTGGAATTTTTTTGTTTTATTTATTTATTTATGCGATTTTATATAGCGCTGACTTTACCCGAAGGTGTCAGAGCGCTTCACACTAGGAACAGCAATAATACATGAGGAGAAAATTATAAGTGGACAAATTACAAAAGCAAACGTTAAGTTACATGAATCAAAAGTGACAATAGTGAGCAACCAAAATACAAGAGGAGCAAACGATACATTACAGGAGGAAAAAGTTATATGTGTGCAGGTTACAAAATCGTACAAAATATAAGTAGAGGTATAATACTGCAATTAATGGCAGAAACTCCAGCACAAGAACAAACGTTACGTAGGCAATGGTGGCACTTGTGCAAGTATCTAAAGCAAACAAAAGTGAGAGGTAGCAAACAGTGTGCTACAAGAGAAAAGTGACGTGTGCAAGTTACAAAAGGGTACCATACACAGGTACAAGGGTAATAATACAGTAAATGGTAAATACTCAAACTGCCAGAACACACTGGGAAGGCACTTCCCATGCACCAGCTTCACCTCAGCCTCCCCCCTGGCTACCTGGCTACCTTGGATGACCCAGAAATCTGTGTTCTGTGCTCCCCTGCCAGGACATTTTCACAAAGCCTGGAGGGTTGATTAATTTACTAATTGCAGGGGCCTTACCTCTGTTCATGTGCTCCTGAGCTGAAGGTCTGGGGAGGGCTGAGTAGGTTAGTAATAGCAGGGGCTTTGCTGCTTTTCAGGTGCTCCTGTGCTGGAGGGCTGGAATATTTTTGTGACAAAAAGGGGCCTTGCTACTTTTTTAGTTGCTCACATGTAGGCCATTGTCACCTTGGCCCTGTGTTGTGTGCAAGAACAGTATCCTCCCACTTTCATTCCTTGTCTGTGCAAATGGTGTTTCATGAAAGGGCACACCCCTTGAATGTGGGCCACGCCCCTTAAATATGGGCCACGCCTCTTAAATGTGGGCCACTTTTTTCGTCAGTGCCCGGGCCGAATTGTGATCCCAATCCGACCCTGGTTTACTCTGCACTTGCACGGTTTATGCTGCAGATCAAACGGCGCTGCTTTGCGTACTCACATATAGGATGGAATTTTGAGAGTCGTTTAACGAGAGTTGGTGAAATTACACAGGATGATCCCTTTTGAGGATGGAGACCCAAGAAAGAATGTATAGCTACTTCATGCTCTCAATAGCACCTCCTTAAATATTGTCCTCCCTTTCAGTTTCCAATCTATCCCAATGAATTGGAAATTCGTTACTTGCCTTTCTTTAGCTTCCTTTATTTCCACACCTTTACCTTCTTTCCTGTCATGTCCTTGTTTTGAAAATCGACCACTGTATGACGAACAACGGCCTATGTGGTACTCACTTAGTTCACGGCCCCCTCTCTTCATTTGACTCCTGCATCCAAAGTGACTCCCTAAGGAGCCCGGATTACAGCCCAGTGTTTCATGGCCCAGATTTAAGCGCTTTGTAGAAACAGGCCTTTAGAGCGCTGATTTTTAGGTCTGGTTTGTAATGCGCTGGTCAACAGTGCCTATTGCTACCAATTCTTTAAAACAGACATTTTGGGCCGGATGTACGGAAATGCTATTTTGCATTTCCTAAATAGCGACTCCATAGGAATCACTATTTGGGAAATGCAAAATGAATCGCTATTAGGAAATCCCATGCTATTGTACCAATGGGCCAGTTTTGCATTTCCAAAACAGCGATTTCCTATTAGGAAATCAAATCGCTTTTTTGGAAATGCTAAACCAAGGATGACTATGGGCTTAATGCACCCCAGAAATAGTGGTGCACATGAAGAGCACATATATGCTATAGAGGCATGTGTGCACTCTATTGCACTTTAAAAAAAAAAGCCTATTGGGGTGGGTTTTTTTTTAGATTGCACATGGTTACCATCAACTTTGAGTCAATGGTAACTGAATATCCCAAATGCTCATTTTGCATGTAGGATAAGCTTTGTACATGTGCTAAGAAATCACAAATAGGAAATCCCTATTTACGATTTCCTATTTAGGGAATCGCAAAATGCGATTTCAACCAGGTAGAAATCGCATTTTGCGATTCCCTGAAGGCCTTTTTGGGCCAGATGCATCAAACGGTTTGCCCATTCTGTGTCTATGGGAAAATGCATATGGTCCTTTGTACATAGGAAAACGCTGTTTTGCATTTCTTAACGGGCCAGAATTGCGATTCAGCCCGTTGAGAAATGCAAAAGGGCTTTTTATACCTGGCCCTTTGTGGGCTTCGGCTCCAACAGAGAAGTACTCCTCTTTCACCTCATGCTGTATGATGCAGACCCCATTTCCTATGGAGGGGGATTGGATTGCCGTGCATGAAGGACTATTGTACATCTCAACAGCACACAGAAAGCAATTCTTTGTTTTTACATTCCATCAGTTTTTTTAAAGGACTCAAAATGCAAGCCAGATCTATTTGCTTTGTCAGTGCTTGTTAACCCCCTAGCCTGAATGTGTTATTTTTACATTTTAAAGTGTAAAACAGTAACTCCCTTCAATTTCAATTTGAATGTCTGCAGATTTGACATTCATATTTGCTGAGGGTTACCTTTTCCAAATGTTTCATATATTTTTTAACTCAGGCTTTCACAAAAGCCTCTTGCCTGCAATGATGCATGGCGACCAATGGCCATTAACGAAGGAAAAAACTTCACATGGAAGCAGAATGCCCTCTGGGCACCACAAACCAACATGACTGTGGGCTTTCATAAACACTGCTCATAGAGCTTTGTTTCAAAGGAAAAGGGCTGCTAGACGCAAATTTGCACGACAGATATTACATTCAAGGAACTCACAGTGTAGACACAATCATTTTAAAAAATCGTCTTTCAAATACTGAACATATTTTTCTTAAGAGAGGAATGGTTTTCCAGGATTGCAAATGGCCTTTACACCCATTGCATCAACACAGGACTGATTCTTAAAGTTGTTTACTATTAGAAGGGGTTAAGGGTTTCCTGATGTGATGACAATTTCCCTATGTGTTAGAAAAGGAAAATAAACAAATGTTTAAATCCGAACTTTAGCATCAATATTAAACATGTAAACTGGATGCAGGTAACAATTCTTAGTGCTCCAATTCTTAAATTTTAGAGCAGTTTTTGAATACTAGTAGACATCAGAATTCCAGACCTGTAACAATTTAAATCTGAAAGTAGGAGTAACCCAGCAAGGGTAAATGCCTGACTTTTTTCCTGAAACAGGCTCCAACAGGCACATGCACCAAGGTAGGATTTTGCGAGTCCTTAATTGTGATAATTAAGGAATCGCAATTAAGGACTAGCAAAAGCCTATGCATGTAGGAATCGCTGTAAAAATAGCGATTCCTACACATTCCTTATTTGCGACTTGCAAATTGCGAGTCGCAAATAAGGAATGGCTTCCTTTTCATTCCTATGGGCCTACCCATACGAATAAATGGGAAATTGCATGCACAATTTGCGAGTACCAACAGGTCCTCGCAAATTGCGTGTGCAATTTCAGGGTGCAATGGTGTCAAAAGGACACCCTGTTGCACCCCCTGAAATAGATCTGTGCGCATATGTTGCACACACACATGCTCTGAGAGCATGTGTGTGCACAACATTAAACTTTGAAAAATGCACAAAAGTGCAGTATTCAAAGTTTTTGCAAATTACCCTGAAGTTCAACTTCATGGTAATTTGCGCCCCCTATTAGCGAAATTGCTAATTTTTTTACTTTAATGCATTGCATTTAAGGAATCTCAATTTGCGATTCCTTAAATGCAATCGCAATTTAAGTAATCACAACTTAGAGATTACTTAAAAATACCGGTCGCAAAGGGTCAGATTCTGAGAATCTGCCCGTTTGCGACCGTTTTTTTTCTTTTGATGCGTGTGCCTGCTAGTGCTCACAAAGCACTTTTTCTAATGCGAGGAGTTGGCTTAGGGGGTTTATGTGATGGGAATATAGAATTTAAGAATTCTGTCTCTCGAATTTATCCAACACAAAAGTTTATTGTTTCAAACTGTGCACACACAAAAAAGAAAAAATGCTTCACATTTTGGAATTTTTAAGGAAACAGACAGACCTTAACTTTAGAGCACTCGTAAAATCGCATTATGCCATAAAGTAATCAATAATGTTACAAATAGATTTCCTAAAATAAATGCACTTAGATTAAAATGCTCCCATTTCAGCCTATAACACATTTAAAGAAACACCACAGAGGGCACAACTCCAGATTACAAAGTGTTACAAACAGTCAGAGTTTTTCTTGAGAACTTTTTGTTCACTAATCTTTTCCTCAGACTCTATTACGACTACATTAATACACACCAGGATTTTGCACATGACTAACCCACAAAACCTCCTGTCAATTGAATGACATCCATTCTTTGTCTTCTAGTTCGCACCACAGCTAAGGCAGTTTGCACTACTTCTGGGGTAGGGTGCAATATCTATTAGTTGACTGTATGACATTCGAGCACCAACATGTCCTATTTTACACTTAATACGTTTTTGGCACACTACAATTAGGCTGACAGAATGATGGCTGCAGACATGTCAACACATCTAGCAAAGTTTCAGTACTGCTCAAGCGGTTCCCTGTTCTGACCGTTCATGCAAGATGCAAAAACTGTGTCAACGTCCCCTGCCGCAGCCACATCACCCCCCACCTGAGAGACCTACCCTGGCTCCCCGTCGACAAGAGGATCACCTTCAAGCTCCTCAGCCACGCACACAAAGCACTCTACAACGCCGGTCCAGCCTACCTGAACAGCAGACTCAGCTTCTACACCCCGACCCACCAGCTCCGCTCCACCAGCTTCGCCCTCGCCGCTGTCCCCCGCATCCAACTAACGACCTCCGGTGGCAGATCCTTCTCCTACCTCGCCACCAAGACCTGGAACACCCTCCCTACCCACATACGGCAGACCCAAGACCTACTCGCCTTCAGAAGACTCCTCAAGACCTGGCCCTTCGAGCAGTAGCAGCACCCCCCCCCCCCCCTGCGCCTTGGGACCCTCACGGGTATGTAGCACGCTCTACTTTGATTGATTGATTGATTGATTGAAATACTGAAGCGGTGCCTTACTCGCCAGGGCCGCCGCAGTAACAGTAACACTGTTGGTGATTGGTCCGGTGCAGCGAATCCCATTCCAGCTCTTGCGGGCAGTATGGCAGCACCATTTTGACAGCTTGCAGCGTCTTAGCGATTGCCCCTTTCTTTAAAGCACCTCCTTTCTGAAAGAATGCAAAAACAGAGTAAGAAACACAAAGGCAAACATGGAAAAAATATCCTGTAAACTTACTGCATTTTATGAGTCATTAGAGCTAGAAAGATTACATTAAGTTATGGGAGAACTTTAAAATGTAATGGACATTATTAACATTTATTTTATTATTTGTCAGTAGAATTTTTTACTATTAACTTTTTGTTTATCAATGCTATTGCAATGCTTGTTAGTTTTTATTTTTTTCGTAATAACAATCAAAAAGCTAGTAGTGACAATTAGAATTAACCAATATTAAGAAAAGAAAAAGAAATACCACTAAGCTTAGGAAATGCCACTAACTAGACCATTAAATTGTATCACAATCCAGTATATAGGTAAAGAAACAGAACAATAATGTCTAAGCCGTACCTCCATTCAAAAGATGTACTACACACAAAGGACCCCACAAAGTAGTCATGTTGTCAAAAAAAAGCGGGCATATACATTTTTAACTTTTGCCCCAAAAAAAATGCAGTGAGTTAGAAATCATCTTATTACCTCTATTTTATTAGGATAAAATCCCAAACATGCTTCCGAGGGTTTAGCAAAATGATACACCTGGCAAAGGTGTAAAAAGTAAAATAGGTAAGATTTTCCTACAGAATGAACTCACTACTGAGATGCACAATGAGTGCTTACTTTCATTAGCAAGTAACATAATATGTGCCTTTGAGAGTCAGAGCTCATGAATGACTATTACTGCCAACATAGGTGCCAGCACATACAATGGAAAGAATAATAATAAGCACTTGCAAAGCCAATAGTTTGGGCTTTTGCAAAGTAAAAAGATTTTCTCCAGCTTCCCTTACACACACACAGAAAATGCATGGCTTTAGGAGCAACACTTCAAATATTCTTCACAGTGGATTTGTTTCACTAATCCATATCCACCACTTAAAATTTACTTGCATGTTTAACTACACTAATCCTCTATGGGTCCCGGAGTAGCTTGCTACTCGTCAAGGGTAGTAAGCGCTAAGCAAATGCGATTACAATACAATACAATACAATAAATGCACCTGGATTGCAATCAGGAGTGAAAATGGCATGAAATTAGAGTGTAATTTCACGTTTGTCCCTGGCCCAGTGCATCATGGGAACAGCGCAGACTAAACTACCAAGCCAATTCTTCACCAGAAAGGAGACAAGCTACCGGGGACCGGTTTCTGGCATTTCAGCCGTCGTCGGCCCGGCTTGCTTGAATCCGGATGGTGCAGTGAGAAAGGACTCATGTCTGAGTATACCCTGCCACACCTATAGTGGCCAAAAACGATTCAGAAAAGGGGGTGGTGATGAACAGAGTGTCTGAATTAAGCAGACCACTCTTACCCAGTCCAAAGATCAGGGCTTGATCCATCACAGTTATTTATCTCACTGCACCATCCCAGTTCAGAACCTGGCTATATGCAAATCAGTCTGTCCCTGGCCCAGTGCATCATGGGAACAGGGCAGACTAAACTACCGAGCCAATTCTTCACCAGAAAGGAGACAAGCTACCGGGGACCGGTTTCTGGCATTTCAGCCGTCGTCGGCCCGGCTTGCTTGAATCCTGATGGTGCAGTGAGAAAGGGACTCATGTCTGAGTATACCCTGCCACACCTATAGTGGCCAAAAACGATTCAGAAAAGGGGGTGGTGATGAACAGAGTGTCTGAATTAAGCAGACCACTCTTACCCAGTCCAAAGATCAGGGTTTGATCCATCACCGTTATTTATCTCACTGCACCATCCCAGTTCAGAACCTGGCTATATGCAAATCAGTCTGTCCCTGGCCCAGTGCATCATGGGAACAGGGCAGACTAAACTACCAAGCCAATTCTTCACCAGAAAAGAGACAAGCTACCCGGGACCGGTTTCTGGCATTTCAGCCGTCGTCGGCCCGGCTTGCTTGAATCCTGATGGTGCAGTGAGAAAGGGACTCATGTCTGAGTATACCCTGCCACACCTATAGTGGCCAAAAACGATTCAGAAAAGGGGGTGGTGATGAACAGAGTGTTTGAATTAAGCAGGCCACTCTTACCCAGTCCAAAGATCAGGGCTTGATCCATCACCGTTATTTATCTCACTGCACCATCCCAGTTCAGAACCTGGCTATATGCAAATCAGTCTGTCCCTGGCCCAGTGCATCATGGGAACAGGGCAGACTAAACTACCAAGCCAATTCTTCACCAGAAAGGAGACAAGCTACCGGGGACCGGTTTCTGGCATTTCAGCCGTCGTCGGCCCGGCTTGCTTGAATCCTGATGGTGCCGTGAGAAAGGGACTCATGTCTGAGTATACCCTGCCACACCTATAGTGGCCAAAAACGATTCAGAAAAGGGGGTGGTGATGAACAGAGTGTCTGAATTAAGCAGACCACTCTTACCCAGTCCAAAGATCAGGGCTTGATCCATCCCCGTTATTTATCTCACTGCACCATCCCAGTTCAGAACCTGGCTATTTGCAAATCAGTCTGTCCCTGGCCCAGTGCATCATGGGAACAGGGCAGACTAAACTACCAAGCCAATTCTTCACCAGAAAGGAGACAAGCTACCGGGGACCGGTTTCTGGCATTTCAGCCGTCGTCGGCCCGGTTTGCTTGAATCCTGATGGTGCAGTGAGAAAGGGACTCATGTCTGAGTATACCCTGCCACACCTATAGTGGCCAAAAACGATTCAGAAAAGGGGGTGGTGATGAACAGAGTGTCTGAATTAAGCAGACCACTCTTACCCAGTCCAAAGATCAGGGCTTGATCCATCACCGTTATTTATCTCACTGCACCATCCCAGTTCAGAACCTGGCTATATGCAAATCAGTCTGTCCCTGGCCCAGTGCATCATGGGAACAGGGCAGACTAAACTACCGAGCCAATTCTTCACCAGAAAGGAGACAAGCTACCGGGGACCGGTTTCTGGCATTTTAGCCGTCGTCGGCCCGACTTGCTTGAATCCTGATGGTGCAGTGAGAAAGGGACTCATGTCGGAGTATACCCTGCCACACCTATAGTGGCCAAAAACGATTCAGAAAAGGGGGTGGTGATGAACAGAGTGTCTGAATTAAGCAGACCACTCTTACCCAGTCCAAAGATCAGGGCTTGATCCATCACCATTATTTATCTCACTGCACCATCCCAGTTCAGAACCTGGCTATATGCAAATCAGTCTGTCCCTGGCCCAGTGCATCATGGGAACAGGGCAGACTAAACTACCGAGCCAATTCTTCACCAGAAAGGAGACAAGCTACCGGGGACCGGTTTCTGGCATTTTAGCCGTCGTCGGCCCGACTTGCTTGAATCCTGATGGTGCAGTGTGAAAGGGACTCATGTCGGAGTATACCCTGCCACACCTATAGTGGCCAAAAACGATTCAGAAAAGGGGGTGGTGATGAACAGAGTGTCTGAATTAAGCAGGTCACTCTTACCCAGTCCAAAGATCAGGGCTTGATCCATCACCGTTATTTATCTCACTGCACCATCCCAGTTCAGAACCTGGCTATATGCAAATCAGTCGGTCCCTGGCCCAGTGCATCATGGGAACAGGGCAGACTAAACTACCAAGCCAATTCTTCACCAGAAAGGAGACAAGCTACCGGGGACCGGTTTCTGGCATTAGAACTCACCAGTAGCTCGTCACTTCGAGGAACAACATAAAAGCTATCGCAATTTATTAAAATTCTTTGTGATTGACAAGATTCCGCCCATGAAAAGAGGGGGGATAGAATACGAAGGTTGCGGCAACTGGAAAGTAAATACATCCTTGATTTAGACACATGTATTCCGGGAGGATTGAATTCTGAGGAAGAATTAAAATGGCATTTGGGTGAATAAATAGCAATGTGTCAATAGACTGTATATATGCATAGGCAAGATTGTTGTCCTCTCAGTCTCCTAGTAGTGTTTCTTTTGTTTTTAATCCACTTTGACTTATCACTTTTATATGTTGTGCACTGTACAGGAAAATGTTTTGGGCCATCTTGGTTATGATGGAAGCCATTACTGATTGACATATTTTGTTTTCTAAACAGGTAATTCTGCTACATGGAGTACGAATGGGCAGAGGATTCATATTCCCAGTTGGGATTTAAAGACACTATCTTTCTGTTTGAGTTATGACATTATCTCGATGATATTTATCCCACTGGGGATTAGCACATACTATACCAAAATGGTGTTATGAAAGTTTGTAAAGAAATGCCGTTTGGCGCAGTGTAATATAATCTCTACCAGCACATTACTGCCGTTAATAGCATGTTCTGTTTAGTTAAATTGTCTAAATGCATATAATTTGGGCTTACAACAGAAATACCATTTCAAGATGGCCGCCATATTTATGTTTTGCACGGTGGTCCTTTGTTTATGTTTATGCAGGGAAGTGGTTCTCAAAACTTTATTTATTTGTTTTATGAACAAACACATTTCACCCGTGACCAAGGCGAGTTGTCGCTGAAACGCGTTGGGGGTTGGTTCCATGTACTGTTTTTTCATGCTGGAAATAAACTGAACATTTACGAACTACTGTTGGATGGTTTAATGGAGTGGTGATTATCGCTGGTCTCGAGTGCATTCACACTACGTTGGGAGCGTGTGGTGAAACGGATTACATTGGGCAGGGAGCCTTTGACCCTGCGTTTGCACCGCAGTCTGAGTGTCCCGGTTAATCAGAGGAAGTGAAACGCATATATATATATATATATATATATATATATATATATATATATATATATATATATATATATATATGCTGCAATTATCCAAGCATTAACCGCCTCCACCGTACCGAGAGTTGCGTCGTCACCATAAGACTCCTTGGATTGAGTCTCTTTACTCCATTATTCAAACGACCACGCCATGTGAGATTTCAAAATTTCTTTATTTCTGCCGCCGCCAAACGCGTTTCGACTACACAGTAGTCTTGATCACTGGTTACGGTTAACAGAGCGCGCGGCCATTTTTAAAGAAAAAAAGTATTCACATTACGTCTTTGGCACTACCTGTCAACCGACAGGAAAGACAGACTTAAAATTCACTCTCCGTCGTATGCTCATTTTTTTTACACATTTGCTTCAACATAATTTAATACATTTATTCAAAATTGCATGACAATTACCACTTATATATATATATATATATATATAAACCAAAGTTCCGGTAAATCACCAGTCACGCTCACGGGTGGGTCAGAGTGGGGCTCCCGGTTACCCACTATATCCATCAAAGTCTTCCATTCATTCGAATAGACGTCTCCGACACTCTGAAGTTGCTGTGCACGCAATTTTAATCAGCAGGAAAACAACGCGTTTCACCTTGCAGCTTGATCACGATTACAAGTTGACACCAAACAATTGTCCTTTTACTCTTTCAAATAACATAGAGAACGGACTATCACCCATATGTGTAAAAATAGATATTTAGTATGGCGGACATCTTGGAAGAGTCAACATATAAGAATATGCATTCAAATTCATTTTAACATTGTAATACTGTGCCCCACAATTTAAAGCCATTTCAAATGTAGACATATTTGCTACATGATTAAAAAGCAATCCCCGCTTGTATGTTTCAGTATAAGTAAGCACTGTACTTTCGGGCGGGATATGAGAGCTATTGCAATATTAGTCCATTGTTTCTGAAAACACAATAAGGTTTTCACAGTTTAACACAGTCATATCGACTAACCATCCATTTGATTTTAATCGTCCTGCCCCAGTGAGCCGAGATGGTACGAATAAGCTCCGCCCAAGTGGGCTGTTGTTGCGACATGTGCCATAATAGTCCATATGAGACAATATACGGATTAGTTAAAAAGTCCAAGCCCCAGTGGGCAAAATCGCCTGTTATAGTTACCCGAGTTAACTTTAACTTGCAACCCGCAATCCACAGCTTATGACCTCACATATTACTTCACTCATGACATGGTCAGTGACATCACTGATGACATCTCAAATGGCATCACGGTTGACATCAGTGATGACATCATCCACAACATCTCTGGCGCACCCACTCACACCCCTATAGAATATTTTATGTATCTATTGCCACTCCCAACACGACCATTCACAGAGCCATACCAGCACTTACAGAGCCATTCACTGATTCATAGATCTACACACACATCCACTCATTCACCGATACAGTCCCTCATACACCAACTCCCTCATTAATACAGCCATTGATAACTCCACTCATACAAATACTCACACACTGAGTGAATCACCCATAGGACTACTCACACACCTAGACACTCACCCATACAGTTAATCATACAGCCACTTACTCACCCAGTTATACACCCACTTACTTACTCGTATAAATAGTAACACACCTATGCAGACACTGACAGAAGCATGCACTCATCCTTATAGCCGCTCTCACATTCACTTACTCAAGCATAGTCACCCATATACCCAGTCACTCACCTATACTGCCTATCACATATCCAGTTAACCAACCATACTGACACAAGCACTTAATCACCAACACAGCCATACAGACACTCACTCACCCATACAGCTTCTCACACACGCACTCACTACCCCATACAGCCACTGACTCACCCACTCTCTCATCCATAGTCAGTCACACACCTCCTCACCCACACACACACAGACACCCAGGCAACCATAGAGACAGTCGCCTATATAGCCATTGACGTACCGACTAACACACTCTTACACCCACTTAGACCTCAGAGCCGGCATCAATGGAGCAGCTGGTGGCACTGATTGAAGTCGAGATGGCACCAGACTGGAGCCCGACGGCGCAGGAGAACTGTCCATTCTTCCATTCTGGGACGGGATCGGCGTTGAGTATCTCGGTGGCGGGAGAGGCCAAGATGGAGTCATTGGCATGAAAGGCATGAAAGGTGCCTGGGCATAATTTTGGGGATTGCCCATATTAAAGGAAAACGGTTCCACGGGGCCACCAGCCCCGCAGGATGGGTTAACCATCCTTGTAAACATGCCATACATTGCATTCAGAAAATGTGAAGGATCCACACATGGAGCCGGGAAAGGTGGGCACGGAACCGGAACCGCCTGATCTAGAACAAGTAGAGGCCATAAGGTGGGTTTTGGCTGCGGCGCCGGAGACACTGGACCCAGGATCAGAAAGTCCCTCGGCGTCGGACACTGCACCGGAGGCTCCTGTGGTGAAGGAGAAGGTGACATGTCATTCTTCCTATGACGCTGCCTGAAAGGGACACTGACTTCAGCGACTCGTCCTTCTATAGTGCAGACCTCCTCTCACAAACACAGGGGCAGGTTCTGCACCCACACCAGTATTGCCTTTCTTACCTCCTGGGAGCCGGTTACAGCACTGGTCATGTCGATGCTGGATTATTGTAAAAGCCTCTATTTAAATATTCAACAAAGACTCCTGCATAAACTCCAGCTGCTACAAAATGCAGCGTCCAGATTACTTACAGGCACATCCTGGTTTTCCCCAATATCCAAAGAAAAGAAAGTACTGCACTGGCTCCCGGTGAGGAATCGAGTGCATTTTAACATCGCTTTGCATGGTTTTTAAAGCGCTCCAAGGCATAGGACCAGATCATTTGAGACGCCAGTTTCAATGTTATACACCGACAAGAACCCTTTGTTTACTGGAAGCCAAGTTGGTTGTAGTCCCACCTACAAACAAAGCACTGTGGGGTGGTAGGAGTTTTTCTTTATGTGCGGCAAAAGCTTGGAATGACCTGCCATTCCACTTGAGAAATGCCACCAATGTTTTAGCATTCAGGAAGGTATTAAAGACATATATATATATATATAGATATATATATATATATATATATATAGATATATATATATATATATATATATATATATATATATATATATATCTATCCCAGGATGGTAGCTGCTAAGAAGGTATAGTTAGGAACGTGTTTCCATAGGGAAATGATTTATTGGTTTGCTGAAGAAACTTTGCCATCCTTTGACGAATCTTCACAAAACTTTAAAAAAAGAAGTCTCATTAACCTCAGCTCCTTCCTGGTGAGTGTCAGGGTGATCTGGGAAGCAGGAGCAGAGAAAAAAGGTCGTCACAAACCATGTTTTCCCCAATCACTTTCTATAGGAAAATTGAACAATGAGACTGAAAAAAATACAGAATGGAATTACACCAAGTTTGGCAGAAAGCTAGACCTTGGTCCAAAAAGCAAGCTGCTTTTGTGATTTGGTGTAAATCTGGTCCGCAGTTTTTGACAAATTAAGGTTTAGAAAATATAGATATTTCACACTGCAGAGAATCCGTGAAGCTGACAGATCTCCAAGGAAGATTTGATTGGCTGTCACCACTTAAAAAAAGATTTGGCTGCAGCCATCTTTGAACTTGGAGACTCAGCTCCCTGTCCTTGAAAACTTTTTTTTAAAATGTATGTAGGGGAGAGCAGGGTAGATATACCCAGCCCCCCGGTCCTGCAGAGGGCCCCCAGAGTCTAAAAACAGCAATTACTTTTTTTTTATCTGCACAGCGGATCCATGGAGGATCCGCTTCTCCGGTATTATTATTTTGTTTTAAATAGCGGTCACCAGCCTTTTATTACAATACACCCTAAGGTGGATATGGCCCGGGTGGAGGGGGGGCAGAAATATGTTGTTTTGTTTGATGATGGAGGTAGACGTGGACCCCCGAGGCTTTCGGAAGCCTCAGGAACATGATCCAACGGGGCATTTATTGAAAATTAGGTGGTTGAGTGTCCTTCCCTTCCCCAGCCTCTATGGTGCCCGAGGACCCCATCTTCCAAGGCGGTATGAAACATTAAGGATGGAGGGGCGAGGGAGGAGCTACGTCACCAACCAAGATGGCCGCATAGTCTCCCGGCTCCGCCGACCTCCGTCTTTCGGTCTGTTATCCTGTTGACTATCCTGGTTTCCCGCACCGGACCCGTGTGTGTGATCTGACCTGCTTTCCAGTGGTTCAGTCCCGGAGTTTCTCCGCAGTCGTGGAGCGGAGATACGTCGATGGTTGTGTGAGGCCTAACCCAGCGGGGACGCCGGGGTCTCGAGTGCAGGCTTTGCCGTGCCCAAGTTGAACAACAACGGACTGCTGAAGTAGGTGAGGAGACGAGTGACGCACGGCGATGTGTCGCGGGGGTCCCTGACCGGGGGTTCGGCAATTGCTTCGTCGATCCCCCCGGGTCGGTACCTCGCTGCGTATTACTGATTGCTAAACTTCAGTCCCTCATGGCTTACTCCTGCTCCGTCTAATTTTGCCCCGGAGAAGGCGCCACTCCGTGGGGACCACCATGTTGGAGGAAGAAATGCAGCAAGCGGAGCAGGCTCGAACTGGCCCGTCATTGCGAACGGTGCTGGAGGCACTTATGGCACTCAGGGGAACCGTTGCAGTCCGGACTTGCAGTTTGTTGTCTGCGACTGATGGCCTCACAGATCTGAGAGCGGACCCTGACTCGACACTCACGCCTCGGCAATCAGCCTGCATTTCCATATCTTTCTCGGAGACTTGTTTTGACCCGGCGCTGGAAGTAGTGTTAGCTCCTGCTATACTGGATCTACCTGACTGTACTGTGCCCGATCGCCCTATGGAGCCATTGAAACCCCCGATTGTGTATCCCCTGCAACATTTACAAGATATTCCCATTCTGGAATTGTCTACTTTTTATCCTTTGCTGCTTTGGACCTTGTCGACTCCCCTCCCCTGTCGGTCTCTCAAGATGGCGGATTGGTTACAACTTGGCTTCGGAGACGGGGAGGGGCACCATTGTCACCAATCATCCATATCGAGAACTGCCGCACTTTTCTCAGCTTCGTGGAATTGGCTTTCTTTAACTAATGACTTTAGTGCATTTGATAGACGGGGCCAGGGTTGAGATTGTTATTTGGGTCTCTCACTGTCGCATAGGTTTAACAGGATTGTTTTTTGATCTAACGGAGTCCGGGCGGGGTTGGTCATGACGGGGGAAGGAGACCGGGAGTCCGTAGAAACATGCCCTCCTCCGATTTCCCTCACAAGTAGGGTCTTTTGCCTTTTCTTCCTTTCTCTCTTCTATATTTCGGGTTCTATTATTGGGCGACAGGCACGCTGCGAGGGGGGTGGCCGTAGTCATCAGCAGGGGTGCAGGGTGGGGGGGTGTGGGGATGGGTGTTCGTTTTTATTTTTGTTCTATGGCCTCTATCTTCCTTCTTTTTCTTGTCTTCTTCCTTTCTTTTCGGGTTAGTGTAGTGGGTTCGGCTTTCTTGCATCCTGGTCTCTATATATGTACCTTGATTATTCGGGGTTTTGGTGCTCTGGGGCGATAGGTACTGATGGAGTCGACGAACAAAATGCGTTAGTTTATCCTGATGACTCATGTCTCAACTCCATTGACTCAGTGGATAGCGAGTTTCTTTAGGACACGTTGTTTCTTTGCTCGCCCCCTTCTGTGATCCGAGACACTGTGCGATACCCGACTCTTCTACTTATTATTTAAAAATGAAAACCTCCTATCCTGCGTTTAAATCGAATTACTTTTGCAACCGGTACGCTTTGTGAAATGAGATCCTATGATTAGCGGCCAGCCCTGGGGGTTGTAGGCCCTTGTCTGTATTTGATTGCAAATGTTCAATAAAGGTTTTTTTAAAAAAAGAAAAGAAAAAAAAAGGATGGAGGGGCATACAAACCCCCCTCCACAAGCCGATATGAGACCCAGGGGCCACAGCAGGTCCCGGGGCACCATCCTCAGGGCACAATCCATGCAGTGCCCTGGGGACCCCATCACCCAGGACACTGAAGTTTCCTCCCCGGGAGAGTGCAGGCACACCCTGACACAACTTTGCTTCTTCCAGGGTGGGAGCAGAAAAGTAAGCTGTGCTTTGAGTGGTAAAAAGCTTTTGTCATTTTCAGCTTGGTTTGGAAAGCACTTGCTAATCCTGTGCTTAAAGACTTTGCTTTAAAAATGGCAAAAGGCTTTGCCACTCTCTAGCTCGGCATGGATGGCACTATGGTTGGAGCATCACTGGAAACCTTCACGAAGTGGGAAACTGTCAGAAATGTGCCTCTTGGACAAAAGAAAATGAGGCTCCAAAGTGTCTCATTCCGGATCGTTGGGTCCCAAAACCTGAACCTATAGTGTTTTTGCCAAATTGTTTGAAAAAACCCGCTGTAAAATGAAGAGTTTATGTATTTCCTTTAATAGTCTCCTTGATATAAAGGATGACTTCCAAGGAAAGGACTAAAGCCAATCACAGTATCATGGAGAGGATATTAAAACATGCTGCACAGTTGTTTTAGCTCCCGGTCTGGCCCTGTCAAACCGCCTGAATTTGACCGAGTTACAGCAATACATTCCCCTCCTTATAACAACCCCCTCTCAAGCTGGAAGTAAGAATGCGAAAGACCTTTTGGCATCCCTCTAGGATGAACCAGAAGTCAGTGCTCCTTGTTTATTTTTACCTTCACAAGTACAGCTTGTTCGTACATTCTTTTTCATTTGCGAAAATTGACCTTTGCAGTCTGTCCTTTCCCTCAAAGTTCATTTCAGCCAGAAGAATGCCAGTGCATACCATCCCGTAAAGGGTTTTTGTTTGTTGAGAAATAAATTGCATGAAACAGGAGCATTCAACTCTAAATGTTTCCTCCAAATGGTGCACAAGCACCTCAATCCATAGCTTGCGAATTTGTACGTCCACATCTTAAATGCATCTCTGCTGTATCATTCCAAAAGTTCAGTGTTCTTCTTAAGTGGGTCCATGTTTTTATACCTCGCTTTCAGTTCTTACGGTGTGCTCCTCATAAAAAAAACACTACAGTCCAGTCCTCCTCCATTTCTTCTTGTCACTCTCTTCTCCACTACTTTTTTATTTTCTTATGTGGCACCCTTTGCCCAAAAGGTTCACAGTGCTTTACAGCGAACATCAGGCTGTGCTTCAATACACATCAATGCAACAGCAATTCTCCCTTTGTGCTGAGAGTCATTGAATCCCATGGTTCATGACGAGCTCAGCTCGTCATGAGCACACAAGCAGTCTACTGCATGACGAGCTGAGCTCGTCATGAGCATGGAAGGGTTTAAACTGTTGAAGTGTCTATGTTGATAATTTTGTATCATCTACCTGTTTTCTTTTCTGCCTGTGCAACGACTTATCTTTTCCTCTCCCATTCTCCCTAAAACAAATTCTAGTTGTTTCGAATGTAATCTAAAACAGTTCAAATCTTTTTATGAGTTGCAAATTTTACAAATGATAAAGAAAATATTTAAGTACTATAAGTAGAGATCCATTTCACAGCACAACAAGTCTGCAAACCTCATCAAAACGCTGGAAACCTCGAAGAGGGCAACTGCAAAAACAGGCCATAGGCTCGGATTACAAGTCTGATATGTAAGGTAACTCTTTTTACCACAAATTGGAATTTCAGATATTGCAATCATTCCACAGCCCTCCGCCGCCCACAATTTTCCCTGGATACATGTTGGCAGCTAAAGCCTGCTGACATGTACCGTGGTAAAAAGCACAGAAAATACCAACACATGCAGAATTCGGTGCAGTAAGAACCGCATTCCTCAAGCTATGAATCACTTTCCGAGAGGAGGCTCGGATTAGGAGGAATGTACCTCACTCCACGGTATCGCTATCTACTGGCTGGGGTAAATCCCTCACCCCTTCTCGAAGGAACTCTTCATCGGGCATTATACCCTGTCAACCCCATCTTCCTTTTTTGTTTACATGAAACATCTATCTATGTCAATGACCATCTATGTGCAAGTAACACTAAGGAGCAAATAAGAGAAGTGGATTCTGTTTCCTGTACAAAAAGAAACACTTGCCTTAAGGGGTGAAAGTAATACTGGGGCAAACAACAGACAATTGGAACCTACTTTCTGCAGACGAAGAGGCAGTGTTTGGTTCTAAGAGGGGAACTTAACTATAAAACAGATATAATTTAAAATGATACAATCTACTAAGCTGGATAACTAATAAAGTATTGTTACACAGCCCTTGCAACTGGACTATGCCACAGTCCCTGGTAGGCAGAATATTCCTGCGGTTTCTGAGCAATGCACAGAAATCTGCCCGGCTAAATCAAGCACCAAACCGCTTTTTCAGAATTTTACAAAAGATGTGCTGCTCTCCAGTGATTTTCTGATTAAAAACTGCAACTGACTCATAAGCGGAAGTAAAAAATTAAAATACAACCAACTATGGCATTCTTTCACTCTCACTTCGGAGTTCAAAACACTGCACCGACACCTTTCCTCGACAGTAAGACAAGACTGCCAACAGCAACCTAGACTGTTAGGTGGTACCTCCAGGAGAGGCGACCAACGAATACCGACGGGACAGCTTCTTGTCCCTTGTCCCCTCACACAAAGTAAAAAAAAAAATTGTTTTCTAAATCGGTCTATGTATTCAAGCCACAGGGACTGCACCAATTCTGGTGCAATTTTGCACCAATATCTGCCCTTCCCTTGCCCTGCCCCAGAAGATGTAGTCCCCAAGAGCCCTAGTGATGTGACTTCTTCTCAATGCCAATGGTCCCTGCACTGGACTCCCCATAAACCTAACCAACAACCTAGAATAAATGCAGAATGCCTTCCAAACAAGTTCTAAGCCGCAGCAGAAGCACCCCCATTACTGCTGCATAGAAGCCATGTGTTGGCTACCCAGTTCAAGAATACATCTATCTTAAAGAGCTCTGCATTGTTCATGGGTGATGCAAGGGACAGGGACCATCTCCTCCGAAGCCAAACTCAGTCTCTTCGATCAAAGCAGGCAGAATGGCCCAGGCATGATCAGCACCCCGTTCAGAAATGCATTCCTTGGAGTCCTTTCCTTGCACAGATCAGCTCTAGAACACCCTCCCCTGCACCCCTCCCCCCACTACTAGAGAATAAGGATAATCAGACGTCACCTAGAATTCAGGGAGGCAACATCGATCCGGATATCTACTGACTTCTGGCTACAGCTTATACTCATTTGCATACGCAACCGGTGATCCAATCCTGTGCGTCCTTTTATATCCCACTATATGCACGAGACATAGTTACACGCTGCTGCGGCAAGTTTGGAGCACGCCTCCGAGTCCCACACATGAGACCAAAACATGCCTCTCATACTACACATTGTAACCAACACTCTTCCAACCATGCACTTCAAATGGAGTAGGTACCTACTCAACCCATCAGAAAGTGCTTTGGAAGCTAAGGAGGAGAAGGAAAGCACTATACAGATGCTGCGCTTCGATACAGCACAACCCCGGGGATGGATTTCAGGGATATAACTGAGCTAGTGCGGCTGCACGCAAACATTCCAAGAATATGGAGACTGCACCCTTGCAATGTTTCACTGACATTTGTACGAATAAGTGCAAAACAGCTCCCAGCACCGTTCTACCAGTCCAAACGTTGGTGCAAATGGTGGCACAGATTCACACTAGTATCAATGTTATTGAAGTAATCAGGTAAAATTGGTGCAAAATTGGTCCCTTTCAATGTATGTAATCTGGAAACGTCCGAACAGAATCGCACAGGCCACCAATAATTCAAGGCCTGGTGCTATATTCACAAGAGCATTCTTGCACAAACGTTTAATGACAACAAGGAAATTCACTCACGCGAACAGCCAGCGCAAATATGCATCTTCGACAAAACCATGGTGTCGACGCAGCCTTGTTTCGGTGGATCACTGTCGGGATGTGACACAGCTGATGGTACCCTGGGAAAGGAAAATACATTCAGTAAAAAAACAGATGTGAAAGGTAGTGCAAATAGAAACATTACCCACCGAAACCTACACGACCCACCCCTTTCCAGAAAACTTTTTCAGGTGTTGTACAGGACGAACTGACCAAACCCAGCATGTGTACTCCCTTACAAAGCCACACTAACCCAAGAAAAGAAGCAATAAAAAGAAGCAATGGCAAACTGCAATGATGAAATACTATTCACCACAGCAAATACAACACTAATGGCACGGACAATAAGTGTACATGACAGTAGCACAGCATACAATACCCCTGACGTCTCTTTCTGATGGGAATTACACTTCTCCAAGAGTGGCTGTTGAGTTTAAAAAAAAAAAAATGTTTTAATGACTGGCAAAAGGACTACCTGTCCCTGCCGACATGTGTGAATTGAAGATCATGAGGTCAAACTCAGGCATTACTCCCTCAGGCTGTTATCCTTATCAAGCCGATAAAGTGAAAAAAATATAACTGGGTCATTTGTGTACAGTGCTAAAGAGTTATGAGGCACTAAACGAAAGCCTGAATTGTTTTCTCCTTTCCCACCACTGCAGCTGCACATTATAGGCCTTCCATGTTCACAACAAACAGAACAATGTACTTCAAACCTCTTCGTTAAGTTGTCATCAGGGTCAACTTATCCTGCTGGGTGACAATGGCTCAGGTCTGGCCCAGAGTGAGCTATCTATATAGTTTATGAAGAACACTTCTTCTCATTAGCAAATATGATGTAAACTGATTTTACACCAATTTTGCTTTCTGAAAAATGAAGCAAAATGTTCCTGATAGGAGTAAAACGTCTTCATATGAAAGGCTGAGTAACATTGAGATGTCAAGATGCTGATACAGAAATAGACAAAAACGCATCACTCGCACTCGGCATGTATGACATTCTAATGGGATGCCCGGTTGCTCTTACCAAGGTAAGGCAAGTTGCAAGAATAACCGTGTGGGCAGTGAAGGGACAATGACACAGAAGAATTACAATCCTGAGTTGTCTCCCCTCACATCTGCATAACAAATAAAGAAATTCCAGACGTAATAACACGAGATACTGTTACATTTATTATCACATTATGTTTTAATTTATAAGTTATTAAATATTTTATAACTAAATAATAAATATGCACTATTTTGTATATTTTTAACATTAATTTATATTTATTTATATTTTTACTTTTTAAAATAATTGAATTTACCATTATTTCCTTTAAAGATTTATTTCAACTCCTTAAACACGGCGCGAATTCCGCCCCGGTGTGGGAGTTCTAATGAGTGGGCGGGGCCGCGACGGCCAACGGACATGCGCAACACTAGCAAGGTAGTGCTCGCGACAGCTGTTGGCCGACGCGAGCACGGAACGGGTTAAGTGCCGGTCGTCATTCATTTGTGAGGGTGTTGCAGTACTAGTGGTTGTCCATGTGTAGTGCTGAACGTAGTACAAAAGTGTAAGTAACTACAAAAGCACCGTTTGTGAATACCAGAAAGTAGTAAATGTGCTCAAAAGTGTCAACTCACCTAAAACTGTAAATTATCTTTGTGAAGGTTCCAGGCCCCTAGTTCGTAGCAAAACAAAAGGCCAATCAGGGAACTTTATGAACTAAGTGATGATTAATTACTAGGAACTATGCTATTGTGGCTTGTGTTAATAACAACATAGCACACCCCTGGAAGATATGTGGCTAAGATACAGACTTCAGAATCAGTCAGCGTGGCTTGCATCTTGTCCTTCCTCCTTAACCACGCTTTACAATAGGATGCAGATCACATTATATCTCTTGGTGGGAGGATGTGGTCTGACGGCTAGATTGCCGACTTTGGTGCGGGAAACCAAGGGCTCGAGCTTCGGGGTCGCGTCCACATCCTGTGATTCTGGGCAAATCACTCCGTGTCTGAATGTGTCCTTGTGCAACGTAAGCGGTGCTCATGTAAAGCGCTCCAATACCTTCTGGTCGAGTTCGACCTATATAAATCTGCATTTAAAATTTTTTTTTTTTTAAATCCCAAGGTCTCAGCTCTTTTATCTGCCAGAACATTCAGGATGGCCTGAGGGCAATTCTGTTTGCAGCATGTGCTATACCAAAGAAAAGTCATTAACGCATCAGGGAAGTTTCCTAAATGCCAGTTCTCTGAAAACTTTGGCAAGTTGTGCTTTCATTTCCTAGGAAGGAGCGGAAAAGAAACTGAGACCACTTCAATAAGGCAACAATTTGGCGCCTTTCTTTGGAAGAAGGGTACTTCAGTTAAAAGATGAGTTATGCAAGAACTGGTCTGGAAAACTGTATGTATGTGGTATTTCTGCAGAGCAGACCCAGCCACATGGCAGCCGAGCACGGTACAAGGTCAAATTAACCCAGATCGCTGGAATACAGGAGAATAACATTCTTCATGTGCATGAAAGCCCTACTGTTTTTGCTGCCTGGCTGCGACTACTTGTGGCTTCACCATGAGCAGTGTGCACCTGTGGAAACGGGTTTGTGGACCTCCGTTTGCACCTGAGAGCTGCATTTCTGTGATTCATCCGCCTAGCAGAGAATATGGCAGAAACAAGTCTGACTGTTTTGTAAACATATTCTTGGGCAGGAACATCCTCATTAAATATAAATGTAAAATGTGCATCTGCACTAATCACAACAGAGGGCTTGTAAATCAGCATTGCCGGAACAAGTTTAAAGGTCAAGGGGCAACCAGGTGCTCCTGTTCTCACATAGTGTGAATTGAGGGTTCTTGCATCTCCTGTCTGGGGGCAAAACACCAATAAACCCAACACTGAGCATTGAATAGACCCCTTGAGCGGTGACCCTCAGAAAAGCAGAGAAGTCCAAGGATTACTCAGGGAGGCGGTGTGAGCTAGACACAAAAAGCGGTGCAACATAACACTTAAACAAAGTCCGACCACTACTTGATCTAAAAAAGGGAGACTTTATTCTACAAATCGCTAAATACTACACATACAAAATTCTAGTAAACTTGGGAAATGCCTACAGAATTAAAATCATTGGAAGAGGTGCTCCAGACAGATGCTGGCTCAGCCTACTGACTTTAACTTTCGCATCAGTCACTCTTAGTGGGCAAGGCAGTTTCCATATGGCCCTGTCCTGCTTATTAGACCTGTACTAGCTCAGGCAGCTCTTGTGGTAGCAGATGTACAGATTGGGTCATTTTTTCAGGCCCCATCGGTAAGTGGGCTCAGGAGCAAAGCAGAATATCCATGGCCTAAAGGGAAGTCGTGGAGAGGGAGCCATTGGTAGGGGACTCATGGTGCATAGAATCCAAGGGTCAGTGGTGATGGGAGCTGATGGTGCATGGTATCTCATGACGGTCTAACACGGGGATGGTGATGCACAAAACATGGGGTTTGCACAATAGTAGTCATGGTTCCTTGGCAGCACACACCTTCATCAAGTAGGCTTTTGGGAAGTGGTGCACGGTTATCATTTCATGGTTATTCAAGGAACGCAGTGGCATATCACCTTCGCTGCGGCCGCTATTCCGCCACAGCGCTAAGGGGGCGGGGGGGGGGGGGGGGGGGGCGCGCTGCGCGCACATGCTAGTGACGGAATCGCTCCGTCACCAGCCGCGGTTGAGCTGTGCTCATGACGGAGCGGTTCCGTCATGGCCCGCCCGCTCAATGGAACGCCCAGCGCAGGCGCGGAATCCGCGCCGTGCATGCGCATCGGGCGGGCCATGACGGAACTGCTCCGTCATCAGCTTAGCGCCACCGTGGCTGATGACGGAGCGGTTCCGTCATCAGCACGGAAAGGGTTCAGCTGACCTAACAAAGCAGTCAATCCTCAGAGGCCAAGAATAGGGATGATTTAGCTCAAGACTTAAGTGGAGGCAACCACAATACACATTGGCGCTTCAAGGACAGAGAAGAGCATAACACAGTTCCATGCAGCACCGATCCACCTCACAGTATACATTACAAGGGTGTTCTAAATCGTAGTGCACGCTTCTACCAACTGCAGGCTGCTGTGCTGGTGTTCTTCCCTGCCGGAGAGTTTTCCTCTTGCAGAGGCACTACCTTGCACCTCCTGTCCACAGCAGTCCAGTTTCTCCTTCAAGCACAAGGTCAGCAGCACATCTAGTGGAGCATTAGAATTAACCATGTCGTGTCCCTGACTGGCTGAGCTGTCAGTCCAGCATCCCAGTCCTCGAGCTCACAGATGACTTTGGCATTCTCTCTGGGGCCAGCCTTGCTGGTAACGAGTATCCATGCACACAGGTGCAGGGGTTCTAGTTCTACCCAGTATTCATCTCTGGCTGGCAAATGTACATATGAACTCCAGAGTCCACCTCTGTTTCGGGCTATGACTGATGTGAGGGGTGTTGTTATATTTCACATAGAATTCCAAATCACAGCCTTTTCATCTGCAGATGCGGCGGGAAGGAATGGAGCTGGGCATTCTTTGTCAGGGAACGTGAGACACCGGCACAAAAGGAGAGAGATCATCCCAGGCTGGTTACTACAAAAGACTGTCAGCAGCAGCTCCCTGGGACAGAGTGAAGCAGGAACGGGGCAAGGGGTGACTTTACTCTTCAAAAGGAACTTTATCCCCCACACTCTATTCATTGGGGCCTGGGCTCATATCACAAGGGCCTAGGAATGTTCTAAGGGCTTCCTCCAAATCATAGCTTGGTCTGGAAGGCTCATGAAAGCACCATTCTGGTGCCCATCACCATACATTTGAACATATATGTTGGGCCTGGCCCTCTCTGCAGGATCATGCCCAAACTTTTGGCCTTCCTCTCTCCTGTTTACTGAATTTGTTTTTGTTGGCTTTAGGGCTCTGTGCACTTTATTACTGTGAACCAGAGCTAAAGTGCCTGCGTTCACTCCTCTAAGCATGGTATAAATGGCTTGCAGCCAATTGGCATACTTAGTTTACTTCTAACTAGTCCCTAGTAGAGTGGTACTACATGTGCCCAGGGCCTGTAAATTAAATACAGCTGGTGGGCCTGTGGCACTTATTGTACCAACCACTTAAGTAGCCTTTTAAAATATGTCTCAGCCCTGCCATTGCAGCCTGGGTACATATTTATACTGCTATTATGACCTGGCAAAATAAACCTTTTGCGAGGCCTAAACCTTCCTTTTTAATAAATATAAGTCACCCCAAGGATAGTACCTAAACTTGGAAGTGTGCAGTGCAGTTAAAAAGTCGGATTTGTACTTTTAATTTTTACATGTCCTGGTAGTGAAAAACTCTTAAATTCATTTTTTCCAACTGCAAGGCCTATCTTTCCCAAAGGATAACATTGAGCTACCTTTCTACAATTATAAGTGATAACTTTTGATTAGGAGCAGGCAGGAATGTCATATTTACAATCAAATTAATTTGAAAGTAAAAGTCTCTTTAATGGTCGATCCAGATTTTATGTCACAGTTCTGAAAATACTACTTTTATAAAGTTGACATTTTCTTGTCCATATAATACATTTTAACATATCTAAATAACCGCGAATAAAGGGACATCTTGGTTGTTTGAGGTATTTTTATTGATTTGGAAACTGGCAGGAACAATATCCAAAGTGCTCCCTGGAACACGGTCGAGTCCATTCTGGTTTTTAGGGATGAGACCCGATGATGAAGCATGCCACTAATAGAGTGGGTGAGGGTCTAACAACAAAATAAAACAGTGTTTTTCTTATCTTGTGCCAGCAGGGTGCTTAATTAAGGGTTTACTCTTTACCTCTAAAATTATTAGGTATAGGATATTTTTATGGTGTGAGTTTGACTTGGGAAAGTGCACCCCACTCCTCATTTGAAAACATCTCTCTTCACTTCCGGATAGGGAATATGATTGCAATACCCCCATTCAGTGTTTAGTTTGATTATTTACTTGTCCTAACCATTTGGTGCCTTCAGCCTGTATCCTGGGTACAGGACTAGGCGTGGTTTGCAGTTGGCCTTTGTGTATTCTTCTCAGATAGGCACAAAAGGAGACTAGTTATTGGTAGGGTGAGCCACCCTGCCAGGATGGAAGTGGCAGAGTTGTGCACAGTCCCACTTACATTTCAGAGGAGCTGCCTCAGCACACTCAAAAGAAGGACTTAAGACTACCTGGGCGCAGGGCAGTGACGAAGGAAATTCCAGAACCATCTGTGGGTGGACACTTCCTAAGTTTTTTCCACTTCAAAGCCGGTTCCATGTATAAAAATTGAACCCTCAGTCCCACTCCTCAGAACACTCCTGGACCTGTGGACACTGCAGAATAGGTGCTGCTAGACGACTGCTACTCCCTGAGGCCTGGCTTGCTCACTGAAAAGGAAGACTGGACCTGCTCCCTTTTTTACCCGGTAGTTTTATGTAGTGCAAACGTGACCCAAAGGTATCAGAGTGCTTTACATGAGCACCAGTTGCAATACAGACGGACACATTAATTTTTTGGTAGGTACGGAGAGATTAAGGGGCACATGCATAAAGCATTTTTGTATTTGCAAATGGGCTGATTTGCAGAATCGGTCAATTTGTGAATACAAAAAAGGCTTTTCACATACATCAAACCCAAATTGCGATTCAGTAACCTGTTACCGAATCGCAAATTGGTTTCTGTGATTCGGTATTTGGAAGGGGCGTGTTAAGGGCATCCCTTCCAAATATCGAATCCTAACAGAATGCATGAATGTTTTGTGCCCGCAAATGCAGTCACAAAACATTCGCATATACCACCTACTCCAAGTAGTTGGTATATGCGAATGTTTTGCGGCGTTACTTTTATCTAAACCTTTAAAATTCAATACCTCCATTTCTAACGATTGGAGTTTTGTAATTTTTGGCCTCACATTATTTATTAAAATGTAATCAATGGTCCTAAATTGGGGGTCCATTAGGATGGCGGACAGATCGCCACCGCCATACAGGCGGTGGCGATCCGTACGCCATCCTTGCCGTCCGCCACCTTTCTTCCCCCCGCCATATTACAATGGCGGGGGGGACCGTGGCGAAGGGGAAGACCATGCGCCGCTTTTCCGCCGCGGTCGCCTTGCGACCGCGGCGGAAAAGGCCTGATATGGTGGCGGTGTCTATCAGACAATGCCAGCCATATTAGGATGGCCTGGGAGGAATGCCTTTCCGTGGCGGCAATGCCGCCACGAAAAGGTATACGGTTCCTGCTTTGGGGGCCTGTTGCGGGCCCCCAGGGTGAAGGGGGGGGTGGGGGGTGCACATGGGGGGTACCTATGGTACCTACCTGCGTTTCACAGCACAACATGGCAGGCACCGCCCGGTGCCTGTCATGTTGCGCTGTGAAACGCACAACAAGCATTTTTCACATTGTGGCGGCCGGTGCTTTAAGCACCGTCTGCCGCAATGGTAAAAATGCGGGATGCACCCGCCACTGTGGCGGGTGCATCCTAATTGGGGGCACGGTTCCTCCGCCCTTGTGGCGGACGGTACCGGCCCCCGACAGGATGGTGGACGGGCTTTGTCCGTCCGCCATCCTAATGGACCCCTTGGTTTGGGATTTCTTTTGGGTTGTGTTCTCATTTTATTACTGCTTGTGTGCCGCATAAGTACTTTACACATTGCCTCCAAGTTAAGCCTGACTGCTTTTGTGCCAAGCTACCAGAAAGTTAAGTATGGGTTAATTAAGTAACTTTCAAGGATTTGTTACTTGAGGAGGGTGTCGCCCTCCTCAACCAATAACCCAATTACTTACAATGCACGACTGTTAAATTCACTGAGATGAAAAATCAAAAACCCACAGTGACTTTCAACAACAGGTATTCTGGGCAGGGATGCACGTTCTCTGGAGCCATGCTATGAGACATTTCCGTCCCACAAGACGCTTTCATCACATACATGTGACTGCACCTGTGCAAAAAAGAAGTGAGCACTCCAATTTCCCCATGCACCAACACTGCTCTGGATGCGGACACTAGTTTAAAACACCTGTTTTTGTATTGTATGCCCCCTTCAAATATACTGTACCTCTGTTGCGCGTGTAGAGATGGCCCACGTAGTCACCTCATTTGACTGTAATACATGTTTTAGTTAAACAGATGATCAAAAAGCTGCTGTTAAATGAGAGGCATGAGGCTAGAAGCAGCCTGGCATTGCAGTGGACAGTCCCATGAGGATTGCCCCCCAAAATACTGCTTATTCATAAGCATGCAGGCATTTTTTGCTACAAATCAAACATTTAGTGCACTTCCATAATATCTCTCAAAAGGAGACTGGAGAAAATTACATTTATTTTCTGACAGTGAGCACGAGGTGAGAGTGCCACAGCTGACAAAGTGATCTACAACACGCCAAAATGTTGGGGAGATTAGGGATGGCTGAAGCCCAAAAAGACCATCAAATTAATGAAATAAGCTATTGCTTGGTGCTGACAGCACGTACTTTTCAAGAAATGACATTTGGGTTTCGATGAATCAGCGGATTTGGAACACCTGGGTTTCTGCAAAAGAAAATTCCCAGATGAGCAAGAAACAAAATGTAATAACCGTGGGTCGTTTTCTCACGGGCGCAGTGGGAATCTGGGCCACCGGGCTGTGATCAGAGCCAGGAGCAGGCCTGTTCACTAGAGCCCCAACACGCTGACTGAAAACTACAGCGGCGCCAGTTTTGGATGGCAAACTGCCATGCAGATATCACATGACCAGTGACACACAGGATCAATCAATTAATCAATCAGAAGTTTGTATATCGCTGCTACTCACCCGTGAGGGTCTCAAGGATCTGTTTCCTCTTGCTTCCTTCCGTGGGTGAGAAGTCAAAACTCAAAACATTTGGAACCCAGGGAAATGTTATGGTTGAAAACTTTTATATATTGCTTTTTATTTTTTTTGGACTTTTAATTTCCTTCTGATCCTCAAACAAGATGCCGCTGTAAGGTGCTTTTTAGGTCTCGCTTGCCAGACAGCACATGCCGTCTGTTGTAAGACATATTAGAGTATGAGCTTAGAGTCGGCTTAATCCCTTCGATGCGTGTGACAAGGTCAACTCGTCATGGGCGTTACCTGCGCTGTGCGTGTGATGAGTTGACCTTGTCACGTAACGCGGGATTTTTGAAATCTCAGCACTCAGCGGGAAAACCGCTAACGTGCATGCGGTTAAAGCCAGAACATTGCTCATCATTGGTCGGCTTCATCTTCACTCTCATTTGCTTGCTTCTTATTCGTTAGTGTGTGGGCTTTCCTTCTCCTTCTTGTGTTGTCTCTGGCCGAAGCATGGACGTATTACTGTGTCCTTACACTGCATGGCCGGCTTTTTCGGGAGCTACTTTTTTTGTTTAAGTACTTTATGAGAGTTAATGTGTTTTTCCAATTGTCTCCCTAGTGTGCTTCTTTTTCCCTCTTCATGCTGCTCTCTCTCCCATGCACTCTTCTCTCCCTGTCATCCTCCATGATGCGCATGCCTGCTCCCTCGCCCACATTGCTTTCTCACCCAGTTGCTTCAACCGTTTCCCAGCTCCAAATGCTCTCTCTCGCCTGTATGCTTTTCACCCCTCCCCTCCACGCTCGATGATTCTCTCACTCTCTCATATTTACTCCCCCCACCCCGCGTGTCGCTTTCCCCTAGCCACGCAATCCTTATTCTTGTGTTGCTTATGAGCACCCCTGCCCATGTTGTCCCTGCCACCCTCTTTTCCCAATGTGCTGCTTCCGCATCCTCTGCTTTAACGCACCATCTGCTTTAAAAAATAATTAAAAAAGAGGTTTTGTGTGCTTTTTTCTAATTATTTACTGATCCGATTTGGATCAGTTGCATTTTCTAGGCACGGGAGACCCTAACGGGTGAGTAGCGCGCTCTACCAATTCCTTGATTGATTGATTGAATGCTGTACAGCATTGTTAAAATCATTGACAAAGCCAGTCGGTCCCAAAGGTGAGGCCTATTGACTGGTATAAATTACTTCTGCATCTGCATCTTTTACCCTAAAAAATATTTGCCCGAAATCGAATTCTGTGATGAATGCAACAGAGTTGGCAAAGTTAACATGGGATGGACTGTAAGTGCTACAGATTGAATCTGTGGGACCAACCCAGCTGTAGACTGACCACAAACTGACTTTGGCTAAGGCAGGACGAGCCGGCTACATGAAAGCCTGTGGGCTGCTGCTCTCTTGGTTTAAGATGACCTCACTCCAGATGTTCACAGTCGGATCACTGACAGAATATCGGCAACAGAAATACTGTGTGGACATAACACTGAGTCAAAAATATTGAGGACCAAAATACCAAGAAGGTGAGTGCAAATACGCAAGCCTAGATTTACTATTCCTGAGTCCACATCTATGTACTTTGAAGATATATACATTGTCACAGTAAATATATGTGGAGTTATATATAGTACACCTTTGCTTGCCTATAGAAACTTACCTTCACAATATTTGTGTTGTCGATATTCTTGACACGATATTTTGGTCCTCGATATTTATGTTTCCGATATTCTGTCTAAATACCTTCACAATCATATTCCTCATTAGGCCCCTTAAGGCAACAATGTATGCTAATGCTAACCTGCACAATAAACCACCTGCTCTAAGGCTCCCTTCTTTAGTCACCTTTGGCACAAATTCTGGCCAATCACAGACCCTTCTCCAGAGCTCATGTTCACTGTGAGCAGAGCTGCGCGGACCCCACTGGGCTGCTCAAGGTATCCTAGACAGCACCTGGATTAATCCATCTGGCCACAACAATGGAAGCTCATCAACTTTCCACGCATAGGCAACCCAACCTATGGGTTATTTCTAGAATACACGACCAGTATACCAGAAACAAATGCCATAATCAAACAAGCATTTGCAATGCAATAGGTTGTGCATTTGTCAGAGTTAGAGCTACTGGCATTGTAAATGACAATGTCTTTTATCTATCTGTTTTGGTTTGGACTGTAGTGGATATTTGAACAGAGACACAGTTGCAGCACTGCCTAGGACCAGAGAAGCAGCTGCAGCACTGCCTAGAGGACTTAGAATGAGGAATGTCCACTGGGACCAGAGAAGCAGCTAGTAGCACTGCCTAGAGGACTTAGAATGAGGAATTTCCTCTGGGACCAGAGAAGCGGCTAGTAGCACTGTCTAGAGGACTTAGAATGATGAATTACTGACAGGACCAAAGATGCAGCTGCATCCCTGCCTAGAGGACTTAGAATGAGGAATTACTGATGAGACCAGAAAGACAGCTGCAGCACTGCCTAGAGGATTCAGAGTGAGGAATTACTGATGAGAACAGAAAGACAGCTGCAGCACTGCATAGAGGATTTAGAAAGGGGGGTACATGAAATAAGGAACACTGAGCACTGTGGAAATTGAAAAGGAATTTATATAATCAGAATGCACATGTGTAGCTTAGTCAGTCTAGTTTTATTTATTTTTTCTTCTGATACTGGTAGCCTTATTTATCCCATTAAGTCTATAAATCCCAATGTGCAAAGAACAAACCAGGAATGTATGAACGAGTTATGCATGGATCTGGAAAACTTAACAGCCCTGTGTCACAGAGTAAGTATAATCAAATCACAGTACTTAAAAAATATATATGGACTGCCATGCTGACCCCACATTCCTGCAAAAACTATACCACTTCATCTAGGCTGGGCTTACCTAAGCCACATTTTCCGCAGATGAGAATGTCGTTTGCAGGTCCAGGAGTTTTGTCCAAGCAGATGTTGCATGCTGGCTCTTCCCCCGGAACACCAGCTAGAAGCAGATGTTGAAAAAAGAGATCTCAGTCAATAATTAAATCATGTGACATCCTGTTAGGAAACCATTTTAATAATGCTTTAGGGACCTTATAATGACCTCTTCTGGCTCGGAAATGACCAATGGTTCATGTTCGCATGTGGAATGTTGTGGGGTAAGCAAGTGCCTCTGGAATATCAACCTCTTCAAAAACATTTCTTACTTATCAACTCTTTAGAGAAGCTATATCTCCCAAATAATGCCCCCCCCCCTCTCCAAATGAAAAAAAGCAACTATTCTCCAAATAAAGATCTGACTCGGGAATATTATTGTTGTGTCATCTGCATTCGAACAGCAACTCCACCACTGTCTTGCTACTGTACCCTAGGGTTAGAGTGGGTTCTGGGCTAGACCCATGCTCCTGATTCAATGGCTCTCATGTTTATCTACATTCCTTGCTCCTGATTCAATGGCTCTCATGTCTATCTCAGTTCCTTGCTCCTGATTCGATGGCTCTCATGTCTATCTTAGTTCCTTGCTCCTGATTCGATGGCTCTCATGTCTATCTCAGTTCCTTGCTCCTGATTCGATGAATGTCATGTCTATCTCAGTTCCTTGCTACTGATGACTTTCCTCCCTATTTTTGTGTTCGGCTTGCCCAATGAGCAGTTTACTCTTACAGTGTTTTGATTACATGAATTACACCCTTTCATTCAATCAATCAATCAATCAATCGGGACATTTGTTAAGCGTGCTACATATCCGTGAGGATCTCAAGGCGCTGGGGGAGGGGTGTTGCTGTTACTGATCGAAGAACCAGGTCTTGAGGAGTCTTCTGAAGGCCAGTAGGTCTTGGGTCTGCGGTAAGTTGGTTGGTGGGGGAGGTTGTTCCATGTCTTGCCGGCGAGATGGGAGAAGGATCTGCCGCAGGCGGTCGTTCTCTGGATGCGGGGTACTGTGGCGAGGGCGAGGTCGGCGGAGCGGAGCTTGCGGGTAGGGGCGTAGAAGCTCAGTCGTCTTTTGAGGTACGCTGGGCCGGCGTTGTGGAGGGCCTTGTGTGCATGGATGAGGAGCTTGAAGGTTATCCTCTTGTTGATGGGGAGCCAGTGTAGGTTTTTCAGGTGGGGTGTGATGTGGCTGCGGTGGGGGATGTTGAGGATCAGTCGTGCTGAGGCGTTCTGGATGCGTTGCAGTCGTCTCAGGAGCTTGGTTGATGTTCGTGCGTAGAGGGCGTTCCCGTAGTCCAGCCTGCTGGAGACGAGGGCCTGGGTGACTGTTCTTCTCATTTCGGTGGGGATCCACTTCAAGATCCTGCGGAGCATACGTTTTTGGCAGTGTGAGGGTCTTTGGTGAGGGAGATGATCAGCTGAGTGTCGTCGGCGTAGAAGATGATGTTGAGGTCGTGCTGTCGGGCGATGTGGGCGAGGGGTGCCATGTAGATGTTGAACAGCGTTGGGCTGGGGGAAGAGCCCTGGAGTATGCCGCAGATGATCTCGGTGGTGGTGGAGCGGAAGGGTGGGAGGCGGACGCGCAGAGTTCTGCCGGAGAGGAAGGATGTGGTCCAGTCCAGGGCCTTCTCTTGGATCCCGGCGTCGTGTAGACGTTTTCGTAGTGTGCGGTGGCAGACCGTGCCGAAGGCGGCTGACAGGTCCAGGAGGATGAGGGCCGCTGTTTCTCCGTTGTCGAGCAGGGTCCTGCTGTCGTCGGTGGCGGCGATGAGGGCAGTTTTGGTGCTGTGGTTGCTGAGGAAAGGGGACTGGGATGGGTCCAGGATGTTGTTGTCCTCGAGGTAGTGGGTCAGTTGTTTGTTGACGATTTTCTCAGTGACCTTCGCCGGGAACGTGAGCAGGGAGATGGGACGGAAGTTCTTGAGGTCCTTGGGGTCCGCCTTGGGCTTCTTGAGTAAGGCGTTGATCTCGGCGTGCTTCCAGCTCTCCTGGCAGGTTGCTGTCTCGAAGGAGATGTTGATAGTTTTCCGGAGATGGGTGCGATGATTGTGCTGGCTTTTTTGTAGATGTGGTGTGGGCATTGGTCAGACGGGGATCCAGTGTGGACGGAGTTCATGATTTTGATGGTGTCATCGTCGTTGACATTGGACCATGCGATCAGGCGGCTGGTGGACGCGGGGGTGCAGGTCTCGGTGGTCGGCGGGGTGGTCGTGGCGTTGAAATGGTCGTTGATGTCTGCGATCTTGCGGTGGAAGTAGGTGGCCAGTGAGTCGCACAGGTCCTGCGAAGGGGGGATGTCGTTGGTGTTGGAGAGTTCCTTCATGATGCTCAAGAGCTCTTTGCTGTTATGGGCGTTGTTATCCAGGCCGTCCTTGAATGCGGTCCTCTTGGCGGTTCTGATGAGTTGGTGTCTGCGCGTGGCGTTCTTGAGGGCCATGTAGTTGTCTGGTGATCAGTCACGGAGCCAGTTCTTCTCCAGTTTCCGGCATGCATGCTTGGAGGCCTGGAGGTCTTCAGTGAACCAGGTGGCTTTCTTGCTGGTGTGTCTTGAGCGTGGCGAGAGTGTTGGCGCAGTCGTAGATCCACTATCGGAGGTTGAAGGCGGCGGTGTCGGGTTTGGTGGGGTCGGCTGGTGCGCTTTGGGCGAGGGTGGTAGCTAGCTGTTCTTCGGTGACTTTGCCCCAGAAACGACGAGGCATCTTTTGGGTGCGGTGGTGTGTGGTGGGATTCCTGAAGGTAAAATGGACACAGTGGTGGTCGGTCCAGTGGGGTTCGGTGGTGTGGTTAAAGAAGACGTGGGGACTTGCGGAGAAGATGGGGTCTAGTGTGTGACCGGTGGCGTGGGTGGGTGTTGTCACAAGCTGTCTGAGTCCGAGGTTGGCTAGGTTGTCGTTCAGGGTAGTGGAGTTGACGTTGTTGTTGTTCTCAAGGTGGAAGTTCAGGTCCCCGCGGAGGATGTAGTCTGTGGAGGCAAGGGCGTGGATGCTGATGAGGTCGGCGATGGAGTCGCTGAACTGTGGTCTGGGTCCAGGGGGTCTGTAGGTTAGGGTTCCTCTGAGGGTGGTGTAGGGGTCGGTGTGAATCTGGAAGTGCAGGTGTTAGGCGCTGCTGAGGGTGTCATCGGTGCTGGTCAAGACGCTGAGGGTGTTCTTGTGGACGATGGCAATTCCACCTCCTGTTCCGTTGGTGCGGTCTCTGCGGGCGATCTTATAGCCTTCCGGAATGGCTATGGCGATGTCAGGTGCTGAGGCGGGGTTCAGCCAGGTTTCCGTCAGGAAGGCGACGTCTGGGGCTGTTGAGTCAAGGAGGTCCCAGATTTCGACGGCGTGTTTGCGGGCAGAAAGAGTGTTGAGGAGGATGCACCTTAGGTGGTTGGGTTCGTTGGTTGGTGGTTCTGCGGGACAAATGCTGGAGAAGCTGCAGTTTCGGCACGTGAAGGGCCCTTGGGTGCGCTTCGGGGTGGCCCGGTAGCAGGTGTGTTTTCATCCGGGGTTGAGTGCATGGAGTGTGCTGGCGTTGTAGTGCAGTCGGGTGTCGTGGTATCTTCGGGGTCCAGAGGTTCTGGCACTGGGCACGGTCCAGGCACGGAAGGGCGCAGACGGGCTTGCCTTAGGCGCGCCTTTGGCGCGGCCTCCATAAGAGGTGGAGGTGGGAGGGGCAGCTGGGTGGGGGGCTATGGACGAATGGGAGCGGGGGGCGGGCCGCAGGGGATGCAACGGCGGGAAGCTGAGGGGGCACGGGGAGGAAAAAGTCACAGCAGGGAGCACGAAGTGACAAAAATGACAAAAACAGGGCAGAGCACAAAACAAGAATAGAACAGAGCACTTGAACAATAGCAGAAAAAGGCACAGTTAAGGAAAAAAACGGGCGGACCAAGGCCTACCAGGTGGGCCTCGAACTCGGCAGGAGATGGGGGTGCACGGGCGCACTCAGGTGGAGCTACGCGGTGTGGGGAGCGACCTGCCTGGAGTCAGGGTCAAGGGTCGTTTCATTGGTGTGCCTCTTGACCTTGGAGAGTCATGCGCCCCATTAACTATAGTGCACTTGGCTTGAGCAATGCTCTCAAGTTCACCTCGTTAATCAGTGAGCAGCTTATGGATTCCAAGTTTTTTCTTTGCATTATGGCACTCTTAGTTCTTTACGTATACAGTGATGAAGTTCACTCAGAGTACCAGAATGCAAAGCAATGCCTGGGCTGTATATGCTTCTCCCATGGAAGCAGAAAACCAGACTGCTACATTTAAGAATTTGCACTACTCACACTCTTGTAGGGTTAGTCAGAAAACATTCTCTCATTTTGTTGTGTGCAATTTTATATAGCGCGAACTTGAACCAAAGGTAGTAGAGTGCTTTACATGAGCACCAGTTACGTTACACAAGGACACATTAATTTTTGGTAGGCGCTGGGAGATTAAGTGATTTGCCCAGAATCCCAGGATGTCGCATGCAACAATAGCCAGCTCTGTTAAGCTAACATCACTTTACAGGCTCAGAATGTTTAACCTGTATTTACAATGTTAAAAGAGAAACTACAATTGCCAAGGTACTCCTGGCTTCAAAGTCAGCACGGGCTGATGGGGCTACACATGGCATGGAGTGGGGCGATTACGGATTTTATCTTTGCAGGTACATCGTGCTCCAGACCTTGCTTTTATTTAACAGACTAATGCATTGTGGTACTTGTAGTCTTGGCTAAATTCATTACACCAAATGAACTTAAACTGCAGATTCCGGTGGTTTGTAAGAGGAAAGGCCAGGAGGGGAAAAAGATAACTTTGAGGGCCTTAGTTTGACCAAATCTAGCTTTGAAGCCACATAGAAGGTTTGGGTGGAAGCTTCTCTGTGCATACGATCAATAATATCAGTCATGGAGTCCTTATTGATGGGTGATGACAGTGCCTCGAAGTGATGAGCTTTCATCTACTTTCTGGAGCAGGAGAGAGAAGGAGCGAGTTGAGATGTCCCTCCACATCACGGGTTGGTAGCTTGAGATGGTGCGGCACGTCTTCTCTTGCACCTCTTGATTGCCAATCTGGGGATGCCAAGGCTTTGTGTGCGTGTTGGCCATCTAATGTGATGGTGGTTTTGGCCGAGCAGGGTGACCTTAGCAGAGGAACCCTAGGGTCATCCCACTTATAGCCTGGTTAACAGGTGAGGAATACACAGGCCACTCAGAGCGGGGAGGGGAGAGGAGAATGTAGGAGTGGATTGTGGAACAAAAGTAGTGGGTTACCACTCTAGCCCTCTGAAATCCGATGTCGCCCACCTCCCTATGATCGCAGTATGGACCTCTGTACGTCATGATGACTCAAAACGTGCATTATCCTTCTGCATGAACACGTATGCGTCAATAACTTTACCGTCACACATGGCTGAGCCATCTCTAGCAGTGGTGCAGGTAATCTGTCACGGGCCCCTTTGCAAGGAAGGATATGGACCTCATGGCCGCCGTCTGAACCGGACGCAATAATTTGCGTCCAGTGGGCCACCCCAGCCTCAGGGTCCTGGTGCTACTGCACCTGCTACAGCGGTGGTAGATAGGTCCCTGATAGCTAGATCTTCATAGGATCAGCCCTGTTTACAGCTTCTGTATGCAGGTCAATTATGGCCTAGAATCAGTGTCATTATGGGTAAAAGCGCCTCATCTGTGACCTTAAGGATAGACATCCAAAATAAGGAGGAAAGTCCTCTGAAAAGCAGGGTGGATTCGCCCAAGCTGAAATTCTCCACTATTTGCAGATTAGGCTCATTGTGGTCACTGTGTACGGGCACATCAATGGCAAACGTTTAAACAGCGTAGAATTATAGGTATTTGTTACGTTTTTGATATCGGAGGATCTAGCACCAAGAAGAAGAACGGCGCTTCAGAGAAGACAGAACTACATTATTGCAGCAGGAGCGTCTCAAATGGAATGAACTAGAACAGCAGAATGCAATACCGACTCACAGACACCAGGACTTGACGGGCAAATAGGCAGCAAAGTATTCACAAAACACTGGACCATGAGAGTTTTGCATTACACACTTTTACATTACCACAACTATAGAAATGGGAAATCGAAGTGATTTGCATAAACTCACACTTTTCTTTTCAAATTTCGAAGGTAAATTTCGGGCTTCGACTACGTCTTGAGGTCAGGAACTTCGCCACTATACGTGACCCTCCCTAAACACCGACGCCCCACCGCGCGCAGGGCACACGCCGTGCCCAAGAGTCCAACCAAACGGATTTCGCCTCCCACAAACGGGCGCCCAGAGCCTCCAAGAAGGCGCACCTGACAGAGAAGGCAAGCACCACACGCAGCCGTCCAAAAATAACACTTCATATTTCAGCCTCTCCTTTCTGGGCTAAAGTGCGTGTTCTTGGAGTTCTCGCGCCTTGGGAACGACATCTGCTTCTTGGCGCAGCCGGCAGCGCCGCGCGCCAACAGCATCATAACCAGTGCATTCCGGGCCTTGGCGCCAAGCGTTCGAAAACACATCTGTCCGGTCAACGCCTGGCCGCGCGCCACCGAGAGCGCAGTGAAAAGGACACGTCACGCCTCGCGGAAGCACTCGGCGGAGCGCGAGACGTGACGGTTGGTCCTAGACCTGGGCCGGTGCCGCGAGGAGGCGGACACTGGGCGCTTTGTAGACGCAGCGCATCCAGAGCGCAATGCTAAAGATCCACACTCTCCGTGGGCAGTGATTAACGTTTTTAATAACTTTTCGTATGAAGGGATAGTTTCTAGGTCACATTATTAGTTGTATTGACTTTAAAATCTATCACAAATATGTAAAGAAAATACATTAGTGAGGCAGAAATATCTGGTAAAACATGGGCACTCAAACTTTCCAATCTCCTGCATAATTCAATCATACAGTCCAGACTTTTTTTTTAGACCTGGCCTAGAGACAGCTTTAGAGAACTTCAATGCCTCAAGTTATATCTGTGTGTGTGTGTATATATATATATATATATATATATATATATATATATATATATACACACACACACACATACATATGCATACGTGTGTATATATATATATATATATATATATACACACACACACATTATATATATATATATATATATATATATATATATATATATATATATATATATATATATATATATATATATATATTAATCACAGTTACAGTTACAGTTTTTTTCAGAGGAAATGCCTGTTTTGTTTTCTAATATCTTTGGCACTGTTTGACGAATCTTCACAAACCTCTCCAAAAAGGTGAGTTTTTTTGCCTTGTTTCTTCATGGAGAGTTTTGAGGTGATCTCTCAATCGGGGGCCAAGAAAAAGAAGGGTAAAAACACTCAAAATCACCATGCAATTTCAAGAGACTTTTTTGAAAAGGGCTGCAGCCCAAACGGCTGAACGGATTTCCACCAAATTTGGCGGGAAGCCATATCTTGGTCCATAAAGAGTGCTTTTGTGATTTGGTGTAAATCTGTTCAGTAGTTTAGCAGAAATTAAGGTACACACATATATGTATGTCTAGATGGTTAGGTTCTAGGGAATTTCACCTTCAAAAAAATAAAGCATTCTAATTGGCAGAGGTTTTTTTTCCCCTTGGGCCATCTCGGTCCTCCAGGAGTTAGGTTCCCGGGGGAGCAAGCACTCCGATTGGCTGGCAACAATATGAACAAAAATGTTGTGGTGGACAACACAGGACTCAGAGACTTGGTACGCTGTCCTGAAAAGTAAAAGAAATAAAAAAAGATGTTAGGGAGCAGATAGGGATATCATGCCACCGCCACCTCAGCCTTTATGGGGAGGGTGGCCCGAGAGGGACCCGCCCCGGGCGCCAAATGTATTGGGGGTTTTCTGGCAATCCTGCAGTACTCCAATCAGATTGTGAAAAAAAGGAAGTCCGGGTCAATTTAAATCATTATTTGGGTTCATGAGCTTATTCCAGCCCTGGGGGCCCCCACTCCCAAGTTGCCTTCAGTGTAAAAGAAAGGGGAGATAGGGGCAGCTTCCACCCCCCCCAAGCCCTTGCAGGCCCTGGGGACCCCATTTCCTGGGCAGTATACATTTTCATCGATAGGGGGGCACACAGCCCCCACCCGACCCTCTACAGGTTGTCCTTATCCACCAGGGCCAGCTCTCTTCTTGTCTCCCAAGGAGCCCACCCGGGACACTGTTTTCCGGCCCGCAAGTGCAGAAAAAACTTGCCTGTTCCCACTAGGTAGGAGGAACAAAAATGCTTCCACCGGGTGGGAGCAGACATTTGTTTCCCTGTCTATGCTCCAGCCGTCAGGGAAACTCCGATTGCTCCCGCCTGGTGGGAGCATGCAAAAACAGCTGCTTCCGACAGGTGGGAGCAATGCCGGCTCTTGATACACCCAGGATGGATGCCTACAAGGAGCTGGCGGGGCCACAGGGTCCTACAGCTCACCAAAAGTGTATGTTGTTGGTGCCCCAGGTGGGCACTGGGGCACTCATATTAGGCGCAGGGAGATGGCTTGCGGAGTGGGTCTGCTGAGGTTCATGCCCCCCTTCCCAATAATTGTAAACAAGTATTGGCAAAGGCAACAGATCGCGTTAATGCCTGAGCTATTGGCCTTGTCAACGTGAATGTCTTTTAGTCATGTTGTCTAGCACCACACCTGTTGCTCAGCATAGATTAAAGTTAACGAAAGCCCAGAATCACAGGTTGTTCATCGGACAACAAGTCTCTTTGCTCCCCATGTTGAGTTTACTGTCCTGCCCCTCCTAGAAGAAAAACCGCTATGACGTGGCCTGCACTGGCTTTGGACAGTGAATAGTGCCATCATTGAAGATCGGGACCACAGCTCCCACAAGGTTTAGCATCATTAGCTGATTGGCCCATCTGGGGGCGTGCATTTCGCCGTTCATTAATGGAAGTCAGGTTCCGAGTGCACGCATCTATTCCTCTCGCAGCCTCTGAAGAAGAAATAGTCATTTTGAAACGCGTCAGGCTATGCGCAAGGAGTAGCTGTCAAGGACTTTCTGCAGCCACTGGTACGTTTTACCCGAAAAGGCCTTGTGCCTAACGTTGGGCAGAGTGCAGCTCACTGCGTGGGCAGACTTTGGAGCATTATATATATATACAGTGCTTTAAATGGGCCGGTACTCACCGGTACTCAGTACTGGCACTTTTTAGTTTTTGCCCCTTGAGTCCAGGAACTTTTTCCTAGGTCAAGGAGAGTACCGGTACTCATGGGGGCTTGCCTAGACACACGTGATGCTCCTCAGTTTCGCGAGCCTTCACAGCACTTTTCACACGAGCCGCTTTTATTCTCCAATCCTGACCTGAGATCGCACAGGAGCGGCAGGACAGCAGCTCTTGTTACTGGGATACAGCAATCTTGCCGTGCTTCTCTGCAACTCTTCCAGCAGCGGTGAGGCGGCAGGGGGTTTTGTTTACCCTTTGATCCTGCACAGTAGGAGTTGAGAGTTCACCATAAAACGAATGGACGAGGGCATGGGGTGCATTCTTCAGGGCAGTACAGCTTTTTTTGCATGCCCTTGTTTTAATTTCTGTAAATAAGTGTTCATCAGCAATTTAAATTAGGCATTTTCCTTCAATGTAAATCCCTGCCATTACTGCCAATTTTATGATTACCTTCAAACAAAAAAAACACTTTAAAGGCAACACACATTTTTTTTGGTTTGGTGCATTTAAACCGCTTGTTTCATAAGGGAAACCACGTTTAACACAAATGCGCAAGGCAGCTCCATGGAATGCTTTAGACTTTCAGGCAGTTCTAGATTTTAGCTGGTAATGCGGTTGCATGCTGGGACTCGTAGTTCTCCTTTCTCATTATAAGTAAGGGTTTCAAAAAATGTGAGCATGCAAAGCTTTGTTGGCAAAATTCTGAGACGGTTTTAAGCATTCCCTTATTAATAAATGCTTTATAAATGATTATTAGGGCCATAACCATAGGACAGATACTTCCGAGTTTTTTACTTTGTATTTAGATTTCGTCCATAGAAAGTTTGAAAAGGTTGAAAACCTAGCCCCGCCCCTGGCTCCGCCCCTAGTCCCGCCCTACATTCAACCCCCCAGGCCACTGCTCCTTTTGGTGAGTACCTGCACTTATTTTTTTCCATTTAAAGCACTGTATATATATATATATATATATATATATATATATATATATATATATATATATATATATATATATATACATAGACATATATATATATATATATATATATATATATATATATATATATATATATATATATATATATATATGTATATATATATATATATTTTTGAACAAAGGGGGGCGGCACAACTGGATACTAAATTCAGCTTTTATTCACACAAACACTCCACCAACGCGTTTCAGCCTCACGGCTTTTCTCACGGTCAGTGAGTCCTTCCTTGCTTTTGGTTTAAATACTGCCCCATGTTAGCCATTAAGTGGCATTATGGGATATGTAGTTTTACAAGCAACATGTTGCACACATTTAAAAAAATTATTGAAATTAAACAAAGGACTAGTGTGCTGAAATTATCAGAGTATAGTACTCTAAGCATCATAAGTTATTTACACTTAGGGCTTTATATTTTACAGTCCATAATTTTAAGGATTTGGAACCAGCGGGGCAGCGAGCATAGGCAGGGACTCCAGCGTCCAGGAGCCCCTGCGCGCCCAACCTGCAACACCTGGGCTGCTCTCCCCGCTGGCCACGCCCCCCGCCGACGGAGTGAAAAGCGGGCTTCACTCTCGCCCCTGTGGGACCCTTTGAAGCAGTTTGTTTGCCTGTATTTGGACTTTGGAGGAGCGCGGTACCTCTGCTTGCCTTAGCAGAATGGACCCCCGTCACCACTCCCTTCACAACTCGCCGGACCCGCTTCGCGGGTCCCGCAGCGCGTCATCTGTTCCTGGAGGCTGCTGGCTGCTGTGGGACTATCAGGAGGAGCGCGGGGAAAGGCGAGTGAACCAGCGGGGCTGCGAGCATAGGCAGGGACTCCAGCGTCCAGGAGCCCCTGCGCGCCCAACCTGCAACACCTGGGCTGCTCTCCCCGCTGGCCACGCCCCCCGCCGACGGAGTGAAAAGCGGGCTTCACTCTCGCCCCTGTGGGACCCTTTGAAGCAGTTTGTTTGCCTGTATTTGGACTTTGGAGGAGCGCGGTACCTCTGCTTGCCTTAGCAGAACGGACCCCCGTCACCACTCCCTTCACAACTCGCCGGACCCGCTTTGCGGGTCCCGCAGCGCGTCATCTGTTCCTGGAGGCTGCTGGCTGCTGTGGGACTATCAGGAGGAGCGCGGGGAAAGGCGAGTGAACCAGCGGGGCTGCGAGCATAGGCAGGGACTCCAGCGTCCAGGAGCCCCTGCGCGCCCAACCTGCAACACCTGGGCTGCTCTCCCCGCTGGCCACGCCCCCCTCCGACGGAGTGAAAAGCGGGCTTCACTCTCGCCCCTGTGGGACCCTTTGAAGCAGTTTGTTTGCCTGTATTTGGACTTTGGAGGAGCGCGGTACCTCTGCTTGCCTTAGTAGAACGGACCCCCGTCACCACTTTGGGTACTATACCCCAAAAATCCTTAAAATTATGGACTGTAAAATATAAAGCCCTAAGTGTAAATAACTTATGATGCTTAGAGTACTATACTCTGATAATTTCAGCACACTAGTCCTTTGTTTAATTTCAATAATTTTTTTAAATGTGTGCAACATGTTGCTTGTAAAACTACATATCCCATAATGCCACTTAATGGCTAACATGGGGCAGTATTTAAACCAAAAGCAAGAAAGGACTCACTGACCGTGAGAAAAGCCGTGAGGCTGAAACGCGTTGGTGGAGTGTTTGTGTGAATAAAAGCTGAATTTAGTATCCAGTTGTGCCGCCCCCCTTTGTTCAAAATTAATTCTGGGGCTTGGATCCAGCTCTTGGGTAGTGCACACGCTGTCGAGCGCTCTCAGGCTTTGAAGGATCACTTTGGATTAATATATATATATATATATATATATATATATATATATAGAGAGAGAGAGAGAGAGAGAGAGAGAGAGAGAGAGAGAGAGAGAGAGAGAGAGAGAGAGGGAGAGAGAGAGAGAGAGAGTGAGAGGCATCACCCTTTCACTTTGAAAATAAATCACTTATATTTGGCAAATTCAGAGCCCATGGTCCTGTTTGTGTGTGAAAGCACGAGGATATCGCCAGTGGATAAATATATATATATATATATATTTTATAATATTTTATTTATTTATTTATTTATATATTTATTATTATTAGTTTCATGAATAAAGGAGCATCAGGGGCAGCTCATTTATTACCCACTACTCCTTGAAGGAGCCCCCATAATGCCCTGTGAGGACTCTTTAAAATAATTTATTTTTAAGCTTGGTGATGTTCCTGAAAGGGACAGATGCACCACCAAACATTTTTTAATGTTGTAAAGGGACTGAGGGAGTGCAGCAGCCACCAAGCAATATTAAAAAAGGGGGGGGGGGAAACAGTTAATCATTGAAGCTATGACCCCAGGAGAACTTACCATATTTCAAAAATAGTCCTATCTGGAGCTCTATGCTCTTCAGCTGAAGTGTAAGGCCCTCTTGTGGGTGTTTTTATGATTGCTTTTTGTGGGCTGAAAAATGTTAAAAGAAAGAATCAAAGACATGTTCGTTTTATTTTTTATATTTTTTAAAACATGTCTGACACCTTCTTTAAACATTTTTTAGCCCACAAAATGCAATAATAAAAACTATGTTTATTTATTTATTTATTTATTATTTAATAAAAGTTTTGTATAGCGCTAGCTGGACCCAAGGGTATTAGAGCGCTTCACAGCAGGTACAACAATGTGCCTTGACGGCGATGGAAGGTTGATAACTTGAGAACTTAAGGGCATTGCAAATAGCGTAATCATACAGATCGCAAGGTGTACAAGAGTGAGGGGTACTAAGATCATCGTCATAGAGTTCAGGTGGCCTCAAGGAAGAGGGCTTTGAGTAAAGTCTTGAATTTCGGGAAATGGGAGGTCATTCTGATGTGGGGAGGGATGGAGTTCCATATGCTGGGTGCATTGCCCGCAAAGGATTTACTAATAGTTTTGCGTTTCCGCGATTTCGAAGGAATGAGAAGAAGCGTGTTGGAGCTTTTGAGGTTCCTAGATTGGCCAGCCCTTTTGAGTTTCGCGGCCAGGTATTCTGGTTTGCCGGTGTGGAGGGCTTTGTGTGTAAGACATGCTGTTCGAAAGTTGGCTCGTTGTTCAATAGGGAGCCATTTCAGATCCTTGAGCGCGGGTGAAATGTGGTTGAATTTCTTGGTTCCTGTGACCATTCTAGCCGCGGCATTGAGGGTGGTTTTCAGGGGGCCTAGGTGTGATTTGGCTGAGCCGGTCAGGGCTGCGATTCCATAGTCAATTCTGGAAAGCACCAGTGCTTGAGTGGCCTGTTGAAGGTCCTTTGGAGGCAGGAAGGGTTTTATTTTGTAGAGAAGTTTCAAATTGAGGAAAACGCTTTTGGCGGAGTTCGCGATGGGTTTTTTCATGTCTAATTTGGGGTCAAAAGAAAGACTCACAGACATACTGATTGTTTTTTTAAATAAAACTTTATTAAACCTTTTTATAATAATCACTATTATTAAACATTGCATTGTGTGAATTGCCGAAATATATATTTGATTGCAAACTTTGGTGGTTTTTGGAGAAAGAGGATAGATCTGCCTAATATGCCAATAGGCCCACTTTTTATATTTTAGTAGTGTGACTCTTTTACAAAGTCAGTATGTCTGCCTGAGTGCGGGCAGGACCTGCAAGACCAACTGCACGCTGTGCATTAGAAGGCCTTGTGAGGGGTGCGGCAGGCTTCTCAAAAGGGGTTGGCTGCAGCGCCTGGCCACAGGCCAGGCGGGCAACCCCACGCAAGCATGCCCCACACCCTGTCTCTCGCCATGCAGTGCTAATTACCCAACATATTACATGACCAACAACATGATCTAAGACATCACTGATAACATGACTGCAACATCTGAAAAGATATAATTGATGACAAGACTGTGCATGGCGGGGGCACGAATTATAGTTATTTTAGGCATGTAATTTCACTGAAACTTGCACTGAACTATAATGTTACTTTAATCTTTGTTTTTTCAGTGAATTTCCTAAGGGTTTTTTTATGTAAAGTAAGATATAATTACAATTCCTTACTATGACATCACTTTAACTTTTGTTTTTTCAGTCAATATATACATCTATGGCTTCAGCCCACTCTCTTCATCCATTGGTCTCTTCAAGAACCCTTGATAATTTAGTTCCGCCCTTTCCTACATTATAGGGCAATTAATTAATTTACTCTTTGCTTTATATGACAGAGCAAACATTAGTGCACTTCGCAAGAGAACACAGAATGAACATAAACAGAGACGATAGTTTCAAAGTAGACGGGGCAAAATCAATAAAGCCGTACACTGCACTGTCCGCAGTGTGCCTGAAATAAGACGATTTTGTAGACCTGGTGGGAGGGAGATCCAAATCCTCGTGGCACTGCGAGAGAAGGCCAGTTTCAAAGAGTGTTCTTGTCTGAATGTTGGAGGTGCCCAAAGAAGGGGGTACCAGAGAGACTAAGCTTTTCAGCCACATAGGAGCGTTAAGAGATGTGCAGTGGTTAGCCAAGGCCTCCATGCCGTCTTAAATTGAGTAAATTGTCAGCTCAATTCGGCCACTCCGACTACCCCTCTGGCAAGTTCTCTGGTTGCGGAGTGAGGGATCCAGGGAATGTATGAAAGGATGCTTTCATTTTTAGTTTGAGTATTGTGCTACTGGTAACCCCTGAACAGCAGCAACCAGCCAACAGAGGTGGTTTGAATGAATAACCAATTTTATACATAAGGCACTCAGTTTTCAGCCTTTACTGATTTTCAAAGATAAATGCAGACAGAAAACAGTGTTCCCCTGAATGTGTTTATTTTTTAAAACAGAAAATTACAGAAAATGTGTCTTCTTTTCCATGACTCATCACGTGGTCCCTCAAGACTTCAGGTCATTACCTGTGCAGATTGGCAGCATAGATAGTTATAAAGAAGTATGAAATACTCTTAAATAACTATACAAGTGCCCTTGCGTATACTATAATGTTCATTTTTTCATATGAATGTTTTGTTATATTATATTTTGCTCATTATAGCGCTAAATCTCGACACGGTTCAAAAGTAGGAGTATGCATTATGTGGAAATATATTTGGTACAACGTCATTTATTGATTAAACACAAAATACATATGGAACTATACTAACAATATTGGCAAAAAACCATGGATAAATGTAGATGTAAATATCCAAAATATAAATAACATAAAACCAAGAGTCCCATTTATAAAGAGCAACTGTTACCAAGAAGGACTTGGTGCCATTACCAAGGCTGTGAGTGAGGAACAAACAGAAAAAACTAGAGTAATTGTTACAGACTGAGCAACCAAACCGTACGATTCTTCCTAAAAATGGACTCTGGCAACATGTGCCGCAAGTCCAGTGGAGCAGCATTCCAATGGTTGGATATCAGGAAGGAAAAAGAACAACTGCCAATTGGGGAGTGCTTGAAGGGCGGAGTGCAGATTAAGATAGAATTTGCAGACCTCAAGGAGCGACGAGAGATAGCAAGCTGAATGAGCTTTTGAATGCAGGTGTGGCCTTTATAAGAGTCTTAAAGGCCTTAAAGAGGGCTTTGAAAATGGACCTCCTGAATGTAGGAAGCCAACAAAGCGCCTTCAGATGGACGGAGACAGAGTGGATTGACAAAGAGATGAGCAGCAGAATTTTAAAGAAGTTGAAGCTGATGCAACAAGTACCCTTGAAGTTCAAGGTATATGGAGTTGCCATAATCTTGCCTAGATGTGATTAAAGCATAAACAATGGCCTTTCAAGTGAAAAGCGGGAGAAGAAGGAGAACTTTCATAAGGATTGTAAAGAAAAACACGTGGCACTACTGAGGACACTTGGGAAGCAAAAGAAACATTTTGATCAAATCTGAAACTTAGATTGCTGACGGAGACTGGAGGTAAGGGGGCTGACCCAGGTCTGCCGGACGCCATAGTTACGACCAAAGACAAGGTTGCTTGCCAAACAGAAGGCTCTTGTTCCCATTGCTGTTCAGCTTAAGACAACTGACACTCATTCATTTAGTCACAGGTGACTCGCAAGCACGAAAGTTACTGTCAGAGATCGATACATGGTTGGTGTCACCAGCATTAATTAGCATATTGAAACCATATGAGCCAGCTAGTAAGGCTAGAGGAGCCATGCAGATGTTGAATACAACAAGGATTAAAGAGGAGCCCTTGGGAACACCCTGGAGACAAATGGAAGTGGAATTGAACAGGGGTAAGGTAACCGATTAAGACCTGTAGGTTAAGTAGGAGTAAGGCCCATTCAAACTGGATTTACAGAAACCTAGACTGAAAAGGCAGTTTAAGACACATTGTGAGAGACCTTGTTGAAGGCTGTCGATAGATCTAAGGCAGTCCAGCTACCTTGATTAAGGGTGGCTCAAAGATCTTTCCTGACTGTCAACAAGGCTATTTCTGTATTATGTTGAAAGTGAAAGCCCGACTGGGTGCTGTCAAGAAGAGCATTCGATACAAGATAAAGTGATAGTTGTGCATAGACATGTTTGTCTAGGATTTTAGCATGTAACGGAATAAGGGATATAGCACAGAATTACTCCATATGCTGAGATCAGGGACCTCTGACCCTGGTTCAGGCCGGCCGCTCCACGCACCGCACAGCTCCCTGTAGGTGCGCCCAGCCTGCCTCCTGCTGCCTGGTATCTATTGTATTCATTGCTGTACTGTATTTTGTGCCCTGTGACTCCGTTTATTGACTGTGTTTGTGACCACTGATCCTCCTGATTTTGTTTTTGTCTTCCGCCGCCCGTTCTCGGGACCGTTTCTCCCGCCCTTAGCTCCCTCCTCGCTCCCCGCCGCTGCTCCCCTGCGACCCGCCGCTTTTTCTCTTCTGGACCCCTCTCTCCCCCTCCCATTCGCCGCCCTGCTCCCGCCTCACAGCTGCTCCTCCCTCCCTCCATCTGCGCCCGTTCGCACCTGGACCGCGCCCTTCGCCAGGAACCTTGACCCTCGACGTTGCCAACCCACATGACGGACTTACGATGCCGCCACCCTCCACGCACTCAATGCTGGCCGGAGCCCCGCCTGCTACAAAGCCACCCCAAAATGCACCCACGGACCCTTCACCTGCCAAGCCTGCAAATTCACCTGCCTCCGAACCCGCACCCCACCCGCCAAGCCAGGCACCAGCAACAATCACCTCAAGTGCATCCTGCTCAACACCCGCTCCGTCCACAGGCACGCCGTTGAACTCTGGAACCTCCTCGACACAACATCACCAGACGTCGCCTTCCTCACAGAAACCTGGATGAACGCCTCCTCAGCCCCCGACATCGCCATAGCCATCCCAGATGGCCACAAGATCACCCGGAGGGACCCCGTCAACCAAACCGGAGGAGGCATCGCCATCGTTCACAGAAACACCATCCGAATCACGACTAACTCCGACGACACCCTCACCGCCGCCGAGCACCTTCACTTCCAGATACACACCGACCCCAAGACCACCCTCAGAGGCCCTCTCATCTACAGACCCCCGGGACCACGCACACAATTCAGCGAAGCCATCGCAGACTTCGTCAGCCCGCACGCCCTAATCTCCTCAGACTACATCCTCCTAGGGGACCTCAACTTCCACCTGGAGAACAACAATAACAGCAACACCTCCGCCCTGCTGGACAACCTCGCCAACCTCGGACTCAAGCAACTGGTGAACACCCCCACCCACTACGCCGGCCACACGCTTGACCCCATCTTCTCCTCCAGCAAGCACATCTCCTTCAGCAACTCTACCGGACCACACTGGACAGATCACAGCTGCGTCCACTTCAACTTCAGAAGAACCACGACCCACCACCACCCGCAACAGGTTCCCCGCAGAAGCTGGAGCAAGATCACCGCCGACCAGCTCACCATCTCCCTCAGCGAGAACCATCCCACCAACACGACGGAACCCAACGAAGCAGCCCGCAACCTCACACAGTGGCTCACCAACTGTGCCGACAACCTTGCACCACTGAAGAACCCTCCCAGCAGACCCGGCAGCAAGAAAGCCTCGTGGTTCACTAACGACCTCAAAAGCTCCAAGGAAACCTGCCACGGCCCACATTTGCATAATGCCTTCCCTCAAATCACTGCTTCAGCGTATGTTTACATAAAGAGGGGGGGGGGGATATGCACGGATCGGTTTACAATCGTGAAGCACCCCTGAAAACATGTGAGGCCACTTCTGCACAGACCCCCTGCCCCGCTCAGTATGCCTACATTAATGGGAGGCCCAGCGAGAGGAAAGGGGTGACCCCTTTACCTGTTGCTGCTATACAGGAGGTAATGAGCGCCCATCTCCCTCCAGAAAGGCCACTCAGACACCCACTGGGCCGCTGGCGGTATAGTCGAACAACAGAGACACCGCCCAAATCGGCCCCCAGGCTGCTCAAAAGCAGCCCTCAGCTGGAACTCGGACCCCGGCCCCTCGGGCATTGCCCTAATGTACCCGTTACCAATCCGACGCTGGACCCCTGTCCACACCACATCTTCAACAAAGCTGACTCCATCATCGCACCCCAACTCCGGGACATCATTAACAGCTCCTTCGCATCCGCCACCTTCCGGGAGAGCTGGAAACATGCCGAGCTCAGCGCCCTCCTGAAGAAACCCACCGCAGACCCCACGGACCTCAAGAACTTCCGCCCCATCTCGCTCCTCCCTTTTCCTGCCAAAGTCATCGAGAAGACCGTCAACAAACAACTTTCCGCCTTCCTCAGACAAACGGATCCCTCGACCCCTCGCAGTCCGGTTTCCGAGCAAACCACAGCACCGAGACCGCCCTCATCGCAGCTACCGACGACATCAGGTCCCTGCTCGACAACGGGGAAACAGCTGCCCTCATCCTCCTGGACCTCTCAGCACCCTTCGACACCGTATGCCACTGCACCCTGATACAGCGCCATTCAGCAACACCGGAATCCAAGGAACGGCCTTGGAGTGGATCATCTCGTTCCTCGCCGGAAGAACCCAGAGAGTCCGCCTCCCCCGTTCCGATCCGCGACCACCGAAGTAATCTGCGGCATTCCACAAGGATCGTTGCTCAGCCCCACCCTCTTCAACGTCTACATGAGCCCCCTCGCAGCCATCGCACACCAACACAGCCTAAACATTATCTCCTACGCCGACGACACCCAGCTGATCCTCTCCCTCACCAATGACCCCGCGACCGCCAGAACCAGCCTCCAGGAAGGAATGAAAGACGTCACGGAATGGATGAAGCTCAGCCGTCTGAAACTGAACTCAGACAAGACGGAAGTCCTCATCCTGGGACCATCCCCCTCTGCCTGGGATGACTGCCAGTGGCTCCCTGCCCTGGGCACTGCCCCCAAGCCAACGGACCATGCACGCAACCTGGGCTTCATCCTGGACTCCTCCCTCACGATGCCCAAGCAAGTCAACGCCGTCTCGTCATCCTGTTTTAACACCCTGCGCATGCTCCGAAAGATCTTTCGGTGGATCCCCACCGAAACCAGGAAGACGGTCACCCAGGCCCTCGTCACCAGCCGACTGGACTACGGGAACACCCTCTACGCTGGAACCACAGCCAAACTCCAGAAAAGACTCCAGCGCATACAGAACGCTTCTGCACGACTCATCCTGGACATCCCCCGTCACAGCCACATCTCCGCCCATCTGAAAGACCTGCACTGGCTCCCCGTCAGCAAGAGGATCACGTTCAGACTCCTCACCCACGCACACAAAGCTCTCCACAACATGGGCCCCAAATACCTCAACAGATGCCTCACACTCTACACACCCACCCGCCAGCTCCGATCCGCCAGCCTCGCCCTCGCCACCGTCCCACGAGTTCGCAAAGCCACCGCCGGAGGAAGATCCTGCTCCTACCTGGCGGCCAAGACATGGAACTCCCTTCCCACCCACCTAAGGCTGACCCAGGACAATCTCTCCTTCAGGAAACAACTCAAGACCTGGCTGTTCGAGCAGCAGCGACTCCCCCCCCTCCCCCAGCGCCTTGAGACCCTAGCGGGTGAGTAGTGCGCTATACAAATCTGCTTGATTGATTGATTGATTAAGATCTAGAGAGGACGACTATTTGAGAAGCAGCACTATAGTGGCAAGTTTCCAAGCAGTAGGGACTGTGGAGGATGAGAGAGAAGCATAAATGATTTCAGCATAGTAAGAAGAGTGCACGGTGAGCATGTGTAGTGTTACAGCTGATTTGTACACTGGTTTGGTATCAGCATTATACTCGGGCCTCCATTTTCATTCAATTTTTTGGGATTGACACTTCGCTAAACTGAGGGATCCATGAACCAGGGCACCAAGGCGTCTTGCGCTGAGTGTGGTTGGCTTTAAGTGGGGCCGCGAGTGTAGGGCAGAGGTGATCCCACTCTATCCCACTCTTCAAGTGTGGTTCAGATTTCTCCCCATGAGAACATTTTAGAACTGGGGTCATTTTGTGCATTTTTGAGCTCCTTTTCTCTTAAATCTGCAACAAAACTATAGGCTCTGAAAGTGCACTCATAAATTAGACCAGTAAAGGGGTGGTTTGGGGAAAGGGAACTGCTGAGGAGGGAGGAATTGCACAGGTCATCTGATGAGAAAAGAAGGAAGGCATTGAGCTGCTGAAAGGAGATACAGTCAGCATTGCGGGAGTGCAGAGAAGGCAAGCAGCAAGAGAAAGTAGATACGAGAAAATAAGGATGCATTAAGGGAAAACCACAAGCAAACAAGAACAGTCAATGAGACGAAAAGGGTATGAGGAATGGAGACAAATGAGAAGAGAGATGGGGAATGAGCTGGTAGTAACTGCTGCTAGGAGAGATGAGGAAGAAAAGTGAAGAAACTACAGAGGAGAAGTTCTCACTTCCTGCTACAGCATTTGCCTGCACTAATGCACAGTGGGCTATCTAGCAACACCACTCATTCGGGACGGCCTAGACTGCCTGCATTTTACGCTGTTGTAGCACTGACACTGTGATTCCCAACAACCCCAGTTGAAACCAAAGTGCCCTGCCTCCCCTACAAGCCAGGCCCAGGATCTGGGCATTATTCAGCCGTCCACAGATGAATCGAGACACTTTGGAGATTATTTGGGATTACAATCAGTCAACAGCTCACTCAAGACCTTGAATCAGTGTGGAGCTCATTCAGTGATCGAGATGGTATTAATAAACCTCCTTAACCGCGGGGCAAATTTCGCCGCGGTGCAGGAGTTCTAAAGAGTGGGCGGGGCCGCGTCGGCCAACGGACGTTTGCAGCACTACTGAGGTAGTGCTCGCAACGGCCGTTGGTCGACGCGCGCATGCAACGGGTTAGCTCCTTCAGGCATGCAGAGATTCAGGAGCTCGCTCAATGTTAGGGTTATTCAGAAGTCCATCATGTATTCGCTAGTCGCTGGAGAAAGTCAGTAGTACTTTCAGGAGCTCAGTTACATTTGAGGCAGCCAAGGATTCCCTCAGGAGCTCACTCGAGCATAGAGACACAGGCAGGAGCTCATTCACAGTCAAAGATAGCCCGGAGCTCTTTCAGGCAATCACCAGGTGCTCACCCATGGGGCGATGGTGCTTATGGGTCAAAGTATATGTGGTTGCCCGGCCTGTGCTGGCATGATCAGGTGATATACAGTCAACTGCAGAGGGTACTTTTGTGGAGTAGACCAGTCGCCTTTCTCTTAAACCCTCTTTGATTAAATGACCGAGACTCATGACCTGAGCTGGCAATGACTGGTCATCACAACGCATCACTCAATTCCACCAGCAGGTTGCCAGTTGTGCGGGGCGTGGCCGGGTACAACAGCAGAGCAGACTTCTCCTGAGTGGAGTCAGCCTGCAAATCCTGACTTGAGGGCCACCTTATCACAGCTCAGGAGGACAGGGCTCAGGCAGGGAAGGTGGGCTGAGCTGGCGGGCATGGTGTGACATTGCCTCTGCAAAGGCAAGTTTTGGAAGACAGAAGATGGCACCTAAAGTGCGCTGTAATGAGGTGCGCTGCACATGGTCTGTGAGCTATGCTACCAAAGCTGAGGCAGTCAACCTACAATTAGTCCGTGAGAGAATAGGCAGAGTCCAGTGATGGGGCTCTTCCAATGATGGATACAGGGTCTGTCCAAAAGGGATGCAGGTCTGCCAACTCACACTGTGCCACCGCACAACACACTGCTTCATGCATCATCGCAATGCCACATGGTGAAGGTAGCACAGTTACAAGGTGAGCAGAAAACACTTGCACGCAGGGAGTTTCAAGCTAAGGTGTGAATGCTCTATGCAGCCGGGACAGCATAAATCACAGAATCGGTAATACTGAGATCTCTGCTGAAGGAATGAAATCCAATGGAGGTCTGGGATTGCAAAATCATGCCCTAGTGTCAGGATAACCACTTAGGATAGATTCAGAAACAAGGACTCCAAGTTGAGGAGTATGGGATAAATGAAAATATGTATATTATTGGGTGGTACATGTTGCCAACGTATACAGGATGTGGTGGCACAGTACTTACCAATATGGAGTGAAAAATGCACTAAGTTGTGGAGAGGAGAAGCCGTGCTGTTGCACTGTCCTGTACCCTGTTAAATGCGTGAATCGAGTGGCACAAGTCTCAAACGCAGGGACCTTATAGTTTCAGAACTGAACATCAATTCCCAGTATGATTTTAGACAAAGGTAGTTGAATCAAGGATTCATAAATGGACCATGTTAAGAGATATCTTAAGTTCAGGTCAGGCATGAGTAGCTTCTTCAATCCTGATTTCGTTTGTCTTTATTCAGATATTTGTAAAACTGAAAATATATAACAAAAAAAAAACTAAAAGAATGCGAAAGAGTACAGGGCATGATGGACTACTGCCATCTGACATGAGGGTAGATGGGGGGTGCCCTTGAAGGATGGAAGGTTCAAGGACTGTTCATGCAAGATGGGACACCAGTGTGGGAAAGGTGCCACAAAAGATGCCATTCCAAGTGCAGGCTTGTACAGCGTGTGACATGTATTTGTGCAACGTGTGATATATATGTGTACAACGTATGATGTGCTTTGGAGGCAATAAATGGAGGGGAGAGTGTACCGGTATGGCAATACACAGATGGATCAGTCTGGGAAAGCGGACTGTGAATCGGGAACAGATGAAAGGAGGTGGGAGGTTCCAGAACACCATTGGAACGCAAAGTAGTGAGGCTGAGCCAGCGAATTTGATTGACAGCTGCCCACAATACCGTGAGCCACCTTGCTGCTGCAGGTCTTTATCATTCGCCTATAGGTCACGCCCACCAACGTATTGCTCTAGGCGCTGACCTACGTCACTGCCATAAAAAAACCCTAAATATGTAATGTTTTAACATCCCCTGAATTTAGGGGTTGTTGAGATTAAATCTATACGTGCACAGGCCTGAGGATAGCGAACAGCAAAACATTTTAGACACAAGTAAGGTAAAAAAATTATTAGCATTCACAGCAAGTAATCTAATGCAGGTGGAGAAAGGAAACACTAAATAGGAGGTCAGTCGAGCCAACATGTCTTCCACTGGAATCCGGAACAGGTGAAATTACAAGGAAATGTTGATTGCATGATGATGAATTGATAACTGGACATTTTCAAACCATTAAGACGAGGGCAAAACCCAAACTGACCAGGTGAGTGTTGTAGTGGGAGGGTGGATCACCACACAAGAGTCTGGAGCCACTCCAGTAGGAGTGAAGTTTCTTATTTCATGTCAGGCCCTGAGGTTACAACCACAGCTCAATAACTGAATGGCTCCTGGCTATTGCATAGAGACCCTGCGATCCAACCACAACATGGGACGTGTGTGGCTTGATTCTCCATGGTTGTTCGGGACCATTGTCCAATTGCTGATAAACACACGTTCTTGAGAGGTGTGGCGCAGCAGCCAGAGCGGCTGACTCCCGCGCATGGGGCTCACAGTTCGATCCCCGGCGGCAGCTCAGCTCAGCACCATGTGACTCTGGGCAATAGCTCACTTAATCTCCCCAACTGCCTCCAGCGCCTTGAATCCTAAAGGGGTGATATGTCCACGCTTTACAAATATGGATTTTTATTTACGCCTTTCAGTATTGCACACAGTCAGAAGGGTATATTCCAGGAAAATCCAGTGAATGTTTGAATGAATTGGCTCCCTTGAACATGGCCTAGATATTTAAAAATCGGAACTCTTATTACCAGCGTGAAGTCTTTATACTCAAAATGGTGGTATGGCATCTTTGGTAGCTTCTTTTTGCTGTTACCAGATTATGCGTTTTAGTTTCACTTATATAGAGCTTGAGGCACGGAATCGCTACACCCTATTTAGGAAACAAAAGCTCTTTAGCCCTCATGATAAACGAGGCTGTACCCAAAAACTGCAGCTAAATATGGCTCAGTGAACCTATCCTCCAAACATCTCTCTCTCCAACCTTCTACATGGCTCCTATTGGCAACAGGTCAGACCTTTAGAGCTATTGGATTGCCAACCTCAAAAATGGCAGGGCAGCACTTGTCCTGTCCTATACCTTCACTGCACAAATCAGAGCATTCTGGGAGCTGTCCTATTGGATGCACCTACCTAATGGTCGAGCACATCAGGATATGGCATATGGCTAGCGAGGTCGACCTCGAAGCTGGGGAACCGGGTTCGAGTCTCAGCATGGACGCTCAATATCTTGTGATTCTGGGCAAATCACTAACAACATAAATGTGCCCATCTGTAACGCAACTCGCGCTCACGTAAAGCGCTCTGATACCTCTTCGGGTCGAACTGGCGCTATAAACTCCCAAAAAACCATAAAAACCAAAAATCTGTATAAGAAAATCTAGGACTGAGCCACTGGCCTGTGGACATGACTATGCCTGCCCTAAAAAGAAGGTTCTCGCTCCTAAACACTTCACCCGCAAGAAGGTAGGGAGGGGTCCCTCTGAAAGACCCCTTTCCACTTCAATAGCTCACCAGAGGCATTTCATATAAAACAAATGGGGCTGGAGTCTGCATTTGAACTTGCACAATATAGGCTGCACCCACAGCCTTTTTTTCTCAACCACTGCCTTAGAAGCTGGTTTATGACACGGCGCCCACCGCAAGAACTCACGGTGCGGGTGGACTGGTGGCTGTGATTTGTAGAAACTTGACCCCCTCGCGAGTGTGAGGTCAGCTGTGATAAAACGTGAATAATGTCCAAGCTGTGTTTTTATTGCAGTGTGTCCCAGAATAACACTTTACAGCAGGCCCATCAACTCCAGCACAGACCACAGAGAGGTTTGCCATTAAGTGTCACTTTCAATAAATCACCCCACAGAAGCAGGCTGCTGTATTTTAAAAGGCGCCCGTAAAACCCGGAATAAGCCACTGATTCAAAAACCACTTCACAAGTAAGCACTTTATGGCTGTCCTCGGCCTCAACCACAGCGCTGTGCAGTAGGTTCTAATCTTTCTGAAAATAATTAAAAGCATTGCGAAAGAATTAAAAACATTCCACAATTGTGGGCTCACACACAAAAAAGCAAAGTTGAGATCAGGTGACAAAGCTGCGGAGCGAGCCGAGAGAGGAAGCGCGTGGTAAAAGCAGCATGAAACAAAATCGAGAATTAAATACATACGAAAGGAAAGGACAACAGATGGACAGAAAAGAAACTAACGAGCACTAAAATAGAAGAAAAAAAAAATCAAAAACCAGAGCGGGCCTTAGGAATTCCAAGGCGACATGTAAACAGGCAGAATGTCAGAGTCTAGAGATAGTGCACGACTAAGTCGATTTCTACTGGGTGAACGAAAGAGAACATAATAAGGAAAGAAGTAAATATAAATAGGTGGTGCATCCAGTGGTCGAAGTGGGGAATAAAAAGTAGGGGAACTGTGGGCGGAGAATCAGAAGCCGGGAATAACGCGAGGATGGGATCAGTGGGCGCAGTGCTTTAAATGGGAAAAAATAAGTGCAGGTACTCTTGTATTGTATTGTATTGTATTGTATTGTATGTGGTTTTTGTATAGCGCATGCTGTCACCCTGCGGGTATCCTGGCGCTTACAATGAGCTACGAGTGTAGCAAGTGGGCGGGGCTAGGGGTGGGGCTAAGGACAATGTAGTGAAGCAGTCAACAAGATGAAGTAGTAGAATATGGTATTTATTCCAAACGTATAAGTGACAAACAGGTGAGAGCCAGGGAAGCGATGTCTTCCTCTCAACAGCTCAGCATACCACAGATGTTCCACATGGAACTCTTGAACACATTACACTCTATATTCTTACCTCGTGGTATTAAAGGAACATACAACATAACACATCCCTCCCCCATACAATAAAAAGAAGATTAAGCATAAGAAAAAGAAATAGTAAAGGAAATTAAAAAAAAACAACAGAGAGAAATCAACAATACTACACAGCGAAGTCTTTAAGCCATCTGGGCACAACTCTTGTTCTTTTATCAGGTAAAACATTGACCTTATCCTGAGTACCACGTGTGCCCAAACTTGTAGAGGTAGAGGCACTGGTGTTTGTCTGGACATCATAACTGCATTCCTCGCCCACTCCCCCCTCAATATGCAAGGGAAGGCTGGATTGCTTGGGCTCAAAAGAAATGGACGCAAAATCATTACCAAGTTCATACTGAACATGACTATTCTCAAAATGATCTTCTACCCAATCAAAATTGTTGATATTAGAATCTGAAAATACCTCTACACAATTCTGATCAGGGTTCGATGCAATATTTTTAAGATTCCACACCCTTCCATCATCTAATCTTACAGAATTCCTTAAAATTTCAGCAACTTTACATGGTGGTTCAAAGCGACTCACACCCTTAGGCACCTTAAAGGGCTTCTTAACCCTTACCCAATCTCCAACCTTGACGGAAACTTCTTTGGTGTTGTGATGAGAGTCATAAAACTCTTTGCTCTTGTCGTGACTGGACAGTAATTTATCTTTGACATCTACTGGAGACCAACATGCTATTTTCCCATCAAAAAGCCATCCAGGATTAAATTTACACCTTGCTGTTCTGCCTCCCATCATGGTGAACGGGGAGATGCCAGTGCTGTTCTGCACAGTAACCCTATATGACCAAACCGCTTTCTGTACTTGCACTTTCCAATCAAGTTTACTATGCACAGAGGCCTGAATGACACCTTTGATCACTCTGTTGAACCTTTCAACAGTGCCGTTCCCACTAGGGTTATAAAAAGCCGTAGTCTTGTGTTTGATACCACACCTGTCAAAATACTCCTTAGCCTGCTTGGACGTAAATTGGACACCATTGTCAGATAGCACACAAGCAGGCAAACCCTCCACAATGAATATTTTATCTAAGAATTTAAGTACTGTCTGAGTGTCAATCCTTTCTACAAATTTGACAATAGGCCACTTGGAAAAAAGGTCAATGGCAACTAACCCATATTCTTTAGAGTCCCCAATGGGTCCAATAATGTCAATAGCAATAGTGTCCCAAGGAAAGTCAGGAATTAAACCATCACTCATCTTAGGCTTAAATGTCCTAAGGGTCTTGTCAGCGGACATGCAACCCGCACACTTCTTAACAAACTCCTCTATTTCACTGTCAACTCCTGGCCACCAAAACATCCCTTTGACGATTGATTTGGTTCTCATAATTCCAAAATGCCCCTCATGACAAAGTTGCAGAATTTTCTTTCTCAATGACACAGGTGGAACGATTCTATCACCCCTAAAAAGTATATCATTTTCAGAGTACAACTCCATGCGGATTTGCCAAAATGCATCCAATCCAGGAACACTTTTCTTCTTGGGCCAGCCCTTGCAGATATATTCTAAAACATTTTTCAAAACAGTGTCTTTTTCCTGTTCGGCCAACCATTCAGTTTTATTTATGGCAGGCTCACCACAATCATGCACTAAAGCCACACAGTATTCACTCCAGGGATCGTCTTCACATTCTTCAAGAGGAGGTGGAAGTCTCGATAAACAATCAGCAATACGGTTATCCCTCCCAGGTAGGTAAACCATTTTATAGATGTATTCCTTCATCCGCATAGATAGTCTAGCTAATCTCGCAGACGCACCAGAAATGCCTTCACATGATAATATACGGATCAAAGGTTTGTGATCTGTACGAACGGTCACAGGCTTGCCCCAAACATATGCTCGAAAATGTTCTAATGCCCATGCACACGCAAGGGCTTCTCTCTCGATGATAGGGTACCTACTCTCAGCAGGGGAAAGGGCCCTAGAAGCAAACAGAATTATCTTTTCTTTACCTTCCCCATCATGTTGTGACAATACAGCACCCAAGCCCTTGTCACTTGCGTCAGTTGTTAACAAACAGTCAATATTGGGGTCAAAACTGGCAAGTGCATTTACATTTTGCAATTCACTCTTGATTAATTTAAATTCTTCTTCACATAACTCACTCCATATGAACTTAGTGTTTTTCTTTAACAGTGCACGCATATTGTAAACTTTTGCAGCAAAATGTTTTATAAACTTGGCACAATACTCGGCCATGCCAAGAAACGCTCTCACCTCATCTTTTGAAACAGGTGCAGGGAATTTAACTATATTCTCAACTAACGTGGGTTTGGGTTCAACTCCTTCTTCACTTATAATGTGTCCCAAATATGAAACACTTCTTTGGCTGAATTTGCATTTGGATAACTCTACAGTCAGGCCTGCTGACTGCAAGGTTTCCAAAACTTGCTTTAATTTAGAGTCATGGCTCTCTTTGTCTTTCGCCGCAACAAGGATATCATCTTGAAAAAATGAGATATTTTCCATGTCTCCAAAAAGTCTGTGCATCAACCGCTGAAAAACAGCAGCGGCTGAGGCCAACCCAAAAGGCATATGCCTGAACTGGTAACAACCAAATGGCGTTATGAACGCCGTAAGGTTCTTAGAGTTGGGATCTAACATTACCTGGTGGTAAGCGGCAGAGAGATCAACCGTGGAGAACCATGTAGCACCCTTAAGGGAAGATACCATTTCATTGATTCTGGGAAGGGGAAATTTTTCAACCACGATATTATTGTTCAAGTGGCGCAAATCAATGCATAAACGGATTTTTCCGTTGGGTTTCCGGGCAACCACAATCGGAGAAATCCATTCTGATGTCTCAATTTCCTCTATAATGCCTTTGGCAAGCAGTCCCTGAATCTCCTTCTTAACTTCCTCTCTTATCAGTATAGGTATGGGTCTCACTTTGTGAACCTTGGGTTGCGCATCAGCTTTTAAAATTATCCTATGTTCAAACCCCTTTAGAACACCTAACTCTTTGCTAAACACTTTGGGAAAACTTTCAGACAGTGTTTCTTCCATTTTACTGCAGTCGTCTAAAATCAGTACTTTATCCTTTGAATTAGGATCTAAGATGATGTGCAATTTTTTCTGGTCGAACCACACTAACACTGATGGTCCTACCTTTGCCACATACAACTTCGCTCTAGTGGACCTGCCTTTAAACAAAAAGGTAAGCCACCTAAAACCAATCATTCCAATTCTATTACCCGTATAGCTGACAGGGCAAACATCAGATGGATTCAATTGCTCACCGATCTTATTCACGAATTTCTTTCTCCAAACTTCTTCATTTACAATTGTGTATGGGGAACCAGAGTCCGCATACACACTTACAACTACACCACCCAGAGATATTTCACAAATCGGTTTACCTTTCAAAGAATCCTCAGAAATGCTAATTACATAGTTACCACGAACACTCTTCACGCAACACTCGTCTTCAGTTTCTACCTCATCCACACTCTCAACATCTTCTTCATACATGTACTTCATGTTACTGCGTCTGCGACACATTTTGCTTAAGTGACCTAAAAGTCCACATATACCACATTTTTTCTTTAACGCTGGACAGAGTCTACTAAATGCTAGATGTTCTTTACTATCACACCTATAGCATCTCCTATCTTCAATGTTCCTATGCTGAACCCTTGTAGGTTTGCTAGTCCACTTTCCTTGTTGTTGCTGTTGGCGAAAGTTTCTACTAGGAGCCTGAATCTTACAAACAGTACCAGAAGTCTTGGGCAAATCTTTCTCAGTTTCCTTCACAACCGTAGCACACCTCCCAGACATTTCAGATTTCCTCATGATGGCTACAACATCATCAAGAGGTGCATCTCCATTAACCCAAAGACGATCTTGTAGGGCAGAGTTGTTGTTGTGCATAACTAATTGATCACGTATCAGGTCATTGTGTAAATTGTCAAATTTACAGTCAATGGCTAGTTTTTTGAGGTCATCCATCCACTCATCCACCGTTTCTTCTTTAGTTTGTTTTCTTTGAAAGAATTTGTGCCTTATGACCCCAATGCATACTTTGGGTGCAAAGTACTTATCCATATTTTTGATCGCGTTTTCAAACTCATCAAGATCGGAGTCATCAGACTTACTCATCCTTGAAAATGTTTTTAATCCTATGGGTCCTAAAAAATGTAATAAAAGTCTCTTTTTTTGTTCAGGTTTCATTTTCTTAGTTTCATCAACGGCTTCCAAATAATTAACAAAATACTCTTTCCATTCTATCCATTTTATACTGGGTTGGGTACCTTTAACCCAAAATGGTTCAGGAGGACTAATTGAAAAATTTTGTTGTGCCATGTCTCTGTCCTTATTAACAGTACTTACACTGCAGTCACCTTCTTCCATGCACTGTGAAGTACAAATTAAATAAATAAAACAACCTTCTCCCGACCTTCTCACCTGTTATAATGTCACAATAAAATAACCTAAAAAATATATATATATATATTTTTTTTCATATCAGCTTCACCTTACTGTCTTGTCCGGAATGTATCTTCTGTGAAGTATAGTTACTGCCTCCTACGCGTTGCGAACTTCACGAAGTGTCGGAGCTTCTTTTCAACATGTCGATCTCCTTCACAAGAAATCCTCGATATGCAAACACTGGTTTGCAAAATGGCCGCCACGTTGGGGTCACGCTGCGTGACCTGCGTCCGACGTCAGTTCCTGAGGGTATTGTTTAAGTCGCGTTATCGAATGACGCGCGCAGTCTCCCTCGCAGTCGGCGCATGCAGCGGAATGGCGAACACAGCTGAATGATGCAGGTAGACGCTGACTTTTAACGGTTGCTCCGTTAGTATGCATAATATTATCACAGTTTTTAATTAAGTTAAAGCGCAGTCGGCAAGCGGTGGCAACGTCAAAGTGAACGTAAAAAAAAAAATGTAACTCACAGAAGTCTTTTACTCCGGTCCGCTTTCTTTTTTTTTTTTAAATGAGGTTTTCTTCGACATTCCTCCAGTAAGATTATTCTTGTAAAGATGTTCAAACTCCAGTTTCCCTCGTCGCCAATTTGTAGTGAAGCAGTCAACAAGATGAAGTAGTAGAATATGGTATTTATTCCAAAAGTATAAGTGACAAACAGGTGAGAGCCAGGGAAGCGATGTCTTCCTCTCAACAGCTCAGCATACCACAGATGTTCCACATGGAACTCTTGAACACATTACACTCTATATTCTTACCTCGTGGTATTAAAGGAACATACAACATAACAGACAAGACATACAAGACACTTCTACTATGCGGCTGATTACTTATATATTCTTAAGTGCACAATCACAGAAACAATCAGCAATGCTCACACAAGCATTCCCAGAATGTCCTTTAAAACACCTCCCTTGTGTCTGGATTCTCTCCCTCTTTTACTCGCTTTTCTCACTCACACACACACAAACATGCGCAAACAAGCAGGCAAACACCCTGACACAAGTAGACAGACACTCATTCAAAAGACTTTGGTGGGATAAAGGCCATTTTAGACTCCTTATCTCCCGCGGCTTTCTTAATTGCTGCAGTCAGCGGGATGCCTGGATTCGAGTGTTTGCACACATACACACCATGGTGTGAATGTGATTGACAGCACAGGGCCTGAATGGACCCTGCTCTGTCAAACACAGCGTGCTGGGGAACACCGGACATTATGCGAATGAGCCCTGCCGAATAGTTTAGAGGTGGCTCCACTTTGGTTACAGAGGTGCTTTGGCTCTCAGACAGCCTCGTTCGTGCTCATGCGCCAAAGCAACAATAAGCCTCCCTTTGATGAGTACCGGTACTCTCCTTGGCAGCAGAGAAGTGCCGGTACTCAGAGGAGTGCTGGTACTCCGTACCGGTGAGTACCGGTCCATTTAAAGCACTGAGTGAAGTGAAGTGAAGTGAAGGGGTTTTGTAGAGCGCGACTGCTGCCCGAGGGCGTCCAAGCGCTAAGTAGAGGAAATGGAACTCTGAGGGACAGGGGGAAAAGACCAGGTAGGGAGCTAATTTCTGAGTGCGGGGGGAGTCGGAGGTGTGGCCAGAATGCGCAAAACATTCCAATTTTTAGTATTTGTTTGGCATTTCACTAACCAGTTACAGTTTATTATGTTATTTAATTCAACCAATGGATACACATGATTATTTAAGGTTTAATATGAGTTATGGACATTAAAATACATCCACAAAGTGGGATATGTTTCCAATCACAGAATGTCTCAAATACGCTTAAAAGTGGAATCCCAAGCCATTTGTCTCCGAGCCATGGAGTTTCTCTCATCATCACTTCTCCCGTTTTTCCACAAGAGCAGTTCAAACATGAATGGCAAAATATCCTAGTTCGCAAATGTTTTCTATATAGTTATGGCTCTGACATCTTTGCCACATAATACATCTGCTGCATAATATGACAATTTTAAATAATACATTGAAGTTCAAATGGATTAAAAGTTACTAAAAATGTGACTTGAGTTGCTGAGAAGTTGCTGGCCCTTTGCATAGGTTGACTGATCACCTTTCTCACTGCTGCATTTGTATGTTATACTGGTACTAATAAGGCAAAGTCTTTCCAGAGACTGTTAGCATGTGTAAAAATGTCAAAATAATAAAGTATCAGAAAATATACTGCATTCCGCTGCAGCTTTTGTTTTTGCTGCGTAATTTAGTCAACACTGCAGCATCATTTTGTCCTCCTTTGCTGCATAATTCCAGTGCCCCCAAAGCAGGCAGCACATGTTAAAAGTGCTTGTGCATGAAGCAGAAAGACTGTGAAGTTTGCAAACTTAGGGGTTGATTACGATAGCGGTGAATCCACCACCGGCAGCCTGCCGGTGGCGGATTCACTGCCATTGTGCAGCCATTCTCCGCCCGCCAGATAAGGATGGCGGGAGGATTGCTGGCAGATTGCTGGCAGACGGGAAGTCCGTCCTCCATGAGTCTTACACAGGCAATCGTTACAACAGCCTGTCGGACCCACCCGGCATCCACAAAATGGTGGCGGTGCCTAGCAGGCACTGTCTGCCAGATTAGGATGCTGAATCCCAGCCAGCCTTTGTATAGCGGTGATATACTTTGGGGGCCTGTAGCGGGCCCCCCTTCAGCTGGGCACTCAAGTTTTGTACTTAGGTGCCCCCCCAACATTTCCCTGCACCATGTGGCGTAGTGCAGGGAAATGCGAAACTTGCATTTTTACCATTGCAGCGGAATCTGCAGCCAGCAGCACCCGCCGCAATGATAAAAATGCACAATGCGACCGCCACAGTGGTGGTCCCATTGTAATTGCACTTGCAGGACTGCCGCCATATAGGCGACCGGTCCCAATCCCCGTGACGATGGCAGACAGACTTAAGTCCGTCCTCCACTGTAATCAGGCCCTTAGTTTGGTGTTCGTGCAAATCCTGCATTGCTGATGCCTGGTGAGTTGCAGCTACTACTGCTGAAATAAGGCCAATGGAGGTACCAATGGGTGAGGCGGACTGGCCTCAAGGGCAGGGCCATCTTTAGCGCTGGTGGCTCCCTGTGCAACAATCTTTGTTGGTGCCCCCCAATGACCGCATTTGCTATAGATTCCTTCACTACCACCCTTTAACAGTGCCTTTCAAGTCTCCATAACCACACTCTCTCTCAGATGCAGTTAATTTGATTTACAGCACCGCTCATACCAGTGTAGGGTGTCAGAGCACTTCACATCACACCTATTACCCAGAGACAATCAATTATACGTGTGTAAATCACTGTATAGGAATGTTACCCAAGACTAAAGTCTACAAGGTGTAGGAGTCAAATGACAGCCATACTAGTAGGCAGTATAGTTTAATAGCTCACTGTTCTATGTTAGGATTTTAACTTATAAACTACAAGTAACAAAATGATTTCTCTGACAAAATCAATAACACTCTGACCTATTTATATTATGTGTACTTTGTGGTCTGCATGGTAAATGTTCTTTGCAGCAGGCACATTAACCTTCTGTGCAAACTTTCAATGAGTCAAAACTTCCACTTGACAAAGCTCTGTTCTCTCTCCAGGAAAAACATTAATCACAGGAGTTATCATGACGTTTTTATTGTTGCGGACACCCTAGCCTAAAGTCAGCACATGGTGCGGTCACACCAGTTGCATCGCCCTAAAGCCGGCCTGTCTCAAGGGTCATGTGACCTCAGTGACAGAGTCACTATCTCTCCAGGGTGTGCTGCTTCATAGGTTTGCCTGCTAGACTGGAGGGGAACTTTATTATGGATTGTAGTGGACAGGCCTTCAAGGTTAACCCACTCTTGCCAACACTAGGGTCCACCTGCTGGTGCTAAGACAGGTCTTGAAGGCTTTCTAAGGTCTAGCATGGGAATGTGCTCCGTCAGGAGAGTGGTCTTGGGGACTGTGTTCATGAAGGTGGAACCCAGTTCCAAATCGGGCAGCTCTGACCATAGTGCCACGTCCTCTCCCCCACTGAACACCATACTGCCTCACTGAGAGAAACTCGCACTGCCTTCAACTACAACCCAATTGTGCCCCGCTATAAACACTTGGATGCGGCTCAATTCAAATTACGCACTAGACAAGAGCAATATGCTGCCTAAAAAAAAAAAGTAACAATATCCTGGGAAAAGCAAACACTCATACGGAATGCAAGATTAAGTAAAGCATGTGAAATGTAAGCAGGAACAACATGGTTACCTTAATGCTTTTACACACATTATTCAGAAATCAGTGAGTGCTTTTGCCTCAAAAGTTAAGGACATGACTCTAGGGCCCAAAAGGGACCATTTCAATGTCCATTGCTTATATCCTTACAAAACGTCAACAGTAGGGTTTAAAAAGGCCACATCCGTGAACACAGAGCCGCAGTACACATTTTGATTACTAATCCACCCATCAATCAGGCATTGCGATACCTCCACGAATGTTGCACTTCCCCACCCGGGGAAAATAATGCTGCTCTAAGAAAGACAGGAAAACAAAAGTAGCACTTCACTGGCAAACTCTGTAAAGTGACACTGGGGTGTTTGGGTGTGAATTAAACCAATCTAGCCCCTTTGTGACCACTCTGTCTTGCTTTATTTAGTTATTTAGTTATTTTTCATATTTTAAACCTTTTATTCCAGAGGCTGCATTTTAGAATAGAAAAATGTAAAAAAAAAAAACCACACATTTCCAGCAAATCTGTTTTTCTTTTTGTTGGATCCATTTCACAAGGGAACAACGACAGAAACACATCTGAGCTGGAATAATAGAAAATGGTTTAACGATCTGGGTATGTGCCTTGTGGGATGTACTAGCCAAGGAACCACTACTAGGGGAGTGGCAGTACTTATTAGAAAAGGGTTAGGATCTTGCAACCGAATTAAAACTGATCAGTATGGAAGATGGGTCATATTAGAATTATACATTGACGGCAAACCTTTAACTATTTGCTCAATTTATGGCCCAAATGTTGACGATTCCGACCTCCTTAACTTTTTAAGTATAGAACTTGCTGCGTGGCCTACTCCTTTAGTATTGTGTGGGGATTTTAATATTCATATAGATAGGGACTTTGATTTAACCTCAGAAAATCCTTATACTGGCCTTAAGAGTAAGACCTACAAGGCACTAAGAGGTTTAGTTACAGAGTTTGGGTTGGTGGATGTAGGCTTTATTTCGAGAGATGGGTCACCTGGATATACATTCTACTCTGCCCCACATCAGAAGCTGGTACGCTTAGACTATTTTTTCAGCTCCATGACATTATTAAATAATATCCTTTTTGAGATTTTTCCGAGAATAATCTCGGATCACAATCCTATATTAATAGAGATCAAATATGGTCATGGCTTACCCCGTGAGAGAAACTCCTGGACATTCGAACGTAAACTTTTGGCAGACTCTGTGTATATCGAGCATATGTCCACATGGATTAAGGAATTCTTTGATGTTAATCGTGGCACAGCTACCACTCAAATGGTCTGGGACTCCTTTAAGGCTGCGGTCCGGGGAGAAACTCTGTCCTACTCTATTAATAAACAAAAGTCCTCCCGAGCTAAACTTGCCACCTATTACAGGGCAGTACAAGAGTGGGAAGCTAAATTGATATCCGCTATTAGTACAGCTCAGGATACGGAGCATATTAAAGCAAGATTGGCTATTCATAAGTCCAGGCTATATGAGATCTATGCAAGGAAACTTGCTGAACAGTTTGCAGTATCTCGCTCACAAATTTATGAGATGGGGGAAATGACAGGAAGGATATTGGCCAAGAGACTCAGACAGCAGGAAACATTCAATAATGTGAAGGAGATTCAAGACGATTCGGGTCAGATTTATACTCAACCTGAAGATATCTTGGAGATCTTTCGCTTATTTTACAGCAAACTATATAGGGAGGAAGATACTTCATACTCCTCAGAGACATTGCTAGATTTCTGCGGGTCAGATACTATTTCAAAATTAACTGATATCCAAGCTATAGCCTTAGAGGCTGAAATTTCATGGGAGGAAATAGAAATGGCTATTCTTTCTCTGGCTACTGGGAAAGCTACAGGGCCAGATGGTATACCCTTAGAATTTTATAGAGTGTTTAGAGCCCTTTTAAAACAAGATTTATTGCAAACATGTGTAGAAGCACAAAATGCGGTAGCACCTCCATCATGGAGCCATTCTACAATAATGGCATTCTTAAAGAAAGACAAACCTCCTCTTCTTCCCTCGTCGTTTAGACCGATTTCGCTTATAAATGCGGATAGCAAGATCTTCTCGAAGATCTTAGCTTCTCGTATATCAAGGGTAATCTCCACAATAGTCTCGCCGGTTCAACATGGCTTTATTCCTGGTCGGGACACCTCAGATCACGTTAGGCGTGTAATCACTTTAATGGACAGAGCTGAGGCAACGAACAGTGACCTTGGTATTACCCTGTTGGATGCCGAGAAGGCATTCGACAGGGTAGCCTGGCCATATCTGTGGGAAATGCTAGAAATTAAAGGTTTTGGCCCCCGGATCATCTCGGCCATAAAAGCGCTATATGTATCACCTACATCTTGCATAAAACTGAGTTCAAAAAAATGTGATTTTTTTTCCATTTCTAGAGGCACCCGCCAGGGCTGCCCTGCTTCTCCACTTTTGTTTGCATTGTACTTAGACATATTTTTAAATAAACTAAACTCAGCACCGGGGATCCCACCCGTCATAGTAGCGAATGCAAATTATAGGGCGCTTGCATACGCTTGCATACGCTGACGATATAGTGGTGCTCACAACCAATCTTCAGGAAGCCCTGCCAGTTATAGAAGATCTTGCTACTCGCTTTGGAGTATTCTCTGGCTACAAGCTGAATATAGCTAAGACTCAAAACTTGTTTGTAGGCCAGACACCCCCCTCATCGATCCCAGTGGTTTCGGTAGCAACGTATTTGGGTATTAAAATTACCTCTCCTATTTCAGATATCCCAGCTATGAATTTTAACCCGATTTTTCAAAAAGCAAATGCTACACTTAAACGGATTGATCATTTTCATTTATCCTTATTTGGCCGAAATAATGTATTGAAAATGTCAATACTTCCTAAATTTCTTTACATGTTTCGTTCTATCCCACTTGAATTCCCCCTGATGTTCTTTAAACAATTGGAAAGGATGACATCTAAGTTTTTATGGAGCTATAAGAAACCTCGTAGATCCTATAAAAAGATGGTTTTACCCAAATCTAGGGGGGGGTGGGGCATCCCCTACTTTCTGTACTACTATGTTGCGTCAGTTTTACAGTTTATTTCCCCTCTGATTATTGGTGAAAAAGTAAGGATCCCACAGAGTCAATCTCCCTCCATTTATGAACTTATAATGGGCGAAGAATGTCGTGGATGTTTCCTAAAAAATATAGAGCCAAGTTATTACAAAAAAACTAAATTTAAGACGCTGAAAGCAGCCTTCCGAGTTTGGAAGATAGTCAGGCAACTTTTGGGAATTAGGAAACTTTCGATTTATACACCCTTTAATGCTCGTAAAATATTTCCATCTGTGTTTCAAGATCTAGCAATGGTTCGATGGCGAAATAAAGGAATACATGGGGTGAATGATCTATGGCAGAATAATCGGCTCTTTACTTTTCTGGAGCTTACAACTAGATATAATCTCTCAAATCAGGACTACTTTAAATATCTACAAATACATAGCTTTTTTAACTCTCTGTCACTTGTGGAAGTATCAGGTATTACCAGATTTTCATTGATTGATGACCTTTTTATCAAAAAAAGGATTGGACATTATTATAGAGCTCTTCTGACATTATGCCCGGACGATTTAGAAATCCACGCCTCAGGGTGGGCAGAGAAGTTAGGGGTAGCAACTATTTGTTTAGAAGAATCAATTGCACTTGCTAACACTGTGTTGATCACTGGCAGAGCCCGCACACAGCACTACATGGCTCTTTATGACTTATATTATACACCGCTAAAAATTTCAAAATGGGGTGCGACAGTGGGTATAACATGTAATAGGTGTGGGTTACATGCTGCTGATTCACTGCATATGTTTTTTGTATGTCCGATGCTAGTCCCCTTTATAGAGGCAATTCAGACCTTTTTGACCAAAGTGTTAGGCTATTCTTTTAGGTTAACGGGGGAACATGTCTTAATGGGAGTAACCTCTGAAGTCCTACTCGAGGGACACAAAGGGCTCATATTCATATCTATGGCTATAATGAGAGCATGCATTACTCAAGAATGGATTAGCTCCTCCCCCCCTCCATTTGAAGCATGGAGAGCTCGTCTATTAGCGGCATATAATATAGAGACAGCTTTATATAGCACAAAAGGTAAAAAGAAAAGAATGAGGGGAATGAAGATCTGGGACCCAATTCGGCAATGGATTCAGGGGGAGCTGATTTGATATGATAATTATAATTTGTTATTATATTCAGTTCCTGATAAATTTGACTGTGATATATTCTGTGCTTACTGATGGTAGTCTGGGCATTACTCTGGCTTTATAACATTTTTGATTTGACTGGTTAATATTACTGAATTAATCCTGTATTGCTTGCAAAAAATAAATGTAAAAAATGAAAAAAAAAAAAAAAAAAAAAAAAAAACAAGGGAACAACGAAACAAAAGAAGGAAATCTCTCTCTGGTTCCCAGGAGAATGGTCAGTTCTTTCTGAGCTTTCTCCTGGGCAAATGGCCTTACAGAAGTGGGTCCTTTCGTTTGGATATTTCTCTGGAATAAATTTGTTTTGGAATATTCTTTTATCTGCCGCCTCGTTTGTTAGCTGCCCCGACACCACATCTGGTACCAAGAGTGGGGTTGAGCTATGCTGACTTACAGGCCCGTTTGTCATCTACTGGACCCACTGGCTGAAAACCATTTTACCACTTTCAAAGAAAGACTTCTTCTTAAAAACGACTTAAGCACCTTCAGCATTTAGGCACAGGTATGTGACCTTGCCTTGTTCTTTTCCACTTTGCTACTTTGTTCAAACTTACCATTGGCTTTGTGCGCCCAACGGAGCTGGGGGTTACTGCCATTGCCTGTATGTGCTGTTGCGCAGCTCGGGACTGCCAATCCAGACTGCTGGTATTGTCTCTGAGCGCCCTGTGGAGCTCAGAACTGCCGCTCCGCACGTCCTGTGGAGCTCGGGACTGCCACTCGACTTGGGACCAGGGCACAAGTCCTAAAAAAAGAAGGGGGGGGGGGGGGGGGCGCTGACGTCACGACAGGAAGTTACGTCACGAAAGGTGGCTTGCACCATGAGACTCATTGCCTCCCCTCGCTCACCCCTTAAATGCGATTGTATCAGAGAAGCCAGCCCGTGAGCAGCGTTCTGAATGAGCTCCGATCTCGCCCCAGAGAGGCCAAAGAGTGAATGTGTGGCTCCATTTGCTCCAGTTATCGAGCTCCCGATAAAATAAGTGGGGGGACGCCATCCACCCGCGTGGTACCCCGACTCGAGCCCTGCTGGCGGCCATTGTCTCTGCACGCCCTGCAAAATGGAGCACAGCAGCATGAGACTGCTCTCACCCGCTACGTATATCGTGTGGCTTCCTCTCGGTTGTGGGAGCTTCGGTTTGCATGGTTTATGCATTCTCGCTCCAGCCCACTGATTTGTGACGCCTTTCCTGTTGTACGCTGTGTCATCTCACTTCCTATTTGGTAGTGCCTCATCTGCAACGTGTCGAACCTTTAGTTTCTCCTGCTCCCAGAACTCGTGTCAGCTACAGCAACCATCTTACATACGTTTTTTTGGGGGGGCGGGGTTCTTTCTTCTTCTGGATTATTATGCAACGTTTTGTAATTTTGCTCTTCTTACACTGTTATTTATTCTTGTTCAGCTGCAGTTTTAACCCCTTTCTTTTTCTGGTGTGGCTTCTTCACAGGATGTATTGCATCCACCTCCATTTTTGCAAAAACCTGCCAAACCAGAAATCAAATGGAAGCCGTGGCTACGCAATTTCAAAAGTTACACCTGCCAGAAAACTCACACTTCTTTTTAGTCATTTGGGCATTGCAGGTCACAATGTTTTTGACAGTCTTCCTGTTATACCTCGTCCTCTGGGTGAGTCTGTGTGCAATGTCCTCTCATTCTTTGTAGTTGTGTTCTATTCTAGAATCTTTCTCTGGTTCCCAGGAGAATGGTCACTTCTTTCTGCGCTTTCTCTTGAGCAACTGGCTTGATAGCCGTGGGTCCTTTCATAGAGATATTTCTCAGAAATACATTTGTTTTGGAATATTCTTCTATCTGCCGTCTCGTTTGTTGGCTGCCCAGACACCTAAGCCATCCAGTGAAGAGCGAAGAACAGTTCAGTTGTCCCAGGTTTGCATCACTAACCATCACCAACACAGGCCTTCTAGAAAGATGGCTTAATGACGTCGCTGTGCTCTGGGACATATTGAAACCAATACCTGGACGGCTCCTTTAAAGTGTAGTGCAAAGTGTAACACTACCTCTGGGGCGGAGGGAATGCGTTCAGCCTTTTCTACATTATAAATTACACTCTTATCAGTAACTGCAGAATACTTTAGGTGCATAAATGAGACTACAATGGCAAAACGGATGTATGACGGTACAAGGCGTGCTTTTACAACGCGTACCGTTACGACGCAGGTTTAACAACACAAGTCGTTACAACGACTTGCATTGGGGGGGCGCTGGATAGTGAATAGTTTAATTTACTATTCCAACTCCAGTCCCCGTGGAAAGTAGGGAAGGTGTTGGATAGTAAATTAAACTATTCCCTATCCTAGAGCGCCCTCCAGTGAAAGTCGTTGTAACGACTTTCATTGTAAAACCTGCGTGGTAATGGTACCGCGTTGTAAAAGTTTTGTGGTAAAGGATGTTCCCCGGCAAAACTGATCCTTTAGGCACAATTGTCCTACTTAAATATGCTCATTCTGAAGACTAGAATCCAAATTTGACATTTAATCAGCATTCCCCCATTATTAGTAATGAGCAGACCTGTCTTGTGGTCAAACTGAGAAAGACATCAAGTATCCCAGAGACAAGCGTCAGGTCAAGGTCTATCTCACACAACTGGCATGTCTCGACTGCCTTGATGATTGCCACTCAGTTTTGTGCATTCAGGGATAAGGGCCACAAAATAAAGCTCAATCCAAGATCCCCTGGTACCAACTAAGGCTGCTATGCTAATTTCTTCATCGTTTTATCAAACACAAGAGGTAGCTTAAGGGTTCCCCAGGTTATTAAAAACTTAGCAACTCTGCATATTTTTTTTTTGTTGGTACTCGTATTCCATTGAATCATGGAATCCCACACTTACCTGGACCACCTCATTTCACTGACATTTGTTTGCAATTCTTTCCTTCTGTCAGTGTCTGATCAACAAGCCAACCCTACGCCAAGTACTAAAACATCTAAAACACCTGCACTCATTCCAAGACTTCAACAAACTTCCCCAAGAGGAAGCTTCCCCACTCCTTTGGCAGGACCATCCTGAGACAGCCACCTGCACTCACTCACAAAGCGGACAAGACCAAGGGGTACTATTGTTCTAACTGGGAATGGTTTGGGTGTGAGCCTGGCAGTTCACATACACAGGTCACTCACTACACAGTCACCAAGGCCCTGAGTACAAGACAGCCAGCCGGTTACGGGTGCGAGGATTCTTAAGGGCTGGAATCCACGACTCCAGCTGGTATTCCATTATCAAAAACAGACTATTCGGAGTTCTCACAAGAATGGAGAAAAGATACACAGACTGGAAAAGCCAGATCTTTTTACATGTATATTTCCCCATTCCGGGCAGAGAATAGCTGACATTTTCCACCAGCTTTGAGCAGGTGGTAAGTGTCCGTAAGGTAGGGCGGGACAGTGTAGCGGAGGTGGGAGGCTGTAGTAACTAAGTCCAGACTGTGGTAGTAGTATTTCAGGTAGATTTATTCTGGTTAGTTACAGCTTACTTGTGCAGTAGATATAAGCTAGTACAAAGCAGTCTAAAGCCCCACCAGGAGCACCCAGCCAGGCGCTCAGCCCTTCTCCAACTGTGAGTTCCCACTCCCAACATTCCATCTTGCATCACTCAGGCAGGGTTCCACTGGCACAGCATAAATCATCACAACTCAGGATACTACAGAGGCATTGTATTTCAGAGAGGGATAAGGGGGTGGACAGGTGGAGCCACCTTCTGGTGGGGGGAGCATTATTTTCTCCCTCTGTGCTGCAGCCAGGGCTGGGCTGTGTTATGCCGATACCCACAATCGATGAGGCAGTTGGGTGAAACTGGGTGTCTCTGGGCCTCGAATTATCAGGCGCGGAGTTTGCAGACCCAACAAATCAGGGTCCGGAATCCCTTGTTATTGTGAGAGGCAGAATTAAAGTTATGGCTCCAGGTGATTTCTCCCCCACCCCCCTAATTCATTAGCAGGGTTTAAGTGGGTAAGGGCCATGGTCACTCACCATGCTGGATATCCTTCCACAGCACCCAGTACTTGGAATTATCCTCAAAGGTTACGAGACAACTCTCCTTGGAACTGCTCACCTGCAACACACCAAGAAAACACAAAGATATGCTCTTTAAATATTGAGATAGCAGCTATTCAGGCCATCCAGTGTACACATAAAACTGTTCTCTTTACCCAGTTCTGCATTGCTAGTTGTAGAGTTGTATGGTTCATCAAAAGTTCAGAAATAGGAACACCTTTACAACCACAGCATAGCTGACCTTCCTTCCACTCCAACTGCTCCAGTTGAACTGGACAGTCTCCAGAACACGAAGAGGGGAAGATGGAATGGAAGCAAGATTTCACAAATAAACAAAGGATGCACACAAGGTCGTGTGCCATACGATTCCAAACTTTCCCATCATTAAGACGGACAGAATTTCGTCATACTTCTATTACCTTAAAGGGTCCTGAAAATTGGATTTCCCCTTTCTTAACCTTCCACGGATGTTTCACTTTCACCCACATACCTACATTTATTTTTTCAACATTTTACCCTCTTTTTTTCATCAAAAGAGTTCTTGTATTTTGAGTGTTTGGCAAGAATCCGGTTTCTTACATTTTCTACAGAAGGGCTCCAATTATTACTTTGAATTAACCACTCTGGGTTGCATTTAGTTCTGGCATTTCTACCAACCATTATTTCAAAAGGAGTTACTCCCAGTGCTTCATGAACAGTGGTTCTGTATATCCAAACAGATTTGTGAAGTTGATACTCCCAATCCAGACTATTTTTTGATAGCTATTTGAATGCTTCCTTTTAACACCCTGTTAAATCTCTCAATCATTCCATTACCACTAGGATTGTAAAGTGAAGTGTTTCTGTGTTTGATACCTAATTTGTCAAAATAATTCTTCGCCAGGTTAGATTTGAATTGAATGCCATTATCGCTAATGATCTGAACTGGTAGACCTTCAATAACAAAAACATTGTCCATGAACTTTAGCACTTCCATGGAGTTAATATTATCCACTAATTTAATGAAGGGCCCCCTTGAAAAAACATCAATCATAGCTATAACATACCTGGGGGATGACCCACCAGGTCCCATAATGTCTATGGCTACCGTATGCAAGGTTTTGCTGGAATAATGGGTTGACACATGTTTGGTCTTAAAGTTTTAAGGGATTTGTCCGAGTCGGTGCATACCATGCAGTTCCTCACCAGTCTCTCCACATCAATATAAATGCCTGGCCACCAATACCATTTTTTGATTCTGTGCTTGGTTTTTACCACACCGAAATGTCCATCATGACAAAGAGACAAAATGTAACTTCTGAGGGACAAAGGAGGAATTGCCCTATCTCCTCTAAAAATGGTTTTGTTGCTAACAGATAACTCCTCCCTAATCTCCCAAAAACTTCTCATCTGGTCTTTCAAACCCGATTTATTTGGCCAACCCTTCCTGATCCACTTGATGATTTGTTGTACCTCTTTATCCTGAAGATTTTTCTTTCTCCAAGCATCTTCTGACAACCTATGAGCTCCTTGGCCATGCACGAGTGCCACACTTCAATCGTCCCACTCATTTTCCTCACACTCCTGCATTTCAATAGGCATGCAAGAAAGAAAATCTGCTAATACATTACTTTTCCCAGGAACATAGACCATGCTATAAATGAAATCTTGGAGGTGCATGCACATTCTCGCAATTCTAACTGAAGCGTTGAAAAGTCCTTCAGTGGTTAGAAATCTCACTAAGGGTTTAGGGTCTGTGTGGACTGTAAAATGTTTATCCCACATAAAAGAACTGAAATGTTTCAGACCACATACACAAGCTATTGTTTCTTTCTCTATAACAGAACATTTCTCATCAGTAGGGGATAAGGCATGTGAAGCGTAGGCTATTATATTTTCATTCCATTTGCAATTAATCTGGGACAAAACAGCACCAAGTCACTTATTGCTTGCATCCACAGTAATGACATTTTCAAGATATGGGTCAACCCTTCTAAGTACGGGTGCTTCGGCAATGGCTTTCTTCACATCAAGAAATTCTTCTTTGCATTTATCAGACCACACAAACCTGACTTTATTTTTGAGTAACTGTCTGATGTTGTATACTCTGCTGGAAAAACCTTTCACAAATTTGTTGTAAAATTCTACAAGACCTAAAAAGGATCTGAGTTCATCCTTACTTGAAGGTTGAGGTGTTGTTATGGCTGTCTTTTTGCTAGCTCTTTGGAGAAGGAGAATGATGGAGAGTGACTCCAGCCTATCACCCCCATAGCATAGGGATTAGGCCGATAGACAGGGACCCTGTCTTACATATATAAAGGCATTTTCGTATTATTTCCCTTAGAGTAAGGCTTATGAATTTAAGTTAGGGGATAGATATATAAGTATTAGTCATGATTCACTCATTTGCTAACATGCCGATCTGTTTTTCATGGAGCTATGGATATTATGGGCTCCGTAGGCCTTAAACGAGACAGACTCCATTTTGCTTTCTGCCCGGTAGCTCAAGAAGGCTTTCTAGGTGAAGAGTAATGTTTTAGTTTTAAGCTGTTGTTCGCTTGGAGAGAACCGGTTCAGGCTGACCCTTATCGAAGGAATGTATTTTTCTCCACTCCGAAGACACAACTTCAGGCCGGCCGGCTGGGAAAGTGTCCTTGGTACGGGGAGGTACAAGAATTTGGTGGGCGGCAGGTTACTGGCCGTGAATTTCCATGAAGGAACGGGCTTTGATATTAGCGACGGTGTTAGTCAGTTTGTCAGTTAGTCCGTAGGCGGCACCTAGCCGTTAGCATCTCTGCCATTATTCATCTCATGGTGGACAAGTCGCCATCTTTGAAGTTCGAGAAAGATTTAAGACCGAAACTCTCTGAGATAGACTGAACGAGAAGTGGCGCGGAGCGCACTGATACAGAGAGAGAGAGAGACGGTAGCAAATAATCAGCAAGGTTCCGAGGTCCTGAGGGGAAGCAGACGAGGTTGAGCCTAGCGGTGCAGACGTGTACTTGTGACGGCTGAGGGTGACTGCAAAGCGAGCCAGGACACAGAGACGAGAAAAGAACCTAGATGACTGCCGAGTCCAAACTTCATATTAACCAGGTGATGACTGTCCATTGCTCGTAGACTGTGCACTCTAATCTTTACCTTTTTCTTGCAAATGTTATGCTGCATAGTAATGTGATTTATATCTATTGTTAATAAATACCCTAATTCTTATGGAATTATTGTGTACCTGGTGTTCATGTTCAATCTAGGTAAACCGCACTTCTAGTTGATAGCTGTTTAGTGAACGGATGAGAAATCCCGATCAGGTAAATGGTGATCGAATAAAGAGGGAGTGAGTGGACCTTTGATGCCAAGAGCAGGGAGTACACTATACAATCTGGAACCATATTCAAAGTTGTTATTTTAGTTTTGTCCCGAGTAGATTGCTGAGATATCATCCCAATAATGGTTCATAGGAATGTGGTCGTCGTTGATATGCGGCGTTAATGAGAACACTGGGTGGGAGACCAGTGCCTATACCCACTAGATTGTGGCTTGAATAAGTGAGAACGTCAGGGAGGATACTGACGCTTAGTTTCGCAGGATCGCGAACAATTTGGAAAAGGGAGCATTGGGTTCTGCAGGCCCATGTGTAGACACACCGGATTGTGTGTCAGATCTGCCCTAGGGTAGAACGGTCTGGGTTGGGATGACCGCGAGACCAACTGATGTGAATAAGATATTGTAGAAAATCCGTATATGTATATTGTCATTCCCCATCCTTAGGTGCGACCTGTACATTTATCTGTATATCTACTCATTGTGAATACGATCTAAGGAGGGAAGGTGAGTACGTTTTGGCTGGGTCACAGGGGCCCCTGGGGGCTGATCCCATCTAAACAGAAAATCCGGCCATTACATCTGGCGTCACGAACTGTTTACGAAGCCTGTGTGCATTGTGTTGTTTTAATCTCGTTGGTTTGCGCTCGGCTTGTACGTATGAAATTTTGTTTATAATTGTGTATATAATTTTTTGCGTGTCACTATGTTTGCGAAAAAATCACCGTCGGTTTTCAAATTACCGATCCAGATTCCCGGCTGGGAGTCTACGCCTTACGAGGCTTTGGCCCGTGAGTGGGCTGATTCTACTGGTTTAAGTGAAAATTGGTCTTCATTCTTGGAGCAGGCGGAGCCTGCTGATGTGATTTCGTGCCTACAGAAAGCGCCAGTAGTGAAGGGTGATGAGCTTCCTATTTTAGGACGCAGAGGGTGGATTGTTCTTAATGCATACAGAATATTGCATGAGAGGTTGGTTCAACTGCAGAAACAGTTTAAAGATTCGGAAGGACAGTGTGTCGAGTTGCAAAATGCGCACACTTTGTTGCGTTGTCAAAATAAATTACTTGCCGATAAACTTGAAACATATCAGACCATTGCCGAAAGGGCTGCGGTCCGTATTGCACGATATAAGTATAAACATCGTCGTGGACGTGTGTCTTCACGCAAAGTGCGTATGATTGTTGCAAAAGCTGGAATGGATTGGAACCCCGATGAGTGGGACGGTAATATCTGGGATTCTCATACTTCTGACTCCTCGGCAGAGGAGGGTGACAAGCGCGAGTCTTCTCGCTCCGGACGTGATTGTAAATCCGCTTCATGTACTGATTTGACTCCCGATTGTGACCGTGCTCGTTCTTCCCGCGTGGATGACGTAGCTTGCCCTGATTGTGCTGTTAAATCTAAGATGCGGGCTTCTTCGGAAGCTCTTCCCGCAGTTTCTGCTCACCCGATTTTTCGACGAAAATTACAACAGGCCCCTGGTAATCCGGGTGGTATAGCTCTTGATTGTATTGAAGATTTTACTCAGCAGGAGGTCAGTGACATTCTGCAACGGTTTAGACAACGGCCTGGTGAGGCCTTGCTTACCTGGATGGTGCGTCTTTATGAGCTTGGCGCTGCCGGTATTATGCTCGATGCTGTTGATTGCTTACGATTTTGCTCTTTGAGTTCTGATTCTACGATTCAGGATCATTTTCGGAATTACGCTGGTGCTGGTCAAATTTCTTTGCTCCAGCTTGCGTCTGACGGCTGTAATCATAAATATCCAACTGAATCTGATTGGCCTATTGATGAAAAACCTTGGTACACTCTGCGCGATGCGTCGCAACGTTTGAAGGAGGAAGTCATGAAAACGTGTATCTTCCTTAGTACTGCTGACAAGTTATTGGATGGTCTTTTAACATCTTCTGTGCGTAATCGCATAATCCTTGCTTCTCCTGTTGCTTACAAGCAGGTCATGATGACATTATTGATCAATCAAACGGGCAACCCTTTGTCTGTTGTGCTTGAGTCTGTTCGTCAGCTTGGTGAGCTGGGTGAATGGTTTAAACCTGAAAGACAATCTCGACCTGAGGGTCGTACTGGTGGGGACTATAAGTTCTCTAGACGTGATATGTTTCTTGCTCTCATTGCTGATGGTGTCAAAAGGGAAGAAATTGATGGCGAACCTAATAATATCCTATGGGATATGTTTCGTAAGCGTGGTTTGGATCGGAAGGAGGGTGCCCGTCGTGTGCGAAAGAATGATTATGATCGTGGTTCGGATGACAGTGGTGATGAGAGACGACGTGTGAATTCTGATCGCCGTGATGATCGGCGCCATGAACGTGGTGGTTCCCCCCGTCGTAATGATGGGAGGGGGAGAGAGGATGATCGTGAGAGGGGAAGGGATGATCGTGGTTCTAGCAGACGACGAGATGCAAGGAGTTATTCCCCTGACGTAAAGAAAGAGGGAGGATCGTAACAGACTCTCTGACCGTAACTCACAACTTTTTGAACCTGACACTAATCCGTTTCGTACTGGAGACGGATATGAACAAGAAATTCTTATACCCAAGAAATCTGAGAACATTTACCCTGATCTGTCTTGGTTGACGGAACGCAGGAAAAATGACTAGGAAATAGGTCAAGCTCCGGTACGCAAGTGGGCCCACAGAGATTACAGACCCTATGTAGATATTGAGATTTTTGGAAGCATCGTAATATCCAAAGGGCCCGAGCGTTGGTTGATACTGGGGCGGAGGCCACTTTAATTCATGGTAAGTCGAGAAAATTTCATGGACAGTCTTTTACAATTACCGGTCTGGGTGGTAAAGAGACACCCGCGGTTCAAACTGTACTCGAAATTAAAATTGGTAGAATTCCTCGTAGAGAATACTCTGTGTTGGTTGTGCCACTTTTGGAATACGTTATTGGAATTGACATTTTGAAAGGTATGACTTTGCATTTGGATGATGGATGTTATCAATTTGGTACACAACAGTACATTTCGACCAGACCCGTACGGGTTGGCCGTTTACGCATGCCACCTATTAAGATCCCTTTAGCGACGAAAGTGATTTCTCAGAAACAATATCGTATTCCAGGTGGTCATGAAGAAATTACAGCTACAATTCAGGATTTGGTTGACGCGGAAGTCATTACTCCGGTCACATCTGCTTGGAATAATCCTGTTTGGCCCGTGCGCAAAAGTGACAACTCTTGGCGCATGTCTGTTGATTATCGAGAATTGAACAAACATACACCTAAATTGACTGTTGCAGTGCCTGACATTGTTACACTGATTCAGAGAATTCAAAAGCATCCAGGTACGTGGTATGCTTCTATTGATATTGCTAATGCATTCTTTTCAATTCCGATTGCCCCCGAATGCCAGGAACAATTCAGTTTTACATGGAATGGACGTCAAATGACGTTCCGGAGTCTTCCTCAAGGCTATGTACATAGTCCTACGATCTGTCACCGGCTGGTGGCAGAACATTTATCTGAAGTGCCCACGAATCCACAAGTTCAGATTTGTCATTATATTGACGACATTTTGATTCAAGGTGAAACGCAAGACCAGGTACAATCCCATTTAGATCAAATCATTGATTGTTTGCGAGCAAAAGGTTGGGAAATTAATCCTGACAAATTACAAACTCCATCCCAAGCTGTAAAATTTCTAGGAATTAATTGGCATGAGGGTCACAGAGAGGTGATTCCACAAGTTAAACGAAAAATACTTGATTTTGCTGTTCCCAGAAACAGGAAAGAGGCGCAATGCTTTATTGGATTGTTTGGATTTTGGCGTCAGCATATTCCCCATTTGAGTCAGATCTTGGCTCCATTATATCGAGTCACTCGTAAAAAGAATGCGTTTGAATGGGGTGAACCTCAACAGACTGCTTTTAATTTGGCTAAAGAAGCTATTCAGTATGCTTTGGATTTGTGGCCTGTGAGTGACGGTGATGTGGATTTGAATGTGTCCGTGGAAGGCCTGTATGCCAATTGGAGTTTGTGGCAAAAGCAGGGCAGACAAAAAGTGCCATTAGGTTTTTGGACCAAAAAGTTGCCAGAGGCTGGTGAGCGTTACTCACCTTTTGAAAAACAGTTGCTTGCTTGTTATTGGGCTCTGGTGGATACCGAGCAATTGACCCTAGGACATGCTGTGATTTTGAGGCCTGAAATTCCCATTATGCAGTGGGTTTTGAGTTCACCGAAGTCCCATCGAATTGGACATGCTCAGGAGGCTAGTGTGATTAAATGGAAATGGTACATTCAGGACAGGGCACGTGTGGGTCCGAAAGGTGTGGCGGTTTTACATGAGCGAGTGGCGCAGGCGCCCACCAATGAGGCTGAAAGTGAGTGTTCGGTTCCCGTAGTGCAGGAGTCTCCCGTGAAGTGGGGTAAATCATTTGATGATCTGTCCGTGGAGGATAGAAAACATGTGTGGTTTACGGATGGTTCTGCGAAGTTCATTGGTGACAAAAGACATTGGAAATCTGTTTCTTATAACCCTACTACAAAGAAATTGTTATGCACAACTGGAGACGGTAAGAGTAGTCAATATGCTGAACTCTATGCGGTTTATCAAGTTTTGAAACAGGAGTTACCAGGTACATGTCACATTTTCACTGATTCTTGGTCCACTGCGAATGGACTAGCGATGTGGCTGCCAACATGGCATTCTCATAATTGGGAATTGCATTCTAAAGAGTTATGGGGTAAAGAGTTGTGGCAAGAAATTTGGGAATTGCTTCCGCAGAGTACTGTAACAATCTTTCACGTGGATGCTCATACTCCAATCGACTCCCTTGACAAATTTTTTCATAATATTGCAGATGAACAGTCTAAAATTTCTGAGGCAGTGGTTGACATGCAGGATTCTGATTTGGCGGGATTGGCGAAGTGGGCCCATCAGAAAGCAGGACATTTTGGAGAGAAAGCCACTAACAGGTGGGCTGCCGATAGAGGAATTCATATTCCCTTTTCTTTAATTAAAGATGTCATTCTACATTGCCCCATTTGCCAGCATTCTAGAAAGAAAGAGGTGCCTCAAATTGTTCGAGGCCACTTACATCGAGGTAAATTGCCCGCCCAAATTTGGCAGATTGATTATATTGGTCCGCTCCCTATGAGCAGAAACTGTCAATACATTTGTACAGTTGTTGATACTTATAGTGGCCTTTTGGTCGCTTTCCCTTGCAAAAATGCTACCCAAGTGAATACCATTAAAACCCTGGAGCTCATTATTTTGTATTATGGTGTCCCATTCCAGATTCAATCAGACAATGCATCCCACTTTCGTGGAAGATTGGTGCAGGAATTCTGTACGAAGAATAATATAGATTGGGTGTTTCATATTCCATATTACCCTCAAGCTTCAGGACTGATTGAGAGAATGAATGGCTTGTTGAAAGAACAGTTGCGCAAGTTGACTGATGACCGTTACAGCCAGTGGAGAGATGTCCTACTTCAAGCCTTGTTAATTTTAAATAATCGTCCTTTGTTACATGCTGAATCTCCTTTGATGCGTTTGTTTCCTCCACATGTTGATGCAAAACCTAATTCTATTTCGAATACTGTAACATATTGGGAAATTACCCCCGGTGCTTTGGCTCCATGTAGAGCAACCCCAGGTTCCGCAGGCCTTGACCTGCATGCATTAAATGATGCACAATTTCCAGGAAAAGATCGAGTCATTGTTGAAACTGGCATTGGTGTTTCTATACCTGCCGGTTGTTTTGGATTAATTGCCCCTAGATCTGGCCTGGCCCTGAAAGGTGTACAAGTACTCGGAGGAGTGATTGACAGTGATTATCAGGGAGAGATTAAGGTTCTCCTGCTTAATAGCAGTGAGACGGATTTGTTTATCAAAAAGTCTGACCGTGTTGCTCAATTATTGATTATGCCTGTCTTCAGTGGTGAGATCAAGAAAGGCTCTGCCCCAACGTTGCTAACTGTGCGAGGACAAAAAGGCTTCGGATCGTCTGATCTTCCTGGAGCTAAAATATGGGTGCAATCGCCTAAAAATCCTCCTGAACAGGCTGATATTATTGCGACCGGTCATGACAACACCGTTTTGGTGATGAAGCCAGGGAAAGATGGCTGGGAAGCTGTCCCAGCTGATAAATGTTATTTACGAGAATGATTAAGGCCTGTGTTTGTATTCTTCCAGATCATTCTTTGGATTGCTGCTGCAGGATGTGTCGGCGCTGGACTCCTTTTGGCTTGCTACGCCGGGAGAGGAGAGGATCCACCGACGACGGTTGATGGGATTATAAGAGCCACGCGGTCTGCGTGGCGGACTTCTTCAAACTTTTGGGTCACACTCGCGAAGGTGGTGACGAACTCTCCGCATTTTTGCCTCACTCCTATGAAGAGGGTTACTGATATTCTAGCGACCTGTTTGGTAGCTGTCCCTGCATCCACTGAGACTTTGCGCCATGTGTTTAATGTATCCAATGCCCGACCTAATGTCATTCTGGGCGATTTTGCGGCCCACGAGTTCTGTCCCTCATGTACTCTTCTTCCAGACCTTGATATCCCTATTAATTCCAGAATTACTACTTTTAATATTACCCCTGGTGATCTTTGCTTCGTTATGACCTGTAACCCTAAGGCTATTACCGAGTGTTTGCGGTTGAAACTCCAAGCCGCTACTACTTTTTCATTTCATCAACGTTTGTTATGTTCAAAGAGACTTCCTAATTCATGCCTTTCAGTGAAGAACAATATGACCTGTAAACGTTTAGTAGTAGCAACTAGCCATTATCGTTCAATGTTATTGCCAGCTGGATGGCTCTTTTCCTGCGGGAATTCATCTTGGCCCTATATTCCTGCGAATATTTCTGGTGGCCCATGTGCCATCACTAGATTAAGTTTGCTAATGTTTTCTTCACATCCTCCTTCCCATTCCCGTATTGTCCGAGACTCAATGTCATTACATGAAGACTGTGATTCCTCTGTTCATCTTTATTCCAGATCAGAATATCTTGGTTTAGCTTTTTCTATTATTGGTGTTCCAGCATTGGCCGTTTATAATGCCAAAACAATCGGCAAAATGGCCTGCTGGATGGTGAAGTCTATAAACCAAACGTCTACTGTTTTATCAGATTTATTATTAGATTCCCAAGGTGAACGTAGAGCTATTTTGCAAAACCGTGCAGCAATCGATTATTTGTTGTTAAAACATGGGCACGAGTGCTCTGATTTTGAAGGTCTATGCTGTTTTAATTTGTCTGACCATTCTAAAGATATCCAGTCCCACATTAACAAACTCCACGACTTGACTGCAGAAATCAGAGAACATATAGATCAGGGTTCCTTTGACTGGCTTTTTAATTGGCTCCCTGACATGCATTTCATGCGACAAATTTTAGGGGGGGTTATTGTTGCTGTTTGTATCCTTATAGCAATTTGTTGCTTTATTCAGTGTATTCCTTCCCTGCTACAATTTTTTAGACTTACGAAGGGTCGTAGATCAGTTAGTTTTGTTTCATATTATTCGTCTACTGACGTTAGTTCTATTTAGTTTGTGGTTGATAGACTGGAGTCAAGGGGTGTAATGTTATGGCTGTCTTTTTGCTAGCTCTTTGGAGAAGGAGAATGATGGAGAGTGACTCCAGCCTATCACCCCCATAGCATAGGGATTAGGCCGATAGACAGGGACCCTGTCTTACATATATAAAGGCATTTTCGTATTATTTCCCTTAGAGTAAGGCTTATGAATTTAAGTTAGGGGATAGATATATAAGTATTAGTCATGATTCACTCATTTGCTAACATGCCGATCTGTTTTTCATGGAGCTATGCATATTATGGGCTCCGTAGGCCTTAAACGAGACAGACTCCATTTTGCTTTCTGCCCGGTAGCTCAAGAAGGCTTTCTAGGTGAAGAGTAATGTTTTAGTTTTAAGCTGTTGTTCGCTTGGAGAGAACCGGTTCAGGCTGACCCTTATCGAAGGAATGTATTTTTCTCCACTCCGAAGACACAACTTCAGGCCGGCCGGCTGGGAAAGTGTCCTTGGTACGGGGAGGTACAAGAATTTGGTGGGCGGCAGGTGACTGGCCGTGAATTTCCATGAAGGAACGGGCTTTGATATTAGCGAAGGTGTTAGTCAGTTTGTCAGTTAGTCCGTAGGCGGCACCTAGCCGTTAGCATCTCTGCCATTATTCATCTCATGGTGGACAAGTCGCCATCTTTGAAGTTCGAGAAAGATTTAAGACCGAAACTCTCTGAGATAGACTGAACGAGAAGTGGCGCGGAGCGCACTGATACAGAGAGAGAGAGAGACGGTAGCAAATAATCAGCAAGGTTCCGAGGTCCTGAGGGGAAGCAGACGAGGTTGAGCCTAGCGGTGCAGACGTGTACTTGTGACGGCTGAGGGTGACTGCAAAGCGAGCCAGGACACAGAGACGAGAAGGGAACCTAGATGACTGCCGAGTCCAAACTTCATATTAACCAGGTGATGACTGTCCATTGCTCGTAGACTGTGCACTCTAATCTTTACCTTTTTCTTGCAAATGTTATGCTGCATAGTAATGTGATTTATATCTATTGTTAATAAATACCCTAATTCTTATGGAATTATTGTGTACCTGGTGTTCATGTTCAATCTAGGTAAACCGCACTTCTAGTTGATAGCTGTTTAGTGAACGGATGAGAAATCCCGATCAGGTAAATGGTGATCGAATAAAGAGGGAGTGAGTGGACCTTTGATGCCAAGAGCAGGGAGTACACTATACAATCTGGAACCATATTCAAAGTTGTTATTTTAGTTTTGTCCCGAGTAGATTGCTGAGATATCATCCCAATAATGGTTCATAGGAATGTGGTCGTCGTTGATATGCAGCGTTAATGAGAACACTGGGTGGGAGACCAGTGCCTATACCCACTAGATTGTGGCTTGAATAAGTGAGAACGTCAGGGAGGATACTGACGCTTAGTTTCGCAGGATCGCGAACAATTTGGAAAAGGGAGCATTGGGTTCTGCAGGCCCATGTGTAGACACACCGGATTGTGTGTCAGATCTGCCCTAGGGTAGAACGGTCTGGGTTGGGATGACCGCGAGACCAACTGATGTGAATAAGATATTGTAGAAAATCCGTATATGTATATTGTCATTCCCCATCCTTAGGTGCGACCTGTACATTTATCTGTATATCTACTCATTGTGAATACGATCTAAGGAGGGAAGGTGAGTACGTTTTGGCTGGGTCACAGGGGCCCCTGGGGGCTGATCCCATCTAAACAGAAAATCCGGCCATTACAGGTGTATTAAGTATGGCCTCAACTAATTTGGGTTTAGTAGCTACACCTTCACCACACAAAACATGTCCCAAATAGGTCACTGACTTAACTGCAAACCTACTCTATGCGTGTTCTAGTGTGAGTCCATTCTTTTCTAAAACCTCTAAAACTTCTTATAAAATCTTGTCATGTTCAGATTTGTCCTAATCAATGACTAAAATATAGTTTTGAAAATACAGCACTTTAGAATGTTTGCCAAAAACGGATACATGATTCTTTGAAAAATTGCTGCTGCTGAAGCTAATCCAAAGGGTAATCTTTTGTACTGAAAGCAACCTATAGGTCTTATGAATGCAGGGTTGTGTTTGCTTTCTTCCTTAAGCCGAATCTGGTGGTACGCCAATGAAAGGTCGATAGTAGAAAACCAATTTACCTCTTTCACTAAGCTAAGCATTTCTGATATCTTAGGTAGTGGAAACTTTTCAACTACAATGTTGTTATTGACATGGCACAAATCAATGCAAATTCAAATTTTGCCATTACTGCGTCTTGCAATAACAACAGGAGAAATCCACTCCGAAGATTCAATTGGTTCAATAACATCAGCCTCAACTAATTTTTCCAGTTCTTTTTCCACCTCACCCCTGAGGAGTACAGGAATATTTCTTATTTTGTGAGTTTTAGGAGAAAATCCCTCCTTTAACCCCTTCGTCGCTTATGACGGAACGGTTCCGTCATCAGCGTCGGTTGGGCTGTGCTGATGACGGAACCGTTCTGTCACAACCACGCCCGTTTTCGAACCTTCAGCACAGCGCGAAAATTCGCGCCGCGCTGAAGGAGTTAATATGTTCTCATGTTCAAAATGTTATAAATTACAGTTTTCCCACTGAAAACTTCTAGAAATTTCTTGAGCAATACTGGAACCTACATTTTCTCCTTCATCAATAACTAAAACAGGCTCAGGGCTGTTGAGGTTGAGAATGATGTGCAGATCACGTTGGTCCTTCCAACCCAGAACGGAAGGACCATTTTTTGCAATGTAAAGTTTGCCTATGGATTCTCTATTCTTAAACCTGAAGACCAAGGTTTTAAAACCTATTAAGTAAATTTTTTCACCCGAAAATCCTTCAGGAGTAATGTCTGGTTCAAATACATTACTGCCTAATTTTTTTACAAACTTTGAATTCCAAACTGTTTCATCAACTATGGTGAAAGGTGAACCTGAATCAGCATACATTTGCACATCCACACCACCAATATTCATCATTCATACAGGGATCTTTTTCTCGTCAACCAATTTATCGTTGATGTTCAAAAGAAAAGAATCATGTTGAACTTTGTTATGTATGTCGCAGTGCATAATTTTCTTGTCCATGTCATCCTTCTCACTAAATTTACCTTCATCAACACACTTGACCTTAAAATCTTTTCTTCTCCTCCAAACTTTTGCGAAATGTCCAACCATATTACAAAGTGCTTAAGTGCAGGATAAAACTTAAAAGAAGCTAAATGTGCAGAACGGACACAGTGGTATCATCTGAAACGTTCTTTTTTATTTGTTGCTATCTTGTGCCTTAGAACCCTCTTTCCTTTTGTTTTTTTACATTACAGATGACTTCATCACTTTAAACTGTACTTTCAGCTTTCAAGACTTTGGCACTACAACTAGAGAGTTCCGCTATTCTTACAATAGCTAGAATATCATCTAAGACTGCATCCCCATTAATCCACAATCTTTCCTGAATTGCTTGGTCACATGAATGCAACACAATTTGATCAGGTATGAATTGTTCTTTCGAGTAATCAAATTTACAATCATCTGCTAACTTTTTGAGTGCAGCTACATACTCATCAATGTTCTCACTAGGCTCTTGTTTCCTTTGAAAAAGCTTACATCAGACTACACCAAGGCACACTTTGGGAGCAAAATGGTTATCAAAATCATGTAAAGTATCTTGGAAAACATTAGAATCTCCTGTCCCTGTACATTTTCCCATTTGTTCATAAACGTTTAACTCTTCTGGCCCTACAGAGTGTAAGAAAAGTTTATTTTTCATTTACGGTTTCATCTTAATCAATAGGGTCAAGTAAATTAAGGGAATATGACTTCCATTCATTCTTTTTCATACAAGGATTTTCTCCAGCTGGCCTAAATGTTTGTAGAGACTGAATGGCAAAATTCTGGTTGGCCATTGTTGGTAGTAACAGTGTCCACTCTTCACCCAGGCAGGAGGGACTAGTTCACTGTATTACAGTGTTGTTGCTATAAGAAAATTAATATCCAGGGTATCAAATGCCAATTAAGTGAAAGAATTCCCACAATTAAGAGTTAAAGATGCAAATATGCAGAATTCCAAACAATAAATGTGGAAGAAAAAAAAAAAAACAGGCAAAGTTACTTGAATGATGCTGGTAAGTTAGATGGTCTCCAGAGTTTTTTCCCTGTTTCTCTCGTTGGAAGTGATAATACTTCTGACATCCAAGATGGCGCCACTATGGCGCGTGATATCGCGTTATTGTCAACACGTAATAGTAAAGCAGGCTGGGAATGTAGTCAGAACAGCAGAGCTGAAGCTGCTACGCTCACCTCGTTCGAAGTAAGAATATTCCATGTAAGGAATTCTCAGCACACATTCACTGATAAGCGGTATCCTTTTCTCGAATACTGCGTCATCAAGGATGCGCTTAAATCTTCGATGACCGTACATAAAATAAAAGCAGGAAATGTTTATCGAGTAGAAGGCAAGTCTTCTGTGGTGGTTTCAGATTCCTGCAAATCCAAGATAGACGAAAGCGGCAGAAAATCGAAGCTAATTCCAAAAATGGCTCCACGGGGCTGAGGTGTTCCTGCAAGTCGTCGCCAAAATTGTAGAGTTGTATGGTTAATAAAAAGTTCTTTATTAGCAGAAATAGGAACACCTTTACAACCACACCATAGCGGACCTTCCTTCCACTCCAACTGCTCCAGCTGAACTGGACAAAGGCTCCAATACACGCATGAGGAGAACATGAAATGGGAGCAAGATTTCACAAATAAACAAAGGATGTATGCGAGGTCGCATGCCATAACCGCTTAACCGCGGTGGCCGGAGGTGGCCGCGACGGCCAACGGACGTGCGCAGCACTACGGAGGTAGTGCGCGCAAAGGGGATAAGATACATAAGACTACATTAAGAACACAACACTAACCACCATCAACATTCAGCATTCAATAATGTTGCTTTGTTTTATGATGGTGTCTTGGTTTGATGACATCAACGTGGGTTGCGATAACTATTATGACATCATTTAGCAGATGGCCCATTGAATTATTGTTATGGCACAAGCACTTCTCATGGATTCTGAAAGGGTCAGGAATTGTAAAATAGTGCTTTGAAAGTGTTTGTGTGTGAACAGGGTGTCCGCCAGCGTAAACCCTTTCCCACACCGTTTTCTCGTGTTCTCTGATAAATGTAATGGGTGCTAGTGAACGAAGAAACACCACCTGCCAGCGTGGAAGCCCATCATTATGTCCCTCTAATCTCACCCTTTACACCACACTGTTTGAAATGGAGTGGTGTGAGCAGGTTCCAGACACCTCCATATCACTATAGGTCTACTTCTACATTATAGCGGATCGATGGGTGGGGGACTGCCCACTGTTGAGGCCTTCTCCTTCTCCCAGCCACCAAATGTACGACTATGTGTGTCACCACAGCTACACTCCACTGGACTCGAGGGGGTGTGGTGGGTCCACCTGGGTCTTGAGACTTTATCCTGCCCACTTTCTTGTACTGGATTTGTGTCACCGTAACCACATCCCTCAGCCTATGTGTCACCGTAACCACATCCCCCAGTCTACTCTGATAAGAGGAATAGGCTTATGAGGGTATTTCACAGAAATTACTGTGCTGTAACGCTATTGTGGTAATGGTGTCTATCTTTAAAGAGTGGTGAATCCCGTGGTATCAGAGGAAACTCAACGTCATGGTAACGTATAGCCCTAGGCTGTATGGAAAGTTGCCTGGTCATTAACAACATAAAACACAAACCGTACCATTACCTAAAGTGTGGCACTCAATACACCGACCTCGGAAGGATAGAAGGCCAAGTCTGCCTTGCTAGGATTCAAACTTATGACCTTCAGATAATTACACTCCGTCAGCGGGATACGTCCAGCTTGCTGAGCCATACTACCGGCTGAGATATCTTGAGAGAAAAGTTGGTGGGGTGGTGGTGGTGTCTGACTGGAGGTGGTCTTACCCATCTGAGACCTCCCATCAATAATCAATCAGGACCTTTTAACTTCTAGATATGGCAGCGCCCACGAGCGTGCGCAAAGCTTTCTGGGACCTGTTTCCCAGCACCGAAGTTTGGCGTAGCAGGACATCCGCTTAAAAAAGTGGTGGATGTCCCGTCTGCCATAAAGTGTCACTAACATTAAAGCACTCTTAATACGAAACATTTTGCCGGATGTCCTGCATCTGTCCAACTCTAAATACGCACAAAATATGAAAAAGACGGACTTTTGTGGACACACGCACGTTTTTTTTACTCGTTTAATGTAATTGTTTTCTGATGTTCCCGATTAAAGAAACATAAAAGCACAGAAAATGTATGTAATGCGACAAACGCAAGAGTTGGTAACAAAGATTCATTTAAAATAATCACGTTTTTACAGAGAAGATTCTGGGGTGATACTAAAATGTATGTTTTTTTAGCATTCATAAATCTTTGAATCATATCCACCCACGTAAGATTTGACAGATTTAAGGTTACTTGCAAAAATCCCTAGTTGTGTAAACGTTTGCATTTCTCTGCCACAAAGGGTACTAATTTGACTTGTTGTGTCGCGTTTGCTGGAAATATGAATCAGCATATTTAACTATTTTTTCTATTTTTGCCCACTACTAATTTTTATTTCAATGGGGGCTCTCCGCCTCGAACACTCCTATAGAATTTGGGGCGTGCTCTGCTTCCAATCCCACCCTAGAAACAGTCACTGCAACACTGCTTGGGAAGTGCACTACAAGCGTTTCCAAACAGTCATGCATCAAAAAATCTAAATTCTGCAGAGTCATGAAAAAAAAGAAGAATAAGGAAGGATTGAACGTCATCACGTTGCTTCTGAGGTCTTTTATTCAAATTGCCGCATTCATTCAGGCCAGTACGGATCGGAGCCTTCGGGGAAGGGAGTTGCTCACACAACATCAATCATGTCATGATGCGGTGGGGCAGACGGACGCCCAAGGTTTCCATCCACAAAGGTACTGAACAGGCCCTACTGTGTACAGGGATCTTACAGTCCCAACAACAACTACAAAAGTCCCTCAAAATGTCAGAAATTACCCTAAGGCTGAAATTTCAGCATTTTCCACTCAGGGCCGGGCTCAGCCTGATGAACAGTATGGGTGCCTCGTGAGCACAGCGCCTGGATCCCAAGGCATGTTATTGGCAACTCACTCACCAGGAGCATGTCCAGTGCTTAATTTGTAAAAGAATTAGTGCCGGGGCCCTTGACAGGAGGACACTAGAGCTTGCACCATCCATTGCCAATGAGAGCAACAACACACTACTAATCAACACACACTTAAAAGTGTGACAATTCATACTATTACAGGGTCCCAAAGCTATAAGAATGGCTTTGGAGGCAAATACTAATCACTGAAAAATGTAAATTGAGCTAAACAGATGTTGTTTTGCTCGTACCTATATTTGGCAGATACCGCTACCATGTAGTATGACAGTCATGAGCCCCGGTGCTGGCAATTAAGTGCTGGTGCTGAGCACCGTAAATCACCGGTACAAATTAAGCACTGCATGGCTTCCGCAGACCCGCCTATGCTCACCGATCGTAAGGTAGGCCCATGCACCCCTGCTATTTCAATGGCCCCCTCAACCCTTTATGGCCCCCTGTCAGGTCCATGCCACTAAATGTCTGTGAGATATGGGAAACTGAGGGGCCACTTGGGGCGTGGCGACGAGCGGAATGGCGGCTCCGCAGTGAAGCTCCTCCGAGCGGGCGCCCTGTAACGGCACACAGAGATGCAGACCGGTGTTCTCGAACGCTCCTCGAACCTGTAAATGCCTCCAGACGACAGCGGATCGAGATAGAGCCATTTCCGTGCCGCTGGTGAGGCCGGACGCAGAGATCACGGCGGAGGGGTCCTTAAGCCTCCGGGCTCGGCGCCATGTTCCCTCTGCGCTGGAGCGCCGGGTGAGTCCCGCTCTGCCTTAGCGGCCGTGGCTTCCCCCCCCCCTTCGGTGCCGCTCCCTTGCTGGGTTGTTGTGGGTGCCGCCGCCGCTGCGCGGTTCCTGCTCCCAGGGTTTCCTGGTCCCTGGCTGCGGTCGAGGCCTTCGGCTCGGTCGTGTAGGGGAGCCGGGGCCTGGAGTTCGGGATCGCGCGGCTTTGGGGTGGTGCCTGCGGGGCCTTTGCCGGGAGTGGGGGAGGGGGGGTTGCGCGGCTGCTGGTGGGCTGGGTACCTTATTCGGCGCTGCGTTTGTGACCCCGCCACACGACTGCGGCCATGGGGAAGAAAGACCCGGCCCAGAGAACACTTAACTTTGATAAACCTCCTCCACCGGCTGCGGATCCCCCTCCGGGCGCGACATCGGGAGCACAGGGGGCACCAGATACTGGCGACGCAATGTCCATGATGGCCGCCATGATGGGGGAGATGCGCGCCGGCTTTAAGGCGCTGGACACTCGCTTTGATAGTTTGGAAAAGAAACTGGTTGACATCGGCTCCACGGTGCAGGCTCACGAACGGAGACTGGATGTAGCGGAATCTAGGGTATCTGATTTAGAGGACGGATCATCCAAAGCTCTGAAAAGGCTGGAACGGGTCGAGAAAATTCTTAAAGACGTGGCCATCAAGAATGAGGATTTGGAAGCGCGGAGCCGGCGCAACAATATCCGTATCCTTGGCGTGGCGGAGACGACGGCCACGGGCAGATTCGATACCTTTGTGGAGAAGCTCCTCATCGAACTGTTTGGCAAGGACACCTTCACGACCGGCTTTGTGGTGGAAAGGGCCCACAGGACCTTGGGACCTAAGCCGACCCAGGACTACCCCCCACGGCCCATCATCGCCAGGATCATGAACTTTCGCGACCGCGATGCCGCCCTCCGGGCTGCACGGGAAATGGGAGAGGTACAGTGGCAAGGGAGTAAGCTATCCTTTTTCCCGGACTATACTTTGATGGTACAGGAGGCGCGTCAGAAGTACACCAGTGTCAAGGCGGCACTCCGCAATCTCGGCCTAAAATACAGCATGCTTTCCCCTGCCCGGTTAAAAGTGGACGTTCACGGCAGGTTCCGTATCTTTGACTCTCCAACGGTAGCTCAAGAATTCTGCCGCACCTACAAACAGGGGCCAGGTTCGGCCTCGGGCTCTAGGCCTACATCTCCGCAGCAGCCGGACACACAAGCTAGCGCAGATTTATTCGCGGACTCTGGCCGAGGCTGAACACCTGTGACACTCCATCTGGGGTTTTTCCTGGTTGTCCACCGGGGTGTGTTGTTTCATCCGGTCTTCCATGCTTGTTCATATCTCCAATTTTGTGCTATTGGGTTGCCCGCTCGGGGGTTGGCGTTGCCTCCCCCCATGGCGTATGCCTATGTGTTTTGCTCTTCTTTCTGGGGCGTGTTACGCTTCGATTTGCAGAAATGTTCCGAAGCTTTGCATTACTGTTTACTATTCTTCTGCACTGTTGTTCGTAACCTGAATGGGTTCTGCCTCTCTTGGGGTGCGGGGAGGCTGGGTGGCGGGTGGGGGGGGATTTATGTGTTCTTTTTGGTCCCCTTTTATTTTCTTTTTATTATTCTTATTGTCTTTTGCTTGCGAGGCACATATTGTTGGTTGGTTGCATCACTACTTCTTGCTTGCGCATTTTGACCTAAAGCCATGGCCCGGGTAGGCTTACAGGTCAGACCATCGGGGCTGACACTGATGACATGGAATGTTAGGGGGCTGAATTCCACTCGTAAAAGGAAACAGGTTCTGCAATACGTGGAGAGGTATAAGACGGATGTCCTTTTGATACAAGAGACCCACATGACTCAGGCGGACACATCATCCTTTGCTAGGAGCTGGGGTACCCACAGAGTATTTTCCTGCTACAGCAGGTATGCGCTCGGAGTGGCAATTTTGATACATAAGCAGGTTCCTTTTGTCTTTTTAAACAGCAAAACGGACAGCGAAGGGAGATACGCTATGTTATTTGGACAGCTATATGGCCATAAAATTGCTTTTGTGGTAGTCTATGGTCCGAATGTCGACTCCCCGACCTGTTTTGAAGACTTGTACCTCTCCCTTTTACACTCTGACATAGACATGCTGGCGATAGGGGGAGATTTCAACATGCTGATGGACGCCGGTAGGGATAGTACATCCCCCTCCCCTGATCGCAAGCCACTCGCCCGCGCAGCGGTGGCGTCCATATGCTCCCATTTCTCCCTTCTGGACATTGAGGCCAAACTACACTCTAACTCGCCTGTTTTCACACATCACTCTGGCTACCACAACACCAGCACCAGGATAGATTACTGGCTACTTTCTCCGGGATTAGCGGGTTGGGTCACGGACCATAGCACTCCTCCCCGCACTTTTTCAGACCATTCCCCCGTTGTCCTGTCCCTTGCAGTTCCTCGATTGGGTGGCTATGAACGGCAGTGGAGGTTTCCTGGGAGGGCTTTAACAGACCCGGTATTTGCAGAGGGGGTGCGTGCTGCGATTGAGGACTACTTTGACCTGAATACAGGATCGGTGACCACCTGGGCTACACTTTGGGAGGGGTTCAAAGCTACCATAAGAGGGGTCTGCATCACTAAACATGTTGGGGCGCTGCGAGAAATCCGTGCCACTCTGTCTCGCCTTGAGAAAGAGTTGCTGGCTGTCGAAAATGTGATCCTTACCAATCCCTCCCCGGGCAACGAGGCACGTCGCCTCGAGCTGCTCCTGGAGTTCAGAGACACGGCAGACAAGGAACTGAAGTATGTAAGCAAATACCACACGGCACGCCAGTACAGTGAGGGCGATCGGCCGGGTAGATTGCTGGCTCAGCTCTTGCGCCCACCCCGTCAGGCGACGTATATTACTGAGATAACTGATACACAAGGTGTTCGCCAAGTCACCACCTCCACCATCTGCGGCACCTTTTTGGCCTACTATCGGCAACTTTACTCATCTGCCCTCACGGAGGAGTGTCGCGATCCTGGGCCATACATCAATGAGATCGCTATGGTGTACCTAGAGAGATACATGCAGGATTTTTTGGCCCATCCCATCACGCCGGAATTGATCACGGAAGCGATTGACTCCTTGAAAGGGTCCTCAGCGCCTGGCCTTGATGGCTTCACGGCGGATTTTTTATCAGGAATACAAAGAAGAACTAGTGCCCATTCTTATGGAGGTGTACGCCGAGGCATTAGACTCTAGCATTCTTCCTCCGACTCTTCGCGAAGCGGTCATAGTTCTGCTGCCCAAGCCAGGACGCGACCCCACGGTCTGCAGCTCCTATTGCCCACTTTCGCTTCTCAACCTGGACTATAAGATCTTAGCCAAAGCGCTGGCGATGCGGTTGGCGTTGCTGGTCAGCACCATTATATCTCCGGCACAATCAGGCTTTGTCCCTCAGCGATCAACCTCACTGAACCTACGCACGATTTTTTCGGTTCTCCATAGAATCGACCCAGCCACCCCTGCTGCTGCAGTCTTTTTGGATACCGAAAAAGCTTTTGATACGCTGGAATGGCCTTTTTTTCTAGATGTGATGCGCAGGATGGGCATGCCCGCTATGTTTGTCGCGACAGTGGAACTGCTGTACACCGCTCCCGCGGCCCGCATTCGCATAAACGGCACCATATCCGACAGATTTACCCTATCTAGAGGTACCCGACAGGGATGCCCCTTGTCTCCCTTGCTTTTTATTTTGGCGATGGATCCCCTGGTTCGGCACTTACAGGAAAACATCTCCACAGAGGGCTGCTGTTCCGCACGGGCCCTCTATTGGTCTCGCTATATGCGGACGACATGGTACTATATATCCGCACTCCGGAAGCCAATCTACGACCCCTGCTATTTGAGATTGAACGATTTGGTGAATATTCTGGCCTTAGGGTCAATTGGCACAAGTCACAGTTATTTCCCCTCACCCCCGCCACCACGCAATGGCCCTGCTCCCTCCCACTGGAGTGGTGTGAGGACTCAGTTAAATATCTGGGGATACACATACACCTTGATACAGTGTCCATTATTCGCTTAAACTATGGCCGAGCCCTTGATTTTCTGGAGGATAACACCGGCAGATGGCTGCGTCTCCCCTTGTCAATGGCTGGGCGCATTGCCATTGTGAAGATCGTTGTTCTCCCCCGTTTTTTGTACCTCTTCAACAATATCCCAATTCCACTTACCAAGATCTTTTTTACGCAATTACGCACCGCATTGCTGAGATTGGTATGGGGGGGCAAACGCCCACGACTCGCTTGGCGCAAGCGAACGCTACCGTACGAGAGGGGCGGCTTTGGGGTCCCGGATTTCCACCTTTACTACCTGACCGCCTAGTGCTCCTACGCACACTCTTGGTATCATCCTGATGCCAGGATTCCGCACTAGCGGCCTGAAGCCGACGCAGCGCTCCCAGTGAGCCTTGCACAGGTTCTTCCTAAGGGTCTCCCCCGTGAAAAACAGAACATACTCCCGCTCACAACAACGACATGGGCCTGGGACAAACTTAAACACTTGCTTCGCATAAATGCACTGTACTCCCCCGCCCTCCCACTACCCAACTCCCACTGGCTCCCCATAACAGGCAAAACGGTGGTCTGTAGAACACTGGCGAAGTTCCAGTTACACACGATTGGTGACCTATTCCCCAATGGCCACGTATTTACTCTCACTGAAGATCCCCGCTTCGCAGACCGCACATTTATGGACACATTCATTCTTACAAGAATGCGAGCGATGCTGAGAGCTACCTTCGACTCATTTCCTCTCTCGCCTGAAGATACCCCGGCCCTTACACACATCATACAGAACACATCCGGGGCACACATGGTGTCCAAACTTTACAAACTATGCTTGCTTTCACTTCCCTCGTCAGACGACACGGTCCGTACCGCTTGGGAGCTGGATCTAGGCACACAGATCACGGACGATCAGTGGGAAGCGTGCTGTGCCATGACCAGGGAGGTCTCCATGAATGCCAGACACAAGCTTATACATTTTAAATTCCTCCGTAGACTGTACCACACTCCAGCACTTTCACATAAGATCGACCCCACCAGATCCCACAACTGTCCTAAATGTGGCGCCCCCCCAGGCTGACTTTGCTCACCTTTCCTGGACCTGCCCGAACTTACACACCTACTGGGTTGAGATACACAGAACGTTTGGTGAAATACTGACACAATCATTAACTGTCACGCCCGAGATTGCTTTGCTGGGGTATGTGTCCAATTTCCCTCGTAAAATCCACAGATTGGCGTCCATTTGCTTCCTGCTGGCCAAGAGAGAGGTGGCGCTGCTTTGGGGCTCGCGCCGCGCTTCCACGGCTGCGTCCTGGCTTAGGAGCGTGGCGCACTGTAATATGAACAGCGTGGAATATTCGGAACAGCTTCCGACCTCCTCCCGCCCCGTAGATATCTGGGGCCCTTATCGTCATTATATAACTGAAAAGGCGAAGATAGCGCCCTCTCAATCCCTACATCCCAACAATCCGACCGGGGTGGGTTAGTTCGTGAACTCTCCCGACTTACACTCGCTTTGGGATTGCCCTCGAGGCGTCACACTTACTTCCCTTGTGAATGATGTCCTGATTCAGGTAGACCAGTGGTTCTTCTCTTTTCCTGGCATTGGGACACATTCTTGCTGGAGATGTGGGCAGTGGGGTGATATTGAACCGTCCCATGCTTTGTTTTGTCCCCTGACACTAATGTTGGCTCTTGTTGGATGCTTCTGCCCTTCCAAGATGGTACCGGTCAATCATCGCTTTTTGTATTGCCCTAGGATGGTTGTCACCGGTAGTTACGTGCATTGTCTTACTAACTGACTTAAGGTGCTGTTCTCGCAAGTTCTCCTGTAGGATTTCTGTTTTTGTTATGCCTTTTGTTGTTCTTTCCATGCCTTTTGATTTACAACATATCCACACCTGTTGCCTTATTAGAAAAATAACACTACTGTAAACATGCTATCCTGCTATGCAATCTTACTGTACAGTTGCAGGTTCAATTTGTATTGTTGATGCCGCCACTTACTATTCCAATGCACAAGCTCTGTATCGAAATGATGTAACTGAAGATTGCTTTACTGACTTCAATAAAGTGTTTACAGGAGGAGGAGCCAAGATGGCGAACGGGACGGTCGGCTAGTCCCTCGGCTCCTGGAACCATCTCCTCCTGCGCGGCTATCCTGTCTGTGATCCTGTGCCAAACCGGCACAAATTTATACTTTACTCCCTCCGGCGACCGGCGGTGAAACTTTGGAGCCTGTACCTGTTCGCGATCGGCAGCGCCGGCCGTAAACGTCCAGCGGCCTGTGGTGGACCTGGGACCGGGGCCTCTAGTTGCAACCCCGGCCGGCCACCGGGTGATAAACAACGGCTGACTGCAGCGACGAGGAGCCGGCGGGATCGAGTTAGCTGGGAAGAGGCCGTTTTTTGAGCTGAGCCTACGGCCGGACTGGTGGCAATGCTGGTGAGGTGCTCGCTATTGTTGGGGACACCACTCTATCGTGGAGACACGGATTTCCCGCTTGCTGGTGCTGGCTTGTACTTTGCCCCGAGTTCGGCGGGCGACATCTGCCATCCATACCCAGCGGTGCTGGTTAATATATGGACTGCTCTCCCGCCGGAGTTTCAATCTTTTGCGGCTGATACTGACTCAATATAAGCGACCCGGCCCGAGTCAATGGGACCGTGCTGCTGATCGCAACTACCATGGATACCACCGGCGACAAGGGCGCTGTACCCCGATGGGTCCCTGGGCGGCAGGATTGGCGTGACGTGCCCGTGGGGATATACGATGGAGACTGGCGATATGGTGACTTCATGTTGGTGATTGCCGACCTCCGGAGTTTCATGGAATCCTCGGCTCGCATTCTGACCGGTAAGCTGGAAGCGATCGTGTTCGATGTGGGACGCTCGGGAACGGCTGCACTGGCAGGTCATGGCTGCACACCGCTTCCCTTGCCTCTCAGTGATAAGATGGCGGCCCTGCGGGACATTGATGGCGCTGAGGTTCCCGGCCCCGTTGCGTCCCCTACTGAGGGACTTCTGTGTCCACTGCAACGTATGGACTCTGGACCGGATCGGCGTCTAGAACGCCCGCTTCAACCTCTCCTTTCTCCGTATTATGGATCGCCACTGCAGTCCCTGCTGGGCCCTGAAACTCCCGCCTTTGGCCCGAATTCATCGTATGCCACCCTGACTGTGTGCTCCTGGTTCTGGTCGAAACCCCTGATATGCCCTGTGGTGGGCATGGGTGATGCCCGGTTGAGCACCATCGGCGTTTTTGAACTATTGACTTTGCACCTGTGGGACAATTTGGTGAGCGAGACTAGCCGGGACAGAACAGGGCAGGGGTAAACGCAGCTTACATTTGGTGGATGGTTCATTGTTGCTGACCGGGAGGGAGGAGAGGCGAGCTGTTTTCGTGTGTGTAATATACTGCCTGTGTGTTTTTATATTTAGCTCGCCGGATACTGTCTTTTCTAATTGAATTTACATTCGAGCTGGTACTGGTGCTGCAGGGGGGAGGGGCCGGGGGACTGGTGAGGGCTCCCCTCCGTTAATGAGAGTTTTAGATTAGGATCCTTTTCTAACTCTCTGTATTTCCCTTCTGTGGGGTTTCTGGGGCGACAGGCATGCCTATGGGGGGGGGGGGTGGGCCATGGCCTTCCGCTGCATGCAGGGTGGGGGGTGGGAGGGGACGTGTTTTCTTTGTTTCTTTGTCTCTATGGCCCGCCTTTTCCTTTTTCTTCTCTTGTTCTTCTTGCTGTTTCTCTCCTTTTTCTAATTTCCTATAGTTGGAGTCGCGGGTTTGGGTTCCTTGGGAGGATAATTGTTTGTGTCCCTTTCAGTTGCGAAATCCTGATTACATTGCTTGCTTTGTGAGTGGGTCACTGAGGTTCGATGGGTTTGTTTTCGGACTTGTATTTTCCTATTGTTCTCCTATGGGTGCGTTCAATTGCAGGCTACTATCCTGACACGTAAATAACTATGTGACCGATGTCGTGATCATGCCTCTCGTAAGATCCTTCAACTCTATTATAAATTGGAAGCCTCACGTATCCTGTAACACTGTGGATAACTTTGGTCGCTCATCCTGATTTAATATTGCCAGCCTGGTTTGAAAACACGGTGTATCTATCCTTTGGTGCATATATTTTGATATCTGATGTTATTGTATGATGGCCTCTTGGCCCATCCTTGCTTTGCACATGATGTAATCCTGAGGTTTCCTAATAAAAATTTAAAAAAATAAAAATAAAGTGTTTACAAAAAAAAAAAAAAACTGAGGGGCCACTTTTCCCATTCTGCAGGGGCCCAGTCACTATTTTGCGTTACCGCGCTGCACACAATGCAGCATGTTTCAAATGATATTGGCTCCCATCACGCCAGTCACGTGGTGGAGAGTTGATATGTCACAGTGAGCAAAGGAGCGGGAAAGCAGGGGCGTGGCTCCCCTGGTGCAGCAGGTGCAGTGGCACCAGTGACTAGAGGGCTCAAGGGTCCACTAAACACTGATTTTTGCTGCATTTTAAAATTCAAACAGCAGCTAGAGGGCACATTTCCAACCTCGCACTAGGGCTCATGGCACACTGAAACTCAACTGTTGGAAAGTCCTAGATAGAGTAGCTTTCCAGCACACATGTTGGGGACTCTGCGCACTTACGGCCACATTCATCAATGTTCCCGTTTGCTTATCAAGGGCATGTGTGTGTGTAAAATGAAACTTTCAAAAATGCACTTTTGTGCATTTTTGAAAGTTATCGCAAATTACCATGAAGTTTAACTTCATGTTAATTTACCACTTCCTATTTGCGATTTAGCAATTAAAAAAAATCATGCATTAAATTTAAGAAATCGCAAAATTGCGATTTCTTAAATGCAATCGCAATTTAAGAAATCGTAAATAAATTGCGATTTCTTAAATTGCGAAAAAAGCAAAAAATCTTAATGCATCCCAAATCAATGAATTGCATTCGCAAACGGCCGAATTTTGCGATTCGCACCGTTTGCGAATGCAATTCAGTTTGATGCATGTGGGCATTAATGTCAACTAAGGGTATTGCATCCACTCCAGGACAGTGAAGGTGACTTCAGTAGCCTTTTCAGGCCGAAGCCTACCAGACAGCACAGTTGTCTGATTTGCTAAAGACATCTTGGGAACATTCAGAAAGCTGCTCTGGGAATGTATTCTGCCCATTGTTTACCACTGGCTTTGTGATTTGTAACTCCAATTTCCTGGCTTTCTGTTTTCTGGCTTTGTTTTTGGCTGTCCAGGGTAAGTTCCTCCCTCACAAGGAGCACAGCTTTTTCTCACCATCTCCCTTTCTATTCTTCCCCGAGTGCTCCTTTCTTTAAACAGGCCTGTAAATCGTGTTATCTTGTTACATTTGCTGTGCATTCAAAGACAGAGGTCAAATGTCAGGTTCTGTGGAGGGATCTTGGTGTTTACTTTTCTTTCTATGACTTCAAAGTGAGAGGATTTATGTTACAGTCTTGCTGGATACTAGAGGTGGCTTGAGTCCTTCATCACTTCCACCAACACTACTGCTAACTTCCGATGCCCCTGTGCTAATAACATTGGCCAACCACTCTATTGCCTAACAGCAAGTCCCTGAGAAACGCTGGTAATCAGTAAGGTGACCTATTGCATCTGATATCTTGTGGCACCCCTTATCTACATTCTCACCGGGGCTGGCTATCATGAGTGTAGCAAGTGCAGTGGCACCGCGACCCAGAGAATTGAAGGGGATGTTGCACCACAGTTATAGCTTTCTTTTACTTCCAAACTGGGGTGCTCATTTTCCAAGCTTGCCATGGCACCCTCACAACACCACTGATTCTACCCATGATAAGAGGATCAATTTCACCACCAAAACACCTTCAATATACCATGACAATTACCTACCTCACTTCCCCAAAGCTAAGAGGTTTGTCCAAATATATGACACATTACACAATGCTCATCCTTGTTTTCAAAGCCAAACAGGGCCTTGCTACTCCATACTCCATACTCCATTTGGTTGCACGCCTCTCCCCTTCTCAGTCACTATGCTGAGAACCTGCCTATCCCTCATAACCATCCTGAAAAGTAAATACACATATGTAAATGTCTTCCCTTTATATAGGTTGTCTTTAAATGCCTTTTTGTGTGTTTTACTCACTAAATACCAAACACAACTTATTTTTTTTGCAATCCAGCCCATCTCCAAGTGTTATTATGCAGCACTTTCTTTTGTAAGCCTGGAACAACACTTTTGTTAAAATAACTTAAGTATTACCTCAGCAAATACAGCACACAGTTGAATAATAATTATCATAACACAGTGAATGCTATGTGGGTGTAGTTTTATGGTCAACTGTTCAGTTTAGCACCTCCTGAAGCAGAGCGCCCAGTGCTGAAACATGTTCACAACCAAATGAGTAACTTTTGTTGTATTTGAGTAAGCGCACATCTGTCCAGCCACAAACTCCACCCTTTCTGAAACTGCAATTTTTTTTAATACCACAAACTATTGTTGGTTCTTTTTTTTGTATGTTCGGAGATCTTTGCACAATTTTTGCACTAGTGCTGTTTTTTGATAAAAGAAAATAAATTCCTCCAAGAATAAAAGTGTGGACTTTTGTCACTCAATTAACTATTTTTAACCAACATGCTCGGTGTTTGGCACAACCAGATAAACAATTTGATAGCATTGCATTGTTAATAAGGCCCGTTTTACAAAGCAAAATTAACATGAACCGGGCCTTGCAAATTGTTTTTAGTGTCTGCATAATACAGGAGATGAAGGGCGACATTTGGCCACTGCAAGAAGTGTATCTCGAATGGTACATGATTTGCTGCGTTTATAGAGTTTTTTTTTTTAATGGTGGTGTTTTGTCAATCCCTGATCACCTCAGGATCTAATCCAGGAACACAAAAAACAAACAATTTAATTTACAAATTTCAGACAAAAAATATGGCATGTGTACAAAAATGCAGATCTTTTAAACAGACCTGGTGCACTGCAACAACTAACCCTGTAAATTATGCAACATTCATGATAGTGGCAAAACACCATAGATGCACGAATAGTGCTAAAAAATAAATAAAACACCTAGACCCATTTAGTGCAATGGCAATACATGCAAGCATCCCCACATCCTTTTGCACAATTCTAATTCAAACAAGTAGAGCATTTTTGGCATGTAAAACAACAACAACTTAAACTTAGAACAAATTCTAAATTTCTAATTGACAACAAGTACAGTAGTTTTTGTGCATGCACGCTTACCCTCTTTATCTTTCCGAGGTAGTAGAGCCCATCGGTCCACCGACAGAGCACATACTGGCCTTCGGTGAGGGTGGTCATCTGCTCCTTCCACCCGCTGTGGTTCCGGGGTAATGCTTCGATGGCTGATTGCGGCAGGTGGTTGGCCGTGTAGACATCCTGGGTAGTTGGCTGCAAGGCATGGTTGGCCATCAGCTTCCCTGCAACCCTGCTGAGAAGAGGCAGATGGGTGCATTGGTTTTTGTTGGAGGCAGCATAACCCTCCCAAAAAAAAAACTTTCGTTCAATCATGGCTGCCAGAAAACTACAACATTTGACAGGCACTTTGTTGGGCACATAACACAGACATCTAGGACTCATTGCACAAAGTGGCACTGCAGCATTGTCCAACAATGCGCCGGCGCGTGCAAGTTCAAAGATGGAGGCACATCCTGGAGAATTCAAGCCCATAGGCTTTGAGACACCCGAATCCCAAATCTGAGAGCCCAGTCTAACTTCACACACTTCAGAAAAGAGAACTTTTCAAAACTGTCTACAACCAGGTTTTCGCATTAAAGGAGCTACAACCTTAGTGATCGGACCATCAGGACAGGAGCTTCACGGGCTTAACCAAAGTGGATCAAATCCGCAAGAATTCCAGCACCCTGAAGTAAAGGAAGGGAGACACCCAGCGCTTTACAAAACTCCCAAAATAAACTAATACAAAATAAATAAAAAAGTAATTAAACAACTGAAATTGTGACATTGCTACTTGTTTTTAATGTGGTCTGTGGCTACAGAAAGAAGCAACGGTTGTGTACAACATCAACAGGTGCACAAGTAAGAGCAGAAATGATGTCAAAATGAAGTCTGAATAAATTAGGTTACCAACGGGCTAAAAATACAGGCGCAGGAACTATTAGTAATTTGTCTACTGAAATATATTTACATATATATGTTAACCGCCTTATTTGAATTATATTTGGGAATAAAAAAAATCTTTAACAAAAGTGTGATCAAATGTGTGTGGTGCTTTGCGCGTGACCTGAACTGGTTAGACTGGGGAAGAGCATCAGGTAATGTGTTAAATACAAATGTAAGGATGGAAAATACAATTGGTGTGGAATCACAGGTGTGCACAGAATTAGTACACTTGTGGCAACTGCAAAGATTTCACAACTCCCCCCAGGGTCACAATGCTTTACCAGTCACCCATCCCTAATATAAGCCTCTCCCCTGTACCGAAAGATAAAACCTTCTTATAGTCCTAAACATAAACACCTCCTCTACCTGTTCCCAAATTCTCCTCCTGAGCTCATATTGATCAAACAAGTGTTATCTTATTTTGTCTCCAACTTTGCACCATTGCCTAGTTATCACTGGTTCCCTAATACATTTACTTCTGGTTAGTGGCTTCAGGCACTCGCAACAATGCGAACTAATAGATAGTTCTGCCAGGAAGTCCATTCCTCCGCCCTGGTCTTGTAACGCGCCTTCTCTTAAAAGACCACCATATTCCAACAGTAGGATGCATGGTGTAGTGCCAGAAAAAGAACTGGTGCTCCATGCATCCTACTGAACCCTAACGCATGGCTTCTGGAAATAACTTCGCTTTAAGATGAATTACAAAATCATAACCATCTAATAGGCTCCTGAGATTACTCCAGAACTTTGTACAAATCATCCTAATGGGATTCATGAGAGTAAAAAATAGGTAGATCAGAAGGACATAACTAATGCCTGTTCAGTGTGTACTAGATACCTCCTGGTGAGAATTAATTTTTCACACCTAGGACAAGGTTTGTGTTTTCAAGGAAAGAACTAAAGAAATAAAGGATTTTGTTTGCTGCAGTAGACGAACTGCCTGAGTCAAAGTACCCACATTCCTAAATACCTATCAAATGGGTGTCTCTCTAGAACTTTCTAAGTACGACACGTAAAACACTATGGGGCAGATGTATCAATCATTTTTGCGTTCGCAAACGGGCAGATTCGGAAAATCTGCCCGTTTGCAAATGTAAAAGTTACTTTTCTGATGCAGCAAACTTAATTTTGCAATTCGGTTGCCGAATCGCAAAATGGGTTTGAGATTCGGTATTAGGAAGGGGCGTCTCTTCCTAATACTGATTCGCATTGGTATATATGAATGTTTCGTGACCGCAATTGCGGTCACAAAACATTCGCATTTTACCACCTACTTCAAGTTGGTGGTAACCAATTCCCAAATGGGAAGGGGTCTCCAAGGGACCCTTTCCCCTTTGGGAATGTTTGTAAAAACCATTTTTAGGAGCAGTCAGTGCCCCCACGACCCACTGCTTGCTCTTAAAAAATTAAAAGAAACCATTTCATTTTTCGTTTGTAAAGCATCTTGTTTTCCTTAATGGAAAACGGGCTGATTTACATATAAAAAAAGATTACTTTATTGAAAAGCAATCACGGACATGGTGGTCTGCTGATCTCAGCAGGCCACCATCTCCGTGATTTTTGCAACTCCTAGGGGGTCGCAAATTGCGACCTACCTCATTAATATTCATGAGGAAGGTCATTTGCGACCCCCTTGGCATCGCAAAAGGTGCACTATACGCCTTCATACATTACATTTTGTGATTCGCAATTAGAGAATGGCAAAATGCTAGCTACATACATCTGGCCCATATATCCTTCTACTCATTAACCTAATGTAGGCCTCAACATCCGATGGTCAGTCCTCCCACTGAACCCACAGGTGGAGAATTTGAAATTTTACGCCCTCATATGGCTCCTTTAGCTGTACCAATGTGCCCATCCCCACGCCCTGTTTTTACAGAATTCCTTTTTGACAATAGATGCCATTGACTGCAAATGGAAACAACAGGTGTGCTCCCCGACGCCCCCTTGCAGTCACACACATTCCCACCAGAGGAACTCTTCTAATGGAATGGCACTTTCAAGCGTTCGAATATAATCACCTTGACAACCTAGCTAAACAAAAAACACACCTAGCTATTGACTGGGTAGTGACAGGTTATCTCAGCATTCACTCTGAAAGGCTACAATTGATTGTTTTTTTAGAGTTAAGACGTACTTCACTGGCACCTCTTTCTTCACCGCTTCCCGAACTAGTTACCCACCCCCTTGTTTGCTTTGTTCGTCTCCCACTCAACTACGCATGGCTGTCATTTCTTGAAAATAGCATTGACGTAACTGCATGTTGAGTCTTTGAAATGAATTACTAATTATTCTTTCAATCATATGTAAGCGATTAGGGTGCATGCAAACTTTTATTGGTGCACTGATAATGCAGTTGATGCATGTTCATGTATTATTAACTCTTAATAATAAGAGTAATAGATAAAGGGACAAAAGGGGCAGTTTCTTTGCAAGGAAACAATACTGAGTCCTTATATGAAATGTACTATAGCCTTATAGCCCGCCGTAGCGGGCTATACCGGCTAATAAAGGCCCGCTGAATCGTTAAAGGCCCGAGCCGAAGGAGAGGGACTTTAACAAAACAGCGGGACTTTAATAGCCGGTATAGCCCTGCTACGAAGGGCTATAAGGCTATTAGAACATTCTGCCACTAGAGGGCAGAATGTTCTAACAAATTAAACAAAGGGTTCTTGAAGCTCGAGGGGATATAAATCCCCTCGAACTTCGAGAAGCCTTTGTAGAACATTGTAATGTTGCTCTGCGGGCCTTTACCGGCCCGTAGAAGCAGAGAGCACTCCATTGTCTGTAATGGAGCTCCCAACATTCCAATGTTCTAATAAATTATAATGCCCAAGAAAAAAAAAGTGGCAAGACCATTAAATTGGAGCTGATAATTTAGAAAATAAATAACACTTGCGACAAAAGTTTCAAATAGCAAACCAATGACAGAAAAGTGTAGGTGTTCCTATAACTTAACTCTAGGATAATTACTGAGAGGTGCTTTCTACTGCAAATGTGCCTCTTCAACAGAAATCCAATGGTAACAATAGGGAGTCCCACGCGGTTTGACCACATATCTGGTAGTCAGTAGTAGTCTGCAGGCGGACTGCATGAGGGTCCACAGAAAGCTTCGAGCACCTCTCCACTTCCCATCTCACAACAACACAGAGATTGGATTAACTTTGTCATTACCTAAGACCACTCACCTACAGCTGCTCACTACAATAAGAGCAAGTCTGAAAAAAAACCTAATATAACAAAAGGAATGTCAATACTGATACTTGATTTCAACAAAACAAACTGCAAAAATGTAAAGTCCACAGTTCAATACATCTGAATGCTACTCAATAGCAATTTATTTTAGAAAAGTTTTTTGAACAAATTTTGAATTAATACTGGGGTTCAAAAGACAACATCATATATCAAAAGAGCAATCATGAAAAGGACACTGGAATGGGATAAAAAACCTCATACAAACTATCATTCATAGTATTCAGGCATCTCACATTCATACTGCTCGCATTCAACTAATCAGAAACATGTACTCGGCACCTACTGGACAGAATTTTTTTAAATAAACCAGTGTGGAGAGTACTAAGTCTGCTGTGTTACTAGTGGTTTTTTCATGTAATTCACAACAGTACACCTCAATACAAATGTTTATAATCATAAAGTTCAAATTTTAGTCAATAAAGTTCGAGGGTAAAGCAAAAAAAGTCAAGATGCACAAATTCCATTTAGACACCAAGACATAAACAGCAGAAAGTTGGTCTGCTGTTTATGTCTTGGTGTCTAAATGGAATTTGTGCATCTTGACTTTTTTTGCTTTACCCTCGAACTTTATTGACTAAAATTTGAACTTCATGATTATAAACATTTGTATTGAGGTGTACTGTTGTGAATTACATGAAAACACCACTAGTAACACAGCAGACTTAGTACTCTCCACACTGGTTTATTTAAAAAAATCTCTGTCAGTAGGTGCTGAGTACATGTTTTTGATTGGTTGAATGCGAGCAGTATGAATGTGAGATGCCTGAATACTATGAATGATAGTTTGTATGAGGTTTTTATCCCATTCCAGTGCCCTTTTCATGATTGTTCTTTTGATATATGATGTTGTCTTTTGAACCCCAGTATTAATTCAAAATTTGTTCAAAAATCTTTTCTAAAATAAATTGCTATTGAGTAGCATTCAGATGTATTGAACTGTGGTCTTTACATTTTTGCAATTTGTTTTGTTGAAATCAAGTATCAGTATTGGCATTCCTTTTGTTATATTGTATTTGTCTCAGCCTTACTGATAACCGGCCCTGGTTGTTATCGGCTGAAAAAAACCTGGCATACTGTGTTCCAAGGAGGCGAAACATGCTGTTACCAGTGAATAGTAGGACTATGAATCAATAAAACTGTATGTTTCCCTGATAGACCTAAGGATACCTACAGAATCTTTTGCTCTAATACATTTTCTGTCTAAAGTAATGGAGAGCTCTTTGAAAAGTAATGTGACAAGATGTAATTGAATTGTACTCATCGTAGGCTAAGCCAGCCGCGGTCGGTAGTGGATGTACCTGCAGGGCGGTGACGTGAGGAGGGGGAGGGGGTGTGTGGGGTAGTAATGTATGGATTATGGGGGGCTTTACAGGTAAGTAAACATTTAAATAAATAAAACGAATTTCGTTGCATGCACTGCATCCCCAAATTCATTTTATTTATGTATATGTTTACTTACCTGTAAAACTCCGTAATCCATACATTACTACCCCCCCCCCAACCCTGCCCCTCCCCACGTCACCGCCTTTAAGATACACCCACTACGACCGCAGCTGGGCTAAGCCCCTACCTTTTAAACTCGCCCTGCACTGGGCTTAACATCACCGTAGTAAAACTTACCTAGCACTTACGAAGGCAATACTGGGGACAGTCCACATACCAAAGCCCTTTTTTCTTTACACAAACAATAACAATCCTGTAGTAAACAAAGAGGAAATCCAAAAGTATTCAGATAAGTCCAGGATTTAATAAGCTGCAGCACAGTACTTCCAACCTCCAAGTTAACAATCCCAGTATAACATTTTAGATCATAACAATTCCAAATGGAATTACATGGACAGTGTGCATGTGCAACAAGGAACAAGGATTCTATTAAAAGGGAAATATGTACAGGGATAGATTAAAAGGGAAATACCTAGTAAATCAGAATATAACACATTTTCCCCCTTAAAGAAAAAAGGAAGAAGACATTTTCTTTTAACGGCTGTAAATGAAAACATCCAGAATGTGTATATAAAAGAAACAACTATGATACACATTTTGAAACTCTTCTAACATTCCATCTTTTCCCATCTTGTGTAACTACACTATTATGATAAACTCTCATAACTTTCATTGGCTTACCGAATTTGTTTTCTCCTTTGGCAATATAACCTGGTTTGCGAATCCTAACAACATCACCAACCATGAATACTGGTTGCTTAACATTCATCCTAGAATCATAATTGCATTTGTATTTGTCTTGTTTGAGTTCCACTTTTTCAGCCACATCCTTAACATTCACATCAGTCACTTGATGACTACAACTCTTTTTAAACCACCAAGGACATAACCCCGAAACAGGATCTCTACCTTTTAGTAAACGAAAAGGAGAAACCTCAGTAGTGGCATGAGGTGTAATACGGTATAACCATAACTTTTCTCTCAATTTATCTTTCCACAACCCTCCAGATTTGCGAGCCCAAACTATGTCTTGCTTGAGGACCCGATTATATCTCTCCACTAGTCCATTACCTTGTGGTTCATACAGAGCAGTGGTACAATGCTTAATGCCATACGTACTCAAAAATTCTGACATCAGTGAGGACTTGAACTGTACCCCATTATCTGATACAATACATTCTGGAAAACCTTCTCTGGAAAAAATCTCTTTTAAAAATAGAATAACACTCTCAGTATTTGGATGAGGTACTAGTTTGACCTCAGGCCACTTGGAGTGATAGTCCACAGCAACAATGGCAAACCTACATTCTTGTGGTAAAAAATTGAACGGACCAGCAATATCGATCCCTAACTTTTGCCACGGATGATCTGGCCACTTCACAGGAACTAAAGGTGCCGGATCACACTTGCACGATTTATCACTCTCAATGCACTCAGGACACTCTCTGACAAACTTATCCACTAATCTATCAACTCCTGGCCACTAGAAATTAGACCTAATCAATCTTTTCATAGAAGACATTCCCATGTGACATTCATGACTCATTTGTAAAATAACACTTCTTACAGCCAAAGGTGGAATACATTTCCCAGCTCTGAACAAGAGATCTCCCTCAATGGCCAATTCATCAGCAATGTTGTAGAACGGTATAATCTCAGCAGGAATACGTTCTTTGGAAGGCCAACCCAAATTCACAAAGTCTCTGACCTTACACAGCAAATCATCCTCATTCATACTTCTCATCCACATGTCCTCTGAAATAACATTGTATTTTTCTGACAACATTTCAGAAATACTGGTTACCACCTCTGTATCTTCTTCAACCCCGGTACCTGGATATGGCAATCTAGACAAACAGTCTGCAGTTACATTTAGTTTCCCAGGTACATATTCAATGTCAAAATTATATTCCTGCAAACGTGACATCAATCTAGCAATGCGAGCTGTAGCATTTAATCCTCCACCAGGTGAAAGAATGCCCACCAATGGTTTGTGATCAGTACGTATTAGAAACCTTGCACCCCAAATGTAATTCCGGAAATGCTCAACGCCCCATACACATCCTAACAATTCCTTTTCTATGACAGCATACCGTCTTTCAGTTTGATTCAAAGATCTAGATGCAAACGCAACATTCCAATCTTCCTTGCCTGAACGTTGTGAAAGTACACAACCTAAACCATAAAGGCTTGCATCTACCGTCAAAATGCAAAGTTTATTCAAGCAAAACGGTCTTAAAGTAGGGCCTGACACCATATCAAGTTTAACACTTTCGAAAGCATCTTGCTGTTTAGATCCCCACAAAAACTCTACATCCTTCCTTGTCAACTCTCTTAACGGCTCCATCTTGGTCGCAAAATTTGCAATAAACTTACTGTAATATTCACACAGTCCTAGAAACGATAACAACTTGTCCTTACAATCCGGTGCAGGAGCTTTTAGGATAGCATCAACCAAAGACCTTTTTGGAGCAACACCATTACCAGAAATTGTGTGTCCCAAATACTCTATGGTCTTCTGAAATAACTTACACTTCTTACTCTTAATAGTAAGTCCAAACTTATCTAACATCTTACACACATTCCTCAAATGCTCCATGTGTGTCTCATCACTTTTGGAGAAAATCAAGATACCGTCTTGGAAACACTTCACGTACTCACTCATGTCCTTAAAGATATGATACATAGATCTCTGAAAAACAGAGGCTGCCGACGCCAAACCGAACGGCATCCGTTTAAACTGGAACAAACCCTGTGGTGTGATAAAAGCTGTGAGATGGTGTGATTCCTCTGCTAACACAACCTGATGATACGCCGATCTCAAGTCCAATGTGGAAAATATAACACCTCCTCCTAGCATACTCACGACTTCGTTGATATTGGGCAGGGGATGACAATCTACCACTATGTTTGCATTGAGTGCTCTCAAATCTATGCACAACCTCAAAGATTTGTCAGGTTTGCGTGCCAAAACCACTGGCGAAACCCATTCGGACGACTCTATCTCTTCTATGACATCATTTTTCAACATGTCATTTAGTGCGTCACTTAACTCTTCTCTAACATTAAGTGGTACTGGTCTAAGTTTTTGTACAACTGGCATAGCTCGTTGTTTAAGCTTAATGACATGAGTGAAACCACTTAATTTACCTAATTTACCTGAAAACACGCTAGGAAACTCGTCCGACAGTGTCTTCCAAACATTACTCTCTTCTACTGATCTGATGCCTTCTTCTAACATATCACAATCATGTGACACCATGACAGGATCTTTGTTGCGTGGATTCAATGTAATGTGAAGTCTGAATTGATCCCGCCACCCCAAAACATTCACTCCCTTTACAACAACATACAGCTTGATATATGCAGATTGGTCTTTAAAATAAATCATGGAAGCAATATATCCTATAAAATCAATACTAGAACCATTAAAACCTTTTGCCATGACATCGGGAGGAAACAATTCACTCTTAGAAATTATATTCTTGTACATTTCATCAAAATACTTCTCAGTTATGATGGTCCAAGGAGACCCAGAATCAGCCATCAACTCTAACTCTACTCCTTTAAACCTAACAACACATTTGGGGGACTCCAAATAATCCTCCTCAAGCAAACTTAAACTTATTATAGACACAATCATCCCACTTACTCTATTAGGTTCATCAGACACAACATGTTCATATCTAACTAAACTTGAATCGTAATCTGTCTCATCTCTCACACAAGAAATTTCTTTTTTCTTGAAATAGTTGCCTTTGTCCCCACTTTTCTTTTTGTCCTCTCTACAAGAGTTAGAAAAATGACCCACCTTTCCACATTTGTTGCACCCTTTGCCTAAAGCAGGACAAAATTTGAAAGTAGCAACATGATTGTAACTCCCACATCTAAAACACACAATGCGGTTACGTGGTCCAAACTTATGAATTTGGGGACCTCTTGCAACATTGTTCATCGCACATACTTCTTCAGTTAACTTATCATTCTTATTACTCTTATTGCTTGTTTCCTCTATCGTTTTCATCCATTTGTTAGACTGTTCAAAAGCGTTAGCAGTAGAGATACATTCCAGCAAAGTTGGATTGCCTACAATCCACAACTGTTCTTGTGTTTTCTTGCACTTAACATTCACAATTATGTTATCTCTAAGCATCTCATCTGTCATATTACCAAAATTACATGGCATAACTAGAGCTCTCAAACCTGTTAAAAAATCATCAAAAGATTCATTTTCCTTTTGTGTTCTGGTATAGAACTTGTAACGATTTAAAGCTAGACTAGTGGTGGGTTTAAAACGTGTTTCCACACGAAGCATAGCTTCATCAAAAACCCCATTATCACCAGGAACGGATGGTAAGTTTCTGAAAATAGCTTGCCCTTCGGAGCCCAGACAATGTAGAAAGATATTTTTCTTCCTTTCATTTCCCATCCTTTCCCCATCAATAGCTTTTAAATAAGTCATAAACTCCTCCTTCCATCTGTTCCACGGAATGGGAGGGTCACCTTTGCTTTGCAGAAATTTTGAAGGAGGATCGAACTGCATATTAACCTGTTAATACAATGTCTCAGCAATGAACAAAATAAATGAAATAAATAAAATAAAATAAATAAAAACACAATAAGAATGAAATACCATACACCAAATTGCTATAAATAAATGAAATTCAAGTTAATGAGTACACCAGCTGTGTACATCAGCGAAATTCCAGTGAAATCGGCACAGGATTCCAAAATTCCAATGTGTAGTAAATCTTCCCGATTAAAATGATGTTAGATAAAGCTTTTTCAATCTTTCTGTCCAAAAGTACCTTCAATTCCAGTTCCGTCGTTTAAATGTTATCACACGCGATACAAACAGCCTCAGGGAGACGCGCTGTGCTTCGCGGCAGCGCTCGTAAGTCTCGAAAGGTAAACAAATATGGCCGCTGCTGCGCGTTGCGCATTACGTCATGCGTTGCGTGTGCCTTCATCTATTTCCATGGTTACAGCTCGCTCGGCGGCGCATGGAAGAATCAACTGAAGACTTTGTTCGCGTGTCGTTTTTGAAGGTAAACACTTACGAAAACGATGTATTTGTCAACAAATCGCAGGATTTCGCAGCAAAAGCTTACACTGATCGTAGAGCAAAGACTCACAGCGGTAGTAGCGATGGCAATTCCAGTGAAGACCAGCACTTTAGATTCAGTGAAATTCACGCAGTTCAACACTGTAAAACACTCCAAAAATTCTTTAAAAAAAATTGTACCACGCCTGTGCTGCTGATGTAGAAGTAGTAGGTACTGGTCACCCTCGTCGCCAATTTTGTAGTAAACAAAGAGGAAATCCAAAAGTATTCAGATAAGTCCAGGATTTAATAAGCTGCAGCACAGTACTTCCAACCTCCAAGTTAACAATCCCAGTATAACATTTTAGATCATAACAATTCCAAATGGAATTACATGGACAGTGTGCATGTGCAACAAGGAACAAGGATTCTATTAAAAGGGAAATATGTACAGGGATAGATTAAAAGGGAAATACCTAGTAAATCAGAATATAACACATTCCTTACTATCTGACTGATTACTTACATCAGCAATGAAAAATAATTTCTGTAATTGGACACAGCCTAATGCACTCGCAGAGCATGCATGGTAGGCCAGGCGTAACTCATATGAACAAGTGGGACCAAATCTTACTGGGCAACGAATACCTCGTCTCAGGTCACTCGTACTCTGTAATCGCTTAAACTAATATTTACAACTTCCCAACTGGCATTAGTCCTCCAACCTCTTCTATCTTCTCCTCTCTTTTGACTTCTTATCTACAAGGCATAACACGGGCTCTGCCAATAAAGAGCTACATGACCATAGCTTCCTCTATCAATTTGCTGATTCTAAGGTTCTCCTCTCATTTCGTTCCTTCAGTTTCCTGTCTTCTTCTCGACTTGAACTTCTGCCGCCTGGTGATTAGATCACTAAGTTCATCCAATAATGATATGCTTTAGAATATCCACAGATTCTTCTCACACTATAGTTAACCTTTGAGAAAGATATGGTATTTGTCTTATGCAATGGTCTCAACTATAGTTCACCATATGAATCAATGGATCTTCCCTTATTTGCATCTTTGCACTGTTTTGTCACCACCATCTTGTTTTATGCATTAAACCAATAAAAAATATCTGGCAAAAACATGCGCCACCACACTATAGCTCATCCATCCTGACAAGGCTAGGCGCTCATTATGCTGAAAAAGGTGCCCCATTCAAAATAACAGATTCGCCCACAAATCGAATGGAGAATATTTTTCTTGTCTAATAATTATGTGAATTGCAACTGCTTATACAAAAATTAAAGGTTCTTTAGATTATCTGACACTTTCTTTCTAAGAATTTCGAAAGTAAATGAACATTGCTGCAGTCTATAAGGAAAGGAACAATTTAAAGATGGCGAGCTATATCACAATAACCATCCAATCACAGAATCTTTACAGCAATAAGCATGCAGTAGGCTCATGTGCCATGTGGGCACCAACAAGCACCGTGCATTGTATCCTCTCTTTGAAGTAGAGCCGCTCTTTAAAAAAAAGTAAAATTGCTATTATATTACAAAAAAACCTCTGTCTTCCTAACTACTAATATGCCTGTGACTTCCAAAGCATTGCAAACCATGTGTAAATTTCATTGCTTTTGCTTGGTCTCCTGGCCTCAGATTTGTGGCTTAACCTCGAGGTGTCTGCTGCTGTAGAAGGTAATAAGACACTGCTCCAGGACACCACATCAGTTGTACAATATAGAGTACTGAGGTTTAACCCCGTTTCAAATGTTTTTAAATCCAGAAAAAGCCTCATTGCCTCCAAGAATAAGGGTCAGGAAGTCAGAGTCTTCCGCAGACTGGACTTTGTTGAGGTTTCTTCAACTTCTTGCGACATCCATCCCTGGAATCAGTGTAACCAGATTGGAACAAATGCCTCGCCTGCTCTGGCTTCTATTTTTACTCTCTGAACTGAAACCTCAAGGGCCATATTAACTAGAGTGCCAAGAATGCACAACAGGAGTCTGCGCCTGTTTTGGCACCGCCAGGGGGTAATACTACAAAAGGGGTCTACAGACGCCTGTGCGGGCCAGTTTGCAATATAGACCGCGCTGGTGCTCCTACAGTGCCGGCACTACCTTAAGAAGGTGTTGCCTCATATGCATGGGGTGTAGCCCCATGCACATGAGGCAAACACTTTGTGTCTCCTGGCTGTGAGTGCACAGGCAAAGAGGTCTTCAGGAGGTGCACTGCCTGTGCACCACAAAAAGATAGACCCCCCCCCTAAAAGCAGCCCTCTGAAGGGGAGTAAATGGGTTTCTGGGACCTACCAGACATCTCAGGCGGTTACAGTGCTCACTGCATCGGCCTGCAGCGGGGCTCCATCCCCTGTCTGAAGCAGATGTAGGTACCACATGCACAGTGGAAGAAGGAACAGCTGCTTCACGCAGCCAGTCCAATTCGCTGCCCCCAGGGCGCCCGCAAGTTTGCATCTGCCCTGAGAGCAGAACATCAGTAACGGGGCGCCCTATTTGCTTGCACCCCAAGCACCAATTTATAGCAGTGCAGCTGCATACATGAGGACAGTGCGCCCTTCCCTAACTATTGACGTTCATTTTTTATTTATCTGGGGTATCATTTATCCCAACGTTTTAGTTGGGGAAGTATGCATAAGACGTGGAAAGACTTCAAAAATTATGTTTTAGGCTTGGAACTATATTACTTCCTCCCAAAAGGTTACCTAAATGTGTTACAAAACTATGATACTTCAGGAAAAAAGTGACTGAATGGAGGCTGCTTCCTACTGAACCCTGAAACATGCAACAGTGAGGTGCAGTGAACCCCAAAAGCAGGCTTTCTATCCCCAAGTTTAGCTTCTTCGGTTACTGTGCTACATTTGAACTCCCATCACCAACAGGCCTATATTTGGATGAACAAAGAAGATGCAAAGATGGTAAAGCACATCAGGCACCTGGACCACAAAAGTGGCACATCAACGAAAAACACAAACCTCTGCTGAAAAAGAAGCCAATGCACATTACAAGGACCTGCTTTAGATTTCGAAAGTAATGGTAAATCTACAGATTTCTAGAGGATATGCTACATTCTGACGAGAATCCACAGGAGAAAGTCAGTTTCAGACATAGAAGGTTTGATTTTCTTTTAGAACATACATCTGACAATTGGTTGACGCTGGAATCAAATTAATGTGTTTTGACAAAGTAGGGCCTTAGCCCAGGGACCAACACGGGTACTTGGAAGTTGACGCAAGGTAGTGTGCCGTAATGTACACGGATGACGTGTCAATGTACCGGGAAGATAAGTGAATGTAAATAGCTATGCTTGACGATGAAAGGACAAGTCAACACAGAGGCGCCGGGCAGATGATCTAACAGGGATTTGGCATATGACAAGATGATGTATAGGCAGAAGTCAGATGATGAGTTAATGTATAGAGAATGGCGCATGACGGGTCAATATACAGGAAGACATTACATGGATTCAGCAGATGATGTGATCTTGTGTCACCAAATAGAAATTAGAAAGAGGACAAGTATATTCATGGTGAGTCAGCAGGTAAGTCAATGTAGCAGGATTTGAAATATGCCGAGTCACAGTACAGGCTCTTGTGCGATGACAAGTTTGCGTACAAAGTTTTGGCTCATGACGGGTCAATATAGGAGATAAAAAGTGAATGTACCAGGATGAGGTGGATGAGGAGATGATTAACCAATGAGCAATGGTCTGGGCAGGTGGTGAGCCACCATAAAAGGATGCTGCAGTTAATACAATTACAAGAAATTAATAAATCTTCGGCGGGTAAAAAAAAGATAAAACAACACGAAGCCTTTGTCAGATTATTAGTTAATGTACATCAACGAGCCGGAGAGCAGGATGACGAGTCAATGTACAATAAGAACTCTTAAAAGCCCATAGTTAAAGGTTTGTTCATGAACAGGTGACACGTGGAGACACAGCTGGATTCAGAACCCACTATACAGAATGGTAATTACACTTTGATCAACAACACGGCTGGTTTATGCACAGGTTGCCCTCGGATATATAACATTTAGATTCACCCTGTAATGATAACTGCCTGCGAGTAGTACGCGTGTAATGCAGTAATACCATAACACTTTAAATAGTAAAAGCTCTTAAATATGCAGTAAAACTATTGCAGCTGTTCTAAAACTGGTTCCCCATGGGTCCCATCTTATCTGAATGAGGGGGCCTGGATACCAACTCACTGAAGTATTTTGCCACCTTTAAAAACATTGGCAGCCTGTTTGCCATTCAAATGGCATAACATAACACGTAGAGCGAGGACAGGAGGCATTAATGTTCACATGCCCATGTACAACGGCGCTAATGACAAATAGGACATCGAGTTTCTTTTTATCAAGCTGATATAGCACAGACCTAGCTCCACTTTGCACCGCAGCGCTACGTAGAGTACTTTGGATTATGCGAGAAGCATTCTGAAAATGAGCTTCTGTGGAGTGTGGGAGGGGGCGGAGGCGGGGCTGAAGGGTATTTTTTTGTTAAGACTGATTAACAGAATTCTTTATGTCATGGGAAGCAAGGGTGGGAAAGTCTAAGTGAGACAGTACACTGTACATTATGATTCTAAATATTTACAGTTTGGGGCACGAGCTGATAAAATGACTTTCCCAGAATCACAGTTTATGGTTCTGTGCCAGCACAGATTTATAACCCATCTCTTGAAGGTTCAAGCATCAGCCTGAAGACCCCAGACTTCCATCTCCTCCTAGCTGGACCAAACCGAAATGTTAATACTTTTTTTACCAAAATACTTTATGAACTTTAAAAACTTCTTGATAAACCTTCAGTTAGTCAGATAAAACGACAAAATAGTTTTATTTGACCTCAAAACTCTGCACACCAGGAGAGAGGTATCATAATGTTGTACAGGTGCTGAAAAAACAATTTAATTGCCACTCATACCACCTTTAAGGGGTTTGGCTTGCTTAATGTTTTTTTCATGAAGACAGACCATGAAATGGTGCAACTTCACTTATTCGGGACAAAATGCTGTGCTGTTCCTGTATATAAATATCTGCCTTCAGTGTGCTTATCCAGAGAAAATATGTCAACTCTATAAAATGAAACAGAAAGCTGAAAATTGGGAGAGGTCACTTGATTATATTAAATTATATCTGTCTACAGTATAGCAGTAAAACCAGGAACAAAAAACATATTTTCGTTAGCTATATCCATGGTCGGTTTAAAGTAACCCCGGGTGGAGCTTGCGGAGGGCAGCTACACGGAGGTCCACGGTGTTGGGGGAAAACTCTGTGGAACTCCGCTACCTGCCTCCACCCCCCCTAAATTAAAATACTACTGACAACATCATTTAAAAAGTCACTTAGCTTATTGCGGCGTCCCAGGGCGGCCCGGCTCCTCCTCGCCATACATCTTGCACGAACTGTGCATGCGCGCGCGCATTCGATTTTCTCACAAAGTTTGGGGTGGAGGCGGGGTCCTAGTTTAGCGGGGGGGCAGGCTAACTCTGCTCCACTGTGGAGTTTTTTTCCATATTCCGCGTTCTCAGCGGAGCGCAAAGTAGGAAAATCTCTGCAGACTCTGCTGGGGGAGCGGAGTTCTCTGCCCGCACCTAGTTTAAAGAAGACTGTGGGAAACACTGCTGCTTTAAGTTATTAGGGGCCAGATTTACTAAGATTCAGTTCACAAAAAGTGGTCGCAAAAAGTGCACTGACTTTTTGCGAGTCAAATCAAATTTTGCGTACTGACCTTTTTTCTAAAAGGTTGGTTCACAAAACTGGGAATCGCAAGGAGTCGCAGAATAACTTGTTTAAGTAATATTCATTAGGCAGGTGGTAATAGGTGCTTAACTCAAATTGATTACAATCACAGGATGGTGACCTGTAAAAGGCACCAGACCACCACCCCTTCTATTTTTATTTATTATTTATGTATTTAAGAAGTTTTCTATCGCGCGGTCAAGACCCAGAGGTAGCAGAGCGCTTTACAGTAAGAGAATAGCATATAATCAACAGAAGCATGACATATGAAAGGTATTAGCGGTCAACGAGTGTCAGAGTAAGGGCTGCATAATTGTAATGCAGAGCTTCTTTGGTTTCAAGGTTCAATGCAGTTGCATCCTACTCGGGTTGCTGTCGGTTCCGTGTAATCCACAACCAAGGGAACGGATGAGGAACAGGGATTTGAGTTGACTTTTGAATTCCACAAGGGACGGTATGGTTCTGATGTGCGGGGGATGGAATTCCAAATTTTGGGGGCTTTTCCCGTGAAAGAGCAGTTCGCTGTTCTTTTCTTTCTAGTGAGCAGGAGGGAGTTAGAGCTTCTCAGATTCCTGGCTTGGCCTGCTTTTTTGAGTTTTTTTGCCAGGTATTCGGGTTTACCGGTATGGACGGCTTTGTGGGTTAGGCAGGCCGTTCTGAAGTTACTTCGGATTTCTACTGGGAGCCACTTGAGTTCTTTGAGTGCCAGGGAGATGTGATCAGATTTTTTGATGCCGGTGATCATTCTGGCTGCCGCATGTAATGTTGTTTTGATCGGTGCCAGGCGCGATTTAGGAATACCTGTTAGGATTGCGTTCCCATAGTCCAGTCTTGACAGTACCAGAGATAGAGTGGCCAGTTTGAGATGCTTGTTAGGAATGTAGGGTTTGATTTTGCTCAGAAGTCTGTGAAGAAGTGAAGTTTGATCAAAAACTGACCATGAAAGAACACACCAACTACATCGCGGGTCTGTGTTTTCACACCATTGGTTTACTCAGGCGTGTCTTTCCTTTCCTTCCTGCCACATGCAGAAAGACACTTGTACAGGCCTTGGTAACCAGCCGCCTGGACTACTGTAACGGCCTGCTGACATTAGCCAGTACGGATGCAGTAGGCCGTTTACAGGTGGTCCAGAATACGGCAGCCAGATTGGTCATGGGTGCACCTGCCAGGACTCCTTCCAAGCCCTTGCTGAAAGAACTGCATTGGCTTCCCATACGACAGCACATCCACTTTAAGATCTGTTGTACGGTACACAAATGTCTGTATGGAGTAAGCCCCAAATACTTAGCCCAGTCTCTTGAACTGTACCAGCCTAGCAGGTCCCTGCGCTCCTGCAACAAAGCCCTGCTAAAACCTCCCATTACAAAGAAAACTAGACAGGGTGACCGTGCTTTCTCCGCTGTTGGTCCTGCCCTTTGGAACAACCTTCCCACTAACCTAAGAACCACCATAAACCACCTGTCCTTCAGAAAGGCATTAAAAACCCTCCTTTTCCAAGAAGCATTTCCACCCACATAAACCTCAGGCTGCTCTACCTAATAACCATCTTAGCTGGCAAAGCGCGGAGATACCCCTCCGGGATTGATTCCTGCGCTTTATAAGAAATTAAAATTAAATTAAATTAAATTAAATTAAAGAATGCACTTTTGGCCGAGTTCGTAATGTGTTTAGTCATGTTTAGTTTAGGGTCTAAGGTGACGCCAAGAGATTTAACAGAGTCTGCTAGAGTAAGATTCCCTTTGAGCGCATGGATTGCCTTTAGCCATTCAGTGATTAGAGGGTTGTCGTCCTTGTTCGAGATAAGGAGTGTCTCGGTCTTGTCTGGATTTAGTTTCAGGTGATTGTTTGTCAGCCATTCTTGAACATCTTTCAGGACATCATTTAGTCTATGGATGTCTTCGAGAGAGGAAGTTTCCAGATAGATCTGTGTATCATCTGCGTAGAGGTGGAAACCGATGTTGGCTTTTTTTGGCTTCTAAAACGGAACACTTTTTTTTACAGCAGCCCCAGTTCTTTGACGAACCAGGTCTTATTACACCCCGCCCCCAAAAAAGCAGACAGCGTACGTATTTCTGCCACAGTTGCCACCCCTTATTTCCAAAAGGTAAGGGGTGAAAAATGGGTTCATACTCCTTTAAGAATCAATTATCACCCAAACTTGGGAGTCAGTAACTGACCAATGGATTCCACCCAGATTTGCAGTTGCAAACCATTGATAAACATCATTAAAAAAAGCAATTTTGAAAGAACGCCTTACGCACCTCTTCTAAGTAGCGTTTTAATATGGGTCAAAAACTCCATTTTGAAAATCAGATAACGGGGTAGGTGCAAATGAAAAATGGATTGCCATTGACACAGACTGTTGTTTTGTGAATCTGAGAGTTTGAGACAACGGAAACCACTAGTACATCTGGCCCAATGCAGGGTTAACCATTTGCACAGATTTGAGATTACTGGAGCAGAATTATATCAATTTAATAATTTCTGATTTATAAAAAAGTATAAAATGCATTGCTTTCTATTTTACCACATGCTATATCATGCTAGTGCAGCAAAGCAAATACAAAAAGACAACATAACGATTACCGCTCATGTTATTATGACAAAAAAATATGAAAAACTCCTCTTTGTATTTTTGAGGTAGAAAATATTTACTGCCATGATATTCAAATCTCACCTCTGCCAATACCAGTATGGGATAAATTTCAATCTCTGACCAAAAAGCAAAAAAAGACCAAAGAGTTCATATTCTCATTGTGGGAAGAAAAAAGTCGAACATTCTAATGAAAAAATGAAAGGATCTGGTTTCCTTCTTTGCCTTAATGCTGGCCATGATAAATGGCGTTGACGGGGCATTAATGACTATTAAGAGCATTTCTAATCTACTCTAAATTAATAGGACTTGATACACCAAGCAATTTTGTGGTTTGAGACTGCATAATGGCTTTTAGGTATGTATTAAAGCCATTCGGCGGTGGCTTTACTGACCCATACGATGTGTACATGGAAAGGACCCTGCCTAACTATGACTCAGCATGGTATGTATCAATGGTTAGCAACCGCAATTCAGGTCATAAACCATTGAACAGAAACAGACTTCTCAACAGAATTGGTACCGGATCTCAAAATAGAAAGCTGTCCCTGTTGGTCCAGTAACTACAATGTGAGCATCGAAGACACGGGCAAGTCGCATTACCATTTTAATATGAAGCAATTTGTGTTTTCCCCTTGTAAAGCATGACACTTTGTGCAGCTTAGTATCTGCGCAGGTGAAAAACCTTCAAATCATCAAAAATATGTCTCTTCCTTCTGGACAGCCTCATGGTGAACATAAAGAAACACATTTTACGAAGACGTCAGCCAACCTTTCAAGTATGGGTAAATTGCTCAGCTATCTGTATTTTTCTTAAAAACTCAAAAATACATTAAATATTAAAAACTGGCAACAGTAATGACGCCATATATGTATACACAGAGGACAGGAATATTCCATTACAAACACAGAAGTGCATCACCAAGTGACATCATTAAAGTGCACATGGAGAAGAAGCCTCATGTGGATTACAGCACTTCGAGATGAGCGCCGCACCATGGGACTCCCCCGTGGCCCACAGACCTTGGTCTCGCCCAGACGCTCTGCTCACAAGCGAGAAACCTCTGAATCATCATAGACAATAAATTGAACATGACCACCCAAGGCAGCACAGTATCTCGGACTGCTTCAACACACTAAGGATGCGGAAGAAAATCTTCAAGTGGCTACCAGAACAACACCAGAAAAACACACTAAGGATGCGGAAGAAAATCTTCAAGTGGCTACCAGAACAACACCAGAAAAACACACTAAGGATGCGGAAGAAAATCTTCAAGTGGCTACCAGAACAACACCAGAAAAACACAGTAAGGATGCGGAAAAAAATCTTCAAGTGGCTACCAGAACAACACCAGAAAAACACACTAAGGATGCGGGAGAAAATCTTCAAGTGGCTACCAGAACAACACCAGAAACAATCAGCCAAGCCCTAATCACCAGCAGCCTAGACTATGAAAATACCCTATGTGCAGGGATAACCAACCAGCTCACAAGAAAAATGCAGCAGCCAGACAAGTCCTGAACTTTGCACGAGGATCCCACATCACACCACACCTTAGGGAATTCCACTGGCTCCCAATACACAAGCGAGCACACTTTTAATTCTTGACCCACACCTACAAATATCTCTACAATACTGGCCCTGAATCACTTCCACCACCTTTCCAGACACATCTGCTCTGCAAGTCTCTGACTAGCACAAAACCCACGCATACACAAAAGTAGAGCAGGGGGTTGCAGCATTTTGTCACTGGCCGCTAAACCCTGGAATGACCTCCCATAACTTATCAGAGCTGCTAGGGCTGGACTCACACACCTGCTACAGAGCACCTGGATGCCCCCATGGGTGATTAAAGCACTAGAAAAACATCAATCACATAACAGCACAGCACTGTGGGTACAAACTACTAGCCATGTAAAACCGAATTAAATGAGATTGAAAGAGGGAAATGCAGTTTGGTGACACCGGCAACGGTTGATGAGGCAAACCACACAAGTGTATATATTTTTTTATAAAATAACACTATGAGCAGAAGTTGCAGGCGGGCTCAGACACGCGCTACCAAGTTCGAATTTAAAAATAACTATTTCCCCTTACTATTTACATAAATGTGATTCGTTTTTTAGAAGTTTGACATCCCCAGCTTCCCACATGCACTGAAAGGCAAGGCTTTCCACACTTGAAAGTCAACAACTATCACTATATACACAAAAGTGAAAAAACATTACGAGGCGCCCAATTAGATAATTGTAAAGTTGTTGATTTTTAATAGGACCTATTGCGTATAGCCTGCAGCTTCCAATCCCAGCAAACAGCAGGCATCATGTCCCAAGCTCATGTTGTCAACCACTGAAAGGGCAAACATTTAGGACGCAGTCGGTACTTTGAAATCGCAGCACCATGCGCCTTAACCCACAGAGCTACCTTACGAGCCTCGGGTCGATGCTGTCGGTAGCACAGCGACCAAGGCATGTTTCCATGGCTATCACTTTCCTCCCAGGGCTACATGTCAGGAGGCCCAATAGCGCCGTGATGAGAGGAACAAGAAAGCACACAGACTGCACAATGGATGGTGCTATTCAGTAACCAAGTTTCTGAAATGTGCCATGCCCCCCAGAAAAAACACTTTAATTTATAATTAGCATCCGAAACCGAAATGAACCGCTGCCAAGCATCCCCCAAACAAAGCGCGTGCATTCCGGAGCAATTAATCCAGTTTTTGGGCCTGGCCTGGGGTCCTGTGGGTAAAGCGCGCCCCGCTTCCCAGTGCCAAGGGCCCTTTCACTCAGCCGGCGCCTGGTTTCTGGCTGTTCTTCAGAAACAGGAGAGGATTTGAGATGGGTCTGGCCGGGTAATCACCCACAGTGGCATCAGTCCCCGTTTATAGGAATGGCCAGCTATGAACACGACATAAAAATGTCCCCAATGTACAAATCGCGCCATGCTCTTCTACTCAAGGGTTTCTCTGAACATGCCAGGGTTGCAGTTACAATAGGCGCGAGGTGCCTCTTAACCCAGGAGGGTTTTATTAATTTATTTACTTTTAAGAGACTAAAAATGCAAAGGACAAATTACTGGTGCTTGGACATTAAGTGCAGGCCAACATTTGAAGGGGGGGGGGGGGGGGGGTCCTATGCGTAAAACACTCACATTGGGGACGGTGCAAATGACGGAGACTTACAGAGCCTTCAAATTGAGGACTGTGGAAAGGAGGAAGGCGGGCTCAGAGGACCCTCGTATTGGGGCATGGGTGAATGCAAGGCTGATGCTCAAACCGCTGAAGCTCCCTGCATGTTTGTGGAGAAGAGACAACCTAAACACCTGACCAGACACGCAGCAGGGTGTGGGGCTCGCAAACAAACTTAGACACAGAACACAAGCAGCATCGAGGGGCAAATCTAAGGTCTGGTGTTTTAATGATCCCTTGAGCTCCCAAGACACCGCGGTTCTAATAATGCATGTTCCCTCTGCTTGCATTGTGTGATCCTGGGCAGGTTTGTTTAACACTACGGTCACCGTAGTGTTAAACAAACCTGCCCAGGATCACACAATGCAAGCAGAGGGAACATGCATTATTAGAACCGCGGTGTCCTGGGAGCTCAAGGGATCATTAAAACACCAGACCTTAGATTTGCCCCTCGATGCTGCTTGTGTTCTGTGTCTAAGTTTGTTTGCGGAATTTCTTTAGCGTGAAACTAGCACAGGGGCGCAGAATAGGATCCTAGAGACAGACAGAGTCGAAAGCTCGCCTGATTTCAAAGGGCGATCGTGTACTCTTCTTTTGTCGGTATACTTTTATTACAGAGTTTTCGAAAAAGTGAGTAGAATGGAGGGAATCAAGGAAACGACAACCTGCAAGTATAATCATAGCAGTAAAGAACTTAAATATATATATTTACATGCAAAATCAACATCTGAAAAATAGACAGGTGCAGTGACATACTGAGCAGACATGAGATGAAACAAAGAACAATGAGGCAAATCCTGAGGACGGGTTATTAAATTGTATAACTGCTAAATTGCTAAAAACAAACAACATGGCGCGACTTTCTCCAAACTACATAGGAACATCTTAGAGAAAGAAGGAGAAAATAAAACAATCAAAAGAAAAGAGAGTAGAATTTGGGGAGAAAGACAAAGGGTCCAGGAGTCATCACGCGCAAATCATGATTGAGAGTCAACGTGTAGAATTAACGAGTCAAAACAACCAAAGCTTGGGGCAAATTTCGCATCTAGGAGTCAAGCGTAGACCATATTTTCTGGGAGATGTTAGGTTTACCCTCCATCAACAGCTGACTGGAGTGAGTACTCCCGAGGCAGGTGACCCAGGTGTGGAAAGAAACATGGTCAAGGTTTTTCCAATCCATGAAGATCACCATAACATCTACGGCTAGCAAAAGAACCAAGAGGGCTGTATCCGGTTCTGGCACTAGTAAAGGGTTGATGGCTGCACGTGGACCCGGTAGAATTGTCATGAAACCTAACTCAATAGTAATATGAACAGTTTTGTTTAGTTGGGACCGAACTGATTCCCAAAAGGCGGTAAGGAATGGGCTCTAGAAAAACATGTGTTGAGGACCATCTCAATCTTTTTTGGAAGATCAGCATGTGTCGGTGTTTGGAGGTGTAACTAAAACAGTTTATCAGGAGTTCAGTAAAGGAAAAGGGAAGCAAAATGTTTTGTTTGGGTAAGAGAGGGTATACGTTTGTGGCAAAGGAGGTGGGAATAGATTTTGGTACACATATGTGAGGATGGGGTTGGGTGTGTCGATGGTACGAGATTGGAGGTACTTAGACCTTTTAATTCTGTATGGGTACGAGAGAAAACTTTAGTGCAGTACAAAGTAGTTTGTAGATCTTCGATGTGGTATGACCTAACGTGAGGCATTGGTGGAGAAAGGAGGCGAGTCTGTATGTTGGTCAGTTTAGAAACCTTTGGTTTAACCCCCAAAAACGTGTAAAAGTCAAGGTTTACAAGGGCAAATGTATGCTGTAAAGTAGCAATGTAGTGTAGTTCCTATTTTCCCTATAGGCCCTGCGCATTGGAATAACATAAACAGCAGTGTAGACGTAGAAGTGCGGTCTTCCAGGTCTCTACTGACTATGTTAGACTTAATTGGGTTTGTACCAACTAGCTCAGAGGTCACTGGAAACTTTCTTGACTGAATAGGAAGTGATCAGCTTCCCAGGCACAGACAAGAAGGGATTCAGTTTTCCAAAAACCGCATAAGCATGACAACTTTGCTCCTTAGAATAAGAGTCAATCTCTAGAGTCGTGTGAAACAATAGACAGCTATTTCACTCAGTCAGTTGTACAAGAATTACTTTCACCAGGATGCAGAGAATAGAGAGACAGGCGTTTTCAATAAAAGGTATTATTTATTGAACAGTCTTTCTTCTCATGCAAGAGAAATGAATTGCCACAATTGCAAGACTTGTTATTATAAAAAGTGCGTACAGTAAAAGGAGGATTGCGAAATAATACTGTAAAAGCATTGATATGGTTTCTTAGCCATACGAAAGTTAAAATGAGTAAAATATATACATTCATATATACATTTAACTAACGTCCTCAACTGGTGCTTCTAACTACGCCTACCCCAGTGTACCTGACCTAAGCCTAATACTTGGGAGGGAGTAAGGAAGTAGCAATTTAAGTTAAGTTGGTTTTGCCAAGAGTTTGCTTCAAGATTTCTCTCGAAGGGTTTAGTCAACACTGTACCTCTGAAATAGAATGTTGGAGGTCTGGTATCTCCCCTCAGGACTCGATATCCCAGTTACCCGCGTGGGTAGGCTGGAAACGCCAGAGCTGGATTTTCTCGGCAGGAGAAAAGACAGCGTCTTTCTCAGCGCGTCAAGGAGGAGGAGGGGCAGCGTCCGTGGGCTTCTCGCATCTGCTGGGCTCTGCAAGGAACAGCTGTTCTGCTCCTGTATTCACCACCACCACTGTGTTTGCTTAAGGCAACGTTGGTATTATTTATACCTGAAAGGTGCCTTGTTTGACGTAAGTTTTTGGACATAAGACATCAATAAAGATGTCACTAAGAACCGGTCGTTCTTACAGTGTTCATTAGAGTTCTATTACTAATCAAAACATAGCAAGCGGGGCTTTCCCAGGTTGCTGGGGGTTTTATCTGGTGAAAGAACTCGGTGTGTAATCTAGGAATCTAAGATAGTGGCTTCTGCTGTGTCATATACTGTAATGAGCTGCAGAGACGAGTTTCTGAAATATGGCTCTGATCGTTTATGCCATTATAGGGATATGGTTTGATTATAGCCGTATAGGGGCATAAGGTCACAATATTGATCGGGGTCCTAGATAGAACACGACAGCAAAGGAGAGTAGTTTGCCATTGGCGTATATGTAGTTTACCAGGTTGATGCCCTTAGCTGCCCATGAGTGGCCAATCAGTGCCAAACGTGATGTAGCTGTTTTTTGGTTGTTCAACAAAGACATGTAAGTGGAATTGTTGACGTTATTGCCCAGATGTTTGCCTATTATTTTTAATAGTCGTCCAACTGCCTTCAACTAAATACAGGAAAGACTGAAATCTTGCTCTTTGGAAAAGATGCCTCCTTTTGGTCTGATGACTGGTGGCCGCTGGAACTGGGGCCAGCCCTTACCCACAAAAAGGTAGCACAAAATCTGGCCATTCTGATTGATGATGCCCGCTCTATCAAAGAAGTAAATTCTATCTTTGGGTCAAGTGTTGCAATTATGCGCCTGCTCAGAGGAGCCTTTCAATGGCTGCCTTTCCAGTCCAGAAAATCCATCACTCAGGGCACTTATTATAAGTCACCTAGACTAAGAAAACAGCCTCATGGTTGCTGCAAATTAAGCTTATTTAGCCAAGCATCAAGTAGTACAAACTACCGTTGTCCGCCTGATCTGAAATTTGCCATCCCACTCTCCATCAGAGTCCACATTGAAACTCCTGCATTGGCTTCTGATAGAAAAGCATTCACTATTTAAATTTCTCTGCTTGTACATAAGTTCCTCTTTTGAAGTGGTCCGTTCTATCTACAGAAGAAGTTACAGTTTTAAACACCAATGCACAACCTCAGATCCAGTGGACAATTTTTAGTTCATCCCCGCCGTATTCGCACAGTCAGATACGGGGATAGATCTTTTCCTACTTGGCCCCCCATCATTGGAACTAATTACCCTTACACAAATGTGCCTGGCCGGATTTTGCTTGTTTCAGGAGATTTCTCAAAATCTGGCTCTTTTAATTCCTTCTGGTAATGCTGTCCTGTATTAGAGTACTTAGCGCAGAAAGACCTTTTTGGGGTGATTTGTTTGTGCTTTACAAATATAACATAAAAATGCGTTCTTCGTGTCGATAATAGTCCAAGAGTGTTCAAGTGGTACTGTAGTGATTGAGATTGGAGCGATCAGGGAGTAAGGGCCACACAGATGTTGCTCTATGACTATCCAAGCAGGGCGTGTAGTTGGAGGATGTCTCCAACAGAACCCTCAGCAGCCAAGAAGTGGTCTGCTAGTTAACCCAGTTGGGTGGTCTGCATCGACCTTCATTAGAGTCCAACTTAGGCTTTTTATGAGTAATCTCGGTTTCTTATTTCCTAATAATGTAGCGGTGATTTTATCAAGAGAAGAAAAGAAAGCCGAACATAAGCTTAAGGGGAGCGTTCTTGAGAGGAAATTAACAAGTGGGTGTGTCATTATTTTGAAAGTCTCCTTTCTACCCCTCCATAAGATGTATTTAGGTGACCAAGTGGATAGCAGTTCCTTTATTTCACGGAGCGTTTTCTGTTCATTTTAGGTGAGTGTGTCCGCTAGACTGCGATTAAAACATATACCTATTTTGAAAATCAAAATATTAAAAATACCTAAGTATTTTAAATATTTTGTTTGTCAAAATAGGCCTGAGTTATCAACACAAATATGGTGGCAATGGATATTAAGAGCAAGCAAGTCGGTCTGTCTATTAAGAGTATATCCGGAGTATTTAGTAAAAACATTAATGATGTCCAGGGTGGCGAGTATTGCGGAGTGAGGATCCTCCAAAAAATACAGAACATCATTAGCGTAAGCAGCTGTTTTAAAACAAGTATCCCTGACACAAAAACCTCGCAAATCAGGGGAATCAATAAACATATGGAGGAGAAGTCTATAGCTAATTGGAACAGGAGTGGGGAAATGGGACCACCCTGAGGTGGGGGCAGAGGTCGAGCCATAGACTTTACTTCTGGCTAAGGGATTTGAGTAAAGCGATAGGATGATTTTTAGAAGCCCATCTCCAAACTTGTGGCGATACAAAACTGTTTCAAGTTAACCCCTTCTATGCTGATGACAGCCCCCGTCCGTCATGCACTGCGGTGGGCATGTGCTGATGATGACTGGGGGCCGTCATGAACCCGCCCACTTATTAAAAGCGCCGCACAGGCGCAGAATCGCGGCCGCGCCCAAGGGGTTAAAGCCATGCAACCTTATCAAAGGCCTTTTTGAAGCCTACTGCAATGGCGGCAGCAGAGGAGGTCTGATGGAGAGAGGCCTTTTCAATAATATGACAAAAGGAACAAATGTTATCTCTAGCCAATCTGCCTTTTATAAAGCCCAACTGAGATGGGTGAAACAATTTAGTTATATGAGCTTCTAAGTGTCTAGCAAATATCTTGGCATACATCTTCATTTCCATATGAATCAGTAAATTAAGCCTGAAATGGTCTTCCCTTCCTACATTTGCTTCCACCGCTGAACCAGAAACTGTGCCAGAAGTGCAACATGGTGACTACTGCCTCTAACTGGGTAATTATCTGTAATGAGCAAATGTTTTTTAGAAGATAATTGGAAACCTGTCAGACCAAGGTGCTTTACCATTTGGGACTAGTTTGGTTACCTCTAGTATCTCTGTTTCGGTCATTGTTTTCTCTGAATTAAACAACTCTAGACATTACTCTGTAGAAGAGGGAATAGAAGGTGTGTAGAGGGATGCATACAGTTCTCTAAAGTTCTCTAAAATGTCTGATGAGTCAGCTTTCAGTGTGCCAGAGGGATCTTTGATTGAGGATATAGGGTTGGCATTTCTTTTCAATTTCAAGTTAGCAGCCTGAAATGTACCAGCTTTATTCAAATAAAATAATAGTTTTCCTTTCTGTGCCTGTATCCATAGATGCGCACCTTTGAAACCACTTTGTTATATTCATATTTGAGAGCTTTGAGAGAAGATGCAATTGTGGGCTTTCTGGTGCGTTTAAACAAAAGTTATTTTCCTTTAATTTCTCTGGATAGACAGTGTAATTAATTAATATCCACTTTGTTTCTTGCTGCCATGCAGCCATTAATTTCCCCTTTAGTGATACATTTTAGAGTGTCACAAAATACTTTGGGGGGAAGATACAGAGTCTAAATGAAACTAAATAAATCAGCTAGTTCTTTTTCGAGGTCTTTAACATCCTCTGCACACTCAAGTGCCTCAAGATTCATATGCCAGGAGTGATTTTTACGCTGTGTTGGAAGAATTCGTAGAGATACTGTGATTGCAGCGTGGTCTGCGATAGCAATAGGTTCTTCTGTGGGAGTCGAGGAGGAGTGTAATCGAGAGGAGTCAACCAGTATATAAGCAATTCGCGAGAACGTGTTGTGTAGGGGAGAGGGATAGAAAAGTCACTGCCTATCGGATTATGAAGTCTCCATACACCCGACAAGCCGCGGAATGCACATGTAACGCATGCTCTTGTGTGCCCATGGCTATCTATAGTTACACGCCAATTGCCCTTCCGGGATGGTGAGGCTGAAGTTCCCACCAAGATATGTGGGTTATCTGGCAGGAAGGAAATTTTGGCTGATAAATTGGAACAGAACTGTGGAGAGTCGCTGTTAGGGCCACAGAAGTTGATAGCATAAATTTCAGTGACACTGCACTGTAATCAAGTAATCAACTATCTCCCCTCATCATCGTGCTCAGCCGATATTATAGAATGACCTGAAGAACCAGAGATCTGGGTAAGAACACTGGTAGCTGCGGTTCAGGATATTTCGGCAACCGAGCCTTGCCTCATAGATAGCCCTTCTCAATACCCAATTTTTGCTTCTTGTAGGAAGATTAAGTCGCCCGGCCCCCCGCCCTCCCCAAGGATTTACAAGATTCAAGGGTTTTCCGTCTCTTCTCTGGGTGACTTAAATGAAACTTTCTTCAGAGCAGACATTGTGGGGTCGAGAAATGTCTGGATACACTAAATATGTTAGATGGAAAAGCCTGGTAAAGATTACATGTTGCATTTTGGACATAGTCTAATGTTATATACCCCTGGTTACAAAACAAAGCCAAAAAACTAGGGAGGAGTGAGAAGTCTTTACAGTGTGTGTGTACCCTCAGCTTCCCAGATTCTAATTAGTAAATAGACAAAGTGAGGAGAAACCCGGTTATCATGGGTGTGTGCGTTTAAGTGTATCTAAGACAGGTGAGCGAAAGGCACCCAGGTAAATCGGTGCTCGCCTCACAATTTCTCAGATCTGCAAGTTATCTGATTGATAGTATGTACCTGTTTACCAGTATGTATGTGCATATGAATATATATATATATATATATATATATATATATATATATATATGCTTATTTAGGGTCTTCACCTACATGCACCACCCATGGCTTGCTTCATCATAGGACCCTCACCCAAACACTGGACATGAATGTTCTCTGGATAATAGAAGTGAATGAAAACAGGGGGTATAGGTAAATTGAATTAGCCTCTGAATCCCAGATTTCCAATTTGAATGATATGGGATGTAGGGCTAGGTTAAGAGAACAGTGTGTCACTCTTAAGATATAATGTTCCCAGGCATCTATTAGGTCGACACGTTTCAGCCGTTGTGTTGCCCCTAAAGGGCCATTTGGCTTTCATCAGGACCTTGAGTCCACCCATTAACGTCCAGTGTTTGGGTGTTGGTCCGATGATGAAGCAAGCCACAGGATGTACCTGTGGGTGACGACCCAATATAAATATACATATTACATATAGATATACATGTACATACTGGTAAACAGGTACATACTATCAAGCATGTAACTCGCAGATCTGAGAAATTGAGGCGAGCACCGATTTACCTGGGTGCCTTTCTCTCACCTATCTTAGATACATTTAAACACACAACCCATGATAGCCGGGTATCCCCTCACTTTGTATATTAACAAAACAAAACAACCAATAGCAGTGGAGCCAAAAGCAGACCAACAAACAGAGCGGAGCCACATCAATGGCTCACACTGGAACAAAGAGAACACAAAGAAGAAAAAAAAGAATAAGGAGATACAACACCACCCTGTAGAGAAAGTAGAAATGTCCCAAAGAGACGAGATCATATGAAAGGCAGTGAGAGACCATGCATCCACCATAATGTCAGAAAAGGGTGAAGGGGGTTTCTCCACGTTGCAATGACACCTAACTAAGCCAGAGTCCTAGCACAAGGGGATTGGAGAAAAAGCCCCCCCTCCCACCCAGAAGGTGATATAATCCCTACAAGGTGGGATTAGAACAAGCATACCATACAAAATATTCATAAGGTGATAACACATACTGTAACTTAGACAAAAGTAACTAGTAATATGTTAATTGGTATATAATGTACACAGTGAGTCAAAAAAGGCTGTATTAGGTCTGCCGCTGAGCTTACACATCCCAAGACCAGGAAGCGGTTCTAGAGGACAGGTGGAGAAACAAAAAAGGAGAGCGGTTTCACTTTGTTCGGAGACAGGTGGACTCCTGCGTCCCCCATTTCCTCGAAAACGTAAGCACAGGGAGACGACCCCCGTGATGAGACTGGAGGTAACAACACATGAAGTGAACAAATAGCTTCTGAGACAGAGCAAATAAACAAGCAAATGAGGTCCACATATAAAAGAAAATATACACGAGAGAACTTGTACAAAAGTCTCTTCAAGACACGAGGCATTAGACAACCCTGTACCAGGTCCGAGTGTGGGTGCTAAAGGGACATCCTTTTCCCCAATTTCCTGTGTTCCCTGGATTGGATTTTAGCCTCTTTGGAGTACAAGGTGGACGAGACAGAGCAGCAACAAAGTCCAGACATCCCAGTGTTGGAACCTTAACCACTGTGACAGAGTCCTGATGAAGGCATAGCCGAAACGCGTTGGTTTTCAACATGTCACCAATCTCTGCACATTGTATTCTAGCAATAATACTATGTAAGCAAATCATTGAAATATTGGCAACAGATTTATCATGAATTTTTAATTATCAAATGTTGCCAACAGAATAATTGAATTAGGATGCTTATTAAACTGATTGTTTAATGTTACATCATAGGATTAGACAAATATATAAATGTGGTTCTAATTATCACCATTGGGAATGTGTATTCATCAATTTTGTACATGTAATTTTCAGATGTGAAAGTTTTTTCTATCCAATATGACAAATAATTTTTTCAAAAAAGAATAAATACAAATGTAATGATCAAAACGTTTCTCATGATGATATTTATAAAGAGTCAAAGCATATAGATATCTAGAGTTCATATGCCCTTCTATAGTAAAACAGTACTGTGCCCGGTGTTTTTCTTTTCCAAATCAGTATTTTCCTTGGTAGGGTTGTATCCCATTTCCAGGGGCCCCGTTCGTTTTCCAGTAAGAAACATAAAAGTAGCTCTGCTGAAAGACGTTTCGTATGATGATTATATTTAGAGAGCGCTTGAATGCCTGGAAGCATGACATAAATTGTGCGTTAACCTCACCTGGCCAATGAGTGAGAAAGAAAAAAACAGAGCTACAGAACCTACAAACATCTGAAGGGATCCAAGCAGAGCTGAAAAGGAGACCACAGAATGAGCATAAAATCCGGGATCAGGAATGGGAAGCAAAAAGTATGAACGCGGCGAAGTTCAGGTGGGAGGATCGCCTGCATCCATTCAAGTCTCTGATTTGTTCTCGAGGAAAGGCTCGAGGTCAGCCTGTTCAGTGAAAATGTGTGATTTTCCTTAAAAGATTTTCTTAAACTTCGAAGAATCACAAAGGAGGATTGAATCACTTTGTCTCAAAGAGACTTCTCAAGAGCCAGGAAGCATTCTCTGTTTTGCACTGTGTCTCTCGCGTAGTCCTGAGAGATTGCAATTTACGCTCCCTTCCATCTTGGTGGTCTGAGTTTTGTCATATGCGCCAAGATTAGTTCTGAGTGTTGGTGTTGCAATGGTTTAAAAATTAGAAGTGATGGGTGGGGGCATTCTTGGACTTGAAAGTAGGTATGCTGTGTGCCTGTTCTAGTTCAAAGTCTTTCGTGAAGGATATATTGAGTGCACAGGGAGTCATGAATCCCTCAGGGGGACAAAAGTTCTGAGGTAGCTTCTCCCATTGTGGCCACCAGGGAATCAGACTTCCGAAGATGTTCATCTTGGGCAGTGTTGTGATCCTCTAATGCAATAATTCTCCTCTCTGCGTTAGTGATCCTGATAGTCAAATCTTTGAGGTCCTTACGAATACCAGCCACCTCCACTCGTAAGAGATCAGTGTTTGCTTTTGCGCTTTGAGCAATATCATACACTGCATTTAGTTTCTTCAAGATAGTATCTAAAGTTGGATGAATCAATGGGTTTACCTATCATTGGAGAGTCTGGAGCTGGTGGTTCTGTTCGGTGTTTTGAGTTCCTTCTCTTTGGAAATTTTGGAGTCTGACATTGTAAAGATACCCAAAGAGAGTACTTATTGTGAGTAATAGGGCCACTAGGGAGGGACTGACCCACATAAAAATTCACAGTATACACTAAATGTGTGATGATTTCTGAAGAAGTTCCCAAATATCAAAACACCACATTGCTTGTATAAATCAGATATGATATGTGGAAGGCTACACAACTACGAAGATGGCACATAAGGCAATTAGGAGCTCATATCAATAATCACAGAGAGATTGCATTGAGCAAATAGTGGCTCCACATAGGTACGGGGAACGTAGAACAATACTGATCCGTAGGAGGTAGTAATAATCACTTGCGAGTATCGCAATTGGAATGATGCGATATGAGAGGGTAATGGAATATGGTAGAACCTCCCTCAGGAAAGCACTGCAGCCTAGGCTAGGTACAGTGAATTACAGCCCCATTGAAAAGGAGGAACTGGTATCTTACATAGAACCCTCAAAGGCTTATCACTGATGCCTTATCATTGATGCCTCCATTCGGCTGAAGCGCCTTTCGTCTGAAGCCTTATTATTGAGGCCTTCCTTCGTCTGGAGAGCAGCCGCGGTCCAAGCACCTCTTGCCACTGATGTGCCATTACACCACATTGTTGCTTTGTGGGCGCACAATTGGGTAGCTAAAGTATTCCATGTTCGGCAAACAAACTTCAAAGTAAAGTTCAAGAGCAGCGGAGTATCCGGTCACCATTTGTCTAGGTGACTCCTACTATGGAAGGTGTGGGTTTCAAACTATCACTGAGGAAGGCAGCGCCATATCTTACTCTCCGTCTGGAATCTTCAGAGCTCCCCGCAATGGTTCCACGATGCACGGTTTAGGTGCTCATCGAGTCAGATCGTCAAAACTGGTCACCCGATCCTCTCAGACCATTCTTGGGAAACACATGCTAGGTTCCGGTGGGGATCACAGTCCCGAAGGCCACTGCAATAGGACAGCAATGTGGAGGGGAACCTGGAGCTCAAAAGGGTACCCCATGTTACTCGACCTCCAAGCCACAAACTCCCAGTAAAAGTGTACTCTTACTGCATCAGTAGTGTTGTTTAAAGGAGGTGCATCTTCAGCTGCTTCCTAAATTGAAATAGGGTTGTGGTGGACCTGATGAATACAGGAATGTTGTTCAAGATCCTGGATGGAAGTCTGCTGTTTATTTTTTTAAACGCCTCTTAATATGTTGTCGGATGAGGTCCTGGCTGCAGGTGCACCGAGAGCCAATGTAGATCATATGTATGCAAGATAGGCGGGTATACAAGCCCTGGTGGTTTTGTGGGTGATGCTACTGTTCTTGAAGATAGTGCGGACTGGCAAAGGGAGTCTTTAGAGTTCCACCAGGGCAGGTGTGATGTATTTTTACCAACAGAGATAAAAGGCAGGGTTATATTTTACTTTGCACAGGTTCACATAGTTCCCAGGTAAGAATGCCATGAACAGGCCATGGTCTGTTCTTTTTACACCCAGTAGATAGTATATCTTTCCTTCTTTCAGCCAGAGTGTGATTCCCATTGACATGCTTTTACGCAAAGCTGCAAACATAGCTGCGTAGAACTATTAACCAGGGGGTAGTATATGGTGAGATAAAGTGCCTGGGTGGGTTTTGCTGATCCGATACAGGAATATCATTGGGTACAGAAGGGGTGAACCGGAGCAACAATCATTTCTATTTCTATTAGAAAGGAAAAATGATCACTCTTACCTGGGTTGGTGGTGGGTGTAAAAGTGCAGTGATGCCTTTAGCAGGTACTAGTGAGGACAAAGTGAGGCATGCAAGTTGACACAAATGATGTCCAAAAACTGAGGGCAGTTATTGTGAAAAGGGAGCAAATGTGTACTTTAAAGGTATCTGGCAGGCCTGCATTTAGGAAAGCCAACCAACAGGTATGTTGTGCTGTCCACTCTTAAGAGTGTCCGCACTTGTGTAGTCAAACTGAGTAGTCCCATGGCAGAGGCCATGGGCCTACTCAATTTGTCACTCTCGGAGGACGGGGGTGTTATAGGGGGCTGAGAAGAGCTGTTGGTATAGGTAAGAGAGGTCACAGGGGCCCACCTTATGAAGTTCAAATCAAGTTCTTTCATATCAGGGTTCATTATCAACAAGTGGTGGTGAACCTCATGTGCCAAAGCAATTTAAAAACTGAAGTCACAGATGAAATAAGGCACTTACAAAGGGGCTTCAATCAACAGGAAGGTACTTTCAATTCTAAGATACTAATGGTCATGGCTACTGGATTATTATGCAGCCTGTGACCCCCGGCTCCATTAGTAGGGTCACCATTCCACCTTCCCATTCAAAGCAGATAACCTTTCAATTCCACAGCCCACTGCTATACAGTAACTCAGCAGACAGCCCCGTATTAGACCAAGCTTACACCAGGCTCACTTCCCTATGACAAACCTTGCATTTCCCGTCCCCTGTCAATGTCCTTTGTAACTTTTTACTGGCATGTAACAATATTATTAATTTCAAGAGTAAAAATGCATAATGACACAACCAAATAAAGAATGATAAAACAAGTTGAGCTCAGATATCGAAAAGGATTATTCAAAAATAAAAGTGCAAGAATTGTAAACATCAACATTTTAAAAATGAACGTGTACACAAAAAGCGTAAGAGCAGACACTCATCTCGGTAGATTGGTGAACAAAAAGTAATTAAATAGTTTTTCACCATAAAGATTCATAAACACTTTCCAAATCCTTTCAACTTCCTCAGTTAGATCTCCCAAAATACATGGAATTGTATTCAGCAGGTCCTGGGAAAACAACTCAGCCTGTAATTTTAATGTCCCTTCGCAATTTATCAGCAAGATATTTTGCAACCGCTAATATATTCATCAATCAGACCTTATCGAAAAGGATACAACAGGGTACGTCCATGAAGCTACTACACAAAATAATTATTTAATCTCATATTAAAAAGGATTTTCGTGATCACATTTGATATACAAAAGGTTCCACCTCATTCCTCTAGCATTTGGAATCCGTGCCAACAATTGATATTTTTGTTAAAAGATTAATAATATCTCTAATTACTCTTGCTAAATTAATTCGAACCTACTTTACTCGCATTACTTTCATCTATAAATATCCCTTCAGGGGAAACCTTTCCTTTTCCCCAGTCTCTCTTGTTTGCATACACAGTTTGAGGGACCTTCTTTGAGATGGCACAGAAGATTAGAGAAACGATTCTATGAAGCCAGCAATTTTCAAAGTAATCATGCATGAAATTAACTTTTGCACCGTTTCTTATTTTCCTTATTCAGGCACGACATTTACTCTGTTCCTTTCATCTTCCTTCCCACCTTCCCAAATGCTGTCTCCTCATGCCAATTTTAACGGTACACCTTTCCTGTGGTACACCGCAGGGCAACGTCTCCCTCAGTCCGGGGTACAACGTTTGTATGACATATACCTCAATCTGAGCCACATATCATTTGTATGATACAGAGCAACGTATCCCTCAGATTTGGTCCCATATCGTTTGTATGACACAGGGCGACATATCCCTCAATCTGAGCCACATATAATTCGTATGATACAGGCAACATCCCCCTTAAATTTGGTCCCATGTCGTTTGTATGACACAGGGAGCCGTATCCCTCAGACTAGACCACATATCGTTTGTATGACAAAGTGCAATGAATCCCTCAGTCAGGGCCACACTCTGTGACATGATGTAATAAGATAGCACATATTTTTGGCACAATCTAAAGCAACATATCTCTCAGTTCATGCTACATACGTTTAGCATGAGATAGTACAATGTAACCCTCAGTCCACATCACATACATTTTGTTCAACATCTAGAGTATTCCTCAGTCCATACTCCATACCTTTTGTATGATATAGCATGATGTATATCTAATGTTTTACACAATATAATGTATCGCCTGAGACTGTGTCCCATATCTTTTGTGTGATATTGAATGAGGTATCACCGAGTCCATGCTACATGCATGTTTTATGATATTGCATGATCTATCTCGCAGTCCTTGTGCGTAATCACAAGGAGTATATAGTTCCTCTGAAGTCACAGAGAAAGAGAACATCAAGGTAGTAGGTCAGAACTGGTGCTGCTTGTGTGTAGAAACTGGCCAATCACATTTGACACTGCAGGGAAATGTGAGTTGATAATGTACAAGTACAAACACACATCTATGATGTTGTTGAAATGTCCACTGTCCCCCATCAAATAGGCAGCTCCTCCCAAACAGGTCAGAAGAGGTAGTGTGTCAGAAGAGCCTGGGCAAGCAGATTGTGGGGATCTGATCCATCAGGAGCAAGGGCCCTCACACACCCCATGGGGTGTCATGCTTCATCATCTGCAGCTCCTTGTTGGGCTGGTGCTGCAGTGCCCAACGGGCCCCTCGAGCGGGCTCTTTGCTGGAAGTCTTTTACAATTAAGACATCCTGATGAAGTGTGTGTGGAGGTGCAGTGTGTGGAATGGTGACTATGTGGTTTAAAAATAACTAGGAGAGACCATTCAGGAGTTTTAATAGGTAGCGCCTCTTGTTGGAAGTAAAAACAAGAGGTGGTTGTGTTGGAGGAAATTATCCTGTACAGCTAACAAAGCGGTAAAGACATGTATCAACATGTTTTTGTCTTAAATAGTCATTGTGGGCTGGGCAATTCATCGGGAACATATAAACTTAATCTATGTATGTCTTTTATTTCTATAACAAGATATCTTTTCTTATCAGTCTCTGTGTTTTATAAGAGGATACACTCTATTTTTTTATAAGGAAACTGTTTTATCATATCCAGCGATATGGCCATGATCGACTGCATTAACAATAATGATTGGTTAGCTGCTATTCTTCCTTTTTAAGTTGGTCTTTCCTGTATTTCCTCATGTGTTATCATTTTGTATGTATGATGATTTTTGATATTGTTCTTCTACTACTAAACCTAATCTACAAATGGTTGGGAATGTAGGTGTAAGGATTGATAAATACCCAATCATAAAAATGCACTGTTAAAGTGTAAGGTATACCTTACCTGGCTAAATATCTAAAATCCGACTCACGAAATACAAAAAAACTGTGGAAGAGAGGCAAGACAGTGTTGGGTACTCAGGCAGTTATACCCATCTGTAAAATCACAATGTTTTCGGCAACTGTAATTTAAAAAATGCCGTAGGCGGAATCACGCCTGTCGGTGAGTGTGCAGACATGTAAAGACAGACATACCGGCAGGAGATACACACGTGACGGTACAGACATAAACCCATTAAATCATTCATAAAGTGGTAGTTAGAGTAGGATAGAGTCATATCCCAGGCAAGCGGAGATATAGCTCTCCTGACTAAAGTGTCATGTGGACTATGGATGATCATTACTTAAGGGGAGAATCAAAGTGTGTATGCTCCGATGTATTAACCCATGGGTACATCCTCATGGCGAGTGCACCCACAGGAATGGGATACGTGTGTCAAGCACCGTTAAAAGAGTTCATCAGTAGGTATGGCTCATTTGTCCAATTCGCACCAAGGAATGATATCATTGAGGCAAGTCCTATTTGTGGCTAAACAGACAATCCAGTTTTGTTCCCTCCGAAAGAGGTTTTTTTGCTAATGTTGTTGTGTGATTCCATGATTGTCCAGTGAAAGTCATCTGGTGTATGGTTGTGGGTGAGAAAGAGAGTACCCATTTTGGTGGCAGCTTTTTTGCAGCGGATACCACTTTGATGGTCTGTGATCTTCACCTTGACAAGTCTGGTTGTCATGCTGATGTATCTTTGGACACAAGGCTAAGTGATCATGTACACACAGCTCTTGGTTTTGCAGTTTGTGTGATTGTTTTGTGTCCATATGTGAGTCTGGTCTAGCACATTTTCTTTGGTAGGTTCAGTTAAGTCACAAACCGCACATGAGCTACATGGATAAAACGAATTTCGTTGCCCACGCTGCATCGCCAAATGTGATGCAGCGTGGGCAACGAAATTCGTTCTTTTTTTTTTCGGTACTTACCTCTAATGGTCCAAATCCCGCATTTTACAACCCCCCACCCTGACCCTCCCCTGCTTGACATCACCGCCCCAGTATAACGCCCGGCACGGGCCGTGCCTGCTTGCTACATGTATCATGATGTGTCCTCTAGTCCTTGCTATATATCGTGGTGCGTCCCTCAGTTCAAGCCTCTTTAGGCGATGGCCCAATGTTGGTAACTCGTAAGGTCTCAATCTCTGTAAGCCCACTTAAGGTGCCTCTTGGGCTTTCATACGGTCACCCGCAGACCTCTGCTGGACTGACAGTGCATCAGGGGTGTCTCACCCACAGCAGATGGTGAGAACTGCCTCTCGCGAGGCTGTAGAGGGAGGGTGGGATAAAGTGCAAGAGAAGAGACATAGGCACACATCTCTCTACCTGTACTATTGAAAGAGAGACAACTAAATAATATCTATTCAGCCTCCCATAACTGCGGCCCTTTAAAATAATTTATGTTTCAGCCTCCATGACATATACCAGGAGACAGAGCTCCTTATGAACAGCATCCTATTCCTAGACAAGTTGCAAGCAGCACTTGATATGTGATTCCCCCAGCCTAAGATGATACCACCATAGGATGCCTGGGGCTCCACCACCGATAGACCACCGTAGTTGCATACGTGTTGCGTTTTTGTAAATGTTCAGCCAGACTCTGCCTGAACACTAATGTCTAACCAAAATTAGTTCTGCTACTTGGAGGCTCTGTCTGCTGATCTACCTGGAGAAAAGCGAATTCTCCATGAAGATGTCTGAGGCTCAATCCACATCCTCTGGAAATCTATGTCCGAGAAATGTGTGAAACTGCAGAGAACCTAATCAGGACTTAAGAAGCCTGTCTGGCTTCACTGGGAATCCACAGTTTTTGTACCAGCTGGTGCTAACTCTTAAGCTTGTTCATGAAAGCAAGGAAAGAAATTGCACAAAGATGCTTGTTCAGTTGGTGGCTGGGGTTATGATTGTTTAACTCTGCACCAAACATTGCCTACCGCTGGGTTTTCAAGAGTGCCACTGGTTTTAAATAAATAATGTCTTCTTGGAGTTACTATAATGAATTAGTCTGAATCTCTAATAAGCTTCGTTAGAACAACATAGGGCCATACCCGACCAGCAACAGGACTCTGAAAATTGATGTTTCTCCAAGGTAGGGAAGAAACTTGGCCCCCAGGGGTAGCCCTATTGCTGTGACCTTCCCTCGAACAAGAGGAAGTTGGACTTTCTATTTCACTGAGAGTTGCTTAACTCTCGCCAGGAGGGAAAGGAAAACGACCCAACTCACTGACCTCTGCATGAAGGAAATATCAAGATATTGAGCTTGCAGTCCAGCTAGCCAGACTCGAACAGAGGGGGCATCACTTTGGAAAATGGCCAATGACCCTCAGTACACATTTTTGACATCTCAAGCTTGTGAACGGAGGAAATTATTGTATTGTCTCAACCTACCCGCATCATTCCTTTTCATTGTGGAAATCCACGTTACCTTTTCTTCCTTCCTAGAACAATTCGGTCCAGCACTTGCCACCGTTCCGTAGATCCAGATCTCCACAAAGGGTTGAACAGCGACCAGCCACTCATGTCATGAAAGCCTAATATATTATGTCTTGCACCTGAAGATCCACCTGTGGCTGTTAGCCCATGCCCAGCACCAGTAGCAGTTTGTGACTTTGATGTCCAGTGAAAAAGCAACCGGGCTCCCACCCAACGGTGCTGTCTCCCTTCAGATCACCCAGGGGAGCCACCACTTCTGTTAAGTAGGCATACTATACCATTTCACTACTCAGGCTGTAGGTTTTGGCGTGTTTGAAGAAGTGTGCTTTCTGAGATCTGTGGCGTTTTCTCCGCAACCTAGGCTCAAATTCATCATGATTAAAAATAATCTAGAAAATATGTGGCTATTACCACATATTAAGGTGTGACATTTACTTCATTGAGAAATTACACCGAGTGAAAATGATTGTTTAAACTCAGAACTACGATTTGTGTGGACACTTCTGTTTGAACACAAATCTGAATGTATCTCACGACCTGTGTTCATGGTTAGTATGTTATGCCACAATTCTACTTAGGATGGGTGAGAAACTAGGACAAAGTCCAGAGGTACCGTAACATACTTGATACGTAATGACATTTGGAATGGCACTTTAGTTCTATTAACAATAGGTTTTAAACAGAGACACTGTAAAACAACTGAAACCCAAAGGATTCTGGGAACAGCTAAAAACCCATGAACCAATAACCAGTGGATAGCCAAACCTCTGGAAGCCCATTTCTAGAGCCAATATCAACCATTGAAAACAGCCGAAAACCACTGATTGACGCAGAACTCAAACAAACTGAATCACAGAATTTGTTACCAATGTCTATCGTGAGTTATTCTCTATCATACGTACCCTCATGCATTGACGAGGTTTATTCTTTAGTCTCTATAGTGTTTAGGATCAATGATAATATTACGTACTCTTCTTAATCGTTATGGCAATAAAGTACGGAATACAATGAAAAATAATTCAGATGTATCACCCTTAACTTGAATTTTCACAGTTCATCGCTCTGACATCCTTCAGGTCTGGTCATTACTTTACAAACACTTTAAAGAATTGTTAAAAAAAGATCTCATGCAGTGGAAGAGAGACGCTAGTCAGATATTTTTGACTATAGCCGGTACTGGAACACTTCTCAGTTGAACAGCTACAGAAGTGCTATAACTCTTTAATTGTATGTTTAGACGTGTGAACAAGGTGAAAATAATTAGAAAGTCACTCGTGAAATGGTACAACGAGCAGCAGTGTGTCACAGAAAGATAATGTTCCACATGAGGTTGTATGTGTAGGTGAAAATAATAAAGGTGGAGCAGGCTGTTCTCATAAACAAATGTGAAAGGCCTGACACCATTGGCTTCCCCAATCAGGGTCATGAAAAGAACCCTCAAACCTAGAGAGGTTAGACTTTGTTTGAACTTGAAGATAACTAAATCCATAACACACATTTCCTTAACAAAGCTGGCATAATGGCAGACCGCTCCAAACCCGACATGGAGCCAGGACGTCCATCAGCCCCCATTACATTTGAATCTCATTTTAAAACATTTTAACTTATGCAAACCTGCATAGACACAACAGGCTACATTTGGGAGTCTCTGTGCCTCCTTAGGGTTTTCTTAAGTCAGCAATGTATGATAGATCTGAATGATAACCTTTTGATTTACACATGTTGGTAGCAAAATCAACACCACATCTGGATAAGAACAATCTATATTGTATGTATATGGTTATTTCTATATTGCAAACCCAGCCAAAAGGTTGTACAGCATTGCAAGGGTCTAAGACAGGCATAAGTCAACAAGTGATATGCGATTTAGCTGATTTATGGATGGCAAAAGCCTTGTGATGCAGTGTGGGTAGATGAGTAATCAGTTCTTTCTTATGTTCCTTTGGAGCATAAATAGAACAGTCCTGATGGATACAGGGATGATTTCTCAGATCTGGAGTGCATACATGGAAAAGGCTTTTTCTTTTTTTACACTTCTCAGTCTTCAGTTGGATGATGTCCTCACTGCGGCTGTACTGAGAAGCACCAGCGATGGTGAGCTTGTCTGCAAGATTAGCATGGGTGCTGGTTGTGATTGCTTGTAAATGATGCAGCTGGTTTTAAAGGTGCTGAGGTCTGGCAAGGGGAGTCAACTGAGTTCCATCAACATGGGGGTGATGTGGTCATATTTCTTGCGGGCCTGGATGAGACATGCTGCTGCATGTAGGATGCCCTTAAGGGGTGCCAGCGCGGATCCTGGGAGGCCATGGAGTAGGACATTACCCGTTGCTTTGATCCAAGAACTGGCAAAGTGTTCAATTATTTGGATATATCTTTTTCGTCAAAGTAGTATTTGAGAACCTGACATGGACGAAATATATTCAAATTGATCAGTTATTGTGGACACTTCTTTCTGGACGCAATGAGAATCACGAAACCCATCCACAAACTGCTAAGTGACATGGAATCGAGAAACATGATAGGTTGTGTGAAGGAGTCCATCACTATTAATGTGATGTATGCTAACCAGAGGAACGTTAGGGATGTAAGCCAGTCTGTGCAAACTCAAAACAATATTGACTGAAGACGAACAAAGCAAGGGCCCCCAGAAAGCTTGCATGAGCCCCTACATCAGTGGCATCCAAAGCAGGTCTAGATTGTCAAGATCTCTAAAAAAAGACAGATTTACATAAAACAATCTACATTAGGCTCATTTACACAGTCTCGCACATATCTATTCTACTGGACCTACACTGGATAACACTGCCTTACAGCAGCCAGGGGAAGATACACTGAATCCAGGAGGAGAAAAATGCCATTATGTGAGGTTGTCAACAATTTCACTTATATGTCTATATCAAACCTTCTGAATACTTACAAAGCATAAACTGCTCATCTCCGTAATCAATGGATCGGGTACCCGTTACCCTGGAGATGTTAGAAAACAGCTCCTACTGTTACACAGGTATCAATCAGTTTTGGGCAAACTTCTTTCCTGCTATTAACAATCTGGTGGACGATGTACCAGAGACCAGTGACTGCCCACTGTCAGTAGGGCAGAAAGAATAGGGGAACATATCAGACTCACAACTAACTCCGCAGTGCCCAAGAACTGATGAGTATAGGAGACTGTTGAAGCCTCAAGTTATGGCAAGTACTGCGAGGCAGCCAATCTGGCACAGCGAAACAATGAGTGAAATAATCACTTGGAAAAGCACCAATGCTCCTCATTGACACACAAAGAACTGCTCAGGCAGTGATGAATGCTTGGTGGAAGCTGGCCGTATGAGAAAGGAGTTCAAGTAAAACCTCGATTTCTAATAGAAATTAGTGCAATGCCCCTTCTGCCTTGCAACAAATGTTTGACCCATGTGGCTATCATTCAATCATTGCAAAAAAGACATAGTCCAGGGTAACAAGTGTATGAAGACTCCTGCCCTTTCTAAGTTGGAGCAGATCTACTTGTGGTCATAAAGTCTGCAGGTACCTTGAAGTTAATTTGGTGCCCAGCAAGTCTGTAGAGGTCATTCTTCCTGAAAATAGGGAGACATGGGCCACTTCTGGGATACCACAGAAGATTCTTACTGATATTGGCTCCCATTCCTATGAACAGTCCCTTGGTGAGGGATGTTGTTTGATCTATCATTGAGTGCACAGCAACTTTACACTAATAGTATGCTGATCTGGTGTTTGGAAAATCAACCGCTACCACCACCCCGGACACTAATCAGCTGCCTGAGCAGTACTAAATGGAGACAAAAACAAATCAATATAGCAAAAGTTAAAAATGAGTCCCCATTGAATTTAGTTAACAAGAGAGTGATAGGGGATCAATGTCCCAAGAAAGTTGTGAAGGACATGTGTCCAGACATTTTGCACAGACATCCAGATACTGTACCATTGTTACCACACCAAGAGGATGCCAAGAGCCTCCAGAATTCTCCAGACCTGTGTCACTCATCAGTGATTCTATAGATCGTGCTGAACCTGCGAATCTACTCCCTGTCCATGCTGAGTAGTCTGTCAAAAAACACTGATGAAAGAGGCACAAACCAATGGGCGACAGTAGTGGCCTCAGAGAGCCCTGGTAGAGAGACACCAAATATTAGTGAAATGTCCAATGACATCACTGCTTCTAATACCAACTAATAGAGAGCATGCAATCCCTGGACATAAGGAAGGACTCTATGCCTTTATTTAGAGCCCAGTGATGGAGGCGTTTTGTAACTGATTTCTACTTTTCGGAAGGGACCTTATGTCCTACGTAGCTTTTAAGAGGTAGGTCACTTGCACCAAATAAGACATAGTTGCTCCCTGGTGTAATAAAGTTTCAGCACGCAGGAGCTAAAATGGACTGAGTGCAAGTCAAACTAAGGGGAGAATTATTTCCATTACTCATATGAACTAGCAAGCCATTCACCTGTCCACTGCATTGTGGTTCCTGCTGCACTGGGCTGAGCAGACGGTAAGAGGAGTCTTGGAAGTGTGGGTGTGTTTTGCCTTAATATGCAACAATAACCATCAAGCTGTCCCACATCAGGTGTGAACAGATTATTCAGACTTTGTTTTAATTGGGAGTTCTGTTACTGGTGTTTCTGTGTTTAAAGGACAAGAAAGGCTACCTTTGTCCTGATGCAACAACAATACACTCCTGGGCAAACTGCATACATTAGCTTGAGATCTGTGCGTGTGCAGGACGTCTTGAGGTCTGTGTGTGGAGGAGAGCTTGAGATCTGTGTGTGTGTGGGGGGGTGGGGGGGTGCTTGAGACCTATATGTATGTGGAGGCTCCCCAACGCAAGATTTGCATTATAACCATGTGTTACAGCTAACGGTGCACTCAAAAATACACCTAGGCAAGGTAGAGGGTTCTGCCAGATCAGCACGTGCTCCACAATACATTAATATTTATCCTCAAGGCCACTGGAATTGTGCGATTTTGCACCTACTACTTTTTCCGCATTAATACCAATTTGCCATATGATATATTCCATCCCCTGCTGCATAATTTGCATATGTTAACAAAAAATGGTTTCTAGCTCATGCGAACCAAAAGTTATTAAAACGAAATGACCTGATGCAGCACGGTGTAAGGCCCTTCGCAAAGGATTGCTTGTCACCTTTCGGTTGCTTATTGTTGTATTTGGGTGTTATCGAGGTACCAATTAGGTGAAACATAGCCCAGACAGCATTAACATATAGAGAAATCACAAAATATTCAATTAATACTATCACAAAATGTGCCGCATTAGGCAGCATCATTTGCCTTTTTTGTCGCATAATTTTGTCAACCCTGCTGCATAATTTGGTCCTCCATGCCATATAATTCCAGTGGCCCTGTTTACCACTTACTGACTGCACAGCAACAAAAAAAGAGGCCAATGTTATAAGCCAAAGGAGGCGAATGGAGAACATACAGGTGGCCAGAAGAGTCACACACACTGAGAGCGGAGGCATGAACTAGCACATGAGGCTAGTGTAAGCACAAACAGGAGCAAGTGAAGACAGGCACTGTAGGAGAAGGGGCGTCGGCACACGAACAGGCTCCATCCCCATCTCTTTGGTGACGGGCATGGGGATTGGTGCAGGTAGAGACAGGAAGCACGCGTGGGATCACTGGAAGATCGAGCAGACGGGCAGTTAATCTTCACACACAAGTACTGAGCAGGCGCCCACTGGAAGCCAGTTAGTGCACAGTTATCAAGCAGAGAGCGGACACAGGATGCTCACACACTGGATGCAAGAAGACAGGCACTGAAGGGCAGCGGGGCACAGAGGAAGAAAGGCGTAGTTTCCACTGGTGCAGCAGGTGCAGTGGCACCCAGGCCCCGAGGGACTAACTGAACCCTGATTCAACCTCTTTTTTTATCATTCAAAAAGCATCCGGGGATCCATTTCCTTCCTTGTACAAGAGCCAATGTGACACAGTGGTACACTTACTGAACGGAGAAGCTATTTGTGACACACACACAGAAGAGGCAAGAGGTAGCGCACGCTGGAGACCGGTAGAGGCACCCACTGGTGACCAGTGCTGCAGATTATAACAGAACATTAGTCATGCTGCAGCGATTTTGATCAAATACATTGTCATTATCATGGCTTCGTGTCGCTGTCAGAGTCCAGTTCTATGCCCCCCTATAGCCCTCCTCCCACAGTAAGTGCAGAGGACTACAGTGCCTGAGAGTGCACAGCACACTTTGGTTACTCCCTCTCTGCAGAGTGAAAATTGTCAGTCCAGTGCGTGCTGCTTCTCCCCCTCCATCCGCCGCTCCCCATCACTACTCCAACCCCGGTTTCAGACACCTTTAGCTACTCCCCTGTCAGCTCCTCTCACATCACAAGCCACGCAGGTTCACAAATGACACTTCCCCTCTCCACTGATAGCTCTGCAGCGCAAGGACAGGCTTGGCATGCAGTCAGCGTGGAGATCCGCGCCACTGGCACACCTCCCGGCCAGGCAGTCCTGCTTCCGCCCAAACCCACAATCCGTTAGGTGTCAACAGGTCAATTCATCCAACAAATGCATATTCAAAAATTCAACTGTGCGTAAAAAAAACGTAACAAATAAAATAAAAACGCAGCCAAGAGGCTAATGTGATTCCCCGCCTGCTACTTACACGATCAGTCCCTGAAACCAGCTTAATTTTCGCGGCCCCTTGTTGATCTTTCCATGGATGTCATTTGTCCGTAATTTCAGCACTTTTCGGGTCGCATAACTTCAGATCCCGCGTCAGAACATATTCTGGGAGTCAACCAGGAGTGGGCGGGTCTGGGACCGACTAAGGTGAGCTAGGATTGGATGATTTGTGACACTCTGCCAATCCTATTGAGCAGCACAGATGTCCGGAATAGTGATTGGCTGTGGGCGCCGCACGTGCTTCTGTCCGAGCCCTCCTCCCTCAGTCAGCGGGTACCGCCCAGGTTGGATCGGGCCGGTGATTGGCTGGAGGTGTGTCTCGGGTGAGCCTGTCCCAGGCCGGGCGGTGACAGTAGAACGCGACCCGGGCGGGCTGGGCGGCTGCCCTGCGGCTCTGCATGGGAGGAGGGCTGGAGGAGGGAGGAGCGAGGCGGGGCGGGGTTGCAGAGCCGTGGCGCGAACGGGGTTGACTCCAGGGGGTCGAAGGAGGGATGGTTGAAGAGCCCTCTCACGGGACCCCGCGGTGGCACCGGCCCGCAGCATGTCAAGCAAGCTCAGTTGGCTGCCTCCCACGTGCTTGGGGCTCAGGCTGAGGCGGGGCTGATCACTGTTCTACAGGACTCGTCCATGCTGCCGGTTTCGAAGCCACGCGGTCTTTCTATAATATGATGATATACAGTGCAATTACGGGGCAACAGTAGACGTTCCATTTATTTTATGATTCTGGTTCGATTCTCGCTGTACTGCTAGTGCTTCACCGATTGCCCCGGGATGTCCTATGTCGGAGGCATGCGTGGCTGGGCAGGCTTATGGCACCGATGCACGACATTCGGTATGGCACCCATAAGATTGCATGGCACAATCTGCATGGCACCCATGTACAGGTCACGTTCTGCATGGCACCCATATACAGGTCACGATCTGCATGACACTCGTATGCAAGTAATGTTCTGCACTTGTACACTGGTCGCACTCTGCATGGTACCAGTATACAGATCAAGTTCTGCATGACACCAGTATACAGGTCACGTTCTGCATGGCGTTGGTACCTACAGACAAGTTACGTTTTGTATGGCATGTATACACAGGTCACATCTGCGTGGCACCCATGTATGTACAGGTCAAATTCTGCATGGCACTGATATACAGGCCTCGTGCTGCACCTTTCAATAGATCTCATTCTGTATGGCGCATATAGACATGTCACATTCTGCATGTCACCCGTATACAGGTCACGTTTTGCATGACACTCGTATTCAGGTCACTCTCTGCACTTGTACACTGGTTGCACTCTGCATGGCACCAGTGTACAGGTCACGTCCTGCATGGCACCAGTATACTTTTTACGTTCTGCACCAGTGCACTGGTCACGTTCTGTACGGCACCTATATACGTCACAATCTGCGTGATGGTACCAGTGTACAGGTCACTTTCGACATGGCATGTCTACACAAGTTACGTTCTGCATGGCACCAGTATACAGGCCACATTCTGCACTTGCACACGGGCGCACTCTGCATGGCACGAATTTACAGGTCACTTTCTGCACCTGTGCACTGGCCACGTTCTGTACGGCACTTGCACACAATTCACGTTCTGCGTGACACTCGTATGCACGTCACGTTCTGCAGGTGTATACTGGTCGCGCTCTGCATGGTACAAATATACGGTCACGTTCTGCAAGACACCAGCATACAGGTCACATTCTGCATTGCATCTCTACACGAGTTACGTTCTGTATGGCAACTATAACGGTCAATCTGCATGGCACCCATATACAGGTCACGATCTGCATGACACTCGTATGCAGGTAATGTTCTGCACTTGTACACTGGTCGCACTCTGCATGGGACCAGTATGCAGATCACGTTCTGCATGACACCAGTATACAGGTCACGTGTATGGCACCGGTATAGACTAGAGGCCGCGTTCTGCACTTGTGCACTCATCATCTCATTCTGTACGGCACCTATAGACAGGGCGCATCCTGCATGGCACCGGTATAGAGGTCACGTTCTGCACTTGTGCACTCATCTCATTCTGTACGGCACCTATAGACAGGTCGCATTCAGCATGGCACCAGTATAGAGGTCACGTTCTGCACTTGTGCACTCATCTCATCTCATTCTCTACGGCACCTATAGACAGGGCGCATCCTGCATGGCACCGGTATAGAGGCCGCGTTCTGCACTTGTGCACTCATCTCATTCTGTACGGCACCTATGGGCAGTTCGCATTCTGCATGACACCAGTACAGAGGCCTCGTTCTGCACTTCTGCACTGATCTCATTCTGTACGGCACCTATAGACAGGGCGCATCCTGCATGGCACCGGTATAGAGGCCGCGTTCTGCACTTGTGCACTCATCTCATTCTGTACGGCACCTATGGGCAGGTCGCATTCTGCATGACACCGGTATAGAGGCCTCGTTCTGCACTTCTGCACTGATCTCATTCTGTACGGCACCTATAGACAGGGCGCATTCTGCATGGCACCAGTATAGAGGCCGCGTTCTGCACTTGTGCACTCATCTCATCTCATTCTGTACGGCACCTATAGACATGTCGCATTCTGCATGGCACCGGTATAGATGCCGCGTCTGCACTTGTGCACTCATCTCATTCTGTACGGCACCTATGGACAGGGCGCATTCTGCATGGCACCAGTATAGAGGCCGCGTTCTGCACTTGTGCACTCATCTCATTCTGTACGGCACCTATGGACAGGGCGCATTCTGCATGGCACCATTATAGAGGCCGCGTTCTGCACTTGTGCACTCATCTCATCTCATTCTCTACGGCACCTATAGACAGGGCGCATTCTGCATGGCACCAGTATAGAGGCCGCGTTCTGCACTTGTGCACTCATCTCATTCTGTACGGCACCTATGGGCAGGTCGCATTCTGCATGGCACCAGTACAGAGGCCTCGTTCTGCACTTCTGCACTGATCTCATTCTGTACGGCACCTATGGACAGGGCGCATTCTGCATGGCACCATTATAGAGGCCGCGTTCTGCACTTGTGCACTCATCTCATCTCATTCTCTACGGCACCTATAGACAGGGCGCATTCTGCATGGCACCAGTATAGAGGCCGCGTTCTGCACTTGTGCACTCATCTCATTCTGTACGGCACCTATGGGCAGGTCGCATTCTGCATGGCACCCGTATAGATGCCCACCAGTTGTGAATAGCAGAACGTCGGAGACCTCCCACCACTACTATGCTCCAAAGAAACATGCCAGCGCAATAACAACATAAGGGATATGAAATGATACATATTGCACAAACATTATAAAGAAAACTCCAATCCTTAACATCTATCCCTCTTAAATGAAACAAAAGCAAAAACCAACTGAATGCAGTGAATAACGTGCCAATACATTTCATAACCACAATAAGTTAATTATTTAATGGGGAGTAAAACACAACAAATAATTCATTTATAAACCACATCTCTGAACTTATCTTTTTGTCCATACAAATATCAAATATGTAACCATATGCTAAATTCGTACAAATTAAAATCCGGATATTACATATTAGATAAAAAATCTTGTTGACAGAACACGGTCCGCAGCAGTGAGAGGAGGAAGGGTAGAAGTAGTATTTTGGACCTCTTTGGCTCAAGCGTATAAGCTGGAAAGGACCAAACACATGTGGTGCAGGCGAATATTTTGTGCAAAGGATTGAGTTTTCTCAAGAGACGGTAAGACTGCTAGATCTAGAAAATGCAATTTAATAGCGATGCCGGTCCAGTTATCTGAGAATAGACCCTTCACCTCACAACACCCCCAATATGCAAAGGACCCCAAAGTACGAAATGGCAGGAACAGCGAAATATATTGCTTCATATAGTGCAGAAGTCTCACGAAGACTAGCCAACTGGCATACCTGGAGTAAAAGAACCTGTGGCAGGTACCTCTGCAAATAAAGGTGCACTAGTGTGCATAAGAGGTTGAAGGGTGTAGGAAGTACTTTAAACCTGAAAGACCACTGGCCCATCCCAAGCCAGCGGGATTTAGGGGGAATAAGAGCCGTAGAATGCGCAGAGACCATGTTGAAGAATAAAACTATTATATTACATGTCTGGCTGCTCGAAAAAAAGTCATGGTAATAATTCCCCCTCATCAACCAACATTGCCTTAATTAGTCCAGGCCCTCTTAGCCGCAGCGTTGTCACAATTCAGATTTTTTGTGTACAATAGTCCGTTATCAGCTTATGGGTAGGATTCATATAAGAAGGTTCATAAGTTCGTGGTTGAACCTGAAAACTATTTCTTCATAAATTTCCCACATATTAATAAGGCCTAGATGTATCAAGCCGTTTGCGAATCGCAAAGGCAGAAATTCGCAGAATTTCGGCCTTTGCAAACCGCAAACGGTCTATTTGCATGTTTTGGCATGCATCAAAAATTCGCAAATTAAGGAATCGCTAAAATTTGCCATTCCTTATTTTGCCATAGCATTTAAGGAATCACAATTTTGCGATTCCTTAAATGCTATGTATGTAGCATTTTTCAATTGCAAATTTTGGTTAAGAATTCGCAAATTAACACCAACTTGAAGTTGATGTTAATTTGCAAATTCTTTTAAAAATGCACAATTTGGCATTTTTGAAGGTGGCATGTGACGCACACACATGCCCATAGGGCATGTATGTGCGCCATATGCACACATATGTACATTTCAGGGGAGCAGCAGGGTGTCCTTGAGACACCCCTGCACCCTTGAAATTATTCTCAATTTGAGATTAGCAAATTGCGAATCGCAAATTGAGATTAATTTCACAATCATTCCTATGGGCCTCCTGACCCATAGGAATGAATGGGAAATTATTCCTTAATTGCGAATTCGCAAATTGCAAATTCGCAAATAAGGAAGATTAAGAAATCGCTAAAAAATAGCGATTTTTTACTTACATCCCATTTTGCGATTTCTAAATAGCGATTCTTTAAAAATCGCTATTTAGAAATCGCAAAATGGAATCTTGATACATCTGCCCCTAAGTCTTTTGCTCCTAATTGGGTAAAACATAGCGATGATGTCTCCAGGTTGATGCAAACACCCTGGGGCAGATAGATTGGCTTCGGTAGAGTCCTCCTGGTGGCATCCAACTCTAGACAAGAACACAGACGGTGCAGCCAGGACTCAAGCCTAAAGTTACATATCCTACAAGCACCTGCCTCAGCTTGATGGGCCCTTACCAGATTGAAGTAAGTCATTGGTAGGCCTAGTAGGCCCATATACAGGATATCTCCACGCATCTTACCATTAATGGCTTCCAATGAGTATAGTTGTGGCTTTCCTACCAGGTACAAGCTGTCCAAGGGAAGTAGGCTAGCTGAGGTCTTCAGGAGGGATATATCCTGATGGTTGGATAATTATTTCAATTGCCAATTAATTTCCCTTTTCGATGCCTTGTAAGAGACATCGTCTAATTTTAACTCTGACTAATTAATTTGGAAGGAGGAAATGGCCTTTTGAGTTTGATCGTACCAGGATTGCCCGGGTCTCAAATGTGGCTTTCAGGGGGGCTTTAAGCAAGTCAGCTGGCCTTTTCAGAACTCAAATGTAGTTTTTCAAAGATCTGACTCAAAAGCTGGAGATTGTCTCAGCAACCTGAATTCCAGTTGGAGTTGTGTCCTATGGATATACAGTGGCAGTTGAAATATTTTCTTGTTGCCTGTATACTGTGCTTGTTCTAAGCTAGACACACACAGCGCGGGAAGAAGAGTCACCCTCATAACCCTGAGTATGGGGGCTAAAGAAGACCTTTTAAATTTGAGTTCAGCTGTTTAATACTGTGTATGATGGCTGCACCTTTCTTTTTCAGGGATGCTGGGTTTGGAAGTGTCTGTAAACCAGACCCCCAGGTAATTATACTTGCATGAAGAAGGGATGATATTGCTACCCATGTGCCATGTGAGATATTTCTTGTTTCTGTAGTGCCCAAAAATCAGAGCCTTTGTCTTGTCCTGGTTTTTCATGTGATGATGTTTCCCATTGTATATATATGGAGGCAACTTAAGGCTCTCTGTAGACCGACCTTGGTATAGTCCATTACCACTTTATTATCTGCGCATTACGTAATATGACATTTGGATAGGCCTAATTTTGGGGGAATCAAGCAACCACCCTTCAAAGCTTTGCCCACATCCACTGTGTATAGGTTGAAAATGACGAGCGCGAGGACACACCCCTGATTCATGCCGCGGCGGGTGGTAATTTTAGAGGTGGCAGTGTTGTTCTCAGTTTTACCCACGTGCCGATGTACACAACAATAATTGCCCCTATTAGTTTCGAGGGGATGCCCCATGCATTGCCATTAAGTTTTCTCCATAGCCTGGGGCCATCTACCTGTCAAATGTGGCACTGTACTCAATTAAGCAGCAGAAGAGTGGTGGTTGGTCTTGCTGTACGGCTAAACGGCTCAGGAGTGCAAGATTTTGTCCATTGTTGATGCAGCGGGTTGGAACCCAGTCTGGAAGAAAGATAAAGCATCATTTTACATGACCCAGGCCTCTAGCTGTTTAAGTAATGGTCTGGCAAAACCTTTGGACTCTAGGTCTAAAAGTTGCATAAGGTGGTAATTTGTTGGTCCCCTTTCTTGAGTATTGGACACAGAATGGACTACCTCAAAATCAAAGCCCTTCAGGCGGCGTGGTTCTCCATAGAGCTTCAGAAAGAAAAAACAAGGTGTAAAAATCACGAAAGGAAATGGCGCTGCACCAACCTCCCTGACAACAAAGCAGAATTTAAGGCCGCCCATACCCTATATCACAAAAACATTAAACTTGCACGCAAAGCACACATAGTCCTTCTACTCAACCAGGCTGACAATTCGCCCAAAGTTATTTACCAAATACTGAAAACCTTCACTGACCCCAAAGCCTGCGATTAAGAAGACACTCCATCCCAAACACTATGTGATAAAATCAGTAATCACTTTATACAAAAAATTGACAACGCCTAAAATAATATTGCTAATTCCAAATCTCCCACCCTCCTTAGTTTCACTCCTGACACCCCCTCTGGACCGATCTCCAACCCTGACGCCCTTCTAAATTTCCCCCCTCTAACCCGCGAAGAAATCAAAACTGCCATGTCGGCTACAAAATCAGGATCCCCACTTGACACCATACCTGCCAAAATTATGGCTTCCCTGACCGAACAACTATCGGAACCTATCTGTTCGGTACTAAACAAGTCCCAGGAAGAAGGTCACTTACCCTCCTCATGGAAGGCTGCCCAAGTCATCCCCATCCGGAAAAATCCCAAGCTCCCCACAGAAAATCTCTCTAACCTCCAGCCCATCTCCCTTCTCCCCTATCTGAGTAAAGTTTTGGAAAAACATGTCAATCACCATCTCTCCACCCACATTGAACGGACTGGCTACCTCGACCCCTCCCAATCGGGGTTTCGCCCTAAGTATAGTACTGAGACAGCCCTTGTGGCCGTCACCGACACCATCAGACTTTCCCTTGACCAGAATCAACCTACCCTTCTAGTGTTATTGGACCTATCTGCCGCATTTGATGCGGTGGACCACCAGACTCTGCTCACTAGAATTAGGGAAGCAGGGGTCAGAGGAATAGCCCTGAAACGGATAACAAGCTTCCTTTCCAACCACTCCCAAACCATCAATTTAGGCCCCTTCAGATCCACTCCCCAGGAACTCACTAAAGGGGTGCGACAAGGCTCATGTCTGAGCCCATCAATGTTTAACATATGCATAGCCCTGTTGGCAACCCTCTTGAGGAAGCACGGGTTCGTCCCGATATCCTACACAGACGACACTCAGCTCACCGGGAAACATCCTTTACAACGCAACTTTTACCACGCAGTGCCTTTACATCGCAACTTTTACAACGCAAACCATTACAACGCATTGCGCTGGGGGGTGCTCTAGGATAGGGAATATATTTAATTTACTATCCAACACCTTCCCTACTATCCACGGGGACTGGAGTTGGAATAGTAAATTAAACTGTTCACTATCCAGCACCCCCCAATACTATGCGTTGTAAAGGCATGCATTGTAAAACTTGCGATGTAAAAGCATGCGTGGTAAAAGCATGCGTTGTGATGTCATACATCCAACTCACCTTTTCTTTTAATAAATCTTCTCAATCTACCCAAAATACCTTCCCTCTAGGAATGCTGCCAATGTCACGCTGGATAGAGAGCAATTTCCTCCAGCTGAACGCCGGGAAAACAGAGGTTCTGCTTTTTGGAAATGCCCCTCTCCTTTGGCCACCTTCCTGGTGGCCCCTGGAACTAGGCACACCCCCAAACCCGGCAACCTCAGTAAAAAACCTCGGCGTACACCTTGAACAGTCTTTAAACATCAAAAAACATGTCAATCACACAGTCGGATCCTGCTTCCACACCCTTGGCTTACTAAGGAAAGCTATTCCCTACCTCCCTGACTCCATAAGAAAAACCCTTACACAGGCCCTGATACTAAGCAAGCTGGACTATTGCAATGCCCTGTTGATTGCAGCGAATGAATCCTCCTTAAACAGACTACAAATGATATAGAACACAGCTGCCCGCACAGTCCTGAATGCCCCCCCAAATCAGCTTCCGCTCCCCTTCTTCACCAGCTACACTGGCTGTTCATACGAAAACGTGTGAAATTCAAGATATGCTGCCTTACACACGAAGCCATCTGGGGCAATGGCCCTCCCTATCTAGCAGAGAGACTCCACCGCTTTTGCCCGGCCCGGACTTTGCGCTCCAGCTCCCTATCTCTCCTCTAAACCCCCAATGTAAACAAGCATTGGAAATGCAATAGGTCTCGCATTAAAAAAGTTGGAGCTATTGGTCTTGTAAATGACAATATTTTATTTATGTGTTGGTTTTTAAAATAGCGAAATTGATAGTTTTGCCATTTACAATGCCGATAGTTATAACTTTCGCGAATGTGACACCTATAGCATTTGTAATGCAACATGTTCTGTATTTACGTGACTTAGATGGCAGCTCTGGTCGTTAGGCTACATCTGTGGTTTACCTGAGACCTAAAAAGAAAGAAAACGAGGGTCGCCCACACTTTGCGAGCCCTCCTGGCTTGGACCGGAGTCCCTCACCTGCTCCTTGTTCCTGGGAGGAGGGGGCTGGCAGGAAGCCGAGGGATTAACCACTGATTGGAGGCAGGGAGGGCGGAACCAATGAATATTTTCACACCAAACAAATTCCACGCTCCATGTGTCCCCTCTTGAACTCCGAGGATGTCAGGTGACAGCAAACTGTGAAACGAAAGTAACGCCCCTCCCCAGATGCCTGTTGCGCCTAGGAGCTGTTTGACGAGACACTGGCACTTTAATCGAAAAAAATATTGCGTCCCGGCGTCTTGAAAGAGGAGGCGGGTGTGTTCAAAATCAAGCACCGAGAGGAGCCGATGAGTGACGGGCCAGAACAAGAGTGAACCGGGCTGTTATGGAGCGCATGGGGTGGCCTGGGCAGCCTGGGTGGACACAGACCAGCAACAGTTCTGAGAACAGGGTTCGTGTGAACGCTAGTTTGTAGGGATGGAGGAAAAGGTAAGAAGAAAAGGTAAAGCGACCGCGAGTTCACGCTGCATGACGTTAAACGCAAAACTTCAAGTACCAGAATTCAACATGCTAAGTGGAATGGAGGATTACATTATGTACAGTATTGACTAAATTATGCGGCATTATGCTCTAGATGAATTTATAACAATTGTATATTAACATATGTATTATATTATTTTATAGTAATATATATTTATATATTTTAACATACCCTGGTACAGAAAGGATCCCTGAGTAAAATATTTTTTCCACACTGTACAATATTCATTCATAGTAAAATAAGAGTAAATGTGCATACTTCTTGTAATGAAAGGTGTGCTTTTTTACCCTGCGAATCCCAAGTATGTTTTAGTTTATTTTTACTTTCATATTTATTTTGTATCCACACTGAAGGCCTCTGGAAGCAAATTTGTCCAATAAGAAACTGTCCAGCAGAATAATGTTGTACCACACATATGTCTGATGTAAGTGTCTTATTAGGAGGTACTCAAAATCAGATCCCCTGACCCACGGCTGATAAAGCACTTTGGGTCCTCACGAAGATGTGGGAAAGTGCTATAGAAATGGTGCAATATAGAACAGTACTAAAAGACAACGTGAAGTAAAACGTATCATAATGTATGTAAACAGTGGTGGAAATCCATAAATGCGCTGAAAAGGTGCACGGGAAATATTTCAGAATCGCATCATTTAGTAGTCCAGCATATAAACCAGCTAATTTCTTCCTGTCAATTGTATCCGCTGATAGCTACAACTTTGTTACTCTTTGCACAAAAAATATTTTTCTGACTGAGTCACTAGCCCACTTGCCAATGTTAAAAAACCTTTATAGCTGAAGCACGTGAGATAAAATGGGAAAACAACTTAATAACCAGTTTAGGTTGTGCAAAATAATTGTTACTCCTAGGCTTGCACTGGGGAAGTTTTTGATCTGGCAAATTAACTGGGTCAGTCGGCTGACAGGGCTCTGGTCTCACCTTAAAGGTAGAGATAACATTACTGCTTCAAGGGTAAGTACTCTTAACATTCCAGGGCTGACTCTGTCTTCTTTTAGTGTCTTCCCTCAGGTGCTCTGTGCCTTCATTGTTACCACATTTCTGATCACATTCACGTGCTTAACATTCTTTTCCTGCTAATTTCTGGGTTCGGCTGATTTAATTATTCTGACCATTGTCTTTGGCATCTTCATGTTCACAGGCTGCTCTTGCCTCCGTACTCCAATAGCCATAATAATGATAGTGACATAATTTATGTAGCACCTGGCGCACGCCTCATCAAACCAGGCATTCACTCCAGGCAAGGAAATGATGAAAGCTAACATGCGATGGATCCTGTTTCTACAGTCTGCCTGGCCCCAAGGCCGATCTGTTGATGTTGGTTTCATTTATAGCGGCCAAATCTTCTACGGGCTCGGCGAGTGAGAACTTGGTGTATTGCACGGCATTGAGGCATTTGTAGAGCTCTCAGCCTCTAATACTATGGGTAGCAAGCTACCGCACGTGGGCGTGGCATGGGAAGTGTGTTATCTTTGCTTTGAACCTATGAGGGAGATATTTCTACGTCATGTATGTATGACGTCAGTCGTGGCGTGGTCATCGTGTTATGGGACGCATCCCTTGGCGAGGTGATGGTATATAAAACTTTATTTAAAAAAAATACATTGCTATAGTTAGTGGTATGCTGGCAGCTCTGGTTAGTGCTGCAGGTTCCTTTATTGTGTTAGTATTTTTTTTAATTTTCTTTTCTCAATCTGATTTCCTTTGCTGGCTGTGACCAGATTTCTTCCCGTCCGAGTCATTACAGATTCCGGGGGATTCGGGGGTCTGCTGGAGGGAGGGTACTCCAGTCTCTATTGAATGAAGTTCACACCTCTCAGGCATTGATGTGGCGAGTTAGACCTTGAGGGCCAGAATTATTTATTAGATCAACGCTAGAGCGCGCCTACGGGTGTGCAGACACACTGCTTTGAAGATTGTACATTAAATTCATGCGAAGATTAGTGGCACTATGCCTGCATCTGAGACGTGCAGACATACTGCAGTGAACTCTAGTGAAGATTCAGGAGAGGCTCCTGCCTTGGAGATGTACAAAGTACATTAGTACGCATTGACCTAAAAGCGCACGGGCACAGCATCAAATCGCCAGTCTAGGTAAACCTTGTTTAAGCCCCTATAGTCTCGCTCAATGCGCATGCGCATTGAGAGGCGAGACCTAAAAAGGCTAGATCTGGAGGCAGGTCCTTTTTGCATCAAGCCCTCCTCATATGGAACCAACTTCCTCTAGCCCTAAGGCAGTGCCCGGATCATCTCAAATTTAGAAGACTCTTGAAAACAGTCCTGTTCTAATCCTCTCTTCACTACCAATGCTGCGCTCCCAAGCGCATAGTCATTTCTGCCTTCTTCCACTTTTCTGTATTGTCAGGTGCAGAGAACTGATCTGTGTGTAGCTCTTCTACGTGGCTCATCTAAGATTCTTCCGTGACACCGTTTACGCGTGTGTTATTGAATTTTAATTTATTAATGTACTTCCAAAAATGGGACTGGAAAGGCGGGATTTCTACTCTAGAATCAGAATGGCATTTTTTCTAGAGTCCCGTCACAGGTCGACTAGACCTTTTTACCTGTCATAGAGTGTAGAAGGCAATCTCTCTTAACAATGTAATATCAACTTGAACGATCCCCATTGCTTTCCCCAAAGAACCACTGACTAAAGATCGAGTTTAAAGATTTATTAGAAAGCCAAAAACAGTTGGGTGTATAAACACCTCAGCAAAAGGTTTAAGAGATAAACAGGCACTAATACAAACATAATTTTCCGGAAAAGTCTCAATCGACTGAGAAACAATACAAGTATCAGCTCCAAAATCATCAGGCTAACAAGAATTGCTATAACCTGAGTTTTAGTAGGCATCGATAAGGGAAGGAATAAATCCAGGTTAATCTGTCCTTACACTATACTAAGTGGCATCCCTACTTAACAAAGTTCCCTCCTATCAAAGGTGTCAGCCGTGGTGACTTCCAAAGAAGCACGCTCACTTTGTTCGGACTTAGCCTAAGAACCCCTCTTGCATAGCAAAGCTCTCTGCCTGACCAACATCTTTCTTCGCCCTCATGCGCATCTGCTCTGCGTCTCCTTCGGGGTGCTGTCCCTAATACAAAAACCCCACAATATGGACGATACGCCCTAAGGTACGCCCCTCTCAAAGGTATTAACTTTCAGTAATTTCCATTACGACATCTTCATCCTTGTCCGTTGAAAAACGTCCTTGGGTCCCAGAGCCTTCTTCTCTTGAAGTTGCTTCCCTAAATTCCGCAGCCACTCCTCCATGTCTGGGACTACCATCCTAACGCTCATACACAATGGGCCCTTCTTCTACAATCTCTAGTTAACCTTGCACCTGCAAAAGAACGCACATAAATCGGCTCACAGTTCCATGTTACTTGCAATTAACTTTCTAAAGCAACCTTCTAGAAAAGACATTTCCATGATTTAATGTCAAGTGAAACATTCTCAATTCGGCCTACACAATCTTTTTCCCCACCTGGGCCTCTGCACGTTTCTGGGTATCACATCCTAACATGAGCAATACATTTTCGTTCATTAGGCCTTCATCATTATAGCAAAAATACATTTTCTAAACACATTTTCTAACTTAAGCACTTCTATCTCGTTATATGAATAAAATAATGAATTTCTAATCGAGCATCTTAATACATTAATGAATTGGGTAAATACTTCACTGCAAACAATAATTCTAGATTAACTTGGCATTAGTATTTTCAAAACACTTTACGTTACTCTATGTAACTTCTGGCACATTATTTCATAGCTCTACATCACATTTAAACATGATTATAGTCCTTTATATATGTGGGTGCTGATTATTCATGAATATGGTGCACCCCTTACAATTTCTAACTCAGTTTTGCGCTCTCTCAGTCCCCCCTTTGATGACCTGTGTCATCACCACCAACCCAACGTCTCTTAGGGTAGGAACCGAGCTACACAGAACTTGTCGCAAGTTTCCCTCGCTTGAGCATCTCCAATGCCCTTAGACTTCGATATTGATTGTCTTGCAAGTTCTCCATTCTCTGCTCTTGTACTCTCATCGACCTTGTCAGCCTATTTGATCTATACCATTTATACAGTCTCAGCAAACCCCATAATCCGATCACACGTGCCACTATGATGATAAGGGGTTTCAGTATGTATCCAAGGAAACTCCTTCCCAGGCTTGCAAACCAGTTCCCAACATTTCCAAATCCCTTGCCGACTGTTTCCCATGCATTCTCTTGCGTCAGATCCTCAATTTCGTAATGAATTGCAGTAATGTTACATATATATTTCTTCAGATCCTTGGAATTATCTGGAATATACGTGCAACATTCCTGAACCTTTAAAAGTTTACAGACTCCGCCCTCTTTCGCCAGAAGGACGTCTAGAGCAAGACGGTTCTGCAAAACCATTGTCCTTATCGACAGCATCTCACCCTCAATCAACACCAATGACTTAGCCGTACTCATTGACAATTCATCCACCACAGTTGCCAACCGCCGTATCTTCACGTCATTCAAGATCACTCCCAACATTGGTATCGCAGCTCCAAACACATCACCCACTATTGCACCAGCACTCTCTCCTCGCTTTACCCTCGTCAAGTGTCCACTAACCCTGGGCGGAGTGGGCGGAGTGGGGCTTCGCAGAGCTACGCGAAGTGGGTGAGAAACTACGCCCACCTCCGCACTCCGCGTAGCCCCACTCCGCAAACACCACTGGCCGCCAGCCCCGCCACCCGCCTCCCTCCCGCCCTCCCTAAATACTTTCAATTAAAGGAGGCAAATAATTAAAATGCACTTACCTTGCCCGCCGCTGCCCGCCGCGTCCCCGGGGCTCGCTATCTTCCGTCTTCCGTCTTCTTTACTAATGCGCATGCGCGGGCGGCCGCGCATGCGCATTTCTCAAGAGAAAATGCGCATGCCCGGCCGCATGCGCATTAGTAAAGAAGACGGAAGATAGCGAGCCCCGGGGACGCGGTGGGCAGCGGCGGGCAAGGTAAGTGCATTTTTTAATTATTTGCCTCCTTTAATTGAAAGTATTTAGGGAGGGCGGGAGGGAGGCGGGTGGCGGCCAGCTACGCTCCGTCTGCGGAGCGTGCATAGTGCCGCCTGGCTACGCCCGCTCCGCAAAATGCGGAGTAGGCGGCACTACGCACACTCCGTGCACGGAGCGTAGCTGGCCGTCCACCCCTAGTGTCCACCTTCCAAGAGAGCAAAGTCCTCGGTGTGGTATATCTTAGGAAAAATAATCTCCAGGTAACATGTCCCATACCACTTATCCGGCAACCTCACGTACGCATTTTTCCCACAGACAAAGTACACCGTAGGGATCACTTGTACCACACCACGCTCTTTAGGAAATCCTTGGTGTATTATTCCAATGTGAAAGTGTGTTCACAAGTTGTCTAGCCCACATACACATTTTCATAATACGTCTTTGGTCTGTGCAGGCACAACTTCCCTTTCTGTACCTCGTCCAATGCTATCGGACCATAGCTTCCCCTAGTCTTATGCAACTTCTCCTCATCCGTCCACTCTACTTTACCTTGCCCTGACGCCTGCAACTGCTTTTGTTTTTGATACCTATCTTCTACCTGTTCTATAAACTTCTTCTCTACCTCTGCCAATGAGCAGGTCAAATTGTGTCGGTGAGCATATGAGGTGTCTATTTCTCGAGTTGGAATGAAAAAGTATCTAAGTCTATCCTCTGACTTATAATAATCCCACTTGTTCAAGTGTTTATAATCAGGGACTTCTGGAAGCACGGCATCATAATTCGAAAAGAAATATTCAAAATGATTTCGCCCATAAAATATGCTAAGCAGCAAACTACATGAAATTCCATATGTCAATGGCAGGTGATGGTATCTAATACCCTTGTCTACTGAAGCCGGCAATTGCATACACACATAACAATCTTTTGCATCCATCGCATCAATGTACTCATACAACAACTTTGCATATGCATTCTTTCCAAAGTTTCCTTTAGACAAATCTGCATGTAATCTACGGCTTTCTTCTACTAGCAAAGCTTTCTCAGCTCCTATGTTGACCTCTTGCTGGCTAGGAGTGGTAGGCGTAGGCGTTCCCTCGACCTCCACTTCCTGCTTGTGTGGTGCTAAATAAGAAACTAAAACTACTAAAAATATAAAGAAAATCACTACCCCTATAAGTGTGCCTATAATACACTTTGCCCTGCGAGTCGGGTTCCCAGCCCCCATGATCTCAGACAGTGCGATTCGTTTCTAGCAGCAACACAAAGTCTTTTCTTTGGCTTTGAGAATCGAACCACACCTAGAAGCAGAAATCCCCTTTCATTTCTTCATTTCCATTCGCTTTCAGGCGACCCTGATCCGTCTCCGTCCTCTAAGGGATGTCCCTAAATTTCTTCTTCTTCCACTCGGCTCTAAGTAAATTCAGCAGCTATTTACAAAGTCTTTACTGATCAATGATGATATTTGCTCCAACTGCACATAGCACGTAATCCAAGAGTTCCATTTGAAGGACTACTGATTCATAATCAGGTATCTCAGGACCAAATGTAGGAAAGATCAGTTTATTCAGGATTAAATCATGTATCTTGCTTAGGTAAGGGGGATTAGGAATTGTGATCGTCAGTATACCTTCAATTTCCAGTCCAGGTACCAACAGTATCACTTTCAGCTTAACGTTGGGGATCGTACTGATCACAGTCACTGACCTCACCCTCCCGGACCTCAGTACACCTGGCATTTGTCAAAGGGTAGGTCCACTCCGGGGTGGCGTATCTTCGACACGGTACTCTCACCCTCCTTGATCTCCTCGGACCTTTTTCCTCTGACTCTTGGTTTCCCCCTTCCGGGTCTGATTCTTCAGATACAGGTGCAAGATCTCTTTCAGAGGCCAGCCTCACGTTCAGTCGTCTTCGCCTCTCAGGCCAACTTGCCTCTGTGCTGTTCTCTCCTCTGCTTCTCGTTGGCACACCCTGCTCATCACTGCCTTCAGCTTGCTCTGGGTTGAGATCACCTTCACAGCAACTTCCCCATTCAGAGGCAGATTCCGTGTCACTGCCGTCGTGATCTCCTTCAGCTCGGTCGGATGAATTACCAGCTTCTTCAGACACCCCCACAGCTTGACTTGTCCCCTCTAGTGGATCTTCCTCCACAGCTGGATTTCCATCTACGAGAGGAGCTGTTTCTTCCAGGGGTGCTGGAACTCTTCGGGTGTGAGAAGCATGTATCCAGTTCGGCAATCCGCCACACTTCACGGCAGTGTTCGTCACCAGGATAACCTGAAACGGGCCTCGGCAGCGCACATCCAAGCAGCTCTTCCTCACGTGCTTCCACACCAGGACCCAGTCACCTGGACACAGGTCGTGACAAAGGTCTCTAGAAGCCGGGATTTTAGCAGTCTGCACCTGAAGAGACACAGAATGGATGACATCAGATAGTCCCTTGCAGTAGTCAAGAATCATATCATCTGTGATATTTAACAAGGCTGCTGAAGGGACGGATGGCAATCTCATAGCTCTCCCCATCAACACCTCATGGGGTGAAAGTCCTGTCCTCCTGTCTGGTGTACTACGTAAGCTCATTAGCACCAACGGTAAGGCATCTGGCCATTTCAGGGACGTGGATGAGCACACTTTCGCCATTCGAGCCTTGAGTGTTCCATTTATTTGCTCTACTATGCCAGAAGCCTCTGGTCGATAGCTACAATGCAGTCTCTGGTCAATGTTCAGTGCAGAGCAGAGCATTTTCACAACTTCACTGTTAAAATGCGTCCCTCTGTCCGATTCCAAAGAGGTCGGGACCCCGAATCTTGGCACTAACTCCCTCAACAATAATTTTGCTACTGTGAGTGTATCGCACCTACGAGTTGGGTATGCCTCATTCCACCTGGAAAATACACATACAATCACCAAGACATATCTGAGGCGATTACACCTCGGCATTTCAATGAAATCCAGTTGCATCCTATTGAAAGGTCCGCCAGACCTTCCAACGTGACTTAATGTGACTGGTGTCCTTTTCCCAACATTCATTTGTTGACACGTAACACACCTCTGACATACTGCTTCCGCGGCCGTTCGAAACTTGGGATTGTACCAAGTCTGTCTGAACACCTGCATCATTGCATCCCTTCCCAAATGCACAGGACCATGTATCTGTCGAGCCATCGGGCTCACCATCTCATTCGGCAACACAGCTCTCCCATCAGCTGAAATCCACAAGTCCAGTTCCCCTTTGATACAACCAGAGGTCACCCACACTCTTTTCTCGAACTCTGACGCTTGTTCCTGCATCTTCCTCAATTCATCCCAGGTATCAGCCACTTCAAGTATCATGTTTAGCTCGGTCCCTCCCTGCATCCCCTCGATAACTTGATCAGTAAATGAGAAACCTTTTTCTGCACAATAGCGTGCAACTTCATCAGCATAACGATTACCCAAGGACACAAAATCAGCACCTTTGCTGTGTGCTGTAAATTTCACCACAGCGATTTCTGCTGGACCCTGCAGAGCCTCCAGCAGTAACCTGACAAATTCTCCATTCCTGATAGGGGAACCTGACGATGTCAGGTAACCCCTTTGAGACCACAACTGACCGAAGTCATGAACCACACCAAACCCATATCGGCTGTCAGTGTATATGGTGACTCGAATTTTGTTGGCTGCCAAACAGGCACGCGTCAACGCAATTATCTCAGCCACCTGAGCGGAGTGTACTCCTTCTAGGCAGGCAGCTTCGACTATCCCATGAATCGTGCAAACAGCAAAAGCCTCTCTTAACTGTCCAGCACTGTCTCTTATGTATGAGCCATCAACAAAGTAAATTTCATCAGGGTCTTCCAATGGCTCATCGACAATGTCTGGTCTAGGTTTGGTGCACAGTTCAGTCACCTCAAGGCAGTCGTGGTCTTCACAATCATCATCTAAGACATTTGGCAATGGCATTAACGTAGCAGGGTTCAAAACCGAGCACCTCTTAAGGGTCACATTCTCCGCCGCAAGTATGACCTGCTCGTAGCGTGTGAGCCTATTGTTGGTCAAGTGCTGCGTTTTGGTCCTGGTCATTAACAGTTCTACTGAATGTGGAACATGTACCACCAATGGATGTCCCATCACAATGCTTTCACATCTCTCAATGCTGACACCTGTTGCAGCAACGGATTTGAGACATCCGGGCAACGCTGTGGCTACTGGGTCTAAGGTAGCCGAGAAATAAGCAACTGGTCTACGGACACCTCCATGATCTTGGGTTAAAACTGCCAACGCGCAACCCTCTCGCTCGCAGCAGAACAATGAAAACAATTTGTTGTAATCAGGCATTCCCAGAGCCGGAGCACGACATAAGTCCTCTCTCAACTCAAGGAAAGCCATCATGCAGTCTGTGTCCCATGGTACCGGATCACTTACGTCCTTGAGCGTCAGTTTCTGCAAGGGTTTCGCTTTCAGGGAAAAGTTAGCAATCCACTGGCGACAGTAGCCAACCATTCCCAAGAACATTCTAACCTCTCTCTGTGTCGAGGGCACCATCATTTTCATTATGGCCTCTATCCTATCTGGAGATACCTTTTGTTTGCCCTTTTCTATTCTGTGTCCCAGATACTGGACTTCAGACAGACAGTACTGTAGCTTGCTGGGAGATACCTTGTGACCATTTTCTGCCAGATGGTTCAACAAAGCGATGGTGTCTATTCTACAGGCATCTTCTGTCTCTGACGCAACAAGGAGGTCGTCTATGTACTGTATGAGAACCGAGTTCTGGGGCAGTACTAGACTCTCAAGATTCCTTTTCAACAATTGGTTAAAGATTGATGGGCTCTCTGTATACCCTTGAGGGATACAGCACCATGTTAACACGCGATCTTCCAGCTTAAATGCAAAAAGAAATTGTCTCTCCTCATGAAATGGTATTGAGAAGAATGCCTGACACAAGTCAATCACTGTGAACCACTCAGCCTGTGCTGGAATCTGAAACAATATCACTGATGGATTCGGTACCACTGGACAGCATGGAACAACTATGTCGTTCACTTTTCGTAAATCCTGCACAATCCTGAACTTCCCGCTAGGCTTCTGCAAGCCCATGATCGGAGAGTTACATGGACTGCCCATTACTTCCTTCAGAATTCCCTGTCTAATCATGGATTCAATCACAGGTTTTATTCCCGCAATTGTTTCTGGAGTCAACTTGTACTGGGGTGTTCTTGGAAACTCTGCATTAGGTCTCACTTGAATCTTAACTGGCTCCACTCCTTTGATCAATCCAATCTCCTCTCCTGTAAAGTCCCAAACTTCCTGTCTGACTGCCTCTCTCAAATCCCAGGGGAGTTCCTCCACCGTTAGTGCAGGATACAGTTCAATGCACACATGTGTGTTTGCAACCTTAAAGGCATCATCATCATCATTTGTCTCTAACTCTACTCCCTTAGGTGTACAGTAGATGGTGCAGTTAAGTTTACACAACAGATCCCTTCCTAGCAGACACACAGGACTAGAATCGCATACCACGAATTGGTGGCTGTCCCCGAAATTCCCTATTTTTACTGGGACTGGCTCAGTCAGTGGGTTTGTCATCCTCCTATTTGTGACCCCTACAACTTGGATAGTTTGTCCGGAAAGTGGTAAGTTAGGAACTACTGCAGACCGTACCGTAGAACGAGTAGCACCCGTATCCACCAGAAAGGTGGTGGGGTGTCCAGCTACATCAGCTTCTACAAAGGGTCCCCTCTGGTCTATCTCTAGTACTGCTCCTAGGGTACAATTCTCCTCTTCACTCAGGCACCGTCCTGTCACTGGGTCAAAGTGATAGTACTCGTCTCCGTCTACCAGGAGAGGCATCTACTGGTAAACCTTGTTCCCTGCCGCAATCTTCGGTGGCTGGGGAACCGGAGCTCTAGGAGCAGGACTCCCCCCTTTTGCCGGATCCATCACATCCAATCCACTGCACTGCTTGAATATCTGCAATAATCTCTCATAGTACTCATGAACTGTCTCTTTCGGTTCTTGTCTAGTTCGATCTATTTTCACCCAATCTATGTCCTGTGGTGGTACCTTAGTCTTTAACCACGTAATCGCCTGTTCGTACTTTATCATCACCCTAGGTGAGGGGCCATTCGTGACTGTATCTCGTTCTGGCTCCTCTGTGGGCCATTCAACGCTGACTTTACATGCTACCCACAGGTCCCCCGGAACCACGATGTCAAACAACGTGTTCAAATCAACCCACAGTACCTTTGATATTTTTACGAACCTCTCTACCTGCTTGTACCATTCTACTGGAGTCTCCCTCAATTTAGGAAATGTGTTCGTAAAGGCAGCCAAATCTCCCCTACTCCAAGGTACATGCACATATCCCCCATGAGCCACCTCCCTCAAGGGGTATGCTTCTGCATGCATCAGCCCCGCTCCCGGTGCTGTCTCTATAGTGCTTCGCCTAACGCTCTTCTTCCTCGACCACATTTCCTCCCATTTGTCCAGTTGGACCCATGTTCGGATTCCCACAATTAATTCTCTGATGTGGGTTTTTAATCCGATCACTCTCTTCTCGTCTAGATCTTGGTCTGAATACTGCAACCTATGGCCACCCTGCAATGCCTTTGTCCTGGTCAGATCCACTGAATATTTGTTCGCTAGTTCAGTTAGCTTCTCGTGAGCTGTCCTAGCCCTGCGAGTCACATCTTTCGCTACGAACAATAGTTCATCCGGTTCATAGAGTTCTATTCTTTCCAGGGGTATTGTACCTTCTACTATTTCCTCCACCTCTGATTTAAGCCTTAGCACATCTATTCTCCTTGCCTTTATCGCTGCTCTCAATGTGCCTTGACTAGAGGTTTCACTAGAGTCCCTCCCCTTACATTCCTGACTCACTCGTCTGTCCTCCTCGGGTGTGTTATGGGGGACACTTCCTCGCTCCCATCTTTCACGGTCCCAGTCTTGTCTTTTATCTGTAGGAACAGGGGGGGACGCTCTCCTATTTTCCTCCCCCCCACGGTGCCATTCCTTTCGGCTTCCGTCAGACGTACAGTGAGACACCCCCCTACTGTCCTGACCTCCATTGCCATAACCATCCCTTGACCTGTCGCTCTGGGTATCCACGATCGTCTCCCAAGTTCGCAAATCTGGCCTCAATTCTCTAATAGGCCTTGGCCGTGGCCCTCTCAAATCCATCGGTCCTCTTAAACCCCCCTGTTCTCTGGATGAGTCTGCCGATGCTGCCAAAGGGGTGCTCCTTTCTATAGGTCTGGACCATTGGTTCCACTCGTCCGCCACATTACTTCTACCTTCGCTGGTATCTCTCTCTCTGTCTATTTGTGGCAGACTCTCACCTTGTGTCTGTTCTGGATTGTACAATGATACTATAGGACCTATGGTGACAGGCACCGTAAGGGCGTCTGGCAGTCTCTGAGAACCGACTCCCTCCTCACTGTGTACCTTCTGCACCGTAAATCTTCCCACAACTCTTGTCTCTGCAGAAAGCTGGGGTACCCTCTCTCCTTCCACTGAGCCGGACCTGTCCCCTACTGGGCCCAAGTCGCTCTCTCTTAAGACTCCACCGTCTACTACAGATGTCTCTCTTCCCATTGGTGGTGCTGGCCTCCCTTCTACCTCCGGATTATATGGAGGTGGTCTCTCCGACAACAGTCTCTCTATCAGGCTGTCGTCTGTTTCACTGTCATCATCCTCTGTACTCTTTTTCTGCGCCTCCCCTGCATTGACCAACAATGGGTACAGTCTATCTCCCTCAATGGTCTGCACTCTCCACCTCTTGGCCAGTGCATCCCACCTCGCGTCCTGTACCGCCCTAACTGATCTCTTCACTCTTTCCTGTCTTCTATCTCTGTTCTTTTCGTAGGCTGCCCTGATCCATGCATTTAATGCTTCAAACTGTGTTGGTCTAGGCAAAGGTCGCAAAGAAGCCATAGTCGCTTTTAACTGGTACAACACCTCCAATCTAAACGTTACATACCTAGGAAAAGTCAATTCCTCACTTCCGTCAGTCATCTTACACCAGTTCTCAAGCCACAATATGGTATGCAACCCAACATTCGTAGCCATGTAATGAGCTGGCGTATCCTCGGGTGGAGCCTCCTCCCCACCCCGAGGTTCTAGCTTCTTTTCTCCCTTAAAACAGCTTCGCAATCCTTTTAGACCTTTCATGATGAAACCCACAACGTTTCCTTGTTTACAATGCTCGTTTACTTCCCAATGACAATCCACCAATCCCAGCGCGGCTTTACTCTAACCGCCCTATCCCAGCGCGGCTCACTTCTGACGTCACTCGCTTCTTGCTAACCGCCCAATCTCAGCGTGGCTCCACACTAACCGTCCTATCCCAGTGCGGCTCTTTCTAACGTCACTCGCCTCCGCTTCGCAGCAGTTCCCCTCCTTTCTCCGCTCGTCTCTCGGTCATGCATGCGTCCCAATCATACACTTGAAATGATCACTTCCGACCAAGCAACCACTTCCTTGACTGTACGTCCACAGTAAGCATGGGCAAATTTTGCGAATCTGGCGTTCGCGAATTTTGCGGATTTGCGAACTCGCAATCCGCAAAATCCGCAAATTCTCGCGAATTTGCGGATTTTTTTTGTGTTCGCAAAGATTTCTGCCAGTTCGCAAGGATTTCTGACAGTTCGCGAGGGTTTTGTAACAGTTCGCAATTGCGAACTTACATGTCGGCTCGCACCGGTCACGATTATGTTGTTTCTACGTCTGGTTCATCATCACAGGTTCCCAGCACCCTCTGTTTCACCCCTGCCACCCTCTGTTTCACCCATGCCACCCTCTGGTACATCAATGCCTTATGCCACCCTCTGGTTCATCATCACTGTAGATTATGGGGGGAAAAAGCAAGCACACCTGCCTGCTTCAACTGACATGAATTAATTTGGGGTTGATTTAATAATGTGTCACTGTTTTAAAATTCCAGTCTGGCACCTGCTTCCTTATCTGTAATTTGCTTTCTGTTTGCAGTGCAATTTTTTTTTCCAGGACCTTTGTGGCCTACTTGTAGCTATTCTATGAGCCTGCTGTGAGGGTCAGAGCAGGGTCATACAATTGTTGCAACTAGCAACTGCTCTGGAGGGGCCCTTGTCAGGAAGCACTACAGGGAATGGTTACTAATGATGAGTTTGAACTTTTGAACCTGCTTTCACTTTTGCAAAACTCGTTTTTCTGCAGAACACCATTACAGCAACTGCAATGCCCCACCAAGCTTATATGAGAAAGTTGATTTCTAATCCAAAAGTTATCCAAAGGAAATCCAAAGGCCTCAAATCCAAAAAAGTGCAGGCAAATGTCAACCTGAGGAGTTATTCTGATAAAAATCATCATTTTCAGAAGGTCTATGCTGCTTGCTAGTAGATTTCTTGTGCAGAATTGTAATTTTTGTAATTTCGCGAGTGCGAGATTGTTGCTGCCCGCCGCACCTACATGTTCGCAATTGCGAACTTACACTGCAAAGAAAAAAAATCCGCTGCGTGCGAATTTGCGGATTTTGCGGGAAATTTGCGAATCTCGCGGATTGTGAATTTACCGAAAATCCGCAAAATCCGCGAGCGTAACGGATTTTCCGCCCATACTTAGTCCACAGTCTGACTGTAATTGTCACCGAACTGGCAAATGTCTGTCCACTTAATGACCAGACAATCGCCTCTCTGATAGGTTACATACACACGGCAACTTCCGACCAGCGTCCGTTACCCACGCATTCACACATTCGTTCCCCCTATCTCGGTCCTGCGGGCGATCAATGGTACCTCATGACCCCCTTTCAATGGTCGACAATTACTGTGGGTGTTCGATACACCCGAACCACTTAAACTCTCCTTGAGTCTAAGATTTTCACCGGTTGCGCGCGCTCACAACCTGATCTCCTTTCACACTACAGGCACTCAACTCCGCTAGACAATACAATTCAACAACACAATGCACACCGCAATCTAACACGCATGACCCTTTTCATACTGACTCTCTTACGACCTGCTGCTTTCTGCCGCACCGTCACTCTCCGTCATTTTCCGTGGAACGCCATCCTCCATCCGCGGTTCTGCGGGCCCACATCTCCAGATCTCTATGGGCCTTGGGGAAATCTTAACCTAACCTAGATTACCCTCACTCCAGAAGATAAACCATCCTACTCTGCTACCAACTGGAAAGGCGGGATTTCTACTCTAGAATCAGAATGGCATTTTTTCTAGAGTTCCGTCACAGGTCGACTAGACCTTTTTACCTGTCATAGAGTGTAGAAGGCAATCTCTCTTAACAATGTAATATCAACTTGAACGATCCCCATTGCTTTCCCCAAAGAACCACTGACTAAAGATCGAGTTTAAAGATTTATTAGAAAGCCAAAAACAGTTGGGTGTATAAACACCTCAGCAAAAGGTTTAAGAGATTAACAGGCACTAATACAAACATAATTTTCCGGAAAAGTCTCAATCGACTGAGAAACAATACAAGTATCAGCTCCAAAATCATCAGGCTAACAAGAATTGCTATAACCTGAGTTTTAGTAGGCATCGATAAGGGCAGGAATAAATCCAGGTTAATTTGTGCCTACACTACACTAAGTGGCATCCCTACTTAACAAAGTTCCCTCCTATCAAAGGTGTCAGCCGTGGTGACTTCCAAAGAAGCACACTCACTTTGTTCGGACTTAGCCTAAGAACCCCTCTTGCATAGCAAAGCTCTCTGCCTGACCAACATCTTTCTTCGCCCTCATGCGCATCTGCTCTGCATCTCCTTCGGGGTGCTGTCCCTAATACAAAAACCCCACAATATGGACGACACGCCCTAAGGTACGCCCCTCTCAAAGGTATTAACTTTCAGTAATTTCCATTACGACATCTTCATCCTTGTCCGTTGAAAAACGTCCTTGGGTCCCAGAGCCTTCTTCTCTTGAAGTTGCTTCCCTAAATTCCGCAGCCACTCCTCCATGTCTGGGACTACCATCCTAACGCTCATACACAATGGGCCCTTCTTCTACAATCTCTAGTTAACCTTGCACCTGCAAAAGAACGCACATAAATCGGCTCACAGTTCCATGTTACTTGCAATTAACTTTCTAAAGCAACCTTCTAGAAAAGACATTTCCATGATTTAATGTCAAGTGAAACATTCTCAATTCGGCCTACACAATCTTTTTCCCCACCTGGGCCTCTGCACATATCTGGGTATCACATCCTAACATGAGCAATACATTTTCGTTCATTAGGCCTTCATCATTATAGCAAAAATACATTTTCTAAACACATTTTCTAACTTAAGCACTTCTATCTCGTTATATGAATACAATAATGAATTTCTAATCGAGCATCTTAATACATTAATGAATTGGGTAAATACTTCACTGCAAACAATATTTCTAGATTAACTTGGCATTAGTATTTTCAAAACACTTTATGTTACTCTATGTAACTTCTGGCACATTATTTCATAGCTCTACATCACATTTAAACATGATTATAGTCCTTTATATATGTGGGTGCTGATTATTCATGAATATGGTGCACCCCTTACAATTTCTAACTCAGTTTTGCGCTCTCTCAGGACTGATTTGTTTCCTTCAGCATTTGGTAGATTTATGCCATTCTTTTGTTCTTTGGCTTTCTTTTCTTCCCATGTTGTTTTTGTATGCTGCTTATGCAGATTAACAATGGCTACTGCAGTCTCTTCTCTCAACCAGACTCCGGCTCACATTCAAGTCTTCTTTTACACTCCCAGATTTCTCCTCTCCATATCCCAATTTCGGGAGAGATAACCTTTTATCGCCCTAAACTTCTGTCTTTACAGTACAAGTCCCCTTTATCACTCATCTTCACATATGGCCGTTTCCCCATGGTTCGGCCTGGGCCAAATTTTAAATACACCAGTGAAATCTTGTAAAATTTCTGAATTTAATGTGACTCAAAATTACATGAGATTTTGCACTGCCGAAATTTCCACATAATTTTTGCATGCAACAGAGTGGTGATTGTCAGAAAAAAATGTCTCGCTGAGGTACATTTTCTGCTCCAACCTGTGCCCTGCTGGTATTTCGCGATGCTGTTTTACACAAGGTACTCCTGTGAAAAAAGTATGCAAAATACCTGGTGATTACCTTTTACGCAGAAAGTGTATTTTTGTGAATTGTTCGTGAAATTTCACAAACTTTCCTAGGAAAAAGTTTCCCCCTTCAATTCCCCTATAGGTTCTTGGTAAGCCCGCAATAGATTTCTCACAGCTAGACATCTGCACTGTGTGGTAGGCTCTAACAAGCTACGTCACTATTTCCATGTTACAACTCACCAGATAAAATAAGTGCAATGCAATCACCACTAGTATGAGCAACGTCGTGCCATTTCTAAAAATGTCGGCTATTCCTGCCTGGGCCTTCCATAGCAAAGTTTGCAGAGTTCTCAAAAGACACACTCGTTAGTGCTACAGTGCAGTTATTTCACAGCGGTAACTTGGATCATATGAAACCAACTTCAATAAAATAAAATGAAGGTGCGAGTGCATATACCTATACATGCATAAAACAAGCTATCACCAGAAAAGGAAAAGTATACTGGCAAATCTATACAGAATGTAGAAACAAATCAGCAAACAACAGAGTGCAATGCAGTATATTCTAATTAAATAGCAAACTCTGCAAAAAAAACACAGAGCTTGGAGCAAATTCAGCCCGCTGGAAGTCCCAGCTCATATTGCATCCTTGAGGGAAACTGGAAAAAGAGTTGCCTCTTTAGTTGTCAGAACCTGGCAGAACGTACCACTGGCAACTGCTAAATCTGTTTCCCAAATCCCGAAGGACCTGCTAGAAAAAAGTTTGCCTTTCTTCCACCCTACCGCAGCTCAAAACATACTCCCACCGCCAAAACGCCTTTTATCAAACAGACAAAATCTTCAAACACTGAAATGGGGGGTTTCTTCTGACTCCTTTCCACAAAAACGTTCAGAAAAAAAATGCCATTTGGTATTGGAGTTGCCCATTCTCTGAGCCCTCCCCCAGTAGACAGTAAAGTCTTCCCAGCCCCCTTCAGTCTTGTGCCCGCCTTACCTAATTGTACCCTGGTGTGGCTAAGCTCTCACGCGCTCCAGACAGATGAAGCAGCGCTGAGGAGTCCTGTAGCTCTAGATTTATGTGGGCTGACATCTTTTTTCACTTTTTTTCCCTTTGGAAATAGTTACTTTTTTCTTCTCTCTGCTTATGCAATTAGCATACAGTCACTCTCCGCCTCCCCCCTCTTCCCCATCCTACTGCAGAAAGTGCAGCCGTCAGCCTGACAGCAGAGCTGCAGCAGGGAGAAAGCTTTTCAACAGCAGACCCTGTCTCATCCTGCACACTCCCTCACCCATCTCACACCCCATACACTCCTTCCCCACACACACTCCCTCGAGTCCATCCTCCATTCCTCCTCCTACACCCTCTCTCTTGCTTAACTTTCATAGTAAATTTTTTATGTATTTCTTTTTGTCACACTTTTGAGATTTATACTGCTACAGCTCATGCAGGGAATACAAAGTGTAAACTTTTTCCAGGCCCTTCTTTCCACTTGGTGATGTTGGTAGATACGTTTCTCCACCATGCAGCTGATGCTCTCAAGCCCACCAGCAAAAGGCACAAAAACATACATTTTTTATTGACTGTTAAAACACATATAGTTCAACACCAAATATAAATAAATGCATTGTGTTTAAATAAAACGAATTGTTTTTGTTGTAGAACCAGTGCTCAGGACCTGCCCATTTACATTTAAAGTACTATTGGGTAGAACCAAGACGTTTTCTCTTTTGAAAAAAATAACTTTAAAAAAAAGATTATAAGTGATAATACAATTTTCCTCAAACTGCACACAACAAGAATCAATACGTGTCCGTTATTTTCTTTTAATCAAGATGATAATTTTTATACCAAAATAATTTGTTGAATTTTTTAAATATTTGAATGGACTGACAAATATAATACAACGAATGATAATGTAATGACAAAAACACAAAAATAGAGACAGATGTGACAAATAATGAAATGAACCATAAAATTCATACAAACTGGATAACACAAAAAATATAAAAGGTCTCTGTCCCCTTTTGAATTTCAGCAGTAACCTACAATGTGTCTAAATATTTGGTTACATAGATTCCGGCCCTGAGAAAATATATTTTGTTGACGTTTCAACCCAGGTGGAAGTGTGATTATAGGATCATCAAATGGGGTCTTCCTCAGGACAAATTAAAAAGTAGTGTCAGCCTGTACACCAAAAAAGGAAGAAGAAGAAAGAGCGGGTATTAGAACTGTGTGTGCATGTTAACAAGTAGGGCATGCTGAATTGCTCAGAGAATCACTCACCCCAGTATTCCAAGTGTGAAACTGAGTACATTCCTCCAGTTATGGTAGGAGCATTGCAACGGACAAAATGATCCCCAAAAATCAAGAAAATCGTTAACAATCAGTCGATTATCTGTGGGTAAATAATATATAACACAATCAGCAATTCTGATTAAAATAGGTGTGATGTCATGGGATGCTCAACGCACACATGCACCCATCATATAGTATCAGTCTTAAGGCATCGATGATGTCTAAGCCTCCTTACATCCTCTACATAGGTCTCCTCTATTAGTGAGAGGGAGTTCCATTGTTCAAATAGATTAGCAAACCACTGTGTGGATAATCTGTGGGGAAACCTCAGTTCAGACCCAGCCACATGCAAATCAGTCTTGACCCTCTGCCTCATAGGAAAAGTCCAGCTCGAACTGCCAAGTCAGGTCTTCCCTGAACTGGAAACAAGCATCCTGGGACCAGTTTCGGGATAACACCCCTCATCAGCCAGGCTAGCTTGAATCCAGTGGCAAATTGAGCAAGGAACCCATGTCTGGGCATACCCTGCCAACTTAGGCTGAACAAAACAAACACAAGGAGATGATGGATGGAGCGCTGAAACTTTTCAGACACTCTCCCCCAGTCACAGGTCTGGGTTTAATCCATCATCATTCTTTAGCTCACTTTGCCACCTATGTTCAGACCCAGCCATATGCAAATCAGTCTGGACGCTGTGCCTCATGTGAACAGTCCAGCCCGAACTGCCATGTTTCCGGTCCAGTGAAGACATGGCTTGGCAGTTTGGTCAGGACTGTTCCCATGAGGCACAGGGTCAAGACTGGTTTGCATATAGCTGAGTCTGAACTGGGTTGGCGAAATGAGCTAAAGAATGAAGATGGATTAAACCCAGATCTGTGACTGGGGGAGAGTGTCTGAAAACAGGGAAGATAAGACCCACTCCCTTAACGCCATGAACATGGCGGGAAGGGATCGAGGAAAAAGTTCATGTATCCCCATAATGTCATGAGTTTGGGTGTGCATAACGTATCCAATATATCATGTCCCTGCAAAACATGGTCCATGACCCTCGGAGAGGATTTGATTGCGCATTATTGTAGCATACTAGTACAATAATGCTTATTAATTCATTGCCTTCACATACCAAATTCCCATTTTGTCAATTTCAAAATGCATTTCCACTCATAGGTCAGGCTATTTTTTATATACATTTAAATTATACTCTCATTGGCTTTGTGAATGAAGCTACATATGTCACCAGCACTTAGCAGTGTCCATTAGCCGCCTGTAGCAGCACTGTTATATTTGAGGAGTGCTTGGTTATTTTCACAAAGCTCGCCCTGCAGTAATTTGAGATTGGTTCGTGCTTTATCAACTAGGGTGAAACCTCTGCTCTGAACTCGCCTGACCAATGAAAATGCATGGTTTCCACCACAGCAGGATGAACAGGTGTTTTTTGCCATGCCAGGGCTCCTATTACAGAAATTGGAACTCACGCAAAAAAGGACACAAATGTTTTGCAGTATTCATCTGTTTAGGAATGGAGTTTAGAATGCTGAGCCAATCTGTATTACACAAATGTCTTTGCTCCACGCGAAGAATGAAGGAAACGGATTGCAGGCGTAACACAATGTAACAGAATGACTTCAACACAGGCAATAAAAATGATATGTCATTTTGCGTGTGAAATAGAGATTTAAAAATAAGTAAAATGCTGTTTTTGCTGGTTTTTTGTGTGTGCTAAAAGTATGTAATATTGAAATACAGGCTAAATAGAGTGACATTTGATTTGTTCCTGTTTTGCCCTGACGCACCCAGTACTTTGTTTTTACCCGACAGCAAAAAAAGCAATAATTGTGCAAATGGTTTTTCCCTGTGTTTTTGCAGCAGTGCAAAACTTCTCCAACGTGTACTTAGGTCTTGCTGCATCAGTGGAGAATCCACTTCAATGACATCCGTTGATCAAACCCTGGTGGCTCACCTGGTGACCTCCGAAGGCTCACCTGGCAGCCCACCTTCCATTTATTTAGTATCACCTCGTTGAGGCTATATTCGCTATACGGTGTCATTAGCACAATAAATTAATATGCTAGCATGTCACGAAATGACATAAAATAACAAAGCAGGTTGTTGGAACATACTGGTTAAAATATTTCCTCTGCAGTGGTGAATTGATGCATATCTTTTCTGTCTGAGATAGTTGTTGATACCAGTGCAGTGAGACACCAAAATATCATTGTCAGACATAAATATTGTGTCATAGATAGCATCTACAAATTGCCTTGTCGTGTCTACTGACTCCACTCCAATATTATTAGGCCCACAGCAGGAAGATCCCTTTAGCCCCAGATAGACATACACCTTTTTCGGAGAAAAGTGGAACTGACATATATCTCTCCCCTCCTCTCCAGTTAGTAATGCTCGATTTGAGAATCTCTTATGTGAGGGTGATTATGAAGTGGAACCCCGGCCTTGTACCCCCAAACCACCCAAATCAGAACTAAAGACAGTGGTTGGTGTTCTACTATTCTATGATTGTTTGTTGTGCAGACTGTGCTTAATTTGAGCGGGTGGTTTCCAGTGCTTGGTACCGCCACTTAATTGTTTTCCGGTGCTCAGCACGGCACTTATGACAGTCTGCCACTTGGTGGCGTTGCTCACCTAATTTAGAGATGAGCAGAACAACGGTTGTTCATGAATACAATATACATTACAAATTACTAATGCCTGCCTCCCCACCCATTTCTTTAGCTTTGGGGATCTGGAATGATCTGAACTGTTGCAGATGCAGGTGGCAGAGATGGTTAGTAGTTGTTTTGGCAGCGATGACAGGGACGAAGGGTGGTGCAAGCTGGAATGGCCTCTTGATCAGGGCCCTGGAACTTATTATTTTTCAAATTAAGCACTGTGGGCAGTATTATTCTACAAATCATATGCATTAGACTAATGATAATTCCATAAACACCTTAGAAGATAATATGCAAATAGGTCGAATTTTATGTAAACTGCAATCATTTTTCACCATACATGCCTAGCTTACTAGTGAGGTACTGGGTTTTCTCAGAACCAATACTAATACAAAAACCCAGCGGTGTCAGGGCAACACCCAAAGACCCCGGATTCCCCTGTCTTGGCAAACAGAGACACAGGATACTTCTTGATGACGTCAAAGACCAAAGTTTAATGGTTGCAACCAGGGACAGAGGTCTACGAAGTACACACGGGTAGTTCGAAAGAGACTGCACCACCTCAATGAACGAAACTCGGTCTTTTATGCCGAAAATTACGCTTCTGGCAACATCACAATTTACATTCGGTGCATACAAAACTAACCAATGAGCAAGTAGCATTTCAAAAAGTAGCGAATCACGACAGTCAAAGTTAATCCCACTTTCCGTTGTCCAGCCCACCACAAACGATCGCACATATGCTATTTTCCTGGTCGATCAGGTCGGACAAACCCATCATAAAACCTTCAACCCAGATCGATGAACATGTCGTAAAGGAAAGGCAGAAACAGATGGAAAGGAGATAGAGGAGTGGGAACGGTGGCCATAAAATCACGGCACGTCCTGCTCTTTGATCTTTATCAGTGCAGCTGCTAACCAAGGAACTGGCTCAGCAGGATTCGCCCCAGGCAAGGAGTCAGTTCGGCCAGGTCAACCAAAAGTCAGCTAAGGCGTACGTGTCAAGGACTCGTTCGGCCACAATCATAGAGCCTATGTTAGGGCAACCATACAAGATGGCTGCCGTTTTACAAAATGGAACCCAAGGGTTCAAACTAAATCCTCAAATGCAGAGTGTTCTCCTATATCGATTCATACGAAAACACTCAGACACGTTAAACTCGTCATTTGCGGTCTGCTGACACCAAGATCGTCCATTTCCGACAATCTTTATAAATCGGGTTTCGGAACTATCGAACCAAATTCGGAACCACGGAACCACAGACCCTCCTTTTGCCCTATCATAGGCAATAAACCCAAACCCATTTTAATCTGAATCTGGATCTATATTCATCAGGTCATCGATATGCTTCTGTAGCATCATCTTATTGCTATGGATCTCTCTTCGGACAGGCTTCCGTACGCACATTGTAGCACAAAGGCCACAAAGAGCCGGAGTGCACTGCACACAAAGACAGAACACAAACAGAATCGCCAAAACCATTCCAATGACCATCAAAATCTTCCAACCCCAAGTGGATATCAATCCCCATAACCATCCCATCAGAGACCAATCCCCTTTGTCCAGGTGGATAGAATCGGAGATTTTATGCAATTTGGAAATGGCCTGGAAGACTGACGGAGCATTATCCGGAATAAAAACGCAGCAGCTCGATTGAATCAATCTACAAACTCCCCCTCGATCTGCTAGAATAACGTCCAGGGCAACTCTATTTTGAAGTGTCATAAGTCTATCTGACTGGAGCTCAGCAGTCAAGTTACCAAGGGTACCGGCAGTCTCAACTATAGTGGACTCAACCACTCTCGTAAGCTGCCGAATATTCCTACTGTTAGCCATCGGTCCCCAAAACGGCAGAAAACCCTTGAAGAAATCACCAAATTCTTGTCCTGCAGTGTCTTCTTGACTAAATACACCTCTCGTAATTCTCATCTTGTGATAATCTGCCGCAGCTGTAAAAGTGGGGGGTAACAGAAAGGAAACAAAACATGTGCCCGAAAATTCATGGGGCAACCATGTATATGCTTTGTCATAGCAGACAAAATAAGTACCCTTGGCAGCTAAAAACGCTGGGGAAGACTGAGACGGAAACACGTAAGTCTCAGTGCAGACGCTCTTCCCTAACTGAACTTTCGGATTCTTACCGTTGCCCTGTAGACAATAGTAACCCTTGTGAGGCACTATTCAGATCGGTAGAGGACTTTTCGCACGCTGGTTAATACTCAGACTTACTCCATATCCACTTACGCTCCAACCACTATATGGTTGTCTCTCGTCTTGCGGAATAGTCTCTACTGCATTAGTCCCTTGAATCATATCGACTATGCCTCTAGCTATAGGACTATTCTTCGGATAATCTCTCGGTGAGCGTAAGGGGTCAACACTGTGGGCATATATGAACATAGTTCTGTAAGCTCGACTCGAACCATTTAAACTAAAGGGCAAAACTAAATAATGAATTCCCTTGTCGGCTGTATGAGGCATTAAACCACAAATCCAGCAGTTCGTTGTATTAATCACTAACTGGTGCTGATGTAAAAGCTGTATGAAGGAATTATTAACGAACTCCTTACGTCTGACTACCTCATATTCAGGCAAAGGGTGAAAAGAATGAGAGGAAATAGTAGGTGAAGGTGTAGATTGCACAGTGGAATTAGACGTCTCTTTAAAAACAAATGCTACGTAACCAATTATAAAAATTACGATACTCAGTAGTAAAAGTATGCACGGTATCAAAAAACATTTCTTCAACATTATTTTACAAATGCGTTTTCTAAAAGTCAGTGTCTGCACAGGTCTCTCCATCTCAAAGAAATCCATCCTAAACTAAAGTTGCTGCCCGCGGTGGTTGGTTTATTTCTGCTTGAGAGGCCTCCGCTAAACCCAGGAAGACGGCCTCGGATTAACGGAACCCAAGACCTAGTGTCTCAGGCTTGCACTCCCAAGACTGGTAGCAACCGCGACCCTAGCAGCAAGAACCGGATGGCAGTTCAGAAAAACAAAAATACGTAGATCCTTGGTGGAGAGTTAACCTGCAAACATTACAAAAATCAACTTTATTCACTTTATTTGTCCTTAATTCTCGATCTCAAATTGTATCTGTCTCTTCCAGGTAGTTCTTGATCGGTAAACAACAGCTGAGGATCAGTGGTGTCCAACCGCTTCGCAGGAGGTATTGCTTCTTGCAAAAGCCGATCACTCTCCAGTTCTGAATTAGTACAAATCAGACGAGCATCACTGAACGTGACGAACTTCGGAACAGTTTCAGTTTCTGAATCTGCAAGACCATCTTGAACCCACTTATTGTATGGTAAAGGTAGGGGTGCCTTCTTCGTATGACACCCATGTATCCAGTGTTTTTTACCACGAACTCGCACCGCAGATCACGTTGACAAGAGGACCTGATAAGGTCCAGTCCAGCGGGGCTGAGTATTCTTCGTTCTTTGGAAGTTCCTGATGAACACCCAGGAACCAGGTTCAAGGTGTGGTGGGGAGGTGTGGCTCACTGGTTAGAGGCGGCAGACCCGAGAGCAGAGAACGGCCCGGGACCAGGGTTCGATTCCCGACGCGGCAGGGTCTTGGACCAGGATCAGCGGACTGATAATTCTCGCATCGGTGCCTACTCCGACCAGGGATCACACTCGGCAACTCTGGGCATTAGCTTGCCTCATCTCCACAACGGCCCCACACAAACGCCGGGGATGCCTGGTTTCACCTTGGAGACCCCCAGGAGGGACTATCTCACAGGGAAAGCCAGGACGGGTTCCCCAGCGGTCTATAGCGCTACGAGGCCTGCGGTGCGGGTAGCAGTGCGCTTTACAAGACACAACAATTTACAATTTACAATCACGTGTCCTGGATCATCTGTAGCTTGTGGAAGAGAATCGTGAACCTGTTGGCGTAAAACGCTCATTTTAGTTGTCAGTTCACGCAAGTAATCAAGCAAAACAGGGTACTCAAGGTCGCTAAATCTCGTTGGTCTTGGTACGCCCCAAATATTCGCCGGGCGACCAAACACAACCTCTTACGGACTCAAACCCACTGCCGAGTGCACAGTCATTCGGGTGGACAAAAGCGCTAAAGGCAAAGCGTCTGGCCATTGTAAACCAGTGCTCTCTTGAATTTTGGCCAACTTTAGCTTCAGAGTGCCATTGTAGCACTCGACTAAGCCAGCTGATTGGGGATGATTTGCAGCATGAAATTTCTGCCGGTAACTAAACATAATATCGACTCCACAATATCGAATGGTCAAAATATCGAGTCAAAAATATCGACAATAATAAAATATCGATAACAAAAATATCGTTGGTCAAAATATCGAATAAAATAATGATAATAAAATATCGAGTACAAAAATATCGACTCAAAATTATCGAGAAGACAAAATATCGATACATAGTAAATAGTAAAAAATATCGATAATATGTAGAAAATAGCAAAAAAAAATAATGTATTAATAGTAATATAACTTGTAGTTAATGTTTAGGAGCGGGATGTTGGGTTAATAGGGGATAAGGGTGGGGAGTAATTTAAAATAAATAATTTAAAATATATAAAAGTGTTATAAAACATTATTAAAAAGTAATATTGTAAAAGTGAAAAATAAAAATAGCGGAAAAAATAGAGATGCAAAATAAAAAGTTGCAAAATTTTCTGCAAATTACAAATAATTTCACTAGTCTGCAAATAAATTTGAAAAATAAATTTTACCATTATATTTGTAATTGGAATGTAATGATTGGGAAATTTTTAAAAAAAAATAATGGAAAAATAAAAAATAAATTGACAAATAATTTCCCAAAATATTTGAGAAATATATCAATTACCACTAGTAAGAAATGCATTATATCTATCACATTTTACATAATATTAGTCGTAGGAATATAATGTGTGCAAATAAATTAAATAAAATTTAAAAATAATTGAAGAAATATTTGTGACTAAAAGATGCAAATTTTTCAGAAAAAAATAAAATGTATTACTACTCTGCAAAAAAATTACATTACATAAATGTAAATATAATTACAAAAAAACATATAAATATTGGACAATATTTTATACTAAAACATTATGCTAAAATTGCAATTCTAATGTATACATGGTCAGTGTCCAGCACCTTTCCTGATATTAGCTTGACTGGAGTAGGAATAGTAAATAATAATATGTCAGTGTCCAGCACCTTCCCTGATAATAGCTTGACTGGAGTAGGAATAGTAATTATTAATTGGTCAGTGTCCAGCACCTTCCCTGATATTAGCTAGACTGGAGTAGGAATAGTAATTTTTAATTGGTCAGTGTACTGCAACTTCCCTGATATAGCTTGACTGGAGTAGGAATAGTAATTTTTAATTGGCCAGTGTCCAGCAACTTCCCTGATATTAGCTTGACTGGAGTAGGAATAGTAATTATTAATTGGTCAGTGTCCAGCACCTTCCCTAATATAAGCTAGACTGGAGTTGGAATAGTAATTTTATATTTTTCTGTGTCCAGCACCTTCCCTGATATAATGTAGACTGGAGTTGGAATAGTAATTATTAATAGGTCAGTGTCCAGCACCTTCTCAGATATTAGCTTGATTGGAGTAGGAATAGTCATTATTAATTGGTCAGTGTCCAGCACCTTCCCTGATATTAGCTTGACTGGAGTTGGAATAGTAATTATTAATTGGTCTGTGTCCAGCACCTTCCCTGACATTAGCTAGACTGGAGTTGGAATATTAGTTTTATTTTTTCTGTGTCCAGCACCTTCTCTGATATTAGCTAGACTGGAGTTGGAATAGTAATTATTAATCGGTCAGTGTCCAGCACCTTCTCTAATATTAGCTAGACTGGAGTTGGAATAGTAATTTTATATGTTTCTGTGTCCAGCACCTTCCCTGATATTATGTAGAATGGAGTTGGAATAGTAATTATTAATAGGTCAGTGTCCAGCACCTTCTCTGATATTAGCTTGACTGGAGTAGGAATAGTAATTATTAATTGGTCTGTGTCCAGCACCTTCCCTGATATTAGCTAGACTGGAGTTGGAATAGTAATTTTATTTTTTCTGTGTCCAGCACCTTCTCTGCTATTAGCTAGACTGGAGTAGGAATAGTAATTATTAATTGGTCTGTGTCCAGCACCTTCTCTAATATTAGCTAGACTGGAGTTGGAATAGTAATTTTATATGTTTCTGTGTCCAGCACCTTCCCTGATATTATGTAGAATGGAGTTGGAATAGTAATTATTAATAGGCCAGTGTCCAGCACCTTCTCTGATATTAGCTAGACTGGAGTTGGAATAGTAATTTTATATGTTTCTGTGTCCAGCACCTTCCCTGATATTATGTAGAATGGAGTTGGAATAGTAATTATTAATAGGCCAGTGTCCAGCACCTTCTCTGATATTAACTTGACTGGAGTAGGAATAGTAATTATTAATTGGTCTGTGTCCAGCACCTTCCCTGATATTAGCTAGACTGGAGTTGGAATAGTAATTTTATATATTTCTGTGTCCAGCACCTTCCCTGATATTATGTAGACTGGAGTTGGAATAGTAATTATTAATAGGTCAGTGTCCAGCACATTCTCTGATATTAGCTTGACTGGAGTAGGAATAGTAATTATTAATTGGTCTGTGTCCAGCACTTTACCTGATATTAGCTAGACTTGAGTTGGAATATTAATTTGATTTTGTCTGTGTCCAGCACCTTCCCTTATATTAGCTTGACTGGAGTTGGAATAGTAATTATTAATTGGTCAGTGTCCAGCACCTTCCCTGATATTAGCTAGACTGGAGTTGGAATAGTAATTAATCATTGGTCAGTGTCCAGCACCTTCCCTGATATTAGCTTGACTGGAGTAGGAATAGTAAATAATAATTGGTCAGTGTCCAGCACCTTCCCTGATATTAGCTTGACTGGAGTAGCAATAGTCAATATTAATTGGTCAGTGTCCAGCACATTTGCATATAATTGTACATTACTGTGTTATTATATTAGAAAATAATGCAACATGGATGTTTACACAAAAATGTATTCAGATTTTTTAATTTATTTATGTATACTACAATACAATCACAATCAAAAATAACATAACATTATTTTGCAACGTAGTATTCGCAGAATAACACATTATCATTTATGTACATGTTGTAAATTATCACACAAAATTATTTTACAACATTTTTTCAGTAAATAATCAATTTTTTCATCATTAAGTTTGAGTAACAAGTATTTATATTTAATAAAATAATAAATCTGTTTTTTATCAGCTTCTTCCATTTATATTTAATAATGTTAATATTATATATTAATATTATTAAATACATATTTTTTTATTTACATTTTTATTAAGTAACAGGAAAATTCTTATATTTGCTGAAGATATGGAAATACAAATTAAGACATTTCTTGGTACATATTTCAGACACTGTTCTTTTTAAATAAAATATATAAATATATTATGTTGTAAACTTTATAACAGTATAGGGGAAGATTAAGTTTAATAATAATATCTGGTATGGGAAAAATATTATTTATGCAATTATATACTTTTATAATACTTAGAAATTATTATAAAACATTTTGTAATAATTAATAAAAATAATAACAAATATATTTATTATTATTATTAATTACTAAACATAATCATTTAACTCTTCTTTTCAGAAACACATACATTCAGACAAATAAAAATACATTATTTCAGGTCATTGTTTATATATCAAATGGTTATAATTTTTAGATTAATAACAATAAATAAGTTATATTATTTATTATTATTAATTATTACCATAAACAATTATAATGTTAAGTTAAAAAGAAACACAACGGTATTCCAATAAATGTACACAATAAGAAATTATTTACATCTATTCTTTCAAGTTTAACATAATTTTTTAATATTATTAATATATACTAATTACTATATATTAATTAATATTAAATATATTTATTTTTTTAAACAGTTTAAATTATAATGAGTCTAGTGTATTAATTTGTTAAAAAAAACTATGTGTATGTATTATATTTTTTACTATAACATTGTATTTTCTATGATACATTTTCAAAAATGGTTTAAGGGGACTACTTTTTTACCGCGTAAGGTTATTGAGCTTCATTCAGGACTGGAGAAGCTCGCGGTTGGGAGTTGCTTCGCGTGGAGAGAGGTAAGGTTAATTTTACATACAATTTATAACTGAGTGGTAATGTTTGAGGGTATATTCGAACTGTGTAGTGTTTTTGTGTGTATGTATGAATTGTTTATGTAGCTTTTAGGTGAAATGTCGTCGTTATGGATGTGTCGTGTATGTTTCAGTTCTAGTGTTATTTTAAGTGTTAGGAAATGTCTTCTTACATGGTTAATGTTAATTGTAAGTGTATTTACAAATGTTATGGGCTATTTGTGGGTGGGTTTCGTTATGTATGTTTTTTTACAGGTTCCGGTTCCTCGCATGAAAACTACATGGAAGGAAGCGTGTTTTTTTGCGGAGAAACTAATATATGACTTATTATGGTTATATGTTTACATGTATCTCCTATTTTTCGTGATTGCCTGGAGCAGATTTTTAAATTTTTAAACATTTTTCGGGTTTTTGGAGGGTTTCGTATTGGATTGATACATTGATATGCGTGACCGTTTTTTTAAAGGTGTGTGTATATCACTTTAAATACTAAAGTGTCCACACTACTGTTTTCGGGATTTCCTGGAGCGTTTATTTCATTTTTACTTAATTTTCGGGTTTTTGAGGGTTTCCGATATTGGAATTGTCCTACATTGGAATGGATTGTATGGATTGTCTTTTGCTGGATTACGTCTTTCTCATCTACATAAATTGTAAGTCTTTACTGTTATTTTTTATTGGGTGGGAAATGTCGATATTTATGTAATGTGTATGTGTGATGTAATTATAAATATTGCATATTTGTTCAGAAATAATGTCCCAAATTTTGATAAGTATGTTAAACAAATATGAATTATTTATAATTGTTTAGAAATGTTTATGATTTTTATATTTACCATTCTTGTAAGAAGACATTATTATTTTTTGTTTACATTTTTATAGTAGGCTTTTAGCTATTAGTGACAGGTATTCTAATCCTCTAGTTGTAGGATATAGTGTGACTTGACTTTGCAGTAGTCTGAACATTTGTTTAGTTTGTTTAGCTAGTTTTGGACCAATTTGGGTCACAGATTGTTCCATTCTTAGTTCTTGATAGCTTTGTTCTTTTTTTAAAGCTTCTAGTAGGTTATGGAATTTGGGTTTGGCTCTGCTTGTGGTAGCTTGGAAAGCATTATGCCACCCTTCTACACTGTTGTTTGCTTTAGCCTCTTGGTTTAAAGTACTAAGATAGACATTCCACCAAGGGATGTGGAATTTGGGTTGGCGTCGATGTCCAGATCTGTGCAACCTTCCCACCCAAGTATCTTCGAAATAGTCCAGTAATGGGGTTAGTTTATCTTCATTCCTCTTGTAATATGTGCTGTCAATTAATAAATTATAGTGTTCCGCTACATCGGTAACAGCAACGTAGGCCAGTGCTATCAATTTTTTAATTTGATAGGCAAAGCTGCTATCTGTTGAGTATAGAATACTTAAAGTAGATTTCTGGGGATGTCTCCATATGCTCTGATTGAAATGATAGTAGCAACCCTGGATTGCTGTGTGGGGAAATGTTTTCAAAATGCTATTAATCATAGCTAATTCGAAATCAATAATTATTTTTTGTGGAAAATAATTATTGATTTCATTTTTCAGAATATTTAATATTTCTGTATAAGTGTTTTGCTGTTTGTTAGGTAACAAACAGTAAATGAAAGGGATGTTATAGTTATGGTATAAACCGTGGATGGAATATAGTTGATAAAAAGGTGTTGGGCATGGTTTAAATGTTCCATCCATCATCCATTGGGGACACTGTTGGATTTTTCTTAAATTACTTGCAGTTGCAAACATAATGATTCTGTTTGTACTGCTTTCATTGTCAAAAAGGATAAATTTGTCTTTATTGTGTGTGATGCTCATTTCTGACGAAATAATAATTTCCTCAAAAGTAGTAGGGTTGGGTTGGGTTGTGGTAGTTAGTCTTTTAGTGCGTGCAATTGTGCGTTTAAGGGAGTCAATAGAGGGTAGTTGACCTGAAGCATGGGCTGGGGCTTTTAACAGTCCTTCTTTAAGGATTTGTGTTGTTGGTTTATCACTTTGTGTGCTAGCAGTTTTTATACTTTCTAAAGCATCTCTTATTTCAATTTCTGTGACATTGGGGGGATGATTGTGTTCCCTGGTAAATAACACATTTGTTTCCTCTGTAGTAGCCCTTCCACAACATTTGTTTGAGTAATATTTGGTACATTTCCAGAAAACTTTTCTACCACTTTATCTTTCCTGATTATAAACATAACCCATATAACATAACAGTAATTTATTTTTCTGTGACATAACAAATTCTGCACCTTCTGTCATTTTGTTTTACTTGTTCTAGGAAAGAGTAGAAAGAAACAATTTTTAAAAACATATATTTCACTTTGTGGTGCAAACATAATTTATGATGTATTTATACTTACAATTACTAAAAGTTGTAATCAAAAATGCAGATCTGTGTTTTGAAGGATTTTCTTGTATGTTCTTCTTTAATTACTGTTGGTATGAAAATATAGAAATGCTAAGTAAATGTTTAGACATAACAAACGTTTTTCCTAGGAAAAAGCAGTTTTCTATTTTGCTTAGTAGTACATTTGATGTAAACATTACACATACTTACTTGTTTAAATAGTTGAGTTGTAGTATTTGGTGGAGTACATCAAGGTAGTAAAGTTGAGATCTGTAGAGAAGATAGAATAAATAAATGTAATTCATTAGAAAAAATATTATGAACGGTTGGGAAATGGGAAATATTTAAAAGTATACTTACTTCTAAATAAGTAGTTTTGTTTGCTGTAGGTAGAGTAGATGTATGATGTATTCAGAATATCTGTAGAGGAAATATAAAAGATATAGCATGGTGTTTAGAACATAGTTTTCGTTTTTTTCGGGAGTTTTAGACAAATTACAAGTATACTTACATTTTTAACAAGGGTAGTCTTGTCTTTTGGTATAGTTGATGTTGGATATTTTTATTGGATCTGTAGGGAAGATGTAATATGCAAGATATGTTGTTTAGAAAATAACATTTTTTATATTGGGTGTTTAATAACAAAAACATATATACTTACATGTTTAATTAGTGTAGTTTTATACATTTGTAGTGTTGAAATCGGAAAATCTCAGACTATCTGTGAATAAAATGTAGAAAATAAAGAATGAATCTTGTGAAATAGTGTTTTAAAACTGCAGTTGGTGTATTACAGAGCATTAATATATACTTACTATCTGAATTTCCAGGTGAAGAAATAGGAGCATGTATTAGGAATATTTTTGGAGTAGTTTCAGAAATGTAGGAGGAGAGAAAAATCAAATAAGTGAAAGAGTTAGGAGATATAAGTAAAATAGTAGACTACTAACTTAGATTTCTAAATAATGCACTGTAACTTACTTGAATAATTAGCTAGTAAGCTGGATCTTTTAAGATGTTTGTTCAGGAACAAGATCCTCAGAGTGTTGGCATCTTCTTTCTATAGAGTTAGCAGCAACAAATGGTAGAATGCATGTATCCCTTTTATAGTATGTGTATTTTGTGTGCTTTGATTTGATTGGCTGTAGGATGAAATGAAGCATTGTATAGGCTAGTTTGAATTTTTTTTGTTAATTGGTGTGTTTGTTGATGTGAGAATGGTGGTATGTGGTGATTTCAGCATTAAAGCAGGTTAGTTGTTAAATAAAATAGAAGTGTAAGTTAAAAAAATAATGAAAATGTTAGTTAAATGTAATGAATATTTTTAAAATCATAGAACGCATTTAATAGAATGTATAGCAAATGTAGATAAATAGGAATGTTATAAAAGTTACAGGTATTATAGGTAAAAAGTATTTTGTATAGAGCAATGCCTTTTATTGACTAATAATATGGTATTGTAGACATGAAAGGGTACAAAAATAAACTCGATATTTTTTCGGAAACAATATTTTAGTACTCTATATTTTAGTAGTCGATATTTTTGTAGTGTTAGGTGTAATTTCATGAAAAACGATATATTTGTAGTCGATATTTATTAAGGCGATATTTATGTAATCGATATTCTAAAGAGTCGATATTTGTTACTCGATATTTTTGTAGTTTTTGTAATAAGTATAGAAAGTCGATATTTTTGTCGTCGATAATTTTTCAACGATATTTTAGCAAGTCGATAATGTGACCATCGATAATATTTCAGTGATCCATTTCTGCCTAATCCCAAGACCTTCACACACTCTCTTCATCACTCGTCCCACAAACTCACTTCCGTTATCACTCCAAACGATTCTCGGCAAACCAAACCTAGGGAAGAATTCCTTTATTAAAACTTTGGCAGTTGACAAGGCAGTATTGTCCTTAAGGGGGTAAGCTTCTACCCATCTAGAAAAAGAGCAAACAACCACCAACACATACTTTAAGTTGTTGCATCTTTCCATATGGATAAAATCTAGCTGCAATGCCTCAAACGGATACGTAGGAGGAGCAAAATGACCAGCTGGTGTTGGAGTTCCCTTACCAGGATTATGCATCAAACACACCATACAATTCTTAACCAAGTTCTCTGCACATTTGGGTATTCCTGCATTCTGCCAAACCGGAGCCAACAACTTACAAATCCCTTTCACACTAATGTGCGCTAATCCATGTGCCATTGTAACAACTGGAAGCACATACGTATTCGGTAGCAACCATCTTCGATGTTCGGACAAATCAGTCCAACAACCACTCGCATCCAATCTACCCTTATTCTCTCTCCATTCATCCAACTCTTTCTCCGAAGCCTCCCTCTGAATAATCTTCACACTCTCAATGGTGTCTTCGCACATGCCTACTTCTGGACCCATCTTGCTGGACCCGCAACATACATTCGACTCGTTACATTTCTAGCAGTTTCTTTCGCAACCTCATCCGCAAACGCATTACCACGACCAACATCATCTGTAATTTTCTTATGGGCGCTACACTTCACAATCGCTATTTGCAAAGGTAGCGTAAGAGATTCAAGAAGTTCATTCACCAGTTGCCCATGCTGGATTTTCGTCCCATGCGATGTCAAAAATCCACGTTCACACCACAATCGTCCAAAACTATGGACCACTCCAAACGCATACTGACTATCGGTATACACATTCACTCTTTTCCCTTTCGCTAACACACATGCTCTCGTAAGTGCTATTAACTCTGCCGCTTGAGCAGAATTATGAGGAATTCGAGCAGCTTCGACAACTGTATGTAAAGTCGTCACGGCATATGCTGCAGTAGTATCACCATTTGGTAATTTAAAACACGAGCCGTCAACCCACAAGGCATCATTGCAATCAGGGAGAGGAGTATCTTTCAGATCAATCCTCCCTTTGGTCTCTTCTTCAGTTCTCAAAAAACAATCGTGTTGCTCTTCACTATCATCGTCTGTCTCAAGCGAAATTGGCAACAACGTAGCCGGATTAAGGGTATTGCACTTCTTGATGTGCACATGGCTTGCCAACAACGTAAGCTCATACCCTGACAACCGAGCACTAGTCAAGTGCTGTGTCTTCGTCCGATTCAACAAAGTATCCACTGCATGTGGAACCATAACCACTAGTGTATTATCCATGACCAAACCAGCAGATTGTCGAATCGAAACAGCCGCTGCTGCAGTTGCTCTCAAGCAACTTGGCAACGCTCTGGCTACAGGATCTAAAGTCGACGAAAAGTACGCACATGGGCGTTGCTTCTCGCCAAATTGTTGAGTCGAAACCGACAATGAACATCCCTCTCTCTCGTGAACATACAATGTGAAAGGCTTGCTATAGTCGGGAGTACCCAACACAGGAGCCGAACACAATGCATCACGTAATTCAGAAAAGCTCTTTTGACATTCGTCGGTCCAAGGAATAGGATTTGGAGTATCCTTAACCGTAAGGGCTATCAAAGGTTTCGCTAAAAGAGAAAAATTTGGGATCCACTGTCTACAGTACGACGTGATACCCAAAAACGCACGTACTTCTCTCTGTGTCGTAGGGACACTCATTTTCGCAATGGTCTGAATTCTCTCTGGGGTCAATTTCCTTCCCTCCTTCGATAAGAGGTGACCTAGATAGGTAACTTCTTGGCGACAGAATTGTAGTTTGGAAAGAGAGACTTTGTGATGGCATTTAGACAAATGAGACAACAAGGACACAGTGGCATCCTTACATATGTCTTCAGTATCGGCAGCGACTAACAAATCATCTACATACTGGATAAGGGCCGCACCTTCAGGTAAGGCCAACAAGTCAAGTTGTGTCTTCAGAGCTTGACTGTAGATTGATGGACTCTCGCAATAACCTTGAGGAGCGCGCTTGAAGCGGAAACTTCGTCCTCCTAAAGAGAATCCAAAGATATCTCTACTCTCTATGGCAATCGGGTTACTGAAGAAGGCATTCGTCAAATCAATCACCGAAAACCAGGTAGCAGAAGCCGGAATCAATGTCAGTAATGCAGCAATATCAGGTACAACAGGGAATTGCGGAACAACGATCTTATTCACCTCACGGAGATCGATAACAAACCTATATACAGGAGGCAGTGAAGAATCTGTTCTCTTTAGAACAGGCAAAACCGGACTATTACACACGTTACCTCGAGTCTCTTCAATGACACCTTTATCAATCAAATCATAAATGATCGCTAAAAGTGCTCGTTCACCATCGCTTGAAATACGATATTGCGGAATGCGTGGTAACTGAGCATTCGCCTTCAACGTCACAACATATGGAGGAATGTCTAACAGGCCCACATCATTTGGACCCGTAGCCCACAAGGAATCTGGTAGCAAGGACAATTCCAATGGAAGACAATCTTTCGACACATATATTGGAGAAATCACATTCTCACCTAAAGTAAGTTGTACTCCAGACGGTGAACAATACAAAGTCGCATACAATCTCTTCAACAAGTCAAGGCCTAGTAAGTTCTCATCTGCCGGTTCCAAACATTGATGAATCTGGATCTGCCTTAATATAGAGTAGCAGTATGTTTGAAGTAAATCATGTGCCTCTCATACTTCTGTTTACCATTTTATGAATCTAGATCCACCTTAATATGAAGCAGCAATATGTTTGATGTAAATCATGTACCTCTCATACTTCTGTTTATCATCTTTTTTAACACTGCCTTGCGGAAATATGAGTTCGTGAGCTACAGTAGAGGCTATTATCAACCTTTGCTCTCATCATTAGGGCGCAATTATTGCCTTAAATAACAGGACAAAAACATTTTTTCCCCCCTCATTTTTCACGCAGTTTCCTCCGTTTTAATTGTATTATATTTGACGTAACAATTTTATACATGTAAACCTTAGGATTAGGAAGTAGCTATAAATTTGTTTAAATTTATGTACTAAAATATGTTTTTATTTTCAGAGAGTGTCTTCTGTCTTGATAAAGGCGCTGGACGCCGAAACGCGTTGACATACAACTTGACACACCACCTTTTTGAAATTTGTAAAAGAAATCTTTATGTGTTTTTTATTGTGATTTTTTGTCTATGAAATGTAATTTTACTTTGTACTGAAATATATGCATTTTTATACTGTTTTGTTCAAAATTTAAAAATAAAATCTATTTAGTATATATAAAAGTAGTATAATTTTTATTGGAAACTGCCCCTTTCCCTGTTTTTGTCCTGTTGACCATTGTGTAGGCACTCTAAGACTTCCGCCTAGGTTGTTTTCTCCATTGTCTAGTAAGTTCTCATTACAACCTGTAGTCAAAAGAAGGGGTGCTTCAAACCTACGAGGACCAACAGAAAGAGGCAATGGAACAGAAATCGGATTCATAACGGGGGCGCCAGAAAAACCTATAGAAACATTATTTAAGCCAGACAAAGGTGCGCCAGGGAGTTTTGAATGCATAATAGAACTCTTCGTAGCACCAGTGTCTAGCAGAAAAGGCTCTGACACACCTGATGCAATCACTTCCACGTAAGGTCCACTCTGATCTACCGGAACTGAAACAACTCCCTCTCTTTGTCCATGGCTGTCCTAATAATCATTACCTTGCTCTCCATCGTCTTCAACATAGTAATCATCTACGTAGTACTGTGTAGATTTACCGGAAGAAGACTGTTGTTGATCAAAACTATTCATTGAATTCTGTGGAGGCAAAGGGCGCGCATTTTGTCCGCGACCTCTACCACGAGGCACTTGTTGAGTACCTCGACCTCTAACGCCAGGAGCACTATTTGCTCGTTGCAACAAAACCGGACAACTATTCTTGTAATGACCCTCTTCTCTACAATACGCACACTGATTAGGACCATAGGGAATACGCTGCTGTTGAGGAGTCTCGTCTCTTTGCGAGTTCCTCGAAAACTGTTGAGGCTGCTGGTAGTCGCGCTGATTATTAACACGGGGTGGATAAGCTTGTTGTAGAAGAACTTTCGTCTTCAATTCCTTAGTCTTCTTATCCGCTCTCTCTAACTCATCCTTACGCCTATTCTCGTAGTACTGAGCCGTAGCAAGAATCTGCGCTGAGGTAGAAACGGGCCAAGAACTCTCAGAATCCTTCAACTTAATACACAACTCGGGAAGAAGATTGTGCACAAACTTATCAACAAACAATCTCTGGCCACCTTCGGTAGCCATATCCTGACCACTATGATCAACGAACGTTTCCTCGAAACGCGAGAAAAAGTCTGAAACAGACTCTTCTTTCTTCTGCTTACAAGCTGACAATTTGTCCCAATTAACACGGACTTCAGGCATTAAAGTCTTCATGAAAGTAATAATCCTACCAGGAAGTTCAGTAATAGCATCTTCAGGCTTAGCACCTCCAACTTGTCTATCATTCGCCGCAGCAAGATTCGCCCACGAATCGCCCAATTCAAGATCATGATCTGTATGACGAATGACGTTCCAAATGGACTGTGGAACAACGTTCCCAAAAAGCATATCTATATCCGCCAAATTCATGACACACAAACTCACAGTTTGTGCAAGTTCTTTATAATATCCCGCCGGATTCTTTCGCGGATCTGGTAACGTCTGTTTAAGCGCTAAAACTTCCGCTCGTTTCCACGGCACATGTACCCACACACGTTGGAAATGTGCTTGAACCGGTGGAACAGCAGCAGCATCAGCAGGTCTCCATACTGGAGGAACCTCTCGCATCGGATATTGACGCGCTTGTCTCCTAACTGACGAATCTGGCTTAAACAACCGTTCAATAGGAACATCGCTTCGCAGCAACAGTAACACTGATACCGCTTTCTCAACATCAGATAGACTCACAATTGTTCCTTTGGCAAATTCCGAACGCAATCGGGATAATTCTACAGGAACTCTACCCACTTCATCCATCCATTGTTCATGGAGGAATGCACACATAAGTTCAAAAACGTAACGCTGCTTTGGTGCTTCCCATTGTCGGAAGACATCCATAATACCTTCCAGATCATACTGGGACTTATACGTCACCCATCTACGTGTCATGTGGTCTAGAACCACTCGTTCATTTGTATCGGGCAGTTGACTACGCAATTGTCTACGCTCATTCATAGGAGACATACCCATTTGTCCCAAGATAGGAGTTAGGAAATTAGAAAAGGCAGCGGTCATCCGCTGTCTAGGAGAAGGAACAGTCGGAAGGACAAGAGGAGACGAAGCAGTAGTAGTCGGATCCATAGTCGGAACAGGCATAGAACCAGCAGTAGTAGCAGAAGGCAAAGCAGGCAGCCCTTGAGAAGGCTGCACATTAGAAGGAACAACCAACAGAGGAGCTGGCTGTAAAGGAATAACAGGAGGCAAAGCAATAGGAGCTTGCACGGCCACAACAGGCAGTGGTGGAGCTGTAGCATTCTGCACATAGGGTGGTGGAGAATTGAGCAAATGCGACATCAAAGGGTCTTTCACAAGATCCTTTTCATCTTTCTGCTCTTTAGCCGGCAAAACTGGGTAGCATCTGTCTACCGCTAACTTCCTCACTCTAAGCATCTGCTCACTATCTCTTTCTTCTTCATCATTTTTGTATGCAACGGCGGCTTGCACCATTGACATACCCTTCCTATTCTTCTTCGCTAACTTAATTTCTTTCTGTTTGGCTTCTTTGCGCCAAATGCGGAAAGAGTCAAACATCGCCGGCCGGGCTTTCTTCTTGAACAACTTCACTTCAAGATTGTCTAAGACTTCTGTCTCAAAACTACCATAACGGGGCCACTGTAGGACACCGTCATTCTTCGTGTATTTTATCCAAACCTCATTATAGCTAATTGGACCTACTCCATGCTTCACGTACAACTCGTATGTAGGAGTTCCGATCGGAGGAACAGGACACGAATCCTCTAACCGGGAATCTCTCATAGTACCACAACTAAATAAATTCCTAAGACTGCTAAAACCAGGCATCTTGCTCACTATTCTAGCTTCAAACAACAAGGGTAATCTAAAATCGATAAGCTCGTGAATACACGAATCCCTTGGCTTTGGGGCCTGCAGGTACCAAATCAAAGCTATCCACTAAAGGATACAAAACAAACTAAGGACTAAGAACTAGGAGACACTCCCTTTATACTTAACTGAATTGTCGATGGTGTCACCAGAAGACCCGTCTATCGTCTCGCTCTACAAACGTCTAAGGCTCCAAAACAGGGCGACAGTCAGGGCAGCAGTCCTTCGTAGCTGTCGGGACGCGGGAAGCCTCGCAGCAAAGACCTTCGGAACCACATCGACATACAGGGGTCGCTGAAGTGGCTGGCCAACCTCTGGAATTTTCTCACGACGCTCCTCACGAACCTCTGGCTTGGACCGGTACCGCTGAAGTCGCCCGACGTTGGGCGCCAAATGAGGTACTGGGTTTTCTCGGAACCAATACAAATACAAAAGCCCAGCGGTGTCAGGGCAACACCCAAAGACCCCGGATTCCCCTGTCTTGGCAAACAGAGACACGGGATACTTCTTGATGACGTCAAAGACCAAAGTTTAATGGTTGCAACCAGGGACAGAGGTCTACGAAGTACACACGGGTAGTTCGAAAGAGACTGCACCACCTCAATGAACGAAACTCGGTCTTTTATGCCGAAAATTACGCTTCTGGCAACATCACAATTTACATTCGGTGCATACAAAACTAACCAATGAGCAAGTAGCATTTCAAAAAGTAGCGAATCACGACAGTCAAAGTTAATCCCACTTTCCGTTGTCCAGCCCACCACAAACGATCGCACATATGCTATTTTCCTGTTCGATCAGGCCGGACAAACCCATCATAAAACCTTTCAACCCAGATCGATGAACATGTCGTAAAGGAAAGGCAGAAACAGATGGAAAGGAGATAGAGGAGTGGAAACGGTGGCCATAAAATCACGGCACATCCTGCTCTTTGATCTTTATCAGTGCAGCTGCTAACCAAGGAACTGGCTCAGCAGGATTCGCCCCAGGCAAGGAGTCAGTTCGGCCAGGTCAACCAAAAGTCAGCTAAGGCGTACGTGTCAAGGACTCGTTCGGCCACAATCATAGACCCTATGTTAGGGCAACCATACAAGATGGCTGCCGTTTTACAAAATGGAACCCGAGGGTTCAAACTAAATCCTCAAATGCAGAGTGTTCTCCTATATCGATTCATACGAAAACACTCAGACACGTTAAACTCGTCATTTGCGGTCTGCTGACACCAAGATCGTCCATTTCCGACAATCTTTATAAATCGGGTTTCGGAACTATCAAACCCAATTCGGAACCACGGAACCACACTTGTCATATTGATACGTTAGTTTACCAAGCTTCAATCGTGCCAAGCCATATATAACTTCCCTGCGTACCTTATGTGGATATCAGATCAGCAGTCATAATTCAGCCCTTTTAGCATCATTCCTCAGAAACAAGTCTATGTGTCCCAGCCCTCCCCCCACTTCTTCTTCCTTCGAAAATTGAGCCTCACTTGTTTAACCTCATAAGTGCTGCGCCTAGTCCAACGGCCGACGGCACCACTACCTCGGGAGTGCTGCCGTCGGCCGTTGGACGTTCCAACTGCACCTGCGCAATGGAACGTTCAGCACTGGAGCTGGACGTTCCGTAGCTGCTAAGGTGTTAACTTCTTTTGCAGCCTAGTTACAACATGTGAACAAGACAAGTGGAAAATGGTTTAGATTATTAGAACCCTTTGCAATAACAGTGCACTTTCCACAATCTTTGTTTGGGACTGAATTTATAATAGTATGTCTGCCCAGCACCCACAAATATATGCACTTTCCCAGTGCTTGTTTGATTGGGCTTCGAATAGTAAGTCTGCCCCCCCTCCCAAAAATACATATACTTTTACGACTGTTATTTGGACTTCAACTAAAATAGTAAATCTGAATACCCCCAAATATTTGAACTTTCCCCAATGTTAGTTGGGCTGGAGTTCAATAGTAAATCTGTCCCACTAAATATATGCACCCTCCCTAATGTTTGACTAGAGTTAGAATAGTAAACATTACACTCTCCGCCTCCCACCATATGCACTTTTCTTAATATGTGTTAGATTGGAATGGAGTTAAAGTACTACATCAGACTCTTCCCTGGCCCACCTTTAAATAAATGCACTTTCCCCAATGTGTGTCTTTCCCCTTTTTCACTCCAGAAAAGGATTTACTGGATTGTCAGAGGTACATTTTAAACCTTTTCCAGTTCAGTAATGAGTGAGAACGTTTTTTGGGATATGCTGTGTTTTGCACACCCGTAAACATGCACGCTTATGGGGTGCACACAAACAAACGGCATTTCTGTCTGAAACTGCGACTCCCCAGCCATCCTCCCTCCTTTGAGAAGACGTACACACAGAGAAATCTTTGTGTGAGTGAATCCTTTCATAAGTGCCAAACCCACTTTTGTAAATTTCCAAAAGTGATTTTGTGCTCTAAAAAGGTATTTTCTGTAAACTAAACCAAAGTGACAAGCAACAGTTCTGGAAATCAGGCCGTATGTGTCTGACTGCAATAGCACAAGATCACAAAAAAGTAAATAATCTATGCTATACTGGCTGTAACGTAGCTGTGTAGTAACTGCAGTGGCAAGATCCGTTTTTTAGGTCGAGCCTGGGCAGCGCATGCGCTGCTCTGTGAGCCATGCTGTATTGGAGTGTGTACTTAAAGCCCGCCCACTTTCTGCCCATATTTGTCATTTGCTTGTGTCATTGTCCTTCGTAAATGCTGACTTCTGGTTCGTTATTAGGCTTATTAGTCCCTCCTTAGTACCACCTTGTTTTCCTTTGTAACCTGCCATGAGGACTGGTCCTTTTACCTCGGTTATTACACGGTAGGTCTTCTTTAGACTGTAAGCACTATTTTCCTTAATGAGTGTCTCTTACTGCAGGAGGGCAGGAGGGTCTCTCATGTGCAGTTGTGACCACCAGCTTGTTTATTTAACTCGTAGCAAACAAGTAGCTCTTCAGGGGCCAGAGGAGACAGATGGGGACAACTCAGCGATGCCTTCAAGCATTTGGAATGCAATAGGTCTCGCATTTACGTGAGTTTGAGCTATTGGCATTGTAAATGACAATCCCCCAGATGCATCAAGCATCCATTTTGCGATTCCTTATTAGCGAAAAATAACGATTCGCTAATAAGGAATAGCAACATGCTATGCAAAAAGAACTCGCTTAAAAAATACCTCCCCATTCATTCCTATGGGTCTAGAGGCCCATAGGAATGAATGGGAAGACAATCTCAATAAGAGAATCGCAAATTGTGATTGCGATTTCAAGGGTGCCAGGTTGTCAAAAGGACACCCTGTTGCACCCCTGAAATCTGCATATGGGCACATCTTGCACACACACATGCCCTAAGGGCATGTTTGTGTGTAAAATGAAACTTTGAAAAATGCACTTTAGTGCATTTTTCAAAGTTTTTGCAAATTACCATGAAGTTCAACTTCATGTAAATTTGCGACCCCTATTAGCGAAATCGCTATTTTTTTTTACTTTAATGCATCGCATTTAAGGAATCTCTTTTTGCCTTTGGGATGATGCATCCCAAATGCTAAAATACTGGTCGCAAAGGGGCAGATTTTATTTATGTTTTAAAAACCAAAACATAAATAAAAGGCATTGTCATTTACAATGCCATTAGCTCAAACTCACTCCTGAACGCCACTCCTCCCCGCACTCCCGATGTCATCACGCACGTCGGGGCCGGCGCTACTTGCAAGGGACTACTTTTTTGTATTCCTAAATTTTTTAAAGAACGTATATTTTTTATTTTTATATAGCCTATGTCCTTCTGCTTGCCCTGAGGTTTTCAAAGATGTCTTGGGTGTTTGGATTGGTGGTGTACTTTTCGAGTTTACCTGGCTCAAAGGACACAGTTCTCTCTTTATAATAGTAGTATAGATAATTGCAGCTGATACTGCAGTTATGTGCCACTATGTTTTTATTTTCTTGATGGAAAAACATGGAGCTCAAAACTGTCATATCCTGGAACTTTTCTCGTTTTTATGCAGTTACTTTTATTTTCCGCCAAAGGCTCCCATTTGCCATCATTATATTATTTTTGTTCTATTTCAATCTTAATGTTTCATTTAGATCTAAAGGTTAGTATTTTTAAAACTCATACAAGAGACCGCTGTGTAAAATATTTCCTTTTGAACTGGCTTTCATCCTGGCCATCGCCTTGGTTTACTGTTGGCTTCCATGCCTCAGTACAGTCGCCATGCACTAGCCCCTGTCTTTATTGAACGACGGAGTCAGTTACCAACGACTCCGCTCTGACCGATCCACATCCCTGGCACTAGAAATAATGGAAATTACCAAAGAAGGGCTCAAATTGTTTTTTTTATCCGAGCATGAATTCGACTACCTCAACCAAAAGAACCCCAGAACTCCCACTATATATACTATGCCAAAAATTCATTAAAACATGTCCAACCCCCCTGGTAGACCTATTGTCTCGGGATGTGGATCCATGCTAGAGCCGCTTGGTAAATATGTTGACTATTTTCTTAAACCCATCGCTGAAACCACCAATACTTATCTAAGGGACACTATGCACACCATAGGCTTTGTAGAGAATCTTCCCTTTGATGCTGACAAACAGATTTTGGTAACTTGTGATGTGGTCTCATTGTATACATCCATTCCACAGCTAGAAGCATTGGCTGCAATGACCCGAGCTTTAAATCAGCGCACTGCCCCCATGGCAGTTCCTACAGAGTTTATTATTGCCCTGTTAAGAATTGCCATGACCAGAAACTTCTTTATTTTCAAGGATCAATTATTTCTCCAGACTAAGGGGGTCGCTATGGGGGCTCCATTTGCCCCAGATGTGGCCATTATCTATATGGCGACGTTTGAACAAAATGTTGTCCTTAACCATCTCAATCCATTCAGAGACCATTTGGGTCTCTGGATGAGATATATCGACGATATTCTCTGCCTATGGAATGGTCCCTCCGATCTATTAACATCTTTTCATACCTGGTTGAAAGAACAATCTCCTCATCTTCAATTCACCTTACACTCTGACCAACCTAAAATAGGCTTTTTGGATATAACCATCTTTGATGACGGCGGCTTACTCAAAACAACTTTATATCGTAAATCCACCGAACGCAACTCATTGTTGCAATATACCAGCCATCATCCCCGGGCTCTCCGCGATAACCTACCCTTCGGCCAATTTCTTCGGATCCGAAGAAATTACTCTCTTAAAGATCACTACATGGCTCAATCGGAAGACCTATCAATCCGACTCGCAGAACGGGGTTATGCTAAAAGACTGGTCCGCCAGGCAAGGAAACGCGCGTGGTTTAATCCTAGGGAGGATCTACTTGTCCCCAGTGCTAAACCAGACACTCCCCATGATCGCATTGTATGCGTGACTACCTTTTCTACAAAGAGTAATATCATCAAACGAACCATCAATCAGCATTGGGCACTGGTGGCCGATGATATACATCAGACAGAACTCCCACTCTATGCATTCAAAAAGGGTAAAAGTGTACGTGATTCGGTGGTTCGCTCCTTCCTACAGAGTCCCCAAGACCCTACTTTGTCCTCCATGTGGAACCTTCCACCAATTGTGGGTCATTATCGTTATGGACACTACAAGGCCTGTGACAGCACCATTCAGACGAAAGAATTTGACTATCGCAACGTAAAAACATCTATGTTATCCCACACAAATTGTAACTCCTCCAACATCATATATGCTATTTTATGCCCATGTGACCTGATATATATCGGACAAACTCAACAAAAAGCCAAAGTCCGTGTTTTACAACATATGAGCAGGATCCGTTGTGAAGTTCAGGGAGCACCTTTGGTGCAACATTTCAAGTCTGCAGCTCATTCCCCTGAAAGCCTCAAGTGGCTCATCCTAGAACAGGTGACGCTTGGCCCGAGAGGCGGAAACATTTCAGAGATCCTAAATGTAAGAGAGCTGAAATGGATGTTCCATTTCAATTTGATCCACAATGGCCTTAACGAACATGACAGTTCTTTTTCTCAGCTAGCCTTGCTTAGATGAATGAGGTGTCCCCTCTGTAACGTACTATAATAAAAGACCCTTCCTTACTTGATTCATGGCAGTATATAGGGATACTGACTTTCACTGTCAACTACTTGTTCAGGTTGGATGGGCCTTTACCATCTTGTGACAGGTACGCCCACACTAAACTATGCAAGATGGACTGGTTTTGCAGGATTGATCACTCCTTTGTGAAGATCTGTATGCGACACTAAATTGGCCTTTACCGCCATGGTACAGGTTTGCCGAAATTTCCTCTCTCTGTAATGTACTATAATCTAGGTTTCCTCCCTACCTGATTCATGGCAGTATATAGGGATATTGACTTTAATTGTCAACCACTTGTTCTGGCTGGATGGGCTTTTACCATCTTGTGACAGGTACGCCCACAATAACTATGTAAAATCACCTTGGTTTCCAGGATGGATCATTCCTTTTTAAAGATTTATGTGTGACACAACATTGGCTTTTACCGTCATGTGACAGGTACGCCATAATTTGGTTTCCTTTTTACTTACTTAATGTGCTTATTCATGTATAATTCGCAGCAACTCTGAGTGTTAATTGTAAAATTTCTATATTGATTATGTTTAATTATAAGCGGTTGCTTAATTATGTTTTTTGTGACAATGTACATTTCAATTCAGGCTAAACCTTTGGCATTAAATTGTCCTCCACACAGCTATCAAATCCACATTATGGTGATGCATGACTCCAGCTCGATACCATAGTGTTAATTAGCCATTCTAGCATGTCCGCTTGATTTAGCAGCTGATCTGCTCTCACGCTTGCCCTGTCGTCTATTTTAATGATGATCACATCACGTGATCGGAACCATAGTTCACTGTCTAAGACTCGATCATGCTACGTGCCGGCTGCCGATACCATGATTCATTCCTATCGTTGCAGGTACCCGGGCATTTATTATTTTCATTACGTTTCAACTAAGCCGGCAGTTAGTATTGCTGATTGCTAACAGCGACCCTCGTTTGTGTTATAAACAGATGCCGCCTGTGTATCCCCATGGCCTGAATTAGCTCGCCGATTCCTCCTCTACATAGGTGACTGGTACGTTTTAGGAGTTTGCTTTTTGAGTTTGTTTAGAATGTCACCATCTATATATAAACACTGCACGAGTAGCAACGCATTACTCCTGTGTTTCTCTCCTTTTAGATTATCATCTGCTGAGCCACTCTGGGTGCAGTAAGTTTATTTAGACTATTGTCGAGAGGACACATGTCATGTTTTATAAGGTATGATTATCATTGTCTACTAATTTGTATATCCCCTTCATGGAATACACGATAAGTAGTGATAGCGTACTCTTGTGCTTCTCTACAGACCTGCTGATTTTTACGTCAAGAAGCATATTTATTGAGACAATTTCTATAGTGGATACGAATTTGTCTAACCAGGTACGCTAGATTTGGAGAGAGTATACTGTTAGTCTATCACCTCGAACAGGTGACTGATACATCTGATTCAAGTGTCGTTTTTTGGAAATTTCCTTTTTTTACCTAACACAGCACAAGTAGTAGTAGCTTACTTTTTTGGTCCTCTCTTTACAGCTTCCCAATTGCTGATTCATTTTTCACGTAGTATGTTCACCGGGATCACTGTCTATATGAGAATACGTTGTGTCTAAACCCGGACAATACGTTGTGTCTAACCAGGTACGCTTGATTTTGCTAGGGTAGTACCATTGCCTATCAATCTGTATGACCCAGTGGTGTAATAGAGCACTAATAGTGACAGTCCACTCTTGTGCCCCTTTTCCCAGAGACTTGCCGTTTCATCCATGATATATCTGGATCGGGACCATTGTCTGCCCTAGACATTGATTCATTCAACCAGGTATGCCGTACTTTGAGAAGGTTTCACCTTCAGTTTACTAACTTGGCATGGCCTTGTCGCACTCCACTATATCGGGTTTAATTAAAGTTGACCATCCTCCTTGATATCAACGACCCCAATGATTGGTCACCCATACTGGCTTTGCAATTGAGTTCCCTCAATGTGTACCATCATATTTATGTTAATATTTTGTCCCCACTCAGAACGACGCTCTTTCCAGCACTCTTCAGTGGCTTTGAGACCAGACTCTTGCCTTTCAACCTAGGCCTTACATGTTTCTGCTTTGTGGGAGTAAACCACTCTCTCTCCACCTACAATAACAAGCATCAACGGTATGTCTTGTTGTTTTATCTTTTGATGTGCTTATTTGTTTAATTTTGTAAGTGTGGATTAGTTCCTAATGTAAATCCTTTTGTATGAAATAGGTTGTGCCCCCCTTCTTCTCGTCCTGATGAAGACCCCAATGCAAGGGATCAACTTCTTCCTGCCTTCACAATAGGGGTCGAAACGTCAACTGTTTTGTGTATTTCTCAGCTTCATTCCGTGAACAACGATATTTAGCACTTGTATGAAGCATGTTATGTTGCAAATAATAATTTGGAACCTATGGTCATTAATAATTTGAATTAGCTTAATAATCTTTGATTGTTTGTAGCCTTTGGCTCTGTTTTTTATGTCACTTACCCTTCCTACACTCACTGCACCAATCCCCCTCCCCCGTTACCAGGGCACTTTATAGGAATTATAAGTGTTACTTTAATTTCCTGAATAATGTGGCCGAGCTACATTGTAAATAAAAACAATGTTAGCAGACTGTTGTCAATTGATTTTTGTTGATTGTGTATAATTCTGTGTTTGCTTACTGGGACCCCTCTTTCTCAGCAACCAGTCTTTATTTAGGCTGATACATCAGTCGGGCTGACCACCGATGGGAAATATTTTTTAGTTGACCCGGATCAAGATTTGCACCTTAATTTACTGTGGCTTTCCCTCTTCTGTTTACGCCTTACCCCAGGTCAGCCTTTTTTTAAATCATCCTCTCTTATAACTGCCCCTTGTTTATTTCACCTCTCCTCATAGGGCGTTGGTAGTAGGCAGAAGACGTCAAAAGCATCAGCCTGTTACACTGTGCCTGTCTAGGACTGTGAGTGTCCGGTCGGACTCAGACCAGATCTCCTCTTCAATGACCATTTCACATCTATCCTTCTCTAAGCACTTTCCTTTCTCCAGGTCATCTAAGCTACAAATCATGAGGCATATTACCAACGAGTAGCGATATTTATCGCTAACTAGGCTTTGCAACGTTTTTTTTTTGCTAAGCATCGCCGGAAATTATCGCTGAGATAACTTGCTATTAGCAACGTTTATCTCAGAAGTGATAAAAATCCTCACGCTAACTGCCAAATGAGAGATTATCGCTGGAAAACCAACGATAATGTCTCGAAGTTTGGCGTTAGCTTGATGATAGGGGCTCACAAACTTAGCCATGATATTCACCTTCCATAGGATATCATGGCTAAGTCAGGAAAATACCAGGTGTAAAAAAAGCAGCACTAACCGCGGTTAGCGCTGCTTTTTTTTATCACTAACAGGGTTAGCGATGTCCTTGATAATAGGAGAAATGTCGCTTAACAACATTTCTCCGAATATTTTTCTCTGGAACGCCCCTTTGCATCTCATTAGAGATGCAAAGGGAACCGTAGAGAAAAAGGGTGCTAACATGTGAATTTGCGTGTTAGCACCCTGTTGTTGATAGGGAGATCATTTTATCTCCGCTTTCTTGGCTTTTAAAGCCAAAAAAGCAGAGATAAATCCCTTGATAATATGCCCCCATGTTCCTTCCACTGCACTACCCTACTACCAACTCTACTACTTCCTGGCAGTGTCAAACGCCCTCTATGTGCTGCCACTGGGTTGCTTGTGAATTGACCCCATAGAGCACCTCCTCAAGCTGCCTACATCCTGCTCATGCCAATGGGTTGCACCTATTTCTCGCCTTGTAGGACTCTACAGAAGGCTTACCATAGACCATCGTCATGGGTACCGTCATTGAGAGCATGCCTTGGGTTGGCCTCCGCCACTCCTTGATGGGTTCCACTGAACATGCGCCTTGGAACCTTTACAAAGCTTCACGTATCCTGAATTGAATACTCATTTCATTTGCCAGGACTGTCTGTGCCCAATGAATGTTTGCGATTGCCATTTGTTGCTTCTGGATGGGAAGTGTTAAAAAAAATGTGTTAAAGTGTTTTATATAGGGCGAACTAGACACGAATTTATCCGGTATCAGAACGCTTTACATGAGCACCAGTTTCGTTACAGAAGGACACATGCATTTTTTTTCTGTTTAAGTGATTTGTGCAGAATCACTGATGTTAAACGTCCGTGCCAGATTTGAACCCGGTTCCCCAGCTTAGAGGTCGACCGCTCTGGCCGTAAGGATACATCCTCTCTCAGAGTTCCCCTCTGTCGCCTTAGGGTTGACTCCGAAGTGCATTTACCACGATGACCGTGATAAAGTACAAGCGTGTCGGTTTCTCTTTTGCATCTCGCACCAAATTTAACCTTTGCTTAAAGGATGGTAGGCAAGTATACTTGTGCAGACATCTCTGACACTACAACCTTCCACTTCACACATGAGCACAGCTGCCCAATCACGCCTACAGGAGTAGTGAATCCCACTACTTTCTGTTCTTATGTGACAATGTATTTGTTATTGTATATGCACTTTTATGGTTTGCAAAAGAACCGAAATAAAGTATTTAATGAATGAATGAATTAATCCCACTACTCACCCCTCACAACCCCAAACCACTTCGCAGAATACGCTGAGCCCACAACTATACAATATTGTAAATTGCATGTGTTCTCTCTCATTCATCTTTGCTCCACTACATGCTTAGGTACTGCGACCTAAGTCAGGATAAGAGCACCAGTCTGGTCTACCACACACAACACCAAAACACGAACTTTGGCTCCTCATCAGGAGAATGAAGAGGTTTACACATGCAACACAATGTCTTCAAATATTACCAGATGACCCCCTTATACTATATCATAGCACATAATATATGTGTCTGTGTCGGGAGGCATGTATAACCCACTCTGTGGGGACCGGCTCGTCCTCATAGCGTGGGTTGACCTTGACAGAAGCAGACAAACACTATCTTTGTGAGGACCGGCGTGTATGAGGACTGGACCCAGGAGTGTGTATAGGTACTTTCAAGCGAGTACCTCAAAAAACTAAAAGTGCCGTTAGAGTTGCTTCAGTGCGCTTTATAACTTACTGTACTATCAGAGCAGGTGTGGAGTTAGAATAGTAATTACACACGTCATTACGGTCAATGGCCGATCCTCATAAGTATAGGGATGTTATGTTGCGTGTGTGTGAGCTACATATTTTTGGAGCCACTAACACACTATTTAAAGCTGGTAAATATACAAAATGCACAATATCTAATTATATTACTGTGTGCATCACTACCCTGGTCCACAGGGGGAATAGCAAAGGTGCCACAATGTGTATGTGTCCAGGAAAACGTCATGTTTAGGGGCTGGTGGGGCATGTTGGACTGAACCAATTCTTAATGGCCTTTCTTTTTCTTAATGCCTTCTTGAAACACCCAAGAGCAAAACAATGGCGACGAACAGGACCTGTTTGTTCAGAAATATATAATTAGCTGCTGCCACAAGTAAGGCTGTAGTGTCCCTTTCATGAAATATTGGCACTCTGTAATACCCATTTTTTGCTAAAATAACCAATCATAATTTAATTTAAAAGACCCATACTGCAGTTAAGTTAAGCCGTTTGGCAGTTTTTTCTCCAGAAATCCACTCCTCATTAATGCCAGTTACTTTTGTTATCAGGACCTTATCTGCGGAGAATGCAATAAAAACAAGCTGTATATAGTACATAATAGCCCCATACACATAGAAGCTCTCTGTCTCTTCAAAAGCAGCATGGCCACAAACTACAAGCACAGAGATTAAATATTCGCCCAACAGGAAATGCTTCCCGTTAAAAAAAATGCTCCTTTTAGACGGATATTTGCTGCTGGAAATACATTGCAGTGCTACAAAACAGAAACACTGCAGCAGAAAGCACTCTAAAAGGGCAGGATCCCAGTTCACCCACATTTTGCACTGTGCTACTAAAATATACATTTTGATAGGAGATTGTAAATTCCACATCGAAAATCAAAGATTCAAGGTATGTGGAATTGTGAGTTCATGAATGTAATTGACACCACCGCCACCGTTTGTAAGGAAACCTTCCTTCGGAGTTGGGGTTAGCCTGCAAATGCAGTGAACACATACAAATATGTAGGTTTCTCTTTGTAGCATGCACATTTACTTATTTGAGCGGCAGTACCAAGGGGCTTATTATGATGGCGGACGGACATCAGTCCACCCACCATCGTAACGGGGATGGGACCGACCGCCAGACGTGCGGCGGTCCCACCGGCCCAATTAGGATGCGCCCGCCATACTCGCGGGTGCATCCTGCCCTCTTACCATTGCAGACGGCTCTGCTGGCTGCAGCACCGTCCGCAGTGATAAAAGGGCATTCACAGCATTTCCCTGCACCACGTGGCAGGTGCCACTCCATGCCTACCACCTGGTGCAGGAAACTGCAGGGGGGTACCATGGGCAATCATTTTAACTCCCCCAAAAATAATTACAAATCGGCTTCAAAGATAGGAGTAAAACTACAGGACAGGACTTGCAACGTTTCCAACCTATATTAGAGGTTGTTGAATGGCAAGTGAATGTTGATGAGTGTGGCTTGGAATGTGTGCTAACTGTATTTGTTGTGAGTGACAATGAGTGAAATGCTATGAGGCTGTTTGGGTTGAATGTGTGCAAGTGACAGGATTATCACTCAATCGTCAACTAATTCGAGAAAGGTAAATAGGCACTAGGATAAAAATCCGCCATATAGTTGGGGTCGACACCAGGGGCCCCATTAGGATGGCGGGTGGGCTCTGCCGGCCCGCCATCCTATCGGAAATCGGGACCGCCCGCCCTAAGGGCAGGGGTCCCGCACGCACCATTAGGATGTGCCCGCCACAGTGGCGGGCACATCCTGTATTTTTAGTATTGTGGCGGGCGGAGCTCGGTGCTCCGCCCGCCACAATACTAAAAATGCTTTACAGCATTTACATAATCAAAGCGGCAGGCACCGCGCGGTGCCTACCGCTTTGATTATGTAAATGCAGGGGGGTACCACAGGTACCCCCCGTGTGCCACCCCCCTTTGGCCTTCACTCTGGGGGCCCACAGGGGGCCCCCAGAGTTAACACCGCATGCCTTTCCGTGGCGGCATTGCCGCCACAGAAAGGCATTGTAAAATGCCCATTGTAATATTGCGGGCGGTGTCTGACAGACACCGCCTGCATGTTACTCGTTTTCCGCCCCGGCCTTCACTCTGGGGGCCCACAGGGGGCCCCCAGAGTTAACACCGCATGCCTTTCCGTGGCGGCATTGCCGCCACAGAAAGGCATTGTAAAATGCCCATTGTAATATTGCGGGCGGTGTCTGACAGACACCGCCTGCATGTTACTCGTTTTCCGCCCCGGCCGCAAGGCGACCGGGGGGGAAAAGTGGCGGGCGGTGTTTTGCTCCGCCGTGGTCCCCCCCGCCATTCTAATATGGCGGGGGGTATACAGGGAAGGATGGCGGGCGGATTGCCCCCGCCAGGCTGGCGGTGGCTACCGCCACCCTGGCAGGGGCAATCTGCCCGCCATCCTAATGGAGCCCCAGGAGTGCAGGTAAGAGCGCTTTGGTGTTGGGGCTGGGTGGGGCACTCGACAGACGATGACGAGGGAACATTTATTATTTATTTAATTTTCTCTTGTTGTCTGTCGAGACCCCCCCGCCTTATCGCTCTTACCTGCACTGGCGGCTCCTGCTCGACATGTGGCTTCCTCATGAAGGGATTATGGACTAAGGAGATAGCATACCCCGTTATATCACATGACATTAACATTGCATCGACAAGGAGCGCAACTAGAGCAAAATTTAGGGTGGAGGGGCTAATGAATTAAATGAAATGAAATGAATGAATGAAATGAAATGAAAATGTTTTTTATAAAGCACACGTAGCTGCCCTGGAGCTAATACTACCAGCAATGTCAACCAAATTTCGGGGGCGGCTCATACTTCCAGCAATGCAATGTGTCCTTGTATAATGTAACTGGTGCTCATGTAAAGTACCTCAGTGCCTTCGGGTTGAGTTTGAGCTGTATAAAACTGCAAAAGAACAAAGCCTAAGGTTACTTTTCAGGAAATGCATCACACTGTGGCCGCAAAAGTAATTTGCAACTTTAAGGAATAGTCAGAGTGGAGATGCAGGGGCTCTGGGAACGGGTGAAAAAACAACAAAGCCTTTTTAATCAAATAAATGGTCTTAAAGACCTGTGAAATAGTCGGATAATGCTGCGATAAGACATCAGACCAGCCAGCCCACAGCAGCTCAAGAACTGTCTATATGTGTGTCCAGGTAGCTGTCTCAGCCTGGGCTGACACACAAGATGGGGGGGGGGCTGAATCCCTTTGAGCCCTATGAGCATTGCACGCTCGCCATCCACTAGGGCTTAACCACTGCTTTTCATTTTAAGTATAGTTTAGGGTTCTCCAAAGTCGGTCCTGGAGAGCCAGATCCATGCCAGATTTTGTAGCATATCACCTTTTAGATAAATGTAGTTTATCTGCCCCCCCCCTCCCCGCTTGAGCCTCTGCAGTGAAGGGTTTGTTTACAAGCTGTTTGGAAATTGGTGCTGGAAACCAGGGTTCGAGCCTCAGGGTCGCGCCCACAGCCTGCGATTCTGGGCAAATCACTTAATCTCCCCTTGCCTGAATGTGTAATTTAAATACGGTGCTCGTGTAAAGCGCTTCAATACCTTCGGGTCGAGTTTGCGCTATATAAATATGCCCCCCCCCTTCCCCCCCAAGAAAAAAACCAAGACAAAGTATGACATAACAGAACGTACAGAACATTAATCCAATAGTAAACACTACAAATGCCTCTAACCTTACACAACATGAGGTAACCTATGTAAGTATCAGACTCAGCGCTCTACTCAAGAAACCCACAGCGGACCCCACCGAACTCAAGAATTACCGCCCCATCTCGCTCCTCCCGTTTCCAGCCAAAGTCATCGAGAAGACCGTCAACAAGCAGCTGGCCGCCTTCCTGGAGACGAATGGATCCCTCGACCCCTCACAGTCTGGCTTCCGAGCCAACCACAGCATCGAGACCGCCCTCATCGCCGCCACCGATGACATCCGAGCCCTTATGGACAACGGAGAAACAGCGGCCCTCATCCTCCTTGACCTCTCCGCGGCATTCGACACTGTCTGCCACCGCACCCTAGTACAGCGCCTCAGCAACGTCGGAATCCAGGAGAAGGCTCTGGAGTGGATCATCTCCTTCCTCGACGGAAGAACACAGAGAGTCCGCCTACCACCGTACAAGTCAGAGGCCACCGAAGTCATCTGCGGCGTCCCTCAAGGATCCTCGCTGAGCCCCACCCTCTTCAACGTCTACATGAGCCCCCTCGCAGCCATCGCACGCCAACACAACCTCAACATACTCTCCTACGCCGACGACACCCAGCTGATCCTCTCCCTGACCAACGACCCCGCCGCTGCCAGAGCCAATCTGCACGAAGGGATGAAAGAGGTAGCCGAGTGGATGACGACCAGCCGCCTGAAACTGAACTCAGACAAGACGGAGGTCCTCATCCTAGGCTCTTCGCCCTCCGCCTGGGACGACTCCTGGTGGCCTCCCGCCCTGGGCACCGCTCCCAAGCCGACAGACCACGCACGCAACCTGGGCTTCATCCTGGACTCCTCCCTCTCCATGACCAGGCAAGTCAACACCGTCTCCTTGGCGTGCTTCAACATCCTACGCATGCTACGGAAGATCTTCTGGTTGATCCCCACCGAGACCAGGAAGACCGTCACCCAGGCCCTCATCACCAGTCGACTGGACTACGGCAACGCCCTCTACGCCGGTACCACCGCCAAGCTCCAGAAGAGACTCCAGCGGATCCAGAACGCTTCAGCCAGACTCATCCTCGACATCCCACGAACCAGCCACATCTCCGGACATCTCAGAGACCTGCATTGCCTCCCCGTCAACAAAAGAATCACCTTCCGCCTCCTCACCCACGCACACAAAGCCCTACACGACCAAGGCCCGAGCTACCTCAACAACCGAATCAACTTCTTCGCTCCCAAACGCCACCTCCGTTCAGCCAACCATGCCCTCGCCGCCGTCCCCCGCATCCGAAGAGCGACAACAGGAGGAAGGTCCTTCTCCTACCTGGCCGCCAAGACCTGGAACTCCCTCCCGACCGACCTGCGCCTGACCCAAGACCACCTCTCCTTCAGGAAGAAGCTGAAGACCTGGCTGTTCGAGCAGTAACGGCACCCGCCCCTCCCCCCAGCGCCTTGAGACCCTACGGGTAAGTAGTGCGCTCTATAAATGTCCTTGATTGATCAGATGATGTGCTATACATATACCACTAAATAAATATAATCTAATATAAAACAGCATACTACCAAACAAATATAATATGTAGTCCATCTGTCATAATGGCCAGTACCTCTAAATCTCTTTTACAAGGGATGAAGTTGTGTTGAGTGTAGCTGATGAAATGCTGGTGAGAGGTGGGAGGTAAGGAGCGGACTTTAGGACCCCGGGGCATCAGATACGTCACACCCGCCCTGTCATCTAAACCCTCAGCCTTTTCCCGGACCCCAGCATGGGCTCTGTTATGTGTTTTGCTTTCCCAACCTCTCTGACATTTCCTGCGAACCCTCCTCGGGGTTCAGGAAAGAGAAGCAGCGCTCGGTGAGCTGCGAGCACCGTGTGCTCTTCCGCAAAGCGCCGCCAGCTGCTGCGTTACGAGGCAGGCTGGAATTCACGCCCGAGTTATGACTAAACACTGAAACCGGGAGAATTCTGGCCTCTTGACAGCCGTAGACGTGTTCATTTGAAGTACTGTACAGAAACGCAGCCGAGCGGTAGCAAACATTAGACTCTCCAGATTCCAGCTATGGCATGTTAGGACTTTTAATTATCCCCAGTTATGTGCACATTATACCTACCTACCTGGACCACGTTATTCTTAAACATCTATGCCATGCCCAGTAACATAACAGAACGTGTATTTTGTAAAGAGCACGTTCACCCAAGGGTGTCTTGTCGCTGAATGCCAAGTGTTTATTGTTACCCAACTCAATGGTACTCATTTTATCGACCTCAAAAGCATGAAAGGCTGAACCTGTGACTATAAGGCTGAACACAGGTCCCTACAGTGGATGCATAAGTCCATTAAGCCACCAGATCCAGCACTTGGATCATAATTAATTAACAAGGTAGCTTACAGCCAGATTCATCAAGCGAATTGCGCTCGCAAAAGGGCCAGATTCTGAGAATCTGGCCCTTTGCGAGTGCAATTTTTGCATTTGGGATTCATCATCCCAAATGCAAAAATCGCTATCCCAAATGCAGAAATCGCTAATAAAGAATTCGCAAATTTGCGAGGATTATGCTATTCATGAAACATTAAAAAATTGCGAATTCGCAATTTAGGAGCGCTATTTACCACAAAGTCAAACCTCGTGGTAAATAGCGAAAACTTAGAAAAATGCATTTAAATGCATTTTTCTAAGTTGCATGTTACACACGCACATGTCCTTTGGACATGTGTGTGCACAACATCAGTGTAAATTCACATTTCAGAGGTGCTGCAGGGTGTCCTTTGGACACCCCTGGCACCCTTGAAATCGCATCCTTATTTGCGATAAGCAAATTGTTAATCGCAAATAAGGATTGACTCCCCATTCATTCCTATTGGCCTTTAGGTCCATAGGAATGAATGGGGAGTTATTCCTTATTTGCGATTAGCAATTTGCTAATCGCAAATAAGGAGGCTGTAGGAATCGCAATTTATTTTGCGATTTCTACATGAATACCGATTTGCAAGTCCTTAATAGCGATTCCTTAATAATCGCTATTAAGGACTCGCAAATCGGGACTTTGATGAATCTAGCTGTTTGTGGTCTGTGCCACAGCTCTGCATTCACACAGATGCTAATATTATCAATCCTAGCTGTGTTCGCTTTAGCAAGTTACATCGCATTTTAAACCAATAACTCAGTGGGCAGACAAGGGCCCCATCTTACTTCTTCACAAACATTTAAAACAGAGGTCTATTCAGCATAAATATATATATATATATATATATATATATATATATATATATATATATATATATATATATATATATATATATATATATATATATATATAAATATTCACTAAAAAAAGCAAAGTTTAAAGTAACATTATAGTTAGGTGAATATGCCAGTGACAACATTAATGTTTCAAACTTAAAAAAACACAGAAACTCACCAGTTATAGTTAGAGCCTAGAGGTGTCTACCCGCTCCTGTGCACCCAGGCTGCTGCACCCCCTCCACTCCCACTGCTCGGAGGTGTCTGCCCGCTCTTGTGCACCCAGGTTGCTGCACACTATCCACTCCCACCGCCCAGAGGTGACTTCCCGCTGCTGCAGAAACAAGCCTCTCTGCTCACCTTCCCCCACCGGCGTGTGTCTAAGAGGGTCCACCACGTGCCGGAGCAACCTTCTCAGCAGTTGTGTACACGCGGTCAAGCCGAGCTCACAATTCAAAGTGGGTGTTGATTGCCAGAATGGCCACGCATCATCGCAGGCTTTACACACGCTCAGCTCTGGTGGCACTAACTCATTGGAACTGAAGTCATCACCTCGGAGGTCCATGTCGGGGGGGAGGGGGTGTCGTAAATCTGTGAATCACAGCCTGCTAGACTAAAAGCAAGATAAGATTGTACGTCATGCATCCATCAAAGGAGAGAGAGAGTGAGAGAGAGGAAGAGAGAAAGAAAGAGTGAGAGGAAGACGGAGAGAAAGAGTGAGAGAGAGAGGAAGAGAGAGAAACAGTGAGAGAGAAGAAGAGAGAGGAAGAGAGAAACAGTGTGAGAAAGAGGAAGAGAGAAACAGAGGACGAGTGAGAGAGAGAAAGAGAGAGAGAAAGAGTGCAAGAGAGAGGAAGAGAGAGAAAGAGAGAAACAGTGTGAGAAAGAGGAAGAGATAGAGTGGTGAGAGAGAGAAGAAGAGAGAGAGAAAGAGTGTGAGGGAGAGAAAGGAAGAGATGGAGTGGGACAGTGAGTGCCCACACTGTGGACAAAACCCTCACAGCTCACCTTTCCACCACGGTGTGTCTCCAACCACGTTCTACGACATAGTGGAACCCTCAAGCTTACTTATCTGAAACATAGTATGAATCAGTAATAGCAGAGTACATACAAGTGCGCACGCCTAAATCGCTGTCCCGCCTTTGTGCATCCAGGCTGCAGCACCCCATCCACTCCCACTGCCCGGAGGTGACTGCCCACCACTGTGCACCCAGGCTGCTGCACCCCATCCACTCCCACTGCCCGGAGGTGTCTGCCCACCACTGCGCACCCAGGCTGCTGCACCCCATCCACTCCCACTGCCCAGAGGTGTCTGCCTACTGCTGCGCATCCAGGCTACTGCACCCCATCCACTACCACTGCCCAGAGGTGTCTGCCTGCTGCTGCACACCCAGGCTGCTGCACCCCATCCACTCCCACTGCCCGGAGGTGACTGCCCGCCGATGAGCAAACAAGCCTCTCTTCTCACCTTTCGCAACCTGCGTGTAGAAAAGAGGGCCTACCACGTGCCGCTGAAAGCCCCAAGCCCGGGGCCCACGGACAGGGCACCCTGCCTATCATGCAGCCCCGCTCTGCAGGCCACCAGGTCTTACATTTGATGCTGGTCTTGATTTCACCATTGCAGAGAACATATCAGTGTACCCGGCTTTTCATCGCAGGCTGCACACCCACTCAGCCCTTGCAGTGCCACTAACTCTGTGACCAGCGAGGCAACGCCACGCGGCGGTAGGCCTGCGCTGTCTGATGGCTTAGGCCTACACTGCGGTCCAGCAGGTCACACAAAACCTGAGCTGTTCAGACCGCCGGGACGGGCCATCACCGCAGGCTGCACACCTGTTATGGTAACCGTACCTCAGTGGACCAAAATTAACCGTCCCTTGCCAGTGCCAGCCGCAGTGCATCCAGTGGGAGCAACTCTGAAATGGCGTAGAGCACATGCACCCGGTCTTTATTATTGGCAGGGTCACATGTCCTATGACGCCTGTGCTGGAGGGGTGTGGTGTGGGTGTATACCAGCCGTGAGGGAGTGGCTGTGGCGTACTGACAACAAGGCTGTGACCAGCAGATCAGTGCAATGAAAACCTGGGCAATGTAGCGTTGTTGTCCTTCCCTGTAAGCGTAAGTGGAGTGGGCGGGCCTGGCGTATGGCAGTCCTGCGTGAGGCTGTGAAGAATTACTCCGGAGCTATGGGCGTGACTCTGTCCAGGGCTGTATGAGGAATCAACTGATGTGGGTGTCCCTGTTGTGGTTCTGCTGTCACCCGGGTCACAAGCGCCAATGTGTCAGTCTGTGAGGCAAATCCCACAACATGATCAACATGGAAGGTAAGGGGTATCACTGACCCTACATTCATCCATAGTTCCACACATGAAAGATGGTGGACATGACACATCTGTGTGGATATGAATATTTATTGCACATTCAGTGGAGTGTTGCAGCTGTAGCAATACAGGGCCATGCAAAGTTCAAGTTTCAGTTTTTTGGCACATGGAGGCAGCCAATTAGAGCCAAGCTCGTGTTCAGGGTTAGGCTGTGCCAACATATGTACTTATACAATCACTCCGCTAATCCCCAAGCACTTATAAATTCACTATACACTCTCCTTCCAGTACTCTAATGATCCAGTCTCTACGTACGTACTTGTACAATGACTGAGACAAAGTTACATACCCAAAGTTTTCCACACTGCCATAGGTAACATGGTTGCATACGTTGTCCACGATACAATGTAATGTGGTATGGGCCAGGGGCAGCATCTTGCATACATAATGAACACACGGACACAGATAGATAGTGGATCCGGGTACAGGCACGGGCGCTCGACTCCTTTTTATTACCAGGGTCATGTCCAGTGACATCTGTGCTGGATGTGTGTGGGGTGAGTGTAAGCCAGACTTTCGGGAATGGTTTGTGCTGGCAACAAGTAGAACAGTAACCATTGGATCAGACACAGATATTCAATCATAAAGGGTCAATGATTTGTGCTGTACTAAGGTAGGGGCAGCAGATGTGAAATAATACACAAAAGATTCTATCGTAAAGGGTCCATGACTTGTGGTACACTGAGGTAGGGGCAGCAGATGTGAAATTATACACAAAACATTGTATCATAAAGGGTCCATGAGTTGTGCTGCACTGAGATAGGGGCATCAGAAGCATTTAGCGTGTGCACAGCCAGCGATGATGCGTGGTGCGGGTGAGCCGCACTGGGAGCAATGCCTGTTACCTACTGAACTGTGTCATCTGCAATCGCGACTCGATGTGAATTGTGAGCCCTGCTATCCGCAGTGTAGATCGAAGGCAGTTCCCAGCACAGACTTTGAGGAATGGTTTTAGTCACTTCCACTTGACAAAATCCGAGAACATAGAGTACAATTCTCTCTGCAATAAATAAATCATGTCTCAATTTAAATTGTGAGCTCTGCTGACCGCAGTGCAGGTGTATGGAATAAAAGATGAAACATTTATGGAATACACTATCGAAATATGTAGGTTTCAGGGACGTTATAGTTAGTTGCCCACTGGACCCTGAAATTAATGAATGAAGACTGAATTTGAATTATGAGCCCTGCTGAGCACAGTGTAGGCCGGAGGCAGCGGTCAGGAAGGGCCCACAGCCACGTGGCGTTGACTTGAGCTGCATAGAGTTAGTGGTAGGTGGGGCGTGGCTTGGGCGCCGATGGCGATGGTCGCCTGAGAGCTCGGCTCCGGGACTGAGCCCGGGATTATCCTGTAAATCGGAGGCTGCGGGGCACCCCAGACCCCGCATTCTGCTGAGCGGACCGACGAGGACCTGCCGGGGCCCCTGGTGGGGCTCGGACGAGTGTTGATCCGGAGTTAAACCGAAGTTTGCGGAGTTGCGGAGTGCGACCCAACATGGCGCCCGGACTTCTTTGTCCCCCTGGTCGGACCCACTGACTCGGAGGAGCGTCGCGAGCAGCGACTTGCTCCCGGCTTTGCCATCCCCTGCTGCCCTGTGCACTAGATATCAATTGGATCGGACTTTCTACAACGAGACTGCACTCGGTTGGGTGACTGGGCGGACGCCCACGTTATAGGGGACCCCGGGAGCGGACGCCCTGTGATCCAGGAGGTGGCCCACCTCGCGACACCGCACCTAGCTACGTTTTCCTGGCCAGTCCACTTCCATGGGAGGTGCGACACTTTGGCGCCACAAATCGTCCGGTGGAGTTGGTGACCCTCACCCCGGGTCCCTAGCAGCTGTGCGGGCCTGCCCGACTTGGCGGCGGTTGTCCCCGCCCCCTCATCGGTGCCCCCGGACGCCGTGGCGGTGGCGCGAACCGAAGCGGAGAAGTCTCCACAGGCCCTGGAGAAGGAGGTCTCCCATACTCGATTTGAGGACCAGTAACCGGGAGGGTCGTGATCGACATCTGCACCCGGAGAAGCCTGCTCCGGGACCTTCACGGAGGGTCCCCGGTGACATGGGGAAACCTAGAGGAGCCAAGGGGACTACCCCGACCGCCTCGGACTCGGAGGCCCAGGACAAAGAGGAGCATGGGGACCCAAAGAGTTCTGGTGGCGCATCGATGCAACAGCAGTTCGACCGAGTCCTAGAGGCGATAGCGACCACGAGGTCGGCCCTCCAACAGGACATTGCCCAGGTGGCGACGAGCCTAGGTCTCCTCAGAGCGGACCACGGCAAACTTTCGGACCGGGTCAAGGAAGTGGAGGACTCGGTGAAAACCTTGGAGCCGGCGCAGCGAAACTTGGCTGCAACTGTGAAGGACGCGTTATCCCGAATTGCGACCCTGGAGCAGAGGGCGGAGGATGCGGAAGGCCGCAACAAGAGGAACAACATCCGTGTAGTGGGCCTCCCGGAAAAGATCGAGGATGGCGACATGGTGGCATACTTGGAGACCTGGCTCCGTGACACGGTGGCCCCGGAGGGGCTATCCTCCTTCTACACTTTGGAGCGTGCCCACAGAGTCCCGGCGCGGCCACCGCAGCAAGGACGCACCCCGAGGCCGGTGGTGGCGCGGTTATTGCACTTTCGGGACAGAGACTTAATCCTTAATGCCGCCAGACATAATGGTCCATTCAAAGTGGCGAACAGTCAGGTGAACATCTTCCCGGATTACACCTACGAGACTCAACGCAGGCGGTTCTCCTTCCTGGCGGTCAAGCGCGAGCTCAGGAGCGAGGGCATCCAATACTCGCTCCTCTATCCTGCAAGGCTCCGCATCATTGTCGATGACAAAACTCAGTTCTTCGACACCCCGGAGGATGTCTGTGCCTGGCTCGAGCTTTACAGGACAGGGAAAGATGGCTTCGGCTCCTCGTCCCAACATGCGGATGAGCCGGAACAGAGACGGCGATCCAGGAGGATCAGGAATCGCCGAGGCCGCACGGGAGGGCCCTCGACTGCAGAGACGTCGTCGGAGCGGAGGGGAGTGCTGGAGGTATTGTCTGAGTTGTCTGGCGCACGGGAGGAAGCCATTGAGGAGGAAGAAAACCCGGGTGATGAGGAGGCACCATCGGAATCGGAGGATTCAGTGACTGATAGCGCCCATACACCGGTGATCACACCGAAATCGGTGGAGGACCTTTTGGATGGACAAGGGTAACGGGGTGTGCTGCCTTGATTTGGGTGGGGGCCCGGCAGGGGGGAGGCGGTTGCCGTCCATTGCTGCTGACACAGAGGGGGGAGGGGTGGGGTGTCTCTGTTTCTGCCCCGAGGGTGTTAGGCACTGTTTTGGGCTTGTTTTAGTCCTGGTGGCCTGAGCGTCGAGGGCCCACTGCCTCCGCCCGGCCCGCACCTGGCCCTTAAGGCCTTCCTACGGTGGCGACCGTAGGATTAGTAGGGGTTATTGGGTTGATGGAGGGCGAGGTTTGGATGGGATCTAGATGGCGCAGTGTGGGTCCTGTTCTGGGGTGGGTGGGTGAGGGTTTGGTTCGTTCTTGGGTTGTTTGGTTTTGGTTGGGGAAAATGGCCGCCATCAGTGCTGGGATGAATGATGTCCTTTATTTGTGGGAACCCGGATGGGGAGACTGTGCGAGAACAATATGGGACAATGGCTGATGTTGCTAACTTGAAATGTGTTACTTGGAACGTAAGGGGGCTTCATACTATGTCCAGGCGCCACAAAGTCCACGCTTATTTAGTGCGTAGAGGAGTGCAAATGGCGCTGTTGCAGGAAACTCATCTGAACAAGGCGGAAGGGGCGGCGCTACAGCGTAGATGGCGGGGGCAGGTCTTTTCCACGTCGTACTCCGCGTATGCCAGAGGGGCGCTAATATGGATCAGAGCAGGGGTCCCCTTCCAGGTCACGAAAACAGCGATAGATCCAGAGGGGCGTTACGTAGCCATCTCGGGCACTTTAGGAGGAAGGGACTTGAACGTTTGCTGTGTGTACGCTCCTAATATAGACCAGACTGCCTTCCTTTCCAGGTTATCGGGCTCGTTGGCCCACTTCTTCTCCGGGCCCCTTCTGCTTGGGGGAGACTTCAACTCCGTAGTGGACGTAGACACTGACCGCTCGCATCCACCGCTTCCCGATTCTCCGGTTCGTCGCACGGCTAAGGGTCGTCAGGATTGGCAGACCCGCTGGGGTTTGATGGACATCTGGAGGGCGCACCACCCCGCATCTAGGGATTATTCATACTTCTCGAGCCTTCATGAGTTGCATGTCAGACTAGATGGCTTTCTTGGGTCGCCCGAACTGGTTTCGGCAGCGGTCCGATCCGAGTACTTGGCCAGAACCATTTCAGACCATAACCCCCTCCTGCTGGACCTTCGCTGGTTCCCCGGGACGCCGGCGGTGCCCACCTGGAAGCTGCGACCCGAGATTCTTGAGGACAGTGTTTTCAGGGCGGACCTGGGGGACAAGATATCGGAATATTTTGCGTCCAACGGCGGCACCGCGAGTACACGAGCGTTAGAGTGGGACGCTTTTAAGGTAGTGGTTACTGTATTTCTAAGAAGGTGGGCATGAGGCGCATTATCCTAGCTGACTTAGATGCAGAGGACCGGAAACTCCGCGAGCTGGAAATTCGCCGCCCCGGACACCCGGAATTGCAGATACAAACGGCGGAGGCGAGGGAAAAGGTGGCGGCAGAGGTCGAACGGCTTCGCTGTTTTGACTATAAGGCCTATACGGTCCGATCCATCGCAGAGGGGGACAGGTCGAGCGCGCTGCTGGCGTGGTTGGCCAACCCTACACGCCAGTCCCAATTGACGACAAGTATGCGTGAGACAGACGGCACCGAGGTACACACTCAACCGGAGATTCTCAGCTGCTTCCGGCATTATTATGAACGTTTGTACCGCAGTCGCTCCGCACGAGACCCTGACCGGCTTGATAATTATCTACGTCCACTAGAGCTCCGCACAGTGGAGCAGGAAGTGGCGAAGGCCCTGGGGTCCGACATTGAATTGGGGGAGATCCGCGGGGCCATTAAACGGATGGCGAGAAATAAGACCCCGGGCCTGGATGGCCTACCCGTGGAGTTTTATGCAGCTTACGCGGACCTCCTAGCCCCTCGATTATTGGTGGTTTACAGGGAGGCGAAGAGGCTGGGGAGACTCCCGGGCTCGATGTGTGAGGCGTTGGTGGTTCCTCTCCTCAAACCGGGTCGAGACTCGTCCGACCCGGGGTCTTACCGTCCCCTATCGATGTTGACGGTGGACTATAAAATACTGAGCAGCATCTTGGCCTCGAGGCTGCTGGGACACATGAGTTCCCTGGTGCATGAAGACCAAGCTGGTTTCATCCCACGGCGAAACACGACAATGAACATTCGCAGGTTGTTCCGTTTGCTAGGGGAACCATTTGTGGATGCCCCGTCCCCGGTTGTCTTGTCGGTGGACCTAGAGAAGGCTTTTGATAGCCTGGAGTGGGACTACCTCTGCACGGTGCTGCGGAGATTCGGCCTCGGTGAGGGTTTTGTCAGGTGGACCGCGGTTCTCTATGCCTCTGCATCGGCCAGGGTCCGGGCGGGACCTCTGATTTCCTCACAGTATCCGGTAGAACAAGGCACGCGGCAAGGGTGTTCATTGTCCCCACTTCTCTTTGCGCTGGCGGTGGAGCCACTCGCGCTGCACCTTCGATCGGGAGCCCACTATACGGGCCTGTGGACGCCTGCGGGCCCGCATTATGTTTCGCTATATGCGGACGACCTGTTGCTCTTCCTAGAGGACCCGCTCGACGCTTTACGTGGAGCGGAGGTGGCGCTCACAGAGTTCGGGGAGGTTTCGGGCCTCCGGGTGAATTGGTCCAAGACCTGTCTTTTTCCGGTACGCAAGGGTGCTCCCGCCCCCACCTTAAGTAGGGAGATTAGATGGGAACCTGACTGCTTTAAGTACCTGGGGGTATTCGTCTATCACGACCCACCCGACCTCCTGGACGGGAACATTGCCCGCAGCATTCGAGCACTTCGAGGCTGCATGGACTTTTGGGCCACGCTGCCGCTTTCGGTGGCGGGACGGATCGCCCTGCTTAAAATGGTGGCGCTTCCCCGTCTATTATATTACTTCCGGACTTTACCGATCTGGGTCCCGCCGGCCACGTTTCGACTGTTACGCTCTATGGTGGTCGGCTTCCTTTGGGGATCAGGCCGCCGGCGGGTGGCCCTCACGACCCTGATGAGGCCGAAAGACGAGGGGGGGCTTGCGGTGCCGGACTTTGAAAAATATTATCTGGCGGCGCAGCTCCAGACCTTCACCCAGGAGATCGCCAGGGAATTCCGGGGCCCGGAAGACAGGAGGGGGATGGGCATGGCCAGGCATGTTCTCTCCTTTATAGCGCTGCGACAACGTTTGGCCCTGCGGGATTTGTCGATGGAGGAGCGGACTGTCCGCCTGTGTTGGAATCGGGCCCACGCCCGAGGCCATCTGAAAACACCGTATGCGCCCGAAATACCATTGGGGATGCTGACGGCCCTCCCCCATGGGGGGGATTGGTCACGTTTGGCGGCCTGGGAGGATGCCGGCTTACAGCTGGTCGGGGATCTGTACGAGGACGGAGCGCTTTTATCCTTCCAGGATCTTATTGACCGCTTCGAGATCCCCCGTGGTGACTTTCTGTTGCACTCGGCCATTGTCCGAGCAATCCAGGCACACTGGAAGAGCGGGCTGGAGGAACCCGCCTTATCTCAGGTGTGCCAATACGTGATGATGTCTGCGGGCACGGTGAAGGCGGTCACTTGCCTTTATGGCAGGTTGATTAACGAAGGGTTGGCTCCTCTCACCACTCTGAGAAACCGCTGGGAGGAGGACATTGGCAGGGAGATCCCGGAGACGACCTGGTCCCAATTGGTGAGACGAGCATGGAAGGGCACGCGCAACGCCCGTTTTCAGCTGGTCCACTATTACGTTCTCCATAGAGCATACCTGACCCCAGTGAAAATTAGGCGATATTTTGCCACGAATTCGGCGGAATGCCCTAGGTGCCCAGCTTAGGAAGCGGACCTCCTACACATGTTATGGGCCTGTCCAGGACTGTCCTCTTACTGGCAGGAAGTAGAGAAGACCCTGGAGGAGGTGACGGGGAGATCCTTATCATTTGATGCGGCGGTGGGGCTCCTACACTGGTTCCCCCATACCCCCAGGAATAAAATTTCTAGTAAATTTATCGACCTAGGGCTCCTCCTTGCTAAACGAGAGGTGACCAGGAACTGGAAGGCACGAGTTGGTCCGACAGGCGGCAGATGGCACAGTGAGCTCTTGAAGTGGGCGGCGGGGGAGAGCGCGCTGAGGTATCAACTAGCTTGGAGGCAGCGTAATGAGAGGGCGCAGGAGGCCGCGTTGGAGTGGGAAATGTTGGTGCAGGCCCTCAGGGATTATTGCGCCCCCAGCGACTCTGAAGGTGAAGAAGCGACACGCCCCGAGTCCCAGTAAACATTTGCACTATTAGTCCCATTGCTTTCCCCGTGGGTCCCATGGCAGATCCTGTGGCGGTGGTTCCCAGGCGCTGGTGGCGGGGTGGGGTGGGGTTTCCTTTAGTTAGTAGTATTTTGAGGGTGGGGGTTTTCTTTTGGGTTTATAGGCTTGTTTGGAAAAGCAGATGACGGACAGTGGATCATCCGGACCAGCTCAAGCATCCCGCTGAGCCCCCATTGCATTTCGCCGCCCGACCCCAGGGTTGTGGGCCGGATGGCTGTGTACGGACCTTACGATGGGGGGACAGAGGGTTTTATTCCGCTGATATTGCTTGTGATATAATGCTGGTCGATATTGTAACGATTTACTAATTCCTGCAATAAAAATATATTTAAAAAAAAAATAAAAAAAATAGAGTTAGTGGTAGGTGTGGCGCTCAGCGTGCGCGCCGCCAGCAATGATGCAATGTCTTTGCCTACTGGACGTCATCATCTGCAATCGCGACTCGATCTAAATTGTGAGCCCTGCTGTCCGCAGTGTAGATCGAAGGCAGTAGTCAGTGCAGACATCAAGGAATGCTTTTTGTCACTTCCTCTTGACAAACTGGGATGACATAGAGTACAATTCTGTTTGAAAGTAATAAATCAAGACTGATTTCAAATTGTGAGCTCTGCTGGCCACAGTGTAGACTGTCATTCAGTGTTTCTTTGGACTTACAAGATGACTTTGGTCATTGTAGTAAAGCTATAACTAATATAGAACAAGTTCTTGAAGCAAGGATACTGAAAGGATATTATGTAGATTTTAGTGACTTAATACTTTGTTGCTTACTGGACTCTACAATTAATGAATCAAGACTCAATTTTAAATGTGAGCCCTGATGACCGCAGTGTAGGCCGGAGGCAGCGGTCAGCAAGGGCCCACAGCCACGTGGCGTTGAGTTGAGCTGCACAGTTAGTGTCACCTGAAGCAACCAGCGTGTGTGGAGCCTGCAATGATGCGTGGTCCTGAAGTGTAGTTCCTATATTCTCAATAGGCTCTGCACATTGGAATAACATATCCTATAGATTAGACGTAGGACTGAGGTCGACTAGGTCTCTATAAAAAATATTAAACTTAATAGTGAGTGCCAGCTAGCCCAGAGGTCACTAGAAAATTTCTCGAATTGACAAGAAGGGATTAGTTTCTGACAACCGCATAAACATGACAACTTTGTTTCCCAAGAATAAGAAAATGTATCTCTCAGAGTCGCGGAAACAATAAATATTTTACTCAGTCAATCGTGCATGCTTCGTTTCTACAGATTTGCAGAGAAATAGAGAGGCGGGCGTTTTCAATAAAAAGGTTTATTGAACAGTCTTCTTTCTCATGCAAGAGAAGTTAACTGCTACAATTGTTATGCAGACTGCAAAGTATAATGTGTCAAGCGTGAATAGTATTATAAAATAATACTGTAAGTGCATTGTATGGTTTCTAAGCCATAAAAAAATACATACATAAATACATTGATTAAAATACTCAACTGGTGCTTCTAAAATACGCCTACCCCAATGTACCTAACCTAAGTCTAGTACGAGTGAAGAAGTAAGTATTGTGTAGCATGGGTTTAGTTGTTTTTGCCAAGATTCTACCAAAGGTTTCTCTAGGTTCTAATCAGCTCCATACCTTAGTTAGAATAAAGGAGATCTGGTATTTCTGTCTCGGGATTCGATATCCCAACACCCCGCAAGGGGAGGTTGGAAACAGTGGAGCTGGATTCTTGGCAAGAGAAGGGCAGCTTCTTGATCAGTGCGTTAGCTGGAGAGTCTGCTTCCTTCGGCACTTGCTGTAGCGAGCTGCGTCGGGCAAGTATGTCTTCGAACTGCTCCAAACCACCGTAGTTTTCTAGAGCAAGTGAAGGTATATTTATACATTGAAGGTGTTTAGGAATACCATTGTTTGACGTAAAGTTGGGCATATGAATGTTAGGAAAGAACCCCTAGGGAACAGATGTTCTTTGCAAAGTACATGAGTTCTTGGACAAATCAATATTCAAGCAAGGGGAAGTTCCCTAACTGCTTAAGCCGATTTTCCAAGCAGTCGTTGTGACGTTTGGTACGGGTGGAAATAGCCATGCCTGTATTTGGGTAGCATGGGCTATGCCTAAATAAGGGATTGATTTATATGCCTATATAAGGGTAATGTGAATTGTACCTATATAAGGCCATGAATCGGGAAAATTCACTCGGAGCTTAAAAATGCCACACAACATCCACTTCACTTTCGTATGTACGACATTACTAAGTTCTAATCACATTAAAACATATCTAAACATGATGTGTTAAAAACCCACCAAAAATACATAAAAATGCATTGGTACTGGTTGCACACGAAAAGCATATGTGCTGTACGCATTTAAAGCAATGTTTCATTCAAAGCATAAAGATGACATTTGAAAAAATGCTATCCGAATGAATCACGAAAATACATTTATGAAATGGCTCTTACATACAGAAGAAAAAGTTGAGACCATCTCATGGCAGATTATATAAAAGGTTTGATATTGGACAAGGTCAAATATTGTCTCTTGGAAGTTTTTCAAAGAATTTCTAGTTCTCTATGAATAGTTCTACTTTAAGCAGATTACTTTGGGCCAAAAATGAAAAAATACAAATTTGGAAAAAAACTAAAGCTTGATCATAGAAAAAATAGAGTTCCAAAGTTAGAAATTTGTTTTGGAAAATGAAGGTTGAATTCAGAATCTCTCAGAACTCTGCGTGCCAAATCAAAAGTCAGAGTTATTGTTTGGAGAAAACATCAAATCTTCTAAGTCTGAAAATAATTTGTCTACCATTGTAGGTGAAAGTTGGATTACTTCGTTAAGAAGATTAATTGCACATAGATGTGAAGCATCGCTGTCAGCGTTCGTTGGCATGACTGATGGGAGTGTGAGACAGATGTCTAACACGCATTCTTCTCCACATAGCAGGCATCATAGAACACGTAAGATGCAATCTTGCCAGATTGGTCTGAAGGAAATAAACCATGTGGTATTTAATTCTCTTAAACGAGTTAATCCCAAAATTTGGACTATGCGCTCACGACACTTCATCGCCAGTAGAGTATTTTCCACTGTGATCTGAGTGTCTGCTGTGAATTGGTTTGCCATATCGAAGCAGTAGGAGCAGAAATAGTATCCCTGCACGAGTCCCAAAATGAGAGGCAGTCCGCCAAACACAGCGTGCACAAAGTTTGGAAATATTCCTTGGACTGCTTGAAAAGGTGCTAACAGTCCCAAAAAATTGTCTTAAATATATGTACAATACCACTCGTATCAGACACATTTAAGATACGACCTAACATTTTTGAGAAATGTACAGACCAGTTTGTAGTTAATAGGGTGTGTATCTTTGCAGAAGTCCTTGTGACTTGCAGATCATATGTCTTTTTGGCTGAGGTCAATGGCACAGTTTTCTGTAAAAGAATGGCTTTCATTCTGCTCAAAGTATCAATTTGTATAGAAGAGATGTTCAGTGAAGGCCATAACGGCGACTCCCGGTCTGTCTTGGGTTTTGGAAACAATACTTGCATACAGCAAGTGACCCTGGCTGACACAGTTACGAGGGTAAACAGACAAAATATCGACTACAAAATATCGTATGGACATAATATCGAGTACAAAATATAGGCTGGACAGAATATCGAATGGACAGAATATAGACATCAAAAATATTGTTTTAAAGGTAAGTAATGTAATATCGAATTTTAAAATATAGATAGTCAAAATATCGAAGTACATAATATAGGTTAAGAAAAATATCGAACTTTTAATAATATCGATTTTTTTATAGTGTATTTAATGTGTTAAAAGTGTTTATGTTATAATGTAATTCAATTAATGAATTTAATGTTATTTAAATTTTGCGTAATTTAATTCTGTAGCGGGTTGTGGGTATATAGGGGAGTAGGGTGGGAAGTAATTTAATTATAATTAATTAAATATGTTAATTTATGTAGTGTTATTTAATTATGATTATTAAATATGTAAATTTATTTATTGGTATTTGTTTATAATTAATTGTTAATTATTTTTTATTTAGTAATTAATTACATTTTAATTGTCAATTAATTTTATTTAATTGATTAATTGACGATTATGTTAATTTAATTAATTTAATTTCTGTAGCGGGTTGTGGGTTTATAGGGGAGTAGGGTGGGAAGTAATTTAATTATAATTAATTAAATATGTAAATTTATGTAGTGTAATTTAATTATACTTAAATAAATATGTACATTTATAGTGTAATTTAATTATAATTAATTAAATATGTAAATTGTTTATAATTAATTGTTAAATTATTTGTTTTGCCAATTAATTTTATTTAATTGATTAATTGATAATTATGTTAATTTAAGTAATTTAAATTCTGTAGCGGGTTGTGGGTTCATAGGGGAATAGAGTGGGAAGTAATTTAATTATAACTAATTACATATGTTAATTTTTTGTGTATTTATTAGATTTTAATTGTTTAATAACTGTTTAATTACTAATTAATTAATTGTTAATTTGTAATTAATTAGTGTTAATAGATAACTAATTGTAATGATTAAATTACATTAGTATTTTTAATTAATTAATTATTATATTATATTAAAGTGGTAATTACTTTAAATTTTTTTTATAGATATTAATATATATATATATATATATTTTTAAATAATATATGAAGTATCTACTTTCCCTACTGTTGCACTCACTGGAGTGGGAATAGTAATTTTTACCCCTACGCTATCCCAAGCTTTCCCTTTTGTTTCACTCTCTGGAGTGGGAATAGTAATTTTTACCCCTACGCTATCCAACGCTTTCCCTACTGTTGCACTCTCTGGAGTGGGAATAGTAATTATTACCCCTACGCTATCCAACGCTTTCCCTACCGTTGCACTTTCTGGAGTGGGAATAGTAATTTTAACCCATACGCTATCCAACGCTTTCCCTACTGTTTCACTCTTTTGAGTGGGAATAGTATTTTTTACCCCTACGCTATCCAACGTTTTCCCTACTGTTGCACTCTCTGGAGTGGGAATAGTAATTGTTACCCCTACGCTATCCAACCCTGTCCCTACTGTTGCACTCTCTGGAGTGGGAATAGTAATTTTTACCCCTACGCTATCCAACCCTTTCCCTACTGTTGCACTCTCCGGAGTGGGAATAGTAATTTTTACCCCTACGCTATCCAACGCTTTCCCTACTGTTGCACTCTCTGGAATGGGAATAGTAATTTTTACCCCTACTCTATCCAACGCTTTCCCTACTGTTGCACTCTCTGGAGTGGGAATAGTAATTTTTACCTCTACGCTATCCATCGCCTTATCTACTGTTGCACTCTCTGGAGTGGGAATAGTAATTTTACACTTCCGCTATCCTACGGTAATAATATTGGATATTTTTAAATTATATTATGTTACTATATATATGTTTTAACAAATATGATTGTAAACATTTTTTTGATAACTTTAATTAATTATTTAATTATTATAAGGTAATTTAAGTATTTTTAAGTATATTTTAGTAAATAATGTTTAATATTAATTTAATGTAACATTGTTTTTAATGAAGTCAATATTTTTACAAACGATATTTTTGTAAACGATGTTTTTTACTCAATATTTTTGTACTTACCTGTTTGTAGATACAAAGTCTGTATTTTGTCACCGATATTTTTGGTAGTCGATATTATGTCCCTCGATATTATGTCAGTGATCCAGTTACGTGATAGGCTAAACCTGGCAACATGCCACAGAAGCTGTGATCATTTAACATAATGTAACTTCCATTAGAGAGTTGCCTAAAAATTGGATCATCAATCACTGTAGCCCTCATTGATGCCGAAGCCAAATACTATGCATCTCTTGTTCTAGCTGATCTGGTTCAATGGTCTGAAACGAACAACAAAATACTGCTGAACCAGACTGGATTTCGCCGCGGTATGGGAACCATGGCAAATGCAATGTCACTGTGCCTGATTGCTGGAAAAAGTCTACAAAACCACTTGGAACTCTACACCTCTTTCGTGGACTTTAAGACGGCATTTGACCGTGTCAGCAGACAAACACTTTGGGCCAAACTGAAACACCAGGGCTTACCGGACTCAATCCTCACACCAATCATTGACCTGTATATTTTTACCTGGATGCAGGTAAAAATTGACAACGGGCAGCGGTTAACGCGAAAGATCGGCACCGTAGATGGCCTAAAACAAGGCTGTGTGTTGGTCCCTTACCTCTTTAATCTGTTTATGGCTGATCTGACAGTAAGCCTAGACCAGATTAATGCCCATCCTCCCCGGCTAGGTAATTTATGTGTAACACATCTATCCTATGCCGACGATGTGGTGCTATTAAGTCAAAAAAAATAGGCTTACAACGTCTACTGCAAGAACTGACCAGTTACACCAAACAGAATCTGCTAGAAATAAACAGCAAGAAAACCAAGATAATGGTTATAACACGACGCCACAAAGCCCCACCAACTTTCCTAATAGACAATGTTAAGCTGGAAGTGGTGGATAGCTACAGGTATCTGGGGATACAACTAGATAAGCGCCTCAACTTCTCTACTCACTTTAAAGACATTGAAAAAAAGGGTTCTACCCTATTACATGACTTCACCAACTTAGCGATCGAGCTCAAAGGCCCATTGGTCTCCCCTTTGCTAACCACAATGAAAGCAAAGTTGCTGCCAACAATAGCATACAGGAGTGTGCTACATCATGGCAAAAGTGCGATACTCATTGACAAAATACAAACCAAAGTCTACAAGCGTGTATTTGTCTTACCAAGCAACACATCACCGGCACAAGTAAGACTTGAATTTGGTTTGCAATCGCAAGTGCTCTTGAAAAAGTATGAGACCATCAAATTTTGGTATGATGTCTGGAGGAATCAGGAAAATGAAGTCTACAGGGCCATGTGGGAAGCAATCCAAAAGAGTCCGAACTCCGAGTACGATAAGTACTTAAGACAATCGCTAGAAACAACTGAGTTGGCAACTCTCTGGGAAACTAAGCTTCCAGTAATATCATTCAAACAAGTGGTTAAGAAGACTGCCAAAAGACACTCGCTCCTTAACGATAAGCTAACCTTTAGTCATCGAACCCACGCCTAAATGACTATCAACTCATATAAAAAGCCTGTACCAGCAGCCAATTTAGACCTTGCTTTCTCGCCATTTATTAAGCGCAAATACCTCAATTTAAGGTTGGGCAACCTTCCAACAAGTGCAGATCAACCGAAATGGAGGGCCCAAGAAAGTAAAGAATGCAAACTTTGTGGTGCAGGTAAACAAGACTTCATTCACTTGATTTGTATCTGCTCAGCCATGAACCAAGCTCGTCGGTGTTGGCTAAAATCTAAGTTCAATGAACACGGAGTACGCACCTGTCGGTCAGCGATTGTTCAAATCCTATGTTCAATGGATCCACAATTGATATGCAGAACAGTCAAATTCATCACCCATTTCGAGAAAAAAACGAGGCCCTTGGGAAAGACGTGATCTTGAAACAAGAACTCCTTTCATTGTGGCAGAGCTACAGCCCTCAACAAGCATATCGTTAAGCTAGATTGGCATCTGATTTTATAGACTTTATCTTTTATACAGTAGTGTCAATATCCTGCTTTTTAAACACTGTGGCATTTTATATATTGTAATGGTTTTAATTAACTACACAATAAAGAATTACTTACACTGGCACTGCAGCTGGTGAACCTTGCAGGTGGCAGGATAAGTTGTTCGAGGAACCATCACAGGCCCCGTGTAAGTTAAAACCCTGACATAGGAGAGAGCCGCTTAGTGCGCTTACACAATTATTGCCACTAAGAAATACTTCTTTCCCCCCACTCCAACATCTGTGTGTGTAAGGTAATTCCCAGGATGTCTTGATGTATTCTTTACCCAACCTTTCATATAGGCCTGCTGGTATATGTTTTAAGCAATACTGAAAATGGAAAATTGTAAAAAGGCAGAGTGATTCTACTGTGTATTATCCATTCAATGGCTGTTTTTCAGCGACCGTAAATGGCAATCTTTCCAGTTTTTCAATGCTCAGCACCGTATATTATGCTCCCCTCTGTGCCAATTTGATTTGTTTATCTGTGAGATTAAATTCAGAAAACAATGACATAGTGTTGATCAAACGCCAAGGCACATTGCTTGAACGAAGGTTTTGTAACGTCCAGCCTAATAGCATGATAGAACGTAATTGCGACTGACCATGTTGCAACATGAGCAAGTCCTGTTCCATTATGTCTATGGCAGAGGATACTATGCTGTCCAAAGAATATATCCTGGATGACAGAGTTGTTAACCCATTGTCAACTACACAGAGAGATTTCTCTAAATTAATACGATCAATTTTTTCGTATTCGTTCTGCAGTCTCTGCTTTCGTAATCTTCCATGCTTCATTATACATGGCATAGATACAGGCGTATATAAAACGTTTCTGACGCGGTTTAGTTGGTTCTTGTAAGAATTCCCTCAGATCAACGCCATCTTTAAGTAAAGATAAGTGTTGTTACACTTCCTTCAGTGTAGATCTGTGTAGCCAATCAAGGCACAGTTTCCCTATGCTGTATGATGTTACTATCCCTGGAGGCTGTCTCTGAACATATCTTGGATATGGCCTAGTGAATGTGAACCCTTGTGTCTTTTCCAGGAATCTATCTTGACAGGTGTTTCTGTCTGTCGGCCATATTAACCATTTTTTCCAATCTGGATCTATTCAGTTGTGAAGCAAAATTGTATGTAAGTTGGCCACCCCCTCTGAAGTGTTGTTACTAAGTAATGTAATGTAATGTAAGACATACTTTTATAGCGCGAACTGTCACCCAAGGGGTATCCTGGCGCTTTGACTCTACAAACATCACACATAGACAGGATCACGCAGCCCTAGGGAAGAGATGGGACTTCAGCCCCTTTTTGAAAAGAGATAATTCATTCAAACTCCTCAAGGAAAGTGGTGAGAGAATTCCAGAGTTTAGCAGCAGTAAAGCTAAAAGAGCGGCCGCACATCCGTATCCTCTGGATTCGAGGAACTGCCACTAAATAAGCAGAAGAGGAACGTAAAAGTCTGGCTGCCGAATACCATGAAAAAAGTTCCTGAAGTGTAATAGGCCCCTGTCCATGGAGTGCCCTGAAGACTATGCAGGAAGCCTTGAAGCCGATCCGCTGATGAATAGGCAGCCAATGGAGGTCGCTAAGCGCCAAAGATGATGAGGTTGAGCACATCCGAGAAAGGGAGAACTTGGCTGCTATATTCTGGATCCGCTGCAATTGCCTAATCAGGGAACTTGGGCCACCTAGAAGCAATGCATTGCAGTAGTCAAGTCTACTGAGTATGATACTACGCACTACTTCAGGTCTGGCTGATACAGGTAACATGGGGAGGATCTTACGCAGTATTCGTAGCAACAACATGCAGGTGCCAATAGTCTTGTTTACAAAGGCATCCAACTGTAGTTGTGGGCCAAAGATGACGCAGAGGTTGTGAGCAGCATTCGCTGCTTCGACAGTGGCCAAGGTGGTTGGTGGCCAAAAGTCCACAGGCAAAGGGCGAGAAATTTTATCCAGTGAGCAGTGCAGCACCTCTGTCTTCGATCCATTGAACTGGAGGGAATTATGTCTCAACCAGTCTGCAGTGGATAGCATGCACTGGTGAAAGGTCTCTGTAGATACAGCATCCTTACCCTCAAAAGAGAAGATAAGCTGCGTTTCATCGGCATAGTTTATTACAGAGATGCCGAAGGATTTAATCGGCCTAATCAGGGGACAAAGATAAAGGTTAAACAAAATGGGGCTGATTGCTGACCCCTGGGGCACTCCTTGCCCCACCTTTCAGGAGCCGAACCTAAATGGAGGTAAGGCCACCACTTGATGCCTATTGTGAAGGTAAGAGACAAGCCAGTCCCGGGCCAAGCCAACCACCCCATTTTCTTCCAATCTACTGATTAGAGTAGAGCGGTTTACTGTGTCGAACGCGGCCGACAGCCCCAAAAATGCTGCTCAACCACTGTCGACACGCGAACGAAGATCGTCCAGAACCACCACCAGTGCAGATTCCGTACTGTGAGCTGGCTGGAAGCCGAACTGGGCTACATCTAAACAGGCATTGGTCTCCATAAAGCTAGATAGAGATCTGGTGACATATTTTTCCAAGATTTTAATTGGAAAGGGCAATAAAGAGATGGGCCTGTAATTCGCAGGACAGAGGGGGTCCAGTGTGGCTTTCTTTAGTAATGGAGATACCACTGCCAGTTTCCAGCTATCAGGAACCATGGCAGTGCTGAGGGACTGGCAGAAAATAGAATATAGAGGAGGAAAAAGCTCCTCTTGAAACAGCTTCCAAAAGTTGTGTGGCAACGGGTCCAAAGGAGAACCCGATGAGAGATAGTTGGCCAAGATACAGAAATCCTCATAGGAAGGAAGGGTGAAGCTGGACAGTGTTGGGTGTGCAATAACTTCCCTGATGTCAGCTGGAGTCAAAATGGACAGTGGCTCGAAGGTGGACTGGGTGTTGAGAGTACTAAAAGCAGAGGGACCACTCAAAATAGTGGTAATCTGGTCTTCAAAAGTAAAAGCCAGGGAATCGCATAATTCCTGCGAAGCAGGAATGCTATTAGTGGCACAGGCAGGGTTAGAGAGATTATTAACAATTTTAAAAAGGGTTTGCGACTTGTTAGCTGTATGTGCCAACGTGTCCTCGAGGTACCTGGCTTTAAGCATGAGCGAATTTTGCGGATCTCGCGTTCGCGAATTTTGCGGATTTGCGGATTCGCAATCCGCAAAATCCGCGAATTCCCGCGAATTTGCGGATTTTTCTTTTTTTTTGTGTTCGCCCGTGTTTCTGCCAGTTCGCGAGGGTTTTGTACACTTTCGCAAATTGCGAACTTACCTGTCGGGTCGCAAGTTTCGCGAACTTGTTGTTTCTACGTGTCCAGCCTGTTTGGGACACTCTTCTTCATCACTGCCACTCTCTGTCACCACTGCCACTCTCTGACTACTCATGCCACCCTCTGGCCCACCCATGCCACCCTCTGTTTCATCACCACACCCTCTGGTTGTCCAGTGTACATTATTTTCGGCAAAGCAAAGCACACCTTCCCTGCCTCAAGTGACCTGAATTAATTTGGGGCTGATTAATGTGTCACAGAATATTTTTTTAGCTGGCACCTGCTTCCTTAGTGCGCCCTGATTAGTGATCTTTTGCACTTGCTAAGTGCTTTCATTGTTGCAAAATTAGTTACAACACCTGCCCTGCCCCAACTGACAATAATGAATTAGGGGCTGATTAATGGATTTTAACTTCCAGCCTGGCTCCTGCTTGTCTCCCTTAGCTGTAATTCAGGACCTTTGTGGCATATGTGTAACTATTCTGAGGTTCAGAGCAGGGTCACATAATAGTTTCAACTGGCAACTGAACTCTGGAGGGGCCCCTCAGGAAGCACTACAGGAAATGGCTACTAATGATGAGCCTGAACTTTTGAACCTGGTAAGTAGTTACTTTCAGTTTTGCTAAGATCGTATTTCTGCAATTTTGCACTTATTCGCGGGGCGCGAACTCACGCGAACAGTGCGAGCAGTGCGAGCAAAATCCGCTGCTCGCGGATTTGCGGATTTTGCGGGAGATTCGCGAATCTCGCGGATTGCGGATTTCCCGAAAATCCGCAAAATCCGCGAGCGGAACGGATTTTCCGCCCATGCCTGCCTGGCTTTGGCTCATTTAACTGTGCTTTATAGCCCAGAAGTGATTGTTTAAAAATAATTTTATCTGCCTCAAGATAGTGCTTCCTCCAAGTTCTTTCAGCTTCAATTTATTAGAGTACCAAGGGGCAGAGTGTTTGAATCTATCCTTCACTTTCCTCAATGGGACCATTTTATCTAAAGATTCTGTAATCCATTGGCAGAGGCTCTGGTAGCTCTCCTCTACTCCTTTCTCCAGGGTAAAACCACAACGTAGCAAAGCAGGCAAAGTAGAGCATTTCAAAAATCTAGACCACTGTCTGCTAAGTTTGGTCTTACCTACGCAGTTATCTATAAAAGAGTCATTAGGAAGTTGTAATGAAAATTGGATAAGGGCATGGTCAGTCCAACATTGAACGGTTATATCTCCGATCTTGACACAGGTGTCTTCAGCAAAGACCAGATCCAGGATATGACCCTTCAAATGAGTTTGGGAGAGCACCAGCTGCTGAAGATGGATGTTGCTGCAGGCCTGACATAGATCTTTGTATGCTGTATCCAAGGGGCCATTCGGCTAGAGATTAAAGTCACCTAAAACCATGAGCCTGGCATGAGTGTTTGAAAGGTCATAGATGAGATCCCCAGATCGTGTGGAACTGTTGTGGCACTGCCAGGTGGTCTATAACAGAGCAGGCCAGAGTACAGAACTCCCTTATGACCTTTAAGCGAGAAGCCCATCAGTTCAATACCTTGAACGTTTTTGACCTCAAACTCTGTCAGATCGAGTGTCTCCCTGAAAATTAAAACCCACACCTCCTCCTCTGCCACCCGCTCGGGGATTATGCCTGATCTTATAGCCAGGGGGGCAGGCCAGCCCAAGTTCCACCCCGCTGTTAGCTCTTGTCCAGGTCTCCGTGAGAAACAGCACATCCAAACCCTGAAAATCGATTAGGAGTGATATTTCCAAATTATGTTTACACAAGGACCTAACATTGAGCAAACCGCAGGATAACACTGTTGGACTATTGGTGGTTGCTGAAGACTGCCCGACCAAGCAAGATTGCTGGCCTACCTGAATAAGTTCTTCCCTGGAGTAGACGTATCGAGCCAGAGCAAGATTGGCAGCATGGCTGACGCTGGTTGCGGCCTGTGCGCGGACGGGCGCAGACGGGCTTGCCTCTGGCGCGCCTCTGGCACGCCATCGGAGCGCCCGCTGCGCGCGTGCGCTGCGCGCTTGGATGTTCTGCATTATAAACACCGTGAGGCGCGAGAGTCCTACGAGTCAACCTCTGGACCCGAGACCAAGATGGCGTCTGAAAACCGGCACCTTCCTGGTTCCCACACCTAAGATGGCTGCCAAATCGCCGCAACGCGGTTCAAGTAAGCCCTAGACTGGCCGAAATCCCACAAATGCGGGGTGAGAAACCTTTTAAAGTGCGGGTAAGAGCTAGGAGTGATTTTGCACAGCAAAAGCGGCGAAAGTAAAAAATGCGGCAGCGCTATACAGCAGCAGCGCGATTATGCAATGATGCTCCTTAAAATAATAAAATGGTTGTCAGCGAAGAACAGGGGTTGCAGAGTGAGCGAGCGCGCTGCAGGTCAGGTAAGCAAAGTCTACCTGTGCATGGATGAGTTCCTGCCTTTGAATCCTTCTACAAGCGCAAGAGTCCTACAAGGCAACCTCTGGACCCGCGACCAAGATGGCGCCTGAAAACCGGCACCTTCCTATCAGGTGTAAGTGTAGGTATAGACGGATTGTTTAACTCCTTGATCTTGGCTAACCCAAGACAGGATGTCAGTTGAACAGTGTCATTCAAAAACACTATTTGTTCTGGGATGATGCAGGCTATAAACAAAGCTTCTAATCCCTGTACCTTCCAGTCCTTTGCGCCCCAGACAGTTTTTGTCTCAATATTGTCTTTCCAAAAGTCAAAACCTAACGAAGACAGCTGAGCATAAAAGGCCGCAGAAAACATTTGATTGGTATTTGCCAGCTTACTTTTCATTCCTGTCTTATTAACATTTTTAAAGTAAAATGATTCTGAATTTGAAACATTAAAACCTGAAAAGTATGGAAATTTGCCATGAAATGTTTTTGAACTACCCTTTGGTGGCGTGGGACAATGGTCCCATTGGTTATAAGTTAATACTCTTCTAGGATTTGCAGATTTATGCAAGAAATTATGACCATGGTGATTATAACAATACATTTGTTCATAATCTGATGAACCTTGTAAGTATTCATGATTTGTAAATTTTTGCAGACATTTCTAAGTCTGAAATCATATTATTAACGGTCTCGAAGTCCCAATCATCAGAAAAAGTACTAGATGAAACAAAGTCATTCAAGGAAATTTTGAACTAGTGTGGAATCTTCCACAGCTCCACCGGACCAAGAATGTCACATTCAGTTCTGTCCCAAACAATACCACCTGGTATAGGAACAGCTGTGATGTTCACTGATGACAAGTCTCTTTGTTCACAATGAGATGGTTTGTGTGGCTTGAGGAGTAAGTTGATGTTCTTACTTGCTGTGTTCTTTTTAACACACCTTCCATCTTTCAGCATTCCCAAAGTAAATACAAGAGTCAACCAAAGTAGAAGAAAAACTACACCCAACACAATCCAAAGTTCTGTTGCTTGTTCTTTGAAAGTTCTTTTTACTGGCGTTGTTTCAGGTTCGCTGGGATCCTTGGAAAACGTATCAAAGTTAATGAAATAGCCAGAGGCAGTTCTGTCAATTGTAGGGATTACATCAGGATTCGTTGAAATCACTGGAACCACTCGATCACTTGTTACATTTGTATAGTCAGATGCTATTTCATTGTAAACAGGCATTTCTTGACGAACTGTTATTTGGGTCTCAAGAGGTACAAGATCCATGGCTTTGTTGCATAGTCCTTCTTTTCGGAAGGCAGATTCTTCAAAGGTGATGAGTCTCTCAGTTTGAACCTCTTGGATAGTAGCCAGATTAGGGCGTCTGCTACATCTTTGGAGTCCACTTGGCCTACTACTTATGATCGGCTATATGATGTGGTTTGACCAGGTCGATGCACACAAACCTTTTTGCCTACAAGGGGCGGCAGTAAGACTGTTCTTGATCCGTTGATGGCTGGGACAGGTACTGGTTGTCTGTAAGAAGGCCCAAATTCCTTCTTTTCCATGATCTTTTCTCTGACTAGATCCCCAATCTTTGGAATCCAGACAGGCCTTGCTGGGACGGATGGTTTTTCTTCAGTGGTTGTTGGCTTTAGGAGTACGTTACTTTGTATGGATCTTATTTCATTTAAGTCCTACAAAACAGCCAAATGATCTTTGATATCAAAAGGTTTTTGTTCGACCACTTAAGTGTAACAATCGAGGTCTTACACAATCATTCTAGTTCCAAAAAGGATTTCATATGGATTGATACACCCTAGAGAACTTCTTGGCAGATTGTTAAGACTACGTTGGACACTTATTAGATATTTGACCCGCCCGTCACCCGAGCCTAATACCCTAGCTGTTATAGATTGCTTTATGTCCCGTTTTTTCTCTCCACTACCGAATTTCCCTCAGGATCGAATGGACTAGAGTACCGCAATGCAACGCCCAATTTGGCTATGGCCTCCTTGTAAGCTCGAGAGCTAAATGCAGGACCCTGGTCAGAATGTAGAGTGCCGACTGCATATGTGCCGATAAAGACTCGCAAATCTTTTATAACAGTTCGAGCGTCAGCCGAGCGCTCTGGCCACATCCAAATGAATCTTGAGCATGAATCCACTGCGACCATGATATATTTATAGTTACCATCCCTCTGTAAGGGACCGCAGTGATCCAGGTAAACGCAAGCTAATGGTTTAACTGAAATTAATAGGGGCATCTGCGCAGGACCTTTCACTGTAGACACTTTCATCTTCTGGCAGATTTCACATTCCAAAACATAGTTTCTGGTCTGTTTCCTCATGCACGGCCACAAGTATCGCTGTTTTAATAATGACACTGTTGCAGAAACACCGGCGTGTGCAGAGGCGAGCCCTTCATGTGCTGCTAAAATTAGTCCTAATCTATGTTCCATGTTTGGAATTACTCTATCCCCCATTCCAGGGATTCGAGCAAACAGAACATTATTTGCATCAGCTATGTATGAGTATTTGAGTGGAAAGCTTTTTGGTAATGTTTTACCACTGTCTTTGCTTGAAGCATTGACAGCTGGCATTATTTCGCTGTCTATTTTCATTTTTGAATGAGTGATTGCAGCTACGGAAGCCGTTTGAACAGCTGCCTTAGCGGCTTCATCAGCCAATGAATTCCCTGCAACGTGAACGCCATCACGTTGATGATTCAGTGTATGGATCACGTGAGCATTTTATAGTTCTTGTCGTAAATTAACTACTTGTTCCCATAGCAACATATGCTTAATTGTGCCACCTTTTGCATCTTTGAAACCGTTTTCAATCCAGTTCTGCAAGTATTCATTATAAGATTGAACGCAATAATACGAATTGCACACTATTAGTGTAGGGAATTCGCGATCAGTATTTTCAAGCGCCATCTTGAATGCTTGTAGTTCAGCTCGCTGAGCTATACAATCTCCTAGAGATTGCATTTTTGTGACCATAGGTCGGAATTTGCCATCTCGCCAGCGACCTTTAACTATTGTGCACTCAGCACAATTTGCTTGTTTACCCCCAATAGCGGGTTGTGCTGATTTGTCCGTATACATGATACATTCATACTGCTCTAGAGGCAGAATTTCAGTAGGCAGAGGACATTCTCGTTCATATTGTAAAAATTCTTGTGTTTTCAAATAAGGGTCAAAAACGTATTCAACGTCTTTTGCAGCAAGAGAATTAACCCATTGTATCCATCTCGGATGGAAAGCCTTAGCCTTTGGAATTCTTGCTTTTGTCACTGCCTCTAAGGCAGGTACAGTTGTAACGACCATTATGCGCTTACCCTGTGCAAGGGCTCTCTCTTTTGCTACTGCAGTTTGAACCACTGTCAGATTTTTTTCTGTAGAATTGAATTTCATTTCTGCTTGTGTGTACAAGTGTGATTTGTAAGCTATTGGTACTTTTTCTCCTTCATTAAAGGTTAAATACATGAACCTGCATCTTCCTGGAATGATTCGGATCACTAAGTTGCGTACATGTATGCTTGTTTGTAAATGTGTTGTTGCTAACTTGTCTTTTTGGACTGAACGTAAAACTTCTGTGTGTTTCTGAGTCCAATGAACTGTTTTAAAATCAGGTTTGATTAGTTCGTAGAGAGGTTTAACCCTTTCTGCGCAGTTTAGAATGTATGTTCTTCCGAAATTTAGGAAACCTAGAATCGACTGTCAGTTTTTCAGCGTTTTTGGAAGCTGGAGCATTGCACACTTTTCGGAAAAGTTGGATGCCAGGCTTTTGCCTTCGCTTGATAACTCATATCCTAGAAAAAGGACATTGAGGTGGGCAATTCTCGATTTCCTAAAATTGAATTTATACCCTACAGAGGCGAATCCAAGTATAATGGTATTCACTCTCTTCAAGTGCCTGTCCAAGTCATCGTCTGTTAGATAGATGTCATTGACATATGATAGTGCCTCATCATCATACGTTTGCAGTAACTCTGTTACTCTGGCTGAAAATAACCCTGGACAATTCTTGAATCCCTGTGGGAGACGACAGAATTGATGCTGTGTCCCCATAATTGAGAAAGCGGTCAAATACCTACTTTCTGGTGCAATGTTTTGACAGAAGAAACCGTTAGAAATATCTAATGTGGTTTTATACTTTTTATGCAAAATGTTATTCCTTAGTGCTGCACGGTGTGCATTTTGTACCGCAAAAGTTTTGCAACAAGAGTTTAAATGTCTGTAATCCAATACTAGACGATATGTATTGTCTGGTTTGGAGACAGGAAACAAAGGATTGTTCATTGACGAGGTGGATGTTTCAATCACCCCTTGGTATTCAAGTTGATCTAATATCTCCCTGGACTGTTTTTAAGCTTCTTGCTTAACTGGGTCCTGCCTTTGTGCAGTTGGTTGATTTTTTAACTGAATTTTATGGTGAGGAGAATCCTCATCCCATCCTACATGATTTTATATAATGCAGGAGCCTGGGCCACTGCCCATTTCCTGGCATAGGTATATTTAAAATGAATTGGAATGTGGTTTGAGAAAGCTGGCATAATGATGTTTTCGCCATGTGGGCACTCCCTGACAAATTCAAGTGGCCAGTCTTGTTCAGCTAGAAGAATGTCATAACCCTGTGAGAGCCGCTCCCAAAAGAGTGCTCCTATTTTTCTAGTTATGTCCCCCTCCATCCGGAGTGTTACTTCATATAACCTATGTGGGACACTAACCCTAGGGTCTGCAGTTTCAACTTGGATGTACTCATTCAAGTCCACTGTCTCAAGATGATCCTTCAAGTTCATGCGAGCTATGGTGACTTCTGCTGCGCTGTCCAACATTGTTTGAGCCCATTCCCCGTTCTTGAGTTGTGTTCTAAAGATACTCGGCATGTCTGATTTTTAGACCTGCTACCTTCTTTTTGGTGAATTGAGTTTTCTTATTTTTTGGAACGTGTTGATCGTCTTTGGACTTTACGCGTTCTTCTTTTTGTTCTGATTGTCCTCTTCTTTCCGATTTCTGTGAGGAAGTCTGAAAGGTATGAGAGGAACGTGTATCAGTATCTTGATATCTATCAGGTTTTCTCAAATTAACCCTGTTCATGAGGTTATACCTCCTTTCAGAGGGCTCCTTTTGAGGAGACCTGCCTCGGGACTGACAGCACTTCTCTTTAGAAGTTTGTTTAGTGTTCTCCCACTTCTTTTTAGGAGTAGTAGGAGTGTTTTTAATAAAGACTTTTTCAGGATTTTCAGTCAGTTGGGGTTTCACTGTATAATTCTACTAATCTTTGTATATTACTTAGTAATTCCTCGTCTGACATTGCTTTAATGTCAGAGTCAGGTGTATAGCTGGCTAATACCGGCCATGTTGCTCCTGGTCTACCTAGTGGACCGAGCCTGGTAATGTGATGTGTATGTTTTAGGGCGCCTTTAAACCAGAGCGCATGTTCTTGGTATGTTAGTGGAATTTCAATATCCTCGAAAGGAATGTATTCCTCTGGAGCTTCATCTTTTTTGTAGAAGTGAAACACTTTTGTTCCTGGATTTGCTTCAGGGAAGACTATCCACGAACAGAATACATCTGTCTGATGATATTCGTGTGCCTCTGTCACAAAAACTACCCTACCACCTCTAGATGATAGGCCATTTCTTATAAGTTTCATAGTGATGGTTTTCCTTAAAGGTTCTGGAAGCTAAAGCTATGGCGGATATTTTATCCCTTTACCCACTCTAGACGTCTATTGGAGTATTACGGAAAAAGGGGTCTTTGAGAAAAGCACCACTGAGTTACTTTAGTATCTAGAGTTAAATGAGTGCCTTACCAAACGTTGGGCGCCACGTAGTGTAGTTCCTATATTCCCAATAGGCTCTGCGCATTGGAATAACATATTCTATAGATTGGACGTAGGACTGAGGTCGACTAGGTCTCCATCGACTATATTAAACTTAATAGTGAGTGCCAGCTAGCTCAGAGGTCACTAGAAACTTTCTCGAATTCACAAGAAGGGATTAGTTTCTGACAACCTCAAAAACATGACAACTTTGTTTCCCAAGAATAAGAAATCAAATCTCTAGAGTCGCGTAAACAATAGATAACTATTTTACTCAGTCAATCATAAATGCTTTGTTTCACCAGAGAGGCAGAGAAATAGAGAGACGGACGTTTTCAATAAAAGTATTTATTGAACAGTCTTCTTTCTCAAGCATTGGAAATGAACTGCTACAATCGTAATACTGGTTATAAAGTACAATGCATATAATACGAGCAGTATTACTGTAAAAGCATGATATGGTTTCTAAGCCATAAAGTGCATAAAACTTATTAAATACATACAGAAATAAATAATGACTAAAAGTACGCCTAGCCCGTTGTACCTAACCTGAGTCTAGTACTAGGGAGGAAGTAAGTGAGGAGTAGCCTAAGTTTAGTAGTTCTCTGCCAGGAATCTATTCCAAGAATTCTCTAAGAGGTCTAATCAGCTCCGTACCTTGGTATTAGAATGAAGGAGGTCTTGTATCTCTCTCTCTCAGGACTCGATTTCCCAGATACCCGCAAGGGTAAGCCGGAAACATTGGAGCTGGATTTCTCGGCAAGAGAAAAGACAGCGTCTTTCTCAGTGCATCAGCTGGAGGGTCGGCTTCCTTCGGCACTTGCTGCTGCAGGGCATCGGGCAAGTAGATAGTTGATCTGTTCCAAACCACTGTGTGTTTGACTGGGCAAACCTGGGCATATTTATACTTTGAAGGTGCCGAATTTGACGCATGTTTGGACTTAATGTCGTTACTCAAAGGCTAAATTCTTGGAAAACGCCAGGAGTTCTTGGAGAACTTAATATTCAAGCAGGGGGAAGTTCCTAGCTGCTGAAGGCGGGTTTTTCCTAGAAATCGTTGTTAATTCTCGGAACCTAGTGGAAGTAGCCATTCCGTATTTGGGCTGTATGGCTGATACCAAATAGGGTAGTGATTTCTATGCCTATATGAGGATATGATAAAGTATACCTATATAAGGGCATGAATCGGGAAAATTACACTAGGGGCCTAGATTCGATTACAACAATATATCTGGACTCCAATTTACGCAGAGTAAGTAATCTATTACCTCCATGAACATTAGCCTCCACAGAATCAATTACCACCATTCTTAGAAACTTTTCATTTTGCATATGGTTTTCACAAAAGTGTCGGGCCACCGGATATTGTCGATTGTTGTGGCGAATAGCTCTAACATGTTCTAATAGCCGTTTTTTTGCACGATGAATGGTGCTTCATATGTATGCCTTATTGCAAGGACATACTAAAGCATAAACACAATACATTGTGTTGCATGTTAACATCTTTTTAATCACCAACTCTCTTTTACTGCTGCTGATGTTCAAACTAGTGCAGTCAACACTATTGCTGCAGGCCTTACAGTTCCTGCAGCATTTGAATCCTGGCCTTCCCATAGCTCGTGTATTAGCATAGCCATATCAGTGACCAAGTTGGGTTTAAGTTCATCTCTCAATTATCTATTCTCAGAGAACGTTACTTGGGGCCTGCTATTCAGAAGTTTTTTAAGATGAGGGTCCGTCAATAGTACATGCCAATGTTTTCTTAAGGTTGTCCTCACATCATTGGCTTGCCCAGAATACATGGTAATGAATCTGAGCTTATTCTCATCTTTGGTCTTGATCTCAGGACGTAATAACTGGGTTCTAGTCACCATGTCAACCTTACTGCATGCTGCTATTATGGTTTTGTTTCCATATCCCCGATCTCTAAATCTTTGCACCATGATTTTCTTTTCATTCTGATACCCTTCTTCAGAACTACAATTGCGTTTGGCACGTAGTAGTTCTCCAAACGGTATACTTTGTAAAAGACTTTTGGGGTGTGCACTTGGCGCACTGAGCAAACTGTTCCCTGCTGTACTCTTACGGAATACTTTAGTACAAATCAGATTTTCTTTGATTTCAACCATAATGTCCAAAAATTCAATTTCATTTTTACTCATTTGTTCAGTGAATGCCAAATTGAGTGCTTCCTACAGCTCGGGGGCTTTTTATCGGACATGTTAATACACGACGGCCTCGACCGTGAAGGAATGCACCGCCTGACAAGGTAAACAGGTCTGTGGGCTGCCAACTGGTGTGCAGTCTTTCAACAGAATGAAGGATTTTGTAATGGGAAACCGGCTAACTACTCTGAGGCCCACCGGAAGGCTCAATAGACATTTGAATTGATTGGGGGCATGAAATATGGACAAAGTACACGGACCCCACCGAAGGGGAATTATTGGCACTACGTTTCCCAGCATGCAATTCAGTGGAGAAGGCATGTGGAAATAGATTACAAAAAGTGATTCAGTCCGTGTTTTTGTTTTCTCCCCTCCCTTTGATTAAGGTGCAGGTGCACGGAAACGCGACAGAGACATTTAAATGATTGGAGAGTTTGGAGCGGTTTCATGAAATCAAAGCTCTGATGAACTATCCTTCCTAAAGCTCGGGGCTTTCTTTTGGATATGTGTGTGTATATATATATATATATATATATATATGTATATATATATATATATATCACCTTCGCTTCTTCTCCTACGAGTTCGTAGATAAAGACACGGCACAGCAACAATTGATCTTCTCACAGTTTTATTTACACACCATGTGCAAAAGAAAGTGCATCAAATAGACGGTCTACGCGTTTCGGCTCCTGCCTTCAACTGGACCATAGAGTCTCTTGGTCTAGACCTTGCTTTTATACAGTGATATGGGAAAGTACCCTCTTCTATTTCCATAGTCATTCAGACCTCCAACCCTGCATAGTAAATGAATGGCTAGTACATGCTCTCAATACTTTTGCCGGGATATTTACAATTCATGTGAAGTACAATAAAACCCTGTATCCCAAATAAAGTATTTACAATCAAAACAATTTCTTTCCTATATAGAAATTATTCGTCAGATCATGATCTTAAACCGTCTCAGTGAAGTACTATCGGAAAACTGTATAAGTGCAATTAAGACTATTTTCGTAAGGTGCAGTTAAACTCTGTGTCTTAAATAAAGTATTTACGTAAGGTACAATTTTAACTCTCTATCTACACAAGATATTTACATTTAAGTTCCTTCTATATACAGTTTTGATTCTCATTTGTTCAACTCATTTCAGTGAAGTACTCACATTAATTGGTAACGAAGACAGGACAAAAGATTATAAAGCGAAGGGGGGTTTTTGAGATAAACAAGGCTTATTATAAACATTTTAACCAAGATTTCATTTGGGGGCTTCTGTGTGTTAAGTACCTAGATAAAAGGGGGATGGTGATGGTAACTATATATAATATAAAGTATACGAGTGGAAAAAATTAAACTAGGTCAATGTATAACATATCCATTTACAAAGGTCTGCAGCCTGGATTTACCAATTATTTACATTTCTAGTCCATTTTCATTTTAGACCATTCCATTCCCATTTATAGTTTTAGAGAAGCCAATAACTGTGAAGTACTATGTTTAAGTGAGTCCAATTATATCGATGTTCTTCTGATATCTCTTCATTTATTCTTTTTTTGTCTTGTTGATTCCATTGTTTTTGACTATCATGATCTGATTGTTTTTCATAATATACTGTTTATATGATTGTTTTGAGCATGTATTTAGTCCAACATCTTGTATTCTATGATGTACAATATCACTCAATTCCATGTGTTGTTTCAAATAGTATCAAGTACTTATATGTTGTCTCACAAATGTACATGTAACTCAGCATCCAAATTATGGCCAAATGGGGCCTCTGTTCCCATGCTCAAAATCATTCTCGATTCCAGTCGTCTTAGTTTTAACAATTGATCTCCACCCCGTTCCTGGATTTTACTCATCTTAATCCCAGAATACTTTAGAAGGGCGGGGTTGCTCTGATGGTATTGAGCGAAATGTGTGGCCATCGGGTAGCACGGGTCCTTGTTTTTTATGGCCCTTAGATGTTGTAGTATCCGCAGTTTTAATTTGTTTACTGTGCTCCCGATATAGTACTTTCCACAAGGACACTGTAGTCTATAGACCACACATTTTGAGTCACAGGTGATGTGGTCTTGTATTGTTTCCATTTTACCATTTTGTAATCTGTAGTTTTTGATGTTCACTCCATGCTCACGAACACACACCACGTAACCTGTAGCAACTCCCCACCTGCTTTAAATGTTCCAAGTAGTGTGTCTACTTACTGCAAGAGTAACTGGTATATATATATATATATATATATATATATATATATATATATATATATATATATATATATATATATATATATATATATATATATATATATATATATATTACCTACTGGCTATCGCCAGGTATATATAGTTAGGATTAATTCCCTATGGGATTTTTGAAAATTCTATGTCTAATAACTTTGGCGTTTGTGGACGGAATCGGCTGAAATTTTCAGGAAAATGGCACATTTTGTTTCTGAGCAGCCCCTGAAAATTTGGTGGGGTTTCGTCAAGGGGGGGCTGAGAAAAAAGGGGTGTCCCAAAACGCGTTTTTAACATTGAGTTTTCCATAGGGCGGTTGGACTCACTTTTAGCTCGAACGGCTGAATGGATTTGCACGAAACTTGGCAAAATTGTAGGGACTGTTAGCCCGATGTGCCTTTGCTAGGTCTCAATATATGTGCTTCAGTGGATTTTGAGAAATTAACGTTTAAATCAAGATATATATCTGTAACAGCGCTCCGGGCAGCGATCCGGTCCGCTTACTTTTCGCGTTTCGGAACTTTGCGCGCAGAAAGCTGATTGGCTCTCCGGTGTCTGTCAACATTCTAAACAGTCCGGAGCGGCCGCCATCTTATCTCTCGGTAGGATCGAGAGAGAAGAAGAGGTGAAAAACGAAGGGGTAATTTATTGAAAGGGGGCAAGGTATACCCCTCTTGACCCCCTAGGAATGTTGTTGGGGTTATAAAAAAGGGTCCCGTGGGGAAAATAAAAAAAAAATGATTTTTCACGGTAGAAGCGCTTCACGGGCCGCGAACTGGGCCGCAAACTGGTAGCGAAACGGGAATTCGCCATTTTGTGCTTCGTTAATTAAATTACTAGGTATAAGGGGGTGCGGGAGACGTATCCTAATCCCCTATGTTTCCTGAGGGTGGCTGAGGAGGCTCATATATGTTGATACATCTCTTCCAGCGGCTGCGCCATCTTGACTTTTTTCCAATGCCACAATGTTGTCGTGCACGGCAGCCATTTTAGATGCCAGGCTGGTCCCAGGCTATCACCTACCCCTGCGGATGTAGTTTATGGCCCCAGCTGTAGAGAATTCAGACATGCCAACCCTCCCGATTCAGGCGTGTGACTACTGATTTCAGTGCTAGTCTCCCGCCTTCCGATTTCTGCAAGCAAAAACCCGGGGGCATATTACGAACAACTAGCGATAATTTTTGTCTCTAACTTGTTTAGAGACAAAAATTATCGCCGCACATCGGCGATTTTTATCGCAGATAAACTTTGCTATTATCGCAGAAAAGTCAGCGATATTCATGTATTATCGAGCAAATGCTCTTAGCCATGTTATCCACCTCCCATTGGATAACATGGCTAAGAACTGCTCAGGGCAGGTGTTAGATTTTGGAGATATTCGCGCTTAGCGCGAATATCTCCAAAAGTTGGTAATAGGAGATAGCGATATTAGGGACTGTTTCCAGTCGCTAACATCTTGGCACGCCACTTTGCATGTCATTAGTGATAAGTATCACTGACATGCAAAGCGGGGCCAAAGATGGTCGCTATCTCCTTTTAGCTGTCACTAACTGGTGTTAGCGACAGCTTGGTAATAGGGAGATAATTTTATCTCCGCTTTCATGGCTTTTAAAGCCAAAAAAGCGGAGATAAACCCCCTTGATAATATGCCCTACGATTCCTTGGGGGTTTCAGCTGACAGGGCTTGGTATTGTGTTACATGGTAATTTTTCCAGGAAACGTCAGAGGGTCGATGCAGGGGTTCTAGAAGAGGTGATAAACCATTTAAGCCTCATGAACAAGCGCATGGTCTTTTAAAGATTTGTGAAGTACTCGGGGCGGCGGTGTGTGTGTGCCCTCTTTCAGGAGCGGGCAGGGGGGCACTGCCAGCAACTTGCCAGGTCAGGTAGTGTTCAACACGTGCATCACCCTTTCTCTGCCTGCTATTGCGCTCCATGCTTCGGAAAGGTAAGAAAAAGAACGTGCATTTGAGTTTGAAATGTCCGATCCTGCAGCAGCACACTTCCAAAGCCCACACATGACAGTAACCCGATTCAAGGCCCCATTCACCCGTTTTTAAAAAAATAGATAACACTCCAACAAAGTAAGATTATAAAACTTTATTAACTTTTAACTACAATGAACGTAACAAAAACTGTAAAAACATTTAAACATTTTTCAGCCAAAAAAGCAACAATGGTCAGAAGCTGTCTTTTGTGCGAATAGTCCCAAGGCAGCACAACGTGCAGAGTTCTGGGCGGCACCCAGGTGATGTCGCCTGGGTGCCACACTGGTTTTGGGATCCTACAATGCTGCTCCGAAAATTGGCGTGGGGCGTCCCGGGTGGTGCGGGGGGAGGCCTCGTCAGTAGCGGTCTGTTGTGCGAATAGTCCCAAGGCAGCAGAACGCGCTGTGATGTTGATGGCACCCAGGTGATGTCCAGTAAACTGCCGCACTGGTTTTGGTATCCTACAATGCTGCTCCGAAAATTTGCGTGCGGCGGCCCGGGGGGGGGGGGGGGGGGGGGGCGTGTGGGAGGCGGCGTGAACGGGCCTCCCCAGGTGGCGGCCATCCAGCTGAGTTGCGCCCGCTCTTGCGGCTACAGCGTCTCGCTCACCATGTTGTTGAGTTGCTCCCACTCTTGCAGTGCAGCGATAGGCGGCTGCAACATGACTCTTAAAATGGCGGACGGCTCTTCGGTTTTGGGCCTGGTGCACTGAAATGGCCCTGGGACACCTTGGAACTCGGACGCTTGCCTGCTAGGGCTTGGGCTCCATTCTCGAAAAGCGTCCCCTCAGCCGTGAAGATTCTACAAAAGTCAGTGAGTCGAACGCGCCGAGATCCGGATGGCACCGAGGTTGTGTCCAGCAATTTGCCGCACTGGTGTGGCCATCCTACAATGCTGCGCCGAAAGTCGGCGTGGGGTGCCCCGTTGGCTTATGAGGTGATGTCAGTAGTGGACCGATGTGTGAATAGGTCGGAACCAGCACAAGGCGCCAAGATCCGAATGGCAAGTCCTGGATGTTGAGTGCCTCAGTTGAGATTTCTGAGCAGTGCTTGTAAGACTGTCTGAAGCTTATTTGCACCTGCTGCAGCTTCACTATTGCCCTTGTGTGGCCAAAGGTCGCACATGACATAGGCGGCCGGCTCCCGAGGTCCGGCGGAACTTTTTTCCTTTTCCTTTCTGCTTCTTTTCCTACAATCCGTTTCATCTGAAGACACGACCAGGTCCCTGAATGTGTGCAGGGGGACGCTATTGATTGAATGAAAATGGCGGCTTGACACAAAGCTGACTCAAGCGTTGCTGTTGATGCTATACAGACAAAAATTGGTTTTCAGTTTGTACATTCTTCAGGATTTTTTTTTCTATCCAAGTCTGATTGAGAGTTTGTAGAAAAATGGCTTCAGATTTTCCACATACTACTCTTCAACATTCTTCCTAAATGTAACAATGTGAAACTCACTAGGAGAACGGCTGTTTCTGTTTCCTTTCAAAATGCTGCCAACAATATTTTCTGAATGGAAGACACCATCTTGTAGCATAAAGGGCCGAAAGGGGTTCTGGTCTGGCCGATGGTTGGTGGAGACATTTTGACTATATCTTGGACCTGCCCGGCCTCGCACAAAATGGCGCCGGTATAAATGGGACTCGTAACTCCTTGCCCGCAAATGTATATCTAGAAAATGTTATTGTAAGTGGCCCTGTCGTATTTTAATTACAAAATGTACGTCCACCGATTCCGCAACTGTTAGACACCTTTGTTCTTGCAACCTAATGGCCCGCTCGTTACGTTCCTCTTCAGTGTAAATGTCTCCTCATCATATACGATTTCAGTTTGCTCCGTGGCCGGCCCACGTGGTTATAGGCCCGTATTTGTATACTGACATTTTCACAATAAAGGTTTTTAAACAAAACACGGTAGTAGTATTTACATTGGTAAAGTTTTTACTTTTAGTCACTGTTTTCGAATCAGTAAAAGGCAAGTGAAATAAAGCAGTCCAATTACATGACGGATAAAAGGTATAATATGTAGGAACGCAGTAAAGATAAATGGTCAAGGGCAGTTGTGTTTTTCATTTCTGCAACATAAAGTGATCGATAAGAATCTGATAATCAGGCGTATCGGCGACTAAGACAGCAGGCCGAGTCTCTTTTACTCAACGGCTCCGTCATGGAATGAAGAAACGACCTTTTTCTCGAAAAAGGAATATATTTTACTTGCAGGACAGTTGTAAATTTTCCGGGAAAGTACATTAGCCTGGAATATTGTAACATATATGTTTTAAAAAAAATAATGTTCGAAAACAATAAAAAGCGTAATTTTTAGGTCATATGACCAAGCTTTTCATCATTAAAATAACAAAAGTAAAAAGAACCAATGAAAAGTTTTATTAACAAGTCACATGACCTGTTATGCTTACGTTACGCGCTGCGCGCCGCGCCTCGGATCACTTCCGGGTGCGCTAACGCGGCGTGTCATATAACGCATTACGCGACAACGTAGGTCAAGAATATAGTCAAAATGTCTCCACCAACCAGCGTTCGGAACACAACCCCTTTCAGCAGTCCAAAAAGTTCTGTTAAATGACAACAGAGGGGACAGGCAAGAAGAACCATCAGTCAAAGAGGGGAGGGCAAGTTCTTCTCTTCCGGGTCATGTTGGGGCGCTACCAGAACTGATCGAATTGGTAGTCTACAGTGTTTCTGGATGTTTCAGACTAAAACTGGCGTCAGCATGAGAGCACTACCATCTCGTAGCTCCGTCGTGGCCATTCCACGAGCAATCATGGCAGCCGCTCCCCACCAGAAGCCCGCGGGAGTCGGAGGCCCCCAAGACTTTTGTAGAATCTTCACGGCTGAGGGGACGCTTTCGAGAATGGGACCCAAGCCCTATCAGGGAAGCGTCCGAGTTCAAAGGTGTCCCAGGGCCATTTTAGTGGACCAGGCCCAAAACCGAAGAGCCGGCCGCCATTTTGAGAGTCCTGTGGCAGCCGCCTATCGCTGCACCGCAAGAGCGGGAGCAACTCAACTACATGATGAGCGAGACGCTGTAGTCGCAAGAGCGGGCGGTAAACAGCAGAATGGCGGAAGAGGCACAGTGTAGCAAAAGCGGGCGGAATGGCAACTGAAACGGTAAAGGGGCGCCCCACTACAGCGTGTCTTCAGGTCAAACGGATTGTGGGACAAGGTCCAGAATTGAAGAGTCATCAAAAGGCAAAAAGTTCCGCCAGACCCCGGGAGCCGGCCGCTTATGTCGGGGGCGATCTCAGGCTACACCAGTGCTATAAGACTTGGGGAGGGTGTCGGAGCCAAGCGTCTTCTCCGAGTCCATGGCCATCACACCGCCCCTCAGGGGCCTCCGTCAAGCTGTTTAGGAAGGTAACATATCACATTGTTTTCTAATGCAGTCAGGTCCACAAACGACACTCACTTACTTTGAGAATAGTGAAGCTGCAGTAGGTGGAAATAAGCTTCAGACAGTGTTACAAGCACTGCTCAGAACTCTTAACTATGGCACCCAACATCCAGAACTTATGCCATTTGAGAATGGCAGTGACATCGAAGCAACTCAGGGACCAAAACCATTAACGTACTTTCACGTATGAAAATCTTACTTGGGGAGGGGGCAGGAGCGAAGCGCCCCCTCCCAGTCAGCGCCACCACACCGTATGTTGAAAATTTGAAGCCATCGTTCTACAAAGTCAACCAAACTTGGATTGAAAAATCTAGAAAAATGTACAAACTGAAAACCAGTTTTGGTCTGCATAGCATCAGTAGCAACGCTTGAGTCAGCTTTGTGTCAAGCCGCCATTTTGATTCAACAAAGCACAGGCATTGAAAAAGGCTCAAACTCAGAACTCTGAACTATGGCACCCAACATCCAGGAGCTTGCCATCCGGATCTTGGAGCCTTGTGCTGCTTTCGACCTATTCACACATCGGTCCACTACTGACATCATCTTATAAACCAACGTTATGTAAATAGTTTTTTAATAAAATGTTTTACCCTGTTTCTTTGCTGGTGTGTTGTCTATATTTATAATATTTGCATAGGGTTTGTCGTTATTTTGGGCGGGGTGGGTGACGGAGTCGAGCTGTCTTGCAGCCCTCATGGTGTGGAGCTCAGTTCATCTCACTATTTTCGTATTTCTCATGAAGGGTTGTTCCTAATATTTCTATTTTAGCGAGGTCAAAAAGAGATCCAATTAGTGGCCTACTGATTTTGCTCGATTAATTTTATTTTTTTACACGATTTTTCACTATCTGCAAAAACTAAACAGAGTATTGCGACTTTGTGCTTGTTTGTAAATAGAGAATGATCCAAAGAGAACCAATTCTAAAACAGTAAATGCTTGGACAACAATCAATCAAATGGAGAGACAAGCAGGCACGACGGATTACAACGGGGGCAAAGGCCTGCGTTAACTACCGTTCACTATCTGCAAAGAGAGAGTACTACTAAGACAAAAGAGGGGAGGGGGGGTGCAGCGTTCAAAGCACATCAGCGTGCATAAATACGAAAATGTTTTTATCTATCACGTACTTGACATTTTAAAGCTTTTCATATTTGCTATTAAAAAAGCAATGAAATTCACAGAAAAAACCATAGGTTATAGTGGATATATAGTTAGGAATTTGCATTTACAAAACCTTGAAAATTCAATGAAAAAACCATTGGTTTTAGGCCATATATAGTTAGGGATTTGCATTTACAAAACCTTATTTTACTCGCATAAAACCATTGAAATTCCATATATAGTTAGATGCGCTAACTATATATCGCGCACCCGCAATCCACTGCTGATGATGTCACATATTACATCATTCATGACATGGTCAGTGACATCACTGATGACATCACTGATGACATCTCAAATGACATCACTGATGACATCACTGATGACAACTCAAATGACATCACTGATGACATCTCAAATGACATCACTGATGACATCACTGATGACAACTCAAATGACATCACTGATGACATCTCATTTGACATCGCTGATCACATCACTCATGTGATAATACAATGAACCTCTTCAGACTCTAATATAACCTTACATACACTCAGTATAAACAGACACTCACAGACTGTCACTCATCCATGGAGTTACTCACACACCTAGTCAGTCATGCAAAGAATCAATCACACCTCCATTTCTTCAACTATACAGTTATACACACCTTACTTATTCAAACATATTCTAACACATATTTACTCTCTTATACAATCCCTGATACAAGCTCACAGTGATCGATACAGCCACTCACACATTCACTGGCTCTTATCCACAGTTATTTATATATGTCAACTCTCACATGTATTGTGTTTTACATACGTACTTACTTGCACATGTAGCACTGAGATATCCATTCACTCACCAACACACCCATGCACAGTCAACCGCCCATATAGCTGTTTCCACATGCACTCTTGAACTCATACTCCTAGTGAATCAACTGCTTACACATCTATGCACAGAGTCACACACCTCCCAGCCACCCACACACTCAGCCTCCCATTCAAATACTTGGGCAACCAATCAATAACCCATATAGCCACTCTTATAGCTACTGATCAACACATGCAGCAGCTTACACAATAACAAACATACTGATGCACAAATTAAGACAGTTTAGTCACTAACCCATGCACTCAGTGAGACACATTTAATCAATCTTTCATACAGTCAGTCATGCACCTACTAAATTCTTCATCCAGACACTTATACATCCACTCATTCTTCAATATGTAAAACATATTTAAACTTTACAGAAACATACAGTCACTGGATGTTGTCATCAGTGATGTCATCAGTGATGTCACTGACCATGTCATGAATGATGTAATATGTGACATCATCAGCAGTGGATTGCGGGTGCGCGATATATAGTTAGCGCATCTAACTATATATGGAATTTCAATGGTTTTATGCGAGTAAAATAAGGTTTTGTAAATGCAAATCCCTAACTATATATGGCCTAAAACCAATGGTTTTTTCATTGAATTTTCAAGGTTTTGTAAATGCAAATTCCTAACTATATATCCACTATAACCTATGGTTTTTTCTGTGAATATATATATATATATATACATATATACATATATATATATATATATATATATATATATATATATATATATATATATATATATATATATATATATATATATATATATATATATATATATATATATATATATATATATATATATATATATAAGTGACCTGCAACTGAATTGGTAACGTGGCAGATTATCCAAGGTGTTGGAGAGATTGCAGGTCCGCCGCACGACAGGATGGGGGAGTATGGCTGCTGCTAGGAGCAGTCCGTCACTGTATGGAGACACTCGGTAACTTTACCTGGGTGTCACGGCCTCACCTTGAATCCAGGACTGTGGCGGAGGCGGTTGGGGACCTAAGGCAACCGGGACCACTTGAAGTTTGGGACTCGCCAGGTTAATATTGAACCTCCTTTCTTTCAATACAGGCATGTTAGCGCTGACACCAGCCTATGTGGAGCCGCTATTGACACTCACTGTAGTGATGAATTGTGGGAACTGGAGTCCGGGACATTTGGGCTACAGCTGCTACCTATCGATAGTGACTCCAGCTAGACTCCCGCCCATGGGAGGGCCGGTTAGCATTTAAAGAAGGGACTAAGCGATGTTCTGTGCTAAAGGCATCTGAGGAAGGCAAATCCGCCGAAATGCATTATGCCCTGCACTCTGTGAAATAAACGGCTGCCTGAATTTCCCCTGCTGTGTCCTCTGATCTTTCCTTTGGAGTGGATCGTTTTTCTTCTTCATATATATATATATATATATATATATATATATATATATATATATATATATATATATATATATATATATATATATATATGCCAGTTACTCTTGCAGTAAGTAGACACACTACTCGGAACATTTAAAGCAGGTGGGGAGTTGCTACAGGTTACGTGGTGTGTGTTCGTGACAGTACGAATTACTGTGGAACAAGTGACATTTAAATTTAAACAACATCAGTGCAATGTCGGATGAAACGCTAAGAGAAGGCAGCTGATGAGCTATTTTTAAACCTGCCTGTGGTTTCAGACAGCAATGAACAGACATTCTGCCAAACAGAACTAAAAAATACCGATGTCAGAAGCCTACTCAAGCTGCTAGAAAAAAATAGCCGGAGCGAGCTCACCAAATGGTGGGAGGTGAAATCTCTAGAGAAATATCATGAGGCGGGCCCGGTGCCGAGAATAATGCTCGCTCCGAGCTTTGGAAGCCCGAACCCCCTTCCCTTAAAGGAATGGGCAGAGAGTAACCTTGAGGCATCAATGCGTCTCGTGTGTCTACTAATCAAATATGCCAGGATTGATAGGGAAACAAACATCAAGGAAATAGTACGAATACAGGGCGAAATCGACTTGCTTACTACAACTAACAATAAAGAATTTGTGGATAAATACACAAAAGATATGAAAGATAGACTTAGGAAGAAAGGGGACACAATTAAAGCTAGGAAGGTGTGGAAATTTGCCAGGGATAAAAACGATTATGAGCAGAGGCAGGTTTTCACTTTCGCCAGAAAATATGATTTTGTCAAGAAACAGAGAGTGTTAACCAAATCTAATGCTCATCCAAGTGGCACTAGTAGTTATTAGGGTGTATTAGGGTGTGAGGAGGGACTCAGAACTCTTCCCAACCTGATGGTGTGTTAGTAGGTTCAGATAAACACCATCTCCACTAACACTCCTTCCAAGAGTGTGTATACCTGGGTGTATTAACAGATCACCTATTTCTTCCTACAATTCATGATCCCCTCAAAATCTCGCGAGATCATAACAATTTAACATTTTATTCATCACAGTACTTATATGTCACACACCTAAAATAACACTGTTTCAGCGAGGCAAGCAGGGAACAACATGGATAGTTTGATTGCAAGGGTGAGGAATTTCTGACATGTTTCAAGGAGTAGTAAGACAAGAAGGCATCTGTAGAACAGGAGGAACACTACAACATGGAATAGGAGTATTATTCAGGGCATGAGACGTGGTTGTCTTATTTTAATAAAGTGTGTGTGAGAGAGAGATTGTGAGAGAAAGAAAGAGAGAGAGAGGAGAGATAATTTGGATATTTTGGTATTTCATTTCATAAGAACGTGAGGAGTGAGGGTAGGTGTTAAGGATGATTGAAAGAACATTTGATGAGCTGTTTGTTGTAGAATTACAGTGACATAAACATAGAAGGTAGATTCCAGTGACTAGCATTTTGTTGAGTAGCAAAGAACTGCTGAGTGGTTTGAGGTGGAGGGCAAAGATCTTATAATGGTCAGAAGAAGGATTTCCAAAGAGAAGAATATGGAAGAGTTTTATTTAGAGAGAACATTAGAGAAGATAGACAATTCCATGGAAGAAGCTGATACATTTCTCAGATGGGAGTTTGCCTGCATGTTAGGTAGGTAAGGAAAGAAAGAGAACTTTTAAGGTCCTGGATAGCTGCAGTGCATGAGAAGGTAAGAGATATCAGGGTATCAAAGCATCCTTTCTATCTATGCACCCAGGATCGGGAACAACCAACAAAAAATCCAGCAAAGACTGCCCGCCTAACCCTGCTCCAATTTAGGAAGAAACCGAAGACACATCTCTTTCGAGAATCATACATCATGATGCCGTTACAGAATACTTTCACTAGAAAAAGAGCTTCCCCCCACTGGGGTATCTGTCAGAATCAGGGTGGGCAATTAGTAGAATATGGGCAGACGAGGGACAAGAATGTGGATGGACAAATGGCAGGTTTTGAGGATCATATCAAACTCATTGAAGGATGCCTGGGCTAGAATACATTTTCCAAGGTAACTGGGGGTTGAACGAAGATGGAGATGTGTATTCATATGAGTCGGGATATTCTTTCATATTTAATGTAAACTTTGACAAATCATACTTACATATAAAATCTTTATAAAAATGTAATGGCATCTCATTTATTTATACATTTAAAAAAATGTAAACAATATCCAAATCTCATAATAAACATTTACAGTATCATAGCTATAAAACAATGTAATAGCATCAGTAAAATCATTGATTCCCCGACTAACAAAATCAAGTCTCAAATATAACCGTTGTGCTAGTTGTAATTCAGGGCAGACATATATTACATGCGTCCAGGGTCCGACGCCGCATAGGGACACCTACTAAACTAGACCTTTCTGAAAAGAAGACACCCGGGAGAGTCCAGGGTGATGTAACTTGCATTTATCTCATGAACATTTCTTACCACAAAAGCCTTGGAAACCTCAAACATTGTCTAAAATTACAAATTTTCCTATAATTTTTGTGAAGGAAAGTTCTGAAATGTGCTGTGATTCATAAAATTCTTCCACCTTGAGTTCTCACATACCTCCCAATAAAAATGGTACTTGTCTGGTATTCTCTCATAACACCAACAGTGTTACTGTGTGAAAGGGTTAACGTCTGACTTAAAGGCTAGAGAGGTGGAGAAGGTTTTGTTAAGGATTTACCTAGCCCTACCCCATTGTAGATTGAGATGCTGTGGTCACATTAGGGTTGGAGAAAATGGTTGATGCATTGATACATAAACAATTGCTTGGCCACTGCTGACAATTTGTCAAATGCTGAACATAGCTTTCCCCTGTGGACATAAATAGTGGAAAGTGCTACATACCTGCTGACGGTATGAGTCTCATGTGGTGGTTCAAGATAGGTCTGACTCATTAACTGCAGTCCTCTGGCAGCAAGCATGAGTGAAAACAGCTACTCATTCCCCAGAGAGGTCTCCATGGAATCTGGTTTCTTGGTGACAACAAAGGGATCGGTCATATAGAGTGCACTTGCTGATCCTCCCTGTTTGTCTTGTTTCCACTCTTCCTGGGCCCAGATGTGCACTACGCACTTCTAGATTCCTGACTCAGCCCGCTACAATCTGTAGCACCCATTGCTTCTCAGCAGTTGGGTAGAATGTGTTGCTTTATGGATGAGCTGCTAACTATGGAACTGGTGACCCAAGGGAGAGATATACTAAGATTTCATGCTGTGTTTGCATCAGAAAAGTGATGCAAATCGGTGTAAAGTCTTTTTTTCCAATTTACATTCGCTTAATTTAGTGCTGAAAATAACGTGAAAGTAACACTATGCAGCGCACCATGCTGCTTTGCATTACTTAGCGCCAAGAGGCGTACCTTGAGTGGTGCCTGGGCCTTCCCATGCAACCAACCAAGGTTCCTGACAGTAAACCCAATTTACTAAACAAAGTAGACTGGTCTTAGCGTCAGAAAACGGTGCCCTTTTAAAGTAAGCGCAAGGTTTCATTTCTCCTTCCTTTTCCAACGTTGTAAGTGTGGTGCACTCTACAGCACACATACAATATCGGAAAAGGGTTGAAGTCAGTCCATGCATGCTATTTTGTACTGGAATGGTAGCCTTCCAGTAGAAAAGCTATGCTAGACTCATGGAGACACCCTTGCACCATGGCGCAAACGTGTCTCTGTGGCGCCCGGCAGCTGATTTCAGGTCCGGCACATATTTCAATGAATTTGGCACTCTCTCCTTCTCACGCAGCGCAGCGTTTACGGCTGCTACACTGCGCTCCGTGAGAACCTAGCAAATCTAGCCCTCAGTTCTTGTCCCGGCAACACTCACTATCCTGTGACCTGGCCAAATTAGGGATGTATGACATTACAACGCATGCTTTTACATTGCATGCTTTTACAACGCGGTTTTTACAACGCATACCATTACAACGCATAGTGCTTTGGGGCGCTGGATAGTGAATAGTTTAATTTACTATTCCAACTCCAGTCCCCGTGGATAGTAGGGAAGGTGTTGGACAGTAAATTAAACCTATTCCCTATCCTAGAGCGCCCCCCAGCGCAATGCGTTGTAATGGTTTGCGTTGTAAAAGTTGCGTCGTAAAGGCACTGCGTTGTAAGTGATGTTTCCACCAAATCGGTAATCTCCTAGTGCCTAAAACATTAATCTGGTCTTGTGTAATGAAAATAGTGCTCATGTAAAGAGCTCCAATGCCTCATGCTGTTTAAAAAAATGCCTAAATAAATAAAACTGCGTTCCAGCATTGCATGCCTCCTAGTGTGGGGGCTAGAAAGCAGGCAATGCCTTCCTATTAATTGTTTAGTCAGGACTGTGGCATCCTGCCCGCTGCAGACTTCTGGGGTCACCAGTAATGGCTCACCCCCAAAGCCACCATCAACACAAGCCATGCAGTGCTTCAGTGAAAGGGCGTTTCAGTTAAGAGAGAAAACAATTCTCTTAACCTAGTCAAATATTGCAAAGAATCACCAAAAACAGTCCTTCCAGAATGTTCCTTTGGTGATATCTCCTTGAGTTTTGAGACATATTGTGACATCATTAACCGGGTGGCCCTGTTAGTCCAATTTTTAATGGTTTTTAGTTCAGTAAAAATAAAGAAAAGTTTCTTAAATATGAACCAGAAAGACAAAGTATCTTTTATTTATGATTTACAGATTTGGAGCCCTGGAAGTATTGTTAAACTGGGGACGCCCATTTCCCCACTTTGACTGTGCCCCCAGTTCCTAACCCCCCCCCCTCCTGCTCCCCCCTCCCCGCCCCTCTGCTTCCGGTTTGTATTCCTGCACATCCCATTGCTTTTGGTTTAATTCTTGATAAACTTGGATCCAAGCGGGTACTTCTTTCACTTCGTCTGATGACTACTCACTAAGAAATGTTTCCGAGTTGAAATAAGTTACTTTAAATTTCAAGCATAGAAGTAATTAGACTTCCAAAAATGCAGAATGTCTCCCACGCTTTCAGGCTTGCAATCGTATGCCTTCCTCTCCACAAGAGTGAACTGGCGTCCAGAAAGCTTACATCTTGTTTCTCTGCAGAAAGACCTTCAGGTGCCCCCTGTCAGGGCAGAAATAAGATGCATTAAAGCATTGGAATGAAACCATCTGTAAAAAGGAAAGAATCCCTGTGCTCTATTAGAGCGACATCTCTTGTAAAAATGTGTTTTTCCATTTAGGCTAATTCGCTCAAATGTCTTATCCAAATCTTAGCAAAAGGGAATTTATTCTTTGGCAAGACCATCCTGTGGCTCCCGTCTAAGGTTCTTAATCACAAATTTCATTTGAATGCGGTAGAGTATTCTTTTTCCAAAGTAATTTAAGGCTGAAAGTACAAATCATGTAGAATTGTGTTCCATATTAAAACAAGAATATTGTTCACTGTAAGCCTTTGAAGAAAAGAGAATCCGCTGAGTTTGTTGAATGGCTACTCTAAAGGTTTACATTTAGTTTGTCGATCTAAGATGCAAATCCCAGTTTGTGGGATTTTCAGAGTTTCAGGCAAAATAGCATTTTGCCTACTGGAGCACTCCCCCTACACTGATAAAACTCTGTTTTTCAGTATTTTGCAATAATTTGTCACCATCTTTAGATGGGACTTTAGACTGTCTTACTTCATCTTCTGCAAGTACCATCTCTGCCAGAGGGGAAGATATCACACCGCATTTCACCTTCTCTCAAATCACAGAAAGTGACATCACATGAAGTACGATCTGGGTCTTTGACTTATTAATGATACAATCTTTATCTAAACTTTGAGGCTGCATTATGTCAATAAACAGTGGTTGTAAAGGCATCTTTTACTATCCAATAACTTTTTAAGCCAGAGGATGGGGTAAAGGTAGCCTGGCCTCCCAGACGGTGGGCCCGCAGGGGACCTCCACCCTACACCTCTTCATATTCTGTAAATGGATAAAACTAGAATCATATTAGGAACCTCAATAGCTGGCGGCACCCCGGCCCTCTCATCATCTCCGAGGGGTAAGTTGCAAAGTACAGTAGGTTGTAGCCCTCGCTACCCCTCTCTACTACTTTCAGATTTATTACAATCCCTGTTGTAATCCCAACTCAGAAGAAATTGGAATTTCTGCCCAAAACTCATAATGCAGGTTTAGTGGGAGAGTTTTCTACTCGGGCATGTTCCCTTCCATTATTTCAAGAAAAACTAGTGAAATGTGCATAAGGAAAATTACCCGGAAGTATGGCAGTTATGCCTCATTCCAAGGGCACAAAATGGCAATGGTGTGGTAGAACCAGTCGTGGTAGTTACTGCACTTTGCAGTATTGGTAATTTCAGGGGCATTATTAGTGTACTATTTTTACACAGGATTCATATTAAGTGAATAAAAATTTTGACTTTCATCATGTTTTTGAAAAAACTCAACAGCTTTTCTATGTATTGTAACTCAAAATCCAGTATTTTTCCATGCTACCACTTCTTTTGAAGTATCTTATTACACTATGTAGAAGGTGATTTTTAAAAATGTAAAAGTGTGCTTGCGTTTGAGATAAGGATATATTCTGGTGGGTGAGCGCATATTCCAATATGTGCCATTTTGCTTTGATAGTGGCCTGGGTTAATGGAGCTCTCTAATTTACCAATTGCAAATCAACGCCCACTAACATTTCTAAATGCATCTAATGGTTTCCAGTGAAACCTCAGTACGGCCATTACCCAATCATATTCCAAGAATAAATAGCCCTCGGCGAACAGGGCACTGCGTGGGCTGGTGAGTAATGGAAAAGCACCAGACTGCAGGTCACTGCGACCCAGTGTTGCAATTCATTTCCCGCCCACAGGAACAGCAGGAAAGACAGCTATTGTTGCTTTATGGAACTTCGCCCTGTGACCTAAAAGGCTTTGCCAAGATATTCACTGAAGTAGTCCCCATTGCCGTTCCTCACAGCGGTGTCTTTGATTTACCACTTTACGCGAAGAGATATCACTGACCAGGTACAACAGAGTATAGTGACTATGGAATCACTGTTAATTGGTGCATTGGCAAAAGAGGGTGCAAGGGCTATTTGTTTACTAACCCACCTTACTGACCCATTACAAGCAATGCATTGAGTTCTTCCAAACTACGTGGCCTGCCATTAGCCTGGCCTCTTGGCGTAGACAGCAGGGTCAGGGTATGGCATTTTCAAAACGAATATCTTCCAACCACTCATTAGCCATAATCAAACATGTTGTACTGGGCTACAATTGTACCTCTGCTATATGAATTGCTTTTCTTTTTGGCTTTAAAACAGCCACTTTTCTGCATTTACATTAACTTCCACCAACATCGTTTTTTGGTCTGGCATTCTTGACAGCCTATTGTTTTCCAAAACATCATGCATAATATACAATCACAGGTAGGCTTCATCTATTAGTCTGTTGACTTGGCACTTGCATTTTGCTTCCACTGATCACAGCATACAGTCTGGGCAATTGGAAAGCTCCATTTACTTTGAGTGACTGCACAAACGTCTGCACATTGTTCACATCCACTTAAAAATAGTTCCTTTCTCTTCAGTGACAAACGACTCCAAAATGTGCTTTTGAACTTTTCTCTTGATGTTATCTTTAAAAGATGGTTATTTATTTTGATTGAAAATCAAGTGTCTGGTTAGATGGTTTATTTCCTGTTCCCTTTTTTATAGTTACTCTTATAAATCACACAGGTGATGTTATGACATTGTAGCTGCCTGCAATTTGAGGTCTTCATTCAGTGAAGATTGCTTCTTGTCACTTTTGTAAAAAGTAATGGCAAAATGCATAGTGCAACTGTCAGGCTTATTTTTTTTTTTAGCAGTAAAACAGCCACACTACTGATTGATTTTTTTTATTTATCACTATCAAAGGAGAGAGAGAGGACTAGGTAGCTAGTCCGCATCCCCGGGGTTCTATATGTGAGATCACAAAGGACTAGCCTATTTGTGAATTTATATAGACTCAAGACTGTAAGACAGGGTACAAACCCTTTTGGTTGTTCGTGAAGCCCTCACCCACCAACCTGGTTGGTGGCATGCTTCATCATCGGGCCCACCCAGTGACACCGAGTGTGTCCCGGGTGTGCTTCGACGCCTGAATAAGCATGAGCGAATTTTGCGGATCTCGCGTTCGCGAATTTTGCGGATTTGCGGATTCGCAATCCGCAAAATCCGCGAATTCCCGCGAATTTGCGGATTTTTTTTTTTTTGTGTTCGCCCGTGTTTCTGCCAGTTCGCGAGGGTTTTGTACACTTTCGCAAATTGCGAACTTACCTGTCGGGTCGCAAGTTTCGCGAACTTGTTGTTTCTACGTGTCCAGCCTGTTTGGGACACTCTTCTTCATCACTGCCACTCTCTGTCACCACTGCCACTCTCTGACTACTCATGCCACCCTCTGGCCCACCCATGCCACCCTCTGTTTCATCACCACACCCTCTGGTTGTCCAGTGTACATTATTTTCGGCAAAGCAAAGCACACCTTCCCTGCCTCAAGTGACCTGAATTAATTTGGGGCTGATTAATGTGTCACAGAATATTTTTTTAGCTGGCACCTGCTTCCTTAGTGCGCCCTGATTAGTGATCTTTTGCACTTGCTAAGTGCTTTCATTGTTGCAAAATTAGTTACAACACCTGCCCTGCCCCAACTGACAATAATGAATTAGGGGCTGATTAATGGATTTTAACTTCCAGCCTGGCTCCTGCTTGTCTCCCTTAGCTGTAATTCAGGACCTTTGTGGCATATGTGTAACTATTCTGAGGTTCAGAGCAGGGTCACATAATAGTTTCAACTGGCAACTGAACTCTGGAGGGGCCCCTCAGGAAGCACTCCAGGAAATGGCTACTAATGATGAGCCTGAACTTTTGAACCTGGTAAGTAGTTACTTTCAGTTTTGCTAAGATCGTATTTCTGCAATTTTGCACTTATTCGCGGGGCGCGAACTCACGCGAACAGTGCGAGCAGTGCGAGCAAAATCCGCTGCTCGCGGATTTGCGGATTTTGCGGGAAATTCGCAAATCTCGCGGATTGCGGATTTCCCGAAAATCCGCAAAATCCGCGAGCGGAACGGATTTTCCGCCCACGCCTACGCCTGAATACAGCGGAGCAGGTATGTTTCTGAGTGTGCAGTGTAGTGACGTGAAAGTGGAAATTTAAAAGCTATACAGGGATCCCAGTACCCGAGGATGAATTATATTTTAATAACTGGGTCACAGTTAGCATTAAAAAAAGGCTGTTGGGTGTTATAGGAGTGTTAATTAGGGTCTCCTACATCCAGGTGTGGTCTACATGTTTCAGCCAGGCCTTTATGATTAAAACTGGCTTTCCTCAGGACCATAGTGTGTAGGTGCAAAGTACTTAATTTTAAGTGATTGTGTACTTTTGAAAAATGTGTAGCACTCGCTAAGGTGCTTTATAGGTGTGTGAGGGGGATTCTCTCTTAGAGCATTAGTTGGCTTGTTGCCAAATTTGCCCCATGGAGTAGTCCGGCAGAGGAGTGGACAGAAACTTTTGGTCAGTGTCTGAGTTGAACCTCTTGTTGTCTCTGCGGCCTCCGTAAGTATAGCTTTTAAATTTTCACTTTCACGTCACTAAGGGCTTCACGAACAACCAAAAGGGTTTGTACCCTGTCTTACAGTCTTGAGTCTATGTAAATTCACAAATAGGCTAGTCCTTTTTGATCTCACTGATTTTTTTATTTAACATTCTTGTTGTAAGCATATGGTGGCCACATTTGTGTTACTGTCTGTTTTCTATTCTTTTAATGGCATATGCTTGCATTAACAAATGTCACAAAATAAAGTAACTATTGCACTGGCAAGCTGAGGACAGATCTGTTGGCTTTGCCAACGCTTATTAATACTGTTAAAGAACACGCACCTTACGCCGGCATTCAGGTCGGCCAGTAATAAGAGGTGATGATACTGGGGTCCGAGATACAAATTCCGTTTTTGTGTCTCCACTTCTATTACCAACTGGTTCGAGCTTGCTAGCTCTTAATGAGGAATAACTGGCATGACCGGCTTTCCAGTTCCAATTATACATGTTATCTATCCCCTGATTCCAGGACCAATTCCATGCACCTTTTCTTCCTGCTGCACATATTCCTCCTACTGAAATGTGCATGAAAACTTTGGTTTCACTGGGTTAGGAAAGCCCTTAATGAAAGGTTCGAATCTGGCATACCTTTATATTTTGAACTGGGTGTGGGATGGCTTAAGTTCTAGCTGGAATGAGCACCAGTGCCTCAGCCCAGTTCCTCATTAGTTGTGATGGCTTCTCAGACCCAGAAAGCTCACATCACAAAAAAGAGAACCAGAATTACAGAAAGGCAAGAACATTCATTGTCTTTCTATTTGAGGGCCAGATCCTTGCCAGGTTTTCAGGATTTGCAGGTGAGCTTAATATACATAGAATAAATCTACTTGGGAATTGCTTACATTGTCAGTGGTTATACTGAAAATCTAGAATGGATTCGGCCCATCTGGGCCTTCATTGAATATAGAGGTAGGTCTAGAAGCAACACCCCTGCCTTGTAAAATGGACCCTTCCGTTTTTTGTTCTCTGAAGTAGTAAGCAGGGGACAGACCCACCAACCTCCAAAATATGAAGTAATTTTGTAGGCAACTTCAACTTGGACGCATCATTGTACCTGGGCTTCTGTACCAAGAATGCATAAAGCATTAAAAAAGCAAGCATTGGCAAAGCCAATAGGCCTGGTGTTGCCTGCCAGCATTTTGGCATTGTCATTGTTTGTTTTCTCATGTTTTTTTGCAAAACTTTATTGCTGTTGGGCCCTGATCAAATTTAATAAAGTGCATTGGCTAAATGCAAAAATATTTTTTGGGGTTAAAAAATCACACATTGCCATATTACTTATTGGAAGGAACTACTTTTGTGTGTGCAATTTCTCTTTGTGAAAGGACAAAGCAGAATGCTGTCATTCACAGTGAAGTTAGCCAATGGTGATGTGGGTTGACCTACTGCCCCTTGCTATATGCTGTAGTGGAATGAAAAGGTCTTGGCCCACGCATGAGATGAAAGCACCAGTTATAAAGACAATGTTTGTTTCTTGCCAGGCTCCGTAGTTCTGCGTACCGAGGATGGCATGCTGGAATTGAGGCTGGAATAGCAAATGATGCTATTCCTGGAAGGCCACTCACCCCCTCTCCGAAGGTAATGTACAGCCTCCCTGGCTTGTCTTTGACTGTGTTACACAACTTCAGCGCTTACGTTTGCTGTGAGTCATGGCGGTGCCTGGCCGTGTTGCTCTCCAGCGAAGGAATGCTACTTTTTAATTTTGATGAAATCACGCCAACCATTTGCAATCAATTAGAGGGAATTCTTGGAAAGAGGCAAAGGCCTCAGGCGTGAGCTTGCATCGTTAGGGAGATTATCCACGCAAGCATATGTCTGGTGTCAGGGTTGTTCGAAAGTATCCTAGTTAAGGAGACTTTATCCGAATTTAATAGGAGTACATCTTTTTCCAATAGATCTTGTGACTGGTGCATTATTGGGGGTGAGGTCCAGGGGATTGAAGATAATATCAGAGCAAGGAATATAACATTGGTGGAGAATCTGTTAACCACATGATGCCGTGAAAGGCCTCCGAGCTCTGAAGCAAGAGGCAAAAATGCCCTGTTCACTCTTCTAACCCTATATATTCCCTGCGTTATCTTTTCTTGCTCACTTTTATGATGTTTCGTAGTTAGGCGAGACGGGGGAGCGGGGGTGGGAGCAAAAAGGCAGAAAGCAACATTGAAACGAAAGACATCAAGAACTCTCTTAGCACTTTAGAGTGAGTAGAGATATCAACCAAATGAAACACAATATTTTTGTTGAGAAGCATTTTTGGAATTCAGATAGGTTGGATTAAGCATTCTGTAATTCCAAAAGACCTACATTTCATATTATATGTGTCTTCACCTTGCAGACTTTTAACTAATATTGCACCCTTGTTAACCACTCCCTCCTGGGAACCAATCCCTCCCTCCCTCCCTCCCTCCCTATCTTCCTTCCTTCCTTCTTTCCTTCCTTCCTTCCTTCCTTCCTTCCTTCCTTCCTTCCTTCCTTCCTTCCTTCCTTCCTTCCTTCCTTCCTCCCTCCCTCCCTCACTCACTCACTCACTCCTCACTCCCTCACTCACTCTATGCTGGAGATAGCCAGACTGTTGTCAACAATGCCCTCAATATATCATGAAAAAGCGTCTCAGAGAATCTTCTGGGAACAAGAATAAAAAAAAATTATGCAGTCGAGTGGCAGCTAATATATTTCCTCAATCATACTGAGCCGGGAAACACAAATCCCTGTAGCCCATACGTGTTTTCCCCATCTTTTCCCCATTTTCTCCTGTTTCCCCATTTTCTTAGTGTTTTTTTAGGTCTCGGCTAGCGTAGGCTGCGTTTGCGCAGTCTCGCTGGCGAGATTCTATGTTTTCTAGTGAGGCTTAAACCCGCCCCTCTTCTCCATTGGCTGGCCTCCTAAATGCTGGCCAGCCATTGGAGAAGAGGTTTGTTTGTCAATTTAAGCCCCGTCGTTTTCGGATTGAGGGGTGTTTTTTTCGCTTCTTTCTCTCCTCTTCCCATTGGCTGGAATGTAAACAACAACAAGTCAAAACACGCCCGGTTTTTACATTCCAGCCAATGGGAAGAGGAGAGAAAGAAAAACACGCCCCCCCCCCCCAGTCTGAAAATGATGGGGCGTTTCTCCGATCCATTTCTGCTTGACCTCGGAGAAACATGGTGGTGTTCATGGCGTGGTCCACCGCTTATGTGGAGTCTGCGCTCGCCCGGAAACTGGAGAGGGACGACGCGGTCGAGCCTGAGGCAGGAGTTGCAGTACTCCGCTGGGTCTTGCGGAGGCATCCTGAACGTGTGGGCTGAAGGGCTGGGCCCTTCCGGGGGAGAGACTCGATCCGGAGAAAATTAAGGAGCTCGAGAGTGGGTGAGTGATCGGAGGACGGGGCCTGGTTGCCCCCAGACTTCCCCCCGCTCTGACCCCATTTGCAGAAACGGACATCGCTGGTCTCCCAAGTTCCCCAGCTCCATTTTCAACCCGCCGGGCCCCCCTCCCTCCCTCCATTTGGACGCTGCCGGATATTGTGGGCCCCCACCGTAGAGAGATGAACCCGAAAACGGCCGGATTGGCACCATAGCGCAGCAAGACAGACCCAGAGCCACCCACGGAGGAACCATCCTTGTTTACCTTTTAGGCAACGTAGCTTTTGCAGGGAGAAAGAAATGCGGCTCCACCGTGATTGAACAATGGCTGTCCATAGTAAGCGCGGGTCTCTATGGAGATTTCGGCCCAGGCTTGTTTATCCTACATTCTTGGCAGTTAGGGACAGGTTCACCAGGCACATGATTGTAACGGCCAACCGTTGTGCCTCGGCGTTTCCTATGTTTTTTTATTGTTCTGGTGAATTTCTGTTTATAAACATGTTTTTTCCCTTATGATGTGTCTTTGAACTTGTTTCCCAGTTGGCCAACACTCGGTACAAATATTCGCAGGTGCATCTTACTACGAGACGGGCCGACTCCTCTAGCATGCCTTCCAGGGGGTCTGAGCCCTCTTCCCTTAGCCCCTGCTGTGAATTTATTAGTTATTACGAATTGTTGTATGTTGAGCCGGGATTTCTGTTTGAACCTGCCAGCTGCGTCTCTCGTCATAATGTAGGTGTCTCGCCTATGTATTGGAAACTGTACGTGCAGCGAAGGTAGGGCTTTGTGTGGTGCCTTAGCTGGAAATATTGTAGCTTTGCTTTTGTTTCTGGCATATTTTTATTCTACGTTGTGCATTGTCTTAAGTTCAATACACAGTTTTACTTTCTTTGCAATTTGTACCAGTGTATAGGGGACATTTTCGGACCCGTAGCATTTTGTCTCTCAGGTTGTTCAAATTAGAGGATTCTCTTCAAGTTGCCTACAGATCTCCGCAGTAGGGACATTAACCCATGGGTCTACCTGAAAGCCATCATCTACTGCTCATGCGTATTAACAGCCATGCTATCTCAGTCAATTCCGGCATCATCTGCATGCCTGTTTTTACACATCAGTTCTCAGCGTGCAGTGTTGCATGGAAGTGATGAGTATTGCAGGAGAGGAATGGTGCTGCATCCAACTGCACATATGGCCCGAGCGCCTGCGCTGCGAGAACTTTCCTTGGCATGGGGCAGAGCAGATCTGCGTGTGGCAGGACCACAGCGAGGACGGCGGAGGGCCCCTGCCAGGCGGAGGAGGCAGCAGCCCGAGTCTTCTCACCACTCCCCCGCCACACCACTGTGGAGAAAGGCCTAGCCCACAGCCCCCATGCTACGCAATGCCCGAGCGACCCTTCGACTGCCCGCGGGTGCTCAAGGTGCCCCCGTACCTCAACTACCGCTTTCTGGTGAGAAGGACTCCGCCAGCTTTGATCAGCCCCTCGGGGTAAGAGCGCAGTGCATACATCTGCATTGACTCTACCCTGACCCCTAACTCAAGCCACGACATCCCACACTTTGATATATGCCCGCAGGGATTCAGAGTCAGGCTATTGAACAAAAGCTACGATAGTTCCACATACTTTGTAGTGCGGACTTTGGCACTTTCTCCCCTGGGGCCCCTGCCCTCTCTGTTGCTGCAGCCTTGGATCGCTCCCATGCCTTATTTTGCCTGCTGGGAGCTGCGCAGGGAGGGGGCTTTCCTTAACTGTATTTTGCCTTGGTATGCCGTCCTGTGCTTGTGGTACATGCCCCCCCACCCACTCCTTACTATTTGCTGCCTCATTGCCCCTGACTTCTCAACTCTGCACGCATCTCATCCATCTACTTATTCCATGCTTCCTCAAGCACAACGACCACCCCTCCTTGAGCCGCCCTTCCGAACTCACGGCCCAAGCAAGCCCCCACCCGCCGGCTGCCCCGTGAATACCCCCACCCGCTCTCTCCTTTCTCGACCGCACTGCAACCCACCCAAGCCACCCTCCATCCACCCCCACCTCACCTCACACTTTGTTGCCATGACACCTCTTCTCCTGACAAAATTCCCCGGTGTGTGCGGGTCTATGTGTGTGTGTATGTGTGTGTGGGTGTGTGTGTGTGTGTGTGTGTGTGTGTGTGTGTGTGTGTGGGGCTGTGTGTGTGTGGGGCTGTGTGTGTGTGTGTGGCTCTGTGTGTGTGTGTGGCTCTGTGTGTGGCTCTGTGTGTGTGTGTGTGTGGGGCTCTGTGTGTGTGTGCCTCTGTGTGTGGCTCCGTGTGTGTGTGTGTGGTTCTGTGTGTGTGTGTGTGTGTGGCTCTGTGAGTGCGCCTCTGTGTGTGGTTCTCTATGTGTGTGTGGCTTTGTGTGTGTGTGTGTCTGTGTGTGTGTGGGTGTGTGTGTGTGTGTGTGGCTTTATGTGTGTGTGTGGCTGTGTGTGTGTGTGTGTGTGTGTGGCTCTGTGTGTGTTTCTGGCTCTGTGTGTGGGTGTGGTGCAAATGCAATAGGTCTCGCATTTGCGAGAGATTAAGCTGTTGGGATTGTAAAGGACAATGCCATTTATTTATCTGTTTTCAAAACCAACACATAAATAAAATGTTTGTCATTTAAAATGCCAATAGCTCTAACTTTTCCGAAGGCGAGACCGTTGCATTGTAAATGCTTGTTGTCATTGTTTCCCTCTTTGTCCCTCTTTACCGTCTGCTCCTGCCAGCTGCCGTTTTCCTGCCTCCCGCCTAGCCCCACCCACTGCTTCGCAGCACCCCTCCCTCGTCCCAGGACTTGCCAAATGGCGGCAGCAGCGTGACCCCATTGAGTAGGTCTCAGGCCCAGCTCTCCTCATGCTGCTGCACCGCTTCTGCCTCCACTTTTTCTTAGTTCCCTCACTCTTTTTAGTGTGTCTCTCCCTGTTCTACTTGTTTCCCCTGTTTTCCTTGTTCCTTTTTCTCCTATTTTCTCTGTTTTCTATGTGCTCCTGCTTGCCGCTGTTTTTCCCACCTCCAGCCTAGTCTCGTCCATCTCCTCCCTGCACCCCTCCTTCCTCCCAGGACCTACTCAATGGAGGCTGCAATGCGGCCACACAATGGGTAGGTGCACCCTTAAGGCACGCCTATCTGTGCCGTCCATGCATGGACTGCGCCCATTGCCAGGACTCCTGGTCCTGGCCTGCCCCCAGATACACCACCACCGTCCTCCATGCCTTGAACATTGGACGACTAGTGAATCTTGCTGCCACGCCACCGCAGTCTACGGCAGGACCGTTCTCCAGCACCAGATGCAGCTTGTCCTGCACCAGCACGACCACCGTCACGCCACAAAGCACCTTGCTAACTATTTATCACACCACGCCAGAACTGACACACTGACTCCACTGCCTACTCCTCAGCATGCACTTGATGTGCACACATGCCACCGAAATATGGGACCTGATCGCGGCTCTCTACATCGTCTTCCTCACCGAAACCAGACAGAAACCCACATCAGCCCAGGTGAATATGAAAGTACTCACCAGGTCTGCATAGTGTACCTCCACCACTGACAACACCACCACTCCCATGGAATACCTCAGCTTCAAGCTCCACACAGATGACAAGACAACCATCAGAGGCATCCTAGCATACTGACCCTCAGGCACGCGCTCAAGCTTCTGCAACACCAGTGCAGACTTCATTGCTCCCCTAGCCTTAGACTCCAAGGACTACATTTTCCTTGGCAACCTACATTTCCACATTGACGACTCCAACAACAACAACACTACACACCACCTTGACAGAATGGGCAGCCTCGGATTGATCCAGATCATCCACAAACCTACACTTACCGCAGGACATATGCTGGATCCCTTTTTCACCTCCAGTAAACACGTCAAGTACATCCACATTCCAGAACTCACATGGACCGATCACTTCATTATCCACTTCATCATCTCCTGCCCCTGCACCGCCTCCCCCAAGATGACCAGCGCCTCCTACCAGAGGTGGACAAAATTTCAGAGACCAGCTCGACAGACGCCTTTAACACGTCCAACCCCGTTACTGCCACTAACCTAGAACAGGGAGTGAAGAACTTCAACATCTGGATCACCAATTGCACCAACAGTGTCATCCACATCAAGAGCAACATCGAGAGAAAATCCTCCACAAAGGCCAGCTGGTACACCCAAAAACTCTGAACAACAAAACTAGGCAGCAAACAACTGGAGAGAAGATGGTGTGCCAACAAGGACACCTCAGACAGGGCAGCCTCAGACAGGGCAGCAAGACCCCCCTCAACCTCTACCACCACATACTGAGGGCAACAAAGAAGACAGCACTAGCTGCATGCATCAAAACCAGTGCCAACAACACCAAAGGAACTTTTTAACATTGTTAAGGAATTTTCCAATCCAGGTACCCTCAAAAACAACATCACACCCTCACAGGAGCTGTTTGAAACCTCGCTGACTTCTTCTGTAACAAGATCGCAACAATATACAGAAAATTTGAATCTCAACCCACACCTATGGACTTTCTTAGCAGATGCACCACCTCTGTAACCAACAGAAACCACAGACTGACCACCAGGAACCTCTTCTCCACCCAAGATTCCACCTTCACCATGAAATCCATCCGCTCAAGAGCTCCCATAAACCCATACCTGCACCATTTCTTCAAGCTCGGAAACCAAAGGATTGGCCAGAAACTCACCACCCTAATCAACTCCTCTATCACCACCGCAACATTTCCCGAAGCCTGGAAACATGTTGAAGTCAGACCACTTTTCAAAAAACCCTCCACCTACCCCAGCGAACTCAAAAAATGACCGGCCAGTCTCCCAGCTCTCATTCCCAGCGAGGATTCTGCAAAATATCATCAACAAGCAACTCATGGCACACCTGGAACAGAACCAGCTACTCGACTCCTCCCAATCCAGCTTCCGCAGAAATCATGGCCCTGAAACCACCCTGATCCCTGCCCACTGATGACATCCGAACCCTCCTTGACTGAGAAGAAACAGCTGTTCTGATCCTCCTCGATCTCTCTGCAGCCCTCAACACCATATCCTACTACACGCTGAACAGACCTGTGAGGGTGAGTAGTTTGCGCATTACAAATACGGATTTACATTTACATTTACAAAAGACTACATCAACATCCAAGGGGAAGCGCTCAGATGGATCACCTCCTTCCTCACCGCAAGAACCCAAAGATCCATCTCCCACCTTTCACTTCTGCACCAAAGGAGATCGCATGCGGGGTCCTGAAGGGCGCAGCTCCACTCTCTTCAACGAATATATGACCTCATTGGCTAACATCATCAGATTCCAAGGTCTCAACATAATTTTCTACGCAGACGACACCCAACTCATCCTCTCATTCATAGACAACCCCACCATCAGCAAAACCAACTTCCACAGATTCCTGACAAGCCTCGCCGATTGGATGGTGAACAACTGCCTACAGCTGAAAACAGACAAGATGGAAGTACTGTACTTCGGCACCAGCAGCAACACATGGTACGAATCCAAGTGGCCATCAGACCTAGGACCTGCACCCACTCTTCCTGACCATGCCAGCAACCTCGGAATCATAATTGAAAACAAGCTCACCAGGAAATCACTTATCAACTCTGTATCCTTCACCTACTTCCCCACTCTGCGCGTGCTGCTTAAGATCTTCAAGTGGCTACCCCTCACATGAGATGCACCATGACACAGGCCCTCATCACCAGCTGAGTGGACTACGGCAATGTCCTCTATGTAGGAAACACAGCACATCTCCTACAAAGACTTCAGACCATACAGAACTCTGCAGCCGGACTCATCCTTAACCTTTCCTGACTAAGCCACGACACACCCTGCCTCAGGCTACTCCACTGGCTCCCTGTACAGAAGAGGTGCCAATTCAAGGTGCTGACCTAGGCACACAAGTTTCTACTTAACTAAGGACCGCCCCTACATTAAACACTGGCTGAACTTCCACCAACCGTCAAGGAGTTAGGGGTGGGCGGAATTTGTGTGATCGCGTTACGCAAGTCTCCGCGAAACGGTAAAAAATCTCCGCGAACAAGCAGAAATTCCGCGAACACGTGGAATTGCTTGTTCGCAATGCTTTTTTACTGTTCGCAATCACAGTTTGCGTGCTCGGGGGGAAATATCTTACAAACACGCATTTTGAGAACGCGAACAGGCAAAAAGTTCGCGAAATCGTGGAATGCAGCATTTTTGGGTAATTTCGGTTTCTTCGCCGAACGCAAAATTACCCAAATTCCGCAAATTCCGTGAGTGGAACGTAATTTACCGCCCAGGCCTACAAGGAATCTATGCTCCACCTCCCTTTCACTTGCCCATACTCCTGCATCTAATAAGGCAGAAGTGGAGTACATTCCTTTGCAGCAAAGACCTGGAACAGCCTCCCCATGCACCTCCAGACCTTCACCTCACTTCCGGAATTCCGAATGTCATGCACAAAGGAAGGTGTGCGAATTCCATTTGCTATGTATAAGCAGTGACGTCGCTGACCAAGCCCCGACTCATCCTTCACGTCAGTTTTCGTTTGGTTTATATTATAAAGGACGATGCCCTCCGGCTGCCTTGATCTACTAAGTAGGATTTAACAGACTTGGGGCCACTGTCCACAGAGGGCTATGCCACTGTGAGAGTGGGAGGCCTGCCTGCTGATGCTGAATATCTTTTGAACATTTTGGAAAACCAGCCAGAGTCTGCGGAGGTACTTTTCCTTGCACTTCGAGAAGGGAAATATTGAACCTTAATCCAAGCACAGATTGCTGTTATGAACTAACAAATACAAGAGAAGTGCTTTGGATGAAAATTACAAATAATATGGCCACTTAGCCCTACACAGAATTCTTCCATATGAGGTAAAAAGTCATGACATGTTTTATGACATCATTAATAACATCAATGTAAGCTATGAAATTACATCATTGAATGCAACACTGTGCATGACAGGGTGAGAGTTATAGTTAGGTCGGTTAGCTATAAGTTTTAGTTTATAATGTAATGTTTTAATTGACCTTTTCTCTAAACTATAACGCCACTTTACCCTTTGTTTTTTTCAGTTTTGTCATCAGTAATCTAATTTCATTTGTCACATTGGTGTTATCAGTGATGTCATAGAACATGTCATGAGTTTATTTTCAGTGAATTTCAGAGTTTTTTTTATGTAAAGTAAAATCTTATTACCAGACCTAACTATAATCTCACTTTAACCTTTCTTTAACTTATAGTAAATATTTAAACAGATGACAATTAAAATTAAGCATTTTTATTTTAAAAAACACTAACGTGTTGGAGTTTTTCTTTAAGAGTAATCAGGCCACTAAATATAGCCATAAAACCATTTTCCACTAGCCACGATCCCTATCTTATTACTTCACATTTTTTAAGTGAGTGCCCTGGTCCCAGTCAGGGCACCCACAGCTTTCATAAACATCAATGGAACTGTCCGCCGGCTACCCTGACAGCCCCCAACCTATGCGTGTATATGATTGTGGGTGTGGGTGTGTTTGTGTTTGTGCATTTAAGATGACCACCACCAACAAAGGCCGGGTGTGTAGGAAATACTCCATTTACCTTAATCTGGAACAAAGTTCTTCCGAGGCGTTACTTTGATATAAAACTGCTACCTAAATGTTAAATAATCTGATTTGCCTGTATTGATACACATTTTATCTATACTAATATAACAAAGAGAGAGCCAAAACCTTTGAGGCGGGTAATCTCAGGAACCACAGCACCAATCACAACACTCAATACAGCGTTGGAAAGGGCAGTTGCAGCAGAAGGACAAAGGCTATGCAGACGCCAACCATATACATTTAAAAGGTAAAAGAACCGTGCCAGCAAAGTAGTCCTTTGTGGGCGTGTCTGGGTTGTGCTGTGGGCATGTGCTGGGGTTGTGACAAACGCTGGGGCCATGTGGTACGTTCCGCCCTTCATGCCATGTCTCATATCGTGTTCTGTGGGCGTGTGCTGGGGCCGTGGGCGGGGCGCGGGATAACGGAAAAAAAAGCGATCGTTGTGCCCAATATTTCATTGTTTTTTCTTCCCAGGTTCTGTACATTCCAGCTCCAGGTGTGCTTGCCCCGTGCTCCCAGTGACGTGCACCTGCTTTACTGTAAGGAGGTCAGGCATGGCGCTATTCCCAAGGGCCGGAAGGAGCGCAAACAGGGGCCATTGTGCAGGAAATGTAATCTTGCCTTAACTTCCGGTGACGCCTGAAGTGCACACCGGAGATTTTCCACTTCTGTTGCGCACAGGCCTCGCGCCATTCACATCCGGACACAAGGCCCACCTCCACGGAAATAGCAAGAAAGGGACTATCCCTCCCCCGGGAATATGTGATGATATTCCGCAAACCAACATCCTGCATACCATCACTCCGCAATTTTTATAACGCAGGACTATTACCCCGCAAAGACATAATTTCTAAAACTTTTACAACGCATATGACTTTATCACGCATGCCATTATAACGCAAATGCATGCGTGGTAAAGTCATATAAATTGTAAAAGTACATTATTAAAACATCAAATATATTTTTGTATATATCTGTTTTTATATATATATATATATATATATACATACGCACATTTTTTTATTTAATTAAAACATTTATTCTTTTAAATTGCATTATTTATATTATTTTTATTTATTATTTTATTTTATTACCCTTTACACCCTAAAAACTAATCCCACCCTGCTCCCTTTAAATACCCCTGCACCCCATACTCATAACCCAGCCTTACTCCTTAAAATACCCCAACACCCTTAAACACTAACCCATCTTAACCCTATAAATATACCCTGTACCCCAAAACCCAAACCTACCCCTGAACCCTAAAAATTCCCCTGTACCCCAAAACCCAAACCTAGCACTGAACCCTAAAAATACCCCTGTACCCCAAAACCCAAACCTAGCCCTGAACCCTTAAAATACCCCTGTACCCCAAAACCCAAACCTACCCCTGAACCCTAAAAATACCCCTGTACCCCAAAACCCAAACCTAGCCCTGGACCCTAAAAATATCCCTGTACCCCAAAACCCAAACCTGCCCCTGAACCCTAAAATACCTCTGTACCCCAAAACCCAAACCTAGCCCTGAACCCTAAAAATACCCCTGTACCCCAAAACCCAAACCTAGCCCTGAACCCTTAAAATACCCCTGTACTCCAAACCCCCAACCTACCCCTGAACCCTAAAAATACCCCCATACCCCAAAACCCAAACCTAGCCCTGAACCCTAAAAATACCCCTGTACCCCAAAACCCATACCTATCCCTAAACCCTAAAACAACCCCTGGACCCCATAACCCAAAACTATATCTGAACCCTTAAAATACCCAAACACCCCAAAACATATACCTCAGTACCCCAAAACATATACCCCTATACCCATACTTACCTTATCCAAACATTAAAAAAAACATGCTTTTACCATTCATGGATTTACAACGAATTTCGTTGTAAATGTATGCGTGTTAAAAGCATATAAAATGTAATGCCATGCGTTATAATGGCATTGCGGAGTCATGGTACTTTCGTAATGAAAGTATGCGGAGTAATTGTATGCGGAAAGAAAGTTGCGGAATAATGGGTGTTTACCCTCCCCCGGTAAGTACATTGGTGGCACGTCGGCCCACATCTCCAGCAACATACTCATATTTTTTCACAATCCATTTGAAAAATGCACAGGTTTCTCTCATTGATGGCCAGCACCGACATACACTTTTAGACATACCACCCGCCACAAGTTCTAGAATTGCGAACTTTAGAGCTCGGGAGCTACGTTCGAATCTCGGCATCAGCTCAACATCCTGTGATTCCAGGCAAATCGCTTTGTCTCCACGTGCCTACCACAAATGAATGTGTTCTTCTGTAATGTAAATTGTGCTCATGCCATGTTGTCGAGTTTGCGCTATATAATATTGCAAGGAAAAATAAAGTAGGGAAACTCGAGTTCACACACTACGAACGCGCACTCTTAAGTGCATCAGCAGTGCACTGTGAATCGGAGCGTTTCACAGGCCTGTCACAGATAAGAAATGCTATCAAACGAAATCCTACAAAACAATATACTACTGGCCGGCAACAATTCATACCCGGAAAACGTCGGGATGGGCTGCTAGTATTATATAAAGCTAAAAGTCTATGCAACTATCAAAACAATAAATAACAACACTTTCATACGCCTTCTTAAACAGTATGTTTTATTTTCAGTTGGCAAATAGCTCCCACCACTTTAATGTCAGGGAGCTCTCATCACCTATAATTCTAACACCTTTGTTGGCACCATGTAAGATGTAGCCAGTGGGCTTTGGGCACAGGCCGTGGCCTTGCCTCATGGCCTCATCTCAGTCCCCCAAGCCCCAGAATCCTAGTCTCACAGCTAAGAAGCCAGAGACAATTTCTTCTGGCTATTCCACCTGAGCTTTGATAGAGGGTGTGGTCTTGAGACATGTCCTGTGCCTAGTCTTCCTTCATCCAGGGTGTTTGACATAGGCTAAACTCCCAGTTCCTAAAGGATCAAAGGTTAAGAGATTGCCAGATGTCTAGCTAGCACCAGGGTCCGAACTAAACTCCCAGTTCCTAAAGGATCAAAGGTTCAGAGATTGCCAGATGTCGAGCAGCAGGGTCAGGGCTAAGCTCACAGGTCCTAAAAGATCAAAAGTTCAGAGATTGCCAGTTTTCCAGCAGCAGGGACCGGGATAAGCTCCCAGGTCCTAAAGGATCAAAGGTTTAGAGATTCCCAGTTGTCCAGCAGCAGGGAACGGGCTAAGCACCCAGGTCCTAAAGGATCAAAGATTTAGAGATTCCCAGTTGTCCAGCAGCAGGGAACGGGCTAAGCTCCCAGGTCCTAAAGGATCAAAGGTTTAGAGATTCCCAGTTTTCCAGCAGCAGGGAACGGGCTAAGCACCCAGGTCCTAAAGGATCAAAGGTTTAGAGATTCCCAGTTGTCCAGCAGCAGGGAACGGGCTAAGCACCCAGGTCCTAAAGGATCAAAGATTTAGAGATTCCCAGTTGTCCAGCAGCAGGGAACGGGCTAAGCTCCCAGGTCCTAAAGGATCAAAGGTTTAGAGATTCCCAGTTTTCCAGCAGCAGGGAACGGGCTAAGCACCCAGGTCCTAAAGGATCAAAGGTTTAGAGATTCCCAGTTGTCCAGTAGCAGGGAACGGGCTAAGCTCCCAGGTCCTAAAGGATCAAAGGTTTGGAGATTCCCAGTTGTCCAGCAGCAGGGAACAGGCTAAGCTCCCAGGTCCTAAAGGATCAAAGGTTTAGAGATTCCCAGTTGTCCAGCAGCAGGGAACGGGCTAAGCTCCCAGGTCCTAAAGGATCAAAGGTTTAGAGATTTCCCAGTTGTCCAGCAGCAGGGAACGGGCTAAGCTCCCAGGTCTTAAAGGATCAAAGGTTTAGAGATTCCCAGTTGTCCAGCAGCAGGGAACGGGCTAAGCTCCCAGGTCCCAAAGGATCAAAGGTTTAGATATTCCCAGATGTCTAAGAGAACGGTCCGTGCTAAGCTCCCAAAGAATCAAAGGTTTACAGATTGCCAGTTGTCCAGCAGCAGGGTACAGGCTAATCTCCCAGTTACTAAAGGCGCAAAGGTTTAGAGATTCCCAGATGTCCAAGAGCACGGTCTGCCAAGCTCCCAGCTCTCAAAGGTTCGGAGATTACCAGTTGTCCAGCAGCAGGGTCAGGGATAAGCTCCTAGCTCCCAAAGGATCAAAGCTTCAGAGGTTGCCAGATGTCTAGCAGCATGGGCTGGGCTACGCTCCCGAAGGATCCAAGGTCCATAGATTCCCATATGTTTAACTGCCTGTTGAGGGCTAAACCCACAGCTCATTGGATATTGAAACACCTGTTCCCCTTGATGAACAGATAGACAGTGGGTATTTCAACCGAGACACCAGATTTTCTCCTCAGTTCCCTGGCAGCCAAATAAAGATTATCCTTGCCATAAGGTAACAATGGGTCATTGAGTACAGACATTTCAAGTCCAAGAATGCTACTTTGAGGTCATCCAATCCTCCAACAGAAGGCCAGTAGGGGTTGCTGCAGTGATAACAGAAAGTCTGAAGTCAGTGGCACATTCTGGGTGACCAGCTGCTCTTCGAGAAGCATTGCAATGACATAGGAGTCCATGTACAGCTCTACCTAGTGCTAGGTGCCGCTCTAGGACTAGGGAGCAGGTGATATTTCAAACAGGAGGACGCCTTCACCTGAGGTTGAAGATCTGCAGTGAGAGTGACACGAAACCACCCCACAGGAGTCCCAGAATTTGTCCTACACAACATGACAACTTGAAGGCAGTGCTTTAACTAAAACTGGGGGAAAAGGAGAAGTCCTCAAAAGATGAACACAGCTATTGGGCAAATGCTAAGACGTCCGTTTTAGAAATCTTTAGCTGCAAACAGCCGTCAGGCACGCGCCCACCACATCCAGGCCATGTTTGGGGCTTGTAACATCCATGTGCATGATTGTGAATTTCTCCCTGAGTGACCTATCAGGGTGAACTGTCTCATCATTGAAAATAGAGGGACCACATCTACTTTGATAAATATTGCCACTAAAGGAGAACCTTGGGAACCTCAAAGGATAGCATCACCAGGGCAGGAGGGAAGGAGGGACTGCATCCAACTGCAGCCCTTGGAGGTATCACGTTAACCTTTGCAGATCTACCCACAGTGCCCGGTGGTAAGTTTACAAACTGTGGCGATAAGGCCCGGGTTACACGTTACACGGTATTGGTGGGGTGGTAGCCCCACGCTCATAAACACCAGTACAGTGGGGAAATACAATACCAGTACAGTGCACTTATGAGTTCATCACCACAGAATGGTGACTAACTGCATGGCCTTGATTTCACCAGGTCGAGTCCTGCACAGTACTCCCTTTTCCTTTGCTCTGAGCAGTTGGTAAATCTAAGAAGGTCGATGCGGGCTGGGGTGAGGTAGGTGATAAAGATGGGAGAGGGAAGTAAAGACATGGCTTAACAGGGGGAGCATGACAGGTTCCCTGTGTCTTGGAAGGGTTCAGGCAGAGCCAGGGAGAGGGGCAGACTGCATTGCAGCCCATTCCTAAAGTGAATTGTCGCCTGCATTGCCGGGTGTGGGAACAGCGGCCCACTCATGATTGGGTAAGCTAGAGTTCCACGCGGGAGTTCCGCTCCACTCAACTTGTAACCTAGGAGGACATAGAAGGAGGGCAGGTGCAAATGTTTGTTTTTGGGGTTTTGAGATGATTGGTTGGTGAGGACGGGGAGTTTATCCATTTATTGGCGCAATTACTTTTGTTGTTGTGAGGTGTGTGTTTTTGAGTGGTTACATGCATATGTGTTTTATGTGTTAGCTTAATAGACATGTGTAATACTGGGGAATTTGGTTGAGTGTGTGTGTTGGTATGCTGGGTTTGTGTGTTGGGGTGTTCGACAGTGTCTGAAAAATTGTGCACTGTTGAAAGTGGGATGTGTGATAACATTTCTGATCGTGTTGAGTTGTTTGTAACTTGTGTGTTTCTGGGACAGTCTAATGAGGGTACTGATGAATAACAACAGGGTTACAGCGTTGTTGTAAGATTTGTGTGTTTTATTCGAGATGGTGTTGGTGCATCAGGTGTTGATTTGTTCGGGTGACTGCATTTGCCATGGTCAATTGACAGGTGCGCTTTTGATGCTGTGACTGAGTATGTCATTATGTTGCTGGACTCGTGCTTATGTATGTTAGAGGGTGACGTGTGTATCCTTCAACTGAAGTTGTGTAGAACCGTGTGTGAACCGCCTTTCTCTACACTCCTCCCCCAGATGTTTAACCGGGACTTTCAAGTGCGTGCTCTTTGAGCCAGCGACGTGCTCATCTGGGCAGAGTTTCATCTCATCTAGCCGCGCAGGAAGCGAGCTGCCCACAAAGCTGCTCTATAAATAGCTTCCAAAAAGTCCCAGCTACAGACACTCAGTGCGATCCATGGGTTTTATAAGATGCTGTCTAAGAAGTGTGGGGACGGGGGGCTCTTTCTCAACAGACTTGTCACACACACACACGGCGGGCATGAAAGAACTCGCAGCATACAGCATGGGCGTCCATTCTACAAACCGCCAGCCGTAGCGGAAGTGACGCCACGCACACTTTGATGAGCCAGTGACGTCACGGGGTTGACCATTTGTCCCAGCAGAACACAACTATTGCCCAGCAGCAGAAGCCTACTATTTGCTCCTGAGTGACCTAGGCCGGGGGTACCACGCGGGTGGACGGCGTCCTCCCACTTATTTTACCGGGAGCTGGATAACTGGAGCAAATGGAGCCACACATTCACTCTTTGGCCTCTCTGGGGCGAGATCGGAGCTCATTCCCGAACGCTGCTCATGCGCTGGCTTCTCTGATGCAATCGCATCTAAAGGGTGAGCGAGGGGAGGCAATGAGTCTGATGGTGCAAGCCACCTTTCGTGACGTCACTTCCTGTTGTGACGATAGCGTACCCCCACTTCTTTTTTTAGTACTTGTTCCCTGACCTAGGCCATGGCATTGAGTGGCGAATGTAGAAATTAAACATGGCTGTCTGCTCCTGCCCCTGTCTTCATGACTCCAGAAACAAGGAGCAGCAAGGGGTAGTCACTGATATTAGATTCTGAGCCAGGGGTTGGAGCCACTACTTCTAGTGAGCCCTGGTTGATGCCTGTGGTGTAAATACGTCCGAACCAGCGGTCATTGGGTAAGGATGGGGCTATCACTCTATTTGTCAGATTTATAGACAGGTATCCAGTCCCCAGATGTTATATTATGTCATGTTATGCAGATTGTAGAGTGCATCATCACCCGGGAGGGTATGGAGCTGAGCAGGTAAGAGTCCAGCCACACTAGCTCTTAGTGTCCCCTATAGGGGTCTGATGAGCAGCTGGAATGGCAACTTAGATATCCCTACAAGAACGCCGGGTTCTTGCAAGATGGCTACAAACACTGCCAGGAGAAGTTGTGTGCTTCAGAACGCGGCGCTCCTCTAGCACATTCTATCGATAGGTTCTGCCCATTTGTAATAGAAAACTTTTTTGAGAACATATGGGCTAAATGAGGTCCTTCAGGCAGGGTCAGGTTGGGATCACACTTAGTCTTGGGCACTCACTAAAAAGAGTGGCCCACATTCCCAAATGCTTAGTGTCTTTTTGGGTAGCTTTATAGAGCACCAGCTACATTGTACAAAACAGAATTGATTTTTATTTTAGGTCGGAAGATTAAGTGATTTGCACAGAATCACGGATGTTGAGCTGATCTCGAGCGTACTTCCCCAGTTCCAATGTCAGCAGCTGAGAGATCATAATACTACATCCTATTTTTTTTCCTCTGGGAAAGATGACCTCATAGAGAGGTCTATGCAAACAGTGCCCCACCTCCTCCACCTAGGCTGTAAGACACTGGGACTGAGGTGACAACAGCTGGGCTCTAACAAGGCCACTTCTCCTACTAAGACTCTCCCCATCCCGTTATAGCCTTAGGGTGTGACCTGGGAGGGGGTTCAAGAGAAGCACATGGCTGATGCTGCTACTCCAGGGGGGTTAGGTGAGAATGCCCCCCTGTAAGGTGCCTGCATATTTCCACCCTCCCCACATCTGCCATGGCCTGAAGGTGATGGCCCAGCAGGGGAATGGCACTGCCCTGCCTTTTAGACCTAGCCGGCCACACGAGGCAGTGGGTCGAAGAAAAAAAACCATAAGGACCAGAACAACACCTGGCACCCAGCCCTAGCAGGGGAGTGCCCATGATACCGGAAACACTTTGCAGTGGTCTGGCGGGGACAAGGGAAGATAGTAAGTCTCTGTGGAACGGTTTACAGAGGCCCTAAAAAACCAGCCCTCAGATGACCCGAGGCAGCGGCCCATCGCCCAATGCCCAACGGCTGGCTTTCCCAATTGGACTCTGCCTCTAGACAGCAAGGACCCTTCCCTTGGAATGTTCTAGCGGGTCAGCCTCAACACCACCCCCTTCATTCCACAGTCCCAAGGTGCTCTGATAAACCTAGGGCTTTCAGTGAGATGAAGAAAGCAGGAGTCTCTAAAAGGGGTGTGACCTAAGATGCACAGTTGGGAATCATTTTCAGGAGATGTAACCTATGTAAAGGAGGAAGTGGCTTAACATTTTTAAACCTACAATCAATTCCAAAGCAGGCTACTCTATCAGTTTTTGTTGCCTTTCTGAAAGCTTTCTTCTATTGCTTCCAGCCAAGTCACTCAATGAAAAACATGCATCTAAAACAAGTCCGTTCTGTCGGGTATGAGTCCATTTCTTTTCAGAACACTTAATGTCACATGTATCTCGTAAGTACAAATTCTCAACCACCTGAATAAAGTGACTTGAACAAATAATAAAGGCAGTGACTCAAAAGTAGTGTCTACTGTTTATGTTGTAACAGATCTAAATCATCCATCAATATTCACATATATAGTAGATCAAGGCTGTCAGGAGACGATACAATATATACAATTGCGAGCAGTGTGACATGTGTGCTCAGTGCTACATAGGTGTACAATATATACAGTGATAAAGATTTTACACAAGGGGGGGGCAACTGGCACAATGGACACACGCCACTTGGAGGAATCTGGGGGCACCTAGGCTGTTTCTTAGGTTTAATGATTAGTCAAGCAGGCAAACTTCCTGCGTAGATGCGACACCTTTATACTAACAGTGAAAACTGGATCCCCCAATCCAGAAATAATACTATCAGGGGATTTCAACATGTGGCTAATGTCTGATTTACATAAAAACGAAGTAACCAAATCACACGAAAGCAATTGGGTCATACCATCGCAGGACCCCCAGGATGGAACAAGGAGGACCTGAGGGGCCGCTCTCTACAAAGCAACCTTGAGAATCTGGGTCTTAGAGCCCTAAATGGGCGCTTTCCTCAAGACAAGCCACCTTGCTTCTCCTACGTATCGAAGACCGGTGCCTCGCTAATTGATTACACCTTTGTTAGCCTGTCACTTCTTCATGAAATAACAGGGTTTAGTTTTGGAAGCAGAACGGAAAGCGATCACCGTCCTCAAGAAATAACGCTTATCTCTGGACTAACCCTTACCCAACATGAAGAGGAAAGGGCACTGCCATCCGATAGGTATACGATCAACCTTAAACGAATTAAGTGCTCCTTCAGCAACTTCCAACAAATAGCAACTGAGGCCAAACAAATTATCGAGAGCACTAGCAGAAACACCATCGACCATATTGCAAACTGGTCAAATTTTGCAATTGAACTGATCAAGAGACACGCCAAACCGATAAGGCATGCCAACCCGAATGGGCAAAAGCTGACGCCTTGTAGGAATCTCGACATACAATCTGCAACAAGAACCATGAATCGGTTATGGCGGGCTTTAAAAACAAACCCAAAAGACCCGCTAATAATAGAACAATGGAGAGAGGCCCGCAGCTATTTGAAGAAGGCAAAAAGAGAACAATGTAGAATTCATTGGAACTCCTTCTGGGTCAGACTACAGCACGATATCAAATCAAATAACTCTGCATGGTTCTGGTGCACTATCAACAGCCTATCTGGGCGCGACCAAAAAGTCGCGTCGTCAACCATCTTGGAGTCCGAGTGGGTCGACTTCCTAAATACTCATTTTAATGAACGAAAAGATATAACCTTTTATCAGAATTCAATCGCTGAAGGCACTACAGTGTGGCCTACTGACCAGGAATCTAAATTGCTTACAATGGAGTTATCCCTCAATTCAGATCAAAACATCGAAAGAACAACACAGGGTCCCAGAAACCGAAATGGGAAAGAACCAAGTATTATCCAGAAGCACCAAATTGAAAAATTAATCAAAAAGGGTCGCAAAGATGGGGCGCCAGGCCCAGGCGGAATTCCTCAGGCTATGTTTAAGGAGGACGTTACTTTCTGGGCCTCGTAGTTAACCACCCTTTTTAACACCATCCTACATAACAACATCATTCCGCCCTCTTGGCAGGGGTCAATTCTCGCGCCAATTTTCAAAGGCGGGGATAAAACATCCAAACCAAAAGGAGAAGCGTAGAGGTATTGATAGAATCACCCTCCAAAGTAAGCTTATATAACCACAGAGATTCTATCAAAAAAGTGAAATGAGTGATACTATTTTTATAAAGTATTTGTCATAGGTGCTAGGCTCTCTCTTACACGTGGAAAGATGGGAGCACAATGTGCTTGTTAAAATACCCCTCACACTCTAAAAAACCAAGTAGAGTCATGCTTCATCATAGGGGTCTTCCCGCCCCTATAACGGGACGGGGCGTGCTGCGACCAAACGGAATACGCGGGAGCACTAAGATGTGACAGTGGCTATGTGTGGGTGTATGGGAATCAGTGAGGTGTAGGGACCTACCACTAGTGAGGGTGCAAAAAGTGAGAAAAATGGAAAAAAATGTTAAAAATTCCCTGGCTTGGTAGAAAAAAACAATTTTATTAACTTCTCCAGCTGGGAATATTAAGAAGGGGTTGTGTGGTAGGGCATTAGCCACTACCTTGTCGACATGTTTCGTAAGCAGTCCCCCACTGCTTACTCATCAGGACCAAAAGAACAGTCCCTACTGTATTTACTCAGTTACTAACAAGTGATGCCTACTGTCCTATAAACAGCCAACAAAAATCAGTTGGCTGTTTAGGCCTCTGGGCATGAGTTGGCCCAAGTGAGGCAGAAAAATCGACCTATTGCGGTCTCTGCAAGAAAAGAGGGAAGAGAAAAACCAAAATAAATTTATGCAAAAAACATTGTTCTCTAAATGACACACAAACGAACAGGTATTTGCCTTTCTGATAGGGCACTTGTGGTATTTCAAAGGATTCAAAAGCGGTTCTCTTTCACAATAAAACATGTAATAATGTTTCTCTCGGTTTCCCAGCCCTTTGTGGGGGACACCAGTGGTACCGTTTATGTCGGGACCTTCCTTGTAATCTCACACATACACAACAACAATCGCGACTCAATGCATTTCCAACAAACTAACAAAAGAGAGGGGAGGGGGACCTCCTTGCTATTGTTTTTAACAGTAGTAATGTTTGACATACTTATCTCAGCAGTTATCTATGCCCCATGAGGTTTTGCAGGCGAAGGGTAATCTGCGCAGTTTTGCTATGGAAAACAAGGTTTTTGTTCAGGTGTTTGAACAGAAATGCCACGAGGTATTCTGTGCGTCTCATCTGCCCCTGCGACCCGTTTATTAAAGACTCAAGGTCGGAGTCTATTACTTACAATTCTGCGGCAAAAGGAAAGCATTGTTCCTACCCCCGTGCACCTCCGAGGATTGCCGGACTCGAGTGCCACGGTGTTTTGAAAGCGACTATGCTTCCGCCTTCGTTGCGCGTTGGGTGCCGCCCCTTTACTAACGCTAGAGCGTTAACAAATATGGCGGTGTGTTTTCGGCACAGCCGAAGGGCCGAGGAGGCGGGAGTCTTTTTTCTCTTTCTAAAAATCGGCTTGACAGTATCTAAATAACGCAATTATCCTCGCCCTTATTTTTGAGAGGATACCACGAGATTTTCAAATGGTATGGTTCATTGGTACATGTTGTTACTTCGTGAAGATAAATATATTCTCAAAAAAATTTTTTAAAAAGGATATTTTTTGGAGACAAGTCAGGGGTTGGGGTTGAGATGCTAGTTGTTGCATATATACCTTCATAGTTTCCCAAGCGCTTGGCAATTCATTATAGTAGTGACTCAATAGATGGTGATCATTATGTACAGACATTAGTTATAGGATGGAATCCCAAGGGGGAAGAAAGGAGACTGCTGGGGGGGGGAAAGAACAATTTTTGACTAGCCTACAGTTGGCTCCATGGTATATCATCGTTCAATCCATGCTTGTGTGACTGGATGCGAAAGACCCATCGTTGTTCTTTTTCCAACAGAAATCTCTCATTTTTTACTAGTTCTATTACCGTCCACTTGATATCCTCGGGTTTGTGGTTCATTTCCAGGAAATGGTTAGTCAGTTTGGTACTTGATTTTCTGCATTTGATTGTACTTTTGTGTTCACCAATCCTTACTTTAATTGCTCTACTAGTCATGCCTACGTATTCCAGTTGGCATGGGCAGGTTATAAGATATACCACATTCGTACTGTTGCAGTTACTGAACGCTCTCTGCTCCCAGACAGTTCCATTCCCGAAAGTTATTTGTTTGCTTTTTCTGGTTAGTCCACATACCTTGCATCCACCACATGGGTAGTGGCCCTGGACAAAGTTGGGGTCTCTTTGTATATTAATGTTCGATTGTGGTCTGGTATGAACCAGGACATCCCTCAGGCTTTTTGCTTTCTTGTGTGCGAACATGGGTTTTGATATATCTAACCCACCACTGTTCAGGATTTTCCAATTTTTGTTAATGATCTTAGTTACTTGATTGGAACTGGTGTTATAAGTAGTCACACAGATCGGACGTTTTTCTTCATCTTTTGCTGTTTTCTCTTCCAATAGGCTTTCCCGACAGTTGTTCCTAGCTCGTGTGTAGGCCTGATTGATAACATGGTCAGGGTACATCCGTGCCTTTAGTTTCTTTTTCAGGTCGCTTGCCTGGGTTTTAAAAGCCTCAATCTCAGTGCAATTCCTTCGTAAACGCAAGAACTGCCCATATGGTAGATTGTCACGCAGATGTTTTGGATGGAAGCTAGTGTACATGAGAAGGCAGTTCTTAGAAGTGCCTTTGAAATGAGTCGTGGTCATCAGTTTTCCATCCTTAGGAAAAATATTTAGATCAAGGAATACCAGGTTGCTCCTGGATACCGTGCTGGTGAACCTTAGGAACTCATCTTGCAGATTAAGCCAGGTCAGAAACTGTTCTGCACCCTTTTCATCTCCATCCCAGATGATAAGGATATCATCGATGTAACGTTTCCATAGTTTTATCCTTGGTCTGAATGGGTTGTTGGGGTTCAGTATCTTTGTCACCTCTAGATGGTGAACGTACAGACCAGCTATACTGGGGGCAAATGTACTTCCCATGCTGGTCCCATGCCTTTGTATGTACAGGGTGCCTTCATACTCAAAAAAGTTCTCTTTCAAAGCTAATGCACAACAGTTCATTACCACATTCCGCGGTGTTTGGTATTCCCAGAAGTCCTCAAATAAGACATCCTCAATGATGTCTAGGGTAGCTTGATGGGGTAGGCTAGTGTACAGACTTTCAACATCACAGCTGATTAACAGTTGGGTTTTTGGATCAAACTGTGTCTCTTCCAGAAGGTTCAGTACTTCTTTTGTATCTTTCAGATACGTGGACGTTTTTTGGACCATTGGTCTTAGGAATGCGTCCGCGAACCTAGAGACTGGTTCCAGGACCGACCCAATGCCTGAGACAATTGGTCTCCCTGGAGGCTTCTGTAGGTTTTTGTGGATCTTTGGTAGTGTGTATAGGTAGGGGGTCCTTGGATTCTTTTGAATAAGAAACTCCCCCTCCTTCTTAGTGATCCAATCATGTGACAGTGCCTCCTCACGGGTCGCAGGGGCAGATGAGACGCACAGAATACCTCGTGGCATTTCTGTTCAAACACCTGAACAAAAACCTTGTTTTCCATAGCAAAACTGCGCAGATTACCCTTCGCCTGCAAAACCTCATGGGGCATAGATAACTGCTGAGATAAGTATGTCAAACATTACTACTGTTAAAAACAATAGCAAGGAGGTCCCCCTCCCCTCTCTTTTGTTAGTTTGTTGGAAATGCATTGAGTCGCGATTGTTGTTGTGTATGTGTGAGATTACAAGGAAGGTCCCGACATAAACGGTACCACTGGTGTCCCCCACAAAGGGCTGGGAAACCGAGAGAAACATTATTACATGTTTTATTGTGAAAGAGAACCGCTTTTGAATCCTTTGAAATACCACAAGTGCCCTATCAGAAAGGCAAATACCTGTTCGTTTGTGTGTCATTTAGAGAACAATGTTTTTTGCATAAATTTATTTTGGTTTTTCTCTTCCCTCTTTTCTTGCAGAGACCGCAATAGGTCGATTTTTCTGCCTCACTTGGGCCAACTCATGCCCAGAGGCCTAAACAGCCAACTGATTTTTGTTGGCTGTTTATAGGACAGTAGGCATCACTTGTTAGTAACTGAGTAAATACAGTAGGGACTGTTCTTTTGGTCCTGATGAGTAAGCAGTGGGGGACTGCTTACGAAACATGTCGACAAGGTAGTGGCTAATGCCCTACCACACAACCCCTTCTTAATATTCCCAGCTGGAGAAGTTAATAAAATTGTTTTTTTCTACCAAGCCAGGGAATTTTTAACATTTTTTTCCATTTTTCTCACTTTTTGCACCCTCACTAGTGGTAGGTCCCTACACCTCACTGATTCCCATACACCCACACATAGCCACTGTCACATCTTAGTGCTCCCGCGTATTCCGTTTGGTCGCAGCACGCCCCGTCCCGTTATAGGGGCGGGAAGACCCCTATGATGAAGCATGACTCTACTTGGTTTTTTAGAGTGTGAGGGGTATTTTAACAAGCACATTGTGCTCCCATCTTTCCACGTGTAAGAGAGAGCCTAGCACCTATGACAAATACTTTATAAAAATAGTATCACTCATTTCACTTTTTTGATAGAATCTCTGTGGTTATATGGGGATAAAACATCACCTGGGAATTACTGCCTCATAGCCCTCATAGACAATGAGGCAAAGTATTTTGCCGGATTGTTGCTGAATTCACTTAGGGCATGGGCAGAAGATCACTCAGTAATTCCTCCGAATCAAACCTGCTTTACAAGCAATACTGGCACCTCTGCCAATCTAATGACCCTCTCCTGTTTGATTGACCAGGCGGAGGCCAGTTCAAGGTCACTCAATATGGGATTCATCCACTATAAAGCCGCTTTTGATAACGTGAACAGGGGAATGCTTTGGCAGAAGCTCTCCAGGTTAAACGTCCCAGAAGACCTTTTAAGAGCCATACAGCTTCTGCATCAGGACACATGGGTGAGGATCAAGATTGGTGACGGCTCTAGATTATCACGCCCAATTCTGACGACAAAAGGCCTAAAACAAGGATGTGTTTTGGCCCCCACCCTTTTCAATTTGTTCCTATCAGACCTTCCTGAAGCCTTAAATAAGGTAAATTCCCACGCTCCTAAAGCAGCTGGTTTCGTTTTGTCAAACCTGCTATATGCCGACGATGTGGTCCTCCTTAGTAAAACAAAGATTGGCATGCAAAGACTATTGGACGCAATCTCCGAATATTCAACCAAAAATGAGCTTCAGATCAACAACAAGAAGACAAAAATATTGGCGGTGCGTCCAGGAAGGGCAAAGAAGCTGTTTTGGGTCCTGAACCGGGAAAGCATAGCTGAATCCAGCTGACATAAGTACCTTGGCGTCTTTTTTAATAACAACGGCAGATATAAAAACCACCTTGAAGAACAAAAAAAGAAGGGAGCAGCACTTGCTTTCGCAGTCAGCACCCTACACAAAATGCTACTTGGCCCAACATTTGCACCAACAATACAGGTCGCGCAGGCAAAAATCATTCCAACATTAACCTATAGTAGCGAGGATTGGACAGTGGCAATTTGGATAAAATCATCACAAAAACTTATAGAATAGTGTTCAAGCGACCAAACCAAACATCACAGGCACAAATCAGGTGGAACTGGGCATCTGTAACCAATCATTGGCCAGAGCCAAGAGCTTCTTAATGTGCTGCCACAAATTGAGGTCATCGAAGGAAGGCAGCCTAGGCCAACACCTATGGGCCAGTCTTAACAAGAACCTTTGGCGAGCAGGACATGACTATTGGGAAAAAGGGCTAAGAAATCTAGGTTTGAACGACCTTTGGAATCTGCAAGTAAGCCAAAATGAATTCAAACGATTAGCAAAAATAAGCGCTAAAAAACTTTCTTTAGTGGGAGACAAGGCTCGGCTAGCAAAAAGAAGTCACGGCTGGATGACTTTGCAATCCTATGCCCAGCTGATTCCACAGCCGTACCTAACCTTAACATTCACTGCACGTACAAAACTAAGCTTCTTAAAATTAAGAATGGGACTCATCAACTTGTCGTGTCACTTGCCAAAATGGAAAAGAGTCAATGGCCACGAACCCTGTTGACTTTGTGGGAAACACAAAGAAGACATCACACACATACTATGCCTCTGCCCAAACCTGTTGCACGAAAGACGGTTCCTCTTAAGGAAACTTTGGAACAAAAATATGGTGAGATCATGCAGGGCAGCAGTTCTGGCATGCTTTGATCCCCGGAACACCGAACTAAATTGTGCCCTGGTCAGGTTCTTGGATCAAGCAGAAAAAAGAGTTTGTGATGTGATCGATCCAAGTGACCTTCCATCAGCATAATATTTGCTACTTTTATTTATACTGGACTGGAATTTGCATTCCTTTTTTAGGTCTCGCCTGTCGATGCGCATGCGCATCGAGCAAGGCGAGAGTATTGGGACTTATCCACTCTTTATCCACACTGCAAGGAATCGTGGCGATTCCTTGCAGTGCCCGTGACTTTTAAGCTCAATGCGCATGCGCATTGAGCTTAAAAGCGCGTGCACGTCCGTCTTTGTTTACCCGCTCCGCCCCCTCCCCTTCCCGCCGTGTCGCATTTCTCCTCCCCCCTCCCCTCTCCTCCGTCCGTCCGTCTTGTTGCTATTTACAATGTTTTGAATGTTAAAAGACAGGGAGAGACAACTAATCAACGTTATGACCGGCATCACCTGCCTTACACTGCAGAAGCACTTTAGCTCTCGGAATTTTAAGAACGTTTATCTTTTCACTGAAAGTAGGGAAAATATTTTCCTTACATTAAAAAAGTATGGGACCGCCCACTTCAACTACTGTTAATATGGGTCTGGAAAGATAATTACATCCTTTAAAGAAAGCACCGCCCAGCCTCCTAAAGTCCATTGGAAAGTTCTCCTCACCTAACATGTCAGCCGAATTCAAGATTACGGTCTAGTGTTTCTGTCTGAGTCCTTGCTGCTGTTCGCCTGTTCGCATTGCGCGTCTCCGATTTTGGGTGGTAGCACGCTCTTCACCTCTTCCGCAGACCGGCCTTGAGTTTGCGTGTTTAATGATTGATTTTGATCATAGAGGTAACCACTACGACCAGAATGCTAATAGAAACATTTGGTCGAGTTTCAAGGGAGTGCGGAACCGCATTTCTGTTTTCTGATGTTTATAGACAGTGTGGCGCCTTTTTACCGGTTGTTTCATCCGTATTCCTGGTAAAACAGAGCACCCTTTGTACGATTTTGATTTTGTTCCGTCCGTCTTTGTTTACCCGCTCCGCCCCCTCCCCTTCCCGCCGTGTCGCATTTCTCCTCCCCCCTCCCCTCTCCTCCGTCCGTCCGTCTTGTTGCTATTTACAATGTTTTGAATGTTAAAAGACAGGGAGAGACAACTAATCAACGTTATGACCGGCATCACCTGCCTTACACTGCAGAAGCACTTTAGCTCTCGGAATTTTAAGAACGTTTATCTTTTCACTGAAAGTAGGGAAAATATTTTCCTTACATTAAAAAAGTATGGGACCGCCCACTTCAACGACTGTTAATATGGGTCTGGAAAGATAATTACATCCTCTAAAGAAAGCACTGCCCAGCCTCCTAAAGTCCATTGGAAAGTTCTCCTCACCTAACATGTCCGCCGAATTCAAGATTACGATCTAGTGTTTCTGTCTGAGTCCTTGCTGCTGTTCGCCTGTTCGCATTGCGCGTCTCCGATTTTGGGTGGTAGCACTCTCTTCACCTCTTCCGCAGACCGGCCTTGAGTTTGCGTGTTTAATGATTGATTTTGATCATAGAGGTAACCACTACGACCAGAATGCTAATAGAAACATTTGGTCGAGTTTCAAGGGAGTGCGGAACCGCATTTCTGTTTTCTGATGTTTATAGACAGTGTGGCGCCTTTTTACCGGTTGTTTCATCCGTATTCCTGGTAAAACAGAGCACCCTTTGTACGATTTCGATTTTGTTCAATAAGCTGTCTGAAAACATGTACCATATGAATTCATTGTTTTTTTCTAAAACATGGCCTTGTGCAGTGAAGTAACTGCACTGTCATTATGCAGACATTATTGACTTTTTATGACTTTTTCTCTTTGAGGAAGTTTATTCTTTGAAACAGAAAGATCAACCCACTTGAAAATACTGTCTGTACATTGAGCTTTTGTGAATAGTAGGGGATATCTTTTTTTTAATGCTTGTATGTGTGTACCTGAATGGGTGTAGTCTAGTCTAGTCCTACAAACTGTACCTTGGCCATGATCCTAAGCTAACTGCTTTCTGGTTTAATTGGATTCGAATTACGTACAGCCCACTTAATGTTTTTTTCTCATTCTTGAAAGCTTGTGATCTTAACCAGAGCTGGTGATGCTGTTTGAACGAAGTCACTGTTGTTGGTGAGATGTCCACGTACTGCTGCTTGGGTTTTATGTATCCTGTTGAAAGGGAAAGCAGAAAGATTTGAGTGAAATCTCTCTCCTTTGTTTGTGCTTTATGAGTCTATATGTCCACTATTTTTAGATTCAGACGTAAATCACTGCAGTGCAGCGTCTTGGCTTTTGAGCATGGGGACTGTAGTAGGTGGTTGGGCCCCGTGCGATACAATATCTTCCATATTTTGGGAAGCTCAGTACTTGTTAAAGTCCAGTCAACTTGCCGTCAATCACCTGCTGTCTTTTCGTTAGCACGGAGAGAGATTTGTTTTTAATCAGAAAACCACTGTGGTATTTGTTTTCTGAAAGGTGTAATGTTACTTATTGGCTGTATCAGTTGCCAGTTACATGTTTTAATCTCTTTCCATTTAAGGTGCAGCCTGTACCTATCAATGTCCTTGAATGTTGCACTTTATTTGGCCCTTGAGACTGAGAGTAGGGATGTAGTTCCCCAGCCCCCTTTTTCACTCCCACTGTACTAGAGCTTAACACAGAACTGCTGAATTGTGACTGGTAATGGGAAGTTCTGCCAATGCTGCTGACACTTGCTTTTAACATATCTTGGAGTTGCCACAGGGTTCCATGTTGCAGGACACCTCACTCACCCTCAACCCCTCACCCTCAACCCCTCACTCACCCTCACTCTCACTCATCCTCACTCACCCTCAACCCCTCACCCTCACTCACCCTCAACCCCTCACCCTCACTCACTCACCCTCAACCCCTCACCCTCAACCCCTCACTCACCCTCACTCTCACTCATCCTCACTCAACCACCCTCAACCTCACTCACCCTCAACCCCTCACCCTCAACCCCTCACCCTCACTCACTCACCCTCAACCCCTCACCCTCAAACCCTCACCCTCACTCACCCACCCTCAACCCCTCACCCTCACTCACTCACCCTCAACCCCTCACTCTCACTCACTCACCCTCACTCACCCTCAACCCCTCCCCCTCGACCCCTCCCCCTCACCCCCTCACTCACCCTCAACCCCTCACTCACCCTCAACCCCTCACTCACCCTCAACCCCTCACCCTCAACCCCTCACTCACCCTCACTCTCACTCATCTTCACTCACCCTCAACCCCTCACCCTCACTCACCCTCACCCTCACTCACCCTCAACCCCTCACCCTCACTCACCCTCAACCCCTCACCTTCAACCCCTCACTCACCCTCACTCTGACTCACCCTCACTCAGCCTCAACTACTCCCCCTCACCCTCACTCACCCAAAACCCCTCACTCACCCTCACCCTCACTCACCCTCAACACCTCACTCACCCTCACCCTCACTCACCCTCACCCTCACTCACCCTCACTCACCCTCAACACCTCACCCTCAACCCCTCACCCTCACTCACCCTCACTCACCCACACTCACCCTCACTCACCCTCACTCACCCTCACCCTCAACCCCTCACCCTCACTCACCCTCACTCACCCTCACCCTCACCCTCACTCACCCTCACTCACCCTCAACACCTCACCCTCATTTGAGTTAGAGCTTTTAGAATTGTTTATGGCTTTTTTTATTTGTAATTCTTTAGCATTGGCTACAGGAAACAAAAATGCTAAAGATTTACAAAAAAAACCCATAAACAATTCTAAAAGCACTAACTCTAATGCTGCGAGACCTATTGCATTTCCAATGCTTGTTTTTTACATATGTACACTTTTAAATACTTTTATTTTTTGTAACTTGCAAAGGTTTCTTTAAATCAAGCAATAAAGTCTAATTAAAAAAAAAAAAGATGCGACACCTATAAAGCCACATTCAACTTAGTATTCATAATCCAACCACTATTTCAGCTCATCAAGTCCTATTCAGCCTCTACTATTGTGTATGTACACCAGGATATATCCTTTAATGTTGACTCTCCAATTCGGATTTGAATCTGCGCTTTTTTAGTCGATTCGAGTGTAGAATAACTGATAAATAATTCTAGACTTTTGGATGACGTGATTTGGATTCCACTGAGCGATGTCCGATTGGTCCGTCATTTTTTTCTAATACGGGAAACAACAATGGTGTCCCTTTAATATGTGTACGTGGCTATATTAATGCTTGTTTATCTGTGAGAATTATGGACGACTTGTGACTTAATTCGGCACTTTTAATATAAAGGGTTCTTCGAGTTGTGAGGGAAAGTTAGACAAATCTAACTTTTCAATGTTAGTTTATAACTCCAAGATGGCGACCTCTATTAGGACGGGATAGTTTGATGTAGTCCTATGTTTATCTCGCCCACTTAGAAATGTGGCTTTAATTTATATTTTGTTTTCACTTTAGTTTATACTATCACATGAGAAATATTTGCTCCTTGGAATTGGCTATCGTATCTCTGAAGATACATATCTTTGGTGAGTAAACTGTCTGAACTTCGGATAGATGACGCGCTTTAGGGAGTGGTCTGGTCTCTCTCTTATAAAAGTCGGAAAGGAGACCATTTGACTTAATTTCAATATTAAGTCCTTTAATATGCATGGGATGAGCATCCAGACCTTGCAACTATGCAATCTCTTCACCTCTCGCTTTCCGTTCTGTTAATATCCTGGGTATATGGTTTCTGTTTACAGCTTGGGTGATCATTTTATCTGATACCTATTCAACCTCGTGTTATCCTATGTTTACCGCTATGCCTTTTATACGGCAATGGATTCAATGATGAATACTATTGTTTGGCTTTTCCTCCGGGTTATGTTATGTTAAATTATTGATTGGCACTCATGTGACTTTCTTTCTTCCGCGCACTTCTCTTTTCTGTCTTCTGTTGACTTAACTATGGTGGTGTTAGGTGTGTTTTTATTACTATTGGTGACGGTGTGATTTCATGCAGTTTTATTGAAATGTATATATTATATATCCTTTTTCATTTATATTGTAGCCCTGAAGAAGTTATTGGGTGACTGTTACCCATGACGAAACACGTGTTGGCATTGGTTTCTGTTCTGTTGGCTACATCTTGTGTGAACTTTATGGTTTATGAAGATTGAGAATATGATGAAGAACATTTGATGTATAAAGAAAAAAGAAAAGATAAAGAAAATAAAAAGAACTAATCTAATGAACTTTACAAAAGAAAGAATTTGATTTGATTCATCTTTTCTTCTAACTACTTGAAATTATTTGTCTGTGCTCGGGGACAACTTACCTTTTTCATTATATTCTCTGTTTACAGAGAAGTTTTGGGGACGTAAGTGGCTGTTTTTCCCTTGTTCCCTTGAGCCGCTTACTTGGAAAACACTGAACTGATTGGTGCTGCGCAAGAGTCACCTAGCCACTACTGTGTAAATTCATATAGACAATAGTCTACATATATTAGGATGGACGGTTGGTGTCAGGATGGCAGACCGGGAAGTGGGTGGAGGGAGGGGGGAGGAGTTGGTTCACTTTGCAACCCGAACAGACCCTATCGATTTGGTTGCTGCGCAACAAATACAAGGGACGCATTTAGACAATAGTCTACATATATTAGGATGGACAAAAACATATTGTATACCCAAAGCATTGTGAAAATTAAACATATTAGAAACGTGCTCTTACTCTTTTCTTTCACTTCCATTTAACCAGACTGAGCCACAGCAACGCGTGGCCGGGTACAGCTAGTATGTAATAAAAAATCAAGAGTAAAACACAAATCTTTTTCTGAAGTTATTTAAATCCCGCGTGCATCTCCCCTCCTGAGCGCTTCACAATAGAAGGCCTGAGGCTGTCACATGCATGCAATGTCACAGTAGCAGACTGGGGAGATCCTCCCAGGACAGAACGGGTCCCACCCCAGGGGGGGCACTAGCAACACCCAGCTGCCCCTCTCGGCACCTGCAGGGCCACCACAGCAGTCATGTCAGCACCTCCAGCATCACACCGCAGACGAGACTAGCAGTGCCCCCTGCTCTCAGATCCATGTCAAGTCCGATTCCCAGCATCTGTCTCTATATGTTTATCACATCTAAACGTTTATCTGGAAGAAAACAGATGTAAATAAACTATAACAGAATGCAAGATGTATTTTTATAACTTTAAAAATCCTATTTAAAACTTGGAATTAAGGGGCAGCTACTTCTTTGAGGGGGTGCAGGGGGCTGGCCAGGCCACCCCCAGGGTGCAGCACAGCGCCTGCACTCCCATGTCTACCAGCAAATGATTCATGAGGGGGCTACTGGGACAATTCTGTGCAATTTAGGATCAAGAGAATTTTGAGAATGTTTTTTTGAAAGATACTTAACAACTAGCTGCAGTCTTAGGACACTAATGTTTGCACTATGCAGGGACTGACTGTGGCATTACGGCTGGGGCTGCCAAATTTAGACTTGGGGAACCAGGTTCAAGTCTTGAAATCGACTCAACATCCTGTGATTCTGGGTATATCACTTAATCTGATCGTGCTTAAAAACAATGAATGTGTCCTTGTGTAATGTGACTGGTGCTCGTGCAAAGCATTCCAATACCTTCGGGTTGAGTTGAGTTAGCATGCAAATCTTCAAAACATGAAGGCTGATATGAATGTCCCAAGTTCTGCGGAGGCCACTGCCACCTCACTTCGGCCATAGTTCAGACATCAGCCCAAAGCCCCTCACTGAATCCGGGCACCTACTACCTTTTCTGGTGCCTCTAACCCCCCAAGGCCTGTGTCCGACATCTTGTTCTCAATTGTTAACTCCCATAGAGTATCATCGCAGGACTAATCCTCTTCCTCTTGTGTAATTGTATTTCTAGTCTTTGGAACTTTCTTTTTTAGATTCAAACTGAGCACTTTCCACTTATCGCGGCACCAGATTCACTGCAGTCGCGCTTCAATGTAATCAACCGCACAATATTCTTTTAATTTATGCACATGTTTATGCTTAAATTGGGGTATGCCGTACTTTACGCGATGGTCTTTTAATTCATGCTTTTTGTTGATGTTAATAGTGCTTTTTTGGTTATTCCGGGGAGAGCACACGATGAAACTTTATTTATTTATTTATTTATTTGAAAGTTTTATATAGCGCGAACAAGATCTTTGCAGATATCAGAGCGCTTTACAAGGACAAGGGGGTGATAGAATAATAGTATGCAATAGTTGAGGTAGTTAGGTACAAGGTGCATAGTTACATAGGTAGGTCAAAATACAAGAGGTAGGTCAAAGTTGAGGTAGTGTAGGTACAAGGTGCATAGTCAAACAGGTGCGTCAATAGTATAAAGGTAAAAAAAGAAGGAGCATATACTTGTTTAAGCGTGCTTAAAATGCTTTTGGAGATAGCATAAAGGTAGGCATAGTTGAGGTAGGTGAGTACAGGGTGCATAGTCACACAGGTGCATCAGTAGTACAAGAGTAGGAATAGTTGAGGTGGTGTAGGTACAGTATGCAAAGTCAAACAGGTGCATCAACAATATAAAAATATACAAAGAGGGAACGTATACAATCAAATAAGTCGATAATACAAGTAATACAAATAGTCCAAGGGGTCAGGCAGGTAGTACAGAGCGGATTCTTGAGAAATACAGAATAATAGATCATGTGTATTTAGCCATGAGGATCGCTTTTACTTCTTTCTTAAAAAGTTTGTTGGAGGAGATGAGCCTGGTTTCAGGAGGGAGTGAGTTCCAGATCCTGGGCGCCATTCCTGAGAAGGAGCGTTTATAGGTTTTTTCCTTCCGAAATCTTCGAGGCTTCAGCAGAAGATTGTTTGTGCTTCTAGTAGTTCTAGAGCCACCAGAAATTGTCAGCTTTTGGGTGAGTTAGGCGGGTGAGTTCATGTGTACAGCCTTGTGTGTCATGCAGGCGATTTTCAGATGTATTCTGGCTTCAAAAGGTAGCCAGTTCAGGCATTTAAAGTCAGGGGAAATGTGCGAGTTTTTTTGAGCCAGTGATGAGTCTCGCTGCAGCGTTAAGGGACGTTCTTAGGGGTGCCGTTGTAGTTAGGGGGAGCCCGCAGAGGGCGGTGCTACCGTATTCTATGTGCGGGATGACTATAGATTGTACTGCAGTTTGGAAGTCTTTGGCTGGAAGGAAGGGTTTAAGTTTTCTCAAGGTATTGATTTGGAAGTTCGCTCCTTTGGTTGCCTTGCTGATGTGCTGCTGCATGTTGAGATTGGCGTCAAGTGTTATGCCTAAAGATTTTGCTGAGTCTACGATGGTAGGTTGTACATTTAGAGCCGTTAGGTGCTTAAGCCATGTTTGAGCGGTAGAGATTTTCGCGGGAGGTGAGATCAGGAGGAACTCAGTCTTCAGCGCATTGAGTTTGAGGTGATTCTCGGCAAGCCAGGATTAGGTGTTTCTGATCGTGGTGTTCAGAAGCATGATGTCCTTGGGAGATTGTATTTTGAGATAAAGTTGGGTGTCGTCAGCATACATGTGAAAGTGAACATAGGATGCTTGTAGCAAAGTAGTGAGAGGTTCCATAACTAGGTTGAACAGTGTTGGAGAGAGGGAGGATCCTTGAGGGACGCCTAGCGATACAGGTACCGGAGAGGTCATCAGGTTGTTGCTTTTGAATCTCTGAGACCGGTTGTGTAGAAAGGAAGTGAACCACTTGAGAACAGTCCCAGATATGCCCATTCTTGTGTTTAATAGTTCGAGTAGGTTCTCATGTTTAACTGTGTCGAATGCTGAAGAGAGATCAAGAAGGATGAGGAGGCAGGTATCGTTTTGGTCTAGGACTATGTGAGTCATAGCAGTTTCGGTACTGTGCCCTGCTCGGAAGCCTGATTGATGAGGGTTGAGGAGATCAAACTTATCTTGACTTAATTTGAATCCGGTTCCCCAGTTCCATCACACACCTCCGCCCGTCCGTCAGCCCACTCATTGTCCTTCCAACAGATACCTCGGTCCATTTGTCTATCCACCCTCCCACTATCCTTCTAACACCCAACTCCCTCCATTGGTCCTCCCACACACTTTTCTTCCAACAGCCATCTACATGCGTTTGTCTTTTTACCCACTCACTGTCTTTCCAACAACCACCTCCGTCCGTCCATCTATTTCCCATGCAGGTGTATAATATGAAAATAAATATATGTACCTAAAGTGCATTAAAGATCGGTGACATGCATGCACTATATTTGCGAGATAATATACACTTAAATACACGTATTGACAATGTAACTAAACACACTCATACGCAAGCAGGCACACACACACTTGCAGACGTCAAGTTGTGTTTAGTGCACTCTAGAGCCAGCACTGCACCCTTTTCATCAGCATATTCGGACGTTGCTGTATGCTCAAGCTAGCATATCTTGACAACGGCGCACCTTGACATTGGCATATTTTGCCGCCATCCTATCTTCACATCAGCATACATTAATGTTAGTGTATCTTGACATCAGCATATTTTGACATCAGTATATATTCGTGCGAACACATCCTGATATGGAACTACTATTCTGTGCAGCTCTCAGTCCTATCTACCACCATGCCAGATAATTACAATACACAAATCCACTCCACGCCACACAATCCAACAATTAACAATTCCAATCCAACCCACATAATTCCACTCCACACCACATACATTCACTCCACTCCAAACTAAAACACATGTGTAGAAGGCATTGTCATTTACAGCGCCAATAGCTCTAACTCTTGCAAATGCGAGACCTATTGACATTGCCAATGCTTGTTTAGGCATAGCAGTACTAACATTCTAGAGTTGTCAGCAGAATTAAAGGCCTTACTGTAGTTATCGATATGTGGAAGGACTGCCTGTAGTACAAGTAATGTGTGCACAGTGGAGAATATATATTCTTTATGAAGTTCCCTATTGACCTGTCTTCTTTTGTGAAGAAATGGTAGGAATATTTTCTTGTCGGGCATGAGATTCTAACATACAGAGCTGAATTTTAAGCAACCATCACTTGCATACTGGGCCCTAAAGGGGAAAACCAAGACTATGTGCTCTAGAATGCAAAGTAACTTTTGGCCAAAAAAAAGGTCAGAGAACTAGCAGTAACATGGGGTCACTTGGAAGCTATTATTTGACTCGATGCCAAACTAACAAGATAGATTTAGCATTATTTCTTTTCAAGGATTGTTGGATAACTCACATATTCTTTTTTATGAATTTGGTCCTACTTCATATGTGGACCCCTGTTTGGAAGAGGAAACATTAACTTTGAATGATTTCATGACATAATATCCATTTATGAAAAGGTAGCTTAGTACTTTGAAGAGATGTCCATTACCACAATGCTAAAAGTTTCAACCCTGGCAGGGCCTTACTTCTGTCTGTGGTCAAGAAAAAATTTATTTTGAGCTTGCAATGACAAATTATACTGAGAAATAGATGACCCAGTCCTCAGAACTCATTTAACAAAGTGCAGTGTTCTGTGATTGTTGTCTTGGGTCACTAGATTTGCGCAAAAGTACCAAATTAGCGTTTTCAATAAATGTTTGTTTGCAGGTCCTATTTTATCATAAACAAGGTAAATTGACAAATAACATTACCTTAGGTGAAGATGGGGAAGGAGAAAGTAAATTAATAAGCACATTGCAATGCTACCAAATGGCCCTGTGACTTGTATGGCAAATACGTTCAGCAAGCCAAAGGTTTGTAGCGAATGTCAGCTTGCATTCTGTATTTTTTATTAGACCATTACTTGTGCAAAGGGGGCATTTAAAAAATATTCAAATAGAGAGTACAACTTTATTGTACTCATAATGAAGTGTCACTTAAAGTGCAGTGGCGTAACGAAACTTGAGGGGGCCCCCCCTGCAAAGCACATGGAGGCCCTCCCGCCCCGTGGCTCAGCACACCACCTACCACTTTGCACTACCACCGAGAATTTATTGCCAGTCGCACCAAACGTCCCACAGGAGCTCCTGAGCTTCACGCCTCCTAAAATAATTTAGAGCACTGAACCCATGAGTATGAAACCCGAGCATCCCACCTTACATAGACAGTCTAGTCCTACTACTCACTACCCACTGCTTCAACCTCACAAAGGTAGTGAAAGCAACTCCTCCTTGCACGCTGCGCCTTCTATCGATACACCCACACACAGCACTTATGCTTTTTAGATTTTTTACAAATTAAGCATCGATTACACTCATATACACTGGATCAGTAAGACCATACAGAGAAACCCTGATCATCTCACGTCACAGACTGCTTGGATGCTGCCCTGTTGCCCAGTTACACAAACATCTCACTCGCTCACTTGGAGCTCAAGTGTCACGGTACCTTCTACTGCAGAGATGACCACCTCAGGTTGACACAGAATTCTCTTTGTTTCCTTTGGTTAAAAAAAAAAAGATAGACAGACAGCCAGATGGTCAGGGGCCCAATGTTTGCTTAAAGACCAGCTGAATGCCAAGTTATGCTTCTTTCTTCCACTGACAACACTTCCTTTCTCTCTATCTCACTTTTAAAGGTTATTTTTCATCCCTACTTTCTCCCATTTAAACTGTTTTTCATCTTTCTCTCCTACCTTTTCAACCTGCCTTTCTCTCTCTGTAGTGTAGTTCCTATTTTCCCAATAGGCTCTGCGCATTGGAATAACATAAACGATAGCTTAGACGTATGACTAAGGTCGACTGGGTCTCTATTGAATATGTTAGACTTAATTGTGTGTGCCAGCTAGCTCAGAGGTCACTAGAAACTTTCTCGAGTAAACAAGAAGGCGTTGAGCTTTCCTGAGAAGACAAGAAGGGATTAGCTTCTGACAACCATATCACATGACAACTTTGGGGCATATTACCAAGCATAAGCGATAATTATCGCTATGCTTGGTTAGCGGCAATAATTTTATCGCCGTGCTTCGCCTATTTTTATCGCTTAGGAGCCTTGCTATTATCAAGGTTTATCTCCTAAGCGATAAAAATTGGCCGAAATGCATGAATATCGCTGAAAAGTCAGCGATATTCATGCATTACCGAGCTAATGCTCTTAGCCATGTTATCCACCTACCATTGGGTAAGATGGCTAAGAACAGCTCAGGGCAGGCGTTAGCTTTTGGAGATATTCGCGCTTAGCGTGAATATTTCCAAAAGTTGGTAATCGGAGATGGCGATGTTAGCAACTGTTTTCAGTCGCTAACATCTTGGCACACCCACTTTGCATGTCATTAGCGATAATTATCGCTGACATGCAAAGTAGGTCCCTAAATGCCCGCTATCACCTACAAGCTGTCGCTAACTGGTGTTAGCAACAGCTTGGCAATAGGGCGATGAAATTATCGCCGGATTAGCGGGAAAAAGTCCCGCTAATGCGGCGATAATGGCCCTTGGTAATATGCCCATTTGTTCTCCCCTGCAATAAGGAAAATATCTCTAGAGTTGCGGAAACAATAGATAGCTATTTTACTCAGTCAATTGTGCATGCTTCGTTTCACCAGGAATGCAGAGAAATAGAGAGACGGGCGTTTTCAATAAAAAGGGTTATTTATTGAGCAGTCTTTTTTCTCATGCAAGAGAAATGAATTGCCACAATTGCATTACTTGTCATAAAGTAAGGTGCGTACAGTAAAAGCATTTATATGGTTTCTAAGCCATAAGATACTTAAAATGGATAAAATACAATAATAAAATAATGACTAAACGTTCTCAACTGGTGTTTCTAAGATACTTCTACCCCAGTGTACCTAACCTAAGCCTAGTACAGGGAAGGAGTAGATGAGTTACAGTTTTTGCCAAGAATCTGAATCAAGAATTCTCTATGGGTCTAATCAGTTCTGTACCTTGGGTATAGAATGAAGGAGGTCTTGTATCTCCCTCTCAGGACTCGATTTCCCAGAAACCCGCGAGGGTGTCAGGGAAACACTGGAGCTGGATTTTCTCGGCAGGAGTAAAGACAGCGTCTCTCTCAGTGCGTCAGCAGGGAGGGTCAGCTTCCTTCGGCACTCGTATCAGCTGGGCGTCGGGCAAGTAGATAGCCGATCTGCTCCAAACCACTGTGTGTTTGCTTAAGGCAGATGCTGGTATATTTTTACCTGGAAGGAGCCGAGTTTGACGTAAAGTTGGACATAAGACGTCACGAAGAACTGGCAGTTCTTTCAGGACTGTCAGGAGTTCTAGGACAAATCAAAACAGAAGCAGGGGAAATTACCGGGCTGCTGGAGGCTTGGTTTGTTTAAGAACACGTTGTACTTTCTAGGAGTCTATGGGATTAGCCTTGCCGTATTTGGACTATATTGGCTATGACTTAATATGGATATGATTCTTATGCCTTTATAGGGATATGATTTATTATAACCACACAAGGGCATACATCGGGAATATCTAATTAGGGTCCTAGATACATTCACAAAATCTCTTGCTGTTGGTCACTCAGATGATGAAAAATGAGTCCGGTCCTCAAAAATGACTCCTCATGCCCACCACCTGCAAACACATGCACTAAAATAAGCACTAAGGGCGTTCCATCAGCTCACCCTCGCATACAGCACAGAGGTCTCACCTCCAACACTAAACTTGATCATCAGACCACTACCAGGGTCTCATCCTCATACAGGAAGCTGAGTGCAGCCATGGGCGTAGCTATCATTCGTGCAACAGGTGCAGTTGCACCAGGGCCCACTGTACCCTGAAAATGTCTGTATTGTACTATCCCAACAGCCATCAAAGGGGCCATTCTCCTTGCTTGCTCCTGGGCCTATGGCATCCCTGTGACGCCACTGAGTGCAGTCATCTCACAGTAAAGCTCATCTCACAGTAAAGCTATCATCCTCATCCTCAAAGACGGCGCCCTAACATTCCAGCCCTGTCCATACAGGCAGCACTTTAAATGGAAATACAGAAGTGCTGCTACTATCTATTTAAGAGTACCCATTTGTCCTGAGAAGGGCCAGTACTCTTCTGTTAAAGGGATTGCAGCAGAGCTGAAAAGTGCAGGTACTCTCCCTTTCAAATGAAAGAAGTGCAAGTACACAGCACCGGACAGCTCCTGCCCTTTAAAAGCACTGCATACCGAGGGGGCAAGAGTCTCACTATCACTCAGGAAATTTGAGGACTTCATGAATATATCCATGTCATCACCCCTTCACAACATCACCATGTCTCCAACACACAGGGCACCTGAATGCTTCACCCTTTCAGAGGGCCCCAGGATGTCTCATCAAAGCAAACACAAGGAGATGATGGACGGAGTCCTGAAACTTTTCAGACACTCACCCCCAGTCACAGATCTGGGATGAATCCATTATCATTCTTTAGCTCACTTCGCCACCCTAGTTCAGACCCAGCTATATGAAAATCAGTCTTGACCCTGTGCCTCATGGGAACAGTCCAGCCTGAACTGCCAAGCCTGGTCTTCTCCCTGGACCGGAAATAAGCATCCTGGGACCGGTTTTGGGGTAACATCCCCACAAACGGAAATCAAGTGACTCGATGCAACTCAGCTTGAGTATCTCATGCTCAGTCTGTCTACTCAACCTCATTTGGCATCCTATATTTAATTACATCAATCCTCCTAAAAAGCAACATGCTGCCATACACTTCCGCAAGAGCACCCTCTATGCAAACATGTATTACCCTCCGAAAATGCTGTCTTCTTTCACTTTAATGGGACCACCTTCTTAAATTTCATACTTCACCATCATTCGATAGTCACGGTATGAGTCAGTCTCACCCTCGCACCTGAGGGAGCCCAAAATACTCATCCTAACATAGGTAAATTGTATTTCACATACAAAGGAACTATAGGGTCTAATAAGGAGGAAAGACACAGCGCATCAGAGAACTTTGGGACCGGTCCTCGCTGCTCAGGCAATGAGCCTTGGCACATCACCCTCGGTGACAGAATGCTAGATTTTCACGCACATGTGGGGAAGGCTTAGCCAAGCATTCCACTCTTACAAGACTATCTGATCTCTTAGGCGTAGGAATAGTGCCATGGGCCCTTGTGCAAGAAAGTAAATGGGCCCTTGTGCAAGAAAGTAAATGGGAACGCTACTCACTGGCTGAGAAGTAAAATACAAATAACATGTGTGCGCATTGGCCCCCTGAGGGTCCCTTGACCCCGGTGCAACTGCACCTGCTGCACTACTTGTAACCACCTGCTGCCTCATTTCATGACTCCCATCATACGCATATAGTGCGCAATTCGCTCAGCGAGGCTTTGTTCCGTCTTCGTGAGGCAGAATCGTCTCAAACCCTCACTTGGGGAAACCAGAACGTTTCCCTCAAGTAGAAAGAAAGTCCAAGCGCCTCAAACTTGCACAGTCAGTGAGGACAAACTTATTGTAGAGACAGACTTCAACCATCTAACCCTCCCAAACAGGCAGCTGTGCGGCCCACCTTCACACAGAGCCAAAACAGTTCACCCTCACAGGAATACCGAGCATCTCACCTTCACATAAACTCACCCATGATACGTGACCCACTAGCACCTCACCCTCACGCATGGAGCGTGAGCATCTAACACTAGGGTTAGGTGAATACCTACCCAGAAATCCCGAGCGTCTCTCTAACGCATGATTCCAAAGCACCTCACACTCACACTGGGACCCTTTGCATCTAACCACTGCACAGAGGGCCCCTGACCATTTCACCCTCAATCAAGAGGGTGAACATCTCACGCTCTGAGCTGAATCCGAACACTCGTTTTTTGATTCCCCACAGACACTCTCCATTGTGTCCTGCTGTCCTCTCTCCTGGCCCTTTATGCACACACTGCACACGCAGCACTCGCCCCACCATGATGCCCCCGTGCTTCTCCAGCTGGCTGGGGTCTGAGATCAGAGATGGATATGCTCCTTGCAGTCAGAGAACAGCCCCGAGCGCATGTCGAGCTTCTAAGTGTGAAAATATCAGGGCATATTATCAAGAGGGTTTATCGCCGCTTTTTTTACTTTAAAAGCCAAGAAAGCGGAGACAAAATTATCTCCCTATTACCTAGCTGTCGCTAACGACAGCTAGTAGGAGATAGCGACCATCTTGGGCCCCGCTTTGCTTGTCAGTGATATTTATCACTAATGACATGCAAAGTGGGCGTGCCAAGATGTTAGCGACTGGAAACAGTCGCTAACATCGCTATCTCCTATTACCAACTTTTGGAGATATTCGCGCTAAGCGCGAATATCTCCAAAAGCTAACACCTGCCCCTGAGCAGTTCTTAGCCATGTTATCCAATGGTAGGTGGATTACATGGCTAAGAGCATTAGCTTGGTAATGCATGAATATCGCTGACTTTTCAGCGATATTCATGCATTTCGGCCGATTTTTATCGCTTAGGAGATAAACCTTGATAATAGCAAGTTTCCTAAGCGATAAAAATATCGCCGCTAAACCAACATAGCGATAATTATCGCTAGTTGTTGGTAATATGCCCCTTCGTTTTTTTTTCAGCTGTGCTAATTTTCGGTGGGGCAAAGTAGTTATTGGGAGGGGGAGTAGAGTTAGTGTGAAAAAAATAATGGGAAGCCATTGTGCAAATGAATCTAAGAGTAAAGTACGAAGACATAATTAGCGCACATTTGTGTTTCCGGTTTCACAGCACGTGATGCCTTCTGCCTGCATCTGAGGCCTTTCGCACGCGCCTCGTGAGGAGAAACTATAATTTCCCTCCCGGATACCAGTCCAAACAATTACCAACCCGCCACCGCCACCCACTGAGACTCCGACTGCCTACTAGGCTCAGACTGTCGGTCAGACGCAGACTGACTCACTCACCTGACCTGAGGGCTGGGCCTGGCCTGCAGCTCAGAGTTAGCGGGATGGGCAGAAGGCAGGGGCTGGGGCTGGGGGCAGCGCAAGGCTAGCCAGATAGGGGCCGGGGGCAATTTAAATTATAGATAAAGGCCCCGCCGGTTACGGACTTCGGACAGTCCTGACCTGGTAGGAGCGTGCCGTGGCTTTGTCTTCTTCTCTAGGTTACGCGGCGCGCGCCCCTGATGCCACACCTTACTCTAACGCGCATTTTTATTTGCGTGTTAGGTGAGCTCATTGCGCATGCAATGTTAAATGTAATCAGGGAATTGTTCACCAGCCCTGCCCCCGCCCCCACCCTGTACAACGCGCATATGCGACCTGGAAGGCAGAAAGGGAAAGTAAACAACAAGTGCGTGCCGCGCACGCACATACCAATTATATAAAGAGAGCCTCAGCCTGCTCAGGGGCCAGGCACCATTTCTGAAGAGCCTCAGGACCCCAGCTGGGGTCCACGCACCATTTATAACTGCCCAGGGGCCCCGGCCGGGGTCCCCGCACCATCCATTTCTGAGTCAATTTCTAGGAGTCACAGGGGCCCGGTGTGCACCATTTCTTACAAGCCTCAGGGAGGGGCCCCGGCCGGGGCCCGCACACCATTTCTTAAGAGCCGCGGAACCCAGCCACCATTTATAACTGCCTCACGGGCCCCGGCCCCCGCACCATTTCTAAGAGTCTCAGGGGCCCCGTCCGGGGCCCACGCACCATTTGTCAGAGCCTCAGGGGGGCCCCGCACCATTCCTTATGAGCCTCACATGGGCCCCGGCGCCTCTGGCGCCCGACCGGGGCTCGTGCAACAATTTATTAAGAGCCTGCCCTCAGTGAGAGGAGCAGTGATTAGCTTGCGCTGCACCACCATCTAATTTATTAAAGAGGGCGGGGCCGGGCAGCCAGGCGTGCCGTGTACGTGAACACAGTGCACCACCATTACAATCAATGATGTAAGTCAAATGAGGGCCCCTGGAGCGCGGGTCCCCCTGCAACGCGCGGGCTGTGGGGCCTGTATTACGCCCCTGGCAAAGTGTCACACATATGGTATTGAAATGTCACACACAAGCGCACCAAAAACTAGAAAATGGTCAACTTAGTCGAACTAGAAACTTGGCAACTATGTGAATTGCATACCTCACAAATAGGCACTTCTAATTAATTGAGCACGGCACGTACAGGAATTGTACAACAAAGAGTGCATTTAGTGAGATGCAAAGGTGCACAGATCGTGAAGAAATTCACGAAACAGAGCATTATTTTAGACTAAAGTGATTTGGCTCGTCTGCTAAAATGCAACACAATTACAAACAGTAAGAGCAGAATTATCAATATATTTGCAGTGAGGTTTGCACACCTCACCATAGCACAAATCTCAATAGCTGTTCACCTTTGCAAGTGGATTTAGACTACAAAACCAAACAAATGTAACCGATCTGCTTGTACAGCACGTTTTTGCACAGCACACGAATGCACATATCTTTCATAGGCAGCCTTTAGTTCACTGGCTTTGGACTTTTGCCAAAATGCCAGGAAATGAACTTAAATGAGAAAGAGGCAAACGACATGTTTTAAAAAGACGAAGGGGAAGTATTTGTAAAAGGCATATTTATAGAAGCCGTGTACCTTGGAAATTGTGCAATTGAACGCCCATGCAGAGCCCTTCAGAGATGTGATTAACAGCAGGAAGCAATTATCTATGCAGGAAGGCCATTCAAAGGGGAGGGGGCGGATAAGCATGGGAGGGCGGGGCTCTCCGAAAAAATACAGGGCACTAATGGGCTGTTTTCTAAACTCAAGGATTCGGGGACACAGACTGCATTCAATAAATTTGGACTGCAGACATCATATCCCTTCCCTGCCTAGTTTTCCCAAAACCCCCAGCTATTCAGAAGAAAGCAAAGCATGTGTCCTTCAATAAAAAATTACTGAAATCAAAAAAGAAAGACTGCCAAGTAGGGTTTGATTGTGCTCCCACAGTCAGGATCATAGCTAAGAGGCAGGGGGGTGTTTGGGGTGTTACACCCCCTCTAAAAATGTATTCTGTAGTAAATAGTTGGGTTACAAGTACTTTCAGTCGGGGTAATGTGCAGTGTCTGTTGGATTTCATTTGGGATTTTTACATGCCCATATTGACAAAAACACACTCTTTTGTCTATGTTTTAAAGTCCTTAAAAAATGTTCATTAGTTTGAATAATATTAGTTTTAAGTACCCCTAACAATCCACACTCCTCTCTCTTTCCACTGCCCCTTAAGCCTCTCTCATGTCCGACTTCTCATATAATGTGCTTAACAAGATGTCTCACCCTAATTGTTGGGAAATCTGAAGCTCCTCCCCCCGCACCCCTCTCCCCCTCCCCACCAATCAGGGAACTGGGAACCAAAACTGGCCCTGGCAAAGTGCCCGGACCAGCCCCCCCTCCCCCTACGGGGGGTTGGGGATGCCGCCGAGCTGTTTGCCAGGGCCGGTTTTCTGGCGATTTTGTTACAGGAGCACCCTTTTTCCGTGGCTTACAGAGTCTCTTGTTGGTTAATTGGGTGTCTTTACTGATTTGGATCTCTCTCTCTGCTTCTTCTTTTATTGCTGGCTAGAAAGTGTTTTTCAAGTCCTTTTATGTCACACATAGGGCACTGAATTTATGGACATGTTACACAGCAGTTGACACCTTGGCAGCCATGGATGGAGGCACCTATTCCTTGGTTCGCTATGCACGAAAGATATATTTGTGGCTTAGTTATCTTAGGCACCATGATGCTTTGACTAAACCTTCAGAGGGGCTTGTTGTATGGTGGCGCTCCTTTTGTGAGTAAAGATATGGAGACTTTGGAACAGCGGCCATTTGCCAAGCATTTCTCAGCACTCTTGCCTGAGCAAGCTATGCAGCCCTGCAGATTAGTTTTGCGTGCATTGTCACACATTTTCTCATACTTTCAGGCCCACGCCGAGACACCTGCTTAGTTGTACCCAGCCTCGCCAGTTTTCTTTCCCCAGCAAATTGGCACCTTGGTGTTGCATTGTAAATTTGCACGGAAAGTTGGGCCTGCTTTAGCAATCTTTCCCCATCCTGCCTGATCTCACCTAGACCTCCCTGCCCTGGCTCCACGGTGGCTCTGGTGGACACTTTTGGCCCATATTGGTCTCTTTCGTGGGTCTCATGTTGGCATTTACGCGGCCATGTAGATGATTGTTTTAGCTGAACTGCATGTATACACAGTTGAATGGGCTGCTCGTTTTAAGCTTCATAGCGTCCACGTAGGTCAGGCAAAGGGGGACGTTTTGTACTTTACAAACATGAGGAGACACCTTAAACAGGTAGAGGGAGGTTGCCTTTGCATTCTCAACACGGCCTTCTACGCCTGTTGGAGAAGCTTGCGGTCACGAAGTGAGTTGTCCAAACAACGGATTGGGCACCAGGCACCTTTTGAGGCACGTCACTTTTTGATGTATTTTGACGTCCTTGGAGGGCCCAGAAGGGGCAGGTCTTAGCTGTAATTTTTCAACTTACAGGCAAATAACCCAATGCCTCCTTTTGTGCACTGATCTAATGGAAATGTCACACTTAGCAATTGAACTCGTGAGCCTCGTCAAAGGGTGGCCAGTCGTGGTCGGCTAGGCATGAAAGCTTTAAGTGTGGCTTCTGTTTTTGTGCTACTAAGCCGCATTATATATGTCTCAGATGGGCTGATGGAGGTACAGGCATGCACCACGAGTTGGTTCAGCTAGGTCAGCCTAGTCAGTCTAAAAGTCCTCCCCTTTTGACAGGTTTTTGGCTAACGCGACCAACTGTCTGACTTGGTTGGGGTGCATCATGTTGAGGGGAATAATGGGGGAGAACTTTGTTTGACACACTTTGCTGGAAGTAGGCTGGAGGGGCACCTCTCTGCTCTCTTTCTGGCATGCTTGCGGTCTTTGACCCCCCTGCGGGTTTTCTGTAAGTTTATTTCCCTGGGGCTAGGTAGGCTACTAGGGGCGAGGGGCTGGCCTCCGACAGGCCTCGCCAGATCAGGGGTAGCCTATCTGTAGCTAGTTCCTGTGATGGTGATAGTGTGCGACACTCAGTCTTGGGGTTCTGGGCCACTTTTCCCTCGCCATGCGCTGCGGGGGGCAGCGGGCGCTAGGTGCCTTTTGAGGATCAGGCATGGGTTTTATGGACTGAGGTGCATGTCACTGTATTTCACGTTCAGACGGGTTCCAGCAGATGCTCCATGTCCACCAGATTGGGAACCTTGCCGACTCACTAGCTTTCTAGGCTACACCTCCTTGGTGTGTACATCAGGGTCTTTAGCAGTAACAGGGTCCTGGCATATGTGACCAGTCCCTGGTCAGCAAGAAGTGTAGGTTGACACTTTTTACGAATTTTGCGCTGGCCATCTCGGCATGCTACGCACCTGAGAGAATGACCACTCTTTACTCACGGTGGGGTTTCTGCCACCAGTGGGGGTCAGGTAATTTCAGTGGTCTTCCTTGTCGCTATCCCTGTAGGCTAGGCACGCGTCTAGGGAGGCGCTGGAGCCAATGCGCAGGAAGTCCTGCGCTGCGTATACTTCTAGGGCATAGGAGACATGATGTCATTTACATGGGAGACTGTACGCCTAGCGTAAGGGGCTTTGGGAGGATTTCTTGGCACCCCTGCCCGATATAAACATGGACTGGTTCAGGCTGGTTAGCGGAAGAGGTCCTAGTGGTAACGAGCTAGAAATAGTAGGAGGAATGCCGGCCTTGGTGGGGGGCCCTGGCTGCGACGGTCGCCACACCCAGGGCTGTGGCGGAGTTACAGGGCGATCCAGAGGCGGAAAGGTACCCGGGAGTACCCTCTTCACGAGCACAAAGGATGCTGAGGCCTAATATCCCCAGGAAGTCTGTGCGGTGGACCCTGGGGGTACGACGGCGCCCCGCTATCCTATGGGCAGTTGGAAACCTGTACAACCGGGGGTCGCTTGAACGCTCCACCCCTCGTAGGGGGGGGGGCGTGAGCAAGAGGGTGGACCAATGGTTCACCGGAATTGGGAGGGGCTATCTCCTCTCATAACCGCTAAGCAACGATTGGCTAAGGCCACTTTGCAAATTGGCCCATCAGGTGGTAGGTCACGAGGGGCGGCTTGCCTTTTGGATTGCCTGTAAGATAACCCACCTTGTTGACATGTGTATATGCTAATAAACCTGCAGCTACTTTTCTGCAACAAAAAAAAAGTTGTCTTGTCTGCTTATTTCTGCGTCATGCATGTTCTGCGAGCGGGCTGGTGAGTGGGCCGATATTGGCACCATGCAGGCCGACCGACACGTCCCCGCAGGTGACACAGATAAGAGGGCGCCACCGTAGTGCCACAAGATGGCACACAGGGCAGCCCAGCTCTTTGGGACCCTGGAGGGTCCCGCGCGTCACTTCCTTCCTGGGGTGGGTGGGGGAGAGTATATATTCCTCCCCCGCCCATCGAGCGGCCTCTTTGTCCGCTGTCCCCTCACCCTGACGCCGTTTCCCTCCCTTCTGCATACCCGGCGTTTTCAGGGTGGGGGGGGGAAATGTTTCTAATCTTTTCTTATTTGTGTTGCAGGCGGAGTTACAGGGCGATCCAGAGGTGGAAAGGTACCCGGGAGTACCCTCTTCACGAGCACAAAGGATGCTGAGGCCTAATATCCCCAGGAAGTCTGTGCGTTGGACCCTGGGGGTACGACGGCACCCCGATATCCTACGGGCGGTTGGAAACCTGTACAACCGGGGGTCGCTTGAACGCTCCGCCCCTCGTAGGGGGGGGCGTGAGCAAGAGGGTGGACCAATGGTTCACCGGAATTGGGAGGGGCTATCTTCTCCCATAACCGCTAAGCAACGATTGGCTAAGGCCACGTTGCAAATTGGCCCATCAGGTGGTAGGTCGCGAGGGGCGGCTTGCCTTTTGGATCGCCTGTAAGATAACCCACCTTGTTGGCATGTGTATATGCTAATAAACCTGCAGCTACTTTTCTCCAACAAAAAAAAAGTTGTCTTGTCTGCTTATTTTTGCGTCATGCATGTTCTGCGAGCGGGCTGGTGAGTGGGCCGATATTGGCACTATGTCTTTTGGATTTCACTTGGGATTTTTACATACCCATATTGACAGAAACACACTCTCTTGTCTATGTTTAAAAGTCCTTAAAAATGTTAATTAGTTTGAATAATATTAGTTTTAACTACACCTAACAATCCACACTTCTCTCTCTTTCCACTGCCCCTTAAGCCTCTCTCACGTCCGACTTCTCATATAATGTGTTTAACAAGATGTCTCACCCAAATTGTTGGGAAATCTGAAGCTTCTCCCCCCACGGCCCCTTCCCCCTCCCCACCAATCAGGGAACTGGGAACCAAAACCGGCCCTGGCAAAGTGCCCGGACCAGCCCCCCCTCCCCCTACGGGTGGTTGGGGATGCCGCCGAGCTGTTTGTCAGGGGCGGTTTTCTGCCGATTTTGTTACAAGGCCGATTTTGCAGCTATGCTGCAAAAACGGCCCCCCACCCGTGCAGCGCACCGGGGGATTGCGCAGTGCCCGCAACGACCAGTCCGGTCCTGCCACCAATCATACTGATCAAGCTATGCCCCTGCCCACAGTGCTGGCATCTGCTCTTTGGCATACATTTTGTCACAGTTGCCTCATTTGTTTCGTGAACCACTGAATCCTATTTGTGGAAGCATTTATGAGTACAGGAAGTAATACTACTGGAAAACTCTTTTGCATACTCTTACAAGCCTTCCTAAATCTTTTCCCAAAGAGGCCACAGACATTTTCGTTTGTGGTAATTGCATATGAATATTGCCTGACTTTCCCCATTTTATTCTCATTTCAGACATTTAGGGCTAGTTCACAAAGGCATGTAAGAGTGCATCGAATGTAAGTGTCGCCTTAACATCTTGTAATTTTGTGCAAATCAATTAATCTACACCCACATTCCTCTGCCAAAAAAAAGAAAATGAATGTGAGCTTATGTAATGTAACTGGTGCTCATGTAAAGCGTTGAAGTACCTTTGAGTCTTTCGCTATATAAAACTGAAAAAAAGTGTTTTATAAGAGTACTACTTTAAATATTTTAAAATGCCCCTGGGTGTTTTCTATGCCATACACTATGGAACTTGTCTGGTCTATGTATGTAAGACACGCTTATTTGATTTATAAAGTACAAGTCACAAGTTTCCTCTTGGTACTAAAGACATAAGTATTATCAGTCAACTCAAAGGTGCTCATTTGATCTGCCTCCTAAAGATGAGAGGCTAAGTTGGTCCTACTGCATTTTGAACATTTGACTCAAATGTTTCACACAGGTTTCTGCAACTGACACTCAATCAAGGTAGTTATTTATTTGTTGAGGATGTTTATATGGCACACACTCTGAACGCAATAAACTCTTGCACACAGAGGTGTACACAGTAGGCAAGGTGTAGTCATGTGGCGCCCGCTAAGGCCATCTCATTGTATTTTAGTACGAAAGGTAAGGAAACCAACTCATGCATTTTCCTCCAACCCCCCCCCCCCCCTATTTTTGATGTATTTCCTATAGTTAAGATAAGAAACTGGAGATGCCTGAATACATTCATGAATAAATTAAGGGAATATTAGACATTAAAACTTACAACTGAAGTTTGAATAGATAGATAGATAGAGAGAGAGATAGATAGATAGATAGATAGATAGATAGATAGATAGATAGATAGATAGATAGATAGATAGATAGATAGATATACATTCAGTGGAAAAAAATTAAAGGTTAAAGTGATGTTACAGTTCGGTGAATAAGTTGCTCACAATATTATTGTTTTGAACAAAGAAATACATAGAAATTCACCAGTTATGGTTAGCAGAGCTACCATATCTTGCACTCTCCATGCACTGCTTATGACCTCACATATTACATTACTCAATAACATGTTCTATGACATCTAAAATGGCATCATTGATGACATCACTGATGATATCATTCAATGAGTGTGCTAGTTTCTTTTAACGTTTACTTAGTGGCGGTTACTGTTTGTTCAGCCTATGTCCAGCTCATTGGTGTAATTGTTTACCTAATGCATCATAGGTGTGTAGCAGTATTGAACACGTTATAAATCTTTGTATTGAAGATAAACTCTGTGTGCAGATGACAGTTGCCGACTTGTGTCCAGTATGTTCTACACAAGTTTTTTGGTTAGGCAGAAAAAGATTCCAAAAGGGCAAGGATTCTACTAGTAGATACGAAGAATTGTAAGAAGCCTTTAGTTATGAGACAGAATTGTCTCAGCATGACAATTTCTACATAACATAAAAGACTGTGTGCCCCAGAAACTGACCTATATCTGCTTCTTTTGCTTCAGAAGATGGGCTATCTGTAAAGTTTTTACCACAGTATGAAGGCTGCAGGTAGTATGATCTTTAGAACCTTTAGACCTAGGTTATTTTAAGCAAAGTGTTGCATAGAGTGTACACTGTTCTTAATAGATACTTTTTAAATATAGTGTGTTTCTCTTGTGAGTTTCACTGTCTGCAACCAGTGTGGTACAGGGTAAACTCTCTACATAGAGTTAACACTAGGAGACAAAAACTGTCTATACACTGGCCCTTTACAGCCGGCTCAACTGCCAGTTACAGAGTTGGAGACTGCCCGACAAACCCATACAACACTGGTAGAGAAGTTCAAAAAGAAGACAAATAATGTGTATCTACATTCTCCTCAGGGGACAATAACCATGGGATTGCACCGGCCCTAATAAACAGAAAGAAAGATTGAGTAAGGGGAATTATAAAGAAGATGTTGTGTAAATAGTGCAGGAATATCAAACTTTAAACAAAGTCTATCACATACCTTTAAATGCAAATGAAACGATTGCTTCCATTGTATTGCATGGACTCTGAAGAGTCTCCTCAATGGAATATCAATGCACACATTCCTCTTTATTTAAATGGGAATTCACTATGTACACTCAAAATAGTCTCGAACCTGACAATCCTGCTTGTTGATCCAAGAAGTCTGAATATATGCCTCCGAGTTCACAATTTGCAAGTTGATGCTACACCACTAAAGCCTGAGGTGAGATTTCTACTGGGGTGAATTTTAACCTAAATAAAGTTATGTGAAAAAATTAAAACAAATATTATTTCAAGATATACTTTAAAGTAACTGATTACATTTATACTCTACATTCATATTATAGTCATTAAGAAATGAGATAAACACCTTGCATGCGGTGATAGGAACTTTTAGCAATTTGAAATGGGTGGGGATGAATACTAGTTTAAAATTAAGGAACTCAGCTAAATACACCCCTGTTCTTTGGTTATTAAGAGATAAAAATAGTGTTTGAAGTCCAGAAATGTACAGTGGTTTGAGACAAATATAACTCCATTCTTATACACTGGGTATTGCGTGATATGAACAATCTCTTAGCTACGTGAAGTGGCATCTCAAAGGTAAGATATGAACAATTAGAACTGAGGGTGAAACTACAATGTGTATGATTCTTCCAAATGAATGTGTAATGTCTGATAGGGAATTTGTTAAAATTTGCAATCCAGTATAAAAACAAAACAAGGGACGTTGTAATTCATTAGACTGATATACTTATTTGCTTAAATATGAGAAAGTGGCTAAATTACACAAAATCTGAAAAGTGATGGTGTAGTATATGTTATTACAATTATTTGCTGGATTTGAGAAAATTCATAAAATGTTCAGAACAGGGCTACTATAGATTTTTGCAACTGTTCTGTAATTCTTTCTCTTCTCTTTTCTTTCCTTTATTGCTTACTATACCTATAGTTAAACGCTCTGTCTTTTTGCAGTTTCTTCTTTTTCTTTCTTCTTGATCTTCTTGATCTCCTTGTTTCTTCTACTTTCATTTGTTTATGTTTGATAACAATTAGGGATAATAATTTCTAGAAATAGTATGTATTATAATTGATTCATGTCGTATTACACTAATAAAGAAATAGAAACACTTTTTTCAGTGATCAAATGTGATACAATACGAAATGGTAAAGGTATCAGTCTTGGATTTTGTAGACCACCAGCTTTGATAATGCTTTTAATATTTTCTTTTTCAATATCTTATGTATCTATAACATTTATTTTACCTATATCGCTAACATCCTCGATAAAGAGTGTTTCTTTGAAACACGTGTTGGCTGTTTGATGTTTTGTATCAACTATCAGGAAGTGTTAATAAAGAAGAAGCTAACAATAACATTGGATTATGGCACTTCTAAGAACTATGTACTACGTGAGCCAGCCAGGACGAGTGTGTTTGTAACTTAGAAAGTTACCAAAGCCCATTCAGGGCGTTGTGTTTCATTTGGTTGTACATTATATATATATATATATATATATATATATATGTATCAACATTTATAATAGCAGAAGGATGCTATGGAGAGATTTTTTACTTTACTGCTGAGTATCTTGCATGTTTAGTAATGGCTGACACCTTTGCAGAGTTATGTTGGGTGTCCTTTGTTTATGTCTGTGGTCAAAGGTGTGTGTTGTAAACCTTAAATACCTGCCTCAGTCCGGCGCCGACCTCTATCGATAAAGGCGGCAAGCCGAAACGAGTCTTGTGATGTACCTGCAACCCAAACAAAATCTAAGGGTTGCCACGTTCCTGCGAGTGCTTTTTCCATTATTTTGGTGCGAGTGAGCTTTGGAAGTGGATTCCACGCGGAGTCTGTCACCGCGTATATAGCACCCAGTCGAGAGTGAAGGGAGTAATGGCGGATACCGGAGCTTTGCATATATATATATGTGTGTATATATATATATAGATAGATACATATATTTATCGAAACAGTACCTGCACGTCCCCGTCAGGGAACAGCAACTTGCAGGCACGGACATCTTGCTTCCTGAAGAATAATTACAACCTCCACACGATCAGATAGTTCAAAACAGCAAAGACATTTTATTTCAGCATAAATGTCACAGGCAAGTGCCCTCCATGACGCGTTTCACTCCTCTAGGGAGCTTGGTCACATGAATATATATATATATATTACCTACCGGCGACCGCCAGTAGGTAGTTATAGTTAGGACCTAGTTACCATATGAAAATCGCAACTTTATATTCCCAATACATTTGGCGCCTATTGATGAATCTTCGCAAAATTTTCACAACTTATGGCCCGCTCCAGTCCGCTCCTATCTTGAAAGTTTTGGGGTGATTCGTCAAGAGGGGATTGAGAAAAAAGGGGGTCCCAAAACGTGTTTTTCCCAAGCAATTTCCCAAAGGAAACTTTAGACATGGCTACAGCCTGAACTGCTGAACGGAATTACACCAAGTTTGGCAAAACGTAGCCGTTGGTTCAGAAAGAGTCCTTTTTGTTAAATGAATGATGTAAATCCGTTCAGTAGTTGCTGAGAAAATCAAAATTGAAAACGTTTCGATATTTCGATACCTCCCGATCATGAGCTTCATGCTATTTTGCTGTCAACACTCCAAACCAGAAAGTGTTGGCAGCCATCTTGTGCCTCAGTAGAAATCATTCAAACGAACGTGAAAAAAGAGAAAAGGGGGCAGGGTAGAAACACCGTGCTCCCCTAGGCCTGCTTAGCGGGTCCCACAAAGACCCCCAGGGCCCCCCATTTTCTTTTTTTTTTAAATCGACAAAATCCGCCGAGGAACTGGACGGAAAAAAAAACTACGCGCGGGCTCTCGCGCTTTGTTACTATTTAGCCCCTGGGTGGGCCAAGTCCCGGGGGCAATATTTGTATTTTAATGGGGGCCCTCAGGGACCGCCACCCCCCGGGGCTTTTCCAAAATATGTGTGGGGGCTCACACCCACCCCAGCCCCGGGGACTGCCACCCCCGGGCTTCTAAAATAAATGGGTGGGGGGCATCAAAGGCCCCCCCCCCAACCCCCGGGGACCGCCACCTCCGGGCTTCTAAAATAAATGGGTGGGTGGGTCAAAGGCCCCCCCAAGCCCCGGGGACCACCACACCAAAATATTTGCGGGTGGCTTATGGCCCCTCTGCAGCTTCTATTTTTTTAAATAAATAAAACTGTGGGTGGGGGGCTTGAACCCCTTCACATGCCCCAGGGACCGCCACCTCCCCGGGCTCTAATTATTACAAATGGGGGGTCTGTGACGGACCCCCAAGCCCCGGGGACCACAACCCCCGGGGCTTTGTAAATGGTGGGAGGGGGGCCACGCGGCCCCCCTCCTGGAGCCCTCGAGGGCCCTGGGGACTGCCACCCCACAGGGCCAGCTCATGCAGTGTCCCGGGGGTTCCCACCCCGGGACACTGCTGTTTGCTATGGCAGAGCGGGAGCCTTGCCATAACTAGCCCACCAGGTACCTCCAGTGTGCGCCAAGGAGCTGCGTTACAGAGGTGTGTTCAGAGGCCATGCCCATTTTTACACGTCTTTGCAACGCAGCTCTGTGGCACTTACTGGAGGTACCTAGTGGGCTAGTTGGACCCTAGGGACCCTCAGGATTCAAGGGGACTTAATCCCCCAACTTAAAACGCACCTTGGGGCGCATTCGCACAGTGGGGAAGGGAGAGGTAGGGGCGGGGCCTGATGTGACATGTGTGAAAATATGCCCTGTGGTGCGTTTTAAGTTGGGGAATTAATTCCCCTTCAATCCTGAGGGGCCCTGGGAGCTAACTAACCCACCAACTAATGTCTCTGCAACGCAGCTCTGTGGTGCTTACTGGAGGTACCTAGTGGGCTAGTTGGACCCTAGGGACCCTCAGGATTCAAGGGGACTTAATCTTCCAACTTAAAACGGCCACAGGGCGCATTTACACAGTGGTGAAGGGAGGGGGGGGCCTGAGGTGACATGTGCAATTTAAGTTGGGGAAATAATTCCCCTTTAATCCTGAGGGCCCCTGGGGGCCAACGAGCCCACCAGGTGCTTCCAGTAAGCGCCACTGTGCTGCAGAGAGGTGGTCCAGGGCGTGTCCCTTTTTACACCTCTCTGCAACAGCACTTACTGCAGGTACCTAGTGGGCTAGTTTGACCCTAGGTACCCTTAGGATTCAAGGGGACTTAATCGCCGAACTTAAACAGCCACAGGTCATGTTTAGCCAGTGGGGAAGGGAGGGGACGGGGCCTGATGTGAGCAAACACGCCCAGTGGTGCGTTTTAAGTTGGGGAAATATTTCCCCTTCAATCCTGCGGGCCCCTGGGGGTTAACTAGCCCACAAGGTGCTTCCAGTAAGTGCCACTGCGCTGCGATGCAGAGAGGTGGTCCAGGCCATGCCCCTTTTTACACCTCTCTGCAACGCAGCTATGTGGCGCTTACTGGAGGTATATAGTGGGCTAGTTGGACCCTTAGGATTCAAGGGGACTTAATCTCACAACTCAAAATGGCCACAGGGCGCGTTTACATAGTGGTGAAGGGAGGGGACGGGGCCTGAGGTGACGTGTGCAATTTAAGTTGGGGAAATAATTCCCCTTTAATCCTGAAGGCCAACTAGTCCACCAGGTGTTTCCAATAAGCGCCACTGCGCTGCGTTGCAGAGAGGTGGCCCTGGTCATGCCCCTTCTTACACCTCTCTGCAACGCAGCTCTGTGGCGCTAACTGGAGATACCTGGTGGGCGAGTTTGACCCAAGGGACACTCAGGATTCAAGGAGATTTTATCCGCCAAATTACAACGGCCACAGGGCGTGTTTGAACACGTCAGCTCAGCCCCCACTCCCTTCACCAGTGTGCAAACGCGCCCTGTGGCGCGTTTTAAGAGGTAGTTTGAATCCCCCTGCCCTATTATGTACTCGGGTCTTACAAAGGAGGCCATGGTAATCAAAGGGGTACCCCAACGCATAGTGTTCCCTAGTGTATGTAGGTGTTTTAACTGTATTCTAAGTGTTTTTTAGCATATCACTGGCTCTAGGACTGGTTAGTCAGAGTCAGTTACCACCAGTACCCATCTGAAAAAGTTGAGGGTACAGGATGATTTTGCAACAAGGCCTCTTTCTCTTTGAGGACTTCTGTTGCTTCTTTCTGCATTTCTTTTTCTTCTTTCTGTGTGTTTTTTCTTCTTTCTTCTCATGTACTACCTCTGTAGGCATAGTTATAAACTAGCATATTAAAAATCTTTCAAATTAACTGAAAAAAAACCATAGATTTCAGGCATGTTATAGTTACAAATTAGCACTTAAAAAACCTTTGAAATTCACTGAAAAAAACATAGGGTTCAGGCATGTTATAGTTAGAAATTATCATTTTAAAAACCTTAGAAATTCACTGAAAAACCATAGGTTTCAGGGGCGTTATAGTTAGTTGGCTATTTCACTAGTACAAAACAATTGAAATCCCCCCGTTATAGTTAGTTCAGCTAACTATAACTGGCGAGCCCGCAATGCACAGCTGATGACGTCACATATTACATCACTCATGACATGATCAGTGACATCACTCATGACATCACTGATGACATCACCCTTGTGATAGAGCGGCAGACCTCCTCTCACCCTAATATAACTTTTGATACACATACTCAAAAATAGAAACTAACATTTTCAAAACAATGGACATACCAATACCACTTTCAACATACCTATCCAGTAAATACAAGATCTACACACACACATCCACTCATTTACCAACAGTCCTATACAGTCCCTCATATATGTACTCATACACCTATATATCCTGTTACACACTGACACTCATCCATAGATTTACTCACACACAGAGTCACACACGCAAAGTATCAAATATCCATTACATTGCATATATAGTTATACACGCACCACCACACTTACTGCGAAAGAAACTTATACATACTTACTCTCTTAAGCAATCACTTATAGAAACACATACTAATGTTTACAGGAACTCTTCCAATCTCTCACTGTCACATATACTCACATATATGCACCAATAAACACATATACTAGTTTAAAACATATGTAGTTACTCATAAAGACACTATTGAGACAGTCATTCATTCACTAACACACCCATACACACACTTTTCCACCCATACAGTCCTACACACATGCTGTCTCCAACACATACACACAGTGAGTCACTCATTCATGCATCTATGCACTACGTAAGACCCCCAACTGAACCATAGAGACATGCAGACACTCATACTGATACTCAAAAATCCAACTAATAACCCATATAGACACTCATGTAGCTACTCACCAACCCATGCAGCCACTTATACACAAAGTGAGACTGATACAGATATTAATATATTTAAACATTACTCACTAACCCATGTATTCACTAAGATACACTTAATCAGTCAGTTATACAATCAATTTTTCAAAAAGAAAATCATCCATTTAGACAATTATATACCCATTTATTCGACCTTGAGATATACATATATAAAACATATTTAATTTTCAGAAAAACAGACATTCACTGGATGATGTCATCAGTGATGTTATTTGAGATGTCATGAGTGATGTCACTGACTATGATGCAATATGTGACGTCATCAGCAGTGCATTGCAGGCGCGCCAGTTATAGTTAGCCGAACTAACTATAACGGGGGAATTTCAATGGTTTTGCACGAGTGAAATGTCCAACTAACTATAACGCCCCTGAAACCTATGGTTTTTTCAATGTGTGTGTATATCTATATCTATATCTATATATATATATAAATAAATATATATCATATTTATATATATTATAATATATCCCTTTCATTTTAATATATATCTCTTGCACTATATATCCCTTCCACCTTCATATATATCCTTTACATCTTATTATATATAGCTCATACCATAATATATATCCTTTACATCTTATGTACATATCGTTTTCACTTGAATACACCTCTTATACATTAATATGCTTAACAAGGCACTTGGGAGCCCTAATATCAAGATGGAAGGTGTTATCGGGTTGATGTGTGCATGTGTCTTAAGTCAATAACTATTTTTTGTAAAGTAACATGGGGTCTTATGTCAAACACAATTCACTTTAATTTTTCTAAATAAATAAATGATAAAATACAGTTTTGCTTTACATCTTTTCATTGGCGTTAAACATACATCTTACAGTACTTGACATGCACGTGGTTTCCTGGCTGCTGATGCAGTTCCTTGCATTTTCCTGTCCTGGGTAGGCTCAGTTTCACATTATTGGACATTCTTTGTTAGCATTTGCTACTGAAGACTCTTACTTTCCAAGGCTTGGCTTTTTTATCTGCTCTTCTCTCAATCACAGTTGCTCACAATCTGAGAACAAGTTTGCTTATTAAGAATCTTTCTTTTCTTGGTGCTTGCATGCCACTAAAAGTTATGCATTAATCATTCAGGCAAGTGAAACAAGTTATGACGCCATCATTTCACCCTGGGAGGTTAAATTTGCAACTTTCAAATGCAGGAATAGAATCAGGTGCATACTTTTGAAGCACGGATGACTGGAGGACAGATCCCATTTTAGGATAGAGGCCTGATGTTTTGCAAACATTCTGGGACTATGACCTCCACAGGAGCAAGGGGGTAAGTGGTAGTTTAGGATAACACCATCCAAGATACTGTCTCGCAGGATGAGAAAGGCTTGAAGAAAGGCAAAATATTATAATGATTGTAGTTATATTGCATTCACCCCCATTGCTGCACATTCATATTTTGTATGTGTGCAAGTGTATGAACTGTCACCTCACTGTGTTCTCAATTTACAAAGACTGGTGTAAATTAAATGGCCATCACATTGTACGTCCATGGACCCGATTACAAATATGGGGCTAATTTTATTGCAGGTGAAAACTCCGGTTTGTGTACGAAATGGGATTTCAAGTCAGGGGGTTTGCGCTTATGCGCTAATTGCACGTGCTATTTTCCCATGTAAGTACCCTGTGCTATTTGCAAACAAGATTTTAGCTTGTAAAACTTAGCAATAGTTTTTTTGGCACATACTGGGAAATTCCAAATTGCCCATCCGAGAGAATATTCAAGTGTGTACAAATCGAAACTGCGCACCCTGTTATGTGTCATAGGGTTCCTAGAGCAAAATTTAACACTATCTTCGGGCAAGATTCTTGCTCCATTTTACCTTCAATCAACTGGTTGCAAATAGCTCAGGATACATTATTCGGGCATGGGCAAAATACCACCTAATACAGAATCCCATTTTTGGCACAATCAGAATTTTGCATGCAAAATAGAATTAGCCCAATAGTTGTAATGAGGGCTACAATCTGCCCATGAGTTGCAAATTTGTTTTCTCAAAAGACTTTAGTACTCAAACTGGTGTAACTTAATGATTATCAGAAGAAACATGTGTACGTATCATTTGTGACTAAAACATACCTGCATCTTTTTTTCATAATGCTGTTTCATTATTTTACACATTGCATAAAATAGACCGATTATTAGTTGGGAAATTAACAGGTATTGAAATTTGGAATTCATTATTTTTTCCAGTTGAATATTTGTGAATTTCATGATTTTTTACGATAATATCCTCCACGTGGTAGAAATGGGGTATAGGTGCAATTTTCCTAAATGTCTGCAGCAGGTACACCTGAATCTGCCAGGTGTAACTTACATGTGCTGAAACTGAAAAGGTTTAGAAAAGCATTCGTACGGTTATGACTACTCGCTCAGTTGGGTGTAAGAGGAAAGGCACCACATTTTCGTGGGATTTGCTCCATCACTTAACTGCACAGGCCGTGAACGTCCACAGATGTAACTTTGGCTACAAAGGGCCTCATTTACGAGTTGTGCATCGCTGCGTGAAAGCAACGATGCGCCACTTCTCAGTGCGCCCTCCTTGCAACACCAATGATATTTACAATATGACGCATCATGTCGCAAGGAAGGACAGATATGTCAGTATAACTGACGTATCTGTGAACGCAAAAAGTGGCGCATTGCTGGAGTTGTGTCAGAAGCCTGACGCAACTCCAGCAATGTTCCTTTCACATGGGGCAAGCCCCATGTGAAAGGGCCTGCGTCACCCTTACGCCTGCCATGAGGCAGGCATAAGGTTTTGAAGCATTGGTGTCCTAGAAGTGCCGCAGCAAAACCTCATAGATTTCAGTGCGCCACTCCACGACCCTTTCTAGCGGGATTACGCCCACCCTGCATACATTATACCTAGATGCGTCACTTCGTAAATATGGCGCAACATGGCTCATTTTTTACGCACTGGTGCGTCAAAAACAGTGACGCACCGGTGGCACAGAAGTGACGCAGGGGCTCATAAATGATCCCCTTAGTGTATAAGTTGGACATACAAATGTGTATTGTTATTCAGAGACTTATCTCTTGATTTGGAGATTAACTGGTGGACTTTCGTTTCACCAGTGTGGGAGGCTAACCACCTTTAGGCAGTCACTATAACTGGAGCGTGATGCTATTTGCAATGGGAGGAGTCACCAGTGGGCAGAAACCTCTGGTGGAAAATCCACCAATGCCTGCCAATGTTGGAAGAATGTTCTGCTCCAAATGGTGCACCTTGGTTAGGGTTTCGGATCCTAGTCACTTTTGGAAGGCGAGTCACATCTCCGGTGCAAACTCCTGTGTGTGCCCAAATCGAGACAAACTGTAGGCATATCACTGTCGTTGGCTCAAAGGATCTGCGAGAGCAAATTGACAAATTGGATGTAGTCCCCCATTCCTGAAACATCTGTATAACACAGTGCACCTGGCAGTATTATACATTAACGGGTGTGCAATTTGCACCCTATTTATGCAGCCCAATCATGATGTGGGCCTCAGCCTTTTGAAAACCAGCAATAAAATACTCGAAAATATGTTACACTTTTTTCCAGACATATTTACAAGCACTTATGCCTGAAAAAAATCTTTTGGAAGTCTCGTTCTTGGTTGAATTGATGTTATATTCATAACTACATTGACAATGTAATGTTGAAACATTTGTATGATTTTATGGCAAATAAAAGCACAGTTTTGTGAATGAGGAACTGGCTGCCTCTTTAAAACGAACTTGAAGTTCTTGCTCCTAACACAGAACCAATCACACTGACATTTCAAATAACCAGCCAACTTTCTGCTTTTAATGCTTCTATTTGGGGCTTCTCTCTTGCTCAGTTTCCCGGAATTTGAGCCTCGTGCTGACGCCAACAGGGCTGTATGTTGCTTAGCAACACTGGCATTATCTTGTTCTTTCACACTGACGCTCTCCCATTTCTCACTGCCCACAATATCTTAAAGTTACAGAGAACCATTTTGATAAATTCGCACAATGTGGAAATAACCCAGGGGAGGTGGGAAGAGGGCTCATTGTCTGCAATGTGCCTGATTATTAAAAGCCAAACAAAAAAAAGTTAGAAATCTACTTGCATAGTTTTACTCAGGTGGAGATTTACCAATTTATTTGGGATTCACAAATGCTCCCAGGAGTAAATGTACGACACTCGTACATTTACAGGAGTACACCTATTTTGCAAAATGTACAAGTGCGGATTTTCCAGTTGCAAAATATACGAGTGAATAATGCGAAAACGTGGATTTGGTCATGCAACTTTTTTCTTTGCACAGGGAAATAGTTTTTCCTGTGAAGAGCCACTGCTCCCTACACCATACACCCATTCAGGGTGTTCCCTTTGATTTCGCAAACTGTAAAGCCACTTATGCCTGCCTTTTAAAGGCAACACTTTGCATATATTGTCAGGTGGGTGGGTGACCTCTGCATTTTACATGGCTATTTCCAGTAACATCCCCATTTCCTGTCACTAAACCTACATCAAAAACTGTGGCAACTTCACCATCGTGCAAGATTTTCCACCTTTCAAAGGGCTATAAATGATCCTTATTTACTGAATCAAGATGTGGAAACATATTTGGGAACCCATGCTAAGTAGCTGCACAAAAAAGATTATTTAAAATATAAACAATGTTATATATGTATTATAAATGTTGAATATTTAAAAAATGCTACAACACTATTAACCATGCGTAAAAATAAATAATAAATTAAATTAAATATTATATGAAATGAAAATTATTTATGTAAGGATTTATGCAACAAAAACCCACCCGGAGCAAAATATTTATACGTGGTTATTATGTATTAAAAGTTACTATAAGTTATGTATAAAATGAATTTTAATTATTGTAAAACCGTTTTAAAATAAATTCACAGTAAATTGCAAATTGAAAAGGAGTATTAAAATATTCCTAATAAACTATATATAATTGTTCATACTGTATCTTTTTTAATATTAAAATAAATGTATGCACCTTTTTGAACGTTTAAATAAGTTAACTTATTACAACATTATTTCTTTTTCTATAAGGTTTTATTTCTAAGTCACTACCTCTATTATTTTCTATGGGAGGCTGTTGCAATACCTGTGAGTGGCTATGTGTGGTTCTGGGCTTACTCCAGATCTGAGATGGAGTACACTTACTACTGATTTTGGGACTTTTTGGCTGGGTAAGTGTGGTTTGTGAATAGAAAGTGGTTAACTATTTTTTGAGTGGGTGGGTAGGTGCATGCCCCTCTCTAACCCCTTCCCCGCCTCTCCCTTAACCACCCTTTAATGCTTCCTAAATCTCTCCCATTTATTTGTAAATATTCCACCACATTTAGTACTAAAATGAAGGTGTACATGTGTGGGGACCTTCTGCAGCTAGGGCAGAGATCTCTGTTCATGAAAGAAGGAGGAGGCAGGGGTGTATGTAAGTTTGTGAATAGCATTTTGTAGTATGTGACTAGTGCTACTGCAGTGTGAGAGAAATCTTACCATGTTGTCCAACTTACTTTATGGAAACAACAAACAATTGCACATGTAAATATGCAGCAGGATGCAATTTTGTTTACAATTCTGCATTCTGGAAATGCTAATGCAGCTTTCCAGGTTTGCTCCTCGAAAGGTTTGTCGATTGGAATGATGTGTTAAGCTACCTTCAAATGGATGTGTAGTTTTATGCAATTTGTGTGAGCCGAGCCCCCTGCACCTCAATTTCCCACTGCAATGGATTACAGCACAAGACTAATGTCATGGGGAAGCCAGGTAGAAAGTAAATAAACATAAACATTTGGGGGTAAGAATAGTGTGCTTCATGGACCTTACAGGCCAAGGATGGAATCTACATCTCTCTATGGGAAACAAGGCTGCTTATGAAGATTGTAAGTAGGCAGTATCAACCAACCACAGTTTCTATGCATCAATGCTAATCTCTTATTTGGGTGTGATTAATCTCAAATCCGATGCTACACTGCAGTATTCTGCATCACAAATTAAGAATGACAGTGAGATATGACATATAGACCCTGAACAGCACTTCACTGCCTTTTGGATAGGCTTGTGCTACAGAAATAACACATGCATCCATACATACATATGAAAGTACTTTGTACAAACCTTTAATGTATGTATAAGAAAGTATTATGTACACCCAATTTCAACTTGGGTCTTCCCACAGACGTCCTTCTCTTACTCTGTGAGTTTAAGACCTGGCTGCTCTCATTCCAGTTTCACCAAGATCACTATGCCACCTGTTCAAGTGATGTCTTCCCCTTTCCTTGCTGTCCTCCACTGGTGATATGTGGAAGTCCCTTGTCTTGCACATATTGGGTTGATAGTCAAGACATTTGTCACTGATTGCCTGTGAATGATCTCACGATTGCTTTTTGTGAGGGGTCATGATAATTATATTATCTCGCCAACGCTAAGCCCATGGGTCCCCAGCGATGAGTGTGCTCTTCTGCCCTTCCTGTTCCAGAGTATGATGAGTAAGGCCTGACCTTACTGGTGCAATGCATTGAAAGGCTCACATATGTGATTTCCCTTCACAGGAAACTGATACACTTATCTCTGTTTCCCACAGCAGAAGCACATTCTTATCTGTGCACAAGCCTGCATATTTTGCATACACAGAGATGGTTTTGGTCATTCATTTGTAGTTTAACTAACAAACACCCCAAGCGCCAATAAAAAGATTCCTATTTGGTACCTACAAGTAGCCTTTTGAAGACTTGTCTTAATGTATGTACATTGTGACATTCAAATGTTTAAGATATCAGGATAAATTACTAGAGTGTACTACTTTGAATTGTAGGCATTACAAAGCAGAAAGAGAGGCATGAAAATGTCTTACATAGTGTGCGGAAACTAGGGTGTTGCACTATGCCAATAGGGCATCTGTTGCTTTCGCTAACAGCCATATTTAGAAAAAGTGCTGTTTTCAAAGAAGCCATTTTAAAGACGGCAATTTTCATGTATCTTGGAAAAATCCATAGAACTCAGTGCTTTTCAATTTGGAGTTTCAATGCCCCAATAACGCTTTTCACCATTCTAATGTTGATAATTTACAACAAACGAAGCTCACAGGATGCTTGCAGATGTCCTACTAGAAGAACAGGAGCCTTAAGACCATAGAGTAAGGCATGCTTCACAATTTTTGATAATTGACAATCAACCAATTCGCAGTTTTGTTAATAGAATGCTGGTGCACTGATGGGAAACTGGACCATTGAGTTGGCTGGAATCTTTTCATGGTGTTATGTTTTAGAAGTCTTGCATTAAGATGTTTTAACTTCCTGTTTCTATGAGTTTGTGTCAATGATACACTTGAGAAAAATGGTATCGTCTTTGATATATGCGTGCTTAGGTGACTGCAGCTTCGATAAAGGTAGGAACATGGGGCACCCACTCGCAACGTTCATGTCTCCAACTGGCCGCAGGAAGGATCCGGAATTGAGATCCGGTCGAAAAGCATCAATCACGTGTTCTCTGTTGTTTTGGTCCAGAAGCATAAAAGTGACCTGGGAAGAGAGGCAAACACAAAAGAGGAACACAGATCAGGTTAAAAGTAAAAATTCTAAGAGGAAAGTAAAGCTCATAGAAATTTTTTCTTTAAGGGTCATAGAGAACACTGGTCTGTAGTTTAAATAATCAATCTCATTTTCACAAACTGCATATGTCAGTAGCAATAAAGAGAGTCAAAACAATTGATTCCTATGGAAGGAAATACAAGTTACTGGTAAGTACGGTTAGAATTACTTTTCAGGGTCAGTGCTGGGCTAAAAGGTGCAGCACTGAGTTCTCTCCTGATAACAGGTGAGTAAATCGGAATTCGTTGTTCGGTTGATTTTAGGTGAATATTTTAAAGTTCCAAAACTCCACACTTAGAAGAATTTCCAAGTAAAACCAGTCAATGGTAGCCTATGGAAGGAAGATCAAGTTACTGGTAAGTATGATTAGAATTACTTTTGAGGATCAGTACTGGGCTCAAAGATGCAGCACTGAGGTCTCTCCTGATAACAGGTGACTAAAGTGGAATTTGTACTACATCGGGTAAGCGCCACAGAGCTGCGTAGCAGAGATGTAAAAAGTGGCACGGCATGCACGACCTCTCTACAACGCAGCGCAATGGCGCTTCCTGGAAGCACCTGGTTGACTACTTAGCCCCCATGGTCCCTCATGTTTGAAGTGGAATTTTTTCCCCAGCTTAAACGCGCCACATGGCGTGTTTGCACACATCACGTCAGGCCCCGTCCCCTCCCTTCACCACTGTCTAAACGCGCCCTGTCACCATTCTAAGTTGAGAGATTAAGTCCCCTTCAATCCTAAGGATCCCTAGGGTCAAACTAGACCACTAGGTACCTTCAGTAAGCACCACAGAGCTGCGTTGCAGAGATGTGTGAAAAGGGGCATGACCTCTGAACACTTGTCTGCAACGCAGCTCCCTGGCGCATACTGGAGATACCTGTTGGGCTATTTGGCCCTCAGGAACCCTCAGTATTGAAAGAGAATTAATTCCCCAACTTAAAACGCACCACGGGGCGCATTTGCACACTGATGAAGGAAGAGGGCGTGGCCTGAGGTGACATGTCTGCAAACATGCCCTGTGACGCGTTTTAAGTTACAGAATTAATTCCTCCTCAATCCTGTGGGTCCCTTACTAGAGGTAGCTGGTGGGCTAGTTGGCCCCCAGGGACCCTCAGGATTGACAAGGAATTAATTCCCCAACTTAAACCGCGCCACAGGGCGTGTTTGCACACATGTGAACTCAGGCCCAGCCCCCTCCCTTCACCACTGTGCAAATGCGCCCTGTGGCGCACTTTAAGTTGGGGTATTAACTCCCCTTGAATCCTGAGGGTGCCTGGGGCGCAACTAGCCCACCAGCTACCTCTAGTAAGCACCACGGAGCTGCGTTGCAGAGAGGTGTAAAAAGGGGCGTGGCCTCAGAACACCACTCTGCATGGCAGCCCCCTGGCGCATACTGGAGGGTCCTGGTGGGCTCGTTGGCCCCAGGGACCCCCAGTATTCAAGGAGAATACATTCCCCCTCTGCAAATGTGCCAGGGGGTGCGTTTGCAGAGTGCTGTATGAAGGGGACGTGGCCTCCGGCACGATGCCGATTTTTTTTTTTAAGAAGGGGGGCTGTGTAGCCCCCCCCTTTTTCAATTTTTTGGGGCCCTGGGGACCCCATCCCCCAGGGCCTGCCCCTAATTTTTTTTCTAATATAAAAAAATGAGGAAGGGGGCCGCGTGGCCCCCCTCCCGAGGCCCTAATCACCCCAGGGCCCCCATCCCCGGGGCATGGCCTTTTCTTTTTTTTTTTATAAAAAAACTATTGGGGAGGGGGGCCTCGTGGCCCCCCTCCCGGCCACTTATGGCCCCGGGGACCCCATCCCCCGGGGCCGGCCTTTCTATTTTTTTTTTCTTCCTTTTGTGGAGGGGGGCCACGTGGCCCCCCTCCCGGGCCACTTCTGGCCCTGGGGACCCCATCCCCCGGGTCCTAGCCCTCTCCGTTGGGGACCGTGGGGGGTCCCCAAGCACCTCACGGTCCCTGCCGGCTCTCCGCGTCCAGCGGGAGCCGGCATTGCTTTTCTACATGGGGAGCAGCTAACATGCTGCTCCCCATGTAGAAAAGCAATCAGCTTTGGTTTTTGGAAGAGAGGGCAGGTTTCTTCTAAAAACCAAAGCAGTGTGCTATGGTAGGGCAGTTCGTTTTTGTTTTGGGATCAGCAGGATTCACGTATCCTACGCGCATCCCGCAATAAAAAATACATAAATAATTTTTTGGCTCTATATGTTATAACTCTTTGTATTCAAGAGTAATTGCGTGCAGGTGACAGTGATCTTGTGTTCATTATGTTCCACTAAAGTTTTTTGGTTCTGCAAAAAAAAGATTAAACAGGAGTAAGATTCTAAGTAGTAGATATTAACTTTAATAAGCAGCCTTGAGTTGTTATACAAAATCGTGTCAGCATGAAAATGTCTACATTACACAGAAGACTCTGTGGACATGGTACTAACCTATGAACATTTGCTAATTTTGCTTCAGAAAATGGGCTATCTGTAAAGTGTTCATGCCAGTACGAAGGTAACAGGTAGTAGGATGTTTAGCAGCTTCAGACCTTGGTTATATTTATCAAATAGTGCCTTTTTTTACAACTGTTGCTTAGAGTGTACACTGTTCTTTGCAGATACTTTTTAATACTATGTGGTGTGTTTCTCTCAAAAGTTTCACTATTTGCAAATAGTGTGATATACATAAACTCTCCCCATATAGTAAGCACTGTTTACAGTACCAGTACTCTACTGTTATCAACTTTATTTCTCAATGTAGATTCGGTGAGTTTCAGGCGTTTGAGATAGATAAAAGCTGTCCATAGCAGGTCACTTGTTTTGGAAATGACAGTCACTATTTTTAGGAACTTGGCTTTCTGTGAACAGTTGTATACAGATTGAACACCATACTCAATGAGGATTTCCTGTATATATCTGTGGTCGATTGTTAATGTAAACTATGCTAGCTGTAAAGTGCGTGGTACAAGGTCAATGTTGCACTTAATACATGCTTTCTACACCTAAGGGAGTTATATCTGTGATGGCAGTAATGATGGCTGATATTTGCCTGAGCTAGTTTGCCCTTACTATGAGGCCTCTAATGCAATAGTAATTTATAGAGCAATATGCGGGAGAACAAAGCTTGAATAATGCCATCAGGGATGTCATCAGTAATTTTATAAGTGATGTTGTAGAACATGTCATGAATGATGTCATACGCAAGGTCATAAGCAGTGATTGGTGGGGCTCAAACTATAGTGAGTGCTAATAAATATAACCGGTGAAGTTCTGTGTTTTTTTTTTGTTCAAAATGTTAATGTTGTCATTGACAAATTCACCTAACTACAACGTTACTTTGACCTTTGTTTTTTTGGCGAATTTCCTAGGTTTCTTTTATATGAAAGCACGTCTTTTTTTCATAGCTAACTATTTGTTACTTTAACCTATGATTTTTTCTGTGAATTTCTGGTTTTTAAAAACATAAGATGATACTTAAGTACCATACGTAAATGCAACCTTGCACCATGCATGGCCTCCAGCCGTGGGCAGCGGGGGGTTGGCTGCGAGGGCCCGGCCCGTGGCCAGGTCCTGCATTCAACCCCCTTTCCATATAGCCAACCCAACGCTGCGTGAAAGTGGGGTTTGGCTATAGGGCCCGGCCCTTGGGACCCCAGACCGTTAGTATTTTAATTAAAGGTGATAGGGTGGCATGGCACCCCACCCCAGGACTATTTTTCTGAATAAAGGGGATGGGGAGGTTAGCTGCTCCCCTCCCTGAGCCATTATTAGCCCTGGGGACCCCACCCCCCAGGGCCACTCTTTTAAATAAAGGGGAGGAGGTGAGCATGGTCCCCTTCCTGAGCCAATTTTTGACTGGGGACCCCACCCCAAGTGCTTGTCATCATTTTTAGGGGGGGCATGCAGCCCTCTTCTCAGGCTGATTTTCGGACCGGGCCAGTGGGATGGGGTCCCCTGGATGAGAAGTGGCCCGGGAGGGGGCCATGTGGCCCCCGCTTCTATTTTGCATGGATTTTATTTTAAATAAGGCCGGCCCCGGGGAAAGGGGTCCCCGGGGCCAAACATGGCCAAGAGAAGGGGGGCCACATTTTTTTTTTTAAAGAACGAGGCCTGGCCTCAGAGGATACTAGTGGCCCAGGGAAGGGGGGCAACACAGCCCCCCTCCAGTAACATAAATAAAATTAGAAATAAAAAAAGAGGCAATGCAGCGGGGGATTGGGCCCCCGGAGCCAGTAATCGCTTCAGGAGGGAGGCCGTGTGGTCCCCCTCCTTTAAAGGTTGATTTGTTTTTTATTAAAGTGGCCATACCCCGAGGGATAGGGTCCCCGGGGCCGAAATCGGCCTTGGGAAGGGGGCCAAGTGGCTCTTTCCCAATTTTTTTAAAACAAGTTTAAAAAATGGCTCAGGCCCACTTCTAAAAATATTTTTAAAAAGAAAATCCGGCATCTTGCTAGAGGCCCCGCCCCCTCCCTGCACCACTCTGCAAACACACCTCCTGGCGTGTTATAAGTTGGGGAATGAAGTCCCCTAGATCCTCCACTGATGAAGGAAGAGGGCGTGGCCTGAGGTGACATGTCTGCAAACATGCCCTGTGACGCGTTTTAAGTTACAGAATTAATTCCTCCTCAATCCTGTGGGTCCCTTACTAGAGGTAGCTGGTGGGCTAGTTGGCCCCCAGGGACCCTCAGGATTGACAAGGAATTAATTCCCCAACTTAAACCGCGCCACAGGGCGTGTTTGCACACATGTGAACTCAGGCCCAGCCCCCTCCCTTCACCACTGTGCAAATGCGCCCTGTGGCGCACTTTAAGTTGGGGTATTAACTCCCCTTGAATCCTGAGGGTGCCTGGGGCGCAACTAGCCCACCAGCTACCTCTAGTAAGCACCACGGAGCTGCGTTGCAGAGAGGTGTAAAAAGGGGCGTGGCCTCAGAACACCACTCTGCATGGCAGCCCCCTGGCGCATACTGGAGGGTCCTGGTGGGCTCGTTGGCCCCAGGGACCCCCAGTATTCAAGGAGAATACATTCCCCCTCTGCAAATGTGCCAGGGGGTGCGTTTGCAGAGTGCTGTATGAAGGGGACGTGGCCTCCGGCACGATGCCGATTTTTTTTTTTAAGAAGGGGGGCTGTGTAGCCCCCCCTTTTTCAATTTTTTGGGGCCCTGGGGACCCCATCCCCCAGGGCCTGCCCCTAATTTTTTTTCTAATATAAAAAAATGAGGAAGGGGGCCGCGTGGCCCCCCTCCCGAGGCCCTAATCACCCCAGGGCCCCCATCCCCGGGGCATGGCCTTTTCTTTTTTTTTTTATAAAAAAACTATTGGGGAGGGGGGCCTCGTGGCCCCCCTCCCGGCCACTTATGGCCCCGGGGACCCCATCCCCCGGGGCCGGCCTTTCTATTTTTTTTTTCTTCCTTTTGTGGAGGGGGGCCACGTGGCCCCCCTCCCGGGCCACTTCTGGCCCTGGGGACCCCATCCCCCGGGTCCTAGCCCTCTCCGTTGGGGACCGTGGGGGGTCCCCAAGCACCTCACGGTCCCTGCCGGCTCTCCGCGTCCAGCGGGAGCCGGCATTGCTTTTCTACATGGGGAGCAGCTAACATGCTGCTCCCCATGTAGAAAAGCAATCAGCTTTGGTTTTTGGAAGAGAGGGCAGGTTTCTTCTAAAAACCAAAGCAGTGTGCTATGGTAGGGCAGTTCGTTTTTGTTTTGGGATCAGCAGGATCCACGTATCCTACGCGCATCCCGCAATAAAAAATACATAAATAATTTTTTGGCTCTATATGTTATAACTCTTTGTATTCAAGAGTAATTGCGTGCAGGTGACAGTGATCTTGTGTTCATTATGTTCCACTAAAGTTTTTTGGTTCTGCAAAAAAAAGATTAAACAGGAGTAAGATTCTAAGTAGTAGATATTAACTTTAATAAGCAGCCTTGAGTTGTTATACAAAATCGTGTCAGCATGAAAATGTCTACATTACACAGAAGACTCTGTGGACATGGTACTAACCTATGAACATTTGCTAATTTTGCTTCAGAAAATGGGCTATCTGTAAAGTGTTCATGCCAGTACGAAGGTAACAGGTAGTAGGATGTTTAGCAGCTTCAGACCTTGGTTATATTTATCAAATAGTGCCTTTTTTTACAACTGTTGCTTAGAGTGTACACTGTTCTTTGCAGATACTTTTTAATACTATGTGGTGTGTTTCTCTCAAAAGTTTCACTATTTGCAAATAGTGTGATATACATAAACTCTCCCCATATAGTAAGCACTGTTTACAGTACCAGTACTCTACTGTTATCAACTTTATTTCTCAATGTAGATTCGGTGAGTTTCAGGCGTTTGAGATAGATAAAAGCTGTCCATAGCAGGTCACTTGTTTTGGAAATGACAGTCACTATTTTTAGGAACTTGGCTTTCTGTGAACAGTTGTATACAGATTGAACACCATACTCAATGAGGATTTCCTGTATATATCTGTGGTCGATTGTTAATGTAAACTATGCTAGCTGTAAAGTGCGTGGTACAAGGTCAATGTTGCACTTAATACATGCTTTCTACACCTAAGGGAGTTATATCTGTGATGGCAGTAATGATGGCTGATATTTGCCTGAGCTAGTTTGCCCTTACTATGAGGCCTCTAATGCAATAGTAATTTATAGAGCAATATGCGGGAGAACAAAGCTTGAATAATGCCATCAGGGATGTCATCAGTAATTTTATAAGTGATGTTGTAGAACATGTCATGAATGATGTCATACGCAAGGTCATAAGCAGTGATTGGTGGGGCTCAAACTATAGTGAGTGCTAATAAATATAACCGGTGAAGTTCTGTGTTTTTTTTTGTTCAAAATGTTAATGTTGTCATTGACAAATTCACCTAACTACAACGTTACTTTGACCTTTGTTTTTTTGGCGAATTTCCTAGGTTTCTTTTATATGAAAGCACGTCTTTTTTTCATAGCTAACTATTTGTTACTTTAACCTATGATTTTTTCTGTGAATTTCTGGTTTTTAAAAACATAAGATGATACTTAAGTACCATACGTAAATGCAACCTTGCACCATGCATGGCCTCCAGCCGTGGGCAGCGGGGGGTTGGCTGCGAGGGCCCGGCCCGTGGCCAGGTCCTGCATTCAACCCCCTTTCCATATAGCCAACCCAACGCTGCGTGAAAGTGGGGTTTGGCTATAGGGCCCGGCCCTTGGGACCCCAGACCGTTAGTATTTTAATTAAAGGTGATAGGGTGGCATGGCACCCCACCCCAGGACTATTTTTCTGAATAAAGGGGATGGGGAGGTTAGCTGCTCCCCTCCCTGAGCCATTATTAGCCCTGGGGACCCCACCCCCCAGGGCCACTCTTTTAAATAAAGGGGAGGAGGTGAGCATGGTCCCCTTCCTGAGCCAATTTTTGACTGGGGACCCCACCCCAAGTGCTTGTCATCATTTTTAGGGGGGGCATGCAGCCCTCTTCTCAGGCTGATTTTCGGACCGGGCCAGTGGGATGGGGTCCCCTGGATGAGAAGTGGCCCGGGAGGGGGCCATGTGGCCCCCGCTTCTATTTTGCATGGATTTTTTTTTAAATAAGGCCGGCCCCGGGGAAAGGGGTCCCCGGGGCCAAACATGGCCAAGAGAAGGGGGGCCACATTTTTTTTTTTAAAGAACGAGGCCTGGCCTCAGAGGATACTAGTGGCCCAGGGAAGGGGGGCAACACAGCCCCCCTCCAGTAACATAAATAAAATTAGAAATAAAAAAAGAGGCAATGCAGCGGGGGATTGGGCCCCCGGAGCCAGTAATCGCTTCAGGAGGGAGGCCGTGTGGTCCCCCTCCTTTAAAGGTTGATTTGTTTTTTATTAAAGTGGCCATACCCCGAGGGATAGGGTCCCCGGGGCCGAAATCGGCCTTGGGAAGGGGGCCAAGTGGCTCTTTCCCAATTTTTTTAAAACAAGTTTAAAAAATGGCTCAGGCCCACTTCTAAAAATATTTTTAAAAAGAAAATCCGGCATCTTGCTAGAGGCCCCGCCCCCTCCCTGCACCACTCTGCAAACACACCTCCTGGCGTGTTATAAGTTGGGGAATGAAGTCCCCTAGATCCTTAAGGGTCCTTAGGGGCCAACTAGCCCACAAGGTAACTCCAGTAATCCCCACACAGTGGGATTGCTGAGAGGTGGTCCGAGGCCATGCCCCTTTTCACACCACTCTGCAAACATGCTTCTTGGCGCACTGCTGGTGGGGCTATGAGGTCCTCTTGTGTCCTGAGAACCTCAGGACTAAGACTTCATCCCCCAAACAGCAGTGCAGCAGTAGGTGCATTTGCAAAGTGGTGTAAAAAAGGGGTGGGGCCTCGGACCACTCAGTAGTCCAGCTGTGTACGGCTTACTAGAGATACCAGGAGGGCTGGTTGGCCCCCAAGGACCCTCAGGAAGCAAGGGGACTTCCTCTCTCAACCAAGAGCGCACCACGAGGTGCGTTTTCAGAGTGGTGGAGAAAGGGGGCTTGGCCTGTGTCCATCTCTCATCAATCCCACTCTGTGGGGCTTACTGGAGGTAACCGGTAGGCTAGTTGGTCCCCAAGGACCCCCACAAGCCAAGGGAACTTCATCCCCCAACCAAGAGAGTGCCAGGAGGCGGGTTTTCAGAGTGGTGGGAAAATGGGGCATGGCCTGCAATGAGAGCAATCCTGCTGTGTGGGACTTACTGGAGGTAATAGGAGGGGTAGTTGGCCCCCAAAGATGTCCTTAGGGGGCGGAAACCACTCCTGTTACCTCCAGTAAGTCCCACACAGTGGGATTGCTAAGAGGTCTTCAGAGGCCACACCTCTTTTCTCCACCACTCTGCAAACCCGCCTCCTGGCACACTACGGGTTGAGGATGAAGTCCACTTTACTCTTGAGGGACTTTGGGGGCAAGAAGCTCCCCTCCTATCTCCTGTAAGTCATATGCAGCGGAATTCCTGAGTGCTGGTTAGAGGCCCAGCACCCTTTCTCCACCACTCTGCAAACGTGACTACTTGTTAAAGAAGCAGTGCAATGTAGTATGTTTTGCATTTACGAGAGTTAGAGCTATTGGCATTGTAAATGTAAAAGCTTTTTCCTAATATGTTTTGGAGTGGAGTGGATGTACATAGTGTGTAGTGGAATTATGTGGTATGTTGTGCAGTGAAACTATGTGGATAGAAAGTATGTGGTATTTAGTGTATAGATATTATGTAGAGAGGGATTATGTGTTATGGAGAGTAATTATGTGGTATGGTAGTCTGTGTTGTGGAGTGGTAACCTCAGGTTTAGTCTTTCTTGTTTCCATAGAAGCTAAACTATGAACTCAATGATACAAAAAAAAATCACTGAGGAGCACTTCTGGATCTAGTCAGAGGTATGAGCAGGGCCACTGGATTTATGCAACTGTTTGGATGGTTGACCGTACAATTAGACATTTTCCATATTAGCCACATAATCCATAATCTGCTGCCTAATCTGCAGATTAGAACAAAAAAAGTCTTGTTTCTAGCTCAAACGGCTCAAACTTTACCAAAAATTTAGCAACAAGTATTACAGCATGATAGAAGGTCCTTTGAAAACCTAGAATGGTCACGTGTTTCTTATTGCTAAAAGTGGGTGTTAAAATGGTTCTAATGGTGAGCAAGCCACGGTTGCCTCTTTCTGCATTTCTGTTGCTTCTTTCTGCACCTTTCTTTCTTTTTCTACACTTCTCTTGCCTCTTTCTGCACATCTCTTCTATTTTTTGCACCTCTTTTGCCTCTTTCTACACCTCCGTTGCTTCGTTCAGCACCTCACTTGCTTCTTTGTGCACCTCTCTTGCCTCTTTCTGCACCTCTCTTGCCTCTTTCTTCACCCCTCTACCCTCTTTCTGCATCCCTCCTGCCTTCTTCTGCACCTCTGTTCCTTCTTTATGCACTTCTTTTGCGTCTTTATCGACCCCTCTTCCCCCTTTCTGCATGCCTATTGCTTCTTTCTGCACTTCTCTTAACTCTTTCTTCACCCCTTGTCCCTTTTTCTGCTCCTCTGTTGCTTCTTTCTCCACTTCTCTTTTTTCTTTCTGCACCTCTGTCCCTTCTTTCTGCAACCCTTGTGCCTCTTTCTGAAACTCTCTTCCCTCTTGCCTCTTTCTGCACCTGTGTTCCTTCTTTCGGCACTTCTTTTGTTTCCTTCTGCAACTCTCCTGCGTCTTTCAGAATCCCTCTTGCCTCTTTCTCCACCCCACTTTCCCCTTTCTGCATCTCTGTTGCTACTTTCTACACTTCCCTTGCCTCTATCCCTTCTTTCTGCAACCTATGTTCTCTTTCTGCATCCCTCTTCCCTCTTTTTGCTCCCCTCTTGCCTCATTCTGTGCATCTGTTGCTTCTTTCTGCACCTCTTTTGTTTCTTTCTGTACCCCTCGTGCCTCTTTCTGCAACCCTCTTCCTGCACTCCTCTTGCCTCTTTCTGCACCTCTGTTTCTTCTTTCTGTACTTCTTTTGTTTCTTTCTGCACCTCTCTTGCTTCTTTCTGTATGCCTCTTGCTTCTTTCTGTACCCCTCGTGCCTCTTTCACACCCTTCTTCCTGCACCCCTTGACTCTTTCTGCACCTTTGTTCTTTTTCTGCAATTGTTTCTTTCTTTCTGCACTTCTCTTGCTTCTTTCTGCAACTCTCTTCCCTCTTTCTGCTCCCCTCTTGCTGTACCTCTGTTCCTTCTTTCTGCACTTCATTTGATTTTTCTGCACTCTCTTGCTTCTTTCTGTATCCTCTTGCCTCTTTCTTCACCCACTTCCCCTTTCTGCATCAATGCTGCTTCTTTATGCACTCTTCTAGCTTCTTTCTGCACCTCTCTTGCTTGTTTCTGCATCCCTCGTGCCTCTTTCTGTACCCCCTTCCCTCTTTCTGCACTCATATTGCCTCTTTCTGTGTACCAGTTGCTTCTTTCTGTACTTCTTTTGTTTCTTTCTGCATCCCTCGTGCATCTTTCTCCACCCCTCTTCCACCTTTTTTAATCTCTGTTGCTTCTTTCTGTACTTTGCTTGTCTCTATCTCTGCCCCTCATCCGTCTTTCTGCACTTCTGTTGCTTCTTTCAACACATCTGTTGCTTATTTTTACACCTCTCTTGCTTCTTTCTGCTCCCCTTTTACCTCTATCTGCACCCTCTCCTACTGCACCCTCTTGCCTCTTCCTGCACCTCTGCTCCTTCTTTCTGCAGCTTTCTTGCTTCTTTCTGCAGCCTCTTGCCTCTTTCACCACTGCTCGTCCCTCTTTCTGCACCTCTGTTCCTTCTTTCTGCACCTCTTTTGTTTCTTTTTGCACATCTGTTGCTTCTTTCCGCACCACTCTTGCCTCATCCTGCACCTCTGTTGCTTCTTTATGCACTACTCTTGCTTTTTTCTGCACCCCTCTTGCCTCTGTCTGTACCCCTCTTACCTCTTTCTACACATCATTTGCTTCTTTCTGCACTACTCTTGCTTCTTTCTGCACCTCTATTGCTTCTTTCTGCACCCCTCTTGCCTATTTCTGCACCTCTGTCGGTTCTCTCTGCACTGCTCTTGCTTCTTTCTGCACCACTTTTATAAATTTCTGCATCCCTCTTGCCTCTTTCTACACACCTCTTCCCTATTTCTCACCTCTCTTGCTTCTTTCTGCACTTCTGTTGCTTATTACTGCAATGCTCTTGCAACTTTCTGCTCCTCTCTTTCAACTTGCTGTTGCCTCATCTCTTTTTGCACCTTTCTCGCCTGTTTCTGTACCTCTCTTGCCTCTTTCTGCACTTCCCTTGCCTCTTTTGGCACCCCTCTTGCCTCTTTCTGTACCCCTTTTGCCTCTTTGTGCATGTCCCCTGCCTCTTTCTGCACCTCTCTTGCCTTTTTCTGCAGTTCTCTTGCCTTCTTCTGCACCTCACTTGCCTCTTTGGCACTTCTCGTACTACTTTCTGTAGCCTTCTTCCCCTTTTCTGCATATCTCTTGTCTCTTTCTGCAACTCTCTTGCCTCTTTATTGCATATCTCATGGTTCTTTCTGCACTGCTCTTGCTTCTTTCGCCACCTCTCTTGCCTCTTTCTGCACCCCTCCAACCTCTTTCTGCAATTCTCCTGCCTCTCTATGCAGCCCTGTTCCCTCTTTCTGCACCTCTTTTGTTTGTTTCTGTACGCTCTTGCCTCCTTCTGCATCTCTGTTGCCTCTTTCAGCACCCCAGTTGCTTCTTTCTGTACCCCTCTTGGCTCTGTCTGCACCCCTGTTGTTACATTCTACACTTCTCTTGTTTCTTTCTGCACCAATCTTGCTTCTGTCTTTGTGCATCTCCCTTGCCTCTTTCTGCACTTCTCTTTCCTATTTCTGTACCCCTCTTTATGCACTCCTCTTGGCTCCTTCTGCACCTCTGTTGCTTCTTTCTGCACGTCTTTTGCTTCTTTCTGCACCTCTCTTGCATCTTTCTCCACCCCTCTGCCCCCTTTTTTCATCTCTGTTGGTTCTTTCTGCAGTTCGCTTGCCTCTTTCTCTGCCCCTCATCTGTTTTTTCTGCACTTCTGTTGCTTCTTTCTGTACTTCTCTTGCTTATTTGTGCACCACTCTTGCTTCTTTCTGCACCCCACGTGCCTCTTTCTGCACCCCTCCTGCCTCTTTCTGCACCTCTGTTCCTTCTTTCTGTTCTTCTTTTGTTTTTTTCTGCACCTCTCTTGCTTCTTTCTGCACCCCTTTTATCTCTTTCTGTACCCCTCTTCTTTTTTTCTGCACCCCTTTTGCCTCTTTCTGCACCTCTGTTCCTTCTTTATGTACTTCTTTTGTTTATTTCTGCATCCCTTTGCCTCTTTCTCCACTCTTCCTTTTTTCTGCCCCCGTTGCCTCTTTCTGCACCTCTGTTTCTTCTTTCTGCACTTGTTTCTTTTTGCACATATCCTCCTTCTTCTGCACAGCTTGTGCCTCTTTCTGCACCCCTCTTCCTTTTTTCTGCATCCCTCTTGCTCCTTCTGCACCCTGCCTACCTATTTCTCCACTCTCTTGCTTCTATCCACACTTCTCTTGCCTCTTTCTGCACTTCCCTTGCCTCTTTCGGCTCCCCTCTTGCCTCTTTCAGCACCTCAGTTGCTTCTTTCCGCACCCCTCTTGCCTCTTTCTGGACCCCTTTTGCCTCTTTGTGCACGCCCCCTGCCTCTTTCTGCACCTCTCTTGCTTTTTTCTACAGTTCTCTTGCTTCATTATGCATTTTTTTTGCCTCTTTCTGTACCCCTCTTGACTCTTTCTGCACTGCTCGTTCTGCACCTCTGTGGCAAATTTCTGCATTCCTCATGTTTTTTTCTGCACCTCTCTTGCTTCTTTATGCACCCCTTTTATCTCTTTCTGTCCCCCTCTTCTTTCTTTCGGCATCCCTCTTGCCTCTTTCTACACCTCTGTTCCTTCTTTCTGTACTTCTTTTGTTTATTTCTGCAGCCCCTTGCCTCTTTCTCCGCTCTTCGCTTTTTCTGCACCTGTTGCCTCTTTCTGCACCTCTGTTTCTTCTTTCTGTACTTGGTTCTTTTTGCACATCTCCTTCTTCTTCTGCACAGCTCGTGCCTCTTTCTGCACCCCTCTTCCTTTTTTCTGCATTTCTCTTGCCTCTTTCTGCACCCCTCTTACCAATTTCTGCACTTCTGTTGGTTCTTTCGGCACTGCTCTGCTTCTTTCTGCACCTCCTTTACAAATTTCTGCATCCCTCTTGCCTCCTTCGGCACCCTGCCTACCTATTTCTCCACCTCTCTTGCTTCTATCCACACTTCTCTTGCTTATTTCTGCACTGCTCTTGCTTCTTTCTGCTCCTCTCTTGCAAATTGCTATTCCCTTTTCCCTCTTTCTGCAACCCTGTTCACTCTTTCTGCACTTTTCTCGCCTGTTTCTGTACCTCTCTTGCCTCTTTCGGCACCTCTGCTGCTTCTTTCTGCACTTCTCATGCCTCTTTCAGCACCTCTGTTGCTTCTTTCTGCACTTGTCTTGGGTCTGCACCCCTCTTGTCTCTTTCTGTATCCCTTTTGCCTCTTTTTGCACCTCTCCTGCCTTTTTCTGCACCTCTTTTGCAGTTTTCTGCAGTTGTCTTGCCTCTTTCTGCACATCTTTTGCTTCTTTCTGCACTTTTTTTGCCTCTTTCTGTATCCTTCTTGACTCTTTCTGCACTTCTGTTGTTTCTTTCTACACTGCTCGTTCTGCACCTCTGTGGCAAATTTCTGCATCCCTCTTGCCTCTTTCTATACCCCTCTTTCCTCTTTCTGCATCTCTCTTTCCTCTGTCTGCAGTGCACACCTATTCCCTCTTTCGGCACCCCTTGTGTCTATTTCTGTAACTCTCCTGCATCTTTCTGCAGTTCTCTTGCCTCTTTCTACACATCTTTTGCTTCTTTCAGCACTGCTCTTGCTTCTTTTCTGCACGGCTCTTGCCTCTTTCTGTACCCCGCTTTCCTCTTTCTGCAGTTCTCCTGCCTGTCTGCACCCCTGTTCCCTCTTTCTGCCACTCCATTGTTTGTTTCCTTAACGCTCTTGCCTCCTTGTGCACCTCTGTTGTCTCTTTCTGCACCCCTCTTGCTTCCTTCTGTGCCCTTCGTGGCTCTTTCTGCACCCCTGTTGCTACATTCTAAACTTTTCTTGTTTCTTTCTGCACCCCTCTTGCCTCTTACTGCACCCTTTTTGTGCCTTTCTTCCTCTTTCTGCACATATCCTACCTATGTAGGCATTGTTAGAAATTAGCATTTAAAAATCCTTTGAAATTCACTGAAAAAAACATAGGTTTCAGGGACGTTATAGTTAGTAATTAGTATTTAAAAAACCTTAGAAATTCAATCAATGAGAAATATAACAATACTATATTTTTTAAGGAATACAATAAAATGAATGAAATCAAATAATTAGGACAATAAAGTGATTTACATAATTATTAGCTAATTAACTAATTACAATTGAGGACATATTTTTTAAATAATTATAATATTAAATATTTCCCACGATACTGCCATACAAACCCAATGACCCAATAAATTAAAACAAATTAAAACATTTTATTAAATCAAAAACAATTATTTAAAGAATTACCAAAGCAAGAACATGAACTCTACAAAAAGATTTAAAATAATTAACAATACAATATTAGCAACATAATAAAACATTACAAAATATTTAACACAAATATATGCAATAAATCAGTATTAAATAGTACAGAAAACTGTAGGGGTCATTAAGATGGCGGCACAGACTTCAGTCCGACCGCCATTGTATCATATTTGGGAACACCCGCCTGTAAGGCAGCGGTCCCACAGGCCAAATTATGATGTAACCGCGGCAGTCGCATTGACCACCTTTTACATTATTAATAATTAATACTCCTTTAGCGCAAGGCTACCCTAAGGCATCCCAGCGCTAGCGCTAGAAATCAGGCAGAGAGAGAAGCTATCAGTTGATATTCTGGAATGATTCAGAAAAGGGGGTGGTGATGAACAGAGTGTCTGAATTAAGCAGATCACTCTTACCCAGTCCAAAGATCAGGGCTTGATCCATCACCGTTATTTAGCTCACTGCACCATCCCAGCTCAGAACCTGGCTATATGCAAATCAGTCTGTCCCTGGCCCAGTGCATCATGGGAACAGGGCAGACTAAACTACCAAGCCAATTCTTCACCAGAAAGGAGACAAGCTACGGGGAGCGGTTTCTGGCATTTCAGCCGTCGTCGGCCCGGCTTGCTTGAATCCTGATGGTGCAGTGAGCAAGGGACTCATGTCTGAGTATACCCTGCCACACCTATAGTGGCCAAAACTATTCAGAAAAGGGGGTGGTGATGAACAGAGGGTCTGAATTAAGCAGATCACTTTTACCCAGTCCAAAGATCAGGGCTTGATCCATCACCGTTATTTAGCTCACTGCACCATCCCAGCTCAGAACCTGGCTATATGCAAATCAGTCTGTCCCTGGCTCAGTGCATCATGGGAACAGGGCAGACTAAACTACAAAGCCAATTCTTCACCAGAAAGGAGACAAGCTACCGGGGACCGGTTTCTGGCATTTCAGCCGTCGTCGACCCGGCTTGCTTGAATCCTAATGGTGCAGTGAGCAAGGGACTCATGTCTGAGTATACCCTGCCACACCTATAGTGGCCAAAAACGATTCAGAAAAGGGGGTGGTGATGAACAGAGTGTCTGAATTAAGCAGATCACTCTTACCCAGTCCAAAGATCAGGGCTTGATCCATCACCGTTATTTAGCTCACTGCATCATCCCAGCTCAGAACCTGGCTATATGCAAATCAGTCTGTCTCTGGCCAGTGCATAATGGGAACAGGGCAGACTAAACTACCAAGCCAATTCTTCACCAGAAAGGAGACAAGCTACCGGGGACCGGTTTCTGCCATTTCAGCCGTCGTCGGCCCGGCTTGCTTGAATCCTGATGGTGCAGTGAGCAAGGGACTCATGTCTGAGTATACCCTGACACACCTATAGTGGCCAAAAACGATTCAGAAAAGGGGGTGGTGATGAACAGAGTCTCTGAATTAAGCAGATCACTCTTACCCAGTCCAAAGATCAGGGCTTGATCCATCACCGTTATTTAGCTCACTGCACCATCCCAGCTCAGAACCTGGCTATATGCAAATCAATCTGTCCCTGGCTCAGTGCATCATGGGAACAGGGCAGACTAAACTACAAAGCCAATTCTTCACCAGAAAGGAGACAAGCTACCGGGGACCGGTTTCTGGCATTTCAGCCGTCGTCGGCCCGGCTTGCTTGAATCCTGATGGTGCAGTGAGCAAGGGACTCATGTCTGAGTATACCCTGCCACACCTATAGTGGCCAAAAACGATTCAGAACAGGGGGTGGTGATGAACAAAGTGTCTGAATTAAGCAGATCACTCTTACCCAGTCCAATGATCAGGGCTTGATCCATCACCGTTATTTAGCTCACTGCACCATCCCAGCTCAGAACCTGGCTATATGCAAATCAGTCTGTCCTTGGCCCAGTGCATCATGGGAACAGGGCAGACTAAACTACCAAGCCAAATCTTCACCAGAAAGGAGGCAAGCTACCGGTGACAAGTTTCTGGCATTTCAGCCGTCGTCGGCCCGGCTTGCTTGAATCCTGATGGTGCAGTGAGCAAGGGACTCATGTCTGAGTATACCCTGCCACACCTACGGTGGCCAAAAACGAATCAGAAAAGGGGGTGGTGATGAACAGAGTGTCTGAATTAAGCAGATCACTCTTACCCAGTCCAAAGATCAGGGCTTGATCCATCACCGTTATTTAGCTCACTGCATCATCCCAGCTCAGAACCTGGCTATGTGCAAATCAGTCTGTCCCTGGCCCAGTGCATCATGGGAACAGGGCAGACTAAACTACCAAGCCAATTCTTCACCAGAGAGGAGACAAGCTACCGGGGACTGGTTTCTGGCATTTCAGCCGTCGTCGGCCCGGCTTGCTTGAATCCTGATGGTGCAGTGAGCAAGGGACTCATGTCTGAGTATACCTTGCCACACCTATAGTGGCCAAAAACGATTCAGAAAAGGGGGTGGTGATGAATAGAGTGTCTGAATTAAGCGGATCACTCTTACCCAGTCCAAAGATCAGGGCTTGATCCATCACCGTTATTTAGCTCACTGCACCATCCCAGCTCACAACCTGGCTATATGCAAATCAGTCTGTCCCTGGCCCAGTGCATCATGGGAACAGGGCAGACTAAACTACCAAGCCAATTCTTCACCAGAAAGGAGACAAGCTACCGGGGACCGGTTTCTGGCATTTCAGCCATCGTCGGCCCAGCTTGCTTGAATCCTGATGGTGCAGTGAGCAAGGGACTCATGTCTGAGTATACCCTGCCACACCTATAGTAGCCAAAAACGATTCAGAAAAGGGGGTGGTGAGGAACAGAGTGTCTGAATTAAGCAGATCACTCTTACCCAGTCCAAAGATCAGGGCTTGATCCATCACCGTTATTTAGCTCACTGCACCATCCCAGCTCAGAACTTGGCTATATGCAAATCAGTCTGTCCCTGGCCCAGTGCATCATGGGAACAGGGCAGACTAAACTGCCAATCCAATTCTTCACCAGAAAGGAGACAAGCTACCGGGGACCGGTTTCTGGCATTTCAGCCGTCGTTGGCCCGGCTTGCTTGAATCCTGATGATGCAGTGAGCAAGGGACTCATGTCTGAGTATACCCTGCCACACCTATAGTGGCCAAAAACGATTCAGAAAAGTGGGTGGTGATGAACAGAGTGTCTGAATTAAGCAGATCACTCTTACCCAGTCCAAAGATCAGGGCTTGATCCATCACCGTTATTTAGCTCACTGCACCATCCCAGCTCAGAACCTGGCTATATGCAAATCAGTCTGTCCCTGGCCCAGTGCATCATGGGAACAGGGCAGACTAAACTACCAAGCCAATTCTTCACCAGAAAAGAGACAAGCTACCGGGGAACGGTTTCTGTCATTTCAGCCGTCGTCGGCCCGGCTTGTTTGAATCCTGATGGTGCAGCGAGCAAGGGACTCATGTCTGAGTATACCCTGCCACACCTATAGTGGCCAAAAACTATTCAGAAAAGGAGGTGGTGATGAACAGAGTGTCTGAATTAAGCAGATCACTCTTACCCACTCCAAAGATGAGGGCTTGATCCATCACAGTTATTTAGCTCACTGCACCATCCCAGCTCAGAACCTGGCTATATGCAAATCAGTCTGTCCCTGGCCCAGTGCATCATGGGAACAGGGCAGACTAAACTACTAAGCCAATTCTTCACCAGAAAGGGGACAAGCTACCGAGGACCGGTTTCTGGCATTTCAGCCGTCGTCGGCCCAGCTTGCTTGAATCCTGATGGTGCAGTGAGCAAGGGACTCATGTCTGAGTATACCCTGCCACACCTATAGTGGCCAAAAACGATTCAGAAAAGGGGGTGGTGATGAACAGAGTGTCTGAATTAAGCAGATCACTCTTACCCAGTCCAAAGATCAGGGCTTGATCCATCACCGTTATTTAGCTCACTGCACCATCCCAGCTCAGAACCTGGCTATATGCAAATCAGTCTGTCCCTGGCCCAGGGCATCATGGGAACAGGGCAGACTAAACTGCCAATCCAATTCTTCACCAGAAAGGAGACAAGCTACCGGGGACCGGTTTCTGGCATTTCAGCCGTCGTTGGCCCGGCTTGCTTGAATCCTGATGATGCAGTGAGCAAGGGACTCATGTCTGAGTATACCCTGCCACACCTATAGTGGCCAAAAATGATTCAGAAAAGGGGGTGGTGATGAACAGAGTGTCTGAATTAAGCAGATCACTCTTACCCAGTCCAAAGATCAGGGCTTGATCCATCACCGTTATTTAGCTCACTGCACCATCCCAGCTCAGAACCTGGCTATATGCAAATCAGTCTGTCCCTGGCCCAGTGCATCATGGGAACAGGGCAGACTAAACTACCAAGCCAATTCTTCACCAGAAAAGAGACAAGCTACCGGGGACCGGTTTCTGTCATTTCAGCCATCGTCGGCCCGGCTTGCTTGAATCCTGATGGTGCAGTGAGCAAGGGACTCATGTCTGAGTATACCCTGCCACACCTATAGTGGCCAAAAACGATTCAGAAAAGGGGGTGGTGATGAATAGAGTATCTGAATTAAGCAGGTCACTCTTACCCAGTCCAAAGATCAGGGCTTGATCCATCACCGTTATTTAGCTCACTGCACCATCCCAGCTCAGAACCTGGCTATATGCAAATCCGTCTGTCCCTGGCCCAGTGCATCATGGGAACAGGGCAGACTAAACTACCAAGCCAATTCTTCACCAGAAAGGAGACAAGCTACCGGGGACCGGTTTCTGGCATTTCAGCCGTCGTTGGCCCGGCTTGCTTGAATCCTGATGGTGCAGTGAGCAAGGGACTCATGTCTGAGTATACCCTGCCACACCTATAGTGGCCAAAAACGATTCAGAAAAGGAGGTGGTGATGAACAGAGTGTCTGAATTAAGCAGATCACTCTTACCCACTCCAAAGATGAGGGCTTGATCCATCACAGTTATTTAGCTCACTGCACCATCCCAGCTCAAAACCTGGCTATATGCAAATCAGTCTGTCCCTGGCCCAGTGCATCATGGGAACAGGGCAGACTAAACTACTAAGCCAATTCTTCACCAGAAAGGGGACAAGCTACCGAGGACCGGTTTCTGGCATTTCAGCCGTCGTCGGCCCAGCTTGCTTGAATCCTGATGGTGCAGTGAGCAAGGGACTCATGTCTGAGTATACCCTGCCACACCTATAGTGGCCAAAAACGATTCAGAAAAGGTGGTGGTGATGAACAGAGTGTCTGAATTAAGCAGATCACTCTTACCCAGTCCAAAGATCAGGGCTTGATCCATCACCGTTATTTAGCTCACTGCACCATCCCAGCTCAGAACCTGGCTATATGCAAATCAGTCTGTCCCTGGCCCAGTGCATCATGGGAACAGGGCAGACTAAACTGTCAATCCAATTCTTCACCAGAAAGGAGACAAGCTACCGGGGACCGGTTTCTGGCATTTCAGCCGTCGTTGGCCCGGCTTGCTTGAATCCTGATGATGCAGTGAGCAAGGGACTCATGTCTGAGTATACCCTGCCACACCTATAGTGGCCAAAAACGATTCAGAAAAGGAGGTGGTGATGAACAGAGTGTCTGAATTAAGCAGATCACTCTTACCCAATCCAAAGATCAGGGCTTGATCCATCACCGTTATTTAGCTCACTGCACCATCCCAGCTCAGAACCTGGCTATATGCAAATCAGTCAGTCCCTGGCCCAGTGCATCATGGGAACAGGGCAGACTAAACTACCAAGCCAATTCTTCACCAGAAAGGAGACAAGCTACCGGGGACCGGTTTCTGGCATTTCAGCCGTCGTCGACCCGGCTTGCTTGAAGCCTAATGGTGCAGTGAGCAAGGGACTCATGTCTGAGTATACCCTGCCACACCTATAGTGGCCAAAAACGATTCAGAAAAGGGGGTGGTGATGAACAGAGTGTCTGAATTAAGCAGATCACTCTTACCCAGTCCAAAGATCAGGGCTTGATCCATCACCGTTATTTAGCTCACTGCATCATCCCAGCTCAGAACCTGGCTATATGCAAATCAGTCTGTCTCTGGCCAGTGCATCATGGGAACAGGGCAGACTAAACTACCAAGCCAATTCTTCACCAGAAAGGAGACAAGCTACCGGGGACCGTTTTCTGGCATTTCAGCCGTCGTCGGCCGGCTTGCTTGAATCCTGATGGTGCAGTGAGCAAGGGACTCATGTCTGAGTATACCCTGACACACCTATAGTGGCCAAAAACGATTCAGAAAAGGGGGTGGTGATGAACAGAGTGTCTGAATTAAGCAGATCACTCTTACCCAGTGCAAAGATCAGGGCTTGATCCATCACCGTTATTTAGCTCACTGCACCATCCCAGCTCAGAACCTGGTTATATGCAAATCAGTCTGTCCCTGGCCCAGTGCATCATGGGAACAGGGCAGACTGAACTACCAAGCCAATTCTTCACCAGAAAGGAGACAAGCTACAGGGGACCGGTTTCTGGCATTTCAGGCGTCGTCGGCCCGGCTTGCTTGAATCCTGATGGTGCAGTGAGCAAGGGACTCATGTCTGAGTATACCCTGCCACACCTATAGTAGCCAAAAACGATTCAGAAAAGGGGGTGGTGATGAACAGAGTGTCTGAATTAAGCAGATCACTCTTACCCAGTCCAAAGATCAGGGCTTGATCCATCACCGTTATTTAGCTCACTGCACCATCCCAGCTCAGAACCTGGCTATATGCAAATCAGTCTGTCCCTGGCCCAGTGCATCATGGGAACAGGGCAGACTAAACTGCCAATCCAATTCTTCACCAGAAAGGAGACAAGCTACCGGGGACCGGTTTCTGGCATTTCAGCCGTCGTTGGCCCGGCTTGCTTGAATCCTGATGATGCAGTGAGCAAGGGACTCATGTCTGAGTATACCCTGCCACACCTATAGTGGCCAAAAACGATTCAGAAAAGGGGGTGGTGATGAACAGAGTGTCTGAATTAAGCAGATCACTCTTACCCAGTCCAAAGATCAGGGCTTGATCCATCACCGTTATTTAGCTCACTGCACCATCCCAGCTCAGAACCTGGCTATATGCAAATCAGTCTGTCCCTGGCCCAGTGCATCATGGGAACAGGGCAGACTAAACTACCAAGCCAATTCTTCACCAGAAAAGAGACAAGCTACCGGGGACCGGTTTCTGTCATTTCAGCCGTCGTCGGCCCGGCTTGCTTGAATCCTGATGGTGCAGTGAGCAAGGGACTCATGTCTGAGTATACCCTGCCACACCTATAGTGGCCAAAAACGATTCAGAAAAGGGGGTGGTGATGAATAGAGTATCTGAATTAAGCAGGTCACTCTTACCCAGTCCAAAGATCAGGGCTTGATCCATCACCGTTATTTAGCTCACTGCACCATCCCAGCTCAGAACCTGGCTATATGCAAATCCGTCTGTCCCTGGCCCAGTGCATCATGGGAACAGGGCAGACTAAACTACCAAGCCAATTCTTCACCAGAAAGGAGACAAGCTACCGGGGACCGGTTTCTGGCATTTCAGCCGTCGTTGGCCCGGCTTGCTTGAATCCTGATGGTGCAGTGAGCAAGGGACTCATGTCTGAGTATACCCTGCCACACCTATAGTGGCCAAAAACGATTCAGAAAAGGAGGTGGTGATGAACAGAGTGTCTGAATTAAGCAGATCACTCTTACCCACTCCAAAGATGAGGGCTTGATCCATCACAGTTATTTAGCTCACTGCACCATCCCAGCTCAAAACCTGGCTATATGCAAATCAGTCTGTCCCTGGCCCAGTGCATCATGGGAACAGGGCAGACTAAACTACTAAGCCAATTCTTCACCAGAAAGGGGACAAGCTACCGAGGACCGGTTTCTGGCATTTCAGCCGTCGTCGGCCCAGCTTGCTTGAATCCTGATGGTGCAGTGAGCAAGGGACTCATGTCTGAGTATACCCTGCCACACCTATAGTGGCCAAAAACGATTCAGAAAAGGTGGTGGTGATGAACAGAGTGTCTGAATTAAGCAGATCACTCTTACCCAGTCCAAAGATCAGGGCTTGATCCATCACCGTTATTTAGCTCACTGCACCATCCCAGCTCAGAACCTGGCTATATGCAAATCAGTCTGTCCCTGGCCCAGTGCATCATGGGAACAGGGCAGACTAAACTGTCAATCCAATTCTTCACCAGAAAGGAGACAAGCTACCGGGGACCGGTTTCTGGCATTTCAGCCGTCGTTGGCCCGGCTTGCTTGAATCCTGATGATGCAGTGAGCAAGGGACTCATGTCTGAGTATACCCTGCCACACCTATAGTGGCCAAAAACGATTCAGAAAAGGAGGTGGTGATGAACAGAGTGTCTGAATTAAGCAGATCACTCTTACCCAATCCAAAGATCAGGGCTTGATCCATCACCGTTATTTAGCTCACTGCACCATCCCAGCTCAGAACCTGGCTATATGCAAATCAGTCAGTCCCTGGCCCAGTGCATCATGGGAACAGGGCAGACTAAACTACCAAGCCAATTCTTCACCAGAAAGGAGACAAGCTACCGGGGACCGGTTTCTGGCATTTCAGCCGTCGTCGACCCGGCTTGCTTGAAGCCTAATGGTGCAGTGAGCAAGGGACTCATGTCTGAGTATACCCTGCCACACCTATAGTGGCCAAAAACGATTCAGAAAAGGGGGTGGTGATGAACAGAGTGTCTGAATTAAGCAGATCACTCTTACCCAGTCCAAAGATCAGGGCTTGATCCATCACCGTTATTTAGCTCACTGCATCATCCCAGCTCAGAACCTGGCTATATGCAAATCAGTCTGTCTCTGGCCAGTGCATCATGGGAACAGGGCAGACTAAACTACCAAGCCAATTCTTCACCAGAAAGGAGACAAGCTACCGGGGACCGTTTTCTGGCATTTCAGCCGTCGTCGGCCGGCTTGCTTGAATCCTGATGGTGCAGTGAGCAAGGGACTCATGTCTGAGTATACCCTGACACACCTATAGTGGCCAAAAACGATTCAGAAAAGGGGGTGGTGATGAACAGAGTGTCTGAATTAAGCAGATCACTCTTACCCAGTGCAAAGATCAGGGCTTGATCCATCACCGTTATTTAGCTCACTGCACCATCCCAGCTCAGAACCTGGTTATATGCAAATCAGTCTGTCCCTGGCCCAGTGCATCATGGGAACAGGGCAGACTGAACTACCAAGCCAATTCTTCACCAGAAAGGAGACAAGCTACAGGGGACCGGTTTCTGGCATTTCAGGCGTCGTCGGCCCGGCTTGCTTGAATCCTGATGGTGCAGTGAGCAAGGGACTCATGTCTGAGTATACCCTGCCACACCTATAGTAGCCAAAAACGATTCAGAAAAGGGGGTGGTGATGAACAGAGTGTCTGAATTAAGCAGATCACTCTTACCCAGTCCAAAGATCAGGGCTTGATCCATCACCGTTATTTAGCTCACTGCACCATCCCAGCTCAGAACCTGGCTATATGCAAATCAGTCTGTCCCTGGCCCAGTGCATCATGGTACCAGGGCAGACTAAACTGCCAATCCAATTCTTCACCAGAAAGGAGACAAGCTACCGGGGACCGGTTTCTGGCATTTCAGCCGTCGTTGGCCCGGCTTGCTTGAATCCTGATGATGCAGTGAGCAAGGGACTCATGTCTGAGTATACCCTGCCACACCTATAGTGGCCAAAAACGATTCAGAAAAGGGGGTGGTGATGAACAGAGTGTCTGAATTAAGCAGATCACTCTTACCCAGTCCAAAGATCAGGGCTTGATCCATCACCGTTATTTAGCTCACTGCACCATCCCAGCTCAGAACCTGGCTATATGCAAATCAGTCTGTCCCTGGCCCAGTGCATCATGGGAACAGGGCAGACTAAACTACCAAGCCAATTCTTCACCAGAAAAGAGACAAGCTACCGGGGACCGGTTTCTGTCATTTCAGCCGTCGTCGGCCCGGCTTGCTTGAATCCTGATGGTGCAGTGAGCAAGGGACTCATGTCTGAGTATACCCTGCCACTCTTATAGTGGCCAAAAACGATTCAGAAAAGGGGGTGGTGATGAATAGAGTGTCTGAATTAAGCAGATCACTCTTACCCAGTCCAAAGATCAGGGCTTGATCCATCACCGTTATTTAGCTCACTGCACCATCCCAGCTCAGAACCTGGCTATATGCAAATCAGTCTGTCCCTGGCCCAGTGCATCATGGGAACAGGGCAGACTAAACTACCAAGCCAATTCTTCACCAGAAAGGAGACAAGCTACCGGGGACCGGTTTCTGGCATTTCAGCCGTCGTCGGCCCGGCTTGCTTGAATCCTGATGGTGCAGTGAGCAAGGGACTCATGTCTGAGTATACCCTGCCACACCTATAGTAGCCAAAAACGATTCAGAAAAGGAGGTGGTGATGAACAGAGTGTCTGAATTAAGCAGATCACTCTTACCCACTCCAAAGATCAGGGCTTGATCCATCACAGTTATTTAGCTCACTGCACCATCCCAGCTCAGAACCTGGCTATATGCAAATCAGTCTGTCCCTGGCCCAGTGCATCATGGGAACAGGGAAGACTAAACTACTAAGCCAATTCTTCACCAGAAAGGGGACAAGCTACCGAGGACCGGTTTCTGGCATTTCAGCCGTTGTCGGCCCAGCTTGCTTGAATCCTGATGGTGCAGTGAGCAAGGGACTCATGTCTGAGTATACCCTGCCACACCTATAGTGGCCAAAAACGATTCAGAAAAGGGGGTGGTGATGAACAGAGTGTCTGAATTAAGCAGATCACTCTTACCAGTCCAAAGATCAGGGCTTGATCCATCACCGTTATTTAGCTCACTGCACCATCCCAGCTCAGAACCTGGCTATATGCAAATCAGTCTGTCCCTGGCCCAGTGCATCATGGGAACAGGGCAGACTAAACTACCAAGCCAATTCTTCACCAGAAAAGAGACAAGCTACCGGGGACCGGTTTCTGTCATTTCAGCCGTCGTCGGCCCGGCTTGCTTGAATCCTGATGGTGCAGTGAGCAAGGGACTCATGTCTGAGTATACCCTGCCACACCTATAGTGGCCAAAAACGATTCAGAAAAGGGGGTGGTGATGAATAGAGTGTCTGAATTAAGCAGGTCACTCTTACCCAGTCCAAAGATCAGGGCTTGATCCATCACCGTTATTTAGCTCACTGCACCATCCCAGCTCAGAACCTGGCTATATGCAAATCAGTCTGTCCCTGGCCCAGTGCATCATGGGAACAGGGCAGACTAAACTACCAAGCCAATTCTTCACCAGAAAGGAGACAAGCTACCGGGGACCGGTTTCTGGCATTTCAGCCGTCGTCGGCCCGGCTTGCTTGAATCCTGATGGTGCAGTGAGCAGGGGACTCATGTCTGAGTATACCCTGCCACACCTATAGTGGCCAAAAACGATTCAGAAAAGGAGGTGGTGATGAACAGAGTGTCTGAATTAAGCAGATCACTCTTACCCACTCCAAAGATGAGGGCTTGATCCATCACAGTTATTTAGCTCACTGCACCATCCCAGCTCAGAACCTGGCTATATGCAAATCAGTCTGTCCCTGGCCCAGTGCATCATGGGAACAGGGCAGACTAAACTACTAAGCCAATTCTTCACCAGAAAGGGGACAAGCTACCGAGGACCGGTTTCTGGCATTTCAGCCGTCGTCGGCCCAGCTTGCTTGAATCCTGATGGTGCAGTGAGCAAGGGACTCATGTCTGAATCATTTTGTCCACCATAAGCGTGGAAGGGTATACTCAGATGTGAGTCCCTTGCTCATTGCACCATCAGGATTCAAGCAAGCCGGGCCGACGACGGCTGAAATGCCAGAAACCGGTCCCCGGCAGCTTGTTTCCTTCCCAGTATAAGAATTGGCTTGGTAGTTTGGTTTGCCCTGTTCCCATCATGCACTGGGACAGGAACAGACTAATTTGCATGTAGCCAGGTTCTGAGCTGGGATGGTGCAGTGAGCTAAAAAACGGTGATCTTTGGACTGTGTAAGAGTGGTCTGCTTAATTCAGACACTCTGTTCATCACCACCCCCTTTTCTGAATCATTTTGTCCACCATAATCGTGGAAGGGTATACTCAGATGTGTGCCGTATTGTATGAAAAGGAACCTCCCCCACTTCGTATCCTTTGGATTTTAGTGATGCTGACTAGCATTAGATTTGCAGAGAGGAGAGGTTTCCTTTGGCGGTATGCGATGATAAGGGACTGGTTGATGCGGGGCCTTTACCCATGAGGGTCCTGTGGGCAGTAGATAGGGTTTTATATTTAATCCTCTTCTCTTTGGGAAGCCATTGTAGGGTCTTTAGACAGGGCATGGCTGACTGTGTTCTGGGCGAGCCTGACAATAGTCGAGCGGCGCAGTTCTGTGCCACCTGAAGCTTACTCAAGGTGGATTTAGGTGCTCATAGGTACAGAGATTTGCTGTAGTCCAGGAGCGAGAGGACTAAGGCCCGAACCATGGTTTTCCTTGCCCCCATGGGAAGGAGGAGGAGGATTTCCCCCATGGGAAAGGGGGAATATCGAGGGATGATGCAGAGGGAAACATTTATTTAATTTTCCCTCTGCATCGTCCCTCAAAATCCCCCCTTTATCCGGCTCCACTGCCCCACCGCTGTTACCTGCATGGACCACGGCTGCTTAATGTGATATTCTCTCCCATGATATTCTTGTCTTTGTATTATTTTTGAGATGATGTTAGTACACAATATTTTTGAAACAATAGTCTTACACCCAGAAAACTGTAACCTGTGGGGATGTGGCGCACAATATCAACTTTTAAATATCACCCTGCAATAATAACCTTTGCAAGGTACTGACTTGCACAACACCATTTGGGTAAGAAGATGTGTTTTTTTTATTCACAAACATTCCTAGTAGTATGCCTGCAAAGCTGCGACAGGCACAGGTTTCCAGGCACACTACTTGGAATTTCGGCGAATGGCATACATGTAAAAATTGCTGGTGGCTCCTATGTAGAATTCTACATAGCAAAGCATTTCACACAGGGAATAGAGCCCCCTTTACAAATTCATTTTTTTTCTGCACAAGGAAAACATGTTCCCTTATAGTTAAATCTCTATCCCTACAGTGCCAGGAAATGTGATCCACTTCCCTTCCCATTCTGAAAGGGGGCCTATGCTAGCCCTTGGTGGGAGTAAATCTTTGACCATTTTTCGAGTGGAAAGAGGTTACATTGGACTCTGAAAATGCCCACAATCATACATGTTTTAAGGCAAACTTTGCTTTGGAATAGCTGCTTCCCATCCATACAGCAGAGTTGACTATGGCGAGCATCTCCACGCTTGTGGCAGAGAAATCCTAAGTAGTAAATGCAAGTAGGAAATGCATTTCGACATGCCATAACTTAGGTGGTGATTTCCTGGAATGCATAAATGTAATATATTCATTCGTAAACTGGCTGTAAGTATATTTGGGAACACAAAGAATTACATTAATAACATTTTTATATAGTGCATCATATTCCAGCTTTTGACATTTTTAGATGGTGTATAGTATTCAGTTTCACAGCCTCAGAAAGATGGAACGCTGAGTTTAATTTCTATCCTGCTTTCTATATTGGAGGATTTATAAAGTGCTGCATCCAACTCTACAACAGCCGCAAGGCACTCGACGTAAGTTGAGACCAGAAAAGAGGGAGATAATGCCTAAATGATTAAAAGATCATTGGAAACCGTCCATAGTTCAGTTGCAGGATGGAATCAGTCAGTGCTTTCCGCCTTAAGTGGTTCAATATCAAAGCCTAAATGCAGTGGTGGACGTTCCATTAGGGCGTTGGAGCACAGCCCCAGTGCTTCCTCACAGTGCTAGTAGCAGAAAATAAAATGGTATTTAAAATACCATTTTATTTTCTGCTTATCATGTGGCGAGAAAGCAGAGGTTTGCCTGGTTGGGGTTGGGCGGGAGGATATGCCTAGTTGGGGGCGGGTCGGGGAGGAGTGGCTTGCACCACTCTGAGTGCAGTGACTGCTTGGTCGGCCCTGGGGCCGACCAAAGCAGTCATGCGCACTCTACATTTTCCCTATGTAGGCTGCATGCAGCCTACATAGAGAAAAGGATGTCCCTACAGATGCCCATGCTGGGCGCCGTCCGGGACTTCCCACCAATCACAACGCTGCCATTGCAGCATTGTGATTGGATACAGGAGGGGAGGGAGCATGCCTGTTCCTGTCAGCACTGCAGAGGCGGCGCAAGACCCGGCCCAGGAGCAGAGGACAGAGGGGGCGCGGACCGGATCAGGTAGGTTTTTATTTCACTATTTTAATGTCCTCATGCCCCCTCCTTCTGTGCTGCTCCAAGAAGCGGAAGTAGAGGGCAAAGTTGGACACCCATACAGATGAAAAAAGCAGTATGCACAAGAGCTGTGCATCTGTATCGATCACAGCACCTGGACAGCTGTACTGTTCACGCGAATTGTGTGTACAGGAAGTGGACGCGTTTGCTGGCATGATGGGTGTACAAAGAAGCTCTTCATCACCGCTGATCACTGGAGTTTTGTGCACAGAGCTGTAGATGCACCCTGATCAAACGACGGCTGCATGCAGGAGTTGAGACCAACCTAGCTGCGTGCAAGAATTAGTGGTGCAGGAAATGTGAAAACGTGCTGGGGAAGGAAAGTAGTGCCAGACAAGCAAAAGGGTGCTCAGGAAGTGAAGTAGAGCATGAGAAATTAAGTGGTGGTCGGGGAGGCAGTGGAGCAGGAGAAGCGACTCAGTGCATCAGAAGTGAAGTGGTGCATTAAAAGCGAAGCAACGCAGGAAAGTAGTGCAGCTGAAGTGAAGCTGGAGAGTAGTGCAGCTGAAGTGAATTGGGGCATCTGAAATGAAGTGGTGCTGTGGGCAAGAATAGTGCAGGAGTAGTGACTCGCTGCATTAGAATTGAAGAGGGGCAGGAAAGAAGAAGCTGAAGTAAAGTGTGCTAGAGAAGTGCAGCAGAAGTGCAGCATTGCAGGAGAAGACAAGCAGTACTGGAGAACCGAAGTGGAAGAGCAGGAAAAGTGCTACAGGAGAAGTGAAGCAGCGTGGGACCAGCGATGCAGGGCCCCCTGCGGAACAGGCAGTACCTGGGGTCTAAGAAGCAGGGCTCTGTGTTTTAGAACAGGTTTGTTTCTATTGTGATAATCATGTATGTGAATGTGCAACCGACCATCCCTCAAGAACACTGCAGCGAGATGATGCATTGTGGAGTTTGAGGCAGGTGGTACACCAATGGGTATTGGGAAGTGTGAGAAGGTGGCACTTTCACAGAGGTTGTCAGGCTCCCTTAGTCCTGATCCAGCACTTTCATTAAAATCCGACATGCATTAAATACATTAGGTACTCTTAATATTGCAGCGGGCCCAGTAGCACATCACTCGCTTGTACTTTATTTGATGTAATTGGAATGATGCTGTCTTTTATTGGGTCAACGCAAATGACCTATCTGTGTCACCAGTACACAGACAGGCATTTAGAAGCCTGTAGGAGAGGGAGCCAGATAAGCTGGTCGTCCCGTTTCTTTCACCCAGAAGGGAGTAGTGGGTTGACTGAATGGGATGGAGTTCGGCAGGACTGACTCACTTTTAAACCCCTCCCTCACGTTTTATCTCCTTCCTCACTAAGAACTGTGCACATTACAGACAATGATGCACATTCGATTTACTTCACATCACCCACGGCACTTCCAGTTTTCCACCCCACTTCACCTGCTCTCATTTACCTGAGGAATTCCACGCAGCCCCCTCCTAATGTGCACTTCTAAAAAGTGCTTTAAGAACTCAAACAAAGTTGCTTGAAGTACGGTTGTCACTGCACCAGCGTGAACCTGCAGTGCTTAAGTGAGAGGCACAGAGGTGTGTGAGCTCACTGTGGAAGCTCACACCATGTCTTTGTGGTGTGTCCCCTGGCTGACAGTGTATGGGTCACAGAGTGTATATGAGAACTTGGTGAGTGAACTTCAGAGGCACACCCGCCATTAGTACAGGTTATTAGGCCATGTCCTGACCTGACTGTGAAAACTCACACCATGACAGTGTGTTTGTGGTGAGCCCCCTGGCTGATAGTGCGTACACCTCTCTACCACTCTCTAGCTTCAAAAACATAACAAAAGAAATGGTTCTAACACTAGGCCCTGCTGGCACACAGCGTGTATATTGCTCAGAGTTGTTATATGACATACCTTTATTAATGTAATAACTTCACTTTCACAATTGCTTTATTAACCTTCCTGCTTCTCAAATTTGCTTGAAAATGGACCATTTATCCACTCTTTTTTCAGAATTTTGTAGGGGGTAAACCCCTACACACCCCCTTAAGATGTTCGGGCTAGCTTGCTGCGCCCGCTCGACGCAGTGCACTCCGACAGAAGGTTTATGCCCCACCACTTTCAAATGTCACCTGCCACCACTGCCTAAATCTGCAATGTGCCTCCATCAAAGAGACGGAGATAATTGTGGGTGACAAACTCTCCAACTGTAATTACCAAGGCAACACTTTTGATCAAGGATTGATCAGCACTCTTGATACAACAATATGGTTTGGCAACAACTTTGGGTAGAAACTTCATGAGTCTAATTCACAGGAGGTGCATAAATCTGTGCACCACAGATGTGCGCCTGTACTTTGCACCGATTTGCGCATTTTTAAAGCACACCATGGAAATGTATGTGCATTTTACATTTTCAAGCATACCTATTATATGTTCTCCAAATGGATATCTGCATAGTAGACAATCTGCTGTATGTCAGAAATATGCAAACTCACATTTTAATTATTTTTGTTTGCCACAACAACATGTTTTTTCTTCATGGAGAAAACTATTCCTAAAAAAATTATCCAGCATGGCAAATAACCCACATAGTGTCTGTCAGTACAGCTAAGCTTGTTTGTTTGCAGGTGTTTAGTAACTATTTGCTATGCAATGAACATTGAACACTACTTTTCTGCCCCAAGTTTGAGATTTACTCCAACCGATCAACTGCAAAATAGATTGTCTATAGAAGGAAATTTGATCCATGGTTGGACATATTCCCTGATCCTCTTATTTTGCATCAGGTTCATTGAATATCCTGCCACAGTTAAATATCTTGTGTACATAAGTTGCAATGATAGGGAATCAAAAACCTCACAAGCATATCTTGTGCAGTGGCTGATTTAGAAAAGTTTATAAAATGTACCTTATGTTTAAAAGGCCAAGGAAGTAAAGCATCATATTCCCCCTTCATGATGGCGAAGAACAAGGAGACGTAAGTTCCTTTTCCCGGTCCATCCCCATTTAAGTAAACCCTCAGACAGACCTTGTAGCCATACCTGGCCGTGTAGAATGCTGGAAGACAGAGAGAACATTGGAAAGGTTCAATGCATTCGAGTAGACACCATTTTAAAATCCATCAAAATGAGTTTTCATCACATTAAAGGAGTGTTATCCATCTAAATATTATAGCAGTAGTTATTAATATCATGTGAAACTGGTAGGTTTAAAAGTGAAGGTGGTGAAACACTTGGCCAGAGCTGTCCTTAGTACATCATTTAACATTGTGCAATATTTAATTCTATGTTATTCATTTTATTTATTTACAGGGCTCCTGCTGTAACATGGCCAGACCTTAAGGTTTTTGGAGCACTGTACAGGAAAAAGGTAATTGCAGTGTACAGCGAAAGGACGTACCACAGCAAATTATGTAGTACATAAAACTTTACAAACTGCATCAGAACCATGTACAAGTAGGTATGTATGTTTTTATGTATAAATATAGAATTTCTATAGCGCAAACCTAGCCAAAATGCAGCAAAGCGCTGTACATGTTCAAAGTCTTTGTGTGAGACGAGTAGCACCATAAAAAATATATATGGAATGTAAATGCCTAACATACACTAAATGACTGTTGGGAGCAACCAAAAAACATCAAGTACTAATATTAAATGCCAGCATTTGTAAAGCGCACAGCTAACTCCGACGATGGTGTCCCAGCACTGGGGGCTGTTGGGAAGATTAAGCGACCTATTGCCCAGAGTCACATGGTGCTGGGCTAACCTGCCGCCAGAGCTGGGGATCAAACCGTGAACCCTGTGGTCCGGAATCAGGCACCCTGGCCGCTGCACCACACTTCTTCCATTAAGAGTCAGGGAACGCAGAAGTAACAGGTTATATTGATGTTGAAAAAGGCACCATCAACCAAGCAAAATCTGGGGCCGAGGTAGGTAATCCCAGATTACCGATTCTTAAATACTGAATCATACCGATTCGCTATTTAAGAACAGGCAAATGGGATGAAGGTATTTTTACCGAAAAAATTACTGAATCTGTAAGTTTCGGTAATTATCGAATCGGTAAATACCGATTCGGTAATTGCCATTCATTCCTATGGGCCTGGAGGCCCATAGGAATGAATGCCAATTACCAAATCGGTATTTACCGATTTGGTAAAAGGGGGAAACATTGAAGGGTGGCAGGGTGTCACTTTGACACCCTGTTGCACCCCTCAATTGTGTATGGGTGCACATGTTGCAGACATACATGCCCTAAGGGCATGTATGTCTGCAACATGGTACTGTTGGAAAAGCAAATAAATTGCTTTTTCAAGGGTTTTCATTATTTACCACCAACTTCTTGTTGGTGGTAAGTAACAAATCCTTAACTGAGGAATGCACTAACTTGAGTGCTTCCTACATCCTGGAATCGGAATTTTACCGAATCGGTATGTTAAGAATTCAGTATTTTACGGAATCCTTAAATTACCGATTCCGTAAAATACCGAATCCTTAAGAAATGCAACCTACATCTGGAAAGCCCAATACCGGTCGGTAACGGCCGAAATTCGGTAATTTCAGCCGTTACCGACCGGTATTTGGCTACCTACATCGGGCCCTTGATCTTTTTCAGCTTCACTGGGCAATTTGATCATAAGTTGGGTACATTACTGCTTTGTCAGAAACTTTTAAATACTGATTTGATTAAGAGAGGGTTTTTTTCCTGAGGGACAGAGAGAGGTTCTTCCATAATTCTAGGGCTACTCTAGAGAAGGCCTCATTCATTGTTTTGTTTCAGAGTTTCAAGGACTTCAGGACACAAAGTTCCTAATTCCCACAACTAGCAGAAGGCAAACACTTTATAAGCAAGTCAAATAAGTCAAGTCAAATAATTTATATAGCGCGCTACATACCCAGAGGGTCTCAAGTAGGGGTGGGCGGCCAGCTACGCTCCGTCTGCGGAGTGTGCGTAGTGCCGCCTACTCCGCATTTTGCGGAGCCGGCGGAGCCAGGCGGCACTACGCACGCTCCGCAGACGGAGCGTAGCTGGCCGCCACCCGCCTCCCTCCCGCCCTCCCTAAATACATTAAATTAAAGGAATAAATTAATTTAAAACACACTTACCTTGCCGGCCGCTGCCCGCCGCGTCCCCGGGGCTCGCTATCTTCCGTCTTCCGTCTTCTTTCGTAATGCGCATGCGCGGGCGGCCGCGCATGCGCATTTTCTCGTGAGAAATGCGCATGCGCGGCCGCCCGCGCATGCGCATTACGAAAGAAGACGGAAGATAGCGAGCCTTGGGGACGCGGATGCAGCGGCCGGCAAGGTAAGTGCGTTTTAAATTAATTTATTCCCTTAATTTAAAGTATTTAGGGAGGGCGGGAGGGAGGCGGGAGGCGGGTGGCGGGGCTGGCGGCCGGGTGGTGTTTGCGGAGTGGGGCTACGCGGAGTGCGGAGGTGGGCGTAGTTTCTCGCCCACTTCGCGTAGCTCCGCGAAGCCCCACTCCGCCAACTCCGCCCAGGGTTAGTCTCAAGGCGCTTGAGGATGGGAGGGGAATTACATGTCGAATATCCAGGTTTTAAGTTGCTTTCTGAATGCTAGGTGGTTCTGAGTGTGGCGAAGGTGAATGGGAAGTGAGTTCCAGGTTTTAGCCGCCAGGTAGGAGAAGGATCTTCCTCCCATGGTGGTTTTGTTGATGCGAGGGACAGCGGCAAGGGCTAGGTTGGAGGAGCGTAGCTGGTGAGGGGGGGTGTAGAAGGAAAGTCGTGTGTTGAGCCATTCGGGTCCAAGTTCGTAAAGTGCTTTGTGTGCGTGGGTTAGGAGGCGGAATGTTATCCTCTTATTGACGGGAAGCCAGTGGAGGTTTTTCAGGTGGCCAGAAATGTGGTCTTTGTGCGGATGTCTAGTATGAGTCTGGCTGATGCGTTCTGGATGCGTTGGAGTTTTTTCTGAAGTTTGGCGGTGGTACCGGCGTATAGGGTGTTTCCGTAGTCCAGGCGGCTTGTAACCAGAGCATGGGTGACCGTTTTTCTAGTTCGGTGGGGATCCAGCGAAATGTTTTTTTGAGCATGCGGAGAATGTTAAAGCAGGATGATGAAACGGCGTTGACTTGTCTGGTCATTGAGAGTGAGGAGTCCAGGATGACACCCAGGTTCCGTGCGTGGTCCGTCGGGATGGGTGCTTTTCCTAGGGCCTCTGGCCACCAAGAGTCGTCCCAGGCGGAGGGAGAGGTACCTAGGATAAGGACTTCGGTTTTGTCTGAGTTCAGTTTCAGACGGCTGTGCTTCATCCACACGGCGACTTCTTTCATTCCTTCATGTAGGTTGGTTTTGGCGGTGAGAGGGTCTTTGGTGAGTGAGAGGATCAGTTGAGTGTCATCGGCGTAGGAGATGATGTTGAGGTTGTGTTGGCGTGCGATGGTCGCGAGGGGGCTCATATACGCGTTGAATAGGGTGGGGCTGAGTGAAGATCCTTGTGGCACGCCGCAAATGACTTCAGTGGCCTCTGACTTGAACGGTGGGAGGCGGACTCTCTGTGTTCTTCCGGTGAGGAACGAGGTGATCCATTCCAGTGCTTTTCCTTGGATTCCGATGTTTCTGAGGCGCTGTAGAAGGGTGCTATGGCAGACTGTGTCGAAGGCTGCGGAGAGGTCAAGGAGGATGAGGGCGACTGTGTCTCCATTGTCCAGTAGAGTTCGAATGTCGTCTGTTGCTGCGATGAGGGCGGTCTCCGTGCTGTGTTTGGCTCGGAAGCCGGACTGTGAAGGGTCGAGGGATTTGTTGGTTTCGAGGAAGGCGGCGAGCTGGTTGTTGACAGCTTTCTCGATAACTTTGGCTGGGAATGGAAGGAGCGAGATGGGGCGGTAGTTTTTGAGTTCGGTGGGGTCAGCTGTGGGTTTTTTCAGAAGAGCGCTAAGTTCGGCGTGTTTCCAGCTTTCCGGGAAGGTGGCGGAGTTGAGGGAGCAGTTGATGACGTCTCGGAGGTGTGGTGCTATGATGGAATCAGCTTTGTTGAAGATGTGGTGAGGGCACGGGTCTGTGGGGGATCCTGAGTGGATGGAGTTCATCAGGCGGATGGTGTCCTCAGTGGAGATTGGGTTCCAGTCGTTAAGGATGTTCAAGGGGGGTGAAGGTACGGCAGAAGGTTGGGTGGGTTGGTCTCCGGGTTGGTTGTCGAAGCTGTTGTGGATGTCTGCGATTTTGTTGTGGAAGAACAAGTCTAGGGAGTCGCAGAGGGCTTGAGAGGGGGTGATGTCGTTGGAGTTGGCTGAGGGGTTGGTAAATTCTTTGACGATGTTGAATAATTCCTTGCTGTTGTGGGCGTTGTTATCTAGTCGGTCTTTGAATGTGGCTTTTTTGGCAGAACGGATTAGTTGGTGGTGTTTGGGTCTTTTTTCCAGGCCTTCTCGAGGGTGCGACAGAGTTTCTTCGATTTCTTAAGATCATCGTTGAATCAGGAGGCGTTTTTGCTGCCTAGTTTGGTTTGATGTTTTTTCAACGGTGCTAGGATGTCAGCGCTTGTTTGAAAGCCATTGGGTGAGGTTGATGGCTGCTTGGTCGGGGTTTGAGGAGTGGACAAGGGGGTTTTGAAGGAGCGATGAGGAGATCTGGTCGATGGTGATTTTGGTTCCAGTTTCTTCGCAGAGAAGGTTGAGGGTGGTTGTGAGTTGTGATCTTATTGTAGATAAAGTGAACGCAGCTGTGGTCCGTCCAATGGAGAGTGGTGGTGTGACTGAAGGAGACATGTTTGCTGGAGGTGAAGATAGGGTCAAGTGTGTGACCTGCGATGTGGGTGGGGGTAGTGACAAGTCCGAGTTTGGCGAGATTGTCCAGAAGGGTGGTGGCCTTGCTGTCATTGCTCTTTTCCAGGTGAAAGTTGAGGTCTCCCAGTAGAATGTATTCCTCGGAGGGGAGGGCGTGTGGGGTGATAAAGTCGGTGATGTCGTCGCTGAATTGTGCACGGGATCCTGGAGGTCGGTAGAGGAGGGTGCCTCTGGGAGTGGTCTTGGGATCGGTGTGGATCTGGAAGTGAAGGTGTTCGGCGCTGGTACGGTTGACGTCTGAGCTGGTTGAGATGCGGATGGAGTTCTTATGGACGATAGCGATGCCTCCTCCTGTCTGGTCGATGCGGTCCTTACGGATGATCTTGTATCCTTCCGGGATGGCAATGGTGATGTCTGGGGCTGATGAGGCGTTCATCCATGTTTCTGTTAGGAATGCGACGTCGGGAGAAATGGTGTCTAGCAGGTTCCAGAGGTCGATGGCGTGTCTGTGGACTGAGCGGGTGTTGAGCAGGATGCATTTAAGGTGGTTGGAGTCAGATATCTGTTGTGTGTTCGTGGATGAGGAGTTGTACTTGGTGCCGTCGAACTTACAGGAGTTGCAGGAGAAGGGTCCATGGGTGTGTCCAGGAACGGCTAGGGCGCAGTTGGGGAGACGACTGGGGTTTAGGGCTATGAGGGTGGTTGCGTCGTATGTAATGCGGGTGGGGTGGGTGGTACGAGGGCCAGGGGGTCTGGCACTGGGCGCGGTCCAGGCGCGGACGGGCGTAGACGGGCTTACCTTTGGCGCACCTTCGGGGTGGCCGTAGGGCGTGGACGCTGCGCGTGTGGACATCTGACATAAATGGAGAGTGGAGGGGGCGGAGCGTGGGAGGGGCAGCAGGGAGGCGGTAGTGTGGATGAGGGGCGGGCCAGGGGATACCAACAACAAAATGGAGGGTCAAAGGGAAAGGCAGACAGGGGCAGCAATTACACAAATGCGTCGAGTGAGCAGTAGAATCAAACAAATGCACAGACACAAGAAAAATTTGCACAACAGCCTGAGCGAGGTCGCGCTAATTATGCCAAATAGTAACAGCGGCGCTATGCGTGAAAAGCGCTACAATGCTATGGAGCTCGGTAAAAAACAGTGCTGTAGTAAACACACAAGAAACGATACCAGGGATGCGTTAGCATGGAGCGTTTCAGCTGCAAATGAGGAGGAGCGTGGGGGAGCGACCGTTCTGAAGCAAGTCCAGGTGGTCACAGTTTGGCCGGGGGAGTGGAAGGCTCGGTAAACGTGGGTGGGAGGGGCAGCAGGGAGGCGGTAGTGTGGATGAGGGGCGGGCCAGGGGATACCAACAACAAAATGGAGGGTCAAAGGGAAAGGCAGACAGGGGCAGCAATTACACAAATGCGTCGAGTGAGCAGTAGAATCAAACAAATGCACAGACACAAGAAAAATTAGCACAACAGCCTGAGCGAGGTCGCGCTAATTATGCCAAATAGTAACAGCGGCGCTATGCGTGAAAAGCGCTACAATGCTATGGAGCTCGGTAAAAAACAGTGCTGTAGTAAACACACAAGAAACGATACCAGGGATGCGTTAGCACGGAGCATTTCAGCTGCAAATGAGGAGGAGCGTGGGGGAGGGACCGTTCTGAAGCAAGTCCAGGTGGTCAGAATACAAGTCAAGTCTCTGAACCGGAAGGAGTGCTGCTACCATTAAAAGACTGCAGCTGTCTTTCCTTACAATAGTCTTTACAGCAGTGGTGTAGCCATAAAACGTATGGTGAGGCGCGATGGCGCCAATCTCACCATACATGCTACTCCCCCAGTGCGGCCCTTCTTCCCTGGCATCCACGAGCAGGAATGGAAGGACTTCCTTCCTGCCCAGTGGAACACCAATCCTGGAGCGGCTCTCATCAGCAGGATAGACGCTCCACGACTGGTGGGAGCAGACTAATCCAGTGCTCACTTTGAAGCTGGGAGCCTGAGCCAGCAAGCCCCCGGCTGCTTCACAGCCATGGGATTGCTGCGTCTACATTGCGCATGTCGGCCAACTCAACATGCGCACTGCAGGGGCACCTTTATTCCTGCAATCGCAGTATTCAGCCCCGCTCACTGCCCTCACTCACCAGAAAATAAAATGGCATGGCATTAAAACGGCATTGCCATGCCATTTAATTTTTTTGTGTGTGCCTGCTGTGTTTGCAGCAGGCGGGGCGATGCTCCTCCGCCCTTAATGTTTTCCAGGAGCGACTCCACAGCCAGAAGATTCCTAATCTTGTCACTTGTTTTAAAACTGGACCTAAAGCATACAGAAATGACTAAAGAACTGTGGGGCATATTATCAAGGGTGTTTATCTCCGCTTTTTTGGCTTTAAAAGCCAAGAAAGCGGAGATAAAATTATCTCCCTATTACCTAGCTGTCGCTAACACCAGTTAGCAACAGCTAGTAGGAGATAGCGACCATCTTGGGCCCCGCTTTGCATGTCAGTGATATTTATCACTAATGACATGCAAAGTGGGCGTGCCAAGATGTTAGCGACTGAAAACAGTCACTAACATCGCTATCTCCTATTACCAACTTTTGGATACCAACTTTTGGAGATATTCGCGCTAAGCGCGAATATCTCCAAAAGCTAACACCTGCCCTGAGCAGTTCTTAGCCATGTTATCCATTGGGAGGTGGATAACATGGCTAAGAGCATTGCTCGGTAATGCATGAATATCGCGGACTTTTCAGCGATATTCATTCATTGCGGCGATTTTTATCACATTTGCGATAAACCTTGGTAATACCAAGGTTTATTTGCGGTAAAAATCGCCGCAGCTCAGCGGTAAATTTTTGTCTCTAACCAAGCAATAGCGATAATTATCGCTATTGCTGCGATAATTATCGCTATTGCTTGGTAATATGCCCCTGTGACTTCCGTTCAGAAGAGGAGACTGCAAATCTTGACTTCAAAGTTGCTGAGCGAGTTTAGCACAGTCAACTTAAGTCAGTAATTCTTAGTTTGGGATTTTTGCAGCACAGCTGGTAAACAGACCTACTGTTAGAAATATAGACAGAGTGGGCTTTGGGTCTGCCTCTTTGAACCACTGGCTTACTTCAGCCAGCCTCTTTCAGCCAATCCCTTGAGACCTTGTCAATGAAGTCTTGAATAAGCCCAGTGGAGTTCTCGTCTCTCATCTAATGCACTTGACTGAAAGTATCCTTTTGCCTCCAATCAATGGTTGCATTGAACTGCATGAGAAATTATTTTACAGCTGTAGCCCTGTCTGTCTCTCATGAGTCAGGCGGAGTGGTATCCCCAGTTGGGATACCACTGTGCCTCATCACAGCTGGCCTGTACCAAGTTTTCGTGGGTGTGGGACCACCAGAGTTGATTTAGACTCTGGCTACAATTGCGGCCAAGCCTTTTCCCCGGTCCCTGCCTGAGCACTTTTTAGGCACGGTGTGGGCCTTTGATGCTCCCCACAGGGTCACCTTTTCCCCCTACCCTTCCCTACTCTCACCCCCGCCCAGAACCTGTCTACCTGTTCACATTTACCACTTGATCTAAGCAGGTGGCAAATGTGAGTGTTAATCCTCTGTAACATGAAAAACCCTGCAGAAATGTGTTCCGTAAAATCAAGTCTAGACAGTTATTCCCCATTCTAGGTGGAATAACTCATACTTGCATGTTACCAGCACAATTTTACCATACGCTAGTACTGTGCAACTTGTAACAAGGGCATCTGCCCACTCTTGCTAGGTTCCTTCTGTGTGTCTTGCTGTAATATGCTAACGCTGTAGAAGGAACTGCGTTTACAAACGCGCTAAGCCATGCATCTTGTCTCCCCGCAAGCTGGACAATGTCTGCCTGAACCATGCATCTGCCTTAACAAGGCATATGAGTGTTTAAGGCAGATAGTGGTCTAGATGTCCGGATGGGTGGGGAGAGAAACAGTAAGCGTCGGAACAGGAAGTTCTGGATGCGGACCGGTGAGTGGGGCTGGGACCTGGTTTGGGGAGGGGGTAGCTTTTAGGGGTGGGGGTTGGTTTTAGGGCTCAAGGCTGGGGGCAGAGGGATCGTTTTTTTGGAAGGGGGAAGAGTTTTAGGGCTCAGAGGGGCGGTCGGTGTAGTTTTAAGGGCTGGGGCAGGTTTTAGGGCTCAGAGAGAGGAGAAGGGGCAGTTTTCAGTGGAAGGTGTAAATTTTAGGGCTAAGAACAGAGTGGGGCTGAAGTTGGGGTCGTGTTTGGCAGGGGGGAGGGTTTTAGGCCTCAGGGAAGGGGTAGTTTTCAGGGCAGAACGGGGGCCAGTTTTAGGGCTCATGCCGGGGGTGCTGGGGTCGAGGTCGTTTTTGGTAGGGGACAGGGTTTTAGGCTTCAGGGCGGGGCAAGGAGAAGGGTTAATTTTAAGGGCAGGGCGGGGTCAGTTTTAGGGCTCAGGATGGGGTGGGACAGGATTTTAGCCCTTAGGGTGGGGATGGGGAGGCGGGTAGTGGTAATTTACCACGCATATACCTTTAGCAATCATGCCTTTACAACACAATTTGTAGCAAAGGTATGCATGGTCAAGGAATGTGTGATTAAGATGCCTTCATTGTTGAGACTGCGTTGTCGAGGCACGTGTGGTATAGCCATGCATGCTTCAGTCATACAAAGAGACCTATTGACTTCTCCAGTGTTTATATAGGAGATCATGGTTCTTAAATTGTGGAGTCCCCCTTACAGAAGGAAAATGCTACTTACCAGTATGCATTTGTTCTTGGCATGTAGAGCTGCAGATTCACACACTGGGCATAGATCGCCATCTGGTGTTGGGCCCGGATGTTTGCACTTTGTCGTTGTCCTGGAAAAGTGACTAGAATAGTTGACTCCTCCTTTGGACCATAGTGCTCATGGGCATCACCACCCTAGCGGCGACCACCAGTATTTGTTGCAGTTGTTTGAAATAGTGTTTTGAGTACAGCCTGGCCCACTCTAGCCTGCTGCTTTGCTTGCACATCTACACAATAATGTTTTGTGAATGTGTGTGGTGTACACCATGTAGCTCCTTTGCAGATGTCATCTAATGGAATGTTCCCTAAGAATGCCATTGAAGCCTCTATTTTTCTAGTAGAGTGGGCTTTAGGGGGAATAGATAATGTACGTTTTGCTTGTTGTATGCATTTGACAATCAACCTTGCAATTCCAGCTTTTGATATTTGATTGCCTTTATGTGGTGTTGAGTCGGATACAAAAAGTTGTTGAGTTTTGCTTTCAATGTAATAAAGGAGTGCTCTTTTTATGTCTAGCGTATGAAGAGCTGTTTCTGTGACTGTTTGTGGTTGTGAGAAAAATATTGGCAATTCTACAGACTGATTGAGATGAAAGAGAGAAATAACTTTAGGAAGGATTTTTGGGTTTGTTCTGAGAACCACTTTGTTATGATGGGGATGTCAAAATGATTCTTGAATAGTAAGTGCTTTAAGCTCACTAACTCTTCTAAGGGAAGTAATGGCTTCTAGGAAAGTGACTTTCCATGTGAGAAACTGCAATTCGCACTTGTGCAGGGGTTTGAATGGAGGGCACATTTGTCTCGTGAGGACAATATTTAAGTTCCACACAGGTGAGGGTGGTACTCTGGGTGGATTTATTCTTTTGAGTCCTTCCATAAAGGCTTTGTTGGCAGATAGTTTAAATAGTAACACATGTTGTCTGTTTTGTAAGTAGGCTGCCATAGCAGCAAGGTGTAACCTAATAGATGTGTATGCTAGGTTAGACCTTTGGAGATGTAGCAGGTAACCTATGATGTGTTGAATTGACACATCTAAGGGATTAATGTTGTTATTGTTGTAGTATATAACAAATCTTTTCCACTTGGCTACGTAGCAAGCTCTAGTGGTGGGACATCTAGCTTCTCTGATAATGCTCATGCAATCAGGGGGAAGGTTAGGATAACCAAACTCTAGGACTTCAAGAGCCAGATCACTAGGTTGAGCTGTGCCGGATCTGGATGTCTGATCTCTCCATGGCTCTGGGTTAGGAGGCGTGCAGAGATGTGTAGTTTTTGGTGTGGGACTACAGACAGTTCCAGTAATGTGGTGTACCACGGTTGTCTGGCCCATGTTGGAGCAACTAGGATGAGAGTCAGTGAGTGTTGCTGCAGTTTGCGCACCACCAGTGGAATGAGCGGGAGAGGCGGAAAAGCGTATGCAAATCTGCCTGACCAATTCATCCAAATCGCATTGCCTTTGGACAATGGGTGTGGATACCTGGCGGCGAAGTTTGGGCATTTTGCGTTTTCGTGGGTTGCGCAGAGATCTATTTCTACAACCTGCGGATGAAGTTCACACTCATGAGTCTGTTGCGTTTGACGGCTTAAGAGATCTGATATGCTATTCTGGACTCCTGGAACGTGTTGGGCTAGTAGAAAAATGTTCTGAGGAATAACCCATCTCCATATATTTTGTGCTAGGTGGGAGAGTTGTGGAGAGTGTGTCCCGCCTTGTTTTTGTATATAATACATTGCTGTCATATTGTCTGTGCAGACTAGGACAGCTTTGCCCATAAATATGGGTAGTAACTCTAGGTGATTGATGTGGAGCAACCTTTGTTGGGGTGTGCACGTGTCCTTTATGGTATGATGTAACAGATGAGTTCCCCATCCGGAGAGCGATGCGTCTGCTGTTAGCACTATCTGTGGAACTGGCTCGATGAACGATTGCCCTTTGGAAAGGTTTTTGGTGTTCCACCACTGCAGAGAGCGATGCATGCGACCGTCCACCAACACCAGATCTGTCAGCTGACCTTAAGCCTGGTTCCACTGACGTGCTAAAAATTCCTGTAGGGGACGCATCTGGAGTCTTGCGTGAGGAACTATGAATATGCAGGAGGCCATCATCCCTATTAGTTGCATGAACACTCGAACTGGATGAGAGTGTTGCGGATGAAACTATGTGACTAGGCTTTGTATGCTTGCATTCCTGGTTGGACTGGGATATGCAAGTGCCTTTGAGGTATTTATTGTTGCCCCGAGATATTGCTGTATGTGGGACGGTTGTTGGTGAGACATTGAGTGGTTTATGGTAAACCCCAAGTTGTGAAGCAGTTGGATTGTAGCGTGAGTGTGTTGTATGCAGTGGTTGTATGACTTGGCTTTTATGAGCCAGTCGTCTAGGTAGGGGTAGACATGCATATGCTACCTCCTTAGGTGAGCTGCAACTTCTGCTAGACACTTGGTGAAGACTCCGGGTGCTGTGGTGACTCCGAATGGGAGTACCTTGAATTGATAATGCTGACCGTCCACTACAAACCTGAGATACTTCCTGTGAGAAGTGTGAATGGGAATATGGAAGTAGGCGTCCTTGAGATCTAGAGTGGCAAGGAAATCGCTGTGTGCGAGCAGAGGAAGGACCTGTTGAAGCGTGACCATGTGAAAGTGGTCCGATTGTTTTACAGATTTAGGGGTCTGAGGTCTAGGATGGGTCTTAAAGAGCCGTCCTTTTTTCGGAATGAGGAAGTACAGGGAGTAAAGCCCTGGGTTTTGCTGATGGAGGGGTACCGGTTCTATCGCATGCTTTTGCAGAAGGGAGATGACTTTTTGTTTTAGCAGTGATAAATGTTCCAGTGACAATGGGCCCTGCCTGGGTGGAATGTTTGGGTGGGTAAAAGTGAGTTCTAGACAGTAGCCTGTTTGAACGAATTGTCTCACCCACCTGTCTGTGGTGATGTTGGTCCAAACAGGAAGGAACTGTTGTATTCTTCCCCCGACAGGAGTGGAATGGTCCGGGATGAGATGAGGGAAGTCATTGGGCAGGGGTGGAGGCAGATCGGGTATTGTTGGCTTTGCCTCTTCCTTTGTTATTGTTGCCTCTGTAGCCTCCTCTTTGGTAGCCTCGGGTGAATATAGACTGGGTGGGAGCCTTGTAAGAAGGGGTAGGGTTGTCAGATGAGTAGCCTCTGGACGTGCCCTTGTAGAAGGAGTGACAAAAAGAAGGTCTGGGAGCTTGCGATTGCAAGGCTCCCATAGATTTGGCCGTGTCTGTGTCTTTTTTCATCTTTTCAAGTGATGAATCCACATTAGGTCCAAATAGGTGTTGTTGATCGAATGGTTGGTTTAAAATTCAAGTTTGTACTTCTGGTTAAAGCCTAAAATGCGTAGCCAAGCATGTCTATGCAAAAGTACACGTGTGTTGACGGCTCTAAAGGCGGTATCTGCTATGTCTAGAGCGCAACGAATTGAGGTGTTAGTGATGATTTTTCCCTTTCGTATGAGGTCAGTGGCCCTGTTTTTACATTTTTCTGGTAGGTATTGCAGTAGGGACTCTAGTTCATCGTAATGTGCCCTATTATACCTGGCTAACAGAGCTTGAGTGTTAGCGATACGCCATATGTTAGCTGCTTGTGACGCTGTTCTTTTGCCAGAGGCTTCTAATAGTTTGGACTCTTTATCAGGGGGTGGAGCGTCCAATGATGTTTGAGAATTAGCACTTTTTCTAGCATTAGAAACTACCAGTGAATCTAAAGGTACGGGGCCTTTAATGTATGCTGGGTCCCCAGGGGCAGCTTTATACATTTTCCGATCCTGGGGTTAATAACTCTAGCCCTCACAGGATCTTTAAACACTACAGGTGCATGCTTGATGACCCCTTTTAGCATGGGTAAAATAGAAGTGGACCTTTGCGAATGATCAAAAGTGTCCATTAGGAAATCCTCTTCTACAGGGTCTGTGTGTAAGCTAACACTGTGGTACTGTGCAGCTCTGTGAAGTAGCTGATTAAAACATGTCCTCAGGAGGGGAAGACCTAGAGGGATAAATGTCCTCCTGTGGAACATTAGGGACATCTGGCGTATTATAATCATCCCAAGGGTCAGGGGAAGAAGGTGACTAATGACCCCTAGTGGCTCCTCATCCGCACCCTCCCCTTCATCAGAGGTGTCATCATTGTTCCCTGGTGTAGGAGAATGGTGTTGTGGGAGTGGTGGAGGAGGTGGCGGAGAAGGGACCCTGAGGGGAGATGTAGCAATGTCCCTCTTTTTAGGTGGTGGAGCCGGTGCAGGAGTATCCAATGATCTTTTTCCTGAGCTCAGGGTGAGCTGACCAGTTTTAGGGTCCTTTAGATGAGTCTTCTGTTTAGGATCTGGTATGAAGAGCTCTTGTGGCTGATCTTTCATCACCGACTTTTCCGATTTTTATAGAGTCATGGGGCACCGATTCAGGAACAGTGTTGTGGTCTTTTGACTTGGAACCGTGATGTTTTACAGTCCCTGTGGCTGTTTGTGGTACCGGTTATTTCTTAGGTTCCGAGGCTTTTTTCGGTTCCAAAGGATGTGGATCCAAAGTTTTAGGGTTCAGCTTTTTGGTCAGATCTGAGTGTTTTTTCAGAGTCAGTGGGTGGGTGCTTGTAGATTTGGGTGTCGACATAGATTTCGGTGCCGGGTGCTTGGATGTTGGAGGAGCAATCGGCATGGAGGAGGATGACGGTTTCTTTTTCGGTGCCGGTGATCGAATTTCAGCACCGATGGCAGACTGAATCGCGCCCAAGTCGCCTGAAGGCTTAATAGGCTTCATTGAGGAGCCCGAGGGTGGGGCATGGGAAGCAGTCTCTTGGTGTGCACCTGGGCCCGAAGGTGAAGGTGTGACCGAAGCCTTTTTGGATGGTGTATGGAGGGGGTCAGGGTCGACGTCTTTACTTACGACCCGCTGCGCAGAAGTGATTTCTTCTACGTCGAAGTCCTCTGCTTCGGAGGCACTGCCAACTGCGACCTGTTCCTGTTCCGGTACATCGACGCCCTCTTGGAAGATGTCGTCGGGAATGGATATTGACGAGCGAGTCATTTTTCTTCGAGCTCGACGATCCCGAATGGTCTTCTTGGAGTGGAAGGAGGCACAAGCTGCACGGTCTCTGGTTTCGGGCTCCGGTGAAAGGCAGAGGTTGCACACCTCATGCAGATCAGTGTGGGGAAACTTCGACCCACATTGAGGACACTTTTTAAATGGAGTCCTTTTCATGAGACAGATGCTAAGGCCCAAGTGGGCCCGAAGGCCCTCATCAATGATCTGAATCGAGGACTTTGAAGTTGGAGAGAAGCGTGACGTATGGAAATCGCGATCGAAAACAATATAGTGAAAAGGGTGAAGGATTGCGGGTCGAAAGTAGAACTGGTAACGGTTCCGAACTGGTGCGCAAGGAGCACATCCAAGCCCGATGGCGGAAAAAAACAATCTGAAGAAGGAGCCGATGACCATGCGCACTATGGTCCAAAGGAGGAGTCACCTATCTCGTGACTTCCAAAGACTTTTCCAGGACAACAACGAAGTGAAAACATCTGGGCCCAACACCAGATGGCGATCTATGCACAGTGTGTGATCTGCAGCTCATATGCCTCGAACAAGACGTTCCTGTGTCGCTTTCCCCGGTCAGGGGGATAAAGTGTTAACATGTCTGTCAATAAGCTGCCAATCTGTACCTGGTGAATACAAACTCGTTACTCTTGAAGTGACAGCGTCATGACACTTTCGGCTAATTTCAGGAATCTTCCACAGAAATATTCCGTCATATGACGTCTGTTCGAAGGAGAGTAGACGCATGTGCAGACCGTTCAAGACAACGTCTTTGAGAGCCAGCGACCTCTGTAAGTCTGTGATCTGAAAGAAAATGCCACTTAGGTTCACTCTTTCACAAAGGGCGTAAATCAAGATATAAACACAAAAAGGCTTCCATTTATTATGCTATACTAAGTAGAATTATTAGCTATATTTCGAAACTATACAATAATCATAATATACTTCTAATCAAAACTATCTTCAATTCTGTGAGCTTCACTGCAGAATGCAACACAGACCTGAAATCAAACTAGAAAGGATATGGCATGGATAGAAAATAAAACCATTATCACAACCATATAATGCAGAAAGCAGGAAAACTAATATTGTACTCACATGTGCAATGGTTTTGTTTCCCTCAGCACATACCCCACATAAATGACAGTCAAAGACACCTCATCTGGAATAGGATTTAGACGATTTGTCTTCAGGAGAGCAAGTTGCTAAGCAGAATAACATATTAATATATCACATTAACCCGTTAACCGTGGCGGTAATTCCGCCGCGGTGCGGGCATTTCCGTGCGTGGGTGGGGCGCCGTCGGCCAATGGCCGACGGCAGCACTGGGCAGGTAGTGTTGCCGTCGGCCATTGGCCGACGGCAGCAATTAAGGGGTTAATGTCTGCACTTTATGAATATCCTAAGGCAGATATCAGCCTTGAAACATGAATGTACAAACATTTCCTATTTATATCCCTCTCGGGGCAAGCAGGGCACAAGGGCTCGGCAAACATGGATTACTCGAAAATAAGAGACAGGTTATTAAGTATTAACGCAACATTCACAGGAATGACACATTCAGGCATTATAAGGCAAAAACCAGGGAGCCACTTCCTGTCGGGGCACTCTGTGATGCTTTGGTCATCAAGGGCATCAGAGGTGGGGCTAGATGTTAGGACCACCAGCAGGTCAGTCCCCCCTCTAACCAGCCCTATGCCGACAGAACCGCTCTAAAAGAGGGTTATGATAATTAACTCAGTGGCACTGTAATTTTAGAGTTCCATTCTTTGGAATTTTGGGCCCAAATCAACCTTGGAAGTGAGTGGGTGGGATTTCAACGATCTGTGCACTGCCAGGCGCTGAGGGACAGAGGGGCGGCTCAGGCTTTTGTATCCCCTGCCCCCTCTGTTTCATTCTTATGACTGCTTCCGGTCAGTTGTTAACCCCCAGATGCTAGTCTTCTGGGGAAGCAAAGGATGCTGGGAAACACCACCTGTGAGCATGCCAAAATTGAATGGCCCTCAGCCCTGAACGGTGGATCGAATAATGACGCCCCTCTGCTACTGGCAACGGGCTTGATCCAAAACTGCTAAAGTTGGAACACATAATTTATAAACACATTAAAATCCTACATTTGTTGTAAGAATTGTGATGAACATATATTAAAGCAGAAGAGTAGAGAGACCCATTTAGCATAAGGAGGAAAACCCCACATTGTCATACTGCGGGGAAATAGTGCAATTGATTGCATTTGTATCTAAAAGAAGTACATCTAAAAGTAATACAATAACTCTTTTAAATAGCGTCACATGCCACATTTCTGCGGTTACTAAGCACTGAGATGTATCCATGGTTTAATATGCATGTTCTTCCTTGTCAGTACTTTCTAAATGGGCTTCTGGTGCTAGAGGGCTGCAAGAGTTATGTGTCCTTATTGAAGGAACTCAGCCTTTAGCTTGTCTACTCTTTATGATTACAGAACTCCTTAGTAACTTGCAATATCCTTATAACATACACTAAGGTGTATTTTATAATACATATGTTAAATGAAAATATGTTATAGAAGTTATAACTGGTTTAAGTTATGTTTTTATTACAGGTGCATTCTGACATCAGAGAGGCCTGCATTAAGAAAATTACATAATTACTCACTTATAATAATTTATTACTGTCTGGCCCAAGTCTAACCCCTCTACTAGAGGTCATAAGAGCAAAGATTGGTCCGACACTGTCATATGGTAATGAGATCTTCAGGGGTAAATTAAACACAAATATAAACCAACACGTGACTAAAATTTACAAAAAAGTCCTCCATTTGCCCAGAAATGCCTCTGCTTCACTGATTAGGCTAGAACTTGGCATATTAAATTACGAACTCTCCAGCATCGGCACATTCCTAAACCTCTGCCATAAACTCAGACAGGCAGACATAGGGTCACTTGGGTCACTAGTCTGGCAAGACATCTCCGCGGAAAACTCAGGGGGCACGTATGGTCGTCTTTTCAAGGAGTCCATTCAAGAACTTTCCACAGGCGACCTATGGGATCTTAACCCCAGTATGACAGTATTCAAATCCCTCATTAAGAAAAGTGTCCGAATAAGTTCCCTTATTATGGATAAAAACCATCTTGCCAAACGTAGACACGCATGGGCCGTTATGAATTTGTTCGGGTGATTAGCTCCTGCAACCTATATGTCCTGCACCTACCCCTCGTACCTAAAACTTAGTTTTATGCCCATCAGACTTGGTGACTGGCAATTTTTAAAAGATCTGCCAGGCTGGCGTCGCACGACAGATGAAATATGGTGCAGAGGGTGCGGCAGGACGGCTGAAACCCTGGAGCATGTGGTTTGTCTTTGCCCAGCACTCATGACACAGCGCAGACGCAAACTGAAAGCCGAGTGGAATAGGTTGGGAATCCGGTCCTGCAGACAGGCAATCATTGCGGCTCTATGTCCAGAAAATACAGCTTTAAATATTGGCCTTCTGCATGCTCCCCTCGTGTTGGGAACAGCTTAAATCTAATCGTATTATTTGTAACTTGATAAAATAATAAAATACAAAAAAGTCTCTCATCCATTACTGCACTATCATGAATTGCTGCTGTTGCTATTTTTATCTGATATTTTTTTAACTTTTATAACTATTTATTAACGGTGGGTTGGACAATAAGTTTAATACAGTAAATTACTGTATAACAACCTCCGTACTTTTAAAGTTATTTTTAACGCAACCCGGACTGTTCAACAGGGAGGTGAAAATTGCAATGTGATAACTCTGCATCCATTTAAAGTTGATTATTGATGTTAGTTCTGCTTTTACAATGTATATTGCTGTCGGTGCTTCTTTTAAGGATATTGTTTTATATCCAAATAAAGATTATTATTCGAAAAATTATTACAAGTGAGTAGTGATCCCAACATGTCTTCGTCCTACAGGTGGCAGAGTAGGTGCCCGTCATCTGTCAGACTGTGAGTGAAGATGGTGGGTAATCAAACACACCTGGGCTGACGGAAAAAAAAAACACATTCACTCTCACAGAAACTGCCTTTGGTTGTTTGCCACCGTCTCCCTCAGAAACTATGAGGGAAGACATGCATCTTTGCATGAGAAAAACCTCAAAGCCTAGTGATGGGATAGAAAGCAGACCAAAGCTATAGCTTGTATTATGGTATGGCTGCAGTTCCATGGCTGAGAAGCCTCCCATATTGTATATAATGACTAGCTTCCACATGCCAATAATATACTGCCTTACGGGACTTGTAGTTTATAAATTAACATTGAAAATTTGGGGTAGCCAAATCCCTGCATGCAAACAGTTCTTGGCTTGAAGGATCTAGACAGGCTGAATGATTGAGCATGCTACAGGGATGCTTTCCAGCTATGAATGCAGTGAGGAAAGCACAACCAAATGTAATAGGAATAAATTCCCATCAAAGTTCATAAAAAGCATATGGCAAGTCTTTTTAAATTCCGTCATCTTTTAAAGGTACACAGACGACAACCCTACTCCTCAATATGGTCACGGCACTCCTTGGTGACTTGCAATATCCCTATACCAGACAATCTGGGGTGCTTTCATATAATATTGCACACCTTTCACTGTTAAGGTAGTTCTCCCCTTGGATTTCACATTGGGCAATGTCCACCTGACAATGTGGTCTCCAGGTCGGGACAGGGAAGTCTACTAGCCATTTTTGCTGTATCTTTATCTGAAGACAGAAGCACACCCAACTCCACAGTCACCAGGATAACCCATTGAAAGATGCAACCCTTACCTTCTGTTCCAAGCTCCTTTTCATGTCCTGATCTACTGCATTCTGCCTCACAAAGGCAGCGATGGCCACACTCGATGCCTCCACTTCTCGGCCGAGGACCGCAGCAATGTTTTCAAACACTCGCAGCTTCTCTTCCAGCTCGGACAGTCTCTTTTGCTCGGCCTGCCTTTGAGGAACCGATCCTTCCTCTGAACTGGAAAGCGACCGGCTGTAGTCCACCTCCATGTTACCAGTCACCTCCTCAGCTTCCCGAAATTTGAGACTTTTGAATCTTTTTTCCAGACTGCTGAATTTGGCACTACCAGAGTTCAGTCGGTCATGGAGACCATTTTCAGTCACGCCAGCCAATAATAAGTTTGTTTTGCACTGTTTGATGAACTGAAGCATCATTGCTAAGTGTGTGACTGTGGCAAACTTCTCGTGGTCCTTTATCTTCTCCTTGCTCCCCTGTGGGAAAGAGACCATTGCAACATCATCAACATTTTTCGTGTGTCTTCTGGGATGACTTCAATAAAGGTAATGTTGTGATACAAAAATATCCCTACTATGCAATGACTCTGAAGGAACACCATGTAGTTGGTATGTCGAATCTTAGACAAAGTGTCTATCATCGTCATAACAATTAGAATACATTAATTCAGTCTTAGCTATACGTGTCACTATCCTAATAAAAATTCTCACAAATAATTTAAGAGTTTAAAAAATATTTTGATTTGAGCTGCCCCAAGGTCTGCCTTTAAAAAAAACATAGTTTTACAAATGTACACATTTTTACCAGACACAATTCATCACAATGTATTTGGAATAAAGAACACCCAATTCAGTTCTTTAAAAATAATACAGTAAATTTTTTGCACTTTTACGGAGATTAATACTCATAAATCCTGATTTGTGATTTTAATGATGCTGGCGCTAATAGTAAATAGGAATAAATCGAGTTCTCAAGGATAACAAAGATTTTGACAGTAATTTGGCTCAACAGCATGTTGAAACCACCCTTCTTCAGGGCCAGAACTCTTTACAATATGTGAATCATTCCAAAATACATTGTATAGAGATTATTGATCATGTTTATAGGAACATAGACATATAAAATGAAAAGTAACTATTAATAGACTTCAATCAAGACTTCAACGAGTTCAAAATGCAGCGGCTAGAGCACTGACAGGCCTCCCTCGTTGCAAATCTGTGAGTAGCAAACTCATTAAACTTCACTGGCTCCCGGTGGAGAAGACGATCCATTTTAAAACCTTATGCCTCGCATTCAAGGTCTTGAAAACTACCTGGACACCTATGCTGAGCCCTCTATTAACAGCATACTCACCCCGTCGTGCCCTCCGCTCGGAAGGGCAAAATTTGGCAGTTGTTCCCCGTTTTAAGCTGGCCTGAATGGGTGGCCGCTCCTTCCGGCACATCGCAGCCAGGCTCTGGAATGCTCTACCTTCTCAAATTCGCGGACTCAACGACTTACTGTCATTCAGAAAGGCCATAAAAACCCACCTTTTCTGCTAAATTTTTCTAGGTCTGAATTCCATGTTCTCCCTCCGCTGTTGCCTACTCCCCTTCTTTTCTGCAAGCGCCAGGACGCCCCTTGGCTGGGGCAGCCGTGCGCTATATAACATCCCATAACATTAACATTAACATTAACATTAGTATGGATGCACCTTCCAATTGGAAAATGGAATGATTCTACTGACCGTTTATTGACAGTATCACTAGACTTGTAAAAGAAACATGAGCTTCATAAGATGGTGCTAAGGCTGATTTCAAATTGTCTGGCTTGAAAAATAGCATTATCAATAACACAAAACAACTGTTAGAGATTACATGACGATAGCCATTTAATTCTCCTATCTAAAGTTACATTGTACAAAACAAGCCCTGCCTCTTTCAAGAGTAAGCAACAACTTTATAACTGGGAGCTGATTCCAAAGGTATCATCAGAGTAGTTCTCATGAGCAGAATTGTGCGGCAGTAGAAGACCTTTTAGGAAATCCAGACAGGTTTATGTTAGCCAAGCCACAGTTGTGATACGTCACCTACTTTGTAGCATTTGAGATAGTTAGATCAGGGGATAGAGCATTTATAAAACCAGAAGTGCTAGTTTGCATGGGCCTTTTATTTTGCTGATTAACCCAGCTGATTCAGTGATGATGGTTGGAGGGAGAGGTGCTCTTAAGAACATTATAAAGGGATTTTATACCAATGTTTAGTACTTTGTGTAATGTAAAACAGACCATTGGGGTAGAATAACTAGTAGACTGTTACAGTAAGCCAAAGTACTCATAACAAGCGCACAGAGTACCAATTTCTGTATGAAAGGAGATGTTGGGTTGAAGCCCTGAAGATATGAAGAAGTTGGTATCTGGAAGAAGTGGATTGATTTCCAGGTCATAGGTGGGTTGGACTACACACTGAGGATTCTGGCCAATGGTATGGGGATGAGAGTGTCAGGGGGGAACAGAACAGGAATTGTTTGACTTGGTCCTGTCTGCAGGATAACTCCCACTCTTTCTGCCTTCACACTCCTATTTTTTGGAATTCGTTTTTGTTGGCCTTAGGACTCTGCCACTTTAGCACTGCTAACCATTGTTAAAGTTCTTATACTCACTCCCTAATACATGGTCAAATTGGCTTACACCTGCTTGGCATATTTAATTTACATATACGTTCTGAAGTGGTATGCAATATAGTAGCATATTAAATATGTCTCAGGCCTGCCATTGCAGCCCATTGGCAGTTTTAAACTGCCAATTTGGCTTGGCAAAATAACTCATTTTTCCAAGCCTAAAACTCCCTTTGTAATACTTTTAAGTTACCCCAAAGGTAGGCTCTGGACAGCCCATAGGACAGGGTGAATTGTAATTAAAAGACTGGACGTGTAATTTTAAGTTCTACATGTCCTGGTACTGAAAAACATACTCCAGAAGTTTATCCAACTTCCAAGGGACCACCAGATATACAAACAGACCCTCAGACCCCCTCTTCAGTTTTCTCCTGGACCTACAGAAAGATGCTCAGAGGACTGCCTGCTGCAGTGGCCTGATGTGTACATCAGAGGACTGCCTTGTTGCACCAAGAAAGACTGCTCTGCTGCCTGTAGCCTGCTCTGAGTCCCGGAGGTCCACCCTGCTCTTCTACTTGAAACCAGGACTTTGGGAGTGACTCCTGATGAGAGCCTCAGGGACAGAAAAGGCTTCAATCATCTTGAAACTGCACCTGGACCCAAATCCAAAACTTGGGATTTTGAGCATTTTCCAGCAAAAGTGCTCTCAGAACAGAGAGGAGATTGGGGCCTACCTGCTTGTCGATCCACCATAGGTGCATCGCCGGTTGACCTGACTTTGGGGCAGTTCCACCTAAGTTCTTCTCCACAGTAGCAAATCCTGTTCAGTAACACCTCGCAGTAGGGGTCTATGACCTTGTTGAACCCTTGTCATCCACAGCATGCAGCTTTACTCCACTGAAGATGTTCAACTTCCAAAATAGAGATTTAGGACTTGATTACGAGTTTAGTGGTCCGATAGACCACCAGACCCGGCGTGGCAGTGCGGCTAAAGCCATACCGGCGTTCTGACTGCTGTTCTGACCACCAAAGGATCGCTGCTACCACTGGGGATCCACCATCCTTGGTATTCTAGTGGTGGCCTGAGACTGCAATATGCTGGCAGTGCCACTGCTGCACCGCTAAGCATAATAAACGTTTCCTCATCACTACATGGGGGTAAGCCGGACATAAAAAGTGTGTAGGTGAGGAAACTAAGGGGGCCCTGCAGGTCCCCCAGCTGCCTCTTGTCCAAAAAATGCATGCAAGGAGGCACAGGGTGTGCCCCCCTGTCTGTATACACCGCCTGTTCCAGCACGGCATGAACTTCATAGTCCATACCATGCGGGAAAGCGCTGTGTTGTCCCAAGTTGCTGCCGTTCTAAGGCTCACATATGAACCCTTGAAAGGCACCGCAGAGGGACCGCCGGCACAGGACCGCCTGACCTGTATTCAAATCGGACTACGGTGGGTGACCAGACTGTGTCTTTGGTGGTCTTGGCGTGGGTCACTGGCATGGTGGCCCATTACAAGACTGCCAAACTCATAAGTCTGAACGTCGAAATCTTCACTGCAGCATTGGCAAGTGGCTCCCAAGAGATAACCCCTCCTCCTCGGACACCGCCAACTGCCTTGCCCCGCAGAACTTTACTTTCTCAAACATTTTTCTTCAAAATTTCTTCAAAGTCCGAAAGTAAGCAGAGATCAGGCCCAATCCACTGTGTGTATCCGACCTGTGCTCCATCATGGCCAGCTATAACTTTTGCCTATGTGCTAGTTATGTGCGACTAAATGCTCATGGTTCCTGCTTTTTGCAATTTAGACTTTAAAAATTCATAAGTACGCTTCTACAAATTGGATTTTGGTAATTTTAGTGGCAAATAATTTAGTAAAATTTCCTCTATTCTTCTAAATTGGTGTGGGACGTTTTGTGTGCATTGTGTTTTCACTTTATTGCTGTTTAAGTGCTGCATAAATACTTAATACTTTGTCTCTAAATTAAGCCTGACTACTTTTGTGGAAACTACTAGAGGGCCCAAAGTGCTTCCTAAAAAAATCACAGCAAGATAGCGTCAAATCTGCCAGAGTACTTCAATAAGCCATTACATACTCCAAAGAAAGTAAGTTTGACAATAAAGGAATGCTAACCAAACGTAATAAATTACTAAAACTATTGTTGCAAAGGGACCCTTTAGTTGAGGTGTCACCCCCACTTTAAATTGTTTTTTAGAGATTCACCTGATGATAATCTTGAACTCTGAACCTACCACACTACAATCTGGTGCCCAGTGTATGTGCTCTGTTATCTAAAAAAAAATCAAAATTGGATTTTAACCTGATTGGAACCTTTCCAATAAGGTCATAGTAAATAGTACAGAAATATACTACAGACATGGAAAGTTGAATGCCAGTTGTGGACTACAGCACTATTGTGCTATGAACTACAGTGGCAGTGAAAACATGGATTTAGGGCTACACTGTGTGGCCTTACAGCAGCAGCTTGAACCCTACTACACAGAACTATCAAAATTATCCCTTACAGCAGCTTCGTGAACCCTACTGCACAGACCTATCAAAATGACCCCTTTCACAGGTAGGAAAACCTGTTTTTGAAAATTAACGCACATTTCTTCCCACAAGTTAGGGTGCATAATATTTAAGAGTGGAATATGTGTTAATGTTAATGTTAAAAATTATTTATAAAGCGCACGTACACCGGATGGTTTGATGGCGCTGTAAAGACTCAGAAATTATTAACAGACAGCTTTAGTTGTAGGCTTGTGCAAATAGCCACTTTTTAAGGGATTTCCTAAATTGCATTAGTTCAGTACAGGAACGGATCTCCAACTGGAAAGTGCTCCACAGTCTAGAAGCAAGAGCGGCAAATCTACAGCCGCCCTGACGGACTCGTTTGAATACGGGTGATGGTAAGAAGTGAGAGGTGAGCAGAGCGGAGGTTCCGAGACGGGGTGTGCCTAGATATTAAGGTGTTAATAATTTTGGGGTTGTTACCATGCAAAGATTTAAAGATGAGGCAGCCCACCTTAAAGGCACAGCGTTGAGGGATTGGGAGCCAGTGAAGTTTCCTTAGCAAAGGAGTGGCAGACTGCCACCTTGGTTGATGCAGGAACAATATGGCCGCCTGATTTTGGGCCATCTGTAACTGTTTAAACAGATAGATAGGCATGCCCAAGTATACAGAGTTGGCATAATCCAGGAGAGACAAGACAGTGGCGATCACCACTTGGATCAGGGCTTCCTGTGTGAGGAACTGATGTATCTTTTTGATCTTCCTCATTTGAAAGAAACATTAGGAGATGACCGTGCTATCCTGGGATTTTAGTGACAGATCATGGTTGAGGGTAACTCCTAATGCTTTGGCCGAGTGAGAGGGGGAGGGAAAAGGACCTAACTCTGAAGGCCAGTAATGAGGACCCCAACATTTAAGGCTGTCCCAAATAAGAACAAGTTCCGTCTTCCCAGGGTTTAACTTAAGGGGGTTCTGGTCCATCCACTGTTGTATATGTAACATGGTGGCCTGAAATTCAGTGATGGAACTATAGGAGTTATTGATTGGGAAAACTAATTGCAGATCATCTGCATAGTTAAAAACTGTCACATTCCAGTCTTTAAGGGACTGGATTAAGGGGAAGATGTAAAGGTTGAACAGATGGGGAGAAAGAGTGGAACCTTGTGGTACACCACAGTTGGTTTTGCGTTGTGGGGCCACAAAGTGGATGGATAATAACTGCCTCCATTTAAATGGTGACAAAGCGGAGGTACTAGTGCTAGGGAACAAAACCTCAATATGGTCCCAGGCTTGGTGGCCTACTACACTGGGTGAGTGCCCCCACCCAGTCGAGAAAGTCAAAAACCTAGGGATAATGATTGACTCTGATCTGTCAGGAAAATCACAAGTCAATAAAACAATAGGCAAATGCATGGGCACGTTAAAAATCTTGCGAAAAACTATCGATCTTATTCCCATTGAAGCAAGGAAAACTCTGGTGCATGCATTAATAACACCCCACCTAGATTACGGAAACGCTCTCCTATTAGGTGTGAACCAAAAACAACTGCACCAGCTTCAATGCATTCAAAATGCGGCCGCCCGCATGGTACTGGGTTTAACAAAAAGAACATCCGCCACAGCGGCCTTGTCTAAATTACATTGGCTCCCAGTTAGAGAAAGAATTAAATTCAAGAGTCTCTGCTATGCCCATAAAATTGCACACAACAAAGGACCTACCTATTTGAGGAATCTTCTCACTATCCATCGTCCTACCAGAAACCTCAGATCCTCGGGTATGTCGCAATTCAAACTTCCCCGGATCTATAGAGCAAAACTGGGTGGCCGCTCCTTTCGTTTCCTTGGAGCAAAACATTGGAATGCCCTCCCAGTTCATCTGAGAATGGAACCGTCAGAAACCCTTTTTAGAGCTAAACTTAAAACTCATCTTTTCCCTCATTAACTTTTTCTGTACCCTGTTCCAGTGGGCCGTAGGGAGTTTTCTTTCAGCAATTAGCGCGGGGATACACAGCTGTGCAGCCATGCGCTTTATAAAACGCTTTATTATTATTATTATTATTGGGCGGACAGCCAGGAAGCGATCCTCCAGGAAGGAGGAGAGCCAACAAGCCGCTGTACCTAGAATGCCGGCTTGTTTGACACGGTCGACCGTGTCAAAGGCGAGGAGAGGCCAAGTAGGACCAGTGCCAGTGGCGTAACCAAACTTGAGGGGGCCCCCCTGCAAAGTACATGGAGGGCCCCCCCATTCTCCATGCAAGTCAAGAGCTCTCAGGCCTGCGACCCGCCATACTGCAGGGGCTCACCCCAGCCATAAAAAAAGGATACTGGTTCCTCCATTCGTCACATCCGCCCTCTCATCGGGCGATTTACACACATCAGTAAATACTGCTGCAGCGACCTCCAGCAAAGTTACATAACACTGCCTCCAGCCGGCCAACCAAACACATCCTCCTACTTGGTGACCCACCTCCAAGCGAAGCCCACTCAGTTAACCACATCCAAACGCCTACCACATCCGTCGTGCCTGCTACTAACGCATCCATTACACTCTACTCCCGCCCGCCTTTAAAACCACCCCTCGGATGTTACTGCAAACCCGTGACTGCCGCCCACTGCTCCCCTGTCCACCACCGACAGAAAGACTGATGGCCGGTCCCCATCTAACCACTGCCTACCAGTAAAGACAGAGCCTTTCAGTTGCTGGCCTCCCCAATGCCACTGTGGAAGTTTAAAACATGTTAAACAATCTCTTCAACTGACCACCCGAAAACTGTTCTTCATGCTAGCATCTTTGCATGATGCACACAATAATATTAAATGTACAAAGGGTCCAATTTTTGTTTCCTCACCTCAACATTAATTTACACTCTGTACCCCACTAAACCATACCTCCTGTCAAAGGCAAACCTGATCCCATGTGTTGCACCAGTCAGCAAGTGCCCCAAGGACAAACACCAGAGAGAATGCGCCATTCATGTAATTAAACCTATAGTGACAACGTAGCATTTCTCCACCCACTGTCAGCCCGGCGAAGTCTGCAACCACACAGTAGCCATCAATACCGGCAACATCTAAAGCGCATTTCCACATCCTTTCAATGGCAGCTCCTGATACATATACCTATGCCTTCTGGGCGCCATCTACCTCAGACCAAAGCATGCTTTGTCACCCTAAGACTAACCGAATGCTGTCGGTGAACGCTTCTCTTCCGCCTTCCTTACTAATAACTAATGGAGGATAATGAAAAAAAGATATAGTATTTTCTTATGCAAATGGCATATCAAGCACTTACTGCCCGCAGTCCTCACCAGATCGACACGTATCAATATTCTGCTATCTCACCATCCTGTCATTCCTATTACTATCTGTAGATGTTTTTTACCCCTTCCGTGAACTGAGAAAAGCAATGCCTTGCACGAAAACAAGTCCTTTAAAACCTTTGCTACTTATACAGGCTGGCAAAGCACTTACTTGTTTTACTAACAGTCGTTGTAAAGCAAACCAGTAACTCATTCTAGGATTGGAATTACTGAGACGTAGGATGATTTTTTGCATATCTGCCAGACACTCGTTCTTCCCTGCATGCGCACACAATGCAACATTACAATTTAGCTTAACAAATTGTTCAGAAATGTACCAGAAGGTAAAGAAACAACCCAAATTATTTTTAAAAAGAAAAGTAAACAATTGTCAACTTTATACCCATGACATAAAAGCCTTAGCATGCACAGCTTTCTCAAATCCACACCACCTAATTCTACCAGACACAGCACATTCGAACATCTCATAATTCCATGCTACACAATGAAAAAAAGAATAATTTTATCCTACATTCCATACCACATAATTACAATCCTAAAAATGAAAAAACACATATTTCCACTTCCCTCCATACCACATAATTCCACATCCCATAATAACATTCCACACAACTTAATACCACTCCAAACCACATAATTACACTCCACACAACTTAATTCAACTACACATAATTCCACTTCAACTTATATAATTATACTTCACACAACATATTTACACTCAACTCCAAAACACAGAATTACCCTCCACAAAATACAACTCTGCAACATGGTGCATAATTCCACTCCATACAATTATACACCCCTCCATGCCACATAATTTTACATGTCCCACAATTCCACAATTCATCCCTGCACAATTAATCACACTTTATAATTACACTCCACATAATACCACTCAGTACCACATAATTAACCGCCATATAATTATGCTCTCATCCATATTGCATAAATACACTCCACATAAATCCAGTCTATGCCATGTAGCAACATTCCACATAACGACACTTCACACCATGCGGATCACTGAAATAATATCGACGGACAGAATATTGACCTACAGAAATATCGACGCTGGAATATCGAAGGCAAGTATATCGACACCATATCTACAACATTGTAAGTACAAAAATATTGATGTTAAAAATATCGATGTTAAAAATATCGTAATTAAAAATATTGGGTTTTTTCTTTAAAAAAAAGTAAAGTAAATAATACTTATAAATAAAATAAACATATTTAAATATATTTAATAATGTTTAAAATGAATAAATAATACATTTTTATTAATAAAACTTTAATTAAAAATATACATACAATATATAATATATACTTAATAATAATTTTAATAATTATTTTAATTACTTAAAAATTAATAAAAAATACTATAAATTACAAATACATCTACACACATTAAATAAAACATAAATAACAATAAATAATTATATTTAATACATAAAAAAATGTAAATATACTTTTAATATTTTTTAAAGTTAATTAAATACATTATCTAAAAAAATACAAAAAATATTAAGTACATACATAAATAAAACTACTATTTAAAGTCCCCAAAAAATAAAGTAATGAAAACATTGGATAGCGTAGAACATAAAATTACTATTCCCACTCCAGAAAATTCAACAGTAGGGAAAGCGTTAAATAGCATAGGGGTAAAAATTACTATTCCCACTCCAACGAGTGCAACAGTAGGAAAAACGTTGGATAGCGTAGGGGTAAAAATTACTTTTCCCACTCCAGTGAGTGCAACAGTAGGGAAAGCGTTGGATAGCGTAGGGGTAAAAATGACTATTCCCACTCCAGTGAGTGCAACAGTAGGGAAAGCGTTGGATAGCCTAGGGGTAAAAATTACTATTCCCACTCCAGAGAGTCCAACAGTAGGGAAAGCGTTGGATAGCGTAGGGGTAAAAATTACTATTCCCACTCTAGTGAGTGCAACAGTAGGGAAAGCGTTGGATAGCGTAGGGGCAAAAATTATTATTCCCACTCCAATGAGTGCAACAGTAGGGAAAGCATTGGATAGCGTAGGGGTGAAAATTACTATTCCCACTCCAGAGAGTGCAACAGTAGGGAAAGCGTTGGATAGCGTAGGGGTAAAAATTACTATTCCCACTCCAGTAAGTGCAACAGTAGGGAAAGCGTTGGATACTGTAGGGGTAAAAATTACTATTTCCACTCCATAGAGTGCAACAGTAGGGAAAGCGTTGGATAGCGTAGCGGCAAAAATTACTATTCCCACTCCAGTGAGTGCAACAGTAGGGAAAGCGTTGGATAGCGTAGGGGCAAAAATTACTATTCCCACTCCGGAGAATGCCACAGTAGGGAAAGCGTTGGATAGCGTAGGAGAAGAAATTACTTTTTCCACTCCAGAGAGTGCAACAGCAGGGAAAGTAAATACTTCATATATGAATAAAAATAAATTAAATATTAATACCAATTACAAATTAATTAAAAGTAATTACCAATGCAATATAATATAATAATTAATCAATTAAAAATACAAATCAAAATTAATTATTACAAATAATTACCTATTAATACACATTAATTACCAATTAATAATTAATTAATTACAAATTGAAAAATAATTAACAATTAATTCAAAATAAATACCAATAAATAAATTAAAAAATGTATTTAATTACAATTAAATTACTTTCCACCCTATTCCCCTATAAACCCACAACCCGCTACAGAAAATAAATTACTGCCCTTTACAACATCAATAGCTCTCACTCTCACAAATGCGAGACCAATTGCATTGCAAATGCTTATTACCTTCTAATGCATCCCAGCAGATCCTGTTCATTTTTAATTTTTTCATGGAGTTTTATATAACGCGAACTTGACCCGTATCGGGTATCAGAGCGCTTTACACGAGCACCAGCTGCGTTACATGAGGACACATTCATGTTTGTTAGGCACGGGGAGATTACGTGATTTGCCCAGAATCACAGGATGTTCAGCGTCATTGCCGAGATTCAAAGCCAGTTCCCCAGATTCAAGGTTGACCGCCCTAGCCGTCAGGCCAACTCCTCTCCCAAGTATGAGTAAGAATAGGCATACGAAGGGCTAAGCAGAAGTGATGAAGTATGTAGATGTAAAAGTAGTGGAAGGTAGGTTCAAGTAGGAGTATGCAGGAGTAAGAGTGCAAGTAGGAGTAGGTAGGACTAAGTTAATGGTAATAAGGGCATTGGCAAATACGGTAGTAAAAGTAAGAATAGCAGTTAGTAGACGTAATAGGAGTAAGAGGAGAAATGAGTAAGAGCAGGGGCAAATAGACGTAATACGTTGTAAGTGGAAGTGAGAGTATGTTGGAATAATAAAACTTAAGAGTGGGAACAAATATTAGGTGTAAGAGAAAGGGAAAATGAAGAGGATATGTAGCACAGTAAGAGGAAGTATGAAACATATGAGTAGAAACAAAAATCAGCAATAGGCATAAGGAGGAAAAATTGGTGCTAGTAAATTAAGTGCAAGAGTAATGAACGTAAGATTGAAAGAAACAAAGATGAGAAAAGAAAGACGAAGACAGAAAATCCTTCCATATTCTTCTAAGACTCCGGTGCTAACAAAGCCTGACATGCTTTTTATTTTATGCACACATCAGATGAAAAGCAAGGACTTTCCATTAAGCACTATTGTAACACGCTTCAGTTGGTAACTTGCGTGCAGCTGAAATAGGTACAATTTATGGGGCAGATTTACAAGCCCCATGCGCCGCCGATACATCATGTTGCGTGACGCACTGGTGGCGCAGCCTGCTAAGGGATATTTACAAGCACAGGTAAAGTCACCCTGCGTGACTTAACCTGTGCTTGTAAATATCGCCCCTGTTCACGCAACACTTTGAGTGTTAGGGGCGGGACATGGGTGTTTCTGTGGGTGTTTCCACGCAACACCCATGCCCACTGATGCATTTCCAGATTTACGAGAAATCGTAAACCTGGAAATGCGTCAGTTTGCTACTCCACCATAGAGGTGGCATAGCCAAATGAAACGAGGAGAAATGTTTTAATTTCTCCTCGTTTTTTTCCTCTTTCAATGCGTGCTGCATTCTACAGCACGCATTGTAAGAGGAAAATGCCTGCAGTGATTGCTTTTGTGCGGAAAGGGGCCCTTCCTTCACAAAAGCAATCTCCCCATGGCGCAGGCATATCATTGTAGATATGTCGCATTCCTGTGCTCTGAAAGTGCCGCAGCGTGGCGCAGCTAAAAGGCTTGCGGTGCCGCACTCTGCACTTTCTTGTAGATCTGCCTACATGTGTTTTATAGCGCTCACAAACAGCATAAGCGTGTTACTTGGCACTATTTCAAAAAAGGTTATGGCTATGCCACTGGCAGAGGTACAATTTATTTCAGTAATGGGTTGTACACAGACCGGTCTCTGTAACGTGCTGTTCGACGAAGAAGTGCAAGAAAAGACTTCTTAATACCACGTGAGCAGCACTTCAGAACTGTTTGCATAAAGCTTAGCCGATGCCCCGGAGCCGAATAGTGTTTTTTGTGTCTCTGGCACCCAGTAGCAGTGCGTTTAGACGAGGGCCACATTTGGCATGTTCTGACTTGAACTCTCCATTATAGAGAGAATGTAATACTAGGTAATGTATTGTCACATGCAACAAGGGTTGTCAATCCCTGCCCCCTTTCTGTGTAGTCCCTGGCACCTGTTTAGAGGTGGACAGGAAGGAGCCCTCTCTCCTTCCAGCACAGCAAGCAATACCACAGAACAGCGCCAAAACCAATACAAACGAGTCCCGGTAGCTCAGCTTATGTGCCCTGGTAGATGTGAGGCTGTGAGCTGAGTAAGAGGTTTAGGGGCAAAGTGAGGAGCTGGCAGGCTACACTGGGGCTGAGCAACAGCACCGAGGCATCTACAGCAACGACGAAAGGGTCTCCTCAGCTCCGAAGTGCGAGGCCCGCACGTGGGAGCCATGCACCGGCAGCCAATGCTTGTGAAACAAGAAATCAAGCATTGGCAAAGGTAAAATATAACCAAGCTAGTGCCAACTAACACGAAGGGTGGGACGGGGGATAGTAAAATTGGAGGCAGGAGGTAACATATCCTGCACTTGTTAGTGTTGTGAGACACGGAAAAGGGTCAGCGACAGGAGGAGATTTACGTCTGGGACTAATTAAAATCCCAGATAACCTAACTATCTATAGTCGAGAAATGTAAATGCTGCATTTTAAAACATATTAGGCATTTGTTATCAACCCACAAGATAACATGTTTTTTGAAGGAGCTCACAATTAGAACTGCTAGAATTACCGACAATGCTGTTGAATGTTGATCTGTCCTGCTCTTTACCAGTCTAACCTCTCTCCCTGAAAGCCCTGTTTCTCAAGAGTACAAGGCCCCAACCCCCATCCCCTTTCCGGCCTTGCTCTGGCTCTGACTGAAGAGAAACAATGTAAGTTGATACATTGTTTCTCTTCAGTCAGCGGGAGGGGCTCAGAGCAGGCTGCAGGCAGCCTGCACCTGCCTTAGAGGGAGAGAGGCTCTCTCACAGAAGAGCTGAGGGGGCCCCCTTCATTTACTGAAGAGAGTGGGCCCCCCCCCCCCGCACCGCAGGGGCTGCGGGAGCGTTTGTTACGCCCCTGACCAGTGCTTGAGGAGAGCGTTTATCCGCGCTGTCACGGAGAGTGTCCAGGACAGCTAAGATGACAGTTTCAGTAGAATGGGCTGGCCGGAAACCTGCCTGATAGGAATTAAGATATTTAGATTCTTCCAGGAAGGCTGACAGGCATTTGGCTACGTAAGCCTCTAGCACTTTTGCTAAGAAGGGGAGTAGGGAGATGGGACGATAATTAGGTAAAAGTGTAGGATCAGCACCGGGTTTCTTCAGAAGAGGGATCACGGTAGCTTTTTTAAAGGCTTTAGGGACTTGACCGCTAGTGACTCATTCAGTAGTGTCAGTGCTGGGCCTGGATAGACTGATAAACAGTCCTTGAGTATGTGAGGTGGGCAGCAGTCAGAAGGAGCTCCAGATTTAACTTTAACGAGGAGCTCCTGAAGAATCTCAGTGTTAATGGGGGGGAAACAACTGAGGACGCATTCGTTTCTGTGTATAGTAGTAGCGGATGACATGGGGGTTGCAGAGGAATGCTGGCTTTGATGGTAGTGATTTTTTCTATAAAGTAGTCATTTAGAGAATTACAGAGAGCTTGAGAGGGCATGACCTTTGTGAGAGGCCTGTCTGTGGTTGGACAGTTCATTCATGATAACAAAGATATCTATGGAGCTTTTGTTAGAGTTAAAAATCCGTGAAGAGAAGTGAGCGGCTTTCGCTGCGATGATAGTCTTCATATATTCTTTTCTGGTTGATATGTACAATAATTTCTTATCAGGGGAGCATTCCCGTCGCCACTTTCTCTCTAGTTGGCGTAAGGCCAATTTCTGGGTTTTACGTTCAGAAGAAAACCATCTCTGGGCGTCGGCATCGGGCTAATTTAATTTTCCTTAGAGGTGCATGCTTGTTACTGGCCTCAAGAAGCCATTGGGAGAGGTTTGCCTCAGTGTCGTTGATGTCATTGCCCGGGGATGGGGTAGTGTTGGTCAAGGAGTCGCGAAAGTCTTTTTTATTGATAGCATTCCATTTTCTGGCGTAGCCACCTTCAACTGTTCTGATTTTATGAAGAGTCGGGAGTATGATCGTGAATTTCAGGAGCTGATGATCACTCCAGACGCAAAGGTCAATTGTAGGGGTTGAGGTGGTCGTGCCATTAGTCCACGCTTGATCTAGGATGTGCCCCTTCACATGGGTGGGAAAGGAGACCTGCTGTGTAAAATTTAAGTTAGTAAGGAGATCAGACAACTCAGCAGATTGAGGTCCTTCAAGGGGGTCATTGTACCAGTAGTTAAGGTCACTTACAAGGAGGACCTTAGCGTGATCGGTGGCGAGTTTCGCCATCTGCTCGCTGAGTAAGAGGGGAAAGTGAGCCATCTGGAGGCCTATAGACTAATACACAGACAAAGGTGTCCATGGTGGAATCTAGTTGGATTACTATGTTATCCGCCTCCTTGAGAGGGAGATAGGGCAGGGTACTGAACCTGAAGTTGGTGTTGATAATGGCTGCGACTCCCCCTCCCAATTTACCTGATGAGCGGTTGGCATATATGATATAATAGTTAGAGGGTATGGTAGCCAGCAAATCAGGGGCGGAGTCTTCAGTAAGCCATGTTTCTGTCTGAAGCAACAAATCAGGTGTATCAGTGAGCAAGAGAAGAAGAATATCAAGCTTGTCTTTGACGAGGGAGCGTGTGTTGAGGTAGTAGATTGATAGAGGCCCTGGGCTGGGGTTCAACCAGGTGAGGCAAACCCTGTTCGGAGGTGGTAGAAATCTGTATTTCAGGAAATGCACGCCTTTCGGAAGGGATTCCTTGCTCCGAGATTAAAACCTGTTTTTCACGAGTAAGATATAAAATGGGGGAGTGTATCAATTTTTGGGTGTCCGAGGAGTAGGTAATAGCACAGGCATTGTGACTGGGCCCTGGGTCCGGCTGGCCCTGGACGGGCACGCCGAAGGCGCGCCCGCTGCACGTATCCGCTGCGCGCGTCCGCTGTGCTTCTGCGCTGCTGGCCGCATTTCACTCCGGTCCCCACCCACAGCTCCGCCCTCTCGCCACCTGATTGGCTGTTGCAGGGGGAGTCATTCGGGGCAACAGGGAAGTTGAAGTTGAAGTTAAGAGACTTGTAAAGCGCTCGATCACCGTGCGGTTTCTTGGCGCTAAGGACACAGACCCAGATAGGTGGAGGAGGTCAGCTAGGGCGAAAAGGCTCGTGAAAAAAGGAAGATCTTGAGGGCTTTGCGAAAGTCAAGATAAGTTGGAGTGGACCTAATGATGAATGGAAGAGTGTTCCAGAAGGTCGGAGCCAAGATGGAAAACTTCAAGCCCCATGTTTTCTTCTTTCTAGAACGGGGAACGGAAAGTAAAAATTAAGTGGAGGAGCTCAGATCTCTGTTGGAGACATACGCTTTGATTTTGGCGTTAATAAAAGCTGGTGCAGTGCCTGCCAGGGCCTGGAATGTCATACAACCCATCTTAAAGAAGGCACGCTCCCGGATGGGAAGCCAATGCAGGGTTTTTAACAGAGGGGTAACGTGGTGAAATTTGGGGAGTTTATAGATGAGTCGAGCTGCATGGTTTTGGATAAGTTGGAGGCGTCGAAGGTCATAGACAGGAGCGCCGGTTTACAAGATATTGCCATAGGCAAGTCGTGACATGACCATGAGAATAAGTTTAAGAGCTGGAAAAGAGAAAAAAACGGGAGATCTTGCGTATTGTGCGAAGTTTCAGGAAGCATGATGAAACCACAGTGCTGATCTGGGAATGCATTGTGAGGTCGCTATTGACTTTGATCCCTAGCATTTTAACAGAGGGAGAAGGTGAAGGGGGGGTACCAAGGGAAGGGGGCAAAAAGAGAGGGGTCCAAGGGCTGGAGCTGCCACCCGCGAGTACCAGTTCGGTCTTATCGGGATTTAACTTAAGGTGATTGCAGTTCATCCAGTCGCTGATAAAAGTCATTGTGGTTTGGAAGTTGTGAATGGGAGCAAGGGAGGGGGAGAGGTTACAAATCAGCTGGAGATCATCGACATAATTAAATACCGTGACCTCCATCCGTTGCAAAGCAGAGAATGTAGAGGCTGAAGAGAAGGGGAGAAAGGGAGGATCCCTGTGGTACCCCACAGTTGACATTGCATAAGGGCACCGAGACGTCTGCCAGCTGAACAGCCTGAGTACGATTCCCCAAAAAGGAGGTAAGCCAGGCCAGGGCAGGTCCCCTGATGCCGGCGCCTCTGACACGGTCGAGGAGAATGGAATGGTCGACCGTGTCGAAGGCTGCGGACAAATCAAGGAGAACCAGCGCCTGGGGCAAGTTCACTTCCCCCCACCCCCCCCCCCCCAAGCTCGTCCAGAACAGAAAGAAAAACCGATTCAGTGGAGTGTGACGGACGGAAGCCAGCCTGGTGGGGGGCTAAGAAGCGGCTTTCCTCAGTAAAGGTGCTGAGGGCTTTGGTGACATGACATTCTTGGATCTTTCCCAGGAAAGCCGGAACAGCCGACTTACGCGCAAGGTCAAGTACTTGTAATTGTTAAAAACACAGGAAGACACAGTAAAAATAATTCTAGCAGTGCAATTTTCTTATTCTGAAGTTTTACAATTAGCTTTTTGGGGTGGTATTAGAAATGGTATGCATCCCAGTACCTACGCTGAAAATGATATTGTCACTAGTCAGGCAGTAGCCGGCACATAGGATAAGTCAAAGTATAGATTGTACACTTTATTCAATAACTTTTTACCTCTAGCAGCTATAGACTACAAACAAAGATCAATTGTCATATTTAATAAGAACGTAATCTAATAGTGAAGTTGGATTTTTACTAAATATGTGGGAAACGTTATCCTTGCCTGAAGCTGCTGGAGGCTAATTTGCAATAGTTTCCCAGCAACTGTCCAGAATAAGCTTGCCTGGCATTAGGTGTGAAAGAGGTGTGAACACTGTTTCCATAGCAGAGACAATGGTCTGGGAATAGGGAGCTATTTTCTTTCCCTAGCAGGCCAGTTCTAGTGGTGCCAGGCACTTAATAAACTTCAAAGGGGTCTGCCCCATCATAAACAAATGTTAGGTGACACTTGGAAAGCCCCAGCTTTTGCCACTTGGAACTATTACCCCTTTGGTTAGGGAGTGGCTAGGAGTATTCCTCAACCTCAGGCTGGTGAACCCTACAAAGGTGGACCTTTGAAAAACAATTATAGCACATCCAGGTTAAAACTAGTTTGATGTCCAAAAATAACATCCTGTAAAGGTAAAAACATATAAAACTACCCCAAAAATATCTGCAACACTAGTAAACCCACAGCAAAGCATTAAAATCAAGGTTAAACACTGAAAATACATTTATAAAGTACGGATAAGTATTACTTTTCATAAAAGGGCCGACAGCAAAGCTGTAAACAAACCAACACATACTACACTGCAAACATACACTAAAATAACATTCAATAACAAGACTAGCATAACTTAGGGCCTGATTCCGAGTTTGGCTTTCCTATGGACTACCAAACTCATGGTGGCGGTACTGCCGCACCGGTGGTCCAACCGCCGTATTACGAGTTTGGCGTCAGACCGCCATAGGACCACTGCTACCGCTAGGGATCCTGCTTTATATATTTTAGTTTTTTTTTATATTTTGTATCTTGTATAAATGTGTTGTAGTATGGTATGAGCCTCTTCCTCTTTGTACAAAATTGTCTCAAATATTTTTATTTTGTTTTTGTTATTTTAAGATTGTTTGTAAACTTTTATGATTCAATTGAATTGAATAAAGTTATTTGAGCTGCACTGGATCCGGCTTCCCTGGTGGTCTAGCAGCAGTCTGAGGTCACAATATGCTGCCTATGACGAGTTTCCTGACTGCTACAGTTTTCATGGCGGTGAGCCTGCCATGAAAACAGTGGCAGTGAGGAAAGTAAGGGGGACCTACAGGGTCCCATGTTGCCTCTCGGCCAGGGGATGCATGCAGGGGGGTACATGGTGTGCCCCCCCCCGTCTGTATGCACCCCCTGTTTCAGCACGGCACAGTCCATGCCATGCTGGAATGCACTGTGGCATTCCACAGGACTGCCTGTCTAAGGCTCAGATTTGAGCCTTTGAAAGTCACCACAGTGGGACCACCGCCACAGGACTGCCCGACCCATATTCCAATTAGAATACCGCGGGCGGCCAGACTTCAAGTTTGGTGGTCTTGGAGCGGGGTGCACCTCTCCCCACCACAAAACCCTTAGAAAATAAATTTAAAGTAGTCTTTCCTGAATCGGAGACCCGCAATGGGAAACAGTGACCGCAAAGTCAACAAACAGCCAAAAACAACAAAGGAAGACTACAAAATCAAAGAAATTAGGAAAAATACGGCAAAAAAATGAAAATAAAAAAAGAGTTTCAACCCATAGGAATATTTTGTATTCTTTAATGTTTATAAAATAAATATGTTCTAAATGCTAAAAGCAATTTCTGTTTAAAAAATGATGCAACCGTCTTATTGTATAAGTATTTATTGGAAAATACTAAAAAAAGAAAAACGTTTCTTAGGACTTATTAATATATTATAATGTTTGCAAAATGTAAAGAATGTAAAAAGCACATAATCATTACAAATTACTGCGAATATTTATAGAACCTGTATAACAACACATAAAAATGTATGCACACAACAACTGTATCATGTGTATATGACATTATTCTGCAATAAACAAAATTCTTGGAATAAAATATTATTAAACAAAACTCATAATTATTGAATGTACATGTTAGAAATGGTATATATTAAAAGAGGTGTTTAGAAGATGTATACCACACAATACTTAACAACATCGGGAAAATGTTTGGACTTCGGGGATGTCAAATTAACTGTATCTACTGCAAACTTAACCACACCGTAGAAAGTGTTGAACTTTTTGGATTCAACCTAATTATTCAAACTCAATTCCAAACTTCACCACATTGGAAAAGTGTTGGACTTTCGTTTGGGGGGGTTAAATGTATTATTCCCACACCAGAGTTAACTACACTGGGGAAAGTCGGACTTTGTGGAGTTCGGATTTACTTTTCCCCCTTCATCCTTCACCACATTGGGGAAAGTGCTGGAAGTTGCTCCAACGTAACCACATTGGGGACATTGTTAGACTATGGGGAGGTCAAACTTACTATCCCCACTCCAAATCTAACACACTAGGAAAGCAATGGACTTTTTAGGGAGGGGGAGAAGCATAATTTTCTATTCCCACTCTAAGCATGCCCAAGTTAGGAAAAGTGATGTAGTTTTAAATTAAAAATTAATTACTCCCACAAAGTTATAAAACACACTGCCCTAAAAATAATATATTACAGAAAAACATTTTATTTATCGCAGAAAGGTAAAAAGCTTAACATAAATCATGTGTATTGGAAGTACAAATAAAAATAAAAAATAACAAATATGTACTATAAATTTAAAAATGACAAATATAATTGTTTGACAAAATAATTACAAAATATTTTAAATTATCAGTATTGTTACATTAAAAAACAATTACAAAGCAATGTAGCTCCTAATGAGAAAACAAATACACAAATTACAAAAATAAATGTATTTAAAATCAATAATTATACTAAAATGTTACAATACACATATTTAGTTACAAATTAAATATAAAAATACTTTTAAATACCAAGCAACAAAAAAACGTTTTTACAATTATATTCACAAATTAACCTACTTATTACACAGTTTAAATTGCATAACAATATTAAAACAATGCAGAAATACTTTTTAAAGATCACTTACATAAATTCAATTTTACAGAATTCAAGGTAAATTAAACTAACAATTTAAAAAACTACAATTACATAAGAGAATTATTATAAAGCAACGAAAGTTCAAACAAAAAACACAGCATACATTTTAAACATAAACTCATACAATTAAAACTTTTAGTTTACTCCCCATTCTATTTCCCTATAAGTGACACACCAGCTCCAAAATGTATTATACAACTGATGGTTCTGGGGAGCATCTACAATATCCAGGCTCTCACAATGGCAACACCTGCTTAGGATTCGGGTAAGTCTGTTTGCTTGGGAGTTTCGAGTGCTCATAGTAATACTGCACACATCTGTTATTGTACTGAATCCTTCCTCTCTTTATCCATACTTACACAGATCCTCTACATAGAGCTACCAGAGTAAATGGTGTGTCTACCTTGCTGTATGCTTCTTTCTCGTGTGGGGAGGGAGTTGAGGATAGCTGGACCTCTTGGAGCATCCACGTGTTACGCAGAGGTTTGACACCTGTGCACAAGCCAGTGATTGTAGAACCTGTTTAACAAATCCTAACTGTTTTCTCAAAAATCCCTATCTCCATTTGCGACCTTCACTGCGGCCTCAAAATACAATGTTTCACAGAACCCTTTACCTGGAGGAGCTAGGTCGTTCCCCTAGCCATTCTCCTATTTAGGTGAGGGGTCTTTCCTTCTTTCAGGGTCAGAACAGGTTCTCCTTCCAGATAAGGCTGGAGCTAGAAAGAGAATGAATTGGTGAAGGGAAGCGGCTCCTGCCAGAATCCTTTAGCATCACCAATTCAAAAGAAGAAGTACTGTGGCTGTCTTTTGTTCTGCCGACAGTTCCTATCCACCCTCCCAGTTGGTTAATCCCTGATAAGTAACTAGTTGCTGAAAAGATCCCAGGTCTTCTGGGTCCAAAAAGCCAAACTATTTTTCTCTGAAAAAAGGGTTGTGAACACCCCACCACCCCGCTCCCGCACTGCCAAACCCGAATGCTGCCTGCCTGCCAGATTACGATGCAAATCATTGTCTGGCGGGCTAGCAGCTTGGCAGTCCCGTAGCGGTGCAGTAAAAACGGCTTAAAGAGCCCTTAATAGTGCCCGCTGTGGAACCGCCACAGCAAGTTCCAGCACGGCATGTACTGTAAAGTCCATGGTGTGCTGAAACTGGGGGATGCTTGCACACAGAGGAGGGCACCTACCTGCATTGAGGAAAGAGGGTCCTGTAGGACCCCCTCTGTTTCCCCACCACCAGCTTTTACATGGCAGTGCTTCCTGCCATGTAAGGCTGTCAGTCGAGAAACTCCAAATGTGCATGGCGGTGCCCCAGCACTGCCAGCATATTCAGAGCCTCTGACTGCAGTGCAAACACCAAGGAATGAGGTTCCCTGGAGGTTGCAATGGTCAAATTGTGGTCTGACCGGCAAACTTATAATACGGCGGTCGGACCACTGCCCCCTGTGAGTCTGGTGGTCTATGACCACCAGACACGTAATAAGGCCCCAGAGCACAATCAGCAAGGCACTCCTCTCAGGGCCTATCCATCACTCTGAACACCTCACCTAGAAACACAAAGAACTAATTGTGGAATTATTCAATTCATCTCAGCTACTGGTAAATTCTCTGTGCAGCATTCCAATCTGTTGCTTTCCCCTTCTGTACACTACAGACATTTGCCATATGCAAATGAATCTTGGTATTGCCCCAGTAGGAACAGTCAAGCCTGAACCGATTACCCTTTAAACTTACAACAGAAGCAACCAAAGAGAATCAGGTAAATAGTGGTTTAAGTCAGAAATGGCCACCTGGTCTTTAAAAGATTTGAAACTTCTAAGCAGGTATAAATTTAGTGATCCCTGCACATGACCTCATCTGTAGTAATTCAGTCACACTAACTTTAGGCCAAGGATTAGACATTTGCATATGGTAATTTGATTTATGCTACAGCCAGTAAGAGAAGTGCTAAGTTGTTGGGTTAAAACAATGGCAGCAAATGGTAGCTGTCAACTTCATGGATGTAGGAAAAAATATTACTCATGTGTTATCATTTGGTGACCTGATTAAAGTATGTCGTGGTCATTTATTTAAGTCAGCATCATTGAAGTTGAGACCAGGGCAATTTAAATGTATGTTTTAAAAGTGAATCTGATGTAATACCTGTTTGCGTCATTAAATGTATATGGTCATGAATACTCCATTAATAGACCTCATGCAATCAAGGCCTGCTTTGTACTGTATTGTGTTTTTACACTGCTTAATTGATTCGTTTTTCCTCCTTTTCACTTTGTATTCTGTGCCCTGTGCCCTTTTTTGCCTTCTGTTCCTCGCCTTTCGTGCCGCCGTTTTCCCACTGCTGCGTCCCCTGCGCCCCAACCCCCCGCTCGCACATTCATCCGCTCCCTCCTCTAAGCTGCTCCTCCCTCCCACCTCCCCTTCTTATGGAGGCCACTGCCGAAGCCCGTCTGGGCCCGTCCGCACCAGGACGGCGCCCAGCGCCAAATCTTCTGGCCCCACGAATGCCACGACGCCTGTCTCAGCTACGACCCAGCACCCTCCATGCTGGACGATGACGCACCTGCTGCCTGGCCACCCCGAAGCGCACCCAAGGACCCTGCTGGAACTGCAGCTTCACCAGCATCCGGCCCGCCAACCCACCAACCAGGAAGGAAGCCAACTACCTCAGATGCATTCTTCTCAACACCCACTCCGCCAGCAAACACGCCATTGAACTCTGGGACCTATTCGACTCAACCACCCCAGGCGTGGCCTTCCTGACGGAGACCTTGCTGAACCCTTCCTCGGCACCCAACAAGGCCATAGCCATCCCGGAAGGGTACAAGATCACCCGCAGGGACCGCACCAACAGACTAGGAGGAGGAATCGCCATTGTCCACAGGAAAACTCTAACAGCCTGATTCATCATTCTCCCGTTTTGCGAGCCCCTAATAGCGATTCATAGCGAATCGCTATTAAGGACTCGCAAAACGGGATTCATGTAGAAATTGCATAAAGAAATGCGATTCCTACATATTCCTTATTTGCGATTAGCAAATTGCGAATCGCAAATACGGAATAACTCGCCATTCATTCCTATGGGCCAAAAGGCCCATAGGAATGAATGGGGAGTATTCCTTATTTGCGATTAGCAATTTGCTAATCGCAAATAAGATAGCGATTTGAAGGGTGCCAGGGGTGTCCAAAGGACACCCTGTAGCACCCCTCAAATGAAATTTTACACAGGTGTTGCACACACACATGTCCAAAGGACATGTGTGTGTGTAACATGCAACTCAGAAAAATGCATTTAAATGCATTTTTCTGAGTTTTCACAATTTACCACGAGGTCTGACCTTGCGCTAAATTGCGGCCAGAAATTGCGAATTCGCAAAACAAAAATTGGATGATGAATTGCATTTAAGGAATCTCAAATAGAGATTCCTTAAATGTAATTCCTCGCAAAATTGCGAGATCGCAATTAGCGATTTTTGCATTTGGGATGCTGAATCCCAAATGCAAAAATAGCACTCGCAAAGGGCCAGATTCTCAGAATCTGGCCCTTTGCGAGCGCAATTTTGTTTGATGAATCGGGCGGTTACAGTCTAGACAAATACAGTTGACACACTTAGCACGGCCGAACATCTGCACTTTCAGATCCATACCGACCCCAACACCACCCTCAGAGTTACCCTTGTGTACAGATCCCCCGGTCCCCGGGCACAGTTCAACGACTCCATCACAGATGCTGTCAGCACGCACACCCTGGCCTCCACAGACTACACCCTCCCTGGGAACCTGAACCTCCACCTCGAGAACAACAACGACACCAACTCCACCATCCTGATCGACAACCTAGCCAACCCCAGACTCAGACAACTCGTCACAACACCCACTCACTCCGCAGGCCACATGCTTGACCCCATCTTCTCCATGAGCCCCATGTCTCCTTCAACCACACCACTGAAGTCCACCGGACCGATCATCGCTGCATTCACTTCACCTTCCGGAACCCCACCACGCACTTCTGCACCCAACAGATGCCTCACCGCTGCTGGAGCAACGTCACCAAAGACCAGCTAACAACCACCCTCGCCCAGACCCCACCCGCCGACCCCACCGACCCTGACACCCCCACCCGCAACCTCAGACAGTGGATCGACGCCTGCGCCAACACCCTCGCCCCGCTCAAGAAACCCTCCAGCAGCCACACCAGCAAGAAAGCCAGATGGTTCACTGAAGACCTCCAGGCCTCCAAGCAAACCTGCCGAAAGCTAGAGAAGAACTGGCTCCATGAGCGAACACTGGACAGCTACGCAGCCCACAAGAACGCCACCTCATCAGATCTGCCAAAAGAGCCTCCTTCAAAGACCACCTAGACAACAACGCACACAACAGCAAAGAGCTCTTCAACATCGTGAAGGAACTCTCGAACCCGAGCTCCAACACCAACGACACCCCACCTTTGCAAGACCTGTGCAACTCGCTGGCCATCTTCTTCCATCGAAAGATCGCAGACATCCACGACAGCTTCAACGCTACGACCACCCCGACAACCACTGAGACCTCCGCCCCACAACCACCACCTGCACCAACCGCCTGCTCTCCTGGGCCAACATTAATAACGACGACACCATCAAGATCATGAACACCATCCACTCCGGATCCCCTTCAGACTCATGCCCACACCACATCTTCAACAAAGCCAGCACCGCCATCGCACCCCATCTCCGGAAAACCATCAACATTTCCTTTGAGATGATCAATGCCTTACTCAAGAAACCCAAGGCAGACCCCAAGGACCTCAAGAACTTCCCGACAATCTCCCTGCTCCCGTTATCGGCGAAGGTAATTGAGAAGACAGTCAACAAACAACTGACCCGCTACCTCGAGGAGAACAGCATCCTGGACCCATCCCAGTCCATGTTCCGCAGCAACCACAGCACCGAAACGGCCCTCATCGCCGCCACCGATGACATCAGGACTCTGCTAGACAATGGGGAAACCATGGCCCTCATCCTCCTAGACCTGTCAGCCGCCTTCGACACAGTCTGCCACCGCACACTACACTCACGCCTCCACGACACCGGGATCTAAGAGAAGGCCCTGGACTGGACCATCTCCTTCCTATCCGGCAGAACACAGAGCTTTGGCCTCCCTCCCTTCCGCTCCAAAGCCACAGAGATCATCTGCGGGTACCGGATGCTCATCCCTCAGCCCAACGTTGTTTAACATCTATATGGCACCGCTCGCCCACGTCGCCCGATTGCACGACCTCAACATCATCTCTTACGCCGATGACACCCAGCTGATCCTCTCCCTCACCAAGGACTCCCACACCGCCAAAACCAACATCAACAAAGGAATGAAGGCCGTCACCGAATGGATGAGGAACAGCCAACTAAAGCTGAACTCGGACAAGACGGATGTACTCATCCTCGGATCCACCCCTTCGGCCTGGGACGACTCCTGGTGGCCGACCGCACTGGGAACAGCTCCAACACCTACTGACCATGCACGCAACCTAGGGGTCATCCTTGACTCCACCCTCTCCATGACTAAGCAGGTCAACGCCGTCTCTTCCTCCTGCCTTCAACACCCTCCGCATGCTCCGCACGATCTACAAGTGGATCCCCACCGAAACGAGAAGAACGGTCACCCAGGCCCTCGTCAGCAGCAGGTTGGACTATGGAAATGCCCTTTACGCAGGAGCCTCTGCCAAACTCCTGAAAAGGCTTCACCGCAACGCCTCTGCACGCCTGATCCTTGACATCCCTCGCCGCAGCCACATCACATCTCACCAGAGAGACCTGCACTGGCTCCCCATCAACAAGCGGATAACCTTCTCCCCCACACACACAAGGCACACCACAACACCGGACAAGCGTAACTCAACAGACGACTCGGCCTCTCCACCCCCACCTACCAGCTCCGCTCCGCCGACCTACCCTGGCCAAAGTCCCCCGCATCCGAAGAGCAACCGCCGACACCAGATCGTTCTCCCACCTCGCCTCCAAGACCTGGAACACCCTCCCCACCCACCTACAGCAGACCGAAGACCTGCTGACCTTCAGAAGACTCCTCAAGACCTGGCTTTTCGAGCAGTAGCAGCATTCCCACCCCACAGTGCCTTGAGACCCTCACGGGTAAGTAGTGTGCTTTACAAATGCTATGATTGATTGATTGATTGACGGTAAGCATTATGATTATTCATTTCACGTTGGAGAATAAATTTAAATTATATTCAGCACCTGAAGGCCATAAATCTTGATTTCTAAAACTGATTTGATTAATATGAGCCTGTCACTAATTTTATTTTAAGGTTTTGTCACTACAGGGCCAGAGGACCTTTTGCAGAAATGTTTAAGTAGACACAATTTGAGGGTATCAGGTAGGAAAGCCCTGCACTACTAAAAGTGGGGGCGGTCTTTCAAACACTTGTATCCTGCATTGTAAAATGTTATACAATGTAATTTACAAATTAGGACGCAACCCCCTAATTGTCCACATTAACAAACTAATATGTAACAAAAATTTACTTTATGGTCTTTGTCTTTTATCCTTATCTCTTGAGTACGTAACTTCAGTTACCAGTTCTTAATAAGTAAAACATTAGGGGCCAGATGTAGGGGGCCGAAAATAGCCATTTACCGATCGGTAACGGCCGAATTCGGCCGTTACCGACCGGTAAATGGCCATTGACATGTAGGGGCCCTTAAATGTTGCATTTTCGGTAATTTTACCGAATCGGTAATTTTACCGAAAATGCAAGATTGAAATGTGGGTAGCCAATTTTCCATTGGCACATGGCTTTCAGAATCGGTATTTTACCATGGAATACAAATCCATGGTAAAATACCGATTCCTGTGTACATACACATCTGTGCATGTACACATGTGCCATGTGACAGACAGACGTGCCCTTAGGGCATGTCTGTGTGCCACATTGCACACATGCCCGTTTTGGGGGTGCTAGAGGTTGTCAAAGTGACACCCCCTGCACCCTTGACAAATTCGGTATTTACTGATTCGGTAAATACGGAATCGGTATTTGAATTGAATCCTATGGGCTTCAAGGCCCATAGGATTCAATAGCAAATACTGATTCGGTATTTACCGAATCGGTAAATACCGAATTTTTAAGGAATCAGTAAAAAATCCAGATGTTGGTACCTACATCCCATTTACCGATTTTGAAATACCGAATCGGTAAAATTCGGTAATATTCGGTATTTCAAAATCGGTAAATGTGATTTACCTACATCTGGCTCTAAGTGCCACGGCTCTTGTCAGGAGGCCACTGCAGCTTCCACCACACATTGTCCCTGCTATGCAGCAATTGATTGTTACATGACAGCTACTAACCATCAAACTCCTACAAGTGTGACAAATCTGACTATTTCAGGCCCCAAAGCTATGAGAATGGCTTTGGTGGAAGGTAATAGTAATTTTTAATTTGTATTAAACTAATAATTAACTGTTGTTATGGTCATCTCTAAATTTGCCAGACAGTGCCATCTTGTGGCAGACTGTCACAGGCGCTGGTGTTGACAATTTAGTGCCATCCCGAGCATCAGAAACCACCGGCTCAAATTGAACACTGTCAGGTACAAACCATATATAACAAGATCATCGTCCAACACAAGTTTCATAGATAATCTCCTTCGCAAGGCTTAAATCTTAAACAATTCTTTTTCTGAAGTAACAGGGACATCTAGGACAATCCTCTAGGATTGCACCTTGGTGCTGCTGACTAAATATAACGGAACAACGAGAACAGTTTGTTCTATTCCACCCTTGCGCTGCTGACTCATAAGCCACCTCCAGAGAAAGTTTGCAGGATTCACACTTGTGCTGCTGACCCATTAAGGACAACTACTAATGGCTTGTGCAATTGCACCCTTGTGCTGCTGATTCAACGGGAACCTCCAGTAATTTATTGTACATCTGAATCAGCAAGCTTATGATATGTGTGACATTGACCCTAAACCATACACTTTATGGGTAGCCAAATTCATGTTGACTATGAACCACAGATGAAAGGGTAACCTATTCTGCACATGGTGTTCAATCTGTATATAACAGTTCAGAGAAAACCAAGTTCCTCTGCCCTGTTCGATAACTAATGCCCTACAGCAGACAGTCTTTACCTGTATCAAACCCCTGACAGTCATTGAACCTAAATTGTGAAATTAAGTAGATATAAGTAGAAGAGTGGGTACTGTTAACACTGTTTACTGTATGAAAAGAGTTTACTCTATACCACACTATTTGCAGTCAGTGAAACTCTCATGAGAAATACACCACAGAGCATTAAAAAGTATCCACTAAGAACAGTGTACACTCTATGCAAAACCTGTCCAAAGAGCGACTATTCACTCAAAATAACCAAGGTCTGAAGGTGCTAAAGATTATACTACATGCAGCCTTCATACTATGGTGAAAAATTACAGATAGCTCATCTTCTGAAGCAAAACAAGCACAAGTACCTAGGTTTGTACCTGGTGCGCACAGTCTTCTATGTTAAGTAGAAATTGTCACACAGACAACTCTGTCTAATAACTCAAGGCTACTTACAATACTTAGGGCCCCATTACGATGGTGGGCGGACTTTGTCCGTCCGCCACCAACACGGAAAACGGGACCGACCGCCAGAGGTGCAGTGGTCCCGCAAGGCCAATTAGGATGCGCCTGCCACACTGGCAGGCACATTCTTGCCATTAACATTGCGGCGGGTGGTGCTGTACAAGGCCCCCGCCGCAATGTTAAGGAAGCATGTTGTGCATTGCAATGCACAACGTGACAGGCACCGCGCAGTGCCTGACACCTTGTGTATGGCAATGAAGGGGGGTGCCATAGGTACCCCCCAGTGCAGCCATCCACCCACCCCCCCCGGGGGCCTCCAATGTCATTCACTGCATGCCTTTCCATGGCGGAATCTCTGCCATGGAAAGGCATGCACACGGCCCGGGCACCGCCACCATATTGTGTGCTTTTTCCGCCCGGACAGCAATCCGGTCTGCAGGAAAGCAGCGGACGGACTTTCGATCCGCTGCGGTACCCACCGTCATGCTAATGTGGCAGTGGGTAAATGGGCTTTTGATGGCGGGCGGATCGCCACCGCCTGGCCGTCCAATTACTTAATAGAAAATAAGGTTTACATATATACATCAAACGCCGTTCTTAACTGCTTCCCTTTGCTTACATATATATATATATCTTTCCTTTCCCCAAAGAATCACTATAAACCATTGGCATAGCCAAGAGGTCCCATAGGCGAGACCTATTGACTTTACCAGTGCTTGTTTACTTAAGTAGGGCAACAAGGAAGGTTGCCATTGCAAGTCTTATGCACCATTTTGGTTGTGGTTTTATTGTAGTTTATTATCTTGAGCCCCCCACCCCGTCCCATGAGACTGAACCGTACTCACTCGAAAGGAGCAGCCAATTTCCGAGAAGCGACAGCCCTCCCTGCTCCTTGGCATCGCAAGCGTTTGATTCTGTAATTGAATGGAAAAAAACAAGACACATTGAGACATCTGATTTCCTCAGAACCTTAGCGTCTCATAAATCAGCCCTCTCCGTGATCTGCCAGACCCAAACATAAGTTTACTGTATTTCACAAGCAGTTTCCTAAGCAATCACTACAAATCATTCTGGCGCGCTAAACACGTGGGAGGTATTACGCAGAGTGCTAAAAAGAGGTCAGTTGTGCATGTGCTCTATTTTGTTACAAGGAGCGGGGCTCATTCTTGACATTCATTACACAGACAAATAGCTTAATTTATGACTGGAAAAAAACTTTCAAATTGAGAAAACTTAGGGTTGCTCTCATAAACAGATTAAGGGCCTGATTAGGAGTTTGGCGGTGTGGGATTTGGGGCGGCAGCCCTCCCGATTGCACATTTTCTCGTCGTATGGAGGGTTGTCTCCTTTGGCGTTTTCACTGCAGTGCGTATTAAAAAGGCACCACAATGGAAACATCAAAGCTCGTTCCTGCACGCCATGGACTGTGCAGTCCATGCCATGCAGAAAAGGAGCGGTACAAAAGGGGGTGGTGATGGACGGAGCATCTGAACCAATCAAACACTCACACCCAGTCAACAGATCTAGGTTTAATCCATCACCGTTCTATAGCCCACTCTGCCACCCCCGTTCAGACATGGCCATATGCAAATCAGTCTGACCCTGTGCCTCATGGGAACAGTCCAGCCCGAACTGCCAAGCCCTGTCTTCCCTGGATCGGACTCAAGCTTCCGAGGACCAGTTTCTGGCATTCCAGCCGTCTTCAGCCCGGCTTGCTTGAATCCAGAGGCAAAGTGAGCAAGGGACTCACGTCTGAGCATACCCTGCCACCCTTATGGCGAACAAAGCGGTACAAAAGGGGGTGGTGATGTAGAAAAGGAGGGCACCTCATGTGCCCCCCAGCATGCATCCTTAGGCCATGAGGGAACAGGGGAGCCCTTAGTTTCCTCGCCGCTACAGGTTTCAAGGCGGGCTCACCACAATGAAATCTGTGGAAACTCATAATATGGTTGGTGCTGCTGCACCACCAGCCTATTGCAGCACTCAGACCACCGCCAGGTAAGCATGAGCGAATTTTGCGGATCTCGCGTTCGCGAATTTTGCGGATTTGCGGATTCGCAATCCGCAAAATCCGCGAATTCCCGCGAATTTGCGGATTTTTTTTTTTTTTGTGTTCGCCCGTGTTTCTGCCAGTTCGCGAGGGTTTTGTACACTTTCGCAAATTGCGAACTTACCTGTCGGGTCGCAAGTTTCGCGAACTTGTTGTTTCTACGTGTCCAGCCTGTTTGGGACACTCTTCTTCATCACTGCCACTCTCTGTCACCACTGCCACTCTCTGACTACTCATGCCACCCTCTGGCCCACCCATGCCACCCTCTGTTTCATCACCACACCCTCTGGTTGTCCAGTGTACATTATTTTCGGCAAAGCAAAGCACACCTTCCCTGCCTCAAGTGACCTGAATTAATTTGGGGCTGATTCATGTGTCACAGAATATTTTTTTAGCTGGCACCTGCTTCCTTAGTGCGCCCTGATTAGTGATCTTTTGCACTTGCTAAGTGCTTTCATTGTTGCAAAATTAGTTACAACACCTGCCCTGCCCCAACTGACAATAATGAATTAGGGGCTGATTAATGGATTTTAACTTCCAGCCTGGCTCCTGCTTGTCTCCCTTAGCTGTAATTCAGGACCTTTGTGGCATATGTGTAACTATTCTGAGGTTCAGAGCAGGGTCACATACTAGTTTCAACTGGCAACTGAACTCTGGAGGGGCCCCTCAGGAAGCACTCCAGGAAATGGCTACTAATGATGAGCCTGAACTTTTGAACCTGGTAAGTAGTTACTTTCAGTTTTGCTAAGATCGTATTTCTGCAATTTTGCACTTATTCGCGGGGCGCGAACTCACGCGAACAGTGCGAGCAGTGCGAGCAAAATCCGCTGCTCGCGGATTTGCGGATTTTGCGGGAAATTCGCAAATCTCGCGGATTGCGGATTTCCCGAAAATCCGCAAAATCCGCGAGCGGAACGGATTTTCCGCCCACGCCTACCGCCAGGGATCATGGATCCCTGCCCGTTCCGGTAGTCCTATATATCATACTTCACAAATTACACCAATCACGCCAATATTTTGACATTAACTGTAATTTGTGAAGTATGATATATGTTGATTGATGCATTGAACCAACAGTCTTTTGTTTTGTGTATTGAAACTTACATACAAATGCATCTCTGATACTTGGTTGATTTTACTGTCACAATTCCCTTTACCACACTATCCTCACCTAATCACCTCCCCCTCCCCTTGGGGCACTGTACAACCGATTATAATATGTAATCAATTGATACTATATTTAATATACCTATCCACATTGTGAATAAAAACAATGCGGGTTCATTCATTGTTTCTTTGAACTCTTTTCAAATTGTATGTTCATTGTTATACTTACGCTGGGACCCCTCCCTCTCAGTACTGATCTAAATCTTGGCAGACGGGTTTCTCTGTCACAACTCTTCCGCCGTAATATAAATCTCATTATATCCAATGGGATTTCTATTTTGGCAGAGAGGATATCGATCAACGTTGTGACGGAGTTACCCATCTGCCAAGATCTAAAACAGGCCAGAAGTATAGTCTGGCAAAAATGTTTTGTCCTAAATGTTGTTTACAAAAATATCCCCTCACTGGAGTTAATAAATAAAATCCACACCCTTTGGGCAGCTCTGCCTTTTCTGCATGGTAAACCCAGATTACCCGCCTTTTTCTGAGTGCTACTTTTGCTGTCGTTAGCAGTCTGTGCACTTTCCCTCTACGACACTGTGGTTCCTGATTTCACAGAAAAATGATTTCATGGAATAGCATTACTGAGAAACCACTTCATCTAAACTGTTTAATGGAAATTTTCAGAATTAATGGCATTTACCTTGGCAAATTTCGGAGTTGTATTCATTTTACTGCCAACATTTAACGTTCATCCGAGACAAGTTGTACATGAAACTGGATTCTTTTATTCCAAACTGTGTCCTGGACAGCAAAAGCTTGTATACAAGCCAGGGGCTCAAAATAAACTCAAACCATCTTGAATAAAATAAATCTTGCTTTAACAATTAAACGCTCCTATACTTTCTCAACTTTACCTTCTCCTTGGACGAGACATCTGCTTTCAGATGCTTTCGTTCCTTGAAACAGCTGCTTTCACACACGTGCTTCTGTAAGGGAGATAAGAGCACAGGTTAATGGTTGTCATACAAACGTATCAATGCAACTCATGGTTGTTTAGAGACACTCTGGGACTTATTTGGATCTCAGCGGATGGAATACTCTGTCACAAACGTGACAGATATCCCATCTACCATGTTATGGCCTCTATCAGGGCCGGACTGGGAACCAAAACAGGCCCGGGAAAGTGCTCGGCCAGCCTCCTGGGGGAGCAGCCGAGCTGTTTGCCAGGGCCCGTTTCGGCAATTTCGTTACAGCGGCTGATATTGCACATATCCTGCAAAAACATACCTGTAACAAAAACGGTCCAGAGGGGCCCAAAACCGCCCCCCAACCCTGACAACCCACCTGGGAAATGCCCGGTGCCTGCTACGGCCAGTCTGGCCCTTGTCTCCATAGGATATAATGGGATCGTAATACGGTGGATGGGATATCAGTAACATTTGTGAGAGAGTATTCCCCTCCGCTGAGATCTAAATCAGATCTAAATGATTATGCTCTCAAGCTTTTAAGATGTACACAGAAAAAACCCAAGCAAAGGTAGGTGCTTGCATAATGAAATTAAAAAGGAAATACCAGCATTTGTGTAAAGCGCACCGCTACCTCTAGAGAGGTGTCCCGGCGCTGGGGGACGTTGGAAAGATTAAGCAAGCTATTGTCCAGAGACACATGGTGCTGGGCTAACCTGCCGCCAGCGATCGAACAGTGAACCCTGTGGTATGGAGTCAGGCACTCTGGCCCCTGCGCCACACCTCTAATGGGAGGTAGGACACCACAGAGTCATTCCCACAGAGTCATCATCACTTGTTGGGGCCAAATAACAAGTGAACGGGGAGCACTCAAATGGCAAACTGCTATTTTGCCTGAAGCACCATGATTGCTTGTTCTATTCTTGGAAGCCTGGATATTTCCAGTCTTTACAACAAGCATGTGGACTCCATGCATTCTGTCGCACACGTGAGAGTTTCAAAGTCGAAGAAGGTTTTTTACTTGCTTAAAAGTCAAAGAAGGTTTTGACTAGCAAGCAATTTTGTGAAAAATGACAAGAACAAATGCGGTGTTTATTACACCCTGATTTTTGGGCGAAATTAGGAAGTATCAAAATTCAAATATACCATATGTTTGATCAAAGCCCAGTCTAAAGAACTGACCACCCCCTCCATCCTCCCTTCAGAATGAAAATTACAGATTTCAATTCCGAAAAAAATTGGTGTCCATCATTTACTTTACATTCCCTTCTTTTGTCACTGTTCCCAAATTTTTACTGTCCCGACACACATCTGACTCATGGTGGCAAAGTTTTACTTATTCTTTTCATTATTTTCTTCCCTGCTAGATATATTAATCTCCGATGATATGTAATAAAGTAACGCATGCCAAGTGGGCAAGGAGCTGGCTTGGTTAAAGGCCCAGTTTAATATGCATAAGAAAGAGCATCCTGAGTATTTCGAGGAAGCCAACCGCAAGACAGTGGTGTGGCATGAAAATGTCAGAGCATGGGAAAGGCCATGCCACGCGAGTACCCACTGAGCACATCTGGAAGCCATGCAGTGTATACCATGTGTGGAACAGAGCTTTATAAAGAATATCATTACAAAGCTGGGAAAAGTTTAAAAAAAAGAAACATCTACTGAGATCAGTGACTCATTTACTATTTTCCAAAACACACACCATTCCCTGAAAAGAAAACTGCAGGATCAATATATGTACAATTTTTTTTAAATGCACTAGTTATGGTAACCTTCACAACCATAACTACTGCCAATACCCTGCTGAAGAACAAACCATGACAAACAGCGATATCGATGACATCCCTGGTCACATCAGATAGGGTGTGACCAGTAACATCATCTGCAAATCCCTGTTGGCATGTTACATGTATAACCCGTCGTATAACTGTGAGGTTGCCGTACTTTTGATTGATAGAAGGCGTCCACGTGGCAACTGCATCTAGAGAACAATGGCTTCAACATCATTAATAAAATAGTTAATTCATTGCATTGATATTGTATTGCAATCTATTGTAGCACTTATATAGTGGTGCACACACCCCACTGGTTAGTGGTCACTGTTTCGCAGTGCATTGTTGAAAAGGGTGATTGTTATAGAGCTATGTGGCAGACAGTAGCAGCCATCATGGATCTGGGGTGGTGAGGCGGGGAGGTTGAGTGGCGGAAGGAGGTAGGATTGTAAAACAAAGAAAAATTCACTTACATCCTCAACGCTCTGTCCCACGTCGTCTTTCCTCTGCCAAACAGGAAGCAGCCATTATTTTAGGTGAGCCTAAACCAATCAAAACGCTGCAATGCAGCGCTGTAATTTTCTCAGCACCATGGTTCAGCACTCAGACGGGGACTGGGGGCCTGAGCATGTTCTCCATGCAGGCTGTAATACGTTGACACCTCCGGCTATTAGTGCATGTTATAAATCTAAATTTAATTTCATTTCATGGAGAACATGCAAAGTGCGCATGACTGGACGGCCCGAGAGGGCCAGTAAAAAGCATCATGCGCACTTTAGCGTGCCCACCACTCCTCCCCTGCTCTGTCAGCAGAGCAGCCCCGCCCGCATGCTGCCGCAGCAGGGAAGAATAAAATGATAATAACACTGCGTTATTATCATTTTCTTTTCCCTTTTGTTTACTGCTGCACAGCAGCAGTGGGGCTACGCTCCTCTGCCTTAGCGGAGGAGCCGCCACTGGTGGCAGGTGTTGGATTGGATGCATGAGGCCAGGAGATGTTCCCTGAACATGGTGCAGCAAAGCTCTCCGCAACAGTATGATGGGCCATTTCATGATGGGCTTTGTTGGTGCAACGTAGGGCTGAGCCCCTGTTTTATGTGCCCACAGTGTGTAAAGTGAGTTCACTTAACCTGATATTTCTCTAGATTGGAAGTTCATTTTTAGCATGGCCCTACATGCCTCCATTCAACCAGGCATCGATGACCGGAGCAGGGCCGGACCTAGTCCGGAGCCCTGCGGAGCAGAATTTCAAAGCCCAGGGCCGCTCCCGTGCCTCTGTCTCCTTCCCCAGCTCTCTGAGGTTGATTACAGCAGGCAGGAGGCTTCAAGAGAGAGAGAGAAACAGAGGGAGAGGAGGAAAGGTAGGGAGAAAGCGATCAGAGAGGGAGGAGGGAGAAATAAGAAGAGGGAGTGGTTGGATGGAGAGAGAGAGACAGCACCAGGAGATGAAGGGAGTGGGGCTGGCTTGAGCATTTTTGCCAGAGCTGATTTTGGTTCCCCGGGCAGCCCATGATTTTCAGACACTGCAGCTCAGAAACAGTGAGTATGGTTTGCCTCTTTCTGTTTGTGATCTGTGCCATCTGGCGCATAAGGATGGCGCTCGGCTCACCCGCTGCACCAGCAAAACCGATGGTGATGCGGCCCCAGGGCTGAACAGTGTGAGTCACACAAGTTTATACTTACCCTCTTTAGGGGGATCTTAACCTCTTCAGTGCCCAGGACGGCCGGAGGCCGTCCGACGTCACGGTGGGCATGTGTTGAGGAAGGCCAGGGGCTGTCCGAATCCTGCCCACTTATTGATTCTTATTCAGCACAGCGGGAGAATTCGCACAGCGCCGAAGGGATTAACGTAACGGAGAACCCACCACTGATGTGGATCAGCGGGTCCACTTGGTTGTGGACTCGATAGCATACGATTTGTGGTCCACTCAGGACAGCATTTTTAGTACCTATGATGTAGTGTATATCAGGTAATGGCATTGCAGGACATTTCAACATCTGAAGGACCCTCAAGTCATGGTCAGTGGCATTGACACCTTGCTCCTCTACATAACCATTTAGCTTTCCGCAAAACTCTTAAAACTTACCTCTTCACCAGTGGCTAATCTTCCCCCGGCCTTGGTTACTACTGGAAAGACCTGGCACACCTGTATTTCTCCTTCAAATAGCAAAAGCGCGGAGATACCCCTTCGGGAGTCTATTCAGGCGCTATAGAAGCACATAAAATAAATAAATAAATAAAGCAGCTGTCGGAACGTGTTCGGGGCAGGGTTCCTGCAGGCCTTCATCTCTACATCACCTGCCTGAAGACATCTTATTTCTTTACCTCCTTACCTATCATGTTTTAGGTAAGCAGTAGTGTATTCGAGGAGTAGTGTTGCATAGCTCACCATTACTCACCTTTAAATGTTTTTAGGTTTTAACAACCTTTCAACTGAAATGGCTTCCTGTGAACTGTGTATGTATTTTCTCCTTTTTTTAGTGGCTACGTGTAGTTATGCGGCAAAATCTGGTTGGGCGTATGTATGGAAAATATGATACAATTTAAAGACCTGCACTAAGCTCGCCTGTGTTTTCTCTGCACACTCTTTCACTACTTCTGAAGAAGCTTGACTTCCACCAGACTGTCCCTCTCTGCCTTGCTCCTCTCCTCACTCCCTGTCCAGTTCTAGGAACAGGTGGTGGTGCCCAGTATCCAAGCAGTGGACCTGCTATGAAGCTACGCTGCAGCATCCTGGTACCCATACTGATGAACTGCGGTGCTGGCTCCTCCCATACAACTGAAGAAGAATGCACTGGGTGAGTCATCCATCGGTCTGAAAAGTAACATTCCCCACCCTAGCATATGTTATGTTATGTTATGTTATGTTATGTTAAAGTTGATTTGTAAAGCGCTCGTACACCAGATTGGTTTCATGGCGCTACTGGGAAAAGGTGAAGGTGGTGTGAAGTTTTCGAAAGTTACTAGTAAGCCTGACGGAAAAGCCATGTTTTTGGGACTTTGCGGCATGTCATGAGGTCAGTACAGGACCGGATCTCAAGCGGCATGGAGTTTCAGTAACTTGGAGCCAGTGTAGAGAATCTGGATCCTCCAAAATGTTTGTTTGAAGGAGGGTGTTGTCAAAAGATGAAGGTGGGCGGATCTTAAGTTACGAGTTGGGTTGTATCTGTTGATCATGCTGTTAATGAATTTAGGGCTTTTGTCATTCAGGGATTTGAAGATGATGCATCCAACTTTAAAGGCGCATCTCTGTGGTATAGGGAGCCAGTGGAGTTTTTCCAGATGGGGGGTGATATGTTGGCGTTTGTTTTCCTGTAGAATCAGTCTGGCTGCCTCTATACAAGTTGGAGGCGGTCAGTGAGGTAAGCTGGGATGCCAAAGTAGAGGGAATTGGCGTAGTCAATGTGCGAGATCACCATCGCCAGGGCTGCCAGAAGTTTAGCTTCTTGAGTGAGGTACCTGCTGATTTTCTTTATTTTCCTTAGTTGGAAGAAGCAGGTGGAAATGGCAGAACCATGGGCCTGCTGCAGCTTGAGTGACAGTCCACTCAGCTGCAGCAGTACTGCGCAAGTGAATGTTTTGAGCAGAAACTTGCCGGAGCATGCGCAGATAGTTTCCCTGCTGAAGTCCCCCATAGAGAGAGGACCAGGGGTCGGGCCGCAGCCCCCGGGGTTCTAAAGGGCGACTGAGCGAGCAGTCATGGTGCCCCCCTAGCCAAACCTGGCGCTGCATGCAGGGCCAGGATTGGCTGGTCCAGTGGTCCACGTGCAGGCCAATCACTGTGTGACTTCGCCCCATCCGCTACCGTAACATACATTTATTTTATTTTACAGGCTTGTATAGCGCTGGCCTCGACTCCCATAGGAGTATCTCCGCGCTTTTGACTTCTGCCACATTGAGTTCACGAGAACGTTAGCTGTCTAGAAACTGAATAAGAGTGTTTTTAACATTTTCCTAAAAGGAAGGTGGTCCGTACATAGCCTAAGGGTGTTAGGGAGACTGTTCCAGAGGGACGGGCCAGCTATTGAGAGGGCTTTGCTACCCTGTCTTGTCTTCTTGGCTCTAGGTACATGTAGAAGGCCTTGTTCGCTCGACCGAAGTGAGCGGGAGGGTTTATAGGGGACAAATTTGGTTGCCAGATATGCAGGTCCCATACCATTAAGACTTTTATGTATGGTACAGCATACCTTAAATTTGGCCCTCTGTCTAACAGGTAGCCAGTGGAGTTTTGTCAGTAAGGGCTTTGAAGGTGAGCGGGGAGGCGCATTCAAGACCAGACGGGCAGCCGTGTTCTGGACCACCTGCAGTCTTGTCATGACTCCCTCATTGGAAGATAGCAACAAACCGTTACAATAGTCCAAACGACTCATGACTAAAGCTTGTACCAGCGTCCTTCTACTGGCGTCTGGTAGGAGGGGGAAGATTTTGCGTAGCATGCCAATTATGTGGAAGCAGGATCCCACCACCTGGTTGGCATGTTGCTTGAGGGTAAGTTCCTGGTCTAGTCGGACCCCCAGATTCTTAACAGTTGGTTTAGGCTCCGGTACTGGGCCAAGGTCTTGTGGCCACCAGTCCGGAGTCCAAAGTCGTTTTACCTCACCAAACAACATGACTTCCGTCTTTCCAACATTGCATTGTAAAAAGTTGGAAGACATCCAGTGTGCCACTGCTTTCATCCACAGGGAGAAGGAATTCTTAACCTCTGGAGTCAGGGTTTTAAAAGGAAAGAGGAGTTGAGTATCATCCGCATAGGATACACGAACAAATCCATATGCTCTCAAGATGTTAGCCAGGGGTGCCACATATATGTTGAAAAGAGTTGGGCTCAGACATGAGCCCTGTGGCACCCCCTTTGAGATCTCAACTTCCTCTGACCGAAAACTGCCCATGGCTACTTGCTGGGTCCGATTGGTGAGAAAACTTCTCAACCATGCAAGGGCTTCATGTTTCAGGCCGATGTTCTCTAGCCTGGCCATGAGGATGGGTGAGATACGGTGTCAAACGCCGCAGACAGATCTAGTAGTACCAGGATAATGGAGAAGCCCCTATCCTGGTACATATGCAGATCGTCTGCGACTGACATTAGAGCGGTCTCCGTACTATGTTTGGGCCTGAAGCCGGATTGTGAAAGGTCCAACACTCCTGCAGATTCAATATATCTCTACAGATGTTTGTTTACGTGTTTTTCAGTAATTTTACCCAGAAAGGGGAGTAAGGATATTGGTCTGAGATTACCAAGCTCGTTCCAGGTGATGGTGGTATTTTTCCTGAGCGGTTTGACCAATGCCTTTTTCCATCCACATGGGACTTGCCCCGTGCTTAGCAAGAGGTTTATTAGTCTCTGGATGGTGGGTCCCAGATCTCTAGCTAGAGTGGGCATAACACGTGCAGGGATAATATCTGTGGGGGAGCCACTCTTTATTTGGGACGTGAGTGCCAATATTTCCTCAGTCTGAATAGGGGGAAATGCAGAGAGGGAGTTCTCAAGAGAAAGAGGTCTATCGGAATTTATGGTGGGTTCATTGTCGCTTCTACATGTAGAATTGGAGAGTAGAATTTTATCGTATATGGCGTCGCTTTTTTGAGTAAAGAAGTAGGAGATGTCGTCACATAATTGTTGTGAGGCCACTTCTGGACTTTCACAGGCTATGGGTTTAGTGAAGGTCAGTAGAATCTGATATAGTGTCTTGGAGTTGTTACCGGCCGCCAATAGCTGTGAAGCTATATGATTTTTCCGTGCTGAGCGAATGTCTTTGTGGTATGCTCTCAAAGACTTTTTGTATAATTGTTTGTCGCTATCTAGACGTGAGGCCCTCCATTTCTTTTCTAGCTTGCGTGTGGCTTGTTTGGATAGTCTTAGATTTTCCGAAAACCAGATCTCTTGTTTAGGAGCGGGTTTGGGTTTGAAAGTTTTTAACGGAATGATCTCATCTATTGTATTAAGCAGCGTCTCTTCATATTCATGTAGGGCTTTATCAATATTCTCGCTCCCAATCGACTTGGGCGTTACACACGCTTTACAAAAATTTTCTTGGGTTAATCTGTGCCAGGGTCTTCTTTTACTGGGTAAGACGGGATGTTTTTGGCCATGTAAGGTAGGAGGGGGGGTCAAAAATTCTAAAACATAGTGATCTGTCCATTCTACTTGGTAAGGGAGGGAGCATTTAATTTGTAGAGAATTCGTAAAAATTAGGTCTAACGTGTGTCCTGCCTTATGGGTGGGCCCGTTGTTGACCTGCCTTAAACCCAATGAGTTAAGGTCAGTGATAAAAGTCTTCATCTCAGAATTATTTTCTAGCTCTCTGTGAATGTTAAAATCACCTAGTAGGAGAAAATCTGAGTTGTCGTATATATGAGGTGCCAATGCTTCCATCAGTACTACAGATATGTTAGAGCATGGGCCAGGGGGGCGGTATATTAAGGCTCCCTTTCTGCTTGTTTTAGTAGAAAATTGGAGATTAAAAATCATAAGTTCTAATTCAGGGGTGCATATTTCGTCCAGTATTTTAACATTGATTTCCTCCTTATGTACTATCGCTATCCCTCCTCCGATTTTCAAGGGGTGATCCACCCTGGCGATCTTGTAGCCTATTGGAATTGCCAGTGTTATGACGGGAATTAGGTGGGGTTTAAGCCAAGTTTCCGTTAAGAAGCATAGGTCCGGTTCCTTACTAGAGATCAGATCCCATACTTCGACGGCATGCTTTGACAATGACCTGATGTTACAAAGCAGGTTTTTATTGTTAAGGACGTTTTTACTAGTATTCTTATTGGTGGCAATGGTAGATTCATCAGGTAGAGTACTTATTTCCGGTGGGTAGTTTTGAGGGCAAAGTTTGGGGGTATATGTCAAACCCGTGAGGGTTTCAAATTGAGTTTTACAATGGCGACAGGTAAATGGACCCTCTATATTTTCCTCCATCCTGTTGGGGCACTCCCTTGATGAGTGGTAAAATATGTTCAGTAGTACCTGTGATGTGTACCTTAGTCGGGGGACTGGAAGAATCGCCATAACTACCGGCCCCCGGCCACGTCCTGTCGCGGACGGGCGCAGACGGGCAGATCTTTGGCTGGTCTTCGGCGCTGGCTACGGCGCCCCCACTGCGCGCTACCGCTGCATGCTAGGGCCGACGAGGGCTATATAGCCTTGTCAAGTGGAGAGCTGGAGCGCTAACCGCCCGCCTCCCTGGGCGTGTCCTGCTCTTGTCTGCCCCGCCCTCCGCTCAACGGTATAGGTTACCGAGTCGGACCGGGGCGGGCAGACTTGAGTAATGAGCAAGACGCGGTAGCAAGACCGCCGAGGATACCTTCTGAGCCCCTCTAAGCCCTGTCAGGCGCTGGTACCTCAGTAAGTTCCCCACATATGTTTGTAAATTCTTATATCAATTTAAAACATTCTATCAGGGTAGGTGCAGGGTATTTTAAAATTCGACAATCAATTTTAAAACAATCAATTTTAAAAGTAGCGAGTGCGGGGTAAATACAGTGACAATTCAATTCTTAGTCAATGACAGTCACTCTGCAGCAGCAGCAGCAGCGTTACCGCTTTAACAATGAGGTAGGCGCCAAGCGGGGTCGGGAGATGCTGCCACCGCCGTCCCTTACATTAAGTACATATGGCACACTGTGTGTGTGTGGGATTCGCTTCTGCCTCCCAAGCAGCATCAGACGCTGCCCTCTTCATTAACTATCAGCTCATTACAAAATGAGCTCGCATGGGAGAAAGCGGGGATTCCCATTTTGGTGTGAAGTTGTAGACATTTATACATGACTTTGGGCTTAATATGTATGTTCCGATTTTGGTGTGAAGTTGTAAAAAGGTATACATGACTTTGGTGTGAATATGTACCATCAAAACTGCAGGGCCACACCAAAGGGGAGAGGATGTGGTCTGACGGTTAGCGCGGCCTACTTTGGTGCTGTGAAACCAGGTTTGAGCGTCTTATCGAGCCATAAAAATGTATACATGACTTTGGTGTTAAATAAATAGATGTTTTAAAAAACAAATAAAAATGATGTTCCGACTAAGGTGTGAAATTGGTGTCGAATAAATACATGTTTTAAAAACAATTAATATTAATCATGTATCATTGGTGCTGGAGTACAAGGTTCGAGACTGGTATTGAACACTGACAAGCTGTGTGCAAGTTATATGGTCATAAAAATACATGAATGATGGATGGATGCAGGGTGGGTGCATTAATGATTGTTGGGTGGATGGGTGGGTGGATGGGTGCATGGATGGATGCATGCATGATGGGTGGATGTATGATGGGTGGATGCATGAATGAATGATGTATGGATGCAGGATGGGTGGGTGGGTGGATGGATGGATGGGTGGATGCATGAATGATGTATGGATGGATGCAAGGTGGTTCAGGCTCGCTCGCTGTGGTGCAATATGCAAATTAGTTTACGCCCACCCCTTTCAAATGTCCCCAGCCGCCCCTGAGTGATAGCTAGGCCTCTTATGTACCCCTGCTCTCCTCGGTCAAGCCTGGGGCACAGTGTAGGTAAGCTAGACTCTTTGTTTCACACCACAATACACGATCAAATCGTGTGCGGATACTCAGCCTTTCATCTTTCTGAGGTTGATACAAACGAGTGCTCTACAGTTGTGCAATAGTGGGCGTCCCTGTGTCTCAATTATAGTAGCCACCCTGGAGGTGCCCGTGTTCTTCACAAACACGTCTGCTGCAGTAAAGGCCGCAGAGGAGCGCACGGTACAAACCGAGAGACCCGCTGGAGAGAGATGGCGCAGGCAGTGCCCGCCAGGGACAAACCACACGGATGGAAAGATAACGGACTTGTCGTGCAGGAATAATGACCCATGAGGACTTCTGGATAACGCAGTCCTGCCATGCTGATTTAGAACACACGAAAGGACATGAATTGTGTTTTTCTCGAAACAGTGACAGTAAAGCGCTGTGAAGGTCGGAGTCTGTGCTCTATAAAAAGTAAAAATGAAAAAATAACAATTCTTCGCGAAAGAGATTGTGCGTCAGTTCCAGAAAGGTGACACATGACTGTGAAGAGCGCGCACCACATTCAAGTGACACGAGTAGTAAATATTTAGCTCACCACAAAAGCTTCATTCACTTCCTGCCTCAGTCGCGCACTTCACTGGCGGGGGACTCCCGTGTTCTCACCCATGCCCTCCAAGGACACCGACATCCGAGGGGGCAGTGACACACCGACCACAACCCTGGAACCAACTGACCCCCTGCACAAGAGGAACAGGTGTCTCCATGCAACGCTGCCACAGACTTGAGCATGACTCCAGGTATGCGACACTGACCGCAAGAACAGAGTCACCCAATATGCTTTCTGGTGACCTGTCGAAAAGTTTTACATCTTTGCAATTCCTTTCTGGAAAGACATCCCTGTATCCACAAGACCGCCCAGCGCGGCTCCAATTTTGGAAAGATTGGAAGACGTGACTCTTCAGGGGGCCTCACACCAGGACTCAGTAACACTCCACTTTAGAGGGTTTGCTTTCATGTGTGCAGCAGGTGGAGTGGCACCGGGCTGGAGTCCTGAGGCTTTCTATGAAACATGTTTGTATTTCACAGTTCAAACAGAGACCAGGGGTCCCATCTTTCTTGCACGAGGGCTTTCTGACCTCAAAGCCCAGCTTGTGCGGCGCTCATCTGCCTTTGGCTGGGCTGTACAAACAACAAATACATACATTAAAGTAGATTAAGGGAAGGTTTAGGACTCCAGCGCTCATGCGTGTCTGCAAACCGCACACTCCAGGTAAGAAGTAAAACATTTACTATGACAAAAATAGATGGGGCTGAATTGTTTCCATCAATGGAAACTAAAAACATATTGCATGCAGGTCAAATCAACCCTTTCAGAAATCGAAGGGCAAACAGCTATCCCTCTGTGCAACTCCCTTTGGCTAACAAAAGAACTTCTAATTTTATTTCGAAAAACAAAAATGAATAAATTAAAAAAAAACATCCTTTTGCACCCTGAATGGTTACATTTGGTTTTGGGGTGGGGCAGTGTTTGTTTCCTCTTTCCTGCTACCTAGAAGCTGCCTGGGTACATTTGCGGGTTTAACAAAAACATCCTTTACAGAACATAACAAATACAGTGTTGTTTGACAATGGTCAGTCTATTGGTGTCAGGTGCCAGCAGGGGGCGGCAGAGTTTGTCTACATTGCAATGTCTGTGAAGGTACTTCCCTAAAACCAATCTCTGCAATTGTCATTAGCAAGCAGCAGACTCAAAACAAGCATTGGTAAATGCATTTGGTTTCGCCTATGTGATTAATAATAAGCTGTTTTTTTGTTGTAAGTTGCAGTTTGGTGAGTAGTTGTGCAATATAAGTTATTACACATCTGTTAAAGTGATAGCACTTGTTTATTGAGAAAGGCAATGGCTTCTTACAACATGTGTTCATGGAATCCCGAACTTGCCATAATGATGTTATAATAAAAGAAAGCGCTGCTGCGCACTGACGCGCTTTCCATAGGGGGCAGAGGGTAGCTGTGCCCCAACAGCCTGGGGGTAGGAACCACTTGAGAGTGCAGACTGCATGGGTTGTCTCTAAAGTGCAGTGTGGAGTGGGCCTGGTACACCTACCAAGAGCAGCCTTTTTTAGCTTAATTAAACTTGCAGCCTCCTGGATTGGTCAACTTCTTGAGATGTCATTTTTCAATTTGTCACAAAAGGGTTGCATTATGGAGGCGAAGAGCAATCATAGTTGAGGAGCAAAATACACACCTTTCTGTTTCAATTATGTGATAACTGTTTTGGAGGACCACTCCAGGTCTATTCTTTATGGCTACAGAAGCCACTACTTGCTCTGAATGAAATCCTGTAAAAATAGCGACATTTCGCTTAATATCAATGTAATGGTATGGGGGCGGGGTGCTGTCAAAGAGCCCGGGGGCGCCGCGTGCATGCCATGTGTGTATAGAACAATGGAAGAGAGGATAATTACAAGAAAAGTTTCAAGAGGACGCCACGTTTCCATATCAGGTCTGCATTAGGAAGCCAGTGCACTCTGGTAGTTGTAGTCTTAGTGTACAACACATCACCCAGAGGGAGCAAAGGGCCTTGTAATTATTGGCAAAGAAGATCCAGGTACCAGAAATGTCCTATTCTGAACGCATGAAGCAACATAGTGGCCATCAAAGTTATCAAGTGGCCACATGTGTGGCACTTTCAGCCAGGCATGGCATTCTGGGACTTGCAGTTCCCTTCTGATTGTGACAAGCATAGATTAAAAAAAACAGCATGCAAACTGCTTTTAGTCTTTTAGACAGCCAGGACTGGCTGAGGTTGCCACATATGATGGAGGCGGGGGAAGGGCTGAGTAACTATGCCCATGGCAAGGCCTTGAGGACAGACTTTGCCACACACCAAAGACAGCACTCACCGTACGCATCAAAACCAGCTCCAACAACACCAAGGAACTTTTCAAAATTGTTAAGCAAGCCTCCAACCCAGCTGGCAGCAAAAACAACATCCCAATCTCACAGGAGCTATGTGACCACCTAGCCCACTTCCACGACATGATAGCAACTATATACAGAAACTTCAAACTCCAACCCACACCTATGGACTTCCTTGACAGATATATCACCACCATAATCGACACAAACCACACACTGACCACCTGGAAAATCCTCTCGACCCAGGACTCCACCTCCACCATGGAATCCATCCACTCGGGAGCTCCCACAGACCCATGCCCACACCACATCTTCAACCGCGGAAAACCAAAGGATCGGCTAGGAATTCACCATACTACTCAACACCTCTATCACCACCACAGCATTTCCTGATGCCTGGAAACACGCTAAAGTCAGTCCACTAATCAAAAAACCCTCTGCTGACATCAGCAAACTCAAAATCTTCAAGCCAATCACCCTGCTCCCATTCTTAACAAAGGTACTGGAAAAGATCAACAATCAACTCATGACACACCTGGAGCAGAACCAGCTGCTCAACGCCTCCCAATACGGCTTCCGTGGCAATCGCAGGACCGAAACTGCCCTGATAGCAGCTACCGACGACATCTGAACCCTCCTCAACAGAAGAGAAAAAACAGCTTTGATCCTCCTCAACCTCTCGGCAGCCTTCAACACCATATCTCACCACACACTGATGGAAAGACTTCACCACATAGGCATCCAAGGGGAAGTGCTCAGATGCATCACCTCCTTCTTCACCAGAAGAACCCAGAAAATCCACCTCTCACCTTTCACCTCTGAACCCAAGAAGATCACCTGCGGTGTCCTCCAGGGATCACCCTCAGCCCCACACTGTTGAATGCATATATACCCATGCTGGCCAACATCGTCTGATCCCACGGTCTCAACATAATTTTATATGCAGACGACACCCAACTCATCCTCTGACTCACCGATGGCCCCACCACCAACAGAAACAAGAAAGAAACTTCCTCACGACCTATAGATACTTTTATCAATGGTCCAACATAATTGTATCAAATGAACGTATCCATACTTACACACAACGAATCCCACAGTTGAAAAACCGCGATACTAAATAGAATAGAATAGGGACCCCCTCTCAAATTCACTTCAGGTCAGGGAGTAGAGGGGAAGAAGAAACCAAAACAAGAAAGAAACTCCCTCACGACCTATAGATACTTTTATCAATGGTCCAACATAGTTGTATCAAATGAACGTGCCCATACTTACACACAACGAATCCCACAGTTGAAAAACCGCGATACTAAATAGAACAGAATAGGGACCCCCTCTCAAATTCACTTCAGGTCAGGGAGTAGAGGGGAAGAAGAAACCAAAACAAGAAAGAAACTCCCTCACAACAAATAGATACTTTTATCAATGGTCCAACATAGTTGTATTAAATGAACGTGTCCATACTTACATACAACGAATCCCACAGTTAAAAAACTGCGATACTAAATAGAATAGAATAGGGACCCCCTCTCAAATTCACTTCAGGTCAGGGAGTAGAGGGGAAGAAGAAACCAAAACAAGAAAGAAACTCCCTCACGACCTATAGATACTTTTATCAATGGTCCAACATAGTTGTATCAAATGAACGTGTCCATACTTACACACAACGAATCCCACAGTTGAAAAACCGCGATGCTAAATAGAATAGAATAGGGACCCCCTCTCCAATTCACTTCAGGTCCGGGAGTAGAGGGGAAGAAGAAACCAAAACAAGAAAGAAACTCCCTCACGACCTATAGATACTTTTATCAATGGTCCAACATAGTTGTATTAAATGAACGTGTCCATACTTACATACAACGAATCCCACAGTTAAAAAACCGCGATACTAAATAGAATAGAATAGGGACCCCCTCTCAAATTCACTTCAGGTCAGGGAGTAGAGGGGAACAAGAAACCAAAACAAGAAAGAAACTCCCTCACGACCTATAGATACTTTTATCAATGGTCCAACATAGTTGTATCAAATGAACGTGTCCATACTTACACACAACGAATCCCACAGTTGACAAACCGCGATACTAAATAGAATAGAATAGGGACCCCCTCTCAAATTCACTTCAGGTCAGGGAGTAGAGGGGAAGAAGAAACCAAAACAAGAAAGAAACTCCCTCTCGACCTATAGATACTTTTATCAATGGTCCAACATAGTTGTATCAAATGAACGTGTCCATACTTACATACAACGAATCCCACAGTTAAAAAAACGTGATACTAAATAGAATAGAATAGGGACCCCCTCTCAAATTCACTTCAGGTCAGGGAGTAGAAGGGAAGAAGAAACCAAAACAAGAAAGAAACTCCCTCACGACCTACAGATACTTTTATCAATGGTCCAACATAGTTGTATCAAATGAACGTGTCCATACTTACACACAACGAATCCCAGAGTTGAAAAACTGCGATACTAAATAGAATAGAATAGGGACCCCCTCTCAAATTCACTTCAGGTCAGGGAGTAGAGGGGAAGAAGAAACCAAAACAAGAAATAAACTCCCTCCCGACCTATAGATACTTTTATCAATGGTCCAACATAGTTGTATCAAATGAATGTGTCCATACTTACACACAACGAATCCCACAGTTGAAAAACCGCGATACTAAATAGAATAGAATAGGGACCCCCTCTCAAATTCACTTCAGGTCAGGGAGTAGAGGGGAAGAAGAAACCAAAACAAGAAAGAAACTCCCTCACGACCTATAGATACTTTTATCAATGGTCCAACATAGTTGTATCAAATGAACGTGTCCATACTTACACACAACGAATCCCACAGTTGAAAAACCGCAATACTAAATAGAATAGAATAGGGACCCCCCTCTCAAATTCACTTCAGGTCAGGGAATAGAGGGGAAGAAGAAACCAAAACAAGAAAGAAACTCCCTCACGACCTATAGATACTTTTATCAATGGTCCAACATAGTTGTATCAAATGAACGTGTCCATACTTACACACAACGAATCCCACAGTTGAAAAACCGCGATACTAAATAGAATAGAACAGGGACCCCCTCTCAAATTCACTTCAGGTCAGGGAGTAGAGGGGAAGAAGAAACCAAAACAAGAAAGAAACTCCCTCACGACCTATAGATACTTTTATCAATGGTCCAACATAGTTGTATCAAATGAACGTGTCCATACGTACACACAACGAATCCCACAGTTGAAAAACCGCGATACTAAATAGAATAGAATAGGGACCCCCTCTCAAATTCACTTCAGGTCAGAGAGTAGAGGGGAAGAAGAAACCAAAACAAGAAAGAAACTCCCTCACGACCTATAGTGTGTGTAAGTATGGACAAGTTCATTTGATGCAACTATGTTGGACCATTGATAAAAGTAACTATAGGTCGTGAGGGAGTTTCTTTCTTGTTTTGGTTTCTTCTTCCCCTCTACTCCCTGACCTGAAGTGAATTTGAGAGGGGGTCCCTATTCTATTCTATTTAGTATCGCGGTTTTTCAACTGTGGGATTCGTTGCATGTAAGTATGGACACGTTCATTTAATACAACTATGTTGGACAATTGATAAAAGTATCTATAGATCGTGAGGGAGTTTCTTTCTTGTTTTGGTTTCTTCTTCCCCTCTACTCCCTGACCTGAAGTGAATTTGAGAGGGGTCCCTATTCTATTCTATTTAGTATCGCGGTTTTTCAACTGTTGGATTCGTGGTGTGTAAGTATGGACACGTTCATTTGATACAACTATGTTGGACCATTGATAAAAGTATCTATAGGTCGTGAGGAAGTTTCTTTCTTGTTTTGGTTTCTTCTTCCCCTCTACTCCCTGACATGAAGTGAATTTGAGAGGGGGTCCCTATTCTATTCTATTTAGTATCGCGGTTTTTCAACTGTGGGATTTGTTGTGTGTAAGTATGGACACGTTCATTTGATACAACTATGTTGGACCATTGATAAAAGTATCTATAGGTCGTGAGGGAGTTTCTTTCTTGTTTTGGTTTCTTCTTCCCCTCTACTCCCTGACCTGAAGTGAATTTGAGAGGGGGTCCCTATTCTATTCTACCCACCACCAACAGAACCTACTGCCACACATGTGTGACAAACATCGCCGACTGGATGAAGGACAACCACCTGCAGCTGAACACAGACAAGACGGAAGTACTGATCTTTGGCAACAGCAACAACACATGGAACGATTTGTGGTGACCATCAGACCTAGGACCCGCACCCTCTCCCTCCGATCATGCCAGAAACCCCCGAATCATCATTGACAACAAGCTCACAATAAAATCAGAGATCAACACTTTCTCCTCTGCCTGCTTCCTCACTCTGCCCATGCTACCTAAGATCTTCAAGTGGCAACCCATACCCACAAGACGCAATGAGACACAAGCCCTCATCACCAGCCAATTGGACTACGCAATGTCCTTCACGTAGGAATCACAGCACACCTTCTACAGAGACTTCAGACCATAGAGAACCCCACAGACAGACTCATCCTTGGCCTTCCCCGATTGACCCACATACCACCACACCTCAGGTAACTCAACTGGCACCCCTTACAGAAGAGATGCTACTTCTATCTGCTGAACCACATACACAAGGCTCTACACAACCAAGGACCGGCCTACAATACTCACCGCCTGAACTTCTACTAACCATCGAGCAGATTACGCTCGGCCTCCCTTTCACTTACCCATACTCTCTGCATCTACTGGAGCAGAGTGGAGGACGCTTCTTCTCCCACATTGCAGTAAAGACCTGAAAAAACCTCCACACGCACCTCTGGACCATCACCTCACTTCTGGAATACCGAATGGACTTCAAGTCCTGGCTGAATAAGCGTCTGGGCATGCAAGCACCTGGATACCCTAACGGGTGATTAGCCGTGCTTTATAAATCCTGATTGATTGATTGAGGTTAGGGATGACTAATTGATGTGTTTGTACAGACAAACACCTGGATGTATGATGGATTTACTACACAACAAAGTGCCCCGTTAACATTTCTGTCCCAGTTTTGCAGCCCAGCCGGGGTCTCCACTGCTCAATAGCTCTATCTTAGACCGGATCTGTAACTTCCTGTACAAAACAGCGCCATTAAAAGAATGGACAATCTCACTTCCCTCTCAAATTAAGGCCGGTCTATCAGCTTCCTGGCTGACTCTTTACCTATGCTGGTTCCTTAATTAGATGGCTAAAGATAGCCATAAACATGCAGTAAGTGTTGGAAATTACAAATGCCATGACCTTGGAAGTATGAAAAGCTGAGTTCAGCATGGTTTAGACTTGTGACCTGCAGACTGACCCCAAATCTCAGCCGTGAGTGCGGAACTCACTGAGCTACCTGAAATGGTTTAATCACTCTAACCTTGATAGCTGTTGGATGCAATTTCATCACCTATAATTTAAATCCGCTTTAGAGCATCAATGGTTTCCCCAAAAGAATAAAGGGATCTGTGTGTGTGCGAGACAGCCAGATAGGTGCAGAAAGACAGAGGGAAATGGGGAAAATGTGGGAGACGGCGAGGGGCAAAGAAAGGCAGAAACTGAAACAATTTCTTTTTATTTTAATGGCCGTGAATATACAGACACAACTTCAAATTCTATTGTCTGTAAAAGGAGGTTTTATAGACGGAACTGTGTTTCTGAGCGGTCCCTGAGCTGTAATAGGTGCGCGTGGAAGCAACAGATGCTGACGAGCTATGCTCTTACCGATAAAGCCTGCTCTGTGAAAGGTCCAGGCAGGAATAACTCTAATGCATCAATGGCAGCTCACAGAAGAAGTAAACAAGTAAAACAAGGCAGAGGGAGAATGATTACATTAAAAAGCACAGAGCAAGCGCTTTGCAGGGGAGGAAAGTGCACACAAAGAATTGAGCTAACAAGCAAGCTTGAAATGTGTGCAGTCAGGGGGAGAGTGATTAAGTAAACAAGCACAGGGCAAACGCTGAGCAGAGGAGTTTATGTTAACAAGCACAGTGCAAACAATGTGCAGGCAAAACCAAAAAAAAGTGCCCGAAAGGGGATGGAAACAGTACTTTGGAAAAAGGACCCTGATAAGAGAAGCAAACGAGGAACAACAGGAAACAGTATGCTAAAACCAATAGAAATAGAGGAAAAGTACGTGGCAAGCACAGGAACCAATGAAAAGCAAGAGGGAGGGATGTAAGCCCCTTTTAAGATTTATAATGGATACAATAGAGTTCACAAGCACAGTGCAAGCGCTGTGCAGGTGAAACCTAAAAACTACACTGAAAGTATATTTGGAGAACCTACAAGTTTCACCAGTTTTACGCGCACTGACAATTGCAGTGGTGAATAAATGATATAAGGCTTGGTAAGATCTCTTGTGCCCAGCATTAATTTCAGCATACCGCTATCCTTTCCTAGAAACTTTTTTTTAAAATTTAACTGCTCATTTGCACATTTCTTGAATTTTTAACTGAACTTACTGTGTTTCTATCTTTGTTTGCCGCCTGCACCCCGGTCCACCACAGGGTTCTCCTGATTGTCGTGGAGAGTGCAGGCAGACAGAGACAGTCAGTCTTTTTTCTGTGGCCGTTGGGGGCGGAGCACCGCGATTAGCGCCGTGCTTGCAGCCTATATCTGCCGAAGTGTTTCCTGTCGCGCAGCGGACGCGCGCAAACAATTGCAGTGGTGAATAAATTATATAAGGCTCAGTAAGATCTCTTGTGCCCAGCATTCATTTCAGCATAGCGCTAGCCTTTCCTAGAAACTTTTTTTTTAAATTGAACTGCTCATTTGCACATTTCTTGAATTTTTAACTAAACTTACTGTGTTTCCCTCTTTGTTTGCCGCCTGCACTGCGGTCCACCTCGGGGCTCTCCCGATTGTTGTGGAGGGTGCAGGCAGACAGAGACAGTCAGTCTTTTTTCTGTGGCCCTTGGGGGCGGAGCGCCACGATTAGCGCCCTGCTTGCTGCCTATATCTGCCAAAGTGTTTCCTGTCTCACACAGGACGCGCACTGACAATTGCAGCGGTGAATAAATTATATAAGGCTCGGTAAGATCACTTGTGCCTAGCATTAATTTCAGCATACCGCTAGCCTTTCCTAGAAACTTCTTTTTTAAATTGAACTGCTCATTTGCACATTTCTTGAATTTTTAACTGAACTTACTGTGTTTCCATCTTTGTTTGCCGCCTGCACCACGGTCCACCACAGGTTACTCCTGATTGTCGTGGAGGGTGCAGGCAGACAGAGACAGTCAGTATTTTTTCTGTGGCTGTTGGGGGCGGAGCGCCGTGCTTGCAGCCTATATCTGCCAAAGTGTTTCCTGTCGCGCAGCAGACGCACGCTGACAATTGCAGCGGTGAATACATTATATACGGCTCGGTAATATCTCTAGTGCCCAGCATTAATTTCAGCATACCGCTAGCCTTTCCTAGAAACTTTAAAAAAAATGTAACTGTTCATTTGCACATTTCTTGAATTTTTAACTGAACTTACTGTGTTTCCATTTTGTTTGCCGATTGCACCCCGGTCCACTGCGAGGCTCCCACGATCGTCGTGGAGGGTGCATGCAGACAGAGACAGTCAGTCTTTTTTCTGTGGCTGTTGGGGGCGGAGCGCCGCGATTAGCGCTGTGCTTGCAGCCTTTATATGCCAAAGTGTTTCCTGTCACAATTGCAGCGGTGAATACATTATATAAGTCTCAGTAAGATCTCTTGTGCCCAGCATTCATTTCAGCATACCGCTATCCTTTCCTAGAATTTTTTTTTTAAATTGAACTTCTCATTTGCACATTTCTTGAATTTTTAGCTAAACTTTCTTCTGTTTCCCTCTTTGTTTTCCGCCTGCATCCCGGCCCACCTCGGGGCTCTACCGATTGACGTGGAGGGGCAGGCAGACAGAGACAGTCAGTCTTTTTCTGTGGCCGTTGGGGGCGGAGTGCCATGTTTGCAGCCTATATCTCCCAATGTGTTACTCGTTGCGGGCGGACGCGCGCAGCGAGCGCGCCGCTGGAGCACCAAAGGCGCACCTAAGGCAATCCTGTCCGGGGCCGGCAGGGGCCAGGGGCCATGCATTATGCCCATTTTCCTCTCCGCTACTCTGCAGCTGAGCTTAACTCCCTTCAGGGGGAGTGGGCCATCGAACCAGACACCAGGAGCATTCTAGACAAACTAGGGATTCTGTCCCATAAGGACACTGCCCGTAGACCAATTACCTACCTTCCTGATTATACGCCACCAACAAGACCTAGGGACACTCTCCCTAAAACCTCCAACCCCCTTACCAGCACGGCATGTCCATCTGGTACCTTAACACCCGCTCGATGGTCAAGAACCAATTAGAGATTTTTTATCTCCTAGACACTATCAAGCCTGACATACTCCTTTTGTCAGAAATCTGGCTAACAACTGAATCCAGCCCAGACATCTTAGCTGCAATCCCAGACAACTACTATATTCTCCAGACCAACAGGCTTGAGAACAAAGTGGGGGGAGGGGTCGTGGCTATAATATCGCAGTCACATAAATTTACTTCCTTAACAATATCAAATATCCCTTCTGTAGACAGACTCCTTTTTAAGTTTGAGTCCAACTGCTTCCCTTTTATCTGTGCGTTATTTTACACCCCCCCCTACACATGCCCAATTTCTCTCAAACATTTGGCAATGCGATTGCGGAGCTGGTCATAAACCACACCACCGTGCTGATAATCGTCGACTTTAATTACTGGCCACATGATGCGCGGGAAAGCCCTTGCTCGGCAGACTTCACTGACTTGTTAATGGGAAGGGACAACACCCAGCACATCAAGATAGCCACCCATATAAAAGGACATATCCTGGACCAGGTCTCGACATCCAATCTCGAGATCACAGACCTACAAATCACCCCCTGCACATGGTGTGATCATCACTTTATCTCTTTTTCTATTCCTATTGTTCCCTAGACCAAAGCCCCTCCCCTAGATTCCTCTATGGCCAGGAACTGGAGCCGGGTAGACATCACAGCACTCTGCACCCTTCTAGCCACCTCGATGCCCCTTACCTCTCCAACCATCGGCCACTCAGCCTCTGCGCACACCCAGGCGGAAAACATCAATGTCTGGCTGGCCCCAGCTAGAGTGATAACACAAATAGGGTAGTAAGTTCCTCAAAAATAGTAAGCCCAAAATAAGGTTTACTCGTTTTAACTAGACAGAAAGAGACAGGAACTGAGCAGTTTGCTTACTGATTAACTCCCAGGTAGGTTGGGGAAAATTATGGTGTAGTGCGAGTATTTCTCGTGCTGACACTGCACGAGCAGAGGGTAGGTCATAGACGTGACCGAAGAGGGAGACAAATTGTTTCCTCCACTTACCTGCAAGCTGTTGTCGATGGGGCCCAGTCCTAGAACTGACGGGGTTGGGTTACGGTACTACTATTAAGAGTACCTTTCAGCGCTTAGACGTTGTACACCTTGAAGAATAAGGTACAGCGGGTTCACGGGCAATAGGCCTGGCACCTGCTACAATAAACTGAATTTGTTTATTATTATTATTATTATTTTTGTTTGGTCCTGAAGAAGCGCGACTGGATCCGTTAGGGACCACTAGACGCGTGAAACATGTCGACCTAATTTCTTTCCCCACTTGAGCACTTACCCTGAGAGTAGCGGTTAGCTACACAACCGCCCCTTTTTATTTATTTTCTATAGGGACACTCTAGGGTCCACCCCATTTTAACTGACCTCCCAGACCCCTGAATAAAATTGCTTTGAGGGTACTGTGTGGTCATTTTAATTTCCCACACTCACTATTTCTGCTAGGCCCCCAGACCCACATGCACAACTGCGGCATCTCCAAAAAGAACTCCACTAAAGAGCCCCCTTGTGGGGCCCGTGAGGGACTACAGCGCCACCCACACGAGGAGCTACGCCCGATGATGATTCAGGGCATTCGTAAGGTTGTCTGAGGGCACTAGGTTACCAAGGAGAAATACTCACACTACACCATAATTTTCCCCAACCTACCTGGGAGTTAATCAGTAAGCAAACTGCTATGTTCCTGTCTCTTTCTGTCTAGTTAAAACGAGTAAACCACATTTTGGGCTTGCTATTTTTGAGGAACTTTCTACCCTATTTGTGTTATCATATTTGACTTTGTGAGCAAGGGTACTGGACCTCACCTTTCTACATTCCTTTCTCTTTTCTTATTTAAGCTCCCCGTCCCACCTCTTCAAGTGTACACACTGGCCTCAACTAGAGACAGCTTGGCTCCCCTGAGAAAGATCAAAAATAAGAGACCCCACGATGCCCAACGCTGGTTCAACAACAATCTCAAGGAAAAGAAACTCGCCTTGCGCCACACTGAGCGCAAGTGGAGACAGGACTACTGCCCTACCAAAAAAATCAGTTTTCACATTGGCCCTCAAAGACTATAAAAGTGCCATCCTCAGAGCCAAATCAGAATACTTTTCTTTGAAAATCCTGGAAGCCACTAACAAAGCTAAAGATATCTTTTCCATTGTGGATGAACTCGTCAAACCTGGCTGCATCATTGCTAAACCCACCCCTTTACAGACCCTTTGCGACTCTCTCAACACATACTTTATTGACAAAATCACCACCATCAAAGCCAGCATTCCCAAGGCCACCCTACCCCCGATCCTGGCTGTTCATACTGTAACCCTCACCAACTTGATCTAATCCCACCAATCACTCAGGAGGTCTTCTTCTCCCTTCTTAAAAGGATTCTCTCAGGTTCCCCAACGGACAGCTGTCCCCCTCACATCACTCAGGAGATCTTTTTTCCCCTCCCTGAACTACCCCTATCGCTCCTTAACAACTCCCTTACTACGGACATTGTCCCTAATCTCTTTAAGACTGCGGAAGTTGCACCTATCCTACAAAAAGCAGGCTCTGATCCACTCACACTCAGCAACTTCTGCCCTATATCGCTGCTACCCTTCCTGGGCAAAATCTTGGAGGCCCAAGTACCAAACTGTCTGAGCACATTTGTGGAGCACTCCCACTACTTAGACTCACATCAAGCGAGATTCAGGCCCGAACACTCTACCGAGTCCATTGTTTTGGCAGTCCTCGATGAACTTAGAAATGGGGAAGATCAGAACACCACACATGCACTAGTGCTCCTGGATTTGTCGGCGGCTTTCGACACCGTCGACCATGACTTATTGGTAGGCCGAGTCGAGAGCACCGGCACCTGGGGCCTCTCACTAAAATGGATCACCTCCTTCCACAATGACCGCCTTTCCAACTTTTCCTCTGAGAAAAGAAGATTGACCTGCGGGGCCCCACAGGGCTCTTTTCTCTCCCCCTTCTTTTTAATCTGTACATTGTTCCCCTGATCTTGGACCTCCGGAAGAGAGAAGTAGTCACTTTTATTTACGCCGATGACCTCCAACTAATCTTCACCATCGACTCTTCACCCTCGCCCATGGAGAACTTTCAATCGACATGAATTCTATCAGTAACTGGATGAACTTAAATCAGCTTAAGCTTAATCTTGACAAAACTGAGCTGGTCCTCACCGGGACCTCAGCTAACCCTTGGAACCCTAATTTCTGGCCCCAATCACTGGGATGTCCACACTCCCCAGGCAGCTTGGTCAAAAGCCTAAGCATCACAATTAGCAGTGAGCTCACTATGAAGGCCCAGATTAATTCAGTGGTCTCCGCTTGTATCTTCCACTTGCGGAAAATCCGGAAAATTAACAGATTCCTATCCACAGAAGCACTGATCCAAGTCACCCTGGCCCTTGTAATGTCGCACACCGACTATGCCAACACTCTGTACACTGGAATTCCCGCATACCAATCAGACCAGTTACTTTTGGTACAGAATCAAGCCGCTAGGCTTGTTTACGGTCAGCCAAAATCCCATCACGCCAAACTCCTACTTAAGAGTCTCCATTGGCTCCCCGTGACCCAGCGCTGCCTCTTCAAACTTGGCTGCCTGATCCACAGAGCCTTGTTGTCCCATGGACCTGTCTTCATTGCCACTAAAATACAGTGATATGCCCCCTCTCGTGAGCAACGCTCTTCCAGTTTGAATCTACTGACCCCCTGCTCATTCAAACGAAAAAAACATGGCGGTCTAAGATTCTCGACCTTAGCACCTCAATTCTGGAACACCCTCCCCTCCGAATTGCGCCACATCCCCTCCTATTCTCAGTTTAGGAAATCCCTCAAGACGTGTCTCTTTGCCCAGGCTTATAATTAATTCACTGTGTCTGTCTAAGCATCCCCGCCTAAGAGCCAAGAAACCGTTGGTAAATGTGCACTCAAGAAATAATTTTATCATATCATATCATATCATATCATATCATAAGATGCAGAAAGTTATTCAGTTAGAGGTGCAAGGTGATAAGCCATCTTCACTGTTTCTGAAAGCTAAGTTTCGATTCTCTCTGCAAACCTGCAAGAGGTATTTTGATATAGCAACACAAGTATGTCCTGATTCAGAGCTGTATCTTGCTGTCCCAGCAGGACTGAAACAGTGCCTCTCTGACTGAGCTCAATAAAACCAAAACGTATCTAGAGTCGCTGGTGTTATTGGGGAGAGGGTATATGACATTGTAGTTCAAACTCAACTTTTTTTTATTAGAGCAGCACTAAGCCCGATTTGTAAATGGTTGTTCCTCTTAAGTAGGGACCCATATTAGCCACAGGAAGTGGGCATTCTATTTCTAGACTGTTAACTCAGATGGCTCCCACCTGCATCATTATTAATTCGTCCAAGTTGTGCTTAATATACTTATCATGCAAACTTTATCCTTAAAACTTTTCCCAGTAGTTCAGCGGCAATCAGTCTGCGATGGTGATAACCAGAAAGAAGAGAGGTGTCTGAAATTAAGCTCCACATGAGTGCAGCAAATGCGCATGCCTGTTAAAAGATTCCGCTATTGAGATGCAAAAAAGGCACACGCGATCATAAGAACCAGAAACACATAAGCATATGAAATCAATTCCCTAACCAGACCCTTACATGCACAGGCATACCATTCACTTCCTCGCAAGACCAGAAATATACCCACACCCAAGAGAGACTGGAATACACATGCATAGAATTCATTCTCTTGCAATAACCTGAAATATACCCACCTTGGCATGAATCCCCAACAAAAACCGAAATACACATAAACAGAATGAATTCCCTTGCAAGAACCTTCAATAAACACGGATAAATAATGAACTTCCTCACAGGAAACTCAAATGGAAACTGAAATATTGTACATGAAATAAATCCCTTCACCAGAAACGGAATTACACATTCCCACGAGAGAACATTAAATATACCTGCACCCGGTATGGGACTGTCCAAAAGAAACTGAAATACACATGCACAGAACTCATTCCCTCGAGAAAACCTTAAATATAGCTGCATGTGGTGTGAAACTGTCCAAGAGGAACCGAAACCCACATGAATAGAAATCATTCCCTTGCAAAAACCTCAAATATACCCACATTGGAATGAATCCCCAACAGAAAGTGAAACACACATGAACGGAGTGAATTCCCCTACAAGAGCCTCCAATAAACATGGATAAGGAAGGAATCCCTTCACAAGAAACTCATATGGAAACTGGAATACTTGTGCAACAAACTAACACCCCAACAAGTACCTTAAATATACCTACACAGGGTATGAAACTGTTATGTTATGTTATGTTAATTGTTTATTTCTATAGCGCACGGCTACTCAAAAAGAGTGTCCCGGCGCTTTATTGGAGAAAGAGACAAAACTGCAACATACAAACATAACACCAGATAAAAAACTAACAGAAGAGTGGGCCAGAGATTCACGGACGACCGGCTACTGAGTGAACAGCCAAGTTTTAAGGCCTTTCCTAAAAGCCAGTAGGCTGGTGGCTCCCCGCAGGGCCAGTGGTAAAGAGTTCCACAGCTGAGATGCCCGCAGTCCAAAAGAGCGGCCTCCGAGGCGCGCTTTCTTTACCCGGGGGACAACAGCAAGGTGCAGGGCTTCCGACCTCAGAGACCTGGTCGGATGATAAAAGACCAGTCTCTTTTGGAGGTACTTGGCTCCCTCCTTGTGAAGAGCTTTGTAGGCCAAGGTCAGCGCCTTAAAGGCGATCCTCTTGCGGATAGGAAGCCAATGTAAAGTTGCCAGCAAGCCCGAGGCCCTGGAGCGCCTACTAAGGCCAAAGATTGCCCTGGCAGCGGCGTTCTGTACCACTTGAAGCCGCTGCAGCAAGTACTCTGGAAGGCCCAGGTAAAGAACGTTGGAATAATCCAACCTGGACCCAATCAGAGCCTGGACTGTCAGCGTCCTATGTTCCACGGATAACAGAGGAAGGAACCTCCGCAGCATCCTGAGGATGCCAAAGCAAATGCCCGACACCCCCAGGATCTGGGATTTCAAGGTAAGCCTGTTATCCATCTTCACCCCCAGATTCTTAGCAACCTGAGAGGAGCAGGACGGAGGGAACATATCCCGTGGCCACCAGGTCTGCCAATCTGGCTCTGTGTCGCACCCAAAGAAGAGTACTTCGGACTTGTCGGAATTGCACTTAAGGCTGTTTAGATGGAACCAGTGAAAAACAGCCCCAAGGCAATCCCGAATACTCTCCCCATCAAAGTCGCCTCCTCTCTTACAAGAGAAGAGGAGCTGGGTGTCGTCCGCGTAGGATACGATCTGGGCACCATGCGACTCCACCAACGCCGCCAATGGGGTCATAATGATGTTAAAGAGGGTCGGGCTCAAAATAGAGCCCTGAGGGACCCCGACTCCCAGAGGCGGCATCACGGCGGAATCAGGCGGGGCCCAGATCGACTGCCGGCGGCCGGCTAGGAAAGAGGAAAACCAGTCGAACACCGTCCCCCGTAAGCCTATCTCGAAAAGTCTAGCGAGAAGACCATCATGGGGAACGGTGTTGAACGCCGCCGACAGGTCTAACATCACCAGCATGACTTTGCCCCCAGAGTCCAGAACCCCTTTAATGGTTTCCGAGACCTCCAGGAGCGCTGTCTCAGTACTGAGATGGGGACGAAAGCCCGATTGGGTGGCGTGCAGGATCTCATTAGATTCAAGAAAGTTGGAGAGCACGCCTTGGACGTGCTTTTCCAGAATCTTCGTGAGGGCCGGCAGCAGAGAGATGGGCCTATAATTAACCGGGGCCTTCGGATCTAGACCAGGTTTTTTGAGCAAGGGAATCACCATCGCCTGCTTCCAGGTTTGCGGGACCACACCGAGCCTCAGCGAAAGATTTAAGAGCGGATTAGCCAACGGGTTGATCACCTCCGCGACTTTCGCCAGAAATTTAGCAGGGCATGGGTCGAGGGGAGAACCCGATTTTAAATTGCCCATAAGAGCCAGGGAGTCCGGAGCAGAGATTGGAGGAAACACACTCAACGTCGCCCCTGGCCCGGCCTGTGGCAGTGTGGAGATGTCAGGTTCAGTCTGGCCCGCAGACACTGGTACCAGGAATGACTCCTGAATGCGTTGGATCTTGCTCGTAAAGAAGTCAGCAAGGTCCGTGGCCCAGGTACCAGATGGTTTTTGGTCCGAGGTGTTAGACCAAGGTGAGGTGAATTCTCTCACTATGGAGAAAATCTCCTTGCAGGAGTTGGAAGCAGCATCAATTCTCCTGGCTAGATAAGCTTTTTTTTCCAGGCGGATGTCACGGTGATAAGCCTTAACCACCGTTTTGTATGTCAACTTGGCAACAGTGTCATATTGTGCCCGCCAGGCTCTTTCGGCTACCTTGCACTGCTGCCGCGTAGCCGACAGTGCAGCGGTAAACCAAGGCGCAGAGACCCGTTTCGGTGTCGGGCGAGATGTTACTTCCGGGGCAAGATCGTTTAGCCTATCCAATAACCAGTCTTGCATGGTCTGCAGATCCCTGTCTAGATCACCTGAAAGAAGGCAGGGGTGGGCCTCAGCTGCCTGGGCCAGCATCTCCGGGGTTACACGATGGAAAGCCCTATGGACACGACCCTGTTGATGTGCCGGGATAGGCACTGATTTAACTATGCCCTTGATCACAAATTTGGCGAGAAAGTGGTCAGACCATAGGACAGGAGTGATCTCTATACCCTCGAGAGGGACAGACGAGAAGACCTGGTCAAGGGTATGCCCCTTCTCATGCGTAGGCTCCTGAAAGTAGGGGATGAGCCCCAGCGGGGTCAGCGCCTCCGAGAGTTTGGCGGCAGCCGGGTCGAATGAATCATCCATCCGGAAGTTGAAATCGCCGGCCACGATGCAGTGTTCGGCTTTCAGGGCCAACTCCACCAGCACCATATCCAGATCTTCAAAGAAGGTGCCGGGAGAACCAGGTGGCCTATAAACGAGCAGTCCCTTAAAGGATTGGTGGGGCGAAAGAGTGATAGAGAAGGCTAGGGTCTCCGAGCCTCGGATGTCAATAGCTGGCAGGATCTCGCAGGGGGTTCCTTTCCGGACCACTAGCGCTACTCCACCGTGCAACTCAACTGTGCAAGAGAAACTGAGATGCACTTGCATAGAATGCATTTGAATATAATGTTCAGTTTTATTCATACATGCTCTTATATTACTCAACTCTAGATTAATCTCTCAAAACCTAAAGACCACCTTGTTATGTGTGTCCATGTGTATTACATGGTATACATCAGACGTTCAGGCCCTCCGAAGGTAGTTGCAAAAAAGAAGAGCTTTTTACCACAATGGCCGCGCCCAATGCCGAATAGACTGATCAAGGCATGTTATATTGCACAGCTTTTATATAGCGCCCATCCACATATTACTTTATTCCTTAGCTCAGGCTTATGACCCTGTGGTTGTGGGGTTTCCCCATTAAGGGGCAGTCATGGAGCTGTCCATGTGTATCCCATGATCAATATATTGAGATTGACATTGTACTGGATTTGGGGTTTTCCTTGAGGTTGTTTTCTAAAATTCATTGGGATCCACCAAGTTAGCTTGTGTGAGAGTGAGGTCTTTTAGAGCTGTGTATGTAGTGTAACGAGATGTTCCTCTTTGGTAAATACTTGACTAGGATCCTCTGGTACTTTTCACAGGATATGGAAGCAAACGGGTGCTTCCTACTACCTCAAATACCCAGGCGTGGGCACAGACCAGGCTGTGCTCAGAACACACCTAGTGCCTCCTCTTTCACCATGGCATCATAAAAGAAACAGGACAAAGGGAGGTTTCAGGCCAAAATGCGTGTTAATCTTTATTGGGTGATGAGCTGGAGGGAAAGCGTGGGCCGAAGTACGAAAATCCCCTACAAGTTGGATGTAGTTTGTATATTTTGTTTTCAGAGTTGGGTGGAGAGGAAGTGGGAGGATCGGTGGTTAAAAGAATAAACGTCTGTATTCGAGTTGAGTTGCAACAGAATTACTTTAGATTCATTGAAAAAGGACTAAAACCCTACTGATGAACCTCCTCCACTGAAATGGCGCCCCCGTAGGGATAGGATGAGAGAGGGGAATGCCACTGGAAGATGCCCTAATGGAGGAAAATCCTCAAGAATTATCCAAGAATTCCTCCAAGAATTAAGTGACTGGGGCATGAGCAGCAGCACTTGTAATGGTGGTGGAAAGGCCACCCTACACTAGGCAGCTAGTCTGACTCCACTTCTGGTGGCATCACGCCTGCCCTCGTCATTCCTGATTGGTGAACAGGTTGCGTCATTGACATTATGAACGCAGCTTTCCCCCATCTTCAAAGTGGGGTTTCATGTGAGCCATGCTTCGCTGGGTGGAAAGGACACCTGCTGTTTCTTGCTGAATGTCCTGTTACCACCCACCTCTAAGATGTACCCCTGGGGTACCGTGCAAAGCCTTATCAACTGCAGCTACACTGCCAACATTAAGTTTTTTTTAAACAACAACTAGACCGTTTCAAATTGCAATGTGTACAGTTTCTGCTACATTTGGGCTGCCGTTGCAGAGCAATCGTTACTTTTTTGTTTGAGCATCTAGTAATAACTTTCTCACAGCTGGCTTTGTGTGAAATTCTAGCTTTAAATGAAAACAGGTGCAAACAAGGGGTAAAAGGTAAATTGCATGATGTTTACATCATAATACATGTCACTTCTAATAGAAAGTAGTTTACCCGTAGGCGGTTGTCTGACTGCAGAGGTCTGTGCTGAAGAGTGAGCCTTGGGTACAACTCATTCAAGGCATAGATAGTTTGCTTGCCTTTGAGCGGTGGCACATTGGTAAATTGGTCTCAGAATTGAGCAGTCAAGGCATTTTTAGCATGAACATGACTGCTGACATGATCATCATCAGCAGTAGTAAATAGGGAAATGTGCTATTTTTTGAAGTTCACACCATGTAATGATTTGGATTTCTGATCAACGTTGTGTCATGCATATTTTCGTAGAACAGGGCCAGCTTATGAGTAAATATTTAAAAAGAACCAATGCATATCTACAGGGGAGCATTGCAAATACACTGTCTTATTTATAAATGTAAAATGCAAATCAGCATAAAAATAATAAGCCGGGGACAGTGTGCAAGTGAGGCAAGGGCTACATGAGCAGACTTATAAAAAGTAAAAACTAAATTACAAGAAGGTAATATTAGAAACAATGAAAAAACAGTAATAACAAAGAGCGCAGAGCAGTGTCGGCCTTAGGGGTGTCTGAACCGTGCTGTTGCACAGGGCCCGCAACTTAGGGGGGCCCAAAAATGTTGTCGAAAATTTCACAGAAGTTTCCCATCGACATCAGAGTGCCCGCCCCTCTGCACTGGTGCTCTCGCTGGCCAGTGCTCTCAGCTGAAGAAGAGCTGGGCGCGGTCAGCTATGGACACAACAAAACAACAATGGGGCGAGGAGGTGGAAGGGAGTGTGTGCGCCTCAGAAGCCCTGTAAACTGACACATCCCATGGAGAGTGGGAGGCTTTTCATGGTTTCTGTAAACACTGACTAAGCCACTGCAAGCTCTGAGATTCCACAACAGCAGTAGGAATGGGAACATTGGGCCATATGTATCAGTAAAGAGTTTTGCGATTCTCAAATTGCGAATTTTAGCGAATCACAATTAGAGAATCGCAAAATGCAAAGTATGTAGTATTTGTGAAAAATTTTGCGACTCCTACATATTCCTTATTTGTGAATCGCAAATTGAGATTTGCAATTAAGGAATACCTTCCCATTCATTCCTACCGGCTAGGAGGCCCATAGGAATGAATGGTAAGACATTCTCAATTTGCGATTACCAATTAGAGAATCAAGCAAATTGAGAATGCAATTTCAAGGTTGCAAGGGTGCCAAAAGGACACCCTGTTGCACCCCTGAAATATGCATGTGTGTACATTTTGCGCACATACATGCCCTTAGGGCATGTATGTGCGATATATGGCACATCAAAAAAGTGAATTTTTAAAGAAAATCACAAATTACCATCAACTTGAAGTTGGTGGTAATTTGCAATTCCTTAAGGTCAAATAGCAAATTTTGGTGCTACCAGAATTGCATTTAAGGAATCGCAATTTGCAATTCCTTAATTGCATTTGCAAAATAGAGAATCGAAAATTTTGCAATTCTCTGCCATGGTCTTTTGGAATGACACATCCCAAAAGCCTTTTTCCAATCCGCAAACGGGCCAATTCTGAGAATCTGTCCGTTTGCAAACAGGAAAAAGGCTTAATACATATGGCCCACTGCCACCATGAATTACTCTCGGAATGTGCGCTGCGTGTTACGTCACTGTCGTAATCTGCCGCACTGGAGGAAGGTCGGCAGTCTCCTATGCATTTGCCTGTGTGAGTTTTCACATGAACACAGCATGAAAAAATGCAGACCTGTGCCCGGTACATTGTGTATGGCGCCCTGCCACGGGGCAGAGCGATTTATGAACGCATTTCTCACTTCATTCATATCCAGTAACATTTTCCCATGATCTGCAACGTGAGATGTTCAAGCAACCTGTTTTAACGTGTGTCAGAGATGACGCAGATCTTGTTGTTTTAACCTGTAGCTTTGGGTGTCACTCATTTTAAGCCGCAGTCTGCGAGTGGTCAGCAGTTTTTGCCTTAGATTCAGAGATCAAGCTGTCGAATGTGGTTTGGGATCTATCGGTCTCAGCCGCAGAGCACCATAGTTCAGGTACTGCCACCTTTCCAATGTGGTTCAATGCACTATAGATTCCTCAGTGGAACTCACTGAGGCTTCAGAAACACAAACTCACAGGGGCCAATAACCAGAATACTGCGAGCTCTCGAATACAGTGAATTAATAAAAGAATTTACAGGACAGTAAGCAAGGACATTTCCCTTTTTGTCAAGAAGTAGCATTATATATTACTCTATTACAGATGCACTTGTATAGTTACATTTTACGTGTACTTGTTAACAATCTACTAAAATAAAATGATTAGCAATGATAAACAATTGGACTTGTGTCATGGGGGGCCCGTACAGTATACTCTGCACATGGCCTGAATTATTCGCAGGCCGGCGCTGCACAGAGTGGCCATGCACGAGACTCTGGGTCAAGTTAAGGTGGCAAGTCAAGGACGAGATTTAAAGTAGGATTGGAGGAGACTGAAGAGAGGGTGATTAAGTAATGAGAGGTTGATAAGAAAAAGTGTAGGAACCAAGAAGCGAGGGAAGGAAGGAAGGGTAGTGGATGTAGGTCGGAAAGAGCACAAACTAATGACTCTACTTCTAGAGTGCCTGCCAGTGTTCCAACAAATTCATCATGGTGCTGAATAAAGTCAGTAGTAAAGAGGTTGCTCTGCTAAAAGGCATAAAGGAAACTACTGAGTAAATATTAACATCTGCAAAAGTTAGTGGTTATTTTATTTTCAGAGAGACATGGGAACTGCATTGCACAGCTTCGCAGCCAGTACTGGAGATACCTAGGTCACCTTTCTAACTTTCTGGAGAGTCTGAATGTTAACCAACTCTTTCGTGATGGACCGAAGTTGGCGTGAGGGTACATATGATTCAGTGCCATTGCCCAAAGAGGCTGGTTCAGAGTCTCAGGCAGCCATTCATAGCACTTTGAAAGTTGAAATCAGTTATTTGGTGGGGGTTTACCAATGCATACGAGCAAATATTGACCTGGGGAGTATTTTCCTACTGTAGGCTGATGTGGCTACCAGGACTATTGCATTCTGTAAATACTGATGTCTGTTCATCGAGTGCTGAAGAAGATAAATGCCAAAGCAATGGGCTTGCCAACATAAAATGATCACTTTTGCCACAAGGCGGCACTCAGATTCAGGCAGAGTGGAAGACACTAGCCCAGGAATCTTGAGTTCATACAGGCAGGAATTTCTGACCATGACATTGCTAAACGTGTGGCTACCCAGAGTCCTAATGGGTGAAATGGAAGAGGAAAGTAAGCACGTAACATCAGCTCATAAATAAGATGTCTCCAGCGTTTTATCTCCCCAAAACCTCTGCTTTGCTTCCATTCTGAAGAACTCATTATTGAAGAAATGAAGTACCATCTACTAATCCTGGGAGTTAGGACCAGATTCTATGGGTGGTCACTGCAGCTGGGATGGGGGTGTTTATTCTCAGACATACCTGTAAACCATGGATATATGACAAAATGTGCAAGTCTGAGGAGCTAGAACATATGGGACTGGCATAGACATTGAAAAAGTCTGGACAGCAAGGAGATCCTTGTGGGACATGGCAGGCCAGTGTCTTAGACCTTGAAGCGGTTGATAAAAGAAGGCAAGAGGGCATGTGGTGTGGTGTGAGGCAGGTCTTGTGGCGTAAAGACTGGGCACCCGAACTGTACTGCCAGGTGAGCATTGTGCTGATACTGATCAAGTTTTGGTTCCCTGCAGGGATCCACTTTACTCCACTGTCACCACTGCACCCCAACGTACACCACCTGATTGCGCACAATACAACAATGAATCAGCTGGCATAGAGTTCCTAGTGGCGACATGTTTGTTTGTATTTTCTAAGATCTCTGTGGACGCCGGCTACTGCCCAGCTGAAGGTGATGTCACCCACTACATTAGTCTATCTAATGACATCGGTCAACATGTTAGATGAGTCAGTTTCTAGGACTAATGAAATATCATGGTAATAATGAGAGGGGGAAGTGATTTACTTACAATAAGCACTTGTTGTAACAGTCCAGAAGCTTTTCAGAGGTCTGTGCAATAGGTATTAACACCTCAAAGACACTCATTGCAGTGACCTCAGAGGGATAAACGTGTGTGTCGGTCTCACTAGGCTCTGAACCTGTAAGCAGAAGGTTGTACAAAGACTTCGGTAGCAGATGCATTCCCCTGGTGAGATACAATACAGAGAGGTATATTTCCATGGTTACATGGAAAATAGATTCTGTGATGGAGACATTTAACACCAGCTCTTGGACACTATGGCAGAACACTTACCACTGGCCCCAGGACTGGTAACCTATCTGCTGGAAAGCATTTCAAAATATCTGCCCTCAAAGATGTGATGCTGAATCTTACCGGTGCAAGCATTACGCCGCTTTTCAGAGTTCATCTGTCTGCAGGAAGATCAGTCAGAAAACCGGCTCATGTATGAAAGGTAATGAGAGCACCTACAAATGTACAGTAAAAATGCATACCTGTGCATCATCCTTGCACATATTTCCCACCATCCCAGTGACGTAATTCACAAGAGCACGATAACCTACTACTCTGTTTCATAAACACTAATTAGCTGCAACCAGAAATGATGGGATTTTCCAAGTCTTCTCTAGAGATTCAGGTACTTCCCTATGGTATACCTGAACTGTAGGCCATCACTGTAGCATCTATGGTTTATCAAGACTAGACTGCCGCAACATCCCACCACTGGCTGTGTGCCAAATGTAGTGTTGTATAAAGATAGGAACTCAACTGGTGGCTAGTCCATGTGGCAGAGATCATATCCAACTAAGCTTCACTCTGCCACATTCAGTTCAAGGCCCTGTGGGGCGAATTTAGAAAGTGATGCTCACTAGGTCACCTCCTTGCCCCTCCGCCCTCGCCCCGGAGCTAAAGTGCACGCTCTACCCCCTCTCTTAACTTCTGAGATTCTTTAGAGAGAATTCTTATAAAGCGGTCATCTGGTGAATTCTGTCACAATTGGTCTCAAATCCTGAACAGACATCATTTAATAACAGAGCATTTCTGAAATGCCTGTGGTTGTAACTGTTGGTGATGCAGGACTAGGTCAAGAGAGCTCTTCTTTTCTGTACTGGGTGCTCCTTTCATGAACTGCAGTGTACGCAAAGTAGTTTGAGGGGCCAGGCCTTTTTCGGCTCTGGAACACCATGGAAGTATGCAACTACCATAAACCAACAATACTTTTGAAAATGTCTCAGAACTTGGCCCTTCGATTGGAACCAGCTTTTCGCTCTCTAGTAACCTCCTGTTTATGTCATTGGCCTGCCAAGACCACCTCTGAATGCTTAGCATGCTTCTAATTGTCTGACACAAAAAGCCTCTATGTTATGCATATCCTATACAAAACCTAAACATTGCCATTAACAGATACATATGATGGTTATGACAAAAACATTAGAGACAACAAATCCATGGAGTCTGCCACCAATCCTAATAATAACCTGTCCTTCTTGTGGACCCTGATGACACTGATTTGCACTCTCATAGCGTAGGATAAAACAAGTGTTATTATAGCCAGCTCTGCTCAAGGGTTCTCCTTTAATTGATTTCAGCAATCTGATGATTTCCATCAAGCCTAGCGGGATTCCAATGGAGGGTTCATTAATGAGCGCTTAACTGACTGAGTCATTAACGGTGATAAAGGTTGACCGGTAAGTTAGGAAATGTTGCTCTGATGATGGGCAAGCTTTCAAGACGAACACTTTTTGGGAGTACAAAATTGCTCAGATGCTCTCTTAAATAGCACTCCAGCCATCCAATGGAAGAGATATTCTAGCCCCACAGTCCTACAAATTATTTGGGTGAAAATGCAGCAACAGAAAGAAAAGAGGGACACATTGGTTTGCTGCATGAACTGGAACCTGCTGAAGATACCAGATAATCATATTCTATATTCTGGAATCTACATCCCCACTTATAGCATGGACAGTGTTTGGCCGCATTTGTCCTTAATGGAGCCACTGAATTAGTCTTGAAACACTGAGAGCAGGTTGGTGAAGAGTCGGTCCCTGCTGGAGGTCTTGGGCTAAATTTGGCTTCAGGTGAAAGGCTGGAAGGCCTTCATTGACTTGAAGGAGGCTTATGGCTGGCACCACTACGATGACATTCAAGACTAGGTGGCGACTTTGCCCATTTTGTACTCACGGTGGACCTTGCCAGTAGAGGGGTCCTTGCCTTCAAACCCCAGATCAATCATTTTTTCACTTCTCTCACTAAATTGAAGGTATCTCCTTCACCATTCCTGGCCTTACACAATTCAAAAATATTATCAGAGGATTTTGTAAGTCTCAGTGGCAAGTTCAGGAATCATGGGGAACAATCTGCCATTATCCACTCTTCAGATAGGTACAGTAAGTCCACGAACTAGTGCTTGATTAGGTCACATTTGGAGATGCTGTACGTCACCCCTAACCTATTGTTCACTAACAAGACCTTTAAAGTGAAAACCATGTTTCAGTCATGACATGAGACTAAATAGATACATTGCATAAAAGTGGCTGATGCAATTGTTGTGATTTTAACACTTGTTCAGATTCCTTTGCTAAAGTAGATTCACTAACGTGGAGAGCCATCGGCTATTTGGGAGCCAAGCATTTTGTATATCCATCACCGGCGGTCATGGGTCCAACAGGCCGGGGTCCTGGCTCAGACTGTCACAGATGGACATGGAGATATGCTTTTACATGCTTCTCATACACTCATACCGTGTTCATGCAGTTGCTTTTCCAAGTATAATGCACCCACCATCCAATCAGTTCTAAGAGTAAAGAAAAGGCCAATCAGAAGGCCCAAGCCCTATATACAGCCCACAGTGGTGAGGAAGGGTTAATGGAAGCTTTTCTGACCAGCTGAGAATGCCGAAAGTGGCATAAGAAGTTGACCACACTTGAAGAGGAAACACAGAGTCATTAAGCTCTTGCATAGCTATGCCGGTGCAGGTATTAATTCAAACATAATGCATTTCAGCAGTCAGAGTGAAAACCAACACATAATAAAAAATAAAAAAACATTTCATTTTTGATCTCTACTAATGAATGTTACAATCCAGAAACACATTTGTCTAGAGATGAACAGCACTACCTGCACCAACTTTGGTGAAATACTAATATTTAAGTAATTGTGATCTGCATTCACCATAATGCAAAGGAGCGAAGTGTGCTGGGATGTGAGGAAGAGTGCGCCCATCCCCCTTCTGTTAAAAAAACCTCCCTTGAGCCAGTAAGCTGATGAGCTTTTGGAGATTCACCTGTGCGCCTGTGAGAGGTACTGAGACCTGAGAGAACTGTGGCAGCATTCTCAGCAATCCCTGATAAAATTAATATCCAGAAACACATGTGTCTAGAGATAAACAGCACTACCTGCACCAATTCTGGTGAAATATTACTACTAATATTCAAGTAAGTGCTAATTGTGAACTGCATTCACCGTAATGCAAAGGGGCGAATTGTGCTTGGATGTGAGACAGTGTGCTCCCATCCCCCTTCCACATAATATAAAAGTCATAGAATTGCATATTCCTGCACATCGGCTCTCACTCAAGTGGAAGCAGAGATGAGGATTGCTGAGGTGCTCAAGACAAGACACAAATTTACTTTTGCATGTGAAAGCCATAGTGACTTCCTCATCTGGGGGAGGGCCCTGAACAAGGCGCCTCACAGCCTCGATGACAGGTAAAGAACTTGGTAGTGCGCCTGGTTTCTTTGCCTCAGTGTTCACATCTTGACTCTGCTTCCTAGTGATAAAGTACCAACTCTACTGCCCGATATGCTCGCATGCACACCAAGTTGTTCATTGGGAACTTCTACCAACGGTGGTTTATAGAGTACATCATACACTGGATGACTACTACCAGTGCAAGAGACGCTGTGGGAATGAGGCCAGCTTCTGTAAATAGGTCCAAGATGTTGAGAAAGTGGGTGATAACCGCATAAGCTACCCAAGATGAAAGAAGAGTAGAACTGAGCCCTTTGGAAAAAAGGTACCCGGGAAGGTTGCACCGCACTACGGGCTATAGTGATATGAACGTGTTTGATGCACACCCCAGAGCATGGCACCAGAGCACAACACACTGCTTTAATAGGTATGAGCAGTAGTTTCCAGTTCCGCCACGTGGTTGCACAGAATTCTGTAGGAGATTTATAAAACTACCTTTACTTTACAAAGTGTGGGTGCAGAGTGAACTGAGCTCTCACTATTCTCCACGCATGTCAGCACAGACAAGGGAAGCAGTGTATAGAGGCGATCAGCTTGCTTGTAATGGGAAATACCATCTTTCTTGTCTAAAGGTCGAGGTATTAAGGAGGAATTCACATGTTTGCAGCCCTCTTGATGTTTCTACAGAGTGAAGATGAAGGCTGTGTTTAGGCAAAAGAAACAATTGTTTAAGGGGGATCAATATTCATATTGACTTGATTTTCTCACATCGTGAAAGGTGTAAACGCGATCTCTTTTGATGAGAGACCTCATTTTCAAGGAGACCTGTCCATACTTTGTCTGACACTTGATCGTTGAGTGCCTAGCATTAGTTGTTTAATAAAAATGGACCATCACTTGGCGCAGGAAGGTTTTTCTTCCCAGAACCTGACTTGTCCCATCACCTGTCAAACCCTTTTGCAGAGAAGGGGCTGAAGGTTTGGAACCAGATGAGTGAAATATTGAAATTATCTTAACGTTTCTGATACATTCCACATCTAACGACATCCTAGAAAGAGCTGAAGATGGAAGATTTTTTCAATGCTTAGATTAATATGTTTTGCACTCCTCTCAAACCATCTATTGAATTGTGGCTTTTGATGACTGGGAAAAAGTCTCCATAAACCGCCCGCTAATGTTGGTATTTAGTCTTAGATGGTGGAGAAGTGTGGCTCAATGGTTAGAGCGGCAGACCCTGATGCAGAGGTCTAGCCCGGGACCAGGGTTCAATTCCCCGTCTCGGCGGGTCTTGGGCTCAAAAATTCCACGGACCTGATAATTCTCGCCTCGGTACCTATTCCAATCATGGAGTCCCACTCTGCAACTCTGGGCAATAACTTGCTTAATCTCCACAACGGCCCCCACAACGCTAAGGATGCCTGGCCTCCACCTTGGGGGTGCCCAGGAGTGGATGCCTCACAGGGAAAGCCAGGATGGGTTCCACAGCGGTGATCGTACCAGCGCCTTGAGACCCTTGCGGGTGAGTAGTGCGCTATACGATTTACAATTTACCTCAACCCCGGCAGTTTACATTCACCTTTGTATGTATTGTAATGCAATTGTATTGCTACCACTAATGTGGCACATAACTATTAGATTTTACATTTTGTGGGATTTCACTCGTTCAAAGCCAAGGATTCCTAAGAACCTGTTGTGCGATTTAAAGAATAATCAGCCTGATTCATCAAGCCGAAATCAGCTCGCGAAGGGCCAGATTCTAAGAATCTGGCCCTTTGCAAGCGCTATTTTTGCATTTGGGATTCATCATCCCAAATGCAAAAATCGGTAATAGCGATTTCGCAATTTTGCGAGGAATTACATTTAAGGAATCACTATTTGAGATTCCTTAAATGCAATTCATCATCCATTTAAAAATTGCGAATTCGCAATTTCGGCCCGCTATTTACCGCGAGGTCAAACCTCGTGGTAAATAGTGAAAACTTAGAATAAGGCTTTTAAAAGCATTTTTCTAAGTTGCATGTTACACACACACATGTCCTTTAGACATGTGTGTGCGCAACACCTGTTGAAATGTGCATTTAAGGGGTGCTACAGGGTGTCCTTTGGACACCCCTGGCACCCTTCAAATCGCTATCTTATTTGCGATTAGCAAATTGCTAATCGCAAATAAGGAATACTCCCCATTCATTCCTATGGGCCAAAAGGCCCATAGGAATGAATGGGGAGTATTCCTTATTTGCGATTAGCAATTTGCTAATCGCAAAAAAGGAATCTGTAGGAATCGCATTTAATTTTGCGATTCCTACATGAATCCCGTTTTGCGAGTCTGTAATAGCGATTCCTTATGAATCGCTATTTCAGACTCGCAAAACGGGTCTTTCATGAATTTGGCCGAATGTGCTTAAACAGTACCTTTATTAGGAGAAAGATACATTATATGGATGTACATTCACTGTAGGAGCAGAGCACATCCTTCAATGGAATTACATTTGCGTAGGTTTAAGGCAGTTTTAGTGATGTCTCAAATTTTTCATTACATTTATAAGAGCATTGTCAGAATAATTTCTAATTTGGTTCCACAACGTCATCACTTCTCTCCATATGTATGTAGAAAATATGTTTACGTCACAGTAACCAGTTAAAAAATATATTGTAAGTTCAAAGCCTCAGAAAGTAAAAAATAAACTAAAGAAGGATCTTACTTGGTATTCGTAGTTGGAAAGCTTCCGTTTACACTTTGGGCATACCATCAAATTATTGGCACATTCTTTGTCCAAGTGATCAGCCAATTTTCTTCGCATGACGACCAGCCCACAGCCAGTAGGGCAAGGGATTAATGCGTGTTCACATAAGCTTTGGTGGTCCTAGTGGAAAGGCAAAACAGCTTTACATGGATGTACGAATGCAGAAATATTTTATGCAGTTAAAAGAAAGATTGTGAGAAGAAAAGGGTAACATAGGAGGAGGAAAAGAAACTGAACATAGCAGTCATTAAAGAAAAACAGAAAAGATAGAACTCGAAAGTAAGAAACACATCTAAAAAAGAGAATGAGAGAGACAGAACATACATGCAATACAAAAAAGAAGAATGAAAAAAAGAAACAAAGCAAAAGGAGGAAATCGAAAATTTAAAATTGACAAAAAAGTAGAAAGTCGAGAAAGAAAACGAAAGAAAAAGATAGAGAGAAATAAAAATAAAATGACATCACCCATGTAAAAGACCTTACTAAAGTTTAATGCCACTAAAACAGACATACCCCATGTATAGGAACAAATCAAATTCCTTTGCCTGTAAAACGGAAATCAACTATCTGTATGAGCTTACTAAAACCCAATGCTTTCACTAATGACATCACCCCGGCATATGAGTTTACGAAAGTTCCACACCTCCAACAATGAAATCCACCACATTTATGAGCACACCTAAGATCAGTGACTCCAACTCTGCCATCCTCAATGTATAGGAGTCTACCAGTGTCAAATGGCTCCAACAGTGGCATCATACATGTTAGCATCCAACACTTCAGCAAAGAAATTAATTGTTCATCCTCAATTTCATCAATGCAGGTCACGTGCTGACTCCAGGCAAAGAGGTAAAAAGTCTTGGAGCGAACTTGGACCATGCCCCATCAATGCAAAAGAACCCACATTCCAGCCCCAATCAAACCAGAGCTTAAATGAGTCACGGTCTTTCTCAGTTGTCAACAATGAACTGCAAGGATCCCAAACCTCCAAACTTCCAGTGGTGGCTACCAAAACTGGAGGAAACAAAACTCTAGATGACATTCAACATGTCATCTTAGGACAAAGGCATGTTGTGTTTTAGCTCGACCACACCTGCTTGTTTCCGGTGCACAATATCACACAATCACAGGTGCATTCAGGGGATCTAGAGCCCTGCAAATACAGTTAAGTGATCCTTTATTGCTTTAAAATCACAAGATCTAGGCTTGAAAGGCAGTACCTCGCAGTCCCCAGTTTACATGATGGTCAAAGACAAGCTTCTTTTAATCTCTAAAAAAGCTGAGATCTATATGTTCTTCTGTGGTCCCAAATATCATGCATGTGATAAAGGCAGGACCATCATCAACCATTCTTTCTCTGATTTTGCTTCCCATTCATTTTTTAAAGAATACTTTGAAACAGGCGGCCATGTGAAGAGTACCAAAATGGCTTTGCGCTCTGTGATACAAGGTGAGGAATGAATACATGGATAAAGGAAAGGCACAAACAAAGAAGACGATGGAAAAACAGATGGAAAATGGAGGCAGGTGGAATATGTAAACTACACGAAAGAGAGACAGAAGGAGAGAAAGGGGGAGTAAAAGAAAAACAAAAAAGATGACAATAGCAAAGAGGAGAAACAAGTTTTTTTTTTAAAATAAGCAACCGAAAGAAAAAAAATTAAGGAATGAATGAAAGAAAGAATGTGATTTTAGGAGAGGCACTAACGAAGGTAGTGAAGGAAATAGGGAACAGAAAAAGCAAACAAGAAGGAAGGCAAGATATAAGAGCAAAAAAAGAGGTAACAAACGAGAGGAGGGGAAGAGATCAAGGAATCAAGAAAGAAATGGAAAAGGAAGAATTAGGCTGTATAGAGAGAAATAAATACAAATGTTAGCCTATAAGATATGAAACTGGTCGGAACAAAAATATAAAGAATGGAAGCATAGTTAATAGCAAGAAACCGGAAACAAGTACATTCAGAATATACAGATGTTAAAATAATCCGTATGCATTAAAGGCCTGGGGAAAAGGAAAGGAATACCATTAAAAAAGGAAAGAATTCAATTGAAGATGCAAAAAATAAGAGGAGGATATTATCAAAGATCTTCCGGTAATATTGGCATTGACCTGTACATGAAAGATCTGCACTTTTTGGTCGAGATAATTAAAAAAAACTCTCAATGTATGTTTGTATATATTTAAGGAGACAAGATTTACAGTTTATGTATTTATAAATCCTCTTACAACTATCTCAAAATTGTTTGGAACTCTAACATTTTGAAACTCACTTCATATGACTTCATGAGACCATTCCAGCTGCAACCGGGTGTGTCACAGTGTACTTTTAATTCAGAAATCTCTTTGTTTATTGCCGCATCACTGAAGGCCTGTGGGATAACAGCATCATTAAAGCAATGAACAATTGTAAAAAGAGCAGATATTATAAATTAATAACACAAGATTCTGAAATACCACTGGTCAGGGTCACAACTAGGCCTTAGGGAGGGGTTCGCAGGTCAACCAATGGATATGGGGCTTTATGTGGCCTTGTAAATATGCTGCAGGACATTGCGCCACCAGAACGTCACAAAAGTGATGTTTTGGCGGCGTAAAAGTCCCCCAAGGGGCCTCATAAATCAGGCCCTCAATAACCAGTTTTCCCAAAGTTATTTCGAAATAACAACAATTTTCGCCAGTTCTCCAAAACTTCCTTCTGTGAAATGACAATGAGCTTATTCAACATTTTTGCTCCCATCTCCAGAAAGACGCTCCTGTGTGACTGTTGACCAAAGGTACCTTTTCATTCTGCTCATCAGGATGCTACAACATATGCTTGTTTGAGGCCGCACTCCCCTACATGTCTCAGCATATTGAACTTAGTGAATAAAAGTACCTACATTTCGTGATGTATGACTGGCAAGTCTAGAGTTTGATGCCTAAAGCATCTTTCATTACTCGGCAACATTACTGCCTGCCCCTATTGAGCAGTCCTTCAATGATATGACCGAGCCCCTTACACACAGGAATCCATCCTGTTATGTTATGTTTTGTTATGTTATCCGGAGTTTGTAGAGCGCTCAGCTACTCAAGCAGAGTGTCCCGGCGCTATCAGACCCAGCGAGGCACAGAACAAGGAAGTACATGGAATTATTGGCCAAAACGCCAAGTTTAGAGAACTTTTCTGAATGACAGCAAGTTATCAGCCTGCCTTAATGACAACAGCAGTGCGTTCCAAGATGGGGGGCAAGGTGTTTAAAGGAGCGACCACCGCTGCGAGCACGCCTAATTGCCGGGACCATGGCCAGAGACAATGATGCAGAGCGTAAAGCTCTGGACGGACAATGAAAGCCAATCCTATTCCGAAGGTAGCAGGCGCCAGTGCCATGCAGGGTCTTGAAAGCTATTGTAAGAGCTTTGAAGGCAATGCGTTTCCGTATAGGCAACCAATGAAGAGATTTCAGAAGTCCCGCGGCGCCAGATCTCCGGCTCAGGCCAAAAATTGCTCACGCCGCAGAATTCTGCACCACCTGTAAGCGCGACAGAAGGTATTCAGGGAGGCCTAAATATAGCACGTTTGCATAGTCTAACCTTGAACCTATCAAGGCTTAAACTGTAGTCCTCTTGTGGGCAATGGATAGGAGTCGAAGGAATTTTCTCAACATTTTTAAAAGACAGAAACACTGTCCTACCAGACCCAGAATCTGTGGTTTAAAAGTGAGACAAGTGTCCATCTTCACTCCAAGATTCTTAGCCACCATAGTGTCAGCGGAAGGTGGAAACATGGCCGCCGGCCACCAGGACTTCCAGCAGGGGACTGGAGGACATCCAAAGAAGAGAACCTCCGATTTGTCTGAGTTGCACTTCAACTGGTTCAGTTGGAACCATGCAAAGACAGCCCCCAGGCAACTCTTAATACGCTCTCTATTGAAGTCCATGTTCTTTCTGCATGTGAAGAGAAGCTGTGTGTCATTGGCGTATGAGACAATCCGGGCACCACAAGACTCAGCCAGCACCGCCAGAGGGGACATATAGATGTTAAAGAGAGTGGGGCTCAAAATAGACCCCTGGGGAACTCCCACCTCCAATGGCGGCACTACGGCTGATACGGAGGGGCCCAGACTGTCTGTTGGCGGTCAGAAAGAAAAGACTCAAACCATCTGAACACCGTCCCCTCTACCCCGATCTCCGCGAGTCTTACAAGGAGGCGGCTGTGGGGACGGTGTCAAATGCCGCCGAGAGATCTAACAACACCAGCAATGCTTTTCCTCCGCCATCCTGGACCTCTTTGATGGCCTCCGACACCTCCAGCAGTGCCGTTTCGGTACTCATATTTGCCCAAAACCCGGACTGGGTGTAATGGAGGACACCGTGTGTCTTCACAAAAATGTGAGACTGGACTACGGAAACACCCTCTACGCCGGAACAACAGCCAAGCTACAGAAAAGACTCCAACGCATCCAGAACGCCTCCGCCCGACTCATCCTGGACATCCCTCGACGCAGCCACATCTCCGGCCACCTGAGGGACCTGCACTGGCTCCCCGTCAGCAAGAGGATCACGTTCAGGCTCCTTACCCACGCACACAAGTCTCTCCATGACCTGGGCCCCAAGTACCTCAACGACCGCCTGACCTTCTACACGCCCACCCGCCAGCTACGTTCTACAAGCCTCGCCCTCGCCGCCGTACCACGCATCCGAAGAGCCACCGCCGGAGGAAGATCCTTCTCCTACCTGGCAGCCAAGACATGGAACTCCCTCCCCATCCACCTCTGGCTGACACAGAACCATCTCGCTTCAGGAGACAACTCAAGACCTGGCTGTTCGAGCAGTAGCGGACCCCTCCCCCCAAGCGCCTTGAGACCCTTCCGGGTGAGTAGCGCGCTATACAAATGTTATGATTGATTGATTGATTGATTGATTAAGAGAACGGACTGCACATGCTTTTCCACGACCTTCGCCAGGACCGGGAGCAAGGAGATAGGCTGATAGTTAGCATGAATACTAGAGTCAAGGGTCGGCTTTTTCAAGAGGGGCAGCACCAGCGCCTGTTTCCAGGCCGGCGGCACCACACCCAACTCAAGGGAGTGATTTAAAATCGGATTAATGATGGGGTTGATGACGTGTGATTTTGGCTAAAAACTTAGCGGGACAGGGGTCCAGCGGGGAACCCGATTTCATTTTGGATAAGAAATCCAACGAAGCTTTAGGCCAGAGAGGCGTAAAGTTAGACAGTGAAGGTCGCCCAGAGGGGGGCAGAAGCGACAGGGGCACGGGATTGGAGGCTCCCACAGGTACGACAGGCGAAAAAGACGCCTGAATGCTCTAGGATTTTGTTGCCAAAAAAACCCGCCAATTGAGTGACCCACGGTTCAGAGAAAGAGCATTTAGGTGTAATGGAGGCAGGCAATGTGAATTCCTTCACAATCATAAAGATTTCCTTGCAGGTGTTAGTAGCCTCATCAATCCTCCTAGCAAAGTAGGATTTCTTTTCCAAATAGATTTCTTTATGATAAGCCTTAACGCACAATCCTTCAGTGGTTCCTCGTAGTTCAATCGCCATGCTCTTTCGGCCTTCTTACAATGCATGCGGCTGGTATTAAGCGCCGGCGTGAACAAGGGTGCCGAGGAACAAGTGGAGTTTTTATGAACCGACTGGGGAGGTACTAGATTATCAAGACACTGCGCTACCCATGTTTGAAAGAGCTCTAGATCTTCCTCTAGATCTCCAGAGAACAAGCAAGGGTGTACCGTCCGGTACTGTGCTATCAAATCCTATGACATCCTGTGAAAAGCACGAGGGACCTGGGATTGATGACCAGGACCCCTGGTGGTGGACCTGGATTTATACAGAATATCAAAATATTGTCAGGCATATATGACAGAGAATGTATATCTGCAATTATGTTATGATTTGACATTTAATGTATTTGACAGGAAACTATCTGGATAGTCCTTCATCTAATTAGTTACGGATATATATATATCCTGATTTTCGCCTCTAGCCCACAGGAATCGATTCTCCCAAGAGACGATGCAGACCCAAATCGTGCTGAATATTTTTTTATTTTCTGTTACTAGCCCAACACCACCGCCATGACGCGTTTCGGTCCCTCTCGGACCTTGATCACATGACACATCACATGGGCAGATCAACACCTTTTAAAGTGACAGTGCAATTTCAAACATAATGAATATGGATGAAAGACTCGGTTCCTGCATGAATGCATTCGTAACTGTGAAATACAGTGCATATTGGGATAAACACTTTGTAAACCTCCTGTGCAAATCTGGCTGTTAAATACAGTACATAAAAAAGTGCAAACGTGCCAAGTTCATGTGCAAATTGCAATCATAGTAAACATTCTCAATAAATATTTACAAAACCGGGTAAAAGACATCAATAAATAATTATATTCATTATCCATGAAAAAAACATCCCATTATTAAAATCAACTGAATAAGAGGAACTTTCTAAAATATATGCATGATTTAAGAATCTATGCTAAGAAATTCCTCTACGGCTGCATCAATAATGAGTATACCCAACCCGGAGTCTTAAGTCACATCCGTGACTGGCACAGAAGGAAAGTTTTTTTTGCCCCTAACCCATGCAGGAACATTAAAGTTAATACTCATAAATATAGCCCAAGGATAGATATATATATATATATATGCGCACTACTGTCCTTTCTCACTATCCCTTCCATGCACCTTCACTTCTCCTTTTTTGTGCACCTGTTTGTTGAAAAATACTTAGTTATGATTTTTCCTATACTTTATATCTTGATTCATTCTAGTGCTGTAATTAAATAAAATCACATCCATTAGTGAAATACCTGTATGGTGGTGGTGTTCTATTTTGTTCAGATACAGTAGATTAATTCTTGCTTTGTCGATCTGCTTTTAAATTGCTCTCGACTGTGACATTACCTTATTGTACCACTTGGTTAGAGAAAGGGGCAACCCCGAATGGGGTGCAAGAGAGGCACCCCGCTGACAACAGTTACCAGTTTGTCATAGTAACACTAAAACAAGTAGTGCAAAAAGTAGTGTTTTCATTGTGCAGTGCCTTCGCACTTGTAACCCATTATGCACAATATTAGAGTTTTGCTGCGTTTGACGCTCTAGGCTTAGTTTGATCTCAAAATTGGGTTTCACAAGCATTTTTTTGCCAAACTCTCAAACAACACTATTTTGAAGAGGCAGGACATGGCAGTGCAATATCTTCATAAGGGAAGTGTAGGTGACCTGCCTTTGTATAGACTCAGTCCTGGAGGAAAACCACACATGGCATACGTTAAAACAAGTTCTACATTTGTTTTACAGTGCACTCTGAGAAACTGATCATAGAGGCATTTGTTTTAGCTGGCAGAGGTATGCCTACGGCTTGACCAATTATATTACCAGGCTTCACATAGCTGAGCCATCTCAATATTCCCATTGGGTAAAGTGCGCATGTGTCTTTGGCCGGCTGTCGTGCGACGGCCAATCAGACATGCACACTTTACATTTCTGAACCCAGCTGTCTTCAGACAGCTGGGTTGAGAATAAGGGCAGATCTCCAATGGCTGTGGACAGGCCGCTCCCTCCACTTAGGCTGCTGCTCTCATGCTGTGAGCATTGCCAGGATTGGTCAAGGGAGTTTGCTGGGAGCCTGCTTTGCAGTTGCGATGAGGTCCAGAGCAAGGACGTCCTGTCATTCAGTAAGTGTTTTTATAATTTTATTTCCACGCGTGCCCGCTGAACGTGACAAAGCCACAAGGCCCAGGGTTTTCAAAACCAGCCTCCAGTGGCTCCAGCCTACCAGGGAAATGCCCAATGAAATAAAATGCCTGTTCAGCTCTAAAATGCAGAGTTTTGCAATGTTTTTTCAATCATATGGATGCACAGGTAATCTTGGAATGGGTGTTGTAATACAAAAAAAAAATTCAAGACGGCTGCCAATGTATTCAAGTGTAGAAATGCAGGCACCAATTTTTTAATCTGCCAATATAACATTGCAGGAGGACATGTTAGACATGAAAATTAAAATAGGTAAAACAAGATGCGCATGAAAAAGCAAGCTAACAGCCAAGGCAGCATACAGCAGCTGTGTGGCTCTGGTTTGTAATGCATAATTTATGAGGCACTCTAAACTTGCAAGCATTTTTTTTTATATATATCCTGGGTGCCCCCTTGTGTCTAGACAAACCTAAGCATCTTGGACAAGAGGCAATGAGAGCAATGGCGTAGCTAGGCCTTATGCTGCCCGTGGCTGCCACCGCAAGCGTTGGCCACCCACGGCGGCCTGATCAAAGGGAGGGGTGCTGGCGATTCATGCGGCCGCAGGTAAGCGCAGGGAGGGATGCTACCGAAGGGTGGGGGGAGGCGATGGAGGTCCAGTCGCCGCCCCCTAAAACTCATGCCTCCTGGGGCGGTCCACCCCCACCATACCCCTACCTACGCCACTGATTGAGAGTGAAACATATGTGTTCCTGTTGCTTTTGCTTATTCCAGGCTGACTTGAATGGTACCTCGTCAATCCAAAGCTGTAATAATACTGTGCCCAGAAAAGTAAAATCTTTTCATCATTTTTCAGCTCGGCATGGATGGCACTAGCTTATTCTATGCTATGATGTTTCTGGCTCTTAGGTCAGATTTTCGTTGATTGGCAGGTTGGTAGTTACTCCACTGTCTACAAGTCACGACTTCAGTTTTGGTCAGAATGAGTTTAAGAAGATTTGTCATCATCAGTTCACTTATATTTGAGTTTCAGGCTAACCTGTGTCTTTGGCATAATTGTAGAATCTTGGTTGAAAGAACTGATTAGGTGTGTTAAGGGAGTAAGGTAGTAATTACTCAGGAGCGGAGAGATGGTTAGGGCTTGTTATAATGAAACATTGTGAGGAGAGGTAGCTTGAACAGTGGTACTACATTTCAATTTCTTTGCAGTAGGAGTTCCAATTTGTACATTGAATTTCTACTCTGAGTAATACAGCATGGTAGTAGACAGTGCCATAAGCTGCTGATAAGTCCAAGAGGAGCAGTACTAGGACAACATTACTGACCACTATGCATTCCAGGCCATCCCAGATAGATATCAAAGCAGGTTCCCTGTCTCTGCCTGGCAGGACCCAGGTTCCTGGTCTGAAAGTAGATTGTTCGCTTCAACAAAACTACAGAACTGCAAAAAGGCCCCTCTTCCATTTAATTTTCCTAGGAATGGACCATTTGAGACCGACCTATAGTTAGTTAAGTATGTTGGATGATTGAGGTTCATTCTTTGAAGGTGTGATAACAGAGGTCTGGTGTTCAGAAGGGAAAGATCCTGCAGCCAGTGATTTGTTTGCTGTGTTCTCCGGCAGAGATCTGGCACATGTGCTTTGGGTCATGTTTGGAACATACGTGCTGGTGGGAGGGTCTGATGGAGATCCGGATGGTCAACTTGCTTTGACCAGAATTCAGCACGAGATAGGAATCTGAAAGAGGTTAGTGAATGTTCCCTGTTTGCCACCTATGTTTACGTTCTTCACTGACAGAAAGTTAACAGTTTTCTTTTTGAGGTAATCTTTCAATGTCTTTGTTTAGTAGACAAGTTTGTTGGTACTGACTTCACAGGAACATTGCGAATGCGGTACCCTCATGGTGGTGCATTCTAGGTTGCGAATTCCAAGACGATTCTATGTAGTTCTTTTAAAGGGCATTCTGCATTTACTATCTGTGTGAAATAAAGGAGTCTATAGTGCGCCCACAATGTGCAATTTGTTGTCCACCTACTGCAACAACTCCCAGGGAGAGAGACCAATGAAATTAATGTGGTTTAACCAAGGTCGCAGCCTAAGTCTCTTTGCGAAACGATAACCATAAGTTAAGCAGACATTTGTTATGAGTATACATGACTTAAGCAGACATTGTTATGAGAATACAGAACGTAAGATCAGCAAAGATATACATCATTACGATAATGCAGGACATAAGGTCAGCAACACAGTTTAAAGATTGTGCAGGCAATACAAAGGTGTCTCCACCTTCCATCACAGCTGAACACTTCAGGATGGAAAGTGCCAGAAGGCCCCTTTCCTTATCTATCGCTCACGCCCCCCAACAAGGGCATATAGTGCATACATACTTTAGTAGGGACTTCCCCTTTCCTCTCAGGGCAATGGGCAAGAAATACCCGCTATTCCATACCAACACATACACCAGAGCACCGCATAGTGCTCTGTCCCTGCTGGGGTATTTGTCACCAGGCAAATCCCCCAAAATGTTCAACTCCAGGCATCCCGGGGTAGGGCACTAAGGTCCAGGACCACCAGCAGGTTAGTCACCCTTCCTGCCTTCTCAGTGCCAACACAAATCAACACACCTAACCGGAGAAAGTTCAGTAAATCAATCAACATTTGGGGTAGCCCCTATCCTGATGCTAGAAATTCTGCCACAGGGCGAAGAGGTCCCTGGCAAACACACCCTTTCCCCAGCTACCACTGATGGTACTCCATAAGGGCCCCTATAATTGTGCGTCTGCTGATTAAAAAAGGATTCCAGCCCCTGGATGACAAATGCATACCCTCCCCATGGGACCGCTCTCCATCCCCAGCATCCCACTCTATGGGTGCATTCAGATATGCATCTGACCCAACTTCCCCAATGGGTACTTGTCCGCTGGCTGGCTACACCAGCACCCACTAGCTGTGGCCATACCTACCTCACGTCAGCAAACATACCACCCTAGATGTGTAGCTCACTCCACTCCGGTAATGTTACTATTCCTACTGATCTCAGCTTCCTTCCAAGTAGGAGGCCTTCTGTCCAGGGATGAATACACTCTACCGAGCCATTCTGCGGTCTTCATAGCCTAGCCTACCAAGGACTCCCTATCCCATTGGTGGATCCTGCCACTGGTGGATTTGTTCAGCAAATGCGGTAGGATGACAACTAGTGAGAAGTGGAGGGACAAGAGGTCAATGCTTAGCCCTGCAATGCCTTATATGCTGTGGTCCCAGGCGGTGCCCCCCCCTTTACCACCTCTCCCCCCCATGACTACACTTCGAACCCTCCTTTGTGGCGACACCGATGAGTGACTCCCACTTGGCTCATGCCCGTGGAGCCAATAATGTTACCCCTCTGCTATTGGCAGAGGGCGCCTTGTTATTGTTTGCATTTTTAGGTCTCGCACCTAGAGTTGCAGTGCGCAGCAGTGCTCGCGCTGCGTGAGACCTCTTGTGCGGGCTTCAGAAAGCTACCCACAGGTGTGGGTTTGCTTTAGCCGGCTGTCATTGGCTTTAGCATGCTTTTTTTTAAAAATACAGCACGCAATTGGGCAAAGGTGGGTGCATGTCTCGCCTTTGCCCCGCCCATTCCCATCTATGTCTAGAATGCGCAGCAGTGCCTGTTCGCCTCGCTGCCGCAGCCACGCTCCCTCGCCTCCGCACGCACCACTAGTTTCGATTTCCCGCCCCTGCTCCTCCGGTAGACCGAGCTTCATTCTAAGCAGATGCTCTTTGGTGCCCCTGAGACATCACACACTGGTGTTTTGCATAAAAACGTGTGTAGTACTTAAGGAATTCCGGACATATCCCCTTGGAAGTGAACTTTTTTTGATGCACTTAATGTGTTGTGATTGATTGTGGTGTGGCGAGGGGCGGGCAGCGCATGCTGCTTGTTAATGTTTCCTGACAACTACCTTTTCCAACAGGGCTGCATCATCCTCGTTTCAGTTAAACAATGCCGGACATTGACTGTGGCGCTCAGTCAAGCCCACTCACTAATTATTCTGAGGAGCCTCGGTGAGTCAGATGTACTTGGCAGTCTCTCGTGCTCCCACATTCATCCATGCGTAAGTAGTTTGCGGCACACTGCAGGACAGAACACGCAGCCTGCTGTAAATGGCATTGCCACCTCTGAGCCAGGTGCCAGCTTGATTTGTCGAGACCTGGCGAGGAGGACCCGCTGTTCATTACAGCCGCTGTTCGATTGGAAGTGTGAAGAGTGTCAAATGCACATAGCCTGTGGTAGTGTTCACCATATATGTGCACGGAAAGAGCTTGTGTGGTGCAGAATGAATTTGTGCCGTAGATGTGCACACACTACGTCTGCTGAACGAATGCACACTGCAATTCCGCGAAGTAGCATCGACCATGTGGGGGGCTTGGGGGGCAGAATGTCTACAAGGAGATGCCTACGACAGTGCAGTGGCAGCGTGCATGACTGCCCCCGCTCTCCAGTGTACGACGGTCACAAATTGGCGGGAAGGCGTGGGTGCTGATGGATTAGCCAGTTGTTAGTTCTGGTCCACTTGATCTATTTGTAGGGTGCCCCCACTACGGCAACTGGCGCAGTTGGAGTGAGACTTTATGAGATCACAGCGCCATGAACGCACAATTAGAAGATGCATCCGGTGACTGATGAGCTCGGAGTGCGCGCAAATAAATTGGAATATAGATTTACATTTATTCGGAGGATCCGTAGACATACAGCTGCAAGTTATGGCTGGCTCTGCATACATCTGCACACGGTTCCACTTGGTGCTGTCCACTGATACTGTGAGACTGGCCGGCTGTGCTGAAAATATGAAATCATGGATGCGTCCGTCTTGGTGTGTGTCGGAATTTCTGTATTTTGGTGTGCGTGTCTGTTTATGTGTGTGTTTCAGAAGGATAGATGGCGCCTCTGTCTAATTTAGGTGATGAGTGGGTGAATGAGCATGATACTTGTGTGTGTATGTACCATGTTTGTACACCTGTGTGTTTGTGCACGTGTGTCTGTGCGGGTTTTTTCATGTGTGTTCGAGTGTATGTCTGTCTGCACCTATGGGTGCATTCCTGTCAGTGACACAGTGTGTGTCTGAGTGAGTGTTCCTGTGCGCATCAGCTCGCCCATCTGCATGTGTCTGCATATGTGTCTACGTGTTGTTGAGTATCAGTGTGAGAGTGTGTATTGTGTCGGACAACCAAGACCATAGTAAGGCAGCCTCCTCCTACCAACTGTAATAAGGGCACTTCTACTGTGACCAGCACTGTTAAGAATGCCAAGAGGGCCACAACCAACTCTCTGCCGCAGCCACTGCCTCAATACCCTCCCCGTGAAATAAGTGCCACAAAGATGGGTTAGCGTTAACACCTTTTATTTCAAGCGCCACGATAAACCACATTGCAGCACTGTATGGAGCGCTATCAAAACAGTCTATTATCACCAGTTCCACTTTCAGACACTCTCTTAGTTGATGTCAGCTAAGCGCTTCATGTTTTCCACTCACTGACCTTAGGCTCATGTTTTCAATGTTCCCATCAAGAGCAGGCTTTTCAGGTTGACGACTACCCCTTCAATTAGAATTCTTTCCTAGTGCTTCTTTCTTTACTTATTTTTTGTTCAAACTGGCCTTTGCCTAAGCCTTCTGTCTGCTCCTGACATGCATGAGAATCGCCGGGGCGAGTGAGTGCAGGCCTCCGCTGTGACAGCATTACTAACACCCAAGAGAACTGGGCTCATCCCATTAGCATCAGAAGGATAAACAGCAAAGTTGGGCGAACTGGCACCTAAACTTAACCCCTGCATGTCTAGCTTAAACCCTGGCATCAGGAGCATTAACCCCCCACGCTACAGCCCAACTTCCACTAGACTCCGTGCATCTGCAGCTACTTGACAAAACGGCGCACGGCTAAATATGTCCTTAAGCAGAGATTGTGGCCGAACTGCACTATGTGTCTCCTTTCCTAGCCATTATTAAGCCTGCGTCATTGGAGAAAATGAACATACTGTGCTCATAAATTTAAGACTCAGCTGGGAAATGCAGTCATAAAATATCTGACACCTCAGTGTCAAGGCTGAGGCTATGAGTGAGAAAATTGAAAAGCATCCTCCCCGCTGCTTCCCGAAAGAAGGGGGAGCAGTTCCAATCACTCTTTGTCTTGAGTACCTAAATAATTAAATGTTCACTTCTTCTTTAGTCCTTCTATCGGTTCAGCGCCTGTGTACGGCGAGCGCAGACATGATAATTATAGCGCTGGTAACTGAAATCGACATTATTACTCTAGTATCTAAAAAACTCTATTCCATACCGAAACACATGGGTAAAAGACATTGTCATTTACAACGCCAATAGCTCTAACTCTCACAATTGCGAGACCTATTGCATTGTAAATGCTTGTTGAATATCATTATGTGTATTCAGGTTTTGTCGTGGTGCATTCGCCGTAAATAAATAACGGTACCAGAATATGTCAGCTCAAAGTGGGGTACATTCCCTAAAACATTTGTACAGCTCATGCAATTCTGAGAGTTTTCTCCCAAGATGGCAGGGACACCTGGAAGCTAATTCCAAGAACGACAAAGCCCACCCCAAGAGAGACCCCCAAGCATGCAGGCCTTTCCTTGATGTTGACTACCGCTGAAGAGGGTGGATGGGACTTTCAATGGGTGTTTTACAGTAGTCCCGTTTCCACAACATTATGACATATGTCCGTAGCCTTCTCTGGGTCTATCAAAGCAGTGATGATGGGACCCCCTGGGATGAGGAGGGTTCTCCTGTCAGTTATAGGTTACAGAAGAGAACTAGCCACTGTCGGCAGAAAGAAGCAAGGCTACAGAGCAGCGTGCAATAAACATAGGTATACAAGAGGAACATAAAATCGAAAGAAAGACTATTTAAAGACACTTTCGTCATGTTGATGGGTGAAAAAATCCTTGTTAAAGAGGTGGTAGCTGAGTAATATATTTTTAAAGCTGAATGTGCGGTAGCGGCCAGGAAACCTTTCAAAGCTGTAGAAGTGGTTTCCAGTAACTCGCACATGAATTTACTGTCAACTCAGCCGCAGGTTCTGTACTTTCCTTGTGCTGAAATTATAACAACATTTACAATGTTTCACCCTTATATAAGTGGCACAGGGCCAGATGTATCAAAGGGTTTTACCCATTCTGTGTCTATGGGAAAAAGTGTTCATACATGTGTCCATTCATTTCTGTGACCTGCAAACTCCCCATGACGGCAGCCTGAACCCTCGACAGGAAACCCCTGGCCCTCTGACAGCACCGGTCCCTGTGACTCAGTGGCCAGTCCCAGTGCGAGCAGTGAAGTCCCACAACCTCTGTTCTATTACAGAGCTCGTTTGTAATCTGAATGACATAATGAAAGCACCCGAGTGGCAAAGCGGGAAGCAAAGGAATTACCTGGAACACCACAATAAACAATACAGACTTCCTGTAGTGAATGCCAAAAATAGGTAAATAGGCTGGCACCCAGAAATGCCCCTCCCTGGAATTCAGAAGGGATTCATGAGTCTCTTGTGCTTGCAACATGTTCGAATCACATTTTGGCCAACTCTGTATGTTATGCTTCTAAGGGAATAAAGGTATAGATGTCATAGGTAAGGCTTCTTATCATTAGGGCCTTATGGTTGTGCTATCCTAGACAGAAATACAACATGCACATTACCAAAGGCAAAATGCCTGACTTTGCCAGGCTGGTGCCACGGTTATTATTTATTGTAAGCATATGCAACACACACAGAAAGAAAACAAACATTGGCTAAGCCAATAGGTCTGGTGTCGTTCACTAGACTTAGCAATTTTTGTTTTGTTATGTCAATGTTTTTGAAAAACGTTATTCTGCGGGAAGGTGTTGGGTATTTAAAAAAATGGATTAAAGGTAAACATGTTTTTTGGTGTCAAAAAGCACACATTGCAATAGTACTCCCTGGGAATGTACAGAACTACTTTGTGGGTGGATTTGCTCATTGTGGAAAGCATCTTGATGCATGCTTGAGTGTTATGGAGAAAAAAGTGAATGACAGAACCACAGACAGATGGATAATGTGTAGTTTTAGTAAACAGAAGGACGGTCAAGGGACAATGGTGGAAGCTTATTTAAACAAACTAGGCCTCTTAAACGGAAGAGTCGATTCAGACTCGCCTGCCGCTTATACCCATGTATCTCCCTCCAGAATAGCCACTCTGGACTACATATAGATTTCAGTTGCTCACTTTCATCTTGTGCAGGAATTCATGATAACTCCCTCACCGGAAAGTGATCATGCCGTCCTTATGTGTAAAGTCTCATCCCAGCAGCGCCTCCGCCCAGAAATTCATCTGATTGGGAAAGAATTTAACTTGGAGCCTGAAAACTACGGTGGGCCTTGGACCATCAGGACATAATTGAAGAGAAGGTGGAACATTTCTTAGACAAATTGAACCAAGAGTCTAGTGACCAACAGACGCATCATCGTGGGAAATGGCAGTGGCGGACTTTAGAGAAAACTTAGCCACAAAGAGAATTAAAAGGCCATATAACTCCATTTCAAACACACACCACTTTAGTGAGCACAAGCTAACTACAATGAACATCAAACACAAATTAAACAACTTATTGCGCAGGCGCATCTACAACGATACAGAATACAAATCCCTAAGAGAGAAGATATCGATCACTCGCAAGGAATACAGGAAGGCAAGGTTCACCTTCCAGAGGACAAGAGAAAAACATCACTGAACAATCGCCCACGAAATTATAAAATCAAAGGAGATTCTGGAGCTGGGTAAATAAGGGTGTTAGACCTGCCCAACCACCTACTGTTACAAACATCTCTCCAGCCGAATGGGAGGCCCACATTGTCGCACTCTACGGAGAGCCCAATAGAAACAACTGGCCTACGCATCACAGCTCTAGCCACATAATTAAAAAAATGCACTCCAGAGGGAAGCCTGGCCCAAATGGCATACCAACAAAAGTATACGAGGCATCTATTCACAAGTGGGCCGCACTCTTGGCCACCCTATTTGAGGCAAGCAAAAGCGCGGGCCTATTCCTGACTCCTAGTGAGGCTCTCTCCTCGTCCCCATCCATAAACAAGGCCTGCGATCCAGTCCGGATAACTACCGGATGATTTCCCTCCTCGATGTTGAAGGGAAGGCCTATGCAAGTGCTATACTTCAAGAAGTGACTACCTGGGTCAAGACCGTAAATGAATACCCTTTACTCAAACCGGCTTCCAAAAGGGCTGCCACATTGAAGACAATTTGATCTCTCTAGCCCTCATGATTGAGGGCACGCTCGCTACAACAGGAAAATCGTTATATTTGGAGTTCATTGATTTCCGAAAAGCTTTTGACAGCATTGTTTGTGCCAGACTCTGGGAAAAATGTATGTAATGGGGCATCCCTCAAACCCTACTGAACACTCTCATAGCCCTGTTCACTGACACCTGAGTAAAAATAAGAGTATCCTCTGGATGGTCAACAAACAATAAAATCATGACCAACAGAGGCCTAAAGCAGGGATGCATATTGGCCCCTCTACTCTTTCATTTGTACCTAGCAGCCCTGCCTGATTGGCTGGCTCTACCTCGAGCATTTCCGCCTAGAATCACATCTATTACAATTGAATCAATGCAATATGCAAACAATACAATTCTCCTCGATCAAACCCAGGCGGGCCTCCAAAGTCTTTTTGATTCCTTGGCACTGTACTGTAAATCAAATGTTTTAGATATTAACATCGCCAAAACCAAGGCGATGATAGGCTTAAGAAAACGAGCAAGAAAGGTCTTGTGGTATACTGAAGGGACATCAATAGAAGTAGTGGCCGCATATAAATACCTGAGAGTCTGGATAGATCACAGAGGAAGTCCGAAACCGCACATTGCTGCAATGCAAGGAGGGCTTGCTGCTTACAGGGGACCTTCTCAAGAACCAAGAAAGCCCTCCATTCCCCAGATCTCTCGCTAGTAATCAGCGTGATATGTGTCAAACGTTTACCGACCTTAGCCTTTGGTGCCATAACCTTCAAAGATAAAATGTTCACCCGGTAAGACAGAGTGCAATCAGCCTGTTTTTGCAGAGTGTTCCACCTACCCTACTCGACCGCTCACCACAAATCCATATGGAGTTTAGGTTTCATCCCAACACTGGATTATGAAAGCAAGATTTATTGCCTACGGGTTAAAATCTAAAAAGGCTTGTGACCTTACACTAAAGAGTTGCATCTGGTCCCTTCTAAGCAATCCTACAACCTCCTGAAGTCCATTTTTAGCATAATGCCTGGATGCTCTAAAAGCTCAAGATATATGGGCTAGTTCGCTGCCCACAGGAGTGGTCGCAAAAGTACTGACCGAACAAGCGAAGATCTTGTCGGGGGCACATGATGCACATGCCATGAAAAATCTCTCCCATGGTAGCTGGGTATCAAAACTCTATAATCATAAAACTCTACCACACTACCTTTCATCCCCCATGAAGCCATCAGTGAAACACCATCTAATGACTGACTGACTGATTGAGATCTTATAAAGCGCACTATTGCCACGGCGTCTTGGCCCTAACGCGAGTGGATACCGAAGCTAACGCTAGTTATTCTCGAGCTTAGGGAAAGAGCCATGTCTTCTTCAATTTTCTAAAAAGAGCCCGGTTCGAGTGTAGTCTGATCAGAGTGGGGAGGGAGTTCCACAGTTTGGCCCCTTGATACGAGAAGGCCTTTCCTCCCCACCTGGCTCTTTTTATCTTGGGGACCAGGATCAGTCCTGTATTGGCTGACCTCAGGCACCGTTGTGGCGAATACCGGGGGAATAGATGTTGAATGTCCGCGGCTCCTCCTCCATACAGAGCCTTATGTACAAGACAGAGGGCCTTAAAGTCCACTCTCTGCCGAACTGGGAGCCAATGGAGCTGTTTAATGCTGGCACACGTGGGGTGTTTGGGTTGATCAGGTAGCGCCGGAGCAGCTGCATTCTGCAATCACTGAAGTTTGGTAATCTGCCCTTTATCTGCTCCAAAGTATAAGGCATTGCAGTAATCAACTCAGGAGAGAACCAGGGCTCCGACTACCGTTTTCCTAAGGATCAGTGGGATAAACAGCAGAATTTTGCGCAGGACTTTCAGCGTGAAGAAGGAAGTAGAACTTACTTGATTACTTTGTTGAGTGAGCTTTAGGTCATTGTCAAACATAAATCCAAGATTCCTAGCCTTGGTCACGGGAACAGGGCAGTTCCCAGCCTCAGGGGGCCACCATAGTTGGCTCCATACAGAGGGCTTCTGACCAAACTTGATGACCTCAGTCTTTTCGGTATTGAGCTTTAAAAAATTTGAGTTTATCCATGCCATCACAGCATTAAGATAGTTACGGAACCTGACAGCTGTAATGTCCACACTTTGCGTGACCGATATCACTAACTTGGTGTCGTCCGCGTACGACACTAACATAAGACCATGATCTTTAATTAGTCTTGCTAAGAGTGTGACATATAAATTAAACAAAGTCTGGGACATGGCTGACCCCTGTGTGGCTCCACACAGGAGGCAGAAATTATCTGACTTAAGGCCGATGCAATGGATTAGCTGTTCCCTGGATGCCAAGAAAGATGTAAGTAAGGTTAAAGCCTTATCTCTAATACCTGCTGCCTTCAACCGCCGTAACAGTATTGCATGGTTTACGGTATCAAATTCCACAGACAGGTCAAGCCGGATGAGAACGGCTCTTCTCACCCCATCCATCACTTTACATATCTCTTCTCTGGCCATGATCAAGGCTGACTCGGTGGAATGCCGAGATCTGAAACCATGTTGGGTAGGGTCAAGAATGTTATTGCAATCCAGGTAATCTGTCAGTTCCAAGTTCGTAGCTTTTTCTAGGAGTTTTGAAGGTAGTGGAAGACAGGATATTGGGCGATAATCTTATGCCTCCGTGGGATCCAAAGTAGCTTTCTTCAAGATAGGCCTGATACAGGCCTTTTTCCAAAAGTGTGGGAAGACCCCCAAACTAGTGACCTAATTTAATAGGGGAGTCAAGTGAGCACTGACCTCCTTGGGAGCCAGATGCAGTATGTAAGGGGACAGGGGCCAGGGGTGAGCCGGACTTAGTTTGTAATAGCAAATCTGCGACTTGATCTGCCGCTAGAATATAGAAACATGACAGACTGCAATCTGTTGAGACGTCTTCCAACAGATCTTCACTATTCCCAAAGGGATCAGATGCTGTCTTATGAAGTTCACTATAAACTGTTTGAACTTTCTTTTAAAAAAGGAGTCCATCTTATCCACAAAATTTTGGTCAGGCGAGTAAGTCAGTAGTAGTCAAAATCTTTATTCGGTTATTCAAGCAGAAACAATTATAAAAGCACAGGATAATTAATAAATAACAGTAAAACTTGATGTGCAGTTATTAAAAGAGCAACCCACGTATAAAAACACATATTAAAATCAACGATCACAGTTAAGCGAATATAGTAATGACAACAGTACTAAGCAATTAACCCTCCATACTATTTCACAATTTTAGGGCAGATTTTAAAAAACCAATCACAAATGATGTACTTTCGGGGGTTTAACAATTGCAGGTAACAGAGTGCTGGTCTAACCTGAGTGAAGTTCAGTTTTTTTTAGAAGGGGCTTTAGGTAAAACCTCCGAGGTAAATCGTAAAAGGGGCAGATAAATAAAAAGTGCACCAGGTCCTGCGGAGACTCATTGTCGCAGCCGCAGGGGGGGTAGCACTTGACCTCGGTGGGAACCCTTTGGAACGGTTAACATGAGGTGAAAATAGTCCAGTCGGAACCTAGTTAGCAGATCTCGATCAAGGCCCGACATCGGCCAAGATAGATAAGGCTCCATGGAAGATGTAGTCTTCAAGATAGCATGTTTCCGGACACTAGGTTTGTTTAGTTCTACCTCTTTGCAATGCATATGTTGTGAAAGGGAAAATGTTTTCCTCACAGACTCTACATCAGCAAGCCTAATAGAATCAGCATTTAAAAAGAGTTCTGAACGCCCCATACCAAAAAAACAGTCTTTCAAATATTTTAGCCACGGGATTTTGAGCATATTATCCAAGGATAAGGCTTCTCTCAGGAGTAGGTGGTTTAAGGTCAAGTCTTTATTTAGCCAACATTTTAACCAGCAAGTCAGTGGCCCTAGTGCTAAGGTATCACTTATAAAAGGGGTGCTGGTTTCTTCATGCACTATTAGGTTGGAAGTCCCCCTCGGTACCCCCAACAATTGTTTCAAGAAATTATTCTCTGCCACCACAATGTCGTTAGCTGCCACGTACCCCCAGAGTTCGCTACCATAGCTTCCTATTGCCACACGCTTTGCCTGATAGATCTTTAATAGAGCAGCAATAGGGCGTTTGCCCATTTTCCTGGCAAAATTAAAGATAGCAGCGTTAGCCCGAGTTATCTCCCCCCTTTTCCTCTGGAGTGATGGGCCCCATTTTAACTGATCGTCAAACACGATGCCCAAATACGAGAAGGTTCTTTTTGTCGGGACCTTCTCATTGTTAACCCGAAATGAATACGGCTTCTTGTTACGCTGCCCTACCTGCATTACAAAGGATTTAGTATTGTTGATAGATAAGTCGCGGGCTTTCATAAAACTGTGAAAAGCATCTAATAGGGTTTGAAGACCTCTTGCGGTCCTGGAGAACAAAACAGTGTCGTCCGCATATAATAAAACGGGCAGACCCTTACGACCGACATAGGGGTAATCAGCACCAGTATTTAATAAGAACTCCTCCAAGTTGTTAATATATAAATTGACGAGAAAGGGGGCCAAAATACAGCCCTGCCTAATACCCCTGTGGACACTAAAGTCCTGGACACCCTAAGGTCCTGTGAATACCTCACGTTAGCCCCAGTATACAGATGCAAATCCATCAGGAGATTAACCAGATTAGGCTCCACCTCCTTGGCGCCCATGGCCTCCCAGAGCTTTCCCCGGTTAACACAGTTGAAAGCTGAAGAGAGGTCCATGAACGCCGCGCTAGGGTGTATTTTCCTACGACTACGTATAAGTTGAGACACTGCACTATTGTGGAGTGGCTAGGCCGGAAGCCATATTGAATTTTGCAGACTACAACATGTTCTTCTGCCCAGGCTGTTAGCCTATTCAAAATTACTCCACCCACTACTTTGACCACAGAGTCAATTAAAGATATCGGCCTGTAACAGGAAGTGCTGTTTCGGTCCCCTTTCTCAAATACTGGGACTATCGTGGATGTCCCCCAAGACCTGGGGCAACCATGTTCTGCAGCTGCGTTAAGCACTGCAGTAAGGACTTGCACCCAGAGAGATACCCTTGATTTAAATAAGTCAGGGGGCATGCCATCGGGCCTGGCTCTTTATCACTTGATAACCCCATGATGCCTTTCTCCACTTCGCTAATGGTACAAAATGGTGGACTTACTCTTTGTTCACCTCTATCACATTCTGACTGTGGAGTGTTACTGTCAAAAATAAGACTGAAATGGGATATCCACTCATCTTCAGTGATATTCGTGCCAACTGAGGTGTCACCTACTATATCAAATAGAGGTTTGTTAATAATGCCCCAGAATTGTTCACTGTTACTGAGGGTAATGGGGTCTAACAGATCTTGCCAAATATTATTCCTCACTTCTGCCTTGCGCTTGGCCAAGGCCTTTTTATAAGACAGGCGTGATGCCCTAACCAGTATGGGGTCCCTAGGGTTTAGTTTCAGGGCCGCCTTTAATTCACGACCTGCCTTTGAGCAGGAGTGGTCAAACCATTTGGGATCCCTACAAACAGGGCCCGACGATGGTACAGTTAGCATTTCGCCTACTTTTAATACAATACCATCGAATGCAAGGAGGATGTCTGGGGGTAAAGATACAGAGGACACGCACAGGGATAACTCGGTAGCACAGGATTTATGGATCTTATCATAAAGTTGATCCGAGTTCACCTTGGCCCATTTAAGGCGGCGCCTTCCATCCGTACATTTAAGAACACCACAATTTGGCGTCCTTTCCCGTAATTTAAGAAGGTTGCCACCCAGTGAAATACAGACTGGATTATGATCACTGTGTGCGTTCTCCTGAATTTTAAATCCTAATATTGTTGTATAAAGGCCACTAGAGAGAAAGATGTGGTCTATAAAAGATCCCCCCGAGTAGCCCTTAAATGTAGGAACTAATTGATAACTACAATCATCCACCAATGACATGGCAGAGATTAGGTCAAATTCATTCATGAGTTCGTTCAACCTATCCCCCCGGCCAGAATGTTCGAAGTGCAGGCCCCCATCCTGTGACAACCCAACGATCCAATTGTAGTGATCTTAGGGTTCCCACAGGGGTGTACATTAAAGTCCCCCATAATGAGCATCCGATGGGAGAGGCTCTCGCAGTGGTGCCTAACAAAGTTGCCCAAATCATCAAGCTTACACTCCCCTCTTGGGTTTACGGCATGATAGAAGTTAATCAGGGATACCATTTCCTTTCCTCTTTTAACCATCACTGCTTGAATGTCAGTATTATGAGTAGGTATTGTTTTGACGGTGCAGAACAAGGCTAAGTCAATGTACACAGCCAATCCCCCTTTAGCTCTGCCACTTCGTGAGCGCTCTGCCGGTACAAAAAACTTTTATAACCTTCTATAAATATGTCATTCTCTACCAACCAGATCTCTTGCAAGCATATCACCAAAAAGGATGTTATAAAGGCTAACCAGGTCAGATCTTTTACCTTTCCTGCCAACCCAGCAATATTCCCGGAGATAACATTATAAGCCGAAACCTTTTTTTCGGCTGGAAACGGGGTTTGGGCTCCCGACATACTCCCTAAGGGGTCAACATTGTTAACTGCGATACTGACCCTCACAGGTGATAGGTGGGCCCAGGGTATTTGGCTACTTCGTGCTTCGTTCACTCCCTCATGTTGTACAATACTCCCAATGTCAGATACTCCGGGTCAGTTGTCACCAGGATTAAAAAGCCAATCAACCATTTCTAGTCTGCTATACCTGTTTTGTGTGGATATTTGACGGGGTGAATATGGTTGCATATGCCAGCCCCCGGCCCCCCCTCTCTCTACCCCGGTGCCTTGCTAGGGTCCAATCCCCTTCCATATCTAAATGGTGGGGCACGGGATAAAAATATGTCAGAGGAAGAGGTTGAATCGATGACCCATTACTGTGGTGTATCCAGTTACAAATGCTGGGATGGTGCAGTGAGCTAAAAAATGGTGATGGATCAAGCCCAGATCTGTTGACTGGGTAGGAGTGCTCTGCTTAATTCAGATACTCTGTCCATCACCACCCCCCCTTTTCTGAATCCAGTTACAAGTATGTCCCATGGTACGAGGGTCCCTGAAGTTCACAAGCACACAATCGACTTGTATATCTTTAGGCCTATGCTCTACCCAGGGCACCCTACGCACCATCAGGATTTCGCAGGAAACGTTACGAGGAAGTGGTCTGTTTCTATTAAGCCAATCCGCTGCCTTATTTTTCAATGACATGAATGACTCATTATTCGTATTGCTTAACTCAGGTACCCCAGTTAAAACTACAGTATAGGGGCTTGATTCTGGTGGTAAATCAAGTCTTAGCTTCTTAGAGGGTGCTGAATCGGGTAAGTTCCGGGGGGTTTAAGTAGGCTTAACAGTGTCCCCCCCTATAGTTGAAAAGACAGGTAGTATCGCAGGAGCACACGAGTTAGCTATAGATACATTTGATGTGGGTGGGGCTAAGGTTGGAACAATAGCATGCAAGACACCCCCCCCCTGTACAGAATTCTGTTGGTCAATACCCAAAGACATCCCAGTTGACTTTATATTGTCCACAATATTAAGTGTTGCATCCTCGATCTTAGCTAGCCGAAGCTCAATTTGCAGAAGCCTGTCTTCAAGTGATTTAAAAGAGGACTTTAATAAAGAACTAAGTTTGGCGAGAACTAAATCCTCCAATGGCAAGGATGTACCATCAGGATTAGACACACAGGGAGTGGATACGGGCGGCATTGAAGGCCCAGTTGACTCTAATTGATTCACAGTCACAGTGCCCGGACCCAATGAAGAAGAATTGCTATTGCAAGCTTGTTTAGCAAGTTGGGCTTTCTGCCTCTGGCACCATCATTTGCCCCCTGCTTCCTTTTCGGTATCGCTCCCTCTTGCCTCCCTCGCGTCTGCCTGGTGTTTGGTCTCTCAGGAGAACTATAGTTAGACACTATAGACGTTTCTGCAGCCATAGATATTTGAAGCTGATCAGCTAAAGAAGTGAATTCAAGAGCCTGCGAAGGAGGGGGGTTGTGTACAGTCACAGGAGCGTCTATGTTTACTCGGGGTAATTGCTCAGGGGTACGGGCATTAGCAAGGTGTCCCATAGAGGATCTTTTTGCTAGGGCAAGGTCTTGGGAAACCCATTGCTCCATTAAAATGATCCCCTGATCAATAACTGAATTTGCCCGAATTATAAAACTGTCCTATGTCCCTGTTAGGTTCCCACTTGAATAGTACATAGCAAACTACTGCTAGTTATATCGCCCTTGTATTGACATTATATTACATACTGTATAATAAACTCATAATGATTTGCTGAGACAGTGATGTATCAAAATTATTGATTATTTTATTTCTGTTTGTTAAATTTTGTTATTTTTTTGGAAAAAATTTGTTATCTTTTTTTCATCTCACTTGATTTATAAAAAACACATGTACTTCATATAATTTAACATTCAGTGACATATAGTGTACATATAGACATAAACTATAAAATATCAACAACAGTGCAAAAAAGAAAAAAGAAAAAATTGTGCTATACGATATATTCAGTCGGTGGAAAATAATGAGGAAGGCAAATGCGGTAGAATGGAACACAACGCGTTTCGGCCAAAGGGCCTTCGTCAGGTGACCGTCATTCGTATATTATATACAACATAACCTATATGAGAAAAAGTGAGAAAATATACATAGAATACAAATATGAGTATTTGTCAGGATATATTTCATTTCATTATATATATTATTTGAGCAATTTTTAGCAAGGTCAAAAAAACAATTTTATCTTAAAGACAATTTTGTTTATACTCATTTAGGAGCGCATGTTTTTCATTTCAGAAATTTATAACATTGTATTTTATCAGAAAAACACTAGCAGTTATATCACTTTTTTCGTATGATATCATTTTCGCTCATTCATTGTGATGTCATTACCAAAAGACAGTCGTTTGCAACTTTATATTCAAAACACTCTATATTTTATCGTCCCTCTTTTAACTTCTTAAACTTACTAGATAAATCATTACATTTTTTTTCCTAAAAAAAGGAGGGAAAGAAAGACGTAAAGCGTGGTAAATAAGAGAAGTCCAAGAGATATATAGAAAAAGATGAAATAACAGACAAAAGATCCTATATTAGAAAATTCTGGTATTGAATTTATAGATTACTCACTTCCATTTGTTTTAGTTGAGTACACGGTATGATGTTCTAAGGACAATTTGATTCGCTTTTGTCTATTGTGGAAAATTGTAGAGCACTAAAAAAACAATTATAATCTTATTGTAGAACTAGAAGAACTTTTTATATCATTTAGACTTTCTTGGCGTATATTGTTATTGGCCTAATTTAAGTTACCTGATGTTCTTTACTTTAGAGTCTCTCGTTGAATATAGATTTGTACGGGACACAATTCGGAGGGAACGAAGGTCATAAACAGTTCAAAACATATTCTTCTTGAGGATACAAACAGGCATAGACCTAGAGTTGAGACAACTTAATGAATTAATATGGTGACCGTAATACTTTTGAACAAGCATTTGAGATGTTTTTAAATAAGGAATTTATTATTGAGTAAGTTCTAGATTTATTTTTAGGTTTGTAGTTGCTTTTTAGATTGCTGTATTGATACTATTTTGCATTATTAGTTACTTCTAAAAAGCATTTTGTACATTATTTTAGTTGTTTTAAATGCACTGCGGTGTAACTGATATACCTTTTTCTAGCGATCGATATACACAGTATTCTTGTATCTTACCTTAATGCACTGTGCCAGAAGCCAAACTTTTTATTCCTCGCATAGACAATCTATCGTCCTTTGTTCGCCCTTTTTAATTTAATACTTCTATATTGCATCAACATTTAGAAAGATCCATGTAGTTCTTTTGTTTTCTGAAATATTAGTAAATACCAGAGTCATAAGTTTATTCTTAGATTTTCTAAGATTTGTTATTTAATTTTATTATTTGTTGCTCCCTAGTAGTACCTTATGCTTGATAGTGAAGATCGTGGTCTTTCTTGTTAGTCTGGTATCGGTACGAAATCTAGATAGCAAACAAATTGAGACAAAAGAGGGTAATGTTAGTAAACCTCTTTTTTTAAAAAAAATTTAAATTTTCAGTTGTGCAAAAGTTTGCCGGTATGCGGTCTGTCGCTAAGCCTGAGAACATACCTGCGATATGATGCCGATTTTCCGTGCAAGGGGGTCTGCTGGTTTACATTTCTCTGGATGCCGGCGCAAAGGCGTTTTGGAAAACCGCCTACTATTTATAGGTCAGCCACGTGTTGGTAATTAGTACCAAGGACTTTCAGCTAAATCTATTCTCAAATGACTCAGTTTGATGACGTATATAGTGGTTAACACTATATCTTTCTTGGTATTGCACCTGGAGGTTTTTATCCCGAAACAAGATAGAAGACAGACTAATTTGTAGTTCTAACGGAGTCTTTGTTGTTCAAATAGATAGGAAGAAAAGACTTCCGTAATATTTAGCGGAAAACATACTCCAGTTTGTTTATTCTGTATCTATTTTTAAGGTTGTTAGCCGTCTTCATAGAATAGCCTGCTGCCAAGGAATTTCGGAATTTAATCCTAGTTTTACCGTGTCTAATGTAAATATCCAAAATACCTCGCGTTTTCGGCGGATTTTATCTGTGTTGATTCCAGGTTTTGCTACAATTTTTTCCAACACTAACCATTTTATATCTTCTGGTTTATGGTCATTCTCAATATAGTGCATTACCATCGGGGCATTCAGTTTTTTTGTACGGATGGCGGATTTATGTTCAGTGACTCTGGTATATACTGAACGTGAAGATTCACCAACATATCCCTTGTTGCAGGGACAGATTAACAGATAAATGATGTTTGTAGTTTTGCAATTGGTCATAGATGATAATATAACTGAAACTCCATTAAATTTTTATTCTTTTGTCTCTATTGCTAGTGGGCAGATTTTGCATATTCCACATTTATGGTTTCCTGTTACCGGAGCCCCGGTCATTATATTTCTTGGACCAGTGTCTTTTTTAGTTGTTTGCATCCTTGATCTAACTACTAGATCTTTTATGCTTTTGTTTTTTTTGTAAGCAAAAAGGGGTTTCGGGATAAGTTGAGTACCTATTTTGTTCACATTCAGTATGTGCCAATTCGAATATATAATTTGGCGGATAGGTTATTGAGCACTGAATGTCTGGTTACGAAAACCAAACTGGCATCTCGTTTGTTTTTGTTATTTGTGAGGAGATGTTGCCGATCGTAGTATCTAGCTCTTTTAGGCTCTTTTTTGGGTGAGGAAGGCGAGGTCAACGCTCAAGTCGGGCCGGCCTCCCGCCCTCCCATAGTATTTAGGCGCGCCCCACCCAGCGCTCTCTGCCCTACAGTAGCTCTCCCTTGAGAGGTTATTGGGGCTGCGAGCTGCAGTAGAAACAAGAGGAAGCGCTAACCTTTGCGCACTGCTCACAGGCTGTTTAAAATAATAATTTAGAGCGTTTTTAGCGTTTTTAAAATTATACCGCTTTTATTTCTGGGGGCTGCTTTTAGAATGGGGAATTGAATTAGCAGGCACACTGACACTCTACACACCCTTACCTCTTAAATATTGAACTTAAATCCGCTTTGTTCGAGATTTCACTCGGCGGTGGGCGCCATCTTGGGTGAGGAAGGCGAGGTCAGCGCTCAAGTCGGGCCGGCCTCCCGCCCTCCCATAGTATTTAGGCGCGCCCCACCCAGTGCTCTCTGCCCTACAGTAGCTCTCCCTAGAGAGGTTATTGGGGCTGCGAGCTGCAGTAGAAACAAGAGGAAGCGCTAACCTTTGCGCACTGCTCACAGGCTGTTTAAAATAATAATTTAGAGCGTTTTTAGCGTTTTTAAAATTATACCGCTTTTATTTCTGGGGGCTGCTTTTAGAATGGGGAATTGAATTAGCAGGCACACTGACACTCTACACACCCTTACCTCTTAAATATTGAACTTAAATCCGCTTTGTTCGAGATTTCACTCGGTGGTGGGCGCCATCTTGGGTGAGGAAGGCGAGGTCAGCGCTCAAGTCGGGCCGGCCTCCCGCCCTCCCATAGTATTTAGGCGCGCCCCGCCCAGCGCTCTCTGCCCTACAGTAGCTCTCCCTAGAGAGGTTATTGGGGCTGCGAGCTGCAGTAGAAACAAGAGGAAGCGCTAACCTTTGCGCACTGCTCACAGGCTGTTTAAAATAATAATTTAGAGCGTTTTTAGCGTTTTTAAAATTATACCGCTTTTATTTCTGGGGGCTGCTTTTAGAATGGGGAATTGAATTAGCAGGCACACTGACACTCTACACACCCTTACCTCTTAAATATTGAACTTAAATCCGCTTTGTTCGAGATTTCACTCGGCGGTGGGCGCCATCTTGGGTGAGGAAGGCGAGGTCAGCGCTCAAGTCGGGCCGGCCTCCCACCCTCCTCCTCCCTATATTATGTGTCACCCTACCAGACGGCGCAGCGGGCGCGCCGGAAGCGCGCCGAAGTCGAGCCAAAGTCCAGCCCGTCTGCGCCCGTCCGCGGCCGAACGGGGCGCGGGGCCACAAACCCTGGCAGTTCAGCTCAAAACACCATAAGGTATGGCAGACATGCACTACTTGCTCTACAACCCGACACACCTGTCGATTGCAAACACGCCATGTCTGCCCAGTCACTTATAAAATGCACGAGGTGCCGCTTTGAACTCCTTCCTCAAATCCCAGACACTAACTCGGGCCCTATCATCAAAGCTGCACTATTGAATTGTAGATCCCTACGGAAGCATGCTCTAGAAATCTACCATTTACTAGAAGACCAAAATCTTAATATCCTTTTTCTAACTGAAACCTGGCTAGATGATCACTCGGACCCGGATATTATCCAGGCCATGCCCAACGGCTATTCCCTATCTAGATTGGACAGGAAGGACGGCAGAGGAGGCGGCATAGCCATAGTCACGAAAGCTCCTCTAGTCTGTTCCCTAGTACACACTCAGGTTGATCACAGTGAAGCCGGCACCTTCACAATTAACACTGGCCCCAATCATTCGATCTCTGGCATTTTGATATACCGACCGCCAGGTACACTATATGAGTTTACATCGACCCTAATGGAAGCGGTCACTCATCTAGCACTGAGGAAATCCAGACTGTTAGTGCTAGGGGATCTCAATGCTCATTTCGAAGATCATTTAGATAAAAACGCTGATGATATCTGGATGGAATTGCAATCTGTTCAGCTTGATCTAAAAAATAAAGAGCCTTCTCATCAATTAGGACACCTACTAGACCCCGTTTTTGGTAACTGGCAGGGAGTGCATACCTCTGATCCTATACCCATACCTTGGTCGGACCATTATATTATTCCCATCACAATACAGCTTGACAGAACGGAGATTGTTCGTCATCAATCCCTGCGATACAAACGCAGGAAATGGAAGAACTTCTCTCTTGATTCATTTAAGCAAATTGTACATGACGAAGGTCCTCCCAAAGGGGTCGACTGTGAGGCAGCTAATGACAACTTAAACAACATCGTCACCAAGGCCCTGGACATCACAGCCCCAAGTCGTACCCTGTCCAATGCCAGGAGACCAAAGAAAACTGCTCCTTGGTTTAGCCAAGAACTGCAAGCCATGAAAACGGCTTGTAAGAAACTTGAGAGAGCTTGGCGCCTGAATCTCTGTGCAGATATTAAAATACAATATAAAACAACACAGAGAGAATATTATAAATCAGTTCGTTTGGCCAAAGCAGAGCATTATCACACCCGTATTATGGAAGCAGGCAATTCCTCCAAGGAACTGTTTCTGATATACAAAGAGATATCCATAGTGGACGTGACTTCCCCCGCGCACAATGACTCGGTGGAAGCGTGCAACAATATTGCACAGTATTTTGCAGGCAAAATACATAAAATCTATACTAGTTTCTCTAACCAGACAGATTCGGCCACGGACTTCATTGAAAATGACAAACTTGTAAATACACCTGTATGTTTAAACTCTTTTATAGTCCCTTCTTATGAAATCCTGTCCAAAATGTGCAATAAAATTAAATCAGGATCTCCTAGGGATCCGGCACCCCCGAAAATTTTAGCTGAAGCCTTTCCTGTATTAGAGCCTCATTTCAGGCACTTATTACACGCCTCCTTTACTACCTCCTGCCTTCCGGAGGAATGGAAACAGGCATTAGTATTACCCATTAAGAAAAAATCAAACATCAGCATGGACATAATGGACAACCTACGACCCATATCCCTGCTACCTTACGTGGCCAAGTTAGCAGAGAAAATCGCTAACAGTCAACTTATGGAACATCTTGAGAACCATAATGTTTTCCATAAATCTCAGTCGGGTTTTAGAACTGGCTTCTCTACGGAGACAGCTCTCCTGAGGGCCACTGAAACCTTACGTGAAGGAGCAGATAAGGGAAAGACAATGGCCCTCATCATGCTTGATCTCAGTGCCGCTTTTGACACTGTAGCACACTCCATCTTGCTACAGTGTCTAAATAAAGCGGGAGTTACCAAAAAGGCACTGGGTTGGCTGAAATCTTTCCTGATTAACAGGACCTTTCAGGTTCAAAGAGGGACTTTCCTCTCTGACAGGGTGATGCTGGAACAGGGGGTTCCTCAGGGCTCTGCCCTGAGTCCCACCCTGTTCAATCTCTACATGGCCCCTCTGGCAGAAGTGGTGCAATCGTTCGGCGTAGAGCTTGTCTCTTACGCCGACGACACGCAACTCCTCATATCTCTGACCCATGCCCCTTCTAAGGAAGCTGATAACTTCAACGCCTGCATGTCCAAACTAGCTATGTGGATGAATGAACACTGTTTGAAACTAAATGGGACAAAAACAGAGGTCCTCATTATGGGAGGCAATGAGGTCAAATGGACGACAGAGTTGTGGCCCAGCTGTCTGGGACCTCTGCCCTCGCCTGCACAAGAGGCGAAGAACTTAGGTGTATGGGTGGACAATAAACTGTCCTTTGACAGCCACGTAAAGAAGACTGTTGGCAAATGTTTTGGGGTGATAAAAAACCCTCAACCGCACCCTCGACCTGTTACCCATTAACTCCAGGCGTACCATGACGCAGGCACTAATAACGTCCCGTATTGATTACGGCAATGTACTACTCATGGGGACTTCAGTGAAAAACATAAAAAAGCTACAGGTTCTACAAAACTCGGCAGCTCGCCTGGTGCTAAGGCTTCCCCGCCGAGCTCCCTCACGTCCCTCTCTAGCAGCCCTCCACTGGTTACCGATCAGTAAGAGGATTGGTTTTAAAGCCATGCTCTGGTGCCATAAAATAATTCATCACAGAGCTCCGGCATATATGTCTGATTTGGTGTCTGTGTATGAACCTAACAGATCCCTTAGATCCAAAGGAATGGGTCTACTTAAAACTACCTGCCCCAAAAAAGCTAAAATGGGTGGCAAATCATTCCGCACCTTAGCTGCCAGGCAATGGAACCTCCTGCCTCTAGATATCAGGCTGGAGAGTAATGAAATCGTATTCAGGAAGAAGCTGAAAACTTGCCTCTTTGCTGTGTGAACTGGTTCGTTCTTTTTTTTCCTCTGCTGCTGCTTTCTCTCTCTATAGCGCGGGGACACGCCGGGAGGTGTTACCATGCGCTCTACAAACTCCTTTAAACTAAACTAAACTTATACGATTCTCGTATCAATCTGTGGGGGTAACCGCGTTCTTTGAATTTTTCCTTCATTACAGTAGCTTTCTCATCAAAATCGATTAATCTTGTACAATTCCTCCTCAGTCTCAAGAACTGGCTGAAGGGAATGCTATCTTTTTGAGAGGTGGGATGAAAGCTACTGTAATGAAGGAGTGTATTTCGGGCAGTTGGTTTTACAAAGAGATCCATAATCAGCTGTCCTTCATGGTGTTTAATCATTAAATCTAAAAATTCTATTTGAGAGTTACTCATTTTTTCTGAGAATTTTAGGTTCGGATCACACATATTGAGCCACAATAGAAATTCATGTAAGACATCCTCATTATCATCCCAGATAAAGATGATGTCGTCGATATATCGCGACCAGTAAAAAATTGATTCAAAAAAGGGGGCCATTTCGTTGAAAATAGGTTTTTCCTCAAATTGTGCTACATAAATATTAGCAATTGTTGGGGCGCATGAAGCGCCCATACTGACACCTTTTATTTGTTGGTAGAGGTTTCCTCTAAATTCGAATACATTGTTCTCCAGAATGATTTTTAGGCAATCCAAAATGAAAGACATGTTGCAATCTATTTGGAATGATTCGATGAACCATTTTGTTGCCTCAATGGCCTCAATGTTGCCTTTTTTGATTCAATTTTTTACTGGTCGCGATATATCGACGACATCATCTTTATCTGGGATGATAATGAGGATGTCTTACATGAATTTCTATTGTGGCTCAATATGTGTGATCCGAACCTAAAATTCTCAGAAAAAATGAGTAACTCTCAAATAGAATTTTTAGATTTAATGATTAAACTCCATGAAGGACAGCTGATTATGGATCTCTTTGTAAAACCAACTGCCCGAAATACACTCCTTCATTACAGTAGCTTTCATCCCACCTCTCAAAAAGATAGCATTCCCTACAGCCAGTTCTTGAGACTGAGGAGGAATTGTACAAGATTAGTCGATTTTGATGAGAAAACTACTGTAATGAAGGAAAAATTCAAAGAACGCGGTTACCCCCACAGATTGATACGAGAATCGTATAAAAGAGCTAGATACTACGATCAGCAACATCTCCTCACAAATAACAAAAACAAACGAGATGCCAGTTTGGTTTTCGTAACCAGACATTCAGTGCTCAATAACCAAATCCGCCAAATTATATATTCGAATTGGCACATACTGAATGTGAACAAAATAGGTACTCAACTTATCCCGAAACCCCTTTTTGCTTACAAAAAAAACAAAAACATAAAAGATCTAGTAGTTAGATCAAGGATGCAAACAACTAAAAAAGACACTGGTCCAAGAAATATAATGACCGGGGCTCCGGTAACAGGAAACCATAAATGTGGAATATGCAAAATCTGCCCACTAGCAATAGAGACAAAAGAATTCAAATTTAATGGAGTTTCAGTTATATTATCATCTATGACCAATTGCAAAACTACAAACATCATTTATCTGTTAATCTGTCCCTGCAACAAGGGATATGTTGGTGAATCTTCACGTTCATTATATGCCAGAGTCACTGAACATAAATCCGCCATCCGTACAAAAAAACTGAATGCCCCGATGGTAATGCACTATATTGAGAATGACCATAAACCAGAAGATATAAAATGGATAGTGTTGGAAAAAATTGTAGCAAAACCTGGAATCAACACAGATAAAATCCGCCGAAAACGCGAGGTATTTTGGATATTTACATTAGACACGGTAAAACTAGGATTAAATTCCGAAATTCCTTGGCAGCAGGCTATTCTATGAAGACGGCTAACAACCTAAAAATAGATACAGAATAAATAAACTGGAGTATGTTTTCCGCTAAATATTACGGAAGTCTTTTCTTCCTATCTATTTGAACAACAAAGACTCCGTTAGAACTACAAATTAGTCTGTCTTCTATCTTGTTTCGGGATAAAAACCTCCAGGTGCAATACCAAGAAAGATATAGTGTTAACCACTATATACGTCATTAAACTGAGTCATTTGAGAATAGATTTAGCTGAAAGTCCTTGGTACTAATTACCAACATGTGGCTGACCTATAAATAGTAGGCGGTTTTCCAAAACGCCTTTGCGCCGGCATCCAGAGAAATGTAAACCAGCAGACCCCCTTGCACGGAAAATCGGCATCATATCGCAGGTATGTTCTCAGGCTTAGCGACAGACCGCATACCGGCAAACTTTTACACAACTGAAAATTTAAAAAATTTTAAAAAAAAGAGGTTTACTAACATTACCCTCTTTTGTCTCAATTTGTTTGCTATCTAGATTTCGTACCGATACCAGACTAACAAGAAAGACCACGATCTTCACTATCAAGCATAAGGTACTACTAGGGAGCAACAAATAATAAAATGAAATAACAAATCTTAGAAAATCTAAGAATAAACTTATGACTCTGGTATTTACTAATATTTCAGAAAACAAAAGAACTAAATGGATCTTTCTAAATGTTGATGCAAAATAGAAGTATTAAATTAAAAAGGGCGAACAAAGGACGCTAGATTGTCTACGCGAGGAATAAAAAGTTTGGCTTCTGGCACAGTGCATTAAGGTAAGATACAAGAATACTGTGTATATCGATCGCTAGAAAAAAGTATATCAGTTACACCGCAGTGCATTTAAAACAACTAAAATAATGTACAAAATGCTTTTTAGAAGTAACTAACAATGCAAAATAGTATCAAAACAGCAATCTAAAAAGCAACTACAAACCTAAAAATAAATCTAGAACTTACTCAATAATAAATTCCTTATTTAAAAACATCTCAAATGCTTGTTCAAAAGTATTACGGTCACCATATTAATTCATTAAGTTGTCTCAACTCTAGGTCTAACATGAACAGGGGGACCCCCTCAAGCAAATAGAATGTGGCCCAGGAACCGAGGGGAAAAGAAATACACAAAGCTAGAAGGGTGTTCCTGCAGTGGCCGTATAATTCAATATTGTGAGTACATCTCTAATGAATCAACACAAGTAGTGACAGAAAGAGTAAAGGTACCAACGAAGTTTCTTCAAAAAATATATATTTTTTATTATTTACTTATTCTATTTTGTTTTTATGTGGATATAAATACATATAAATTTTTAATCAGTGAATCTTCTTTATACAATTCATAAGGAATACACAAAGTGTCTGAAAGAATTCATAAAGGAAAACTAACAGTTTTAAAATCCATAACACATTAATCGGAATTCCCCTGACAGACAATCATACACAGCAACTCACTTACGTGCTAACAATCATACTCCATTCATACCACATACACGGATGAGGAAAGGAACTGGAATCCAATTAGCAAGATGACTGCGCTAATGTGGTACAAGGGCTCCAAGGTGTAGTTGTTGGCCCTTGTGGCGGGTCTACGCGCGTTTCGGTGGACAAGCCACCTTCATCAGGACCTTATACATCGAATTAGTGCAGATAACAGGGGATCACATAAGAGAGTAGTTGGCAAAGTGATAGATCAGCTATCATCAGAAAACAGGTTCTTTTGAAGGAGTAAGATGGTGGAGTCACTCGTATGGCACTGCATCCAATTGCCAAGTCGGAGGTGCTGGGTGACCCTCAAAGCCTCATCTTGATGTCTTTTAAGTATCAGATTCGTATTGGTTAAGATGATCCCATTACATGGTGGGTTCTGTAGAGGTACTCCTATTAGAAATAGAGTCCCAGGAAACTGAGGTCCGCGTAGTGCATAAATTCCAAAGTTATTTCGATTTATTTTTAAATGGCGATTATTTTTCCAAAGGGCGGGCACTCTGCGAGGTAATTGGATTCTTTAAGTCCAACACGACCCTTTAAATTCGACGAGTGGTGTGTAAACAGCTACGCGTCCCCCGGGATCTCCCTCTCTCTCCTATACGGCCACTGCAGGAACACCCTTCTAGCTTTGTCAACTCTAGGTCTATACCTGTTTGTATCCTCAAGAAGAATATGTTTTGAACTGTTTATGACCTTCGTTCCCTCCGAATTGTGTCCCGTACAAATCTATATTCAACGAGAGACTCTAAAGTAAAGAACATCAGGTAACTTAAATTAGGCCAATAACAATCTACGCCAAGAAAGTCTAAATGATATAAAAAGTTCTTCTAGTTCTACAATAAGATCATAATTGTTTTTTTAGTGCTCTACAATTTTCCACAATAGCCAAAAGCGAATCAAATTGTCCTTAGAACATCATACCGTGTACTCAACTAAAACAAATGGAAGTGAGTAATCTATAAATTCAATACCAGAATTTTCTAATATAGGATCTTTTGTCTGTTATTTCATCTTTTTCTATATATCTCTTGGACTTCTCTTATTTACCACGCTTTACGTCTTTCTTTCCCCCCTTTTATTAGGAAAAAAATGTAATGATTTATCTAGTAAGTTTAAGAAGTTAAAAGAGGGACGATAAAATATAGAGTGTTTTGAATATAAAGTTGCAAACGACTGTTTTTTGGTAATGACATCACAATGAATGAGCGAAAATGATATCATACGAAAAAAGTGATATAACTGCTAGTGTTTTTCTGATAAAATACAATGTTATAAATTTCTGAAATGAAAAACATGCGACCCTAAATGAGTATAAACAAAATTGTCTTTAAGATAAAATTGTTTTTTTGACCTTGCTAAAAATGCTCAAATAATATATATAATGAAATGAAATATATCCTGACAAATACTCATATTTGTATTCTATGTATATTTTCCCACCTTTTCTCATATAGGTTATGTTGTATATAATATACGAATGACGATCACCTGACGAAGGCCTTTTGGCCGAAAGGCGTGTGTTCCATTCTACCGCATTTGCCTTCCTCATTATTTTCCACCGACTGAATATATCATATAGCACAATTTTTTCTTTTTTCTTTTTTGCACTGTTGTTGATATTGTATAGTTTATGTCTATATGTACACTATATGTCACTGAATGTTAAATTATATGAAGTACATGTGTTTTTTATAAATCAAGTTAGATGAAAAAAAGATAAAGAATTTTTTCCAAAAAAATAACAAAATTTAACAAACAGAAATAAAATAATCAATAATTTTGATACATCACTGTCTCAGCAAATCATTATGAGTTAATAATACAGTATGTAATATAAGGTCAATACAAGGGCGATATAACTATCAGTAGTTTGCTATGTACTGTTCCTTTCCCTAAATATGTTGTTACCTTCCCTACAAATAGCAAACTGAACAGAACGTAGGGGTCCTTATTTTTTCCACACATAGGTTCCCACTTGAATGCACACCCTTACTTCTGCTTTCGCGTACTGACATCTTGCTGTACGGGTGATCAGCCAAGCTGGTACTTACAGTTTAACTTATGTTGTGGATGTACAGGATGCCACGTGAAAGAGGGGAGGCCCGGTCCGGTCTCCAACGGCCTCGAACGGGCTAAAACGGGCCCGCCTGAGGTTCCGTGACGATTTGAACCCGTGTTTTCAAACATTGTCGTAAATACATAATTTTGGTATCAGTGAACCGCAAATGATCCATTTAGCATATCCTGGTGTTTTCGCTATGCTACGAGCAAGAGCACTCCTGTTATGACCATATTTCTGATTTACCCATGGCATCCATCTTAGATCACGGCAGCCATTTTGTATTCTTGCCCTCACATAGTCAATGGACATGCAGTGACCCCTTTCACTTAAGGACACGTAAGCTTTAGCCGACGATTCACCTTGCTAGTGACACGTGTACCTTAGAACAGAAAACGCCATGGCTGCATGACTCAACAGAAACTGCCTCCTCTGCCTGAGGGCCAGTCCTGCTATACTGGTTCTTGTGTTCGTTGGCCTGATCATGATTAGGCGGCCGAAGCTGGTAGCCTTGCCCATTTACGACCCACAAACATCTCTTATCCTGCTTTTCTATCTTCTGCACCTGGCTCTGCTCCTTTCCTTCTGGGCCTTTATTAGGGGGAGGTAACGAAATTTACGATGAGGCGGTCCGGCTCTTGAATGAAAAGTTGACATTTGATTATGATGGAACAGTGGGAACCCCTCGTTCGTAATGTTTTGACATCAGATATTGTTGACGATTCTTGTGTAACGCCAAATATTTATTGTTTAGGACATGAAGGTTTAGAAATGTACTAGCATGTAAAGAATTTGCCCCAAGCTGAAAATTTAGTATTTAAGGAGCAACCCACTTTGTACAAATCGAAAAGGCTCCTAGATTCTGCCCGTGTGTAGTTTCTGTGACTTCTGTGTCCCTGCAGTAATAAACCTTTGGTCTTTGACGCCACCATCGAGAAGCCCGTGTTTCTGTTTATTTGTGCACCGAGACAGGTAGAACTCAGGGGTCTTTGGGTGTTGTCCCTGACACCTCTGGACGGAACTAAAAAGTCCAGAACTCCAATTGGCGCCCAATGTGGGGCGACGTCATTCGGTACCGGTCCAAAAGCCTGAAGAGTTCGAGAAGCTTCGTGTGAAGATTCCAGAGGGAGGCGCCCCACTTCATCGATCCCGGCATCTCGCAAAAGTGGCCCGACGTTCTCTTACACGAGGGTTCCCGTTCGGACGGCTGCAGTTGTCCGCTGCCTTGACTGTCGCCCTGTCTTGGACCCGAGGTGCAGACCTTAGTACGGCGAGACAAGACGGGTTTCTCCTTGGTGACGTCTTCAGTGCCTCAGTTAAGTATTAAGTGGCTGCTAGTTGTTTGTTTACTTCGTAAGGGTTTGCTCCTGTTTGGATAATCCTTTTAGTTCTTGGTTTGGTTTGGTTTCGTAAGATTATCACTGGTTGTTCTAGTTACGATAATCATTTGGTTTAGTTTGGGTATCGATACACTTGTTCGCTTTGGTAGGCCTAAATTCTTGGTTCGAGCGCGCGCACCTTTGTTTGTGTTTTGTTTGTTCTGTGTTCCGGATTATAAAATGGTAAGTCGGAAAAATTGTATGTTGTCGTGTTTTGGTTGCAACAGTGATTCCCGGTTGAAGGACTCATGTCTGGTTCCTCCGATTGGAACTCCTCTTTATGATCTGTACTGTAAGTTTGGTGTGGGTCCTATATCTTATAACGAGGTATGGATCCGCTATACAGAGAAAGACGGTGTCCTTAGTTGGCCACTGCATGGTAGTTTTGAACCTGAAATTCTCGATAATCTAGAAATGAAATTATTTAAGAAGAAAGCCCGGCCGGCAATGTTTCATTCTTTCCGTTATTGGCGAAAAGAATCCAAACAGAGAGAAACTAAAAAGTTGAAGAAAGAACAGAAAGAACAAGAGTTGACTTTAGAACAGTCTGCCAAGCAGCTGCAACTCAACGAGTCTGAGAAAGCGATGGAGGTGGCCAATAGAGAGCGTAATTTAGCGATAGACAAGTGCTATCCTGCCTTGCCATCGAGTACAGCTCAGATAATAGAGGACCCCGAAAAGGATCCCCTGCTGTCTTACTTGTTAAGGTCACCCACACCGTATGCACAGGGTGCTACAGCTCCACCTTTACCGAATGTTCAATTACCGGTTGCTGCACAACCTGGTATTTCTGCTCCTGCTCCCTTGAATCAAGCTCCTGTACTTCCTGTGGTCAATGTTAATGTTCCTCCGGCACCCCCTCTTCCAGGGTTGCCTGCTCCTTTGCCTATACCTGCTCCGCTTATGCCTGTTGTTTCACAAGTTGTTTCGCCTGCTACTCCCACTGTTCCTGTTCTATCTGTTCCGACTGCTACTCTATTTTCGGCTTCTGCTAGCATTATGACTCCGCTTTCTGTTCGTCGGAGAATCACTGACTCTGTCTCTAATATTCTATCTCCCTTCTATAAAACTTTGATTAAGACTCCTGCTTCTGACTCTGTTCAGAGACGTAGTCAGCTTCCCAGTACTGAAGAACGGGGAATACTAGATTCCACAGCTCTTAGATGGATTTCGAAAAGTGGAAGATATAGTGTAAGAGATGTATTAGATACATTTATGCAATGGAATGAACCGACACAGCGATATGTGTTTGATGAAATGTGCTCCCTTTTGCGTGAGGAATTGGAAGAGGATGACTCTGAATCAATTCTAGACGAATTCATTCAAGTTCAGAAAGAATTTGCTGCAGGTATGATAGTTGGTCAGAATATAAAGGAAGCGATGGAACTGATTTTAAGTTATAGGAAAGATCCATACCTTCGTTCACCAAGAGACTTAGAGAAAAGTAGTACAAAACAAGGTCGCCAATATCCTATGAGGGAGGTTCCTCCAATTTGGCGTGAAGCTGTGCCAGCTGATGTGAACCGTGGTATTGCAGCCGCTCTGGCCCAATTCCAGAGAGTGTGGATACACATTCCGTGGAAGCGAGCCGAAGTGTTAGCAGTGAAACAGGCCTTGCCAGCTCCGCGTAAAAATCCAGCCGGATACTACAAAGAATTAGCGCAGACAGTTGAAGCTTGCGTAATGAATTTAGCGGACATTGACATGTTATTTGGGAATGTAGTTCCGCAACCAATTTGGGCTAAAATTCGTAAAGAAAATCATCCAGTTTCCCTAGGTGGTGATTGGGCAGCTATTATAGCGGCAGATGGTCAACAAATAGGTGGTTCTAAACCCGAACCTTTAATTGCTGATTTGCCCGGCAGAATAATCGATTTAATGAAGACTCTGATGCCAGCATTGCGCGTTAACTGGGACAAGTTGTCCGCATGCAGGCAGAAGAAGGACGAAAGTGTTTCCGACTTTTTCACAAGGTTTGAAGAGACTTTCGTAGATCACAGTGGTCAGGATATGAGCACGGAAGGAGGACAGAGACTATTTGTCGATAAATTTGTACACAATCTGTTACCAGAGCTCAGTAATAGGGATAAAGAAGAGAAGGAAAAGTCAGATAAGAAAACGAAAGATTTAAAAACTAAAGTTCTTTTGCAGCAAGCATATCCGCCTCGCACGAATCAGACTAACACGCAGCAAGGGCCATATCAGAGGACAGATTATGGTTCTCAGAGACCTCAATATCAATGGAATCAGTGTGCTTACTGCAAGAAGGAAGGTCATTACAAGAATGAGTGTCCAGTATTAGCACAAAATAATGCGGCAGCAGCTCAGAGAGGTCGTGGTGGTTTTACGCAAAATTCTAGAGGTCGAGGACGAGGCGCTATGCCTCCACAAACGAATGATCGCCCTTCTAATTATCAGCGAAATGGACAATCTGCCCAACAAAATAGATCTCAACAGTATCACGTTGAAGACTACTGTGAAGTTAGTGAAGAATTTCAGCAAAATGAGTACTAGGACAGCCATGGACAAAGAGAGGGAGTAGTATCAGTTCCAGTAGATCAGAGTGGGCCTTATGTCGCAGTAGCAACATCAGGTGTAGTCGAACCGTTTCTGTTGGATACTGGTGCAGCAAAAAGTTCTATCATACATGCGAAACTCCCTGGCGCACCTTTGTCCGGCTTAACAAATGTTTCTGTAGGTTTTTCAGGCGCCCCTGTTTACAACCCCGTATCTGGTCCTTTGTCTATTTCTGTTGGACCCCGTCAATTGAAAGCTCCGTTGATTTTGACGACTGGTTGTAATGAAAATCTACTTGGTTTAGACTTGTTGAAACGCCTGTACGCGACTCTGTACTGTTCTCCTTCAGGAGTACAGCTTACATTGGGCAAGAGAATCATCTCTCCGATGTACTTGTCAATGGATGCGCTCCCACCAGAGCTGCGTTCACTCCCTGATACTCTTTGGGCGACTGGTCCTAACGATGTAGGTCTTTTAGAAATTCCACCATATGTAGTCACTTTGAAAACGAATGTCAAATTTCCACGAATCCCACAATACAAGATTTCTAGTGAAGGCGAACGTGCACTTTTATTGATTGTGCAAGATTTGATCAGGAAAGACGTAGTGGAAGAAACTAGAGGAAATGTCTGTAATAGTCCTGTCTTGCCAATTCTGAAACGCACTGATCCTTCAAAGCCTCCAGTCTATAGATTTGTAATCGATCTTAGAGAGGTTAACAAAATTGTGATTCCACAGTTTCCTGTGGTTCCAGACATTACTGCATTGTTAACGTTGATTCCTGCTACAGCCACATGGTTTTCAGTTATCGACTTGAAGAATGCCTTTTTCAGCATTCCGATAGCCGAGGAAAGCAGAGATATTTTCGGCTTCTCTTTAGGAGGCCGAAGCTTCAGGTTTAAACGTGCTCCACAAGGCTATTGTGAGAGTTCGTCCATTTACAGTCAGACATTAAAAAGTCAGTTAGATTCCTTTGTACTTCCTCCTGGTTCTGCTTTAGTGCAATATGTCGATGATCTTCTAGTGGCTGCCGATGACAAGGAAACTTGCAAAGCAGCTACAATTTCCTTATTGCATCATTTGTCCAGTTTGAATCACAAGGTGTCACCTTCGAAAATGCAATACTGTTGTCAAGAAGTGACCTACCTAGGTCATCTCTTGTCAAAGGAGGGAAGAAGGTTGACCCCAGAAAGAATAAAAGCAATTACGCAGATGAATGTTCCCAGCACACAGAGAGAAGTACGTGCCTTTTTAGGTATTACCTCATACTGTAGGCAATGGATCCCAAATTTTTCTCTTTTGGCAAAACCTTTGGTGGCCTTGACTGGGAAAGGTGTTCCGAGTCCGGTGCCATGGTCTGCCGAATGTCAGGAGAGTTTTTCTGAGTTACGAAATGCACTGTGTTCAGCTCCTGTGTTGGGTACGGATGTATGTCGTTACAATGCATACTTTTACTCCGCGTACCATTACAACGCGGTATTTACAACGCATACCGCTACAACGCATAGCGCTTTGGGGTGCTGGATAGTGGTAAGTATAATTTACTATTCTAACTCCAGTCCCCGTGGACCTTAGGGAAGGTGTTGGATAGTAAATTAAACTTACCTCTTATCCTAGAGCGCCCCCCAGCGCCATGCGTTGTAACGGTATGCGTTGTAATGCCCGCGTTGTAATGGTAGTGCGGAGTAAAAAATGCGTTGTAACAGGTGAATACCGTTGGGTACACCCGACTACAGTAAGCCATTTACGCTCTATGTTCACGAGAGGGAAGGTTGCGCGTTGAGTGTTCTGACGCAAAGATTTGGTGCGAAACAACGCCCTTGTGCGTATTTTTCATCAACATTAGATCCGGTAGCCAGAGCGTTGCCTAGTTGCTTGAGAGCTACAGCCGCAGCTGCAGCGTCCATTCGACAATCTGCTGGTTTGGTCATGAACAACATGCTAGTGGTCATGGTTCCTCATGCTGTGGATACACTCATGAACCGAACCAAGACGCAGCATCTTACCAGTGCTAGATTATCAGGCTATGAGCTGACACTGTTATCGAGTCATATTCAGATCAAAAGATGCAATGTATTGAATCCAGCAACATTGTTGCCGACTAGTCAGGAGTCGAGTGATTCGGAACCACATGACTGTTGTTTCAGAACCGAGGAAGAGACAAAAGGACGAATTGATCTTAAAGACACTCCGTTACCAGATCCAGATGGCACGTTGTATGTTGATGGGTCGTGTTTTAAATTGGAGAATGGTGATGTGACAGCTGCCTATGCAGTAACGACTTTGAGTACTATTGTGGAGACTGCAAGAGTGAGTCAGAATTCTGCCCAAGCCGCAGAATTGATCGCATTGACGAGAGCGTGTGTTTTAGCTAAGGGAAAGAGAGTGAATGTGTTCACAGATAGTCAGTACGCGTTCGGCGTGGCCCATAGTTTTGGCCGTTTGTGGAAAGAGAGAGGTTTCATTACGTCCCATGGGACTAAGATTCAACATGGTCAGCTAGTTAATGACTTGTTGGAATCTCTAATCTTGCCGACTGAAGTTGCGATTGTGAAGTGTAGTGCTCACCGAGCAATCACGGATGATGTTGGTCGTGGGAATGCGTTTGCTGATGAGATCGCTAAACAGACAGCTAGAAATACGATGAGTAGAATGTATGTTGCAACGTCTGCAAGATGGATTACTGAGTCTAGAATGTGTGAGGATACAGTGGAAAGTGTGAAAGCAATTCAGCAAGAAGCGACTGAGGAGGAAAAGCTTGCATGGAAAGAGAACACGGGTAAATTGGACTCGAGTGGGTGTTGGATCGATTTGTCAGAACAGCAGCGTTGGATGTTGCCTGATGCGTATGTGCTTGCAGTGGTAACGATGGCGCATGGAGCAGCGCACATCAGTTCTAAAGGGATTTGTAAAATGTTGGCTCCAGTCTGGAAGAATGATGGGATTAGTAAGTGTGCAGAAAGAGTGGTGAGAAATTGCATGATATGCCTGATGCATAATCCTGGCAAGGGAATCCCCACACCCGCTGGTCACTTCGCTCCTCCTTCTTGCCCCTTTGAAGTGATCCAGTTAGATTTCATTCACATGGATCGTTGCAATAATCTAAAGTACGTCCTAGTGGTAGTCTGTGCTTTTTCCAGGTGGATCAAAGCTTATCCACTTAAAGACAATACTGCCTTGTCCACTGCCAAAATCCTTCTCAAGGAATACTTCCCCAGGTTTGGAATGCCACGGATTGTATGGTCAGATAACGGAAGTGAGTTCGTAGGGAAAGTTATGCAGAGTGTGTGTGCAGGCTTAGGCATAAAACAGAAGTTCCACAGTGCGAATCACCCCCAGTCTGCTGGTTTAGTTGAAGGGTACAATGGCACCCTCAAACTGAAACTGGCTAAGATACAAGCCTCCACGGGCTTGGCCTGGCCAGACGCCTTACCTTTGGCTCTGTTATCCACAAGAGCGACTGTACATTCTAGAGTAGGGCTTAGTCCTTACGAGATTGTATTCGGTCGACCTGCAAATGTTTGGGGGGTACCTAGGCCAAAGGAGTTTAAGCAGCTGGAATATCCAATGTTAATTGATTACCTTTTCGACTTGACTGCTAAATTGAGTCTTATTCACCAACAGGTTTTCGATGCATTGCCAAAGCCACCGGAGAGTCCAGGTCATCAGCTGAAACCCGGTGACCAAGTGGTCATCAGAAACTTTGGACGGACAAGAAATCTCCAACCTAAATTCGCCGGACCATTCCAAGTCTTGTTGGCGACGAGGACTGCTATACGTGTGGCTGGCAGAAAGAACTGGATACATGCAACGCACGCAAAACGTGTGCCCCTTCCACTTCCTTATGACGACTGGGTGAAAAAAGGCATCGGTGCTACTGAAACTGAACCAGTCCCCAAATATATACCTTTCAGTGATGCAGAACTGATCACTGATTCACCGAACTCTGACTCCCCATCTGAAACTGCTCCTTTGAACACTGAACATTTGCCCTCTGCATCAAACGAACACTTGCCATCTGCGAATCTGAACATTGTTACTCCTGCTGAACACAATCTGTTTCCAGATCAAACAGCTCCAGGAAAATTGAGATACAATTTACGGTCTCACAAAAAGAACAAATAAAGCAGGAAACTGCCTATTTTACATATTTGAATTTTGATACATTGCCTCCAGCCAGGAAGTTTGCTAATATTTTGTATTGTTATGTTGTTTTAAATTGCCTTGCCGTCTGGGTAGCCGTAGGGTCGTGGCTGTGTGCCTAGTTGAATCTGCGGGGGTCAGACACAAGGTCGACCTTTGTGTTAGTTCTGGGAACTCCTAGGGCTGATAGAGGCATTTTCAACTACGTACACATCATCAGTGGTCGCGAGCGGTTGTAGAAGATGGAGCTTCCTGAGCTGCACCGAGAGAATGTAATTTATGTTCGCAGAAATAGACTTTATAAGATTCTTCATAACAAATGTTTTCTGATGCACTGTGCAATTACGTTTTTGATCGTTTTAATAACGTTGGTGGGTGGAATCGTCTTTGGTGTGCATTTAATCTTTACACCAATGATAACTACAGTACCTCCCCTTGTTTCTTCTACTGTTGCTTCTTATCATTCTTTTCACTCGTTTCCTGAACATGAACAAGCTCGACGCTCAGAATTCATTAATAACACTTTTGTACAACTCTTGCATCAACACCAACTGGTAGTTAACACAACAGACTGCTGGGTGTGTGGTTTGATACCCCACACTATGGATAAAGGCATTCCCTATCTGGTCTTGCCATTTAGCTATAATGGATCATTTCAGGCCTTTCAGACAATTTTTGTCTATGCCCTTGAGACCTATCCTCCGCGTCCACCACGTTCCACTAAATATAACTCTGCCAACAAAGCTTTAGTCAAGGGAATCATTGACATGATTAAAGACGTCAATAACACCCCATCTTATCCTAGGGATGAATTACGAGTATATCTGAGTTGGAATTTTACAGAGTATCGCATTAGTTTGGGTGAAAGCAAGCGTAAGAGCTCCACTCCAATCTGGGTCGTACCTCACCGAGGTCAAGTCTGTTTGCAAGGTAATGGGAGAAATCCAAGAGCTCAGCTAGGGAAGAGTGAGTGCGTTGAGACTTATGTGTATCCGTCTAACTCTTCCCCTGCCTTTCTCACTGCTAGGGGTACCTACTTCATTTGTCAGGATAGAGCATATACATGGCTGCCTGCTGACTTTTCAGGTTCATGTTATATTGCTCGACTGTTGCCTCCAACATACACTGCTTCCCCAGATTATCACAAGACCAGAGTAGCAAGAGGTGTTTTCAGTAAGGAAGATATCGCTGGTCAGGAAGCCGGAGACTTCTTCAAAGGTTTCCTTCCGTTCTGGGGGCCTATGGCCAATAGTAGAAATATACGACAGCTAACACGGGTAGTTGAATCTACTATTACAGAAACTGCAGGTGCCCTTAGTAACTTAACAGCTGAGCTCCAGGCGGATTGTCTCATGACGTTGCAGAACCGCATGGTTCTAGACGTAATACTTGCAGATCGAGGTGGAGTATGTAGAATGATCCAATCGAGCTGCTGTGTTTTTATTCCCAACAATGCTCCTACTGTATACGAAGCGATCTCTAAGCTACACAAGATTTCCGACTCTATTCACGTAGACAAGGGAAACTGGTCCTTAATGGAATGGCTTTGGACTTTACTATCAGCGTGGGGATGGAAGGTTCTTATGGTCGTTGGTATCATCATAGTATTCCTATTCTCGTGTTGCCTTATTATCCAATGTGGTCCCGCTTTGTGTAGTCTTTGTGCTGCAACCTGTCTTAGGAAACCACCTGCGTTTGGAGACAAGGTACGAGAAAGGATGATGATGCAACAACATGTCACTGACCTAATGAACATCGAAATAGACTCTGACATAGACTGAGTAATTGCCTATGTAAGGGCAAAAGGAGGGTCTGAGGTTCCGTGACGATTTGAACCCGTGTTTTCAAACATTGTCGTAAATACATAATTTTGGTATCAGTGAACCGCAAATGATCCATTTAGCATATCCTGGTGTTTTCGCTATGCTACGAGCAAAAGCACTCCTGTTATGACCATATTTCTGATTTACCCATGGCATCCATCTTAGATCACGGCAGCCATTTTGTATTCTTGCCCTCACATAGTCAATGGACATGCAGTGACCCCTTTCACTTAAGGACACGTAAGCTTTAGCCGACGATTCACCTTGCTAGTGACACGTGTACCTTAGAACAGAAAACGCCATGGCTGCATGACTCGACAGAAACTGCCTCCTCTGCCTGAGGGCCAGTCCTGCTATACTGGTTCTTGTGTTCGTTGGCCTGATCATGATTAGGCAGCCGAAGCTGGTAGCCTTGCCCATTTACGACCCACAAACATCTCTTATCCTGCTTTTCTATCTTCTGCACCTGGCTCTGCTCCTTTCCTTCTGGGCCTTTATTAGGGGGAGGTAACGAAATTTACGATGAGGCGGTCCGGCTCTTGAATGAAAAGTTGACATTTGATTATGATGGAACAGTGGGAACCCCTCGTTCGTAATGTTTTGACATCAGATATTGTTGACGATTCTTGTGTAACGCCAAATATTTATTGTTTAGGACATGAAGGTTTAGAAATGTACTAGCATGTAAAGAATTTGCCCCAAGCAGAAAATTTAGTATTTAAGGAGCAACCCACTTTGTACAAATCGAACAGGCTCCTAGATTCTGCCCGTGTGTAGTTTCTGTGACTTCTGTGTCCCTGCAGTAATAAACCTTTGGTCTTTGACGCCACCATCGAGAAGCCCGTGTTTCTGTTTATTTGTGCACCGAGACAGGTAGAACTCAGGGGTCTTCGGGTGTTGTTCCTGACACCTCTGGACGGAACCAAAAAGTCCAGAACTCCACGCCCTTTGCCCGGGCTTCGCCCGGCGCGCGCCCGCGCGTGTCTGCGCAGCGGGAGTGATGATGTGTTAAAAAGGCGCCTGTCATCCCGAGAGTGCTTCCAGGTGTGGGCTTGGTCAGCGTGCCCCCTGGGAGATGTAGTCTCTCCTCCTCTGCTCCTCAGGTCAGCAAGTGGCAAATGCGGCGAGGCGCTAAGAAGGCACCGGTCAGCCCGTGAGTGCTTCCAGGTGTGGGCTTGGTCAGCGTGCCCCCTGGGAGATGTAGTCTCGCCTCCTCTGCTCCTCAGGTCAGCAAGTGGCAAATGCGGCGAAGCGGCGAGTAAGTCTTAGTAAAGTTAAAAGGTCTTGGCTAACACAGACCTAAAAATGTCAACAGTTCTGCCTTTGGCTGTCATATTCTTGCCTTTACGAAAGTAAGAAAGAAAGAAAACAATAAAACAAGAAAGACAAAAGGAATCACAGAAGGAAAGTGGGAAAGAGGGAAGTAAAGCAGGAAAGTATGAAAGCAAGAATGAAGGGAAAAGGAAAGAAGGAGAGAAAGAAAGAACAGGAAAGGACATAAAGAAAAAAGCAAATGAAAGACATAAAAAAAGAAAGAAGGAAAGAAAACAAGAAATAACTCAGAAATATAGGAAAAAGGACGGACAATTTGAAAGAAAAATGAAAAGAAAGAAAAAATGTAAAGAAAGGAAAAGAGAAAGTAAGAAGATAAGAAAGAAAGAAGAAAATGAAGGTGATAAAGAAGGAATGAACGATGGAAACGAATGCAAAAAGAAAGAGAGAAAGAAAAAAGGAGTTTTGCCAGATTCAAAGAAAGAAGGCAAGAGAGAAATAAAGCATGAAAGAAAGATCAATAGCAAGAGAAGAAACAAGGTAAGAACATAAAAAAGCAAGAAAGAAGGAAAGAAGGAAAGAGGAAAGAAAAGAGAAAGAAAGAACTGAAATAAAAAGGAAATGAAAGACAGAAAACACAGGAAAGGAAGAGGAAAGTAAGCAGGAAAGAACAAAAGAAAGCAAGAAGGTAAGAATTTAGAACAATGGAATGAAAGGATAGATGGAAAGAAAGAAGGAGGTAAAGATGGAAAGAAGGAAAAAGGAAATATTGAAACAAAGAAAATAAAAAAAAGGAAAAAAAGAAAACACTAAAGCAAAAAGGAAAGAAAGCAGGGAAGAAGGCAGGAAAGAAGAAAAAAGTTGGAAAGATAAAATGATGGAAAGAAAAGGAAAGAAAGATTGAAAGGAATGTGATAAAGAAGGAATGTAAGATGGAAAGGAATGCAAAAAAGAAAGGATGAAAGAGGGAGAGAAGGAAAAAGAAAGAGGAGGAAGGAAAGAAGCACAGAAAGAAGGCAAGAAAGAAAGAAAGAAACAATGAAAGAAGAAAGAAGGAAACAAACAAAGGGAAAAGAAAGCATTACAGGTGCTACAAATTAAACACGATACAGGCTGATTTTCTTCCTAGGTAAAGTTTATTAAAAAAAACATCGGTGAAACTGGGTGAAGAATATTGTGTTCTAATGAATTGTCCACCAATTAATTCACATGTGTAATATTGAAGTTTTTAGTTTGTATGCTGCATGCATAGTAAAAATAGAATAACTCACTATAGAACAGCTTCAAACAGATACAATCTGTAATGCTGTGAAATACCAGCAGTGAGATAAACAAAGGGCACTTCGAAAGGAATTTACAACAGCATTGACAGGTGACAGGTACTGATAAAGAGCAGAATATGGCCTGTGATGACATCTGGTAGAAAGGTCCAGGCAACACTAAAGTAATTATAAAATAAAAAAAATAAAAACTTTTGCCACCGAAGGGAAGAACCTTGAGTGTGGATGTGCTTGTGGTGAAAGCACAAAATGAGGCAACTCAAGGTGAAATTAACAAGTGGCTGAAGTAGGCGTACCCATTATGTTATGTTATTTTACCCAATTTATAAAGTGCAAAGTATGCCCAAAGGTGTCTTGGCGCTAATTCTGAGACAGATAGTGAGCAGAGTTTTTAAACCTATTGATTGAAAAGCCAAGTTTTCATAAGTTTTTTAAACTGAAGCAAGGAAGTTGCTGATCTTAAGGTAAATGACAGGAGATTCCAGGATGTACCTGCTTTGACCACAAAGCTGCTGCCACCCCATTTCGATTTTTTAAATCTAATGGGGTTTTCCTCCCAAGCCGTATGCTGCAGTGGTTGGAAGTAAACTGTGAATGACGCACCAACATACAAATGGATGAAGATAGGTGAATGGTCGTACCATTAAGTGAGTATATTATACATATAATTTTAGCAAAACCAAATTGTCTTAGCTAATGCTGACCTAAAAAAAGAAAACAAGCATCCACTTAAATCTAGCCACAATATGCTTACAATAAAAATGTGAAATGTAAAGTACATTCAGTAATGCAACTGTTTTACTTGTGTCGTTTTTTAAACAAAAAGCCTTTTAGCTGCCTTTTAGCTGCACCATGCACTCAAATCCAAAGCAACTACACTGTTACAATGCCACATAAACACTTTATAGCATACTTTAAGAACGAGTGATGGCAAAATAACCAGCGTTAAAAGTTAAAATTAAAAAAAAAAAAAAGCTAAATTGAAACCAACTTTGTCACTGAAAACAATAGAACTGTGATTGGAGCAGAAGGATTTTGTTCCTCAAGAAAATGTGTTCCGTAAGAAAAGGGAATTCTGTATTTCTTTCACTATTCTGAATACCACGGGCAGGGTGGAGAGATCCATGACCAATGTCTCTTTGCTAAGCTAACCTTAAAACGCTCAGTGATGGTTAAGGGGGTCATAGATCCTAGACCTTTCCACAACCGTGTAACAGTCCTGAGCTGGCTTTGAATGCTGGAGGCGCAGAGATAGAAGTCGATGGCATCAGTGAGCCAGAGGGGCGGTGTGCTGGGGCAGTTTAGGGATATTCTAATTTAAGGCACATTGATCTACTTGTAGGTTCGACTCTAAATCCCACTGATTATGCCCTCCACTGACCTCTAATGTCTTAAGCATTTGTAAAATGCTTGACACTGCACAGTGTGTGTGCAGGGCATGAGTGAAAACACTATAGACTGCAGGTATTCCACCGTGCGACAACTCCTAGGGGATAAGGTGTTTACATGCCTCCTTAAAGGTATAAACATTTCTCTAAAGCTGAGTTTAAAATGTCTCATCTTGTGTTTTTAACCTCATCCCTCCCAGTCAATATTGCCTCCCCACCCACCCCCCCCCGCTCCTAGGCTCGGTCGAGCAGGATTTTGACAGGGCTGGTAGCTTTTCCCAGTCCTGCCCTGATCTGCCCTGATCTCTCTTTGCCTACCATAAATGAATGTGTCCTTAACTAATGCTGGTGCCAGCGTTGATGATTAAGTGGAAACCGCTGGCTCAAATTAGCACTGATTCTGGGCCTGTCTCTATACTGACATGCGCTTTACAAGAACAACACATGAATGCATCATCTTGCATGTTATTTACAGGTAGCTCACCTCGGGTGACTATACCTGATTACTAATTATCTCATCGGAGGACCAAACACTTTGTTTTGACATTGCAAAATATGACTGGAAGGAGCCCTGAAGAAGTCCCAGGGGGGACAAAACGCATTAACTATGGCTACTATACAAAATGTTTATGAGAAGATAAGAAATAAAGACCTGAATAATAACTACATATGGCTTTTTTTCTGTCTCCTTTTGAAACATAGGCAATGGATTCATATTATCTGAGCAGTCGTATTGCTTTTGTAACTTACTTCGGAGTGCTGAGTAACATTTTTTATGCTGTCTGTATATGCCTTCCTTTCCCGCACCAGCCATGGAAGGGTTAATGGTGTGTAGGTGAGGAATCCAAAGGTAACATCCTGTTGTGCCTGTCTCACAGTCAGAGGGCGCTGTCAGTGAGAAGGAGGATAAAAACACCCTGAGGCCACCTTATAAGTGTTGTGATGCCTGGCACTGTTTGAAAACAGGAGCAGGCGCACTGGGAAGGAACAAGGTGACACTACAAAACCTTCTCAGCATCCCTTGGCCTCAGGCTAAGGGGGAGCGGCGCCCCCCTTTAAAAATAGTAGGGTGGATCCATCCACATACATCTGCCCCAGACTTATGTCCCGGATACATCAAGAGATGTGCTATGTAATCTTTTTATTACTTCTGTTAGTACAGTAAAAGTTACCTTTCCCACTCACATTAAATAACATTCTTTCTTTGACCAGGATGAATACAAACCCCTAAACTGAAAGGAAGGCACAGAGAACGCGAGAGCAGACCTTCATGGAAGAGACAACACCTAATTATTGAAAGAAAAATAAATGCCAGATGGTGTAGAGTGAGATATGAACCCAGCCTTTTCACTCATAACAAAAGCTTTCTCAGTAAGTGGAGTTAATAAAAATCCAACCGCAACAGGGACAGGATGTTCCTCGGTAAAGAGACACATAATAAAACTACCTAAAACATCAGCAGTCATTTTAATAAGACTGGAAAACCCCCAGCACTTAATCATACAAGAAGGTCGTGGGACTAGAAGAAATTGTGACTAAGTTCAAAAGTAACGAGGACTGTAAAACTATTACAAATTCACTGAACCATTTGTATTGATGTTGTAATGCACAGTAGCCAGGAGCAACTGCCCACAATTTAGGGGCACCTGGGGCTCGATAGAGGAATGGTGGAGGGGTGGAGGACATCAGATGGTGGTCAAAGTACAGACATACGGATGTCCTTGTCCCCTCTGCCAGAAACTGTCCTGGCCAGAGACCTCTAGCCCTGGAGAAGCTGCAGGATTCCGCCCACATTTCTGTGGATATCTGCAGTGTAGATGGATATCCAAGGGAATTCCTAGGGGTCCCATGTAAACCTGTCAATCCCAGATATTTTCCTCAATAAGTGCTCAAGCACCCATGATAGAAGAGCAGTCCTCAGCATTCCTTGGCCTCTCTCTCCCAGGAATGCCCGGACTACCTTGTCAATTCCCGCGGTTCACTCCAGATGGATAAGGGACATTGTTGGGATTGGAGAAAGCCTGAGGGCTCATTCCAAGTGCCTCTGATTTTTGGGTCCGCATCTCTAGAGCTTTTCTTCTGTTAAATTTCAGTAGGACAGACCTGCTGAAATTTAACAGGGCAAAAAGGTCTAATAAATACTTGTGAAGGTGTATTTTAGTGCATAAGTCACCAAATCAAAATATGTAGTCCTGTTTGAATGGGGTGGCTGGAGATAAACGATAATTATCACACCTGGAAAATTCCAAACCATGAGTATCGGTTTTAACTAGGTGCAACAATTATCGTATTACCCTCCGACGAACACGTGATTAGGACGTTACGTTTTGGAAGAGATACCCCATAAATTATGGTTAAGATAAGGGATAGTATGAAGCCTGTGGTTAGTGTGAGGACTTGGGGTATCACTTACCGGTTACGTTTAGGAGTTGGAAAAAAGCAATATAGTTAGAGGCAGCATCAGAGGTGTATAGTGAAGAAAACAAATATAAGGGATTTTTAACTTTGTAAGAAAATGCTGATTAAATGTTGTCCCACATTGGCTGTTCTATTTAAATTATGAATTACCTCACTAAGGCCTAGATGTAGGTAATTTTATTTTACCACTTCTTAACCCTTTCAATGCTGATGACGAGCTCAGCTCGTCATCACCCACGGGTGTCGGGTGTCGTGTGCTGATGACGAGCTGAGCTCGTCATGAATAGTGTACTATATCAATGTCCAGCACAGGAGGGGGAAAACGCCTAGCAGCCAAGGTGTTAAATACCGAATTTTACCGATTCGGTATTTAAAAAGTAGTAAAATAGAGGGGGGGGTGTAGGTATTACAGAATCCGTAAATACCGAATCGTTAAGATTAGTTATTTTGGGCCAGATGTAGGTAAATTTTATTTTCCGACCTCTTAAATACCGAGTCATACCGACTCGGTATTTCAGAGGTTGGAAAATAAAAGTACCGAGATGTAGGTAAATGCAGATGTGCAATTACCGAATCGGATACAGTCGGTATTTTTCGATGCGGGAAATACCGACCAGTTAATGCCCATTCATTCCTATGGGCTTTGAAGCCCATAGGATTGATTGGGCATTTACCGGTCGGTATTTACCACATCGGAAAATACCGACTGTCACAAGGGTGCAGGGGGTGTCACTTTGACACCCTCTGGCACCCCCAAAAGAGGCTCGGGTGCCATGTGGCAGGCATACCTGCCCTAAGGGCAGGTCTGCCTGTCATATGGCATAGGTGTGCATGCACACATGTGCATGCACACCAGAAACGGTATTTTACCATCAAGTAGTATTTGATGGTAAAATACCGATTTTGTACTGCTTGTGGGACTCAGAAGAGTCCCACCTACATACCAATTTACCGGAATCCGTAATGATACCGACTCGGTATTTTACATACTCGGTAAATTTACCTATCGGTAAATTTACCGAGTCTGTAAAATACAGGGACCTACATGTCAAATTGCTCTTACCGGTCGGTAACGGCCGAATTCGGCCGTTACCACCCGGTAAACGCCTACCTACATCTGGCCCTTACTGATTCTGTAAATACCGATTCGGTAATGCCCATTGATTCCTATGGGCATTGAAGCCCATAGGAATCAATGGGCATTACCGAATCGGTATTTACCGATTCCAGCAAAGGTGCAGGGGGTGTCACTTTGACACCCTCTAGCACCTTAAATACAGGCATGTGTGCCATGTGGCACACAGACATGCCCTAAGGGCATGTTTGTCTGTCACATGGCATAGTCATGCCATGCATGCACACCTGGATTCGGTATTTTACCACCCAATTGGATTGGGTGGTAAAATACCGAATCTGAAAGGCCTTTGGGACTCAGATGAGTCTCACCTACATCTAGAAGTTACCAAATCGGTAAAATTACCGATTCGATATTTTACCGATACGGTGTAATTTACCGATTCTGTAAAATTGGCCCACTACATCCCAAAACCCCATTTACCGGTCGGTAACGGCGGAAATCGGCCGTTACCGGCCAGTAAATGGCCACCAACATCTGGCCCTAAACGTTTTCTGAAGTTTCTCACAAAAGGTTTTTTTTAACTTTTTTCCTAATTTTCAGTCTTTATTTCCAGGGGATCGCCAGCTGGTTGTCTGAGGTGCTGTGTTTACTGAAAATAAATAAGCTGATAATGAAAGGTAAGAACCCTACTACCTCAGTCAGAAACCACCCCTTTTGTGTAAAAATTGTGATATGACTTTCACAACAATTTATGAGGGATAACCTCATGAAATTAGTAGTGGTGTATGTGTAAGAAAAAAATGTATTTGCACTTATTCCGTTGTTTTCCAGTTGTGCTTACATTGAAGTGTATATCTGCATATGCAAGAATGGAAATCACAAAGCATTTCCAGGATTCCAGCTGGAAAGCAGCCACTGGAATAATTTTCCAAGTGTAAAAGTTTTGGAAGTTTCAGTCACACATCTGCACCCATTTAAAGTCAGAAACCTGAACGGGGAGATTTCCAGCTGTGTTTAAGAAGTGGACATAGAAAATCGATGCAAAAGCTAGCACTTCAGTCTGGAATTATGTGAGCAATATGCAAGTAGGATCGATTGAATACCAAGGGATGTTTTTGCCTTGACTGGTTTATAACAGAGCGAAAATGAATTAAAAGCTTTGCATGGGGAAGGGTAAAGAAACCCGGGAAACTTTGCAAACTGTGTGAATGGCAGAATACAAAAACTCTGCAAAGCTTTGGAGACAAAAGAACGCCACACACCCCCCAGTCATCAACACACGTTGAAATGAAAATTACAACTAACCGGAAATGATCAAACAACCTACCCTTTCTTCTGTCAACAGACTTCCTTCATCCACATTTTTGGGATCCTCTTCTTTGCACTTCTGGCAAATTGAACTTTTGGTGTTTCTGTTAAAATAGACAAATATCGAGTGTCAAATTACTTGCACATTTCTACGGTCTCTTTTCCAAATATTTGTTTTAAAAAACGTATCTTTAGTTCCCTGAGTTGGGTTTAACATTATTCAACATTTATTTTCAACGCATGTTTCAGATTTAATTTAAAGTTGTTCCCCTATTAACAGACCATTCAACAGGTTTCTTCAGACCTTTTTCCTACATTAGCCAAGAGTATCATAGGCTTCCTTATTTAGATAAAATTAGTTACTTATCCTTACAAGAGTACTTCAATATTACTAAAGGTACTTTCTTTAGAACTCTTGCTGTGCCAATCCTCTCAAGCCTCTTCTAAGTCCTTTTAAAATACAGATTTAAATTTAAGGTTATTCGCCTGTTACACAAAGATGTATAGTCTTAGGTATATCAGAGACATATGGGTTCAATAGATGTCACCAAGAAACTTAGGGGCCTATTAGGATGACGGGCGAACTTAGTCCGCCCGCCATCCGATCGATCATTGGGTCAGCCCGCCATAAGGGCGGGGGTCCCGTGAGGGGTATTAGGATGCGCCCGCCACTGTGGCGGGCGCATCCTGCATTTTTAGCATTGTGGCGGGCGGTGCTCTCAGCACCGCCCGCCACAATGCAAAAAATGCACGAATGCATTTGCATTAACAAAGCGGCAGGCACTGCGTGGTGCCTGCCGCTTTGTTAATGCAAATGCAGGGGGGTACCACAGGTACACCCCAATGTGCACCCCCCACCTCTCCTTCACTCCGGGCGCCTGCAGGGGGCCCCTGAAGTGAAGACCGCATGAAGGCATCTGTTTTGGCCCATCATAATATGGCTGGCAGTGTCTAATAGACACCGCCACCATATTAAACCTTTTCCGCCTGGCCCAAAGGCGACTGTGGCAGAAAAGCGTTGGACGGTCTTTCCGTCCGCCGCGGACCCCCCAGCCATCCTAATATTGCGGGGGTCATTTCAGGGCGGATGGTGGGCGGTTTGCCCCCGCCAGGCCGGCGGTGGCTACCGCCAGTCTGGCGGGGCAATCCGCCCGCCATCCTAGTGGGCCCCTTAATTATACCCAGGGCTAGGCAGTACTGTGATATCCAATTAAAGAAAAACACGAACAAGACAGCACACATGTTAGCGTAAAACCCTATCTGTGGAATTCTATACCACCCCTACTAGTTAAGAGAGAAAACTTGATGCAGATTGCGAATTAGAGAAACATAAAAAAACACAGTTAAAGAAAAGAATTCAAATTTCTGCTTTCGCTGTGGGCACTTTTCTCGAGCTGTTCACACTCACCCCTATTTTTGGCATCACCTACGCCTCTTGTTCCCACCAAGTCCATGTTGGTTGATATTAGCATGAAGCTGCACAGAATCAGCAGCATGGCCCCTCTAATAACTGGATACATTTTCATTTGCACTCAGAATAATAAAAATGTATTTTGTTGGTCTGGCATTCAAGGCAGCTTCAGCTGTTTCGCTAGACTACTGTATTTCCCAAAAAGTTATACATAACATACATACATAGATAATATACATACGGAGGGGCTTTTACTGGAGTTTTTGTCAACAGGCTTCATCAATCGATCTGCTAAAGTGTCACTTATGTTTTACTTCTACACACTACATCATGGTGCAATGGGTCAGCCTTCTTTACCCAATGGTTCCCGTCTACACAAAGCCTGTGCACACTGGTCACACCTGCCTACAAATATTTTCTTTCTCTTCTGTTGCTTAGCATGTTCATAGTATATGCTTTTGTATCATATTTTTATTTATATTAACTTTAACACCTTAGCAGCTATGGATGTCCAGCTCCAGTGCTGAACGTTCCATTGCGCAGGTGCAGTTGGAACGTCCATCGGCCGACGGCAGCACTCCCGAGGTAGTGGTGCCGTTGGCCGTTGGACTGGGCGCAGCACTTATGAGGTTAAACAACAGGTATTTCTTTTGCTTGCTTTCCTTTTTAATGTTTATCTTACCAAATGTTCAAGTGACATTGTAACATTGAAGCTGCTGAATATTTGAGTAATTTTAAAGGTGGTTATTTATGCCTTTGTCACAAATAATCATAAAATGCGTGGGACAACTGAAAGGCTTGTTGTTTACAAAAACATCACTAGTAAAACAGTTTCATCAGTGAATGTACAGTACATTTATTGCAGGCTTAGGTAGCCGTATTTAGGTGTTGCATAATTTATTTTTCTCTTTTTTTGTGCTATATGCTTCCAATGAAAAAAATACTATTGCACCGACATGTCAAGGCAAGATTTACAGTTTTTTTCAATGCTTGTTTACCAATGTCATTTGAACATTCTGTAGAAGTTTGTGATTAATAATGGATCTCTAAGGAAGTCTACAAGCGACCATTTGCAAGCAGCATGAAAATGCTAGCAGTATTACCTTTCAGGGAAAGTGAGCTGCTGTTAAGCTTTTAATGATAACATTGTTAGGTGAAATTCATTATATAATGGTTTTTCTATTTTTATATCTGTGTTTGATTATCTGATGTACTTAAGACTTGTTTAACTCTTCCGTTTGGTCTGTCGTTGCTTCTTCTTAGAGCTATGAGGCCTCATGGTAGCCATGCGCTCTACAAATACCTTTCATTTCGTTAATTTCTTCTCCTGAACGGTGTAAGGACATTTTAAGTGCCAAATGCAAAAGGCACAAGCACTTTGTGGGCAATAATTGACAATCTCATGCAGGTGTCACCACAAATAATGGTTCAATGTGCGCCCCTCACAGTTGCCGGTCTAGTTGATCCAGGAGCCTGCTTTTGGAGAAAAAAAATCAGCTTTTTTTAAAACTGTTGAGTTCTTGCTTCCTGTCTCACACTGGATCGGCATAATCTTCGAGCTGTACATTGGGAGCCGCTTACCAGATTTATCAGTGTCTTGGCATTCATTAAGGGTCAAAGGGAGGGACTCTGATCCAATAGTACGCTACATATGAATAAATAGGAGAACCATTCTTGATGAACTCGAGGGTGCATTCTTATTTCCAATTAAAACACTTAGGAAGTTCTGGGTTACCAAGAGCGGAGCCTCAGCTGACTCAATTTTTAGAAATCCTTGATCCGGCGGCCCATCTGCCAAAGGGCCAATAGTTGATAGTGGTAGCAGCTACGCACTTGGTAGATCAGGGCTGCGGCCACTGTTCTACCTAGCCCAATCATGTGAAGTTCTCAAAAGTGACTCCATACCAACACGACCTAAGAAGGTACAGAGACCTCTCCCCTCCAATTTAGCTCAACAGGCCAAGAAACTGTGAGTGAAGAAGCAGTAGTGAAAAGGAAAACAGAAAGAAAACAGACTTTTATGGCCACCCAAAATGCGGCAGACAGTGAATATCGAAGAATACATAGATAGAAATAACATGAATCTCATTAAAGATCAATGAAAGGTTGGTGTTTGGTAAAAAAGAGGCTGGTTCCATTTCTATCCTGCATCTGCACTGAAAAGCTCTTACCAAGATAATTGTTTTATGGAATATACACCTTTGTGTGTATATATATTTAACACTCATAAACTTTTTAGAAACCATCACAGTGGCCGGAAGATATCATCAGTGATGTCATTTGAGATGTCATCAGTGATGTCACTGTCCATGTCAGTCATGAGGAATATAGCATGTTAAATCACATGCTATAACAACGTGTTCTATTACAACAACCACGTTGTTACAACGCGATACCTTTACATCGCAAGTCATTAGATTGACTTGCTGTAGGGGGCGCACTGGATTTAGGAATAGTATAATTTACTATTCCAACTCCAGCATGTGCAACAGTAGGGAAGGTGTTGGAATAGTAAATTATACTATTCTTTCGGTTAGAGCGCCCCCTACAGCAAGTCGATCTAATGACTTGCGATGTCAAGTTATCGCATTCTAACAACGCGGTCATTGTAACAACCACACCGTTAAAGTAACACTATGTATTGGCAGTGTTGTAAACGCTGTTTCTCGTCATTATCATTGCTCCATGTCCAAGATGACCGCTAAAAGGGAGCTCTAGTGAGGAGCTCCGGGGCTAGGGATCTCCAAACTGGATTATATCCCCGAACAACCCCAAATTGCGACTCAGGACCAAGCGGAACCAATCCTAGCTGATCCTAGCTGATCGGAACAAACAGAAAGCGTAAAGGAACACAGGAGACGCAAGACGCTGGAGAGAATCCTGTACCTGGTCGGTGGACAAGGCTGCCTCCTCTCTTCGGACTCCTCGGACGACGGACCCCTCGTGATGCAAACAACCCGATGTGGAGCAGTCGTGAAAGACCCACAGCTGACATTTATTTGCTATACGAGGTGAGCCAGCGGACCTGGGGACTCGGAGGACTTATCGGCGGCAGCTCCGGTGCCTGTGGACACAGGCGGGACGTCGTGGAAAGGCGGAGCTGAGGGACCTCAGCGACCGACGGGAGAGGTACGTCCATCCTCGCCCCCGACGCGGCCCCACCAGCTCGCAAAGGAGAAAAAACGAGGGACAGTGGAGACGAAGGGGGAATGGGAAGCGGCACGCCTGTCCTTAAAATGGCGGCCGCGTCAGACACATTCACTCACTAGATCCAAAAGGAAGCTGGCGTTCACCAACCCAGGGGCATAGACGGCGAAAGAGGACTGGCGCCTCGAAAAAGGAAGGAAGACATCCCAGACCCCCCTAACCGACGAGTAAAAGTGAAAAGGGACAAACAAGTCCAGGAGTGGAAAGAGAGAAGGGATGATGAACAGTGAAAAGGGACCAAACTATTTCAGAAGGGGAAAGAGAGAAAGTCTTCTCAGGAGATCATCAGGGACAGATTCGGCTGACATCTTGCACTGATTAACTCATCACAGACAACCCTTTTTACAACTAGAGATAGTTAATTAATTAATTACTGTTGATGGCACCACAACTACAAAGGTTAATTAGAATATGTTAACATAATTATCTAGGATTAATTAGAGGATACCCACTACAGTGAAACTATACCTATCACTACGAAACAGTAGATTTGGAATCACTTCAACCTCTATATCTTTCACGATTACAAAGTATAATAAGAGGAAACCACATTACAAAGAAAACTATACCTACCACCGTGAAACAGTAGTACTGGAGTTACTTAGATTTCGAGATCTTCCACGATATATTACCAGGGAACGACTCAGAACAAATAGACAAAGGAAATGGATAGAAGATACCGAGGGTCGACTGGATCTAATGCAAAGAGTATAGAATATCCTTCTACGCTATCCAAAAATGCTGCCAAAAAATTCAAACATAATACCCTGAGAAAAAATCCGGACACTTTGTTCGCTGACCCATATTTCGATAGAGTTAAAGGCGTCATGATGAATGACCTGATATTCTACACAGACAAAACAGCTAAATGGCGCAATGCCCTTACAAAAATGCTGTTCACAAAAGCTATAAAAACATACCACATGGCACAAAAATAACGACTTCACTAACTAAAAGATGTAATACAGAATTATGCATTACTATGTATAAAACAGGAATAGTGCTGATACAAGCAGCTAACAGAGAACTCGAGAAATTTGAGATAACTTTCCAAACCTTAAAGGAATCCATAGAAGGTCCAAGCTACCAACGACACACGACCTCACCAGATGTCAACCCTGACAACAACGTCCCGATCACTAGAGACACCAATCAAACGGACGGCCAGAACAATCAAACCGCTAACTCCAGAGATTTAACTGAACTTGCAATGGCAATACCGGAGAATGTGATAGAAAGGATAGCGAAGTCTACTAACCTTGGAAACAAAGAGAAGAACCTGGCCCCAAGGGAAGAGCCGATGCCACTATCTCAAGATGCCACTTCGCTTGAAGAGGGTACCTCAGCTCCAAGCGAATCCCCCTATGAAGATAACCACGTAATGAACAAGGCAGCGGGTATCCACCTTCCTCAACCTCACGTGAATGCGAGACTTGAGTCCCATAGATCCCTACCCACAATTACACCCCCAACATCACACAACATAGGGAACAATGGGGACACCTCTAATAGAGTCAGGAATGACAATGAAAGGAAGGATAAAAAAGAAAGATCTGTGGCAATGAGAACAGATCAATCACGGAGAAAAGCAAAATGCAGAACCCAGACAGTCAGGTCTATTCCACATAAGAAATCATCCCGAACGGAGAAAGAAGTCAAGGAGCTCCAGAAACTAGTAGGCAACCTGGCACAAGTCTCGATGAAAGTCTCACAGACAATTGGAAAAATTTGGGAGATGATGATAAGTACGCACACTAAAGTCTCACACATCCAAAATCTTGTACTCAGGCCCAACAGACCAAACAGGACCAATCCCTTGTCAAATGAAGAAGCCTTGGCCTTACTCCAATCTTATGAACAACCGGCCCGGGGAAGAGAGGAGAATATCAAAATAGTACATATTGACTCTAATAGAACGTCCAGAAAGAATGACAGGAAAGCAATCCACCACAACTTACGACATATCCAGGTAACCGCAACCGAATCCGATAATGAAAACCTCTCTAACTCACTGAAACCCCTAAATTGCCTACTACTTAACTGTCGTTCGGCAACTAAACATGCATCAGACATAGCTGCTCTCATCATTAACAAGGAAATCGACCTGGCCATCCTCACGGAAACATGGCTCAGTGAATCATCATCTCCTAACATCGATCTCTTAGTACCACCACAATATAACATCGTTAGGTTAGACAGACCAAGGAAAGTGGGAGGAGGTATAGCTTGCATTCACCGGTCAGAGATCGAAGTCAGTCAATTCCAATCTGACCCCCTAGAATCTTGTGAATACCTTGGTCTTAATATAAGATCAACAAATAATCAAAGATGCAATATGCATGCGTTCTACCACCCACCTGGAGATAACGCAAAGTTCACAGAGCAACTAATAGAGATCATAACGGCCAATACTAACTCGGATGCCAACAATATATTCCTAGGCGACTTTAACCTCCACTGGGACGACGGCAATGACAAACTGGTTAACTCGCTTAAAGACTTCCTCATTGAGCTAAACCTTACACAAGGATGCACCCAACCCACTCACTCACAAGGAGCGACCTTAGACTGGATTATTTCAAGAAATAAAGAGGCATCAATCCTCGCTATAGACCCGTGTGATTGGTCGGACCATCACGCTATAACATTCGCGATACCTACAATGAAAAAGGGCAGGACCATACAACCCCGCAAGTATAAAAAACTGATCCGAGATACAAAAGAGGCCAATATTGAACTATTGGTTGAAAGATGCGAGAAAGACCTGAAGCCACCTAACAACAGACAGAATGTTAATGAGTTGACGGATCACTACATAACCTCAATAGGAAACATCGTCAATTACACCATGCCACAAAAAATGAAAAGAGTCTCAGAGAAGCCAAAACATCCTTGGTTTAGTGAGTCACTGAACGAAGACAGGCGCAAACTGAGAATGGCCGAAAGGAAAAGGAGGCAACATCCCTCCTCTCCCGAGCTGAAAGCCCTCAGAAAAACCAGAAATCAATATAACAAAAAGATAATCAATTCCAAAAAAGAATTTATAAGAGCTGAACTGGACAATGCCATAAACAGACCACGAAAACTCTTTGAGATTCTAAAACAACAGTCAAATAAACTAGCCAAAACGGTTCAAGAGAACTCAAAAACTCCCATAGGTTGCGAAGAATTCTCCACATTTTTCACGGAGAAAACCAAACTGCTTGAAGCTGAGCTCACAAGTGCCGCGGTTAACCTCCTGACCCTTCCTTCACCTAATAATAAGGCCAATGTGACAACAGAGGGTGTCCAAACAAAAAATAAGGCAAATTGGGACACATTTGAATTATACGACCAGGAAAAGATCGCCAAAACGCTAGCGGAACTCAGACCGAACAACCATTACCAAGACCCTCTACCGGCAAAGTGCGTAAGAGAAATCAGCCACACTCTAGTTCCGATCTGGACCGAGATAATAAATGCTTCACTGGCACAAGGGACCCTCCCTGACTGCCTAAAAACAGGTCAGGTTGTGCCCATCATTAAAAAACCGACAGCGGATGCAACAGACCCGAATAACTACAGACCAGTGACCAACATCCCTTTACTGGCCAAACTTATTGAGAAATGCGTGCAGGGCCAACTGAGTCAACACATTGCTAAGTTCTCATTACTAGATGATTGCCAATCTGGATTCAGAACAGGGCATAGTACTGAAACTGCGATCCTGCATATTGTTGATGACGCCTTACAAGCCCTAGATCGAAATCAAGCTTGCCTACTGATTCTCCTAGACCTGTCATCAGCATTTGACACGGTAAATCACGAAATGCTAATGACCAGGCTACAAGACAGGATGGGTTTGTCTGGAAACGTGCTGAAATGGTTAAATTCTTTCCTGCAGAATAGGACTCAACGATTCCTGGTCAACCAAGCAATCTCTTCCCCGCGCCCTAACGCAATCGGGGTCCCACAAGGTTCAACGTTATCCCCTGACCTATTCAACTTGTACGTGGAACCTCTCACGGAGATTCTTCGAAAATCACAGATATCCTATCACATGTATGCAGATGGCACGCAAATATACATAAAGATCGCCTCCCTTGATGACATTGACCTAATGAAGAGACACTAAAGAGAGCTCTGCAATGGTTAACCACTAAACATCTAAAACTAAATGCCCATAAAACAGAATTCCTACTAATTTCACCGATAAGGAGCCTACCCGAGGTAAAGGAATGGACTAAACTGGTGACCGCGCTGAATTGCACCCCGACCCTAGTTAATTCAGCTAAATCACTAGGAATTACGTTAGATGAGAACCTCGACATGAAAGAACACATTAACTCAATGGCCAAGAGCGCCCGTTTCCACTTGAACTATTTAAGAAAACTGAAACCGTTTATCTCAGAGGCGGATCTAAAACTGGCTATCCAATCCCTAGTTATCTCGAGGATTGAATACGGCTGCACCACGTTAGCTGGCCTACCAAAAACATCCACAGCACCACTAAAAGCCTGTCTCAACGCAACAGCAAGACTCATCAAGGGATCGAAGAAATTCGATCACATATCTCCTCACCTGAAAGCACTAAACTGGCTACCTTACGAGGCCAGAATTCAAATGAAGATGGCTTGTATAACCCACAAAGCGGTTCACTTCAACACGCCGAGATACCTAGCCAAGAAAATTAAGCTATCCGGAGGTAACAGACCAACTAGAAGCGTTAAGGAGTTGCTATTGAGGCCAGCCTTTTTCCGTAAGAAAAAGACCTATGACCGAGCATTCTCTGGAGCCGCTCCTAGAGTCTGGAACTCACTACCTCCAAACATCAGGAAGATTCAAAATACTGTAACATTCAAACGGGAACTGAAGAGCCACATGATGAGTAAATACCTTACATAGAGAAGCCTATTGATCACTGATATGAACATTTACGCCAAAAAGAAGGATGGCCTCGTCAAGAATTTTCTGAAGATCAATATCTGACAAATGACTGATTCCACGTTCAAGCCTCGGCTATACCCTTTACTACTATTTCACATCTATGTGATCTGATAACTGTATCTCACAGCCAATACTATATAACCTCTACCTCACTTTGGTTTATCTCTGTGATCCTGGATACAAGCTAAGCCTTATCCAACTCTTAATGCTAATTGCACATGTAATTGCACTGGTAATGCTATATAACCCTACCTCACCGAGCTTGGCTATATGCCTAGGACTCAAGCTAATACTTATTCACCTCGTAATGCTAACTGCACAGGCTTAGGAATATATATATCTAATCACCCCTTATAGCCTATCGCCTTCTACCTCATATATGTTTGTTGTTATAATTGCTATTATAATGTCTATTTGTAATCTACCGTCTATGTTAAGCGCTCTGATACCCACGGGTCTTGTCCGCGCTATACAAAACACTATAAATAAATAAATGAGAGATGCAATATGTGAGGTCATAAGCAGTACATTCCGGGGGCGTATGTGTTAGTATCTGTATGAATAAGTGAGTTGGTGTGTGTATAACTGTATAGGTTAGTAAGTGGCTGTATGAGTAGAAATATCAGTGGCTTTATTAGTGAGTTAGTTGGTGCACGAGTGGCTGTATGGGTGACTGAATGGATGTGTGTGTAGACCTTTGAATCAGTTAGTGGGTATATCAGTACTGGATGGGTGTGTCAATGGTTTCAAGAATGGTAGTGTGAAAGTTGGAGTGGGTGTATGAAAGGTTACATGGAGGTGTGAGTGGGTGCATCAGAGATTCTGTGGATGATGTCTTGAGTGATGTAATATGTGAGGTCATAAGAAGTGCATTGCAGGGGCGTGAGTTATAGTTAGTTCAGCTAACTGTACCTGCTGAATTTCTCTGTTTTTTATGAGTGAAATGTCAGCCTAACTATAAGGTTCCTGTTAGCTTTGTTTTTTCAGGGAATTTCCATCTTTCAGACCTATTTCCCGTTTTCACAGTTATTTGAGACATCATGATGACGTTAACTGCGACGATATAGCTTTTTCCATAAAGTCTAAAACACATATAGCCACACACACTACAATATTTTACACCCTAGGGGTTTCTTACAGTATTCTCTAAAGTCATGTTTTTGTAGAGAGTTTCTATAAAAATCTGTAAGACCTATTTATTTTTTTCGAGGTGACTCCGGAGATCACAATGACATCGGAAATCGTAATTCCCCTGGACACGTCGCGAAAGCAGAAAACAAAACTAGACATTCAATGACCACCAACACATCCAAAAATAATATGTAAAAAAAATCCATTCCTAACATTGCCCTACACATATTACTATATACATACTTCTTTCAAGGCATGTTTAAACTCATATTTTTGTACAAAGTTTCTTTAAAAACCATCTTGCAGACCTATTTTCAGTTTATGCAGTTATTGAAAACGTTGCGCTGACATAGTTAACTGCGACAATCGCAAAACACATATATGCACATACATTGCGGTATTTTACACACTAGAGGTTTATTACTGTACACTTCAAACTCATGTTTTCTAGTGTATTTCTAGAACAACCATTTCTAAAAACTTTTTTACGATTTTGCGGTGAGGCTGGAGATCGCAATGACGTTGGTCATCGCGATCCCTGCGGTTACGTCACGAAAGAAGATAGCAAAAGCAGGAATTCAACAGCCACCACCACATACAAAAATTAACTATTTAAATATTTCTAACCATCACAGTAGATAACTCACTATATAAATAACTCTATAAAACATTTATCAATAGCTCTATAAATTTGCGACGACGTTGATAGTCACGATCTCCCCGCGATGGTACACGGGGGCCCCGCTGGCAGTCGCGTCATCGATAACTTGTGTCACTAAAACCTCCATTTCTCAACCATGGGGTCAGAGTATCTCCACCCTGACCCCTTATGTGGGCTTTCACACATCTGGGATGGAGGGAGCTTCACCCATAATGTGAAACATATCAGTCTGTTTAGTAGAGAGAAAGCAGACTTAGGGCCTGATTTAGATCTTGGCGGACGTGTTACTCCGTCACAACCCTGACGGAAAGACCGCCCGCCAAAATATAAATCCCCTTATATCCTATGAAAGGTATATGCTGGCAGACGAGATAAGGAAGGTGAAGATAACATTCAACTGTCAACTAAGGTGGAGGTACTACCAACAGCATTTTCCCCAGGAAGGAAGCACAGAAGTAAAGAATATATTCTGAAAGCCAGTGTGAAGTGGCCTCGGTGATGGGCCAGCTAGGCCTTTCTGGGCCACGGAATGACTGGAGGCACACACAATAATTAGCTTAGGCCACAACCGACTTAACATCCTTATATTTATACCTCAGGCCGAGCCCGGAGCCGAGGGTTGCAGTGGATACATTAGGACCGACTACTCTCTACATCCCTCCCTTCTTTTATTCAAGAAATATAATGAATTACACAAACAGAACATCTGCACAAAAGGTCTCTCAACCTCTTACTGGGTGCCAGGTTCAGACGCGGTTGGTGTCTCTGGCTCCTGGGCATAGCATCCGGCTCCTGCCCACTTTGCTGCTCTCTTTCTGGAACATCACTGTAGGGTGCTGACGGGGACCTCAGGGATCAGTCAATCAGCATCCACGTGGTGCCCACATCCTTCTCCGCTTGTTATGGGGACAAGGGAACACCTCCTCTTTCTGCCACGTCCTGTGTGCCTTCTCCATCTTCCGGGCCACTATTGTTGCCTCTTCTTGGACTCGTGCCTCTCGGTATCTCTTTGAACCAGGATATGTTTCTCTTGACTGTCTGCCAACCACATTTTGGTGTTACCATGGTCACTTTGATTTGCACGACAGTCCACACTTCAGGATCATAGGGCATCCTGAACTTCCACCCAGGGTGGCGATCTTTGAGAACAACTTGAGCCCCAATCTGCTAAGTTGGGGACTTTGCATGCCGATCACGGCTGGCCTTTTCGTTTGTCACCTGTTGCTTCTATTGAGTCTTCTCCACATCCATGGTTGGGGGCACCCAATCAGGATCTTCAGGTAAGATGTCTTGAGGTGTCTGCTTGAACAGTAGCATCGCAGGGGCACACCCCATAGTTGAATGTGGGGTCTGTCTGTATGCTAGGAGGAACTGGTGGAGACAGACTTCGACATCTTGGTGTTGATCTAACCCAATTCGGAAGGCTAGTTCAGTTTCCTCATGAACCTCTCTACCTCCCTGTTAGCTTGCGGCCATTTGGAGGTGATTCTCTGGTAACAGATTGCTCGCTGTGCCAAGAAGTCCTGGAATTCTTGCCCCTGGAAAGGGGGACATTATCAGACTTCTCCTCCTCAGCCAGCTCCAGTGCAGGCTGGACGTGGGCAAATGCCATGGAGGGAACCAGTTCCACCATGGGGAACTTGAAGTACGAGTTGATGACCACCAGGGTGTTGCATCTATTGGGAAAACTCCCGAAGTCGATGCTGGCTTTTGACCACGGGGTGAGACTGGGGGCTTCCATCACCACAGGTGCAGGGATTGGGTCTTTGCTGGTTATAGCGCATGTGTGACATCTCCTGAGTTCCTCATCGACTAGGTCATCCATGCCCGGAACCCACATCTTAGCTCTCAATCTCGCCTTGGTCTTCGCGGCCCCTTGGTAGGCATGGTGGGAGAAGGTGACCATCTGACTCTGGAGGACCTTAAGGATGACAATTCTCTGTCCCCGCAGCACCAGGCTGGTCCACTCATACTGAGTTTGTGTCATATTCACCATGGCTGAAAACGCATTTTCTGCTTCTCCCACATCATCGACTTAGATCTGTCGAGAAAACTGTACCATTCTCCCTAGCCAGATTCTCTTTCACTTTCACGAGGGTGTCATCCATATCCATGGCATCATGCATGTCCTCCCAGGTGAAGGCAACTGGGCGGACATTGTGGGTTCAGCGAGAGGTTTTTGAAGTTTTCAGAAATGGATGGAGCTCAACAGTTTACGATATTGTCAAGGAGAAAAGTATATTGTTTGGAAATGTTTTAGTTTTGGTGCATCTTGGTCAAAGGAAAACCACAACCTCTGAAAAAGAAAAGGGTGGGCAGAGACCCCCTCTTCCGAGTTAATCAAGCCAAGTCCAGAGCACACAAATGAGGATAGAATGTTGTGAAGTGTTTCACATGTTAAAGCAACCAAAGATGAGATCGTCACCAGTAAGTATTTTCTTAAAGATTTTTATTCCTTTTCACAGCTGGTGCTCCTATCAGAAGGAGATCAACCAGGGAAAATAGCCAACCGACACGTGTTTCGTCAGCGGATACTTATGCGTGACTCTTCAGGGCTGGAATGAAAATGAATAGTATGACAAACTGTACATAATTACCTACGCACAGTGAAAGTGCTGTGCACGGAAAGGGACACCAAGTGTTTATGGAAACCGAAAAGGGGGGCAAGGCGAAGAAAATGGGTGAGTGTAAGTGCGGGTGACTTATTGATCTTTAAACATTATTTACTGATCATACATAACAAAAGTGACTTCACAAAAAGCGTGGTGTTTTGACGATTTCAAAAAAGGACCTTATGTGACAAAAGTGATATTCCAGAGACGGCGTACCGGTCGGGAGCGACAAGTAAAGCCACAAAAGAAGGAAGTCAAAATATGACCAAATCAAAGCAAGATCAATGTCTCTGGATTATTTAAAATATAATAAATCGTTGCTTCATGAAAGAAAGGAACGTGAGTGCTGTGAAGTGGGTGACATGAACAACAGCAACATCATTCTTTCAAAAAATAACTTGGTGCAAGTTACATTAGTTAAAGAAAATGTTATAACCGCTATTGACATCGACTGTGTATGTGGCAAAAAAATACTTAAAAGGGAGAATACCATACCGTTACCTTACAATTTTGAGTATCTGTAGAAAAAAGCGGGGAGGGAAGAAACAAAGAAAAAAGAAACAAATCTAATATGAATGGTTCATGAAAGAATGAAATTGTTCTAAGACGAAAAACCTAAATAGTAACAAACAAACATTATTTTGACATATATTGTGACCCTCATTTGTTCATTGATCCAACAGTCTGCCCTTTATGCATAGAAACAAGCTGCCTTCCTTAGGTCCCCACTGCCATGGCATGCCCGTTTTCATTCGTTGTTACAGCGACTCTGCTAGAATGGCTAGGTTCGGTATGAACCTCTCGCAGGATTTTGCCATTCCCAGGAAGCTGCATACCTGCGTTGGGCTCTGTGGTATCAGTGCATTACAGATTGCCTCTGCTTTCCTCAGGTCAACCTTGAGTCCCTCCCGGGAGAAGACATAGCCAAAAAAGTCATTCGAATTCTGGTAAAAAGAAAAAAAAATTCGGTGTAAGGCAAGGCCACTATCGGCCAAGATTTGGAGTGTGGCCTGCAGTTGGGCGTGGTTTTCTTCCAGGCTCTGAGAGTAGATGAGGATATTGGCGCTCATATTTTTCACGCCTATCAGCCCTGAGAGTGTTTCTTTGATTGTGTTCTGAAACACCTCTGCCGCAGAGAAGACGCCGCAGCCCAGCCGCATGTAACGTTGGAGACCCACATGCATAGAAAATGTCATGATGTATCGACTTTCAGGTGTTAACTCCAACTCATGGTATCCTGAATTTATGTCTAACTTCGAGAACCATTGGGTTCCATTCAGGTGTGCCATGATGTCATCCTTAGTTGGAGTAACGTCTTTCTCTCTGGATAGCTAGGTTCTGTATGTAATCTCATGTCTACGAAGAGTCTTATGGTGCAAGGCTACACTGTCCAGAAAATCCATGTACAGTCTTCAAACAAGAACATGCATGAAAGGATTGAAATCACAATTGGGGTGAAAACGAAAACATTAATTGCAAAGGAAAACATGGAAAAATATTTTCCAATAAAATCTTGTTTTGATGTTAGATTTTCTGTCATTTATCGCAATCATCCTTGGAGGCAAAGGGAAAAAACTGACTGGACAAAGTTTCTAACAAAGTATCGAATGACCTCAGCAAAAGCATGGTGTTTGCTCCTCTCTCAATCAGCCAGTATATGTAGCAACCACCACAGTCCTGCCCGTAGCACTCCACAGCATAGGGATGGTGAACGTTACGGCTAGCATAACAATGGACGCCGTATAACGCCCCCCCCCCCCCTCCCCCGCCATGGTAAACATTATTGTGGCCATTGGTGGCATGAATCTGGTCATCGAGGGCATAATGGCCATCCTGGAATAAGGTGCCCATCATTCACATGCTGTGAGCATCCCTTGCATATGATGAGGCTACATGGGCAAGTGGGGAAGATTTGGTCTATCTGGAGAAGTAGCAGTTGGGCTTACTTCATTGAAATAATTAGCTAATATTTAGGGACAAGACTTTTTTCACTAAAAGTAAAAGGATGGTTATTTAGAGACACAAAGTAAGGTACTTTCAGAAAATGGCAAGCTTTAATTTTGGGAGGAAAATGGAGTTCAGTGAGCTCTAGTAAACAGATGGCATGTATGAGTAAAATGTGTGTATTTTCAGGAATTGGCATGCTGACAGATGAGGATGCAATCACATCACTGCCATAATATAGTCAAAGCTGATGTCTGGCTGATCACCTGTTCCCAAATGAGGACACTTGTTGCTGATGTTTTTTCTTGGTGCCACAGGGTCATTGTTTATTTCTCAAGTTGAAGCATTTCGTAGTCTATATTGATAAAGGTTTTATGCTGCTGTCACCAATACTGCTGCCTCTGGCCATAGCTTGAAAGATTGGTGTAATCATTAATATAAGGCACATGTTTGCTGTCTGACCCCGTAAGGCTTCCGTACGTTAAGTGATATATCTCATGTGTGAGCCAGTGACAGTAAGCCAACTTGAACAACTGCTATATTGTATATGACCTGAGATTGTGAGAGCTCTCAGTTTCCCTCTATTTGTCTCTTTCACTCATTCTCTATCACTATCTCTCTATTTATCTCTGTCTACCTTTCTCAGATCTCTCTCACTCTCTCGCTCCCTAGGCAATCTCCTCTCTCCATCTTACTGTCTCTCCAAGTCACTCTATTTCCTCCCACTTCCCTTCCACCCACCCCTGCGAAAATCTCTCTGCCTTCAGAGGAGCTACTGGCACAGCACTAAAAGTTTGCTGACTGACTGCCATGTTTTAGGTGGCCGCTCGCCAAATTATTTTATTTTTGAAAACCAAATTGTTTTCGAAAACTCAAAAAAACAATAACCCGACACCCTGGAATCTCTCTGGCAGGAGACCTTTTTTTTTAAAGTTTAGGGGCCCTCAGGATTCCACTGGCCGTATAGAACTGACAAAAAGTATATCAGACTTTCCACTCTAAATAGGGTGGACGGTTTGAGGCCCCTTCACCAACGTCCCCAACTCTGTCATGCCTTTGGAGTCAATTTTCTGCAGGCGGAACAAGTAGGGGCACTACAGTCGGAAACATGAAGTTCACCAAACTAGATCAAAATAGATTACAAACAAGGTATTCCACTTTGTGCCAGAGTACCCTATTCACCAACCTCTACATCACGCCAAAAGTTAGGAAAAAGTAAATGCATTTCTTCTAAGACATTACACCTGTGCACACATACACCATATATATTTACACCTGTGTAAATGCTTAAAGTTGTGAGTACTGCATACTTGACAATCCCCCTGGTTAGAAAGAAGGATACTGCTTTTTCTGAAAAATCATTTGCGATATACGTGACACTGCGGTCCGGGAGACTTTCTTCACTGAACACCGCATTAGGTGAATGCTTTCCCAACAATGATACCCTGTTAACCTGAATAAGGATAGCAGCGCTACTGAGCTCAACCTTGAATATAGTGAAATAGGAATTGCTCGTCAGACTAGTGAAAACGCGGCATTATACTATGACATTACGATACAGATAAAGAGAATATAATATAATTCGTAGGACCGCGCCCTAAGGAAGCCTATGTTTAGGCCAAACGTGTTGGGGAGCTTGCTGAAAAAGAATGGAAGAAAAAAGAAAAAGATTACAAGCAGTGACTGATTGGTCTTCCTTCCTTCAGTACTGTGTGCTTAAGTTGTTGTTTGTTACACTTAGGACTGTTGTTGCCTCTTATTCTATGTTCCAAAGTTAGCAAAAAGTAAATGCATTTCTTCTAAGACATTACACCTGTGTACACACACATATATATTTATGCCTGTGTAAATGCTTACAGTTGTGAGCACTCCATACTTGACAACCCTTGTGGTTAGAAAGCAGGATACTGCTTTTTCTGCAAAACCACATATGCATATCCACTGCGGTCATCCGGCTACTTTTGGAGAAGCTACAGACTGAACCATTAAAGAGATGGTTCCCTGAACAGGAACTATCTAAACTCCATGTGGTGTTCTGAATTACACGTCCCACTGCTGTTCCTGGAGGTAACAACTGACGTCACTAAACTGCACAGATGTATGTAATGACCCCAATAAAAATCTGAAAAAGGAAAAACTGGTATGCTTGATTAACTTAATCAATGTTTTGCAGAAAAGCCATCAAAATAGTGAGATGATAATTACAGGTGACTTTAATTCCAACCTAATAGGGAGTAAGTCAAATAAGAGAAAGTGTCAAAAGGAGTTGGAGGCTAATGAGCTGAAAAACGAATTGGACACCATGGGATTATACATTCTGAACGGTAAAATAAAGGGAGATCAACCGGCCAGGATCCCTTTTTTAAGTGGGAAGAATCAATCCACCATTGACTATACCATAGTCAGCAACAAACTTTACATGACAGTTGATTCCTTTTACATACAATCCCGCCCGGAAAGTGATCATTTGCCGCAAGTTTTGACCATCAATGCAAAGCTGTTTGAGAAAGAGAAAATAACTGCATTGACAGCAATCCCAGTAATATACAATCTGAAGAAATTAAAATGGCGAGGTACAAATGTCCCTCAAATAATGGTTGCTGTACATAAATACATCAATGATGCCGGGTCACAGTGTACCAAGTCATCTGAAGACTTTTGGGAACAATTAGGACATTTTCTTTGAAATAAATTTCCGGTTCTCCTGAGACGTCAATGCCCGCAAAATAGAATTTATGAACAATGGTTTAATATACAGTTGCGCAATCAAAAAAGGGAAATCATAAGGGAATCGAGAAAAGCTGTTATGTCCGTAAGATCTGGAAATCCGGTGACGAATAAAAATATTAGTAACATGACGAAGAATTTTAGGGAGAGATGTAGATTGGCAAAAAAGGAACGTATGGAAAAGCTGTGGGAAAAAAATACTTTGGGCAGCAAACAGCCAAACAGTTTTGAATTTTGGGGCATAATAAACAAGTTAATTAAAGGAACAGGAATATCTCAAAAAGCTGGAATAAGTGAAAAGATTACCCCAGTTCGCCTTCTCCCCTCTACCTTTCCACCCGACATAAGACAGGTGTACGTGTTAATAAGTAACTGATGTAACCATGTAACAATGTTTCTGATGCAATGTCCTATCTCTTATAAAGCGCTCTGATACCTTCAGGTCTAGCAAGCGCTTTATAAAACTCTTCAAACTTTCCCTCTTTCATTCTGTGTCTTCCTCCCCGGCTCCTATCTTCTCTCACCTGAATCTCTCCCCTTGCCTCGTTCTTAACGCATGCTGCTGCGCCCCAGCTACTGGTTACTATGCACTGAAACTGTTTATCTTGTAACTATTGTGTGCCATATGCCCTTTACCAAAGCGCTCCCTCTCCCCTTATTGGGGAGGGATCCAGCATTTATTCCCTGGAGTCTCAGAAACCCCTCTGAGAGAGTCCACAGCATCAAGGGAGTTCACACACAGCAGAGTTGTGGGAATGTCACCCCTTGCCAAAGCACTCCCTTCCCAATGTTGGGGAGGGATCCAGTATTTATGCCCTGGAGTCTCAGTGACCCCTCTGAGAGAGCCCACAGCGTATAGGGAGCCACACACAGCGGAGGTGTGGGAACGACACCTTTTCCACTGGGATCACTGCACACCGGACGTTGGACGCTGTTTTTCCGTGTCTCCCGGTTAAGTTGCCTTCTCCCCCCACCACCTCTTTCCCTCTTTCATTCTTGGTCTCCCTCTCCTGCTCCTATCCTCTCTCCCCAGAATCTCTCCCCTTGCCTGCTTTTTCCCGTAAGTCTTTGTTTTTAACGCATGCAAATGAGCTCCAGCAACTGGTATCTATGCTCTGAAACTGTGTATCTTGCATCGTTATAACTTATAACTATGCTATGAAACAATGCTTGTCCTCATGTGAAGCGCTCTGATACCTCCGGGTCCAGCCAGCGCTATATAAAACTTTTCAAATAAAATAAATAAATAAAATAAATAACTAAATAAATAAAATTAAAAAACCATATACAAAATGTATACAACAATACTAACCATGAAATGATGAAACCTGGACCGGATATCCGGCAGCAGGATAAGCATACTAACCACACATTCTGGAAAATTGCACAAAGTGAAGAAATCTTAGTTCCTCATGATGTGGCTCAGACTGAAGACCTTTCACAGGAACCAAATGATAATGGCATAACCTCCTTAATTGATAACAAACGACTAAAAGAAGTAATACAAAAATTGACAAAGGAGGGAGCTGCAGGGCCGAACGGGCTTCCAAACGCAATCTTCAAACACGATGCAGAATTTTGGGCACATTTTCTTACTCCGCTTTTTAATTATTTGTATTCTCGAAATAAGATTATTAACTCTTGGAGAGGGAGCATATTTCATCATATATAAAAATGGTAATCGCAATGAGCCTTGTAATTACAGACTCATAGCCTTGACGGATGTTGATGCAAAACTTTATGCTTCTTATTTATTACTACATTTACAGGAATGGATGGAGGAGAAAGGTATTATTCCCAAATACCAAACCGGTTTTAGGCAAGGAATGGGCACTAGCACAAATTTGGCAGCCATAGCACTCCTAAGAGAAAAAGCAATCCTAAAGAAATCAGGTCTATGTGTGTTCTGTTGACTTAAAATCGGCCTTCGACAGAGTCCCACGCGAACAACTATGGGCAAAATTGAAAGGATGGGAGGTACTGCAGCAACTAATTAACTCCATAGTAGCCCTCCACATTGAAACCTGGGCCCGGGTGAAGCTGGTAGATGGTAGCATAGCCTCATCTAAGATTGAAGTACAAAATGGTCTGAAACGGGGGGTGTTTTGACCCCAAGCCTTTTAAACTTGTACCTTGCAGATCTGAACAACCACTTGTCAAAAGTAAATGGTCATCCCCCGAAATTGGCAGAGGACCACATACAGTATCTGCAATACGCAGACGACATTGTGATCCTAGGCCAAACCCCTATTGGCTTACAAAGAGTCACTGACCACCTGACTAACTACTTCGACCTTCAGGGGCTGGAGATAAATAGGAAAAAAACAAAGGTGGTGCGTTTAGTAGGCCCTAGATCGAAAAAATTCAAGGGTTCCCCAAGGGTAAGGAGATAGAGTAAGTTGGCACTTACAAGTATTTGGGCATAAATTCAGGGCGATGTATGTCCTTTACGGTTCAGAAAAATGCAATAAAAGCAAAGGCACAAACCTTAATTTTTGCATATAAACAGCTACAAACAAAGTTGAGTTGGCCGTCTTATAATCATCTTTTAAAAACAATGGCAGCACAATTACTCCCAGCTATGGCCTACGGATTGAAAATATGGCATGGCCGGGAATATGAAATCTGTTTTTGTGAAATTGTGTTGGAAACTTCGCTCTTCGGAACCCGGTACCTGGAATAATCTATGGTGGACAGAAATAAGGGCCCAGATCGACCAAAAAACACTGTATTCAAGGGGTGCACACCTAAGAACAGCTCTGGTGGAATTAGACATCGAAGAGGCATGGGACGGTAAAATGGAGAGGGTGGCTTTTAATAGAGTGTGCAATGGCGCTGCAAAAAAACTATCTTTCTTAGACAACAAAAATGTAGTGGCAAAAAGACGTCATTCCTGGACAGTGATAAATTCTTATGTTAAACTAAAACCGCAAGACTATCTAGCAGCTCACTTCAGATTGTTCCTAAAAAATAAGTATATTCTGTATCGGTTTGGAGTATACGAAACAAAGGATCTGCAACCAAGTTGGAAAGGGAATCATCACAACGCAACTTGCAGACTGTGTGGATATCATACGGAGTCCTTATGCCATGTGATGTGTGTTTGTGCTACAGTCAGTGAAGAGAGAAGAACGCTTTAAAACCAATTGTAAAAGAGCTTAATGTTCGTACATGTAGGCAGACCATCACCCGCTGGGCGGGGGGATCATCAACCATTTTAATATGTTGTGGTGTAACGTTACTAACCTTGATTGGCACACTCTTAAAAAAAGCAGACATTGAACCTGTGAATATGTTTAATATTGAGTTGGAAAACCCTGTACAGATCTAGACTTAATGATGCACTCCACGTGAACTCGTGAACATGGTTATTAATGAGTAGGAATCTACTTTGCACATATCCAGATATAATGATGTATTTTATCGTAAAATGTGTTATTAACTTATATTGTAATATATTTTAAGTTTTATTTTTTATGGTTGTAAAAAACAAATAAAGAGTGGTGGTGGTTATGACCAGCTCGAGGGTGCTAGCAAGGTTAAAACAGTGCTGTGCCAAGTTGGGAAGTTTTACTTATGCAGGATACACATTCATCACACAAGAACCATAAGCATTAGGTGTAGTTTGCATAAATATTGCTATCACACAAAATTCTGTGACATTTTTTTTTTTTTTTTTTTAATTTTTTGAAAACCTTTATTGCGCATGTTGCAGAAAGACAAATACGGGCCTACAACCATCCGGCCGGCCACAAGACTTTTGAGCGCAGGTGCCAACAATACGGTCCCCCATTGGTGTCAGGCGATATAGCAGCAATTAATAACATTTATACTGAAAAATCACGTCGCCAGGGGGAAGGAGAAGTAAAGGTTAATTTTTTAGTTTTTTCGGATTAAACAGAAATCAATGAAGGATAGGTGCAAAGGAGATCCGAGTCCGTACAATAGTCCCCACATGAGTAGGCAGCAATAATAATAGCAACAATTGCGTGAAGTACCCCATCAGAGTAGCAATACAATAGAAAAACAAAGCAGACGACAGGAACCAAGCTCGTGCCACTCCCAGCGCCACCCACTCCCAACCATCCTCTATCACAGACCCAGAAAGGAAAACAGTACAAGAAAGGGCAGAAAAGTGAGAAAAAGGCCCATAGAAACTAAATAAGAGAAATAAAATCTACCCCCCCACCCTACACCAATGCGGAGGCTACGGCCTACCCCCCCCCGACAATGTGCCTGTCGCCCCATAAAGAACCCGAAATGTAGTAAGAGTAAAGGAAGAGAAAGAAAAAAGAAGAAAATAATAAAAATATACACTCTGAGATATAGAGAGTGAGACTAGACCATTCTAATCTGCGACTCCCAAAAACTACCAGGGAAGCGGGAGGAGGAGCCAATCCAAACAGTCCCAGCCCCTCAGTCAGGAACACTATCCCCACTCAATTTGCAACTACTAAGAGTCAGGCATTAATACAAAAACAGTTAGGGGAAAGTCAGTATATCGTGTGCGACTTAAACAAGTATGTACCACTCCCAATCCCGGTCCAACCAGCCAAGCAACCGACTGCGTAAATAGAACCTAGCCCTGACCCGATCTAGTACAGACCCCAGATCGAAGCACACAAAGAAGGCCCACCCCCACCCAGACAAAGGACCAACATGGCCGCATACTGAAGGAGAATAAAGCAGTCCCACAAAATGGCCATCGAGCGTCACCAGTAAATCCTTCGTCCTGAGCAATCAAGTTCCATAGTCCATCAGGAAAATATGAGGTCTCCGGAGCGCAGACTGAAGGCAACAATAGGAAAACCACCGAGGGGGCCAGCTGTTGCGAGTCCCGGGCATGAGGCAGTAACATTGTTTCAGGCGGCAGAGTGTCAAGCCCCGGAGACAAAGGAAACAAAGTATCGCAAACACACACACTGGTCGGCCGGTGGCAGGCATCCATAGAGACAGGGAAAGTCACGGCTTCTCCTCCCGTAAAGAGCGACACTGTACCCCTCGTAGGTTCAAATGGAGACAGTCCCAGGGTCGGTCGGCCCCCCGCAGTATGTCCCTCCGTAGATCAGCCGCCATAGTGTCGAGGCAATCACTCAGCGCTCGAAAACCCACCCTCATTTCCGTCCTAAATTCGGTCAGGGCGGTCAGGATAGTTTTGTAAGAGAGCGGTGGTTGGGGCTTCCCGCCGTCACGTTCCCGGAGAGGAACGAGCAAACTGGCCCTCAGGTCTCTTCGGGCAACATCACCGGCAAACCGGGACAGGTGCTCACCCCCATTCTCCGAGGCAGCAGACCCCATCCTGGTGGTCGAGGCACAGCGCAAACTTCAATGCGAGTGTAGCGCGGTCCAACAGCAGCACAGGGCTCCAAGCACGTAAAATCAAGGGAGATCGAGCCGTCAACACGGGGGACTGCGGGGCTACCGGCCGCACACCAGGTCGAGGGGGCAGGCATTAAACATCATCCCAACATGGCCGTGTGCTCCTTCTCTCTCCCCACCAGCCTCAGACAAAGACGCTCTGTTCGAAATGCATCTTGAGGGGTAATAGATCACAGGGCGCCAGTCGCGGCGTTCCTCAGCAGGCTGCACAACAAGGGGTCCGAGTCGGGAGGAGAGTGTCACCCTCACAGCATCGGCGAATCCCAGGCAGATCGGCCGCCTCTCAGCCTTCCAGACTCGGGGACGTGCGGTGGCGTAGTCCCGGGGCCAGGGCTCGATGTCGTCACTCAGTTATTTCCGGCTGCCGGGCGAGCTGAGAGGCCCGGGAAAGTCGATAACAATGTTGCAAACGTGACACAATTATTGCACCTCTACTCGGCGACAAATGAAATTATGCGACTGTGTGCGCACAGTTAATGAATACCTCCATCAACTACAGGTGTACCCTGCAAGGAGTACAAAGTGACATTACTCTTGTGTAACAAAAACTACACACAGCCCTGGTAAAACAGGCCTGGGTGCACAAAGGCTGACTCGTTGATCTTGTAACGTATATTTATCATATAGTTTTCTTTACTGAGCGCAGGCCATTGCATTATATCAGAAAAACACAATATTAGAATACAATACAGTGAACAGAACTGGGTGAATAACAGAGAAGTGATGAGGATAAAGACGCAGCTCTGAACACACATCTAATATAAATAATGCACAGATGCACAGGAAGCAATATGCATATGTATTTTACACGAGAGAAGACTAAAGTGTTTGCCAATTTTCCCTTTCCAGTAGTTTAGTAATGTAATGTTTAGGAGAGAGATGCATGCTGGGATGGGCTGGTGGTAAAGCATTCCAGTCCAGGGCACTGGTGATTAATTTTACCTAAATCCAGATGTAGCACAAGGTGGTTTGTCTGAGACAAGTGGCTGTGATTGCAGATATTAAACAGTGGGTAGAAGTCTATCAGGCTGAGGCGGCAGAGGTGTTCAGAAGACAGGTGATGGTTGCCTCTAAATACACGTGTCCGTGGCTTGCAGAGGGCCCTGTTGGCAGCAGAGAGCTACCGACTTGGTGCTGAAAGCATGAGGCAGGGTCGAGTTCTTGGAGTTTAGATAAGGTTCAAGTGGCAAAGTTTAAAACCTTGTCAAACGCAAGAAGAGCACCGGGCAGTCCTAATACAAGAACACTGCATCAGTCCAGCTGCAGGTACCAGGGAGGTGGTTGGTGCATGAGCTGTGGAATGATCAGATGTTTGCTGGGTTTAGGAAAGGATCGCAAGCCACAGTGGCTGTGATGACAATGAAAGATTCTAGGCGCATTGAGGGGCGGACCGGAGTGCTGACGGTTCTATCAGAAGAGGTGAGTGTTAGAGAGTTAGGGGGACAGTGGAAAGAGCTGGGAAAGGTGTCGGTGGGCTGGGGTAGTACCGCTCCTCAGTTTATGATGGGTCCATCCTGAGTCAGAAGGTACCTGGCCTTTTTTTCTGACCTCTGCTCTGTCCCATATGTCACGTGGTTTCCTGTGATGTCATCATGAAAGCACAGGCTGTGTGACGCAATTTCCAGGGGGGGCAGATTTATGTTAACTGGCGCATCCCCAGGGATGCGCCAGTTAATGTGCGCCACAGTGCGCCACAGCTATGCCACCCATGGTGCAGAAACGAAATGTGGCGCATTGCTGGAGTTGCGTCGCAAGCGCGACGCAGCTCCAGCAAGGCTCGGGGGTGCCCCATCTTCACAATGCTGCTGTCAAGACCTACGCCTGCTTCAAGCAGGCGCAGGGTTTTGACGCAGCATTGGCCAGAAAGTGACTGAGTGAAATCTCATAGATTTCACTCAGCCACTTTCAGGAGGCGTTCCTGCGCAGGAACGCCCCCCCTGCGCAGGAACGCCTCCTTATGGCGCAGGGCTTTACAACGTGACGCATCTCCTAGATGCGTCACGTTGTAAATAGGACGCATTGTTTGCGCCGCCGTTGCGTCAAATAAAGTGATGCAATTGCGGCGCAAAGAGGCGCAAGGGCATCATAAATCTGCATGGTCTTTACGCTAATTACCCTGCCTCGTTTTGGGCCCTGAATGCAGGCACGTATGGTGCTCCTGGAAAACTGACCCTTGCATCTTCCTTGGAGTACTGCTGGAATTATAAAATATCATGGTAAGTAACCAAATAAATGTCCTTAATGATCATTATAATTTTATGAAAAGGTTATGATAAAAAAACATACATTTAGCCCAATCGTGGTTTAAATCTACGTGCATAAATACATTTCTGATTTTTGTCAATGGGGCTCACTGCAGCAACAGTTATGACAGTGTTTTTACGACCTCCTAGAACTTCTACTTTGAAACGCTGAGTCAGGTGACTCCCCTCGGGCTGCGTCGACATAAAAGAGCATCTTTTAGACACACTGAAAGCACACATTACTGCCTGGCAGCCACGCACCCGGAGGGCACCTGCCACCTACCTCAGAATCCAGGCGAGACACGCCGAGCAGTACCTGTGCCCGCACAGGCTCTGCTGCGCCCTCTTCAGGACGTTGTTGCAGTTGCAGCACAGGTATTTTTGCCCAGGTGCCTCGTCGCAGACACTGGTCGGGTATCCGAATGGAAACTCGTTCTCAACGGGGAAGGACGATGCCCAGCGCTGTGGTGCCCGGGTGGACTTCTCGGCCATTGCATGTGAAGGCTGAAGACCACCCCCTGCCAAGGATGGGGGCAGTCAACGAATGAAGAATGTGCCACGCCCTCCAGTAGTTCTCAAGTGCACTAGACGTAAAGGACCGGCGGTGACGTGAACAGTTCTCTGTCCTCCTGGGTACCACGAGCAGAGCTGTGTCCCACAGGGCGGCTGCTGGTCTGCATGTTTATAGAGCGCTCACCACGCGCCCCGTGGGGCAGGCAGGAAACTACGCCAAGTTCCCCGGGCTCCCACGCGCTGGGGTTTGCCTTCTCACTCTTGCTTCCCGACAGCCGAGGGTGCAGTCTGATGGCTAGAACAGCAATTAAAAAACACACATATTATTCACTTGTTAGTGCAATTTATTTATCTCAAGCAGGTGCTCTTTAAGCTCGTCAACGTTACAGAGCCATGCCGAATAAAAGTTTATGTAAAATTAAAATCACCTAAGATCTGCAGAACACTGCTGATACAAACAGCTCCAAAGAAAAGAGAGTGAAGTAAAGCTTTCAAAAATCTACGAATAAACACTAGCTGGCTATAACTCATTGTACTGCTAAGGTTAAAAAAACTTTACAGGGTTGGTTCCTCGCATGTACAGCTGAGTTCCTTTTTTTAACCCTTTATCGCTCTCATCTTGTGGTGGACTTGATATAGTCTTTCTAGCCCATCCTTCCTGGATCTAAAAAAGGCAAAGTGTGCTCTATAGCGGTCTGCTGTCTGTGGCAGCAATTAACACTCGTATATACATATAAATAAAATAATTTTTAAAAATATATATATATTTTGACAAAGGCTTCTGCAAAGCCGAAACGCGCCTCTCCTGTCGTGGGGTCGTGGGAGACCCGAGAAAATTAAAAGGCCATATTCCTACAGCCTCGAGTGCGTGCCTTCTTCGTTGAAGCAGGATTGTATCTTTGAGATATATATATATATATAGATATATATATATCTATATATATCTATATATATATAGATATATATATATATATATATATATCTATATATATGTATATATATATAGATATATATATATATATATATATATATAGAGAGAGAGAGAGAGAGAGAGAGAGAGAGAGACTGTTCTGGTTGTTTTGACCCCTAGTAAAATACACAATGTCCTGTACCTCCCTCACTAAAATGTATGGCTAAACCTGAAAGGGCATCTGAAGCCACTGGTGAGTGTAGGTACTCAATAGGTCATGATACTGTCACTCATTCTTACACTCACTCATCCACTCATTTTTGTATTCACCCTCTTCCACAACGGAAAACACATACAAACCCAACAAATATGCGCAAGTTACAATAAGAGTTAAAGTAAAAAAAAAAACACGCCACCACTTAAATGTGGCGGCCATATACTTACAACAAAGAATACAATGAATCTTTGCAGCAGCTGTCTTGCAGTGGCATCGAAAGTAGCGTATTGTTGTTTTAAAGTTCCAAAATGGCCGCCACGTTTAGAAGCAATGTATTGGACATTTGGGCGTTCTAAAACAATGACACACTATACATGGTACTATTTGCAGATGGCTTCTCAGTAAACATCGTGCTGGGTCCACAGTGGCGGCTCCTCCGCCGTGGCGGACGAGCATCGCCCCCAGCCTCAAAACGGTAGGAACGGAAAAACAAAACAATAATAAACAGGTTTTCTTATTGTTTTATTTTTCCCTTCCGCTTTCCTTACGAGTCTTGGGGGCGGGGTCTAGCGGGTGACAGGCACTGAGGGGAGAGGCTGGTGCACTGTCTTTACTGTACATGGCGGTTTGGCCGGCCGTCTTAGGCCAGCGAACCCGTCATGCGCACTGAAGCTCTCTCCCACCCCATCTGCGTTGCTGGGTGGGAGAGTACAGGCATAGTCTCCAAGTCTCCCTAGGAGCGCAAATTTAGAGCACTCAGGCCAATCCTGAGGCTGCTCTCATGAAATGAGAGCAACCTCGGAATTGGCCGCGGTGGAGTCTGGGAGCCTGTGCCTGCAAGAAGAGGAGCAGAACAGTGCAATGCGTCCGGCTGCAGGTACGTTTTCTTTTATTTACTTATTTTTTTTATTTTGTCCCATGACCCCTGCTAGCCCGCTACGCCACTCCTTAACAACACAGGCCGCTACCGGAAAGGTATTGTGCATAGTGTATCATTGTTGTGCCGATCTAGGATGGTGGACACAATACTTCTAAACGTGGAGGCCATCTTATACTGGTAAAACAATGATATGCTATGGACAATATCATTCCAAGATAGTCACCCGAAACAGACGCAGAGGTCAAGTGAAGTGTGGTACACAGCAGATGAAATGAGGGCAAGCAAATGGTATGTTACCTCTGTCTGGGTAGCTGAAGGAGCCTCTAAAAACACAAACAAAATAAAAATGGAGGAGGAGAAAATGAAAGAAGGCCTATGAAAGGTAAGAATGAGAAAGTAAAGGACTGGCCCACTAGCCCTGGTACTGAAGTGCAATCATTTTTAGGTGGATGTGCATATGTGATTAGGTCAAATGAAGACTCTCACAGGTCAGTAGAGTCAATAACTGAAGTGAAGTGGGCTGGCCATTTGCCCATTTCACTGGGCAAATGGCCACTGAAGCAGAATGGGAACGATACTCGAACAGAACAATGGCAAAAAAGGCCTGGCCTAAAGCCTCTCTGTGCTAGTATATTTATATGTGTATATATATATCAGGCAATCAATCAAGTAGATTTATATAGCGTGGCTCATTACCCAATATGGTATGCAGGCGCTTGAGGGGCATGATGGTTCAGGCGACTCAGTTGAACAACGAAAAACAAAGGGTGGAGGGGGGCCCTAGGGGAGAAAATATTTATAGACCTGCTTGTATCTTGTCCCCCAACTAAACAATAAACCACATGAAAGATACCAAGGGTCTTACTAATTGTGTTCGCGATTGGAACCTGTTAGTGTCCCAAACCACATATACCAAGAGGTTAGTTAAGAGATATCCACAAGAGAAGAAAGGGAAACAAGTGTAGTAAGAAAAGAAAAAGTGTACCCATCAGCCCACACAATAGTGGAACTTCGTCATCTGGGTTTTTTTTTTAAACAGCTGGTGTCTAGTTAGCTCTTCCACAGGAGAAATCCTGAGGCTAGCTGAACTTAGACCCACAGGCTGTACCATCAACTGAAACCGATGAGAGTTTTTGAGGGCTGAAAGGGCAAGTTGCAGTGCTCAAAAGTTGTGAAAAAATGAATGAAAGAAAAGAATGATCTTAGTGATTAAAAATACCTGTCTTCATGTCTCTAAGAAACTTTATTAGGTACGCCCATCAAGACGGTATGATTAAAAGCAGAGTGCAAATAGTCTGGAAGAAATTACTATGCACCATGAGTGATATTTGGTCAACATGTTTCAGCCCTTAAGGGCTTTCGTCAGGACCTATGATGTACACTACTGCAACACTTACCACGTGCTGTGATAGATAATTTTCATAGTGCAGACATATCCACTATTACAGTTGTATGTCTGTGTTTATCAACCTTCTCCTGTGAACAAAGTAAAGTGAAAATATGAGTAATAAAGGGGGGGTGCCCTAAACACTCAGGACCTGGGTCCGTAGGTTAGTACAAAAAAGGTTGGGTCTGAGTAAGAACAGTATCAAAGTGGTTTCAAATAAACACACACTCACCATTGAATTTGAAAATAAATCGAAAAAATGGAACAACTTTTTCCTTTCATACATTTTGGCATTTTAATCATGCAAGGTCAGAGTGCGATCCAATTGCAGCCAAAATTTAAGAGTAAACATATTATCTCCATGTAATTATAATGTCATTACATTCGGTATTCAAAAAGAAGGTGCTCTCAGTGAAAGAAAAGGGGAGGAGTAAGTGAGTGAGTGAAAGGGACAGGGTAAAGGTGTGGTGACAAAAATGATTACATCCAAATTGACGATGGCAAAACCTCTACAAGCAAATTAATGAGCAAAGGTTCCCAAAATCACATCACACATAGGTAGCAAGGATCCATCGCTTTTTTAGCTCCTATGGTGTGTAGAGTGGAAGCATTAATTTGCTTGTAGAGGTTTTGCCATCGTCAATTTGGATGTAATCATTTTTGTCACCACACCTTTACCCTGTCCCTTTCACTCACTCACTTACTCCTCCCCTTTTCTTTCACTGAGAGCACCTTCTTTTTGAATACCGAATGTAATGACATTATAATTACATGGAGATAATATGTTTACTCTTAAATTTTGGCTGCAATTGGATCGCACTCTGACCTTGCATGATTAAAATGCCAAAATGTATGAAAGGAAAAAGTTGTTCCATTTTTTCGATTTATTTTCAAATTCAATGGTGAGTGTGTGTTTATTTGAAACCACTTTGATACTGTTCTTACTCAGACCCAACCTTTTTTGTACTAACCAAAGTAAAGTGAAAGACACACAAAAAGAAACACAATACATAAATCTAGTCACAATCCAACATATAAAATGTATTGATACTCTGTGTGTCTGTTTTAGTTTCACCTTCCAACTCACCCAATTTTGTAGGGAGGAAATGCCTCACCTCACCTGGCACTCGCTCAGGACACTGGAGGCCACGTGCTGAAATTTTCAGAATGATATAAGATTATTTCTAATGTTATTTGGACTTATATGCCAAATCCTTATTATGTGACAGAAAGCAGATAGGGGGGTTTTTGGGTTCTAAACGAATAAGGCCACTATATCAGTGACAAAAGCCATATAATCTTCAAGTGTGAAAAAAAGAAGAGAATTTCTATGAGCAAATTAACTTATACATGAAAAGAATGTTTTTAAAGTCTCCATGTTTACAGGAGATGGTATCTGTAAACAAGTAAAAGTCAAACAGGTATTAAGTGATATCTTCATATGAGAAGGTAATCTAACTCTAGTTTGCTAGATATAGTTTAGTCTGAGTTCAAATAACTAAGCTCGTGAAACTACCTACCAGCAACACACAGCACACACTCACCTCTCCGTTGTTACCTCGGTCTGGCAGCTGAGCCGAGGGGGAGGTGGTGTTGCTGCGTGGAGCTGGGGCTTATTAAGCTACAACGCGGACCTGAAAGGAAACTGCATTTAATAAGCAAAAGCTTATGATACGTTCGTTGTTTCCAATGAGAGACGCCTAAAAAGGCGACTCATTTAATAGGTTCTGCTGTAAGAGCAGACACGTCTCTCCATTGGTGCAATATCTGTGCCCAAGTAACCAACTGCAACAGCGAGAAAGTTATTTATCAGATCACTTGCCCGTGTATGCTGAGATATATAGGAATGACAACGAGAAAGATTAAACTGCGCATACAGGAGCACAAAAACACAATCAGGCGCAATAAACAAGCGACCCGGTTGACATCTCACTTTCTCACAATGAAACATCTTGCAGACGATCTACAGTGGGTCATTTTGGAACAACCCTTCATACCCCAACACGTCAGTGACATTTCCCAATTCTTATTGAGGAAAGAACAAAAATGGATTTACAAACTGAAATGTGATACCGCAGGGTTGAATGATGACATCCCATGGATGCAGCTGTAAACACCGATTATGTCTTTAAAGGACCTATTCACCTGTAGTTTCACATTTCCAAAAAAAACGCATCGTTCCACAATAATTTCTGAGGGTTATGAGATATGCATTACTAACTCTGTTTCCGAGTTCGGAGGACACCAGGGTTTAGATCTTACTTTCTGGAACACTAAAAACTAATTCATTATGGTTTATTCAATATCAAACTAGAGTTTGTAATGCAATGAAGTGTGGAAAATTAATTCGTATTGATAAACATTGTCTGCGCCATCTTGCCTTTTTCCCAATGCCACACTTTCGTCGCACACGGCAGCCAGTTTAGATGCCTTGATCAGACCCCCTCTCTGCACGCCGCCGATCCTCAGCGCGGCTCTCCACCCTCACAAACATCTCCCCCACGCACTGGTCCCCCCCCCTTTCTCCCTCTCTCATGCATGTGCCATAAAACCTCCTCCATCTGCGCTGCTCTTCCCTGGGAATCACACCCCGTGCCTGCCTGACACCTCCCTTTCTTTCTATGCGCTATCACACCCTCTGACTAGGCGTGGGCGGAAAATCCGTTCCGCTCGCGGATTTTGCGGATTTTCGGGAAATCCGCAATCCGCGAGATTTGCGAATTTCCCGCAAAATCCGCAAATCCGCGAGCAGCGGATTTTGCTCGCACTGCTCGCACTGTTCGCGTGAGTTCGCGCCCCGCGAATAAGTGCAAAATTGCAGAAATACGATCTTAGCAAAACTGAAAGTAACTACTTACCAGGTTCAAAAGTTCAGGCTCATCATTAGTAGCCATTTCCTGGAGTGCTTCCTGAGGGGCCCCTCCAGAGTTCAGTTGCCAGTTGAAACTATTATGTGACCCTGCTCTGAACCTCAGAATAGTTACACATATGCCACAAAGGTCCTGAATTACAGCTAAGGGAGACAAGCAGGAGCCAGGCTGGAAGTTAAAATCCATTAATCAGCCCCTAATTCATTATTGTCAGTTGGGGCAGGGCAGGTGTTGTAACTAATTTTGCAACAATGAAAGCACTTAGCAAGTGCAAAAGATCACTAATCAGGGCGCACTAAGGAAGCAGGTGCCAGCTAAAAAAATATTCTGTGACACATGAATCAGCCCCAAATTAATTCAGGTCACTTGAGGCAGGGAAGGTGTGCTTTGCTTTGCCGAAAATAATGTACACTGGACAACCAGAGGGTGTGGTGATGAAACAGAGGGTGGCATGGGTGGGCCAGAGGGTGGCATGAGTAGTCAGAGAGTGGCAGTGGTGACAGAGAGTGGCAGTGATGAAGAAGAGTGTCCCAAACAGGCTGGACACGTAGAAACAACAAGTTCGCGAAACTTGCGACCCGACAGGTAAGTTCGCAATTTGCGAAAGTGTACAAAACCCTCGCGAACTGGCAGAAACACGGGCGAACACAAAAAAAAAAAAAATCCGCAAATTCGCGGGAATTCGCGGATTTTGCGGATTGCGAATCCGCAAATCCGCAAAATTCGCGAACGCGAGATCCGCAAAATTCGCTCATGCTTACCTCTGACACCCCTCTACCTCCGTGTCCGATTGTCCAGGCCGGTCCCAGGCTATCACCTAGCCCGGCGGATGCAGTTTATGGCCCCAACTATAAAGAATCGCCCCTCTTCAAAGGAGTTACATTAGATCAAGGCCCCCACCCCATGAGATCCGTCACACCACACGCATTCCGGGAATCGGCGGAATGCCCTGCTGTTGCTGTCGTCAGATGACAGACCTGTATTGTGATTGGGGAGGGGATTCACACTGTAAGGGTGCGTGGGAACGGGTCTGAAACGGAAGATTCCGGGGATGTCTTTCATACTTCAAAGTACCTTTATTGTAATAAAGAATGTCTTCCTGCCATAAATGCGTGTATAAGAGGCCAGGCCTCAGAGATGCAGTTAGAGCACCTCGAGAAGATACCCTGTGGTCTGATCTGATGTGTTCTCCTCCGGAGAGAATAAACCTTTGTTTCCCGCCTTCCAGTCTCCAGCGCCTGCCTCTTCATTGAATTATACTTTGTGGGATAAGAGGCGACATCGCCGGGCAATACTTAAAGTCATTTCGGTCGTTGATTGCCTTCCTGCTTTACAATTGGCGTCCCAAGCGTGGGGCCCATCAGCGACACGTGGATCCAGTGGGAGAGGTCCTGACGACAGAGTGAACGACTGCAACGATCGGGAGAGCTCCTGTCCGATAGACACTCGTCTGACAGCCGATCATCCGAACTTCACTGGTTTCAAACTGACCTCTCTCGAGTGATCTACGGTCCTGACTGGGAACCATCAGGAGTGCCGCGGCAATATCGGAGATTGGAGGACGATCGGGCGCTGGACGCGGAAGACGAGAAACAGCCCATGCGGTCCGGGTAAGGTCGTGTAAAAACGACAAATTGCGAAACGATGATGGTTCTTTGAGACATTCGCTGCTTACAAACGAGGAAGAGTACAAATACTCTATCTTCCTTTGTGGACAGTGAAGGGTGGGTAACGCAGACTTTTGTCCCCCTTTGTAATCTGTCGTGCCTATCTTTTCTCCCCACTGTTTGTTTGATTGATTGATTGTCAGAGTAGCTGCCTTTTCTTTGATTGTCAGAGCAGCTCCTTTTTGAGGCATTCCCTGTCCGCAAACGGTGAGGGATAAAAAGAGTCTCTCTCCCTTTGCAGATAGTGAAGGATAGGTAACGCGGACCTTTGTCCCCCTTTGTAATCTGTCGTGCCTATCTTCTCCCCACTGATTGTTTGTTTGGATCTAGTTCTCTTGAAGCATTCACTGTTTGCAAACAACGTAGAATAGCAATATTCTGTCTAGTCTTTGCAGGTAGTGAAGGATAGGTAGTGCGGACCTTTGTCCCCCTTTGTAATCTGTCATGCCTATCTTCTCCCCACTGAGTGGTAGCTGATTCAACCCGGACCGCTTGTTAGAGGTGGATCATCCAGTCCCACTGGAAGGCACCCATAACAAGGACATGTTCACAAAGCATGGATTAGTCGCTATAGCATATAGCAAATTACGGCACAGGTATACGAAGAAGGAGCCCCAGAGTCAATGGCCACTGATAGGATCCTTTGAAGAAAGCAAACTAGACCCATTAGATGAAGTTCTAAAAACTCGTAGAACGACACCGACCATGCTAGACAGCGTTGGCCTGTGGCGCAAAGAAGCTGTACAGCGGAAAAAGAAAGAGGAAGCTAGGATAGACAAGGAGCTACGTAAAGCAGCTCACCTAGCCGCAAAGAAAGTAGAGGAAGAGATAAAGGAGAGAGAGGAAGCTAAGCGGAAACGAGAAACCGAAACATCGAGTCAGTGTCCCGTTAGAACACCCTCTGCGCTCTACCCTGAATTACCCTCGAAACAGCGAACCAACGATGACCTCTTATTAGGTCCTCCGATCATCTACATGCCCCCTCCATATGCCCCTTCCCAACCTTCAGCGCAACACTCGCTGCCCCCAAGCACAGGCGAGAGTAGCACCAGGGCCTCGGCCCCCATGGCCTCCGCGCCAGCCGAACCCCTTGTACCAGATATAAAACAAACAGCAATATTAGATGACCACGAGGCCCGAAAGACAGATCTCACGAGAACGAACAGGTTGAACAAAGATGAGCGAGCAGGGATTGACAAAGTAGTCAGGACACTAGTAGAACGAAAGGAGAGTGAGGAGCACATCATGGATATGTTCAACTCATATGCAGGAAGCCACAGACGACACTTTGTCGTACAACTGTGTTATTACGTCCTAAATACTTATGAGGACCGATACCGAGACAAAGGTCCCGAGAGCCTAACGGCTCTGTATAGAAAGGTCGATATCGGGGATGAGGGCGAGTGTGACGTGACGGACCTCCTTGCGCGTACGCTTGAGGTTTTCCGCCACCTCACTGAATCAGAGTTGGAAGCTAAACCTGCGACACCTGTAGCGACCGAACCACGAATAGAGCAACCTAGCACCATGATGCCGATAAGAGAGGCTGCCCCCTACTGGGTCCCCCCACGAGGTCAGGGAACACACGATGATGTCAACCATCAGGATGCACGAGGAAGGGTAGTGTACAACTGGGTCTACCAACCATGGGATCGGCAGGATATTCTGACGTTCCGAAAATCTCTGCCTGATTTACGGAAAAACCCCACTGCCTTCTACACTGAACTAGGTACAGCCTTAGGTTCCACTATCATGACCCTAGCGGACATCGATTTGTTCTTCGGGTTATGTCTGCCAGCTGATGTGTGGAAGCAGATCCGCAAGGTCGACCACCTTGAGCTGTTCGGATATACCTGGAGACAACTCGATGAGATCGACAAGCAACGAGGAGCCGGACAGAAACCCGTAACGGCTATTCTTGAACTCCCGGACAAGATCGTCCAGAAACTCAAAACCCTGATTCCCGAGAAGAAAATAGACTGGTCAATAGTGACGGCCTGTAGACAGAAACCGCAAGAAGACGCCTCGGAATACTTCTCTAGGTTCGAAACGGTGTTCTCCGACTACAGCGGCCAAGATATGACCACTGCAACCGGACACCACTTGTTCATCCAGAACTTTGTGAAGGGTCTGGTGGAAGAGGTTTCTCAAAAACTGCAGGCGAGCGAAAGCAGCTGGGCAGCCTCTAAACCCGCGGCTATCCTCCAGATGGCCCAATACTATGAACATCAGAAGAATGAGAACGACAGGGCATCCGAACGAAAAAAGAAGGAGTTGAAAGAGAGGGTTATGATAGCTCAACTGCAGGGGGTGACGATAGGTAGGGAACCCTCCAAAGGAAACTACCAGTCGACAGCCCCTAAGAATACACCCTCCAGAGAACGAACTTCCGTACCCTATGCAGGTCGTAGGGATTTAGACGAAAACCAATGCGCGTTTTGTAAGGGATATGGTCACTGGAAGTCACAGTGCCCGGCCCTCCATGAAATGAACAAGAACCGAGAGGCTAGGGACGGGACAAACGGACAAAAGAACAGGGACCAGGGACGGGGACACACCAATGACGCTAACTATGACAGATCAAACCGACCTAACACATTTGACCGCCCACGACAGAATCAGTATCAGCAGTCCGATTGCGGAAACGCCCACGACTTCGCATAGGACAGCCAGGGACAAGGGAGGGATCCAGTCGAGCTTTGTGTTGACCAGCAAGGTCCTTATGTCACTGCTAAGGTCCTGGGTACGAAGTCCCCATTTTTGGTGGACACTGGGGCAACACGTAGTGCGTTATCTAAACGACTGATTCCAAGGGCACCCTTGTCTGGCTCACACGTGACATCAATAAGCTTTGATGGAACGCCCTCTACTAATCCCTTATCTACACAGATTCCCTTTGACTTAGAGAACAACATCACAGACACGACCTTCCTGCTATCTTCCAACACCCCCGACGCCATTATGGGTCTTGACCTCCTGAAGCACTTTCGAGCCACCATTCGATGTTCCCCAGACGGGGTACGAGTCATACTGTACGATAACCAGAATCTGTTCAGGCCTTGTCCCACCCGACGCATGTTTTCCATCACTGACGCTGACTTGTCCTTACTAGACACATTACCCTCGTACCTTTGGGCCAAGACCGACTCAGACGTAGGACGCATGATGATAGACCCTGTGCACATCACTGTACGGTCAGACGCTATGCTCCCAAAGCTTCCACAGTATCGGATATCGCCCGAGGGCGAGAAGGCATTGGTAGAAATCATTCAGTCCTTAGTCGATGCAGGAGTGGTAGAGGAAGTAGTCAGTAACATCTGTAACAGCCCTATCCTACCCATTGTTAAGAAGCAAGGCGAGGGAGATGAGAAGGCTTATTGCTTCATTATTGACCTCCGAGAAGTGAACAAAGTAGTTGTACCTCAGTACCCAGTAGTCTCCGACATCACCACTATCTTGACCCTGATCCCCCCCCACTGCCACTGTCTTCACTGTCATAGATCTCAAAAATGCTTTCTTTACCATCCCCATCCATCCAGACAGCCGATACCTCTTCGGCTTCACCCTAAAGGCCCGTTCATATAGATTCTGTAGAGCACCCCAGGGCTACACTGAGAGCCCCAGCATCTACAGCCAGGCTCTCAAGAGACAGCTGGATGCAGTCCAGCTTCCAGACGGAGTGGTGTTGATCCAGTATGTCGACGACATTCTCCTGGCTGCCGACACCACTCCACTTGCCATCGCAGCCACCATCCAACTCCTGCACTTCCTCGCGGAGAACGGTCACAAGGTCTCCAAGAAGAAGTTGCAGTTCTGCCAACCCCAGGTGACATACTTAGGCCACCTCCTGTCCAAAGACGGGAGGAAGCTCACACCCGATCGGATCCGGGCCATCCTAGAGACCCCTGTTCCCAAAACTCAGAAACAAGTTCGCTCCTTAGTAGGTCTCACGTCCTTCTGTCGGCAGTGGTTGCCAAACTTTAGTCTCATAATCAAACCCCTACTCTCTCTGTTAGCTAAGGATGTTCCCTTCCCACTCCCTTGGACCCCTGAGTGCCAATCCTACTTTCAAGAACTACGAGATGCCCTTTGCTCAGCCCCTGTCCTAGGAACCCCCGACTACACCAAGCCCTTCTCCCTCTTCACCCACGAAAGGGAGGGGTGCGCTTTGTCTGTCCTAACACAGCCCATGGGTCCCAAACAACGCCCTTGTGCCTACTTCTATGCCACTCTTGACCCCGTAGCCAGAGCTCTGCCCACCTGCCTTCGAGCGGTAGCTGCTGCTGCCGTCTCTATCCGACAAAGTGAGGGGATCGTACTTTCGAATTCCCTCACTGTGCTGGTCCCCCATGCTGTCGACACCCTCCTGAACCAGACCAAGACTCAGCACCTGACTAGCGCACGACTGACTGGTTACGAATTGACTCTGCTTGCACCCCACATCACACTGAAACGATGTACCACTTTGAACCCCGCCACCCTGTTGCCTCTCCCTGATGACGATCCCAATGTGTCCCCTATGCATGACTGTGTGACCCTCACGGACGAGCAAACTAGAAGTAGAGCCGACCTCCGTGAAACTGCTATCCCAGACCCTGACGGAGAGCTATGGGTAGACAGCTCGTGCATTAAGCTCCCCGACGGTACGACCTCAGCTGCCTATGCAGTCACCACAGCCCGGACGGGCCGCATCACCCAACGGTCCGCACAAGCAGCAGAACTGATTGCCCTCACACGAGCATGCATCCTAGCAGCAGGCACAGTCGCAAACATTTACACTGACAGCCAGTATGCCTTCGGGGTGGTTCATCATTTTGGGCTCTTATGGAAGTAAAGGGGATTCCTGACTTCACATGGCACACCCATACTTCATGGAGATCTAGTCTCTGCCCTGACCGAAGCAGTCCTCCTCCCCAAGCGGTTAGCGGTGATCAAATGCCAGGCGCACAAGAAAGTAACAGATCTCATTGGACAAGGGAACGCACTAGCTGACATCACAGCCCGAACCACAGCCGAGAATAGGACGACCACACGCATGTACGTGACTAGGTCACAGACGGAGAAATGGAAGGACGCTAGAGAACACATTAGGGACATACAAATGGCCTGCTCCCCCCAAGAACTGACTGAATGGGCACGGGTGGGACTGAAAGATGATGAAGGCTGCTGGCTGACAAAAGACACAAACAAATGGCTGCTACCCAATGCCTACTTGATCCCCATACTGACTGTGGCCCATTCCCCAGCACACATAGGATCTGCTCCCATGATTGAACTCATCACCCGAGTCTGGCACAACGACAAGATTCCCGACTCTGCTAGACGCCTAGTTCAGCAATGCTTGATCTGCTTGCCACACAACCCAGGGAAAGGAACTGTTGTCCCTTGGGGTGGGTTCGGGGTCCCCGACCATCCCTTTGAAGTCCTACAGATGGACTACATTCAGCTAGAACGTTGCCTGGGTTTGAAGTACGTCCTTGTTGTCGTGTGCGCCTTCAGCAAATGGGTGGAGGCCTATCCCACACGCGACAACACTGCCATGACCACTGCCAAAGTCCTGTTAAAAGAGTTTTTCCCCCGATATGGCCTTTGTCGGATTTTATGGAGTGACAACGGCCCCCACTTCATATCCAACTTATCCTAAAAGGGTTGGGTGTAAAACTGAAATTTCACGCAGTCTTCCACCCCCAATCTGCAGGCCTGGTCGAGCGACACAACGCCACACTCAAGCTAAAAATCTCTAATATTGTTGCCTCCACCGGACCGAAGTGGCCTGACGCCCTCCCATTGGCATTGCTATCGATGCGTTCCACCCCCACTAAGCACCACTTGACCCCCTACGAAGTAGTATTCGGGCGGCCAATGAACATTTGGGCCGCGCCTAGGCCAACTTCGATCCATGACGTCCCAGACGTCCTAATGTCTGATTATCTGTGCACCCTCACTAAAATCTTAACTGTCATCCATCAGCAGGTGCTGCAAGCCATCCCAGACGCTTCCAGGGGCCCAGGACACGACAATCGCCCGGGGGATCACGTCTTGATCCGCAACTTCCAGCGTGCCAGAAGCTTGAAACCTCGGTGGACGGGCCCCTGGCAAGTCCTGATCACTACACGGACTGCCCTTCGAGTGGAAGGCAAGCGTCACTGGGTGCATGCGCACCATTGTAAACGCGTCCCATCAACCATGACGACGGAAGAAGACATCGCGACTCAAGAAGAGCTCCTGACAAAAGACAAACCATCGTTGAGCTGTCACACCGACACAGAAACACTCGAACTGGCAGAGTTTCCCGATCCCACTGTGCCGTCCAGAGAAGGGTACAACCTAGGGAGGAGCTTCGGCAAAGCAGACCACTGACTAGGTGAAATCTCAGAACGGTAGCCTAACACACTCAAGGTTGCCCGAAGGGAAGTCAGAGGAAGTCGGTGGTTCTGCCCGCTACCGAGCACTCTGAAGAAGATGGAAGCGCCCGATTCCCCGATGATGGAAGCAACTGGATATCCGAAGATGACCTACCGAAACCCAAAGACTGACAAGCTGCACAGCTCAAAGACTATAGCCGTTTTCATTACCCTTCTCTTTTGCCTCCTCCTCATGACAACCTTCTGGATCGTCGAAGAAAGCACACCCGCTCACAAAACGTTACTCCCCACTGAACTGCCGATAACTACCAAGGAACACTTCCTGATTGCCCTTTCACCACAGCTCCGAGAAAGGCGCAGGGAGTTCTGGAATAACTCCTTTGTGCAACTGCTGCACCAACACAACCTTGCCGCTAATGCCACTAATTGCTGGATCTGTGGGCTGCTGCCCCATGCAACCGGACACTCCATCCCATTCATTCCTTTGCCTTTTTCCATCCACGGCTCCTGTCTTGCCTGGCTGATCCTTCTGCAAGAAAGCTTTAAAGACAATGCCACTTCAGAAAGAACTGTTTCGCATTTCTACCACGGGGTATGGCTGAATAAGACTGGGCGAACCGCTACTCCTTTTTGCCCTCTGACCTCTGGTACCTCTATTCACATGGACATCCCTGCCAAAGAACGAGTGGAAATGCAGGTGTTCCATAACCCAGCCAGACCCACTTTCTCCTACCTCCGGAAACGAACAGCCGCCACTCTGACTGTGGCCCTGTCTGTCGTCAACGTCTCAGGTCTTGTGTGCATCGAAGGCCTGGGAACGCAACTGGTGGGCCACAGCGCCTGCGCCATCACCAGAACACTGGATTCATCCGACCCTCCCTCCTTTGTTACTTCTCCAAATATGTACTTTGTTTGCGGCACCAAAGCATACACCTGGCTCCCCAAAGGTTGGGGGGGCACGTGCTACATTGCCTTCATCCTTCCACCTACGTATGTGGCCCCAGCAAGCCACCACCGGCAAAAGCGTGCGAGGGACATCGACCAGGCCGACTCTACAGGAGCACAGTTCTTGGATGCCGTGAAGGGACTTGTGCCATTCTGGGGTCCGATGGCGAACAGCCGTGCCATCCAACACTTGACCCAGGCAGTTGAAACCACCATGAACATCACAGCCGGCATCTTGACCAATAACACCGCAGAGCTTCAGGCAGTCCGCCTGGTGGCTCTTCAGAACCGCCTTGTTCTAGACGTGGTTCTGGCAGACCGAGGAGGAGCATGCCGCATCATTGGGTCCAGCTGTTGCACCTACGTGCCAGACAATTCACCTTCTGTTTACAAGGCCATCGAACACCTCCATAGACTGTCCTCTGAAGTACACCAAGAACAAGACGGATGGTCGCTCGGGAGCTGGTTCTGGGACTCGCTGAAAGCCTGGGGGTGGAGGTTGTTCACATTCATTCTAATTCCGATTGTGGTGCTATGCGGGTGTTGCTTGGGTATCCAATGTTTACCTCCTCTGTGTTCATTATTTTCGAATTGCATTTGCCCAAAGACTTTGGACTTACAGACTGAACACATGAAAGCTTTGTATGATGCAGAAGTACGTGGCATTATGGGGATCGACCCGAATTAACAAGTTGGCGAGAAATGTTAAAAGGGAGGACTGTGGAAAATTAATTTGTATTGATAAACATTGTCTGCGCCATCTTGCCTTTTTCCCAATGCCACACTTTCGTCGCACATGGCAGCCAGTTTAGATGCCTTGATCAGACCCCCTCTCTGCACGCCGCCGATCCTCAGCGCGGCTCTCCACCCTCACAAACATCTCCCCCACGCACTGGTCCCCCCCCTTTCTCCCTCTCTCATGCATGGGCCATAAAACCTCCTCCATCTACACTGCTCTTCCCTGGGAATCACACCCCGTGCCTGCCCGACACCTCCCTTTCTTCCTATGCACTATCACACCCTCTGACACCCCTCTCCCTCCGTGTCCGATTGTCCAGGCCGGTCCCAGGCTATCACCTAGCCCGGCGGATGCAGTTTATGGCCCCAACTATAAAGAATCGCCCCTCTTCAAAGGAGTTACAGTAGATCAAGGCCCCCACCCCATGAGATCCGTCACACCACACGCATTCCGGGAATCGGCGGAATGCCCTGCTGTTCCTGTCGTCAGATGACAGACTTGTATTGTGATTGGGGAGGGGATTCTCACTGTAAGGGTGCGTGGGAACGGGTCTGAAGCGGAAGATTCCGGGGATGTATTTCATACTTCAAAGTACCTTTATTGTAATAAAGAATGTCTTCCTGCCATAAATGCGTGTATAAGAGGCCAGGCCTCAGAGATGCAGTTAGAGCACCTCGAGAAGATACCCTGTGGTCTGATCTGATGTGTTCTCCTCCGGAGAGAATAAACCTTTGTTTCCCGCCTTCCAGTCTCCAGCGCCTGCCTCTTCATTGAATTATACTTTGTGGGATAAGAGGCGACATCGCCGGGCAATACTTAAAGTAATTTCGGTCGTTGATTGCCTTCCTGCTTTACAATAGAACCTTTGCTTTTGATACCATTTTATTTGGATATAATATCTGATACGCTTGCTGTGTCTAAGTTTCGCCGCTAGTGCTCACATTGTGCAATGTCTTCCAATTTTAACTCCGATTTTTGCTACCACAACTGCAGAAAAATTGTAGTTCATCGAAAGCACTCTACCTTCTGGTTCCATACAATGAGTGCCATATCGACATACTAGTTTGTGTGAGACCTCAAATAACACCTGGAGCTGCAACATGAGGTGATCAGGGCAGTAATAAATAAATCACGCGCAATACGAGGGGGCAATAGAACATCTAGTTCCGCCTCTGGCTTGGTTATGTTACAGTATTGCCATATAAACATGACATCATTCTGCTATACGAATGAAAGGTAATAAAAGTTGGTCCCTTTATACTACATATCTTTCCTCCGGTTTCAATACCATTCTGCTATACATATGGAAGGAAATATGAGTTGGTCCTATTAGACTATATACCTTTCCTCCAGTCTTAGTACTATTCAAGTATTCATTTTCCCTCGGAAGTAGTGCCTTATTGAACAATCCCTTTGGGAATACATTTCCCAGACGTATGAACCTAGTCGAACACACATACGGATTGTTTCCGGTTCCGGTTTATTCGGCCCAATCATCTATTTTGGCCATTTCATAGAGGCACCTTGGGCCGCTAAGACGATTATTTACTACGCATGCCCATCTGTTTATGTCTGGCCCAGGTTCAGTCGGCAGGGGCGGCGTCAGTTTGGAAATAATCGCATTAGCAGCGGTACGCTTAACATACCGTTCAACAGTCACTTCATCTTGAGGAAGGGCTGGACCCTTTGTAAACACGATCATTATGTACTTAAACCAACATGCATCTAAAATAACACACACTTGGATTTTTTCCGGTTCCGGTCTGATGGCCCAATCATTAACCGAGGCCTTTTCCAACACACGGTTCCACTGTGGTCCGCAAAGACGGCTCTTTACCACGCATGCGCATCTACAACTGTGTTTTCTCAGGCCCTGACACGCGAATCTGAGCGCGCTGACGCGGGCGTTACTTGGGCACAGATATTGCACCAATGGAGAGACGTGTCTGCTCTTACAGCAGAACCTATTAAATGAGTCGCCTTTTTAGGCGTCTCTCATTGGAAACAACGAACGTATCATAAGCTTTTGCTTATTAAATGCAGTTTCCTTTCAGGTCCGCGTTGTAGCTTAATAAGCCCCAGCTCCACGCAGCAACACCACCTCCCCCTCGGCTCAGCTGCCAGACCGAGGTAACGACAGAGAGGTGAGTGTGTGCTGTGTGTTGCTGGTAGGTAGTTTCACGAGCTTAGTTATTTGAACTCAGACTAAACTATATCTAGCGAACTAGAGTTAGATTACCTTCTCTTATCACTTAATACCTGTTTGACTTTTACTTGTTTACAGATACCATCTCCTGTAAGCATGGAGACTTTAAAAACATTCTTTTCATGTATAAGTTAATTTGCTCATAGAAATTCTCTTCTTTTTTTCACACTTGAAGATGATATGGCTTTTGTCACTGATATAGTGGCCTTATTCGTTTAGAACCCAAAAACCCCCCTATCTGCTTTCTGTCACATAATAAGGATTTGGCATATAAGTCCAAATAACATTAGAAATAATCTTATATCATTCTGAAAATTTCAGCGCGTGGCCTCTAGTGTCCTGAGCGAGTGCCAGGTGAGGCATTTCCTCCCTACAAAATTGGGTGAGTTGGAAGGTGAAACTAAAACAGACACACAGAGTATCAATACATTTTATATGTTGGATTGTGACTAGATTTATGTATTGTGTTTCTTTTTGTGTGTCTTTCACTTTACTTTGTTCACAGGAGAAGGTTGATAAACACAGACATACAACTGTAATAGTGGATATGTCTACACTATGAAAATTATCTATCACAGCACGTGGTAAGTGTTGCAGTAGTGTACATCATAGGTCCTGACGAAAGCCCTTAAGGGCTGAAACATGTTGACCAAATATCACTCATGGTGCATAGTAATTTCTTCCAGACTATTTGCACTCTGCTTTTAATCATACCGTCTTGATGGGCGTACCTAATAAAGTTTCTTAGAGACATGAAGACAGGTATTTTTAATCACTAAGATCATTCTTTTCTTTCATTCATTTTTTCACAACTTTTGAGCACTGCAACTTGCCCTTTCAGCCCTCAAAAACTCTCATCGGTTTCAGTTGATGGTACAACCTGTGGGTCTAAGTTCAGCTAGCCTCAGGATTTCTCCTGTGGAAGAGCTAACTAGACACCAGCTGTTTAAAAAAAAACCCAGATGACGAAGTTCCACTATTGTGTGGGCTGATGGGTACACTTTTTCTTTTCTTACTACACTTGTTTCCCTTTCTTCTCTTGTGGATATCTATTAACTAACCTCTTGGTATATGTGGTTTGGGACACTAACAGGTTCCAATCGCGAACACAATTAGTAAGACCCTTGGTATCTTTCGTGTGGTTTATTGACTCAGTTGAACAGCCAGGGGTTGAGTGCTCTCCGGAATTCCAGTAGAGAAGTGGAGGTCCATAGTTGCAGAGGGAGGTTGTTCCATGTTTTCACCACGAAGTAGGAGGAGCGTCCTCCGCTGTTGCTTCAGTGGATGCAGGGGTTTGGGGCGAGTGAGAGGGAGGCGGAGCGTAGTTGTCTGGGAAGGGTGGTGATAATTCAGGCAATGGCTGATGTATGCTGGTCTTTGGTTGTGCAGGGCATTGTAGGCATGGATCATCAGCTTGAATTGGAATCTCTTCTGTAGGGGGAGCCAGTGGAGCTTTCTGAGGTGAGGGTGATGTGGGTCCACCTAGGGAGGTCGAGGATGAGTCTAGCAGCAGAGTTCTGTATAGTCTGAAGTGTTTGCTGAAGGTGTGTGGTGATCCCAGCGTAGAGTGCGTTGCCGTGGTCTAATTGGAAGGTGATTAGGGCCTGAGTGACGGTACACCTTACCTGGGAGCAATTTGAAGACTTTTCCTATCTTGCGAAATTTGTGAAAGCAGAGAGGGGTGACTGCGTTGATCTGGGAATTCAAGGTTTGTGCCCATACCCAACACGTGCCAGCTATATGAGCATAAGCTTTCCCACAATGCAACTGTCAAGATTACAGAGAGAAAAGTATAAACATGAACAAAAGCTATCACTGAGGTCAATAGACCTCAACTTTGTGAATTTCCTCCAATCTCACAAATCTGATTTTAGAAGACTGTAGTCAAATCAAATCAGGCTCCCTCTAGAGCACTGTTTCCAGCTATTCTTAAATAAGTGATGCCCATTCTCATTCCAGTCCTCACATTTCTTAGTATTCTTTCTCTTCAGAGATTCCAAAGGCCTGGAAAGCTGCTATTGTACCCCTTTGCTAAAGAAACCAAATGCGAACCCAATAGACCTAGCCAACTATAAACTTATATCGCTCCTTCCTTTCTAGCCAAAATAACTGAGAAGATCACCAACAAGTTAATCTCCAATAGTTTGGCAGAAAACAATCTACTTGATCATTTCCAATCTGGATTTCGACCTTTCTACTGCACGGTATCCACCCTACTTGCAGTTATTGATGACCTCAGGTTCTCTCTAGACCAAGGAAGCACAGCTGCATTGGTCCTATTGCACCTCTAAGCAACATTTGATGCAGTCTCATACCCTGGGCTCTGCAGGTACTGATGATGAAGATGGCAATGTATAGTGTGCAACAGCTACTCCAAGAAGTCCCGGGGCAAAGCAAAGTGAACAGAAAATGAACAGAGGCTTAGGCCTGCACAAAAGGCAAGTTTTAAGTTTTCTCTTAAACATTTCCTTTAATGAAGGAAAAGTAGCCATATGGCTCCCCCTAACCTATCGAATAGAACTCGAACTGTAGCTTTAGGGACCTTCTGTTCCACACCCTTCAATAGAAGTGTTCAGCCCCACTTTTGTCAATATATGCATGCAGCAATACTGAAATTCTTATCTTTGAAAAACTTCCTGAAATGTGGTCACCCGATTGGTTGCCTGAGGAATTAGGTCTCCCTCCAACACAAGTGAACTCCAAACAGAAATCTTGGCATATTCAATGACAGTAGTCTTCAATTTGCTTCCCAGGTCAACAAGGTGTCCACCTCTTGTTTTCTCGTCTTGCGAACTTTACGCAAAATATTTCTGCCTCGCTCCTTTTCTGCCATAAAGACCTTTGTTCAGGCACTTAAATGTCAAGAATCGGTTATGAGAATGCCTTGCTCTTACGTAGCCGTTCTGCATTGTTAACCATTTACATGACATTCAGAATGCAGCTGCACAACGTTTGTTAGTCATTCCAAAAGTGATTCTGTAAAGCCTTCTCTGCAAACTCTTCACTGGCTTCCAGTCAAGAAACTATTCTTATCAAATCTATGTGTCTTACTTACAGGGCCCTCTATGATCTTGGACCTTCTTACTCGAAAGGGAAATTTCACTGCTATGTCCCTGGTCATCTGCTTAGGACATCTTCCCATTTCTTTTTGGCCATTCCTAGGATCAAGTTGGCAAGGAATTTTCTTCCTCAGGACTTTAAATCTATTTCCAGCTAAAATATTTTTCATTAAAAGTTGAAAACTTGTTTTTTTGTCTTACTTGAATCCCAGCTGCTGTTCTTCTCAATCCAGACTTGATTCTGCCAGCGCCGAGACGCCCCTTGGCCAGCATAGCACTTTATAAATCGGATATTAATTTGTTAATTTTATTCATTTTTACAGTTGGCACAGTAATATGCAACCTTCCAAAGTCGGGGTTAACAATGATTATCAGAGGTCTTCTGCTTTCAGGGTTTAGCAGAGGTTGTAACAAACACTAAAACCGTTGCCTAATATTATGCCCCATAAAAACAGTTGAATTGGTACTAGGCTTATCGCCTAAATCCTAAAATCATTATACAGGTGAAGGTGATCCTTTTCTTGTAAGATGATTTATTCTGCACGAATGCCACAGCAAAACTCTTCATTTCTTGTTCAGCATACCATTTTTATAGAAACAGGACCAGCAAGTCAAAAAATTGTATCAAGTACACCGTCCAATGCACCCTTTCAGAATGTGCAGCAAAGGTTAAGCTTCATTTAATTTCCTGCCCTATGGCCCTCACAACTTGAAATCCATGAGTTTTTGACACATGAAAGATTTTGTTTAAAAAAACTAAAATTATCCACTGTTTTTTAAGAAGCCTAAATATTCTTGCCATAGACATCTGAAAGAAGGATGGCATTGGGGAATAACATTCCCCATCCTCCCCTCACACTGAGACCCTCATAAAACTCACTCCTTAATCAGTTTTGTTTCAGCACCTTTGCTGTGAACCCACTGCTTAATATCTTATCTCTGCACAATAAACACCGCTCCAGCTTTCACTGAGCAAATAAGGAAGTAACACCTTTCTCTTTGATAAAGAGGAAGTCCAGCCAGATGGTTGTTTAAAGTAACAAAGGCACTTTGTGAGATCCCTCGGCAATTTCTCTTTTTCAACTCTGTTCCTGGCCCTCCTTTCTCCATCAAGTAAAATGAAAGAGGAAGGGATAATCAAGGGTTACCAAATGACTCCATGTCACTGGGAACACAGTGCCACAGTACCGGGTTCTCATTGAGTAACCCAGTGCATTCTGGGCATTTTCTTTATTCACTTTCAGTGCTCCACTTTGGTTAAAATATTAAATTACAATTGTTTGCATAAGAGAAGCACAGAACTTGAAACATGATAGTCCAGTGACACGGAGCCACATGGTTAGTCTTACTTTATAGAAAAAAGTAACAGCTGCAAAACTCAGAATCAGCCTACCACACATAAAAGCAGTCATGCCATTTCCAAGCCGTGCACACTTCATGCTGGAGTTTTACACAATTAACATGGTAGACCCTGTTACCCATTTGTAGTGTTCTACAAAGTCCTATTGAAACATTTTCTTGGTTGGAAAAACATTCTGGTCTTGATCTCACTGAATCCTCTACAACGGGATCTGGCTATCATTTTGTTCACACGTCTATAAAACTGTACTCGTTTAGTACTTTGACCTTGCGAAAGTATTGGTGCCCTGGGCAAAGCAATGGAGCATTGTAACTTGGTCGATGTTTCAATGACAAATTAACTGCGTCAGTTTTGAAAAGAAAAGTACCTTGTCCCTCAAGTAAGAAAGGTGCCCTTCTATGAAGAACCTTCAGAGTCCCAAGATCTCACATGAAAAATGTTCAGGCTGACCGTAAAAACAGATGATGTTTTAACATAAATAATGTGACTTCAAGGTGTGACTTTCCATTCAACCAATCGATCAATCAATCATTTGTAAAGCGCACTAATCGCCCGTGAGGGTCTCACGGCACTGGGGAAGGAGGGGGGTTGCAGCTACTGCTAGAACAGCCAGGGCGAGGGAAGCGGAGCAAAGCTGGCGGTTCGGGGTGTAGAAGGTGAGCATTTGTTGAGGTATGCTAGTCCGGCGTTGTGGAGTGCATGTGGGCATGGTTGAGGAGCTTGAAGTCTCCATTAAAGGCAAATCAGACATTACAACTTTACAACATTACAAGGTTGACTGGATCATACCTTAGTACGGCTCCACATACCAGCCAGACCTCTAAGACCAGCATATTTCCACTGAATTCTCTGACAAAAATGAATATGGCTGAAGAATGGAGCAAAGCACTAGGTCTCTAAGACACACAAACTAGGTGCACCCTCAGCCTAACCTTGACAAAATTCCCTATCTTAGCTTCAAGAGCTGCTGAGAAGAGGGTATAACATAACAATTATCAATTTAACTTAGCCCAGACAATGTCCGGTGGTAAACGGATTAGCACATCCCACAGCAATAAAATCTTATACATCGGACACATATTTACTCCACTTCCCCCACTCATGACTACCAACCAGTCCAACCCAACAACGCTCAACAAACGTCCTTCCAGGTTAGACCCTAACACGTGGATCCATCACAAGGGTAACTCTAACAGAGTTACAGCAAATCTGAAGTTACATAAACCTTATCTTTACATTGAAGACAATGAGAAATGACACTTCAACTTAGGGCTAGAATCAAGCTATAATCAAGCTGATAGAGTTAGTTGATTTAAGACAACCCTTCCATTACTGCACCCTCTATAAACCGCTCCCAGGTCCCTGGTGGGTTTACCCTGAAATCCAACTGCATTCTTTAAATCGGCCATACAATTTACCAAAAGAAGCAGGCAGAAGAGAATATCTACGCCTACATCCTACTCACCTCCTGAAAAGATTAAATACTTAATATCTCCCACATAACATCTTCTAGACCATGGGTACTCACAAACTTTCTATCGGGGGCCAAATTTACAGTGTGGTTTGTGGCCGAGGGCTGCATTGGAGGGGGCGGGGTCAGTGGGGGGCGGGTAGAGTTTAAAAAAAACTGTGACCATGAGGTCAAACACAGGCCCCTGCAGTGGGCGCATTAGTCCACGGAGCCAACAGACCCAGCATACACACATCTATCTATCTATTTATCTATCTATCTATCTATCTATCTATCTATCTATCTCTCTATCTATCTCTCTCTATCTATCTCTATCTACTTATTTCTATAATCTCTATCTATTTACCTCTATCTCTAACTATTTATCTCTATCTATCCCTCTATCTATATTCATCTATCTATCCCTATCTATCTATCCCTATCTATCTATCTATCTATCTATCTATCTATCTATCTATCTATCTATCTATCTATCTATCTATCTATCTATCTATCTATCTATCCATCTATCTATCCATCTATCTATATATATATATATCTATCTATCTTTATGTCTATCATGTTTATCTCTATCTATCTCTATTTATCCCTATCTATTTATCTCTATCTATCACTATCTATTTATCTCTAGCTATCTATTTATGTATATCCATCTATATCTATCTCTCTATATATTTCTATCTATCTCTCTATCTATCTGTCTCTGTCTGTCTCTATCTATCTGTCTGTCTCTATCTGTCTCTATCTATCCATCCATCTGTCAATCTCGATCTATCTGTCTCTCTCTCCATCCATCTGTCATTCTCCATCCATCTGTCTGTCTCCAGCCATCTGTCAGTCTCGATCGGTCGGTCTGACTCTATCTATCTGTCTGCCCCTATGTATCTCTCTATCTATCTATCTGTCTGTCTCTATCTATCTCTCTCTATCTGTCTATCTCTATCTGTCTGTCTCCATCTATCTGTGTCTATCTGTGTCTCTGTCTATCTATCTGTCTCCATCCATCTATCTGTCTCTATATGTCTCTATCTGTGTCTCTGTCTCTCTGTGTCTCTGTCTCTCTATTTGTGTCTCTATCTCTCCAGGCGCAATTGTCCAAATTCTGAATGTGCTTACATCGGCAACAAGAAACAGGAAGCTTCCCAAAAAACCCTTTAAAAGTCAGCTTTGAAAGAGCTTACAGCTGACTTTTAAAGGGCCTTTTGGGAAGCTTACCGACAGTGTGGTGTGGGACGTCACAGAGGTGGGCAGTAAACACAAAAGATGGCCGCAGGAGCATTTAATAACTATTCACTAAGTATGCTCCTGCGCTTATCTTTTGTGTTCACTGACGGCCTCACTGGAAACCTAGAAACTGCAAGGCAAGGTCGGCTGGCCGCAAATGAAGACCTGCCGGGCCTCTAGCGGCCCACTGGCCGTACATTGAGTACCACGGTTCTAGACTCTATCCTATTCAATCCAACTACCAGACTCACATGACCACTGCTCAAATTGACATCTTATTTTTCCCTATACTAATCCACCTTTGCTTCACTTTGAGTTCCAGAGTAGCGTGCTACTGGTCAAAAAGCGATTCAAAACCTCTTCCGGGGTAGTAAGCACAACATAATTCACAATTAAAAAACAGAACTAATGAGTATGGCTGTGTTCTGAGTTTCAAGACTCACATCAAAACAGTGCAAATTGGGTCTGTATTACACGTACGGTGTATTTTCCTTGATTGCGCAAGGCACACCGTTTAACCCCTTCCACGTGGGGCTAATTCCCCTGCACTGCGGGGGAGGGGCCGCGCGCAGCGCCTCGGTGCTCGTGACGAGCCCAGCTCGTCATACTGCACGGTGGAGCTGTGCTCATGACGAGCTGGGCTCGTCACGACTCCGCCCACTCCCATAGAACGCCTGCATAGGCGGGGAATTAGTTGCCCGTGGGAGGGCCGCAGCAGTTATGACGAGCTCAGCTCGTCATGAGCACAGCTCCACTGTGCCTCATGACGAGCTGAGCTCGTCATAAGCATGCAAGGGGTTGAAATGTACAGTCAAGGAAAATGTGCCGTATTAGGGGAAATGCACTGGCCCCAGGGCAGCTGCGAACTTGTGCTGTGCCGTAAGCAGCACATTTCTGTGAAATCCGTAGCAGATGCTTTGAAGCCGCTCCATTTTTTCACAGTGCAGACAGAAACCCACCTGCACTTTTAAGGGGGATTAGAGATACCCTTGCAGTCGGGTGCAGTGAGTGACAACACCCACCTGCAAGGGGATGTTTAGGGGGTCCATGGGACTGCTTTTTTCCCCTCCAGAGGGCTGCCATCAGGGGGCCCACTGAAATGGCGCATTCTCAGTGCCACTCCTTCGAGCTTCTATGCTTCTGAACCCGTCTGTCATACAGTGCTGGGGCAGAGGCAAAGGGATTCCCTCATTTGCATGGAGCACGCCCCCATGCTAATGAGGGAATGCCCTCTGAAGATAGCGCTGGTATATTATATGAGCCAGCGCTATGGGTCTTACAAAAGGGGCTGCACAAGCGTCTGTGGCCCTTTCTGTAACACCAACGTTCCTCGGGAGCGGGCAAAGCAGGTGCAAACGCACATTGCGGCCCCAGGGGATTTGTATACTATGACCCCTGGGGCCATATTATGGATGCAGCGCATTTCCCTGGATTGCGCTGGGTGCACCTTTCAAAGGGTCTTCCCAGCGCAATCAAGGAAAAGTTGGCGCGTAATGGTGAATATGCTGCCCCCAGGGCAGCCTTGGACTTGCGCTGTCATGAGGGCAACGCATTTATGTGAAAAACGGAGCGGCTGCTTTAAAGCCACTCTGTGCAGGCGGCAACCCTCCTGCGCTTTTGAAGGGGATTAGAAATCCCACTGCAAGCAGATGCAGCCAATGACTGCACCCGCCTGCAAGGGATGTCTGGAGGCCCCATGGGATCCCCTCCCCCCCCCGCCAGAGGGCTGCAATAAGGGGGCGCTCTGACACCTAAAAAAGTGTGCCTCTTGAGAGCTTCTTTGCCTTTGTACCCACATCTGTAATTCGGTGCGGGCACGGGGGCAAAGGGATTTCCTCATTTGCCTGCGGTCATGCCTCCATGCAAATGATGGAACGGCCTCTTATTGGAAGTGCTGTATATGTGCCAGCGCGTTCAGTATTACAGAAGGGGACGCACAAGCTTCTGCGGCCACTTCTGTAATAAAAAAGTGCCCCCGGGCACGCAAAGCGTGCGCAAATGCCTGTTGCGCCCGCGGGGCACTTTAATAATACAGCCCCTGGTGCGTTCTAACTGGTTTATCCCACATGTACATTAGGGCATGTGGGACACAAGAGATAATGCGTGGGGTTGCTATAAAGTAATAAGCTATTTTAGAAGACAGGGGGCAAATCTTTGTTGCGTTGGGCAATTTTCAATAATTTGAACATATAACAAGTGCAGAGGAAAAAATAAGCACATAACCTACATTGATGTAAAGTGAAAATACTCGAAAATAAAGAACAAGGTGAGTGTAGAAATTACGAGGTAATATAAAATATACACTTTAGAAATATAATTTAAAATATAAATATAAAATGTAGAGGACAATTGCAAATTGTTTAATGTACTGCAAATATTCATAAAATAAATAAATACGAGCATGTCCCTTTAAGTGGCCCTTTGTCAAATTACTGCATTTGATAAAACGAAATATTTTGGGTCGGTTTGCGTAGGCGTGTTCAGGGACGCCCCTCCATCCTCAGCATCCCGGCTGCCCTGCTCTCTCTCACTCAGCAAATCATGGCGGGCTTTCTCACCCATTAGCAGCCTGCGTTCGCAGCAGAAACCGAGCCTCTGCAGCGACCATGTTCTTACCTCCGAGTAATTCTCCTGTCACAATCGAGAAAATTGCTCCTCGCGGCCGTGATCTCATTTCAACCTCTGATACTGGTAAACATGCAATACGCGATGCACGGAATTTCTGCAGTGACAATAGATGGCACATAATTGGTGTGTACGTTCTATGGTGGTGGGAGAGGGGGTGCGATCAGCAAACACGTCATTGCAATTTGCACTCTTTTTTATGGTTCATTTTCTAAACATCAGCCTGCTGCCTGCCCTAAAAACGCGTCCTTTCACATTTGCACCTGCCGCAGCGTCCATTTTCCACATATATCTGCGTTCTAGCCGCACGCAACTGAATAAGCTAAACGGCGTTTGCTGGAACTTACCAAGATGCTGACGATGACGTCACTCTTTCCCTCCGGCAGGACGCAATCGTTTACTTTTCCCACCGTTGTGAATTTGCCGCCTTTCCTCCAGTCAGGCACTTGCCCTTGAAACGGCTACAAGACAGCCTCTGTGCTTTGTTGTTGTGCTCACATTCACTTTCGTTTTCTTCTTCCCTTGAGGGCGACAGCTTATTTGACTTCAAGCCAGCCAGCTAACCAGACAGGGTTTCCCTTTCTCTCTCTCTCTCTCTTTTACGTACACACACCCCATACCGTTTCAAGGCCGCTGCAGAAGCTGCTCGCTTCAGTCACTGAACGTCTCTTATATCTATAAGGTGAGCACAGAGAGAATTATAGCTCTGGTCAGAGTCAGCACCTGCATCAGTTTATTAGGAACAGTCAAGGTGTTTAGCATGCGTGTTTGTTCCACATTTCCAGTGGCAAGAAGCTTAGACGTTTTCACTGACCTGATGTTGACTGAAACAGCAGGAGCCCTGTTAACCCCTTCCCTGCGGGGGTTTTTCGCCTCCTGTGCGGGGGGGAGGAAGTCGCGTGCGGTGCCGCCATGCTGTGACGAGCTCAGCTCGTCATGAGGCACAGCGGAGCTGCACTCATGATGAGCTGAGCTCGTCACGGCCACACCCGTTTTTCGAACGTTCAGCACAGCGGGGAAATTATTCCCGCGTGCAAACGTTCCATCGGCCGTGACGAGCTTAGCTCGTCAGGAGTGCAGCTCAACCGTGCCTCATGACGAGCTGAGCTCGTCATTAGCACGCAACGGGTTAAAACAGATCATTTAGTAGTGTTGCATGGGCAGCACTTGCTATTGTTGTACAACATCTGGCAGACAGGGTGAGGAAACTCATCTCTATTTATATAACATAGGCACCAGTATGAAAGAAGAAACTGAGTGCCATCAGAACATCACTCAACAAGTCAACACCACTGCAACTTCTTCAAAAAGGCAACACTCTGTTTTTCTGCCTTATCAAAAAGGGGGCTGGTTCCAGAGTGCGGGACCCAACACTAAGAACCCATTATTACCACTAGATTTACATTTTGCCTAGGTTCCAATACTAGGGTTCTAAAGAAAGAATTGGTTAGAGGTACCGAGGGCCCTGTCATTGCGATACCTGCTGAATTTTTTAGATAGGACCTATATCTCTCTCAGTAAGTCCCTGCGTTACCAAGAGCTTGGTTCTTCCTGGGTCTGCTGGCCTGCTAAATTGATTGTTTACTTCACTATGCTCATTTTCATTTTTTGGCCAAATTATTTTACTTGCTCTCAATTTTTAGGCTCACTCGCTATGCTCATAATTTTGCGACCCACCTGCTGCAATTGCAATAAATAGATTCTCCCTCATGCTACACTTGTTTGTACATTTTAAGCTTCTTTTCATAGCTTGACTGGCTCTAAACCCTAAACCCTCTAACATTAAAACGAAGAACTGGAAGGATGAGAGGGAGGAAGAGTAGACACAAATCTGTCCTAATGCCAACAACATATTACCTGCCAGCCGCACAACATTTCCTGATGCCACCCATCTGATGAGAATGCCCCCCACCCTCAATAAAGTAGTGAGCATTTTTCCCATCTAGACTTTGCCAGATCTGATAATCTTGTGTGTCAATACATGATAGAAGAGGCACATGTACTCATCCTTCTATAAAGTAAACACATTGTCTCCAGGAGCAAATTCAAGCTCAGACCATCAACAATTACAACATGATTAAGTCATTTGCTTCCTAAGATTGAGCACATCGCTTCCCTTGAATTGGGTGAGTGACTGACAGTTCAGATCAGTATGGACAATAAATCCTTAAGTCATACTCAGCAGTACTCAACTGATACATACAGCAATATCCCTTCATGTCATCATCATTTATAGGGGAGAGAGTAAAACCTCTTGACACCTAAGACTTGATGTCTGACTCTGGGAGTGCTAGTCGGGATGTCATTGTGGAAAAGGAGCCCAGATTACTACCGATGCCCAGGCCGCTGGCGCAAACCGCCTCTTAGTTCCCATGTTGAATAGTTACCAAATAAAGAGACGGGCGCTGGAAGCAGGAATCAAGAACAGAGTTTAATTCTCATGAGGAGAGCCAGTCATTTCGGACACGAAACACGGTGTCTTTCAGGAGGTGCTCTAACAAGTGAGCTGAGACTCCTTCTTTTATACCTTACAAAACATTTGATAGTACAATCAGGACAGTGTGACGCAAAGGAAAAGACATCCCTATAATCCTCGTGTCAATCCTACCCCACATGTGTTCACAATAGGGACCCTTGACCTGCTGATAAGAGGGGAGGGCAATCACGCAGCTGAGTGTTCCGTCAACTGTTTAGGATGTGTGCGCCTGATCATAGCCCAGGGGGTGGGGTGGCTAGGATCAATAGTGGGTCCTTTGAAGAGGAGTGACTTCATACAATAAGGGCAGTAAATGGTATCTCCTGGCTTAGGCAATGGCCTCGGACATGTGTGGTCAGCCGGACTCGGGGGAAGGGGTCATCAAAGGAGTGGTATTCATGCTGCGTGGGCAATCGAGCGCGGAGGGAAGGCTTGTCAACAGAGGGGCATTCATGGAAGGAAAGGAGGTGTTGGTCAGGCGCGGCCGTGGCTCTCAAGGACAGGGTCTTGCAGAAGGAGAAGGTTCACGGCTTGCCCATGTGAGGAGAAGGGAGGGGGGGGGGCCAGGGTGGACACGGGGACAGAGTCACATAGAGAGAGAGAGATCTTATGACCCGTACAAGAGAGAGCGGGGGCAGTTAGGTGCAGCTGGGGAGGGCTATGTCAGCTAAGGCGAAGGATGTCTCTTCAAGAGGGAATGGGGGGTTTTGTGCGGGTCAAGCAGGAGAGTTGCCTTTCGCAGCAGGGTCGCGCAGAGGGAGAGGGTTTCATGGTCTATGCATGAGAGAGGGGGTGTAAGATACGCGCAGGAGGGAAGCCGGGGGTTCCAATGGGTAAAAGGCCATGGTGCCTAGAATGGCTGTGCATATGCATAGGGGTATGGGCTCTTACTGGCAGAGTGATACGGTGAATAATTTACGGTATTCATGGTGCTCACAGGGAGAGGAGCGGGAGAATAAGGGAAATGAATGCTGTTCATGTACATCAATTTCTTCAATTTCTGCAGTCGCCCCTTTTTACATTACAGCAGTCATTTTTGTAATTGATGGGGTTACAGGCAGACAAGCATCGTTGATGAATTAGCATTTTGTCGATACTAACATTTGGCGTACAATCATAGACAGTTGAGGTGATGGGCAGAATGCAGCACATAGGAAATTGCATTTCGTTGTGTTCCTGACAATTAAACGCACTACATAGCATAGATCTTTCTAACTTAAAAAATGTGACCAATGAACAGTTTTGATCAGGTAGTTGAGAGCGGAATTCAGTTCAATACACGATATTTCTTCGTCACAGTGTCTTTTTATCATTGAGCCATCACTGGTAGGCTCTAGTCCGTGTACTTTCGTTGGCGCTGTTGAGCACCGGCGGTGGAGCTATAGGTCCAGCTCGGTTCTATCCTTACGCGTTGCAGGGTGCGGTCAGTCCTCTGCTGTTAGACCACAGTCCTGTTCCCTAAACAATCCGTTTGGCGGCGCCTTATGCTCGGCACCTATATTTCCGTGGCAACACCCTTTTCCCATACGAATGCAGTTCTTCCTTTTGGCAAAAAGTCATGTGGAAAAGAGGGTGAGTGTGGTTCAAATAGTCGATAGGAGAGAGGGCGGAGTTGGGGCAGAGTTCCTGGGACACACAAAAGGGACCAAGGGAGCAAAGGATAACAAGCAGGCAGGCCCATCAATCGGGCCCAAAGAAGGGGGACGGAGACTCCAGGCACACGTGGTTTAGCAGACGGAGGGCTTCAAGGCAGCCCGTCATTTTTCATTTTCCACGTTGAAATTGCGGTCTCGTCCCGTATCTCGTTGCTCTGCAGCTCCACCTTTGGTCGAGGTCACACATGTCCCAAGATCTGCAGTCAGGCTGTACGTCACATCTGACCCATCTCCTTCGGTGATCGTGAATCTTTGAATAGGTACAAGACAATGTTTTAGAGAAATGGCAGAAGAAGATATCTACGCATGTGAATTCCTCCCTCAATTCTACGCATTTGGGAGATACGCTCACTGGTCACAGTCAGAGGTCCATTACCAAGCAGTGCATGTGTCAGCATTCATACTGAGTTTATGGCGGGTTTATCCATCGTCCTATTTATAACTCAAGTGAGGATAAATGAGATTCCCACCAACTGTGCATTACATCATATTCAACATTACGGAGCATTTCCCTTCAGGACTGGCTAGTCTTTTCAGACAGGGCGGGGGTGCCATCATCGAGAGTCAGGCAAAACAAGGTTTTCTTGAGGGTCAACAGTTACTCATGGTCATCATGTCTATATCCGGGACAGCAACTGGGGTCTATCAAAATGGGGCGGGGATGCTTCGGGCGCTCGCGCTTGGGTGCAAAAGGGGGTGGGGCAATCTGGGCATTGGGGGTCAATCTAGACGTTGGCGTTCGTCTCTGAAGAACAGACATAAGGTGCCATTGACATACAGTTCCCCTATAAACGGCCAGATTTGGGGGACTTTAGTCGTCTTACCTGTCCTTTCCCTTTCAGCCAATTCAAGTTCATTCATTTTGCAGAAAGGAGAGGCAGTAATATGGCGAGATACAATCATTTTAGTTTCGGTCAATTTCGCTGAACACCTTCGCGTTCAATATGTATCAAATCAGACTGGTGCCGGTGGGGCACAATTTTACCAAAAAGAGGGAGAGAAAATAGGGAGACTCTCATGGAGAGTGAGAGTCGTCCGCAATCTAAACGAGCCATCCGGTACACGTATGACATGTAGAGAGAGGGAGAGAGAGAGAGAGAGAGAGAAGGGGGTGGTGAGAGAGAGAGAGAGAGAGAGAGAGAGAGAGAGAGACGTGTACGAAAATAGGTCATTTAGTGCGCTCATAACACAGAACAGCAAAGGTCAGGTAACACGCAAATACAGACAGAGGGAAGACATAAATCCGTACATTACATACACACACACTCAGACAGGGAAGACAGCACATGTACTACACATATATAAGACATTCACAACAAAACAGAAAACAACAGGTGGCCAACTAAATCCATATTATATCCTACGTATCTTTACTATCCTATTTATTTATGTGCTTAGCTCTTTCTACCCTTCCCTCCTTTTCTTTCTCGCCCATTATCTCTGTGAGTGTTCTCAATTGCCAATACTTACACCTCGGTTGGTCGGTCAGAAATTAACCTGGTCGCGCTATTTACCCATGGTTGGATCTTAAACCATTTTTCAGTTCCTTCCTTTGGTGGGAAGTTCTCCAGGCTGAGGCAACGGCAAGTATTGATCGGGGGAACAGTCGGACAGCTTGGCTATATCTATAAGAGTGTGAGAAAGGGGGCAGTGCATTTTGAACATCAGCAACATTTCTAACTTCCCAGACGGGTGGTGCCGTGGTAACCCTTACCCGTATATTTTTCTTTGTACTTTCCCTACCTAGTCAAACATCCAGTTACATTATTTAACGCGTCATTTCTAGTCAACTTTTCGTCATTCAGTACCTGTCCAGTTTTTATGTCAGTCCATCCTCCCCAGTTGCTATGTTCTAAGGAGGAACAGTCATGTTTAAGTCTACGTCTTTTTAAAAACTTATCGTTATGAGGCCTATGCACATATTCCCTCCTTCCCTTTTCGTCGGTGGTTCGACCATCGCTCTCCCATATTTCAGCCGACGTTCTGACGTGACCTGCAGAAGGGAGGAAAAAGAAGGGGTGGGGGGCAGCATTCAAAGTACATCAGCATGCAGTAGTCCGAAAATGTTTTTACCTACCACATACTCGACCTATCTCCACGTACTGCATTTCTTTACCATCTCGGCGTTTAAGCCCAGAGGGACCAGAAATGTCAGATAGATAATCATTGACGATCTGCGTATCTACATGAGTTACTTGGTCGTAACCCTCTTTGTCGGGTGCAAGGGTGACGGTCAGGTGGCATTTCTGTGGTGTCGTTTTAAGGGTGTCTAAAACACTTCTCTGGCTGCCTGTGACACATAATGTAGCTGCTAAATATCTGATCCCTTTTGATCTACATCTTTCATCATACTTATTCTTCGCTCACAGTAGTAAGACATCCAAAACTCATTAATGCAACTGCTACAACCATGCTTTCTTTTTCAAAATACTTTTAATAAAAAGTGTTGAGGTACAAACACAGGCCTACAACTCAGTGGGCCGGCTACGAAGCAGATTGAAACTGTACATAAGAAGAGCGAAGTTGGTGGCAGTTCATTGCATAAAGTGCAGCAGTGCAATAAAATCGTATTAAACTTCCCTACAGAGCAAGCATGATGCATGTCAGTAATTCATCTTTAATAAATTCATAAATTCATTATCCAATGTTCATTCATTACCTAAATTATACCAATTCATTTTCCAAATCATAATCAGTACCCACCCTAAGTCAGTTCATTGTCCAAGCATGTACTCAATATCCTTCGTATCTACTTTCATTATCCAAGAAAACTACATACATATCTCGGGGCAAAAAGCTGCGTGGTCAGGGTGCAACAAAGTTTATTCAAAAAAAAGGTCTCATTTTGTGTCGGCGCCATTTTGGGTGGGGTCAGGCGAGTTCCAGCACAGTCAGAATATCTCCAATGACTCGTGGTTGGACCAGAACCTTCCGTTGGAAGTTCAAAAAGTTTTGAATCATGTGGTTAACAGTTCTAACAATATGGACCATTAGTCAAAGAGTGGGGAGGGCGGCAACAATTTTCCTACCGGGTCATTCTGGTGTTCCTCCGGAACTGAACAAGTCTGTGCCGTGGCTGCATTTTAGCCATTTCCCATCCGAGGCTGGCGCCGGCAGGAGCTGCACCGAAGTCGTGGTTCCCAGTGAGGGGGGCGGGGGCGCCCATGCGGAGGGATCGGGGTGCCCCCCGGCTCTCATAGAATCTTCAAGGTTGAGGAGAGATGGCATGGGGTGCGTGCCCGTCCTGGGCAAAAGACCGCTTTTTGATGTTGACCCTCTTTAAGTAAGAGCATTGGGGTGTCGCTGGAAGCCTCAACCTGGAGGGAGGTGGGGGAGGCTCGTTCGCGTCACCTCCCCCTTCCAGCGACCCCGCGCCGTTCCTCGGCTCCGTCGCTTCGATGTTGGCCGTGCTGGCTATTGAAGATGGGGGGGGGTGGTCGGTGGCTGAGGCAAGACAGCCCCCCCCCTTCCTTTTCGACAGGTGGCGGGACTACCTCCAACTCTCCAGGGGTGGACATGTGGCGGGACTACCTGTAACTATGCAGGCGATGGCATGTGGCGGGACTACTTGCAACTGTCAGGCGTTGGGTGTAGTTGCCGCCAATATAGCACAAAGAAATGCCGCCATCCTCGCTTTGGCTTTGGCCTTCGATGAAAGCCGGATCGGGTGAGAGAGAGGGGTGGTCGGTGGCCGAGGCAAGACAGCCCCCTCTCTCCCCGCGGCCTGCAGGGCGGCAGAAGAGAAGAGATGGAGAGGTCCTTGTCATTCTTTGGACCGCCTGCCCAACATCATCTCCTACTGACCGCGGCCAGGCGAGCCCCTCGTGCCTCGAGGCCTCGCCTTCCGGATGGGCGTAACCGCGGACCTGTTGCATTTCGGGAGCTTCCGGAATGGGGGTAGGTACCTATTGAATTGTTTCTATTTCATGTGACCGTTATTTGGGCGTGGCGGGCAATGAGGCAGACATGTTGGGAGCAGGAATAGGCAGTAGAGCCTAGCTACCTCGTGGCTATTTTATGCTGTCAAACTTTTTCGCCATTTTAAATTTCTCATTACGAACTATTTCTAATGCTTCTTATTTTTAGTGAAGTCAAAAGCTCATCAGGGGGTTACTGACTTAGCCTGATTTCTTTTTATTTTTCTTTCTCTTCCTTAGCGTGTTTCGAGCTAAAGTTTTCTGTTAGTAGGGAACGGTGATCACTCCATATTTTTATGTGTCCTTTTCATTAGGGGTACTTCTGGACGGACCAGACGAGTTCCCTCCAATAAATGGTCCGGGGTGGAACTAGATTATCGATCAAAAGGGGAACATATATTCCTTCATTAGGGTATCATCCTGGACAGACCGAGCGATGTACTTCCACTTACTAGGGTAGCCTCCTGGACGGACCAGATGGTCTACTTCCACTAAATGGCCCATGAGCGGGGAGCATATGTCCTCCATAAGGGTAGTCTCCTGGGCGGACCATGCGAGCTACCCTCCAAATAACCAAACAGTGGGGAGTGGGTAGGACTGACGAATTCACAAAGGGGCATAACCTACCCTTTACTACTTGCAAAGACTAGACAGAATATTTCTATTCCACGTTGTTTGCAAGTAGAAAATACCTCAAACGAAACAATTCCTGGAACAACAATGTCCAGGCAACCAACCAATCAGTGGGGAGAAAAACAGGCATGACGGATTACAACGGGGACAAACGTCTGCATTACCTGTCCTTCGCTATCCAGAAAGGAAGACAGAATATTTCTACTCGTCTCAGTTTGTAGACAGGGAAGATCTCAAAGAGCAACAATCGATTATTAATCGATTTCAAACAATCAGTGGGGAGAAAGGTAGGCATGACGGATTACAACGGGGACAAAAGTCTGCATTACCTACCCTTCTCGATCTGCAAAGAGGGACGATGTTCCTATTCGCCGCTGTTTGCAAACAGAGAATGTCTCGTTCTCCAGAAGAGAACCAATATGTCAAGTAGCCTTCAAAGCTAAATGAACCAATACCAACAATATCAGTATACAAATACCGATTCCAATACAATCAATCAATCAATCAGGTGGATAGAACCACCCTACCAATCAGGCGTAAAAACACCCTACTTAATCTTACCCGGACCGGACCATACGGACAGTTCTTCGACTTCCTCCTCCAGCGCCCGATCGTTCTCTTACTCCATGTAGCATTCCTGTGGGATTCCAGTCAGGACAATAGGTCACTCAAGAGAGGTCCGTTCAGAATTGGCGAAGTTCTTTTGATCGGCAGCCGGGCTAGGGCCCTCTCAAGGCAGGTATACTCCGATCATTTTAGATGTTCGCTTCTTCGTCTGGATCTCTCTTACTGAACCTTATGTCACTGATGGGCCCCGCGTTGGGACGCCAATTGTGGAAAAGGAGCCCAGATTACTACCGATGCCCAGGCCGCTGGCGCAAACCGCCTCTTAGTTCCCATGTTGAATAGTTACCAAATAAAGAGACGGGCGCTGGAAGCAGGAATCAAGAACAGAGTTTAATTCTCATGAGGAGAGCCAGTCATTTCGGACACGAAACACGGTGTCTTTCAGGAGGTGCTCTAACAAGTGAGCTGAGACTCCTTCTTTTATACCTTACAAAACATTTGATAGTACAATCAGGACAGTGTGACGCAAAGGAAAAGACATCCCTATAATCCTCGTGTCAATCCTACCCCACATGTGTTCACAATAGGGACCCTTGACCTGCTGATAAGAGGGGAGGGCAATCACGCAGCTGAGTGTTCCGTCAACTGTTTAGGATGTGTGCGCCTGATCATAGCCCAGGGGGTGGGGTGGCTAGGATCAATAGTGGGTCCTTTGAAGAGGAGTGACTTCATACAATAAGGGCAGTAAATGGTATCTCCTGGCTTAGGCAATGGCCTCGGACATGTGTGGTCAGCCGGACTCGGGGGAAGGGGTCATCAAAGGAGTGGTATTCATGCTGCGTGGGCAATCGAGCGCGGAGGGAAGGCTTGTCAACAGAGGGGCATTCATGGAAGGAAAGGAGGTGTTGGTCAGGCGCGGCCGTGGCTCTCAAGGACAGGGTCTTGCAGAAGGAGAAGGTTCACGGCTTGCCCATGTGAGGAGAAGGGAGGGGGGGGCCAGGGTGGACACGGGGACAGAGTCACATAGAGAGAGAGAGATCTTATGACCCGTACAAGAGAGAGCGGGGGCAGTTAGGTGCAGCTGGGGAGGGCTATGTCAGCTAAGGCGAAGGATGTCTCTTCAAGAGGGAATGGGGGGTTTTGTGCGGGTCAAGCAGGAGAGTTGCCTTTCGCAGCAGGGTCGCGCAGAGGGAGAGAGTTTCATGGTCTATGCATGAGAGAGGGGGTGTAAGATACGCGCAGGAGGGAAGCCGGGGGTTCCAATGGATAAAAGGCCATGGTGCCTAGAATGGCTGTACATATGCATAGGGGTATGGGCTCTTACTGGCAGAGTGATACGGTCAATAATTTATGGTATTCATGGTGCTCACAGGGAGAGGAGCGGGAGAATAAGGGAAATGAATGCTGTTCATGTACATCAATTTCTTCAATTTCTACAGTGTCTCCGAACCATGAAACCATTTTCCTAAATTGACCATTGACATTCAGCGTGAGTGAATCGTTGAACATTGGGCTACTGTCGCTGAAGTTAATAAATATTTACCTGATTTGTGAGGATGACTTATATTAGAGAATTTCGAACATACGTTCTCATACACAATGGATGTCTATCAAATGATTGACCTATATGCTAATTAATTGTAGTTTTATGGAATTACCTTACCAATCAATTCAGTTCTAGGTAATTATCTCTCTTTACCAACCAAAGTTCTGATTAATTAGTTTAGAAAGATTTGCTAGTTTTAAATAGCTACTTCAAATGCTTACAAAAATGCATAAACTTATTATAATATTTGGTCAATACCATATTAAAGACAATATGGCCAATATGGCCACAGTATCTCTACACTGCATAGACGTTATACAGTGATTCACAGCCATTGCTACATCCAATCTGCATTAGGTTAAGCCTCTAGAACAAAATATAACAATTACTGCTCACAACAACCTCCTTTTTCATCAGACATACAGTTGTTTGTCAATCTTGATATTTTTCACATCCATCAATGTAATACTGTTGGCTTCACATTTGATGTTTTCGGCTTCATCCATCAATCTTAGTAGCCTAGGACGAAAACATTCAGGACAACAACTCTTTCAGATGCTGGTTAGTTTGGCAAATGTTAATGAGTACATCCACATTCATCTGGAGTCTTTGTCAGTCGAAAAAGGTCTATACCACAATATCATGTATGCTGCCCATTACCAGCAACTAGCCGTTCTGAAATGAGTGTAACACATTTATAGCCTACTTATATTCATCTGTCCAAAATGATCCTCCCATGGGTCCCGTATTTTACAGTGTTTAAGTGGGCAACTGTGTGTCACCTGTATGGTTTCTTTTATGGTTCTACTCTTATTCATTCGCCAAATCCAAATGGATAAAGTTTTGACCTTGCATGTTTGACATTACCAATATCTAAGATAACAGAATCACAGCCATGAAACATCTTCCTACAATTCACACAGTTTTTGTACTAATTTCCCTACATGTAATCCAGTGTATTACTTAACAATTCTAGTGAGTCTAATAACAGACTCATAAGGATTGTTAATTTCTCTTTAGGTCCTGTAACACTATTGATGGATTTTGTCAAAGAATAAGCTATCCGTTAGTTGACAAATAGGGCCTTAGATATTCTACACTGGAGTTGGAATCAAAATCATCAAATGTCATCCAAGATGTACAATTCAAATATCCTTTTTATTTTGAATATGTGATATTCATTTTGGGGTGAGATCATGTAATCCCACAAAGATATCCTATGGTATCAACCAAATTCCTTTGGAATGAGGGGGGCTTTGTTTGATGGATAGAGTTGATTGATTCCATAGATATCTTTTTGAAATTACATGAAATGATGCAAAAAATAATCACATGCATTCAAAATAAAAGGATAATTGAATTGAACTTCTTAGTTGACATCTGGTAAATTTGATTGTCTATTTGTTAAGCTGATTCCAGCTAGCAGTGCAGTGCATCTAAGATACTATTTGTCAACTGATGGATAGCTTGTTCTTTGATTAGGTTTTGACACCCTGGGACAGAGAGTGCCCTTGATAGCATGCCAAAAAGTCCAAAAAGGATTGGTCATTATTAAAAGTGTATGCTCAACACTCGCAACGGCATAACTCCGGGCCTGCACCTCCACACAGTTCCCTTCAGTTCCAAGATATGGTGCACTGCAAACAAAGTGTCAGCAATTGCACAACACTTATGTTAAACAGAAATACTTAAAAATGAACCACTAGAAGGTACACCGAAAGAAAAGTACACAATCCTTTGTTATAGATGCATTTTCTTCTTTATTCCAAAATAATTCTTTGCTTCTTTCGCATTAAAAAAACACATAAGGATTACTGCCAAAGCGTTTCGTTCAGACAATGCTGAACTTCATCAGGGTTTACTATCATTTATGTTCTTTTGTACATGCCTTCAAAAAGGGTCCTTTAAATGTATTGACATTTCATTGTTTTGCAGCACACTGATTGATCATTTATGTAAGCTGGGGTCAGAATATTCCCCACTGAAACACCTGAATCCATATCTATTTGCAGCTCCGGTCAATAAGCTCTCAATCCTCAACGGGCAAATGAGATACATTTATTAAAAGAGCTTTGGAGTCCAATATAAGAACTTTAGAAAAACTATTGATGTATAAATTATACTTTTAGTTTTTTTAGTTTTTTATATAGCGCAAACTAGACCCGAGACATCAGGTATCAGAGTGCTTTCCGTGAGCACTGGTTTCATTACACGAGGACACATTCATTTTTTATAGGCACGGGGAAATTAAGTGATTTGCCCAGAATCACAGGATGTTGAGCGTCATTGCTGAGACTTGAACCTGGTTCCCCAGCTTTGAGGTTGATAGTTCTTGCCGTAAGGCTACATGTCGGTTATTTTCTTACTTTATTTGTTCATGTACAGGTCAAACCAAAAAATCTGTTTTAATGCAAACCCAGTCATTTCCTTTATTTTAGATAAGAAGAAAGATACAGTTAAGATGGAATTGTTTTTTAGGACACTATTAACGCATAGAGAATTAGTTACACATTTCTGTCCATTAATAACGACTTAACTTGTACCTATCAACCTATGATAAGATTTCCCTTCCTATTTTTGGGTCGTATGCTGTTGAATTAGACTCTTTTATACACAACATTTTTGAATTAATTATTGTACAGAAATATTATGAATGATTCATTTAATACAAATCTGTTTTTAGTTTTTTAAGAGGAATTTTCAAAGATAAGGAAAGAGGATGACAACGTAAACTACATGCAAATGGGACTGCATCTGCTTATTGTATAATGACAGAAATAGCACATACAGTAAAGTTATGGCAAGTCATTCTGATCATACAGAAAATGAAATAAGAGTGATATATCATACTCCAATGCCAAGAGCCTTGGGTAGCATTAACTGTTTTGCCTTGGCTGCTTCACATGCATAAGTCACTAGATAAATACACAAGGTTGTGTTGCAGTTTATAAATTCATTAATATGAAATGTCTTAGATCCATTGCATCTATAATAACCTGTCATCGGTTCAGAATGAAATTTGAAGTCTATCTTCAAACTGGGTTGTGTCACTAGGACTCTAACTCTGTTTCATGAGCTCAGCTTTCCAGAATGAATGAAATTCCTGTAGTTAAACGTGTTGTAACCAAAGTGTTGTTAATTCACATAATGATCCAGTGTCTTTAACATTTGGACTATTTTGCCATTTTAATAAATCTGATAGCATTCTCCTTGTTCATTGGCTTTTTTGAAACCTGAATGAAATATAAATATTTAACGCATGGCTTATTTCATGAATAGTTTTCGCGAACAATAAAATACACTATGGATACTGAGAGTTAAACATTCGGCACAAGTTGACTCATTTTAAACATAGATAGTGATTTGAGATGCCAATGTTTGTAACTTTGCTATTAAAGCTAGTTTGAATCTGGTGCAAGTTCCTTTATATGTCTCTACTTCACTAGTTAGTAGTCTGAAGTGTGAGTATTATTCTCATTTTCCGTTCTACTGAGATAGGACACATATCTTTCCCAAATGTTATGACTAATAGAAAACATTTTATTTTCAATTATTTTTAAGTGTTCTATTGGGGCCCAATAGGATACCAAGCGATTTGTACAAGTCTGAACAGCTTGTCTGGGCTCCTTATCTAAATCCAATGCAGTTGCAGATGGGGGAAATTATCCGAGACCTGGAGAGGGGAGGAAATAATAACTATATACAAAAAAGGTGACGCCTGCACCCCATCGAATTATAGGCCGATTACCTTGCTGTGATTTTGGCACGCTACCAAGCAAGCTTTCACACCAAAACTAGCATATGTTCTTTATGCTCATGTTACTTATCTGGAAATACGTGCAACTAAAAAAGCAAAAATTGTACGTAGCCTTCGTTGACCTTCATGCTGCCTTTGATATGGTACCACGAGAAATGCTTTGGCTAGTTCTAAAAGATATGGGAGCCCCAGAACAATTGATTTACCTGCTTGTAAGGATGAATGAGGACAACTATGTGCAGGGCCGTTGGCGGAGACATACCAAATTAACTACAAAATCCCTATTGGGCAATGCTGTGTCCTCTCGCCCACACTGTTTTCTCTCTATGTAATTGTTATAGTCAATGAACTGCAGGTTTGCGAAAATTATTCTCTAATGTTGAATGGAGGGAAAGTACTGCTCCTTCTGTTCGCTGACGACTCATTACTTTTATCTAGGTCCCCAATGCGACTCCAGAGGTTGATTGACAAATGTTTGGGATTCTGTGAGACCATGGGCCTGTAATTGAACTCAGAAAAGACAAAATACATGGTATTTGGCAAGACTAAGGGGAAATGTAAAACAGTGAAGATAATATTGAAACCACTTGAGTGTCTAAATTTGAGTATTTGGGTGTAAGATTAACCAAACCTCTGAGTTGGGATCCCCAAATAGACTAAAGTCAACTAACACTATGCTATAAGTCCAAATTCATTTTGCGTTTTCACAAGCAGTCTTGGGGTAGGCCAATTACTCCCGCTCTGGAGATCTACAAAATGAAAGCTCAAAATGCTGCACTTTTTGGTGCAGAGCTATGTGGGCATGGTGACTTGCAAAAGCTGGTGGTGAGTGAAAATACATTTGCTGGGGCCCTGATTCCTGTCCCTCATCACACTCCGCTGACTCCTATGTTTTTAGACCTCGGGCTGAAGAGAATTAGTGATGTGGCCACAATTAAACCACTTATCTACTGGCTGCGTATTTGGTCCACTCCAGAAATAGGCCAATACTGTGAATCACTGAAAGAAGTTTTGAATCTAAGTGGTGCCAAACGGATCCCTTGGTTTCACCATGTAAAATTCTGGTGTAGATTGCTGGGGATGACTCATCTGTGGGAAAGCCCGGAATGTTTTATTAAGAACGATATTGCCATTGTGAAAGCTAAGTACTGGGCATACATAGAAGAACGATATGCGATCAATAGATCAACGGGGTGCCCAATTACTGAGTTTCTAAACAGTAAACCCTTTGCAGAGTTTGAGCTTTTTTATGACCAGATCTCACCACCCATGGTGAAAAATCACTATGTGAGATTCATATTTGCTTTTTAACTTTAAGTTCATTTACTGTATAGGAAACAAATTGAGCTACAACTGCATGCCCAGCCTGTGGCTAGGCATTGGAGACTGTGGAACACATCTTCTTTTTGTGTGATGAATATTCTTCTCATGGTAAGAAATGGGTTTGCCCCTTTTGTTGCAGATTTGGAATCCGACAATAAAGGGTGGCACTGAGGATACTAATATCTGACCCCACACTCATTGTATTTGCTGTGGCCAGATTTGTGTTGAGTTTTTGGTTTAGGCGTCAGAAGTTTATGTCCCAGGGTGTACGTGAAGCTCCAGCATTAACTGAATCGGAAGTGTAGCCATGATTGAATTGATTAATACCCTATGGAATGCTGATGTCATCCTTTGGGAGATATATATGCTGTAAACTGAGTTTTAAGGAATCAACAATATTGTACCAGCTATTTACTGATGTACTCTCTACATGAAGGCCTGAAGTGTGAAAGAAGAGTTACCTTGTGTTCAATTGTTTATAAGTGGGCACTGTACCAGGCAATTTAACTAATTTTGCTACTGTATATATTGACGTTGTTTTATTATGATATGCAAGAACTTTTAAAATTTTTATATGTTTTAAATGTATTTATTACTGTGCACTTTAATGGTCACATCAACGAATAAAGATAAAGTGAATTAAAAAGTGTTCAATTGAACATGCAGGTCTATTGAAAGCAGACTATATACTACATTGACTTGAATGGCTTTAAAAAAGGTATTTATAAATGACTATCTTTTTACTATTTGTACTCAAGTAGTGACCAAATAAATGTATTTGCAACATTCCGTCCATCATCTTGTGTGTTTTGCTGTTCACCCTATGTGGGAAGGTTATGCCCAGACGTGGGTCCCGTGCCTACTAAGCCACTGGAGTCAAGCTATCCTGGCTGAAGAAGGCTGATAGCCAGAAACCGGTCCTAGGATGCTTGATTCCATTCCAGGGAAGACATGGCTTGGCAGTTCGGTCTGGACTGTTCCCATGAGACACAGGGTGAAGACGGATTTGCATATGGCCATGTCTGAACTGGGGTGGCTTAGTGAGCAAAATAACAATGGATTAAACCCAGAGCTGTGACTGGGGGTGAATGTTTTGCCATTGTGCAACATTCCATCCATCATCTTGTGTGTTTTGCTGTTCACCCTATGTGGGAAGGGTATGCCCAGACGTGGGTCCCGTGCTCACTAAGCCACTGGAGTTAAACTATCCTGGCTGAAGAAGGCTGATAGCCAGAAACCGGTCCTAGGATGCTTGATTCTGGTCCAGGGTAGACATAGCTTGGCAGTTCGATCTGGACTGTTCCCATGAGGCACAGGGTCACAAATGATTTGCATATGGCCATGTATAAACTGGGATGGCTTGGTGAGCAAAATAACGATGGATTAAACCCAGATCTGTGACTGGGGGTGAATGTTTTGCAATTGTGCAACATTCCGTCCATCATCTTCTGTGTTTTGATGTTTCAATTGATTACTACCCTATGGAAATATTGCTGATGTCATCCTATGGGAGATATATATGCTGTGTACTGATTTTTAAGGAATCAACAATATTGTACCAGCTATTTACTGATGTACTCTTTACATGAAGGTCTGAAGTGTGGAAGAAGAGAGTTACCTTGTGTTCAATTTTTTAAAAGTGGGCACTGTACCAGACAAATTAACTAATTTTGCTACTGTATATATTGACCTTGTTTTATTATGATATGCAAGAACTTTTTAATGTTTTTACATGTATTAAATGTATTTATTACTGTGCACTTTAATGGTCACATCAACGAATAAAGATAAAGTGAATTAAAAAAGTGGTCGATTGAACATGCAGGTCTATTGAAACCAGACTATATACTAAATTGATTGGCATGGCTTTAAAAAAATTATTTGTAAATTACTATCTTTTTACTATTTGTACTCAAGTAGTGACCAAATAAATGTATTTGCGTCATTAGTGCAAATTGTCTGTCCCTTATATTAATAATTTCACAACCTCCTTTTATGGCTTATATTTTATAATGCATGCTAACTATGAGGTGATCAAAACCCAGTAAGTTATTCCGAAGATTGTGATGTGTGATTTTGATGGTCTTATCACCTTTATGCTATAGGTTCTGGACTATACTTGTTCCTTAATTTGATCATTTCAGCACCTCTTCTGTCTTTTCTAAAGCTATTGAAAATAAAGTCGAACTGATAGTCCATCAATAATAATAGAAATTATAGCTGGGTTGAAAAATATATGATTTTGATTCCTTTACATTGCAGGATTCAATATTGAGGTATAGACATGTTGTGTTTAAATCTAATTGTAGATCAGCTAACCTGTGTAGTGTCATTCCTATAAAACTTTAAATGGAGGACTTCAAGGAGGAAGCCAGTTTGAATTACAGCTCAATTTGAGTTGAAAAAAACAATATTTAAGTAAGCAACATAAATGATCTGCTCAGAAATCTTATTCTATACCTTTATTTTGCTACTATTCAACACATTTATAATTCCTTAAGTTATTATTAGTTACAACTTTGAATTTGAATAGATTTCCACTTTTTAAAAATAAATCTGATATTTAGAAATTTTAAAGGAAAATATATGTTTTTGAAAATGAGCAGAGTGTTAAATATCTGAACTTGTACACCAGCCAGTGAAGTTCATAAATAAATTAGGATATATTGTTTTATTATATTTAAAATGTTAGGCTTTTATGAATATGATTTGTAAGTGATGTTGAGATTGCTGATAATGACTTATGAATTTTTTTTTTTTAAATAATTTTTATTGTAGTCATGCCAGAACAGGCCAAAGCACAGATATACATCACCCTAAGTTTGAGCTGTTACGTAATATGATCTGTTGTCCCATACACAGCCTTCGTGCCCACAACCCGGGGGTTGGGCGGCAATAATTTCGTGGCTCCCCCATGCCTGACGTTAAAGATACAGGAGCAGCTAGTTACAGGAGTGTGTGCATGACTACTTTTTATGCCTCATCTAACCAACGCGCTAATCCCCAACTGCCACCCCCTGCGCTAAACCTGTAACCCCCCCCCGAACCCCCCCCACCACCTGTCTAAGGCCCTTGCAACGACCATTCCTCTGTTAGTAAGGTGCTTACTTTGTCGACCCTGTGTACCTGCCGTCCCTGGGACATCAGCTTGCCCCTTCCACCCTTTCCGCTTCGGGGGCCTCCTCCACCTCATCTTCCTCGCTATCTCTAAGGGCCTGTACCATCACTTCCCATGAAGTCGCTATTTCAGTCGCTCTCTGGCTAGGGGTCCTGCGTGCTAGCTGGTACCTGTGCGTGCTGTCAGCGGTCGCCCATTTCAGAAATTCCTGCCGCCACCGCCTGGGAGTTGGACCCACCCTCGCCTTCCAGTTCCTAGTGATCTCTCTTTTAGCCACCATCAATCCCATGTCTATAAACTTGCTCGTGATTTTGTTTTTGGGGGTATGAGGGAACCAATGTAAGAGACACTCCGCCGGTCCAAAATCGATGGATCTTTCAGTTACCTCGTTCAACACGTCGCCTATGGCCTGCCAATATCCCCGAAGGGCCGGGCACGCCCACAGCATATGCACTAACTCGACCCCCTCTTCCGGACACCGGGGGCAGGCCGCCGTTATCGCACCGAAGTACCTCCTGATCCTCCCTGGGGTCATGTACGCCCTATGCAGTACATAATAGTGGATAAGTTGAAATCTAGCATTTCTCGTGCTGTTGCGAGCCCTGCGGACCAGCTGCGCCCACGTCGTGTCAGGTATGTCTTTGCCCAGGTCCACCTCCCACTTGGCCTTCAGCGACGTAAGAGGAGGGAGATTCTCTTTCACCATTCTACTGTAGAGGCACGTCACCGCCTTGATTGTACCCGCCGACATCATGGCGTATTGGCATGCAGCTGCCGTCGCGGGTTCTTCTAGCCCCGTGCCCCAGTGGGCCTGCACTGCTCTGCTCACTGCCGCATGAAGTAAAAATCCCCCTCTCGGGAGGTCAAAGCGCTCCAGCAGTGCTTGGAACGGGAGCAGTGTGCCATTTTCGTAAAGGTCCCCAATCACCTGCACCCATGCCTCCTCCCACCTCTGTAGATGTGACCAGTCACCGCCATGTGGCAACGCTGTTAGCATGCCCAGAGGGATCTCCGGTGCATACGGGTGCCGAATTCCTGCCCTCTTCTGCACTCGATTCCAACATTGACGGTACGTGCGTTGTTCCAACGATAAGTCCCGACCGTCTATCCGCTGTTGAAGGGTGATATACTCCAAGACATGTCGGGGCGTCCCCTGCAGCCTTTCGTCCTCTGGGCCCCGAAATACTCGTGCCACCTCCTGCGTGAAGACCTGCAGTTGGGCCGCCAAATAATAAAGCTCAAAGTCCGGCACCGCCAGTCCCCCTTCATCCTTCGGGCGGGTAAGCGTTGCCAGCGCTAACCTGCACCGCCCTGCTCCCCAGATGAACGTTGTAATCAGAGATCGGAGCTGCCGAAAGAAGGAGCTAGGTATCCAGATTGGGAGCGTTCGAAAGTAGTATAATAATCTCGGCAGGGCGACCATCTTCAACAAGGAGATCCGGCCTGCCACTGAGAGCGGCAACGTGGCCCAGAAGGTCATACAGCCCTTCAGTCCTCGCACGCATCGCCCCAGGTTACCCTCGAGCAAGTCCGCCGCCTTGTGGTAAATATGGACCCCTAAGTACTTAATGCAGGCAGGTTCCCAGGCTAATGCCGCCGGTGTTGCGGCCGAGTAGCCCCCTCTAGTAGCGGAAACAAACTTGTCTTGGGCCAATTAACCCTCAGGCCCGACAACGTGCCGAAGCGCTCCAGCAGTGCCTCTGCGCCCTCTAGATCCATAGCCCCGTCGTTTAGGAAAAGCAGTAAATCATCAGCATATAGCGAGATGAACTGCTGCCCGTCTCGGGCCCGCACCCCAAGGAAGTGCCGCCCCGTCCGGGCCTCAGCCGCTAGTGGCTCAATAGCTAGTGCGAATAGAAGCGGCAACAGGGAGCAACCCTGCCGGGTGCCCCTTTCTACCGGATAGCAGTGGGACACCGTCGCCCCAACTCGTACCCTTGCTATTGCTTCCGCGTAGAGGACCTTTGTCCATTGGATATAGCCAGCTCCCAGACCGAATCGCTCCATAACTGCATAGAGATAGTCCCACTCCAGGCTGTCGAAAGCTTTTTCAATGTCGACGAGAGGACCAACTCAGACCCGACCCCCCCCTCCAGCTCGTCCATGAGGCGAACAAGTCGCCTAACGTTGAACGTGGTGTTTCGAGTCGGTATAAAACCGTTCTGGTCTTCATGCACCAGTCCCGGCATGTGCGGTAGGAGCCTCGCCGCCAAGATAGAGCTCAAGATCTTGTAATCTGCGGTGAGCATAGAGAGCGGCCGGTAAGATGCGGGGTCACTGCTCTCCCTGCCGGGCTTCAGCAGTGGCACTACTAGAGCTTCCCGCATTGATTGCGGCAGACGGCCCGCTGCCTTTGCCTCTTTGTAAACGATCAGGAGTCGCGGCGCCAAGATGTCTAAATATTTACTGTAGAACTCTATGGGAAGCCCGTCTATCCCCGGCGATTTGTTACGTGCCATATTCCGCACCGCCTTCCTAATCTCCCCTAGTTCGATGTCCGACCCCAGCTCCTTCGCCTGCTCCTCCCCCAGCCGCTGCAGGGGCAGGCCGCTCAAAAAGGGCTCGGCCAGTCCCCTCCGATCGCCCGGGGTACTCTTATACAGGCCCTCATAATATTTTTGGAATCCGTCAACTATACCCAGCTGAGTGTGCTGCACCAGGCCATCTGCATCCCATAGCTGAAGTATGGGAGAGCATCGCCTAGTGGGGTTCGAAAGCCAGGCTAGAAGGGTGCCCGCCTTATCTCTGTCGACGTGGGAGCGCAGCACGTAACGTTTATAATCAAAGGCTCGGAGCCTCTCCACTTCAGTGGCCACCGCCTCCCTAGCCGAGCAAAGCGCCTCCTGGAGGTCCGGGTGCCCGGGCCGCCCCCGTTCCACCTCCCTTAGCTTGGTATCCGCCTTATCCAGATCGCTCAGCAGCACCTTCCTCACGCCTACATAGTCCTTGATGCAGATACCCCTCACTACCACCTTAAAGGCGTCCCATTCTGTTGCCCTAGTGGCCGCCGTCCCCTCATTCTCCACGAACTATAAGTTCACCCCCTCCTCCAGGGCCGCCCCAAATAGGGGGTCTTCCAGAGTCTCGGGCCTCAGTTTCCAGGTCGGGACCCTGGGCCTCTCAGCTAACCACGCTAGTCGGACCAAGAGTGGATTATGGTCCGAGATCGTTCTCGACAGGTATTCCGACCCAGTGACGTACGGCAGTACCCCCAGGGAGCATAGTATCGCATCTAGTCGGACATGCAAATCATGTAGCCTAGAGAAGAAGGAGTAATCCCGGCCAGTCGGGTGTTGCCCTCGCCATATGTCTGTCAGTTCCCACCTCTCCTGCCACTCCCTTCTACCTCTAGACAGCCTGTGCACCGGGGAATCTTGCAGTGGGGGGTGGGACCTATCCAAGGAGGGGTCAGCTATGGAATTAAAGTCACCCCCCAGTAGGACCGGGCCCGCCAGGGAGTGAGCCAGTGTCCCCGACAGTGTCGCAAAGAAAGCCAGCTGGTCAGTATTCGGGGCATATATACTAGCCAGCACAATATTCCTGCCCTCCAGCTTCCCTTCCACTACCACATATCTCCCCTCCTGATCTACCCATTGGCGCGTGAGTTGGAACGGTGTGCCTGCTCTAATCCAAATCAGTACTCCCCTAGCATAGGCTGAATAGCAGGTGTGATAAATCTGGCCCCGCCACCTCCTCTGTAGCGCTGTCCCCTCCTGCTTTGTGAGATGCGTTTCCTGAAACATTGCGATATGCACCCCCCTCCACACTAAAAAGGCATGCACTTTGTGTCTACGCTGCATAGTGTGTAGGCCCCGCACGTTCCAGGTTATGCAGTTCAAATGGTTCGCACTAGCCATTGTCCCAATGATCCGGTTGGAATACTCTCCTCAGTGCCTGCCCTTCGACGGTGGTGGCACCCCCCCTGAACAAAACAAAACCTCCCAACTGTCCGGCCCATGGCATACCCAGGGTCAATGACTTCAAAGAGAGCAAACAAACCCCAACTGTGGAACCCCCCCCACCCCCAGAACAGGCCCCAATATCGAAATATCAGTCCCCATCCAAACACCCGCACCTGATTGACCCAGGTCTCTACTACACAGCCGCAGCCGTGGGTGCCTTAAGGGCCTACGGAGCGCGGCCTCGTCCAGAAGGGAGCTGCGCCGCCCGCCCCCCTGCCCCCTCCCCAATTCCCCTCGATCGTCCGGCTCTGAGCCCTCTGGTGTGCCCCGGCCCTCGTATGCATGGAGCTATGGGCCCCCGCCTAGCGCCCCAAATATTACCCATTGTCCACCACAGGTAGTTCAGATATTCAGGATCTCTTCCGCCGTCTGCGGCGTCACCAGTGGTCCTTCGGTCCGATGAATACCAGAGAGGTCCGATTCCGATCCTGATGCTGAAACATGTGTGTCCGAGTCCGTACCACGTGTAGAGCCGGGGCCTTCAGCCCGCCCCAACTTCGCCACCTCTAGCAATGCGGCCTGTCGTTCTGCCTCAGTCTGGGAAGCCGTCGGCCCATGCTTCCCCTGCTTCCGTTTCCTCAACCGTTTCGATTTCCGCAGCCGGGCTGGCGAGCGCTCCCGCTCCTTTTCCCTTTCCTCTCGTACCTTGGCACCATCAGTTCCAGCCTTGTACGTCTCCCACCAGTCCCAGGCGTCCACTGCCGCGTTAAAAAAGAGCGTCTTGTCGTCCACCACCACCCGGAGCCTGGCTGGGAAAAGCAAGGAGTAGGAGATCCCTTCAGTACGCATTTCCTTTTTAATTGTGAGGAAGGAGGCCCGCTGCTTCTGCGTCTCGAAGGTGAAATCTGGGAAGAGTGTGACTTTGCTGTTCGCGATCTGAAATGGGCCGTCTTCCCGGGCTTTTTGCAGGAGCAGATCTCTGTCCTTGTAATGAAGCAACTTGGCTATGATCGGCCTGGGCGGGAGCCCGGGCTTGGGAGGCCCAGATGGGACCCTGTGGGCACGCTCCAGTGTGAAGAATGGCGATAGTCCTTCCGGTGCCACCACTGTTTTCAGCCATTCGTCCAGATAGGCCACCATGTCCCTCAGCCCCTCCGTCTCCGGCACGCCCACGATCCGCACATTGCTGCGCCGGCTCCTATTTTCTGCGTCTTCCGCTCGCCTTTCCAGGGTGCGTATTCGGTCCAGGGCCTACGTCAGTTTGCCCTCCAGCACTTTGTGTGCAGGCGCCAGGTCTTGAATCGCAGTCTCAGTGTCCTTGACCCTGTCCTTCAATTTATCGTGGTCTGCCCGAAGCAGGCCTAGCCCCGACGCCACCTGCGCTATATCATTGTGGAGCGCGTCACGCGTGGCTGTTATGGCGTCCAAAATGCGATCCTGCAATCGCTGCAGGTCCGTTTGCTCAATGGGGTCACCCTCCGCCACATCTGACGACGCCGCCCCCTCCGCCTTGGCTCTCGGCTTCCCCATTGCGGCAGGCCTTGTCGTTGGCATCCGTCCGATGGCTGGCGCCCCCCCTGGCCTCTGCAGTGAGTCCAGCTCTAAGTTACAACGTGGTCTTATTGCGCAGGTACTGCACTCCTCCTGCGTTGTCTGCCGTGGCTAGGGGGGGGGGGGAGATCAGGGCTTTCGGTCAGTCCCCCTCGTTATGCGCCCTCCGGGATCCACAACAGCCAGCCCTTCTCCGCCGCGGCCACTGCTCCTGCTCCGTCGCGCCTCAGGAAACTTGGCACCACCGGGGCTCCTCCGTGGCTCAGCGGGCCACTCCTCCTGGTCCCCTCAGTCAGTGCAGGCCTCCGTGGAGGGACACCACCAGCGCTAGCGGGGCCGGGGACGTACGAATCAGTGTCTCCCCCCCCTCGGCCCGCTGCATAGATCTGCCCCGCTCACCTCCGTGCACAGCTGGGGCCCGGCTCGGGGTCTCGCTTCGCCTGCCCTCCCGGCTCTGGATGCAGTCTTTCAGCCCCGCCCGTGAAGGCGCACCCGGGCGGCCGCCTCTCCCAGCGCTCGTTTCCGCCGCGCACCGCAGCCGGGGGGTCAGGGAGTATCTCCTGCCTCAGAGGGGTCCACTGCAGGATGTCCCAAGGCCGGCGGCCGCGCTCACTCAGAGCTTCCCGGCAGTGCAGGCAGCCGGTCAATCCTCGATCTCACTGGGCTCCGCCGCGGCCGCCATCTTGTGCGCCGTCCTCCGCTCTCCGCTCCGGCAGCCTCGATGGTCGGCGGCCGTGCGCTCTGAGGCAGTCTCCCCAGCCGCTCACACCTTGCCCCGCCGGTCACCACCGTGTACTCGTGCGGCGCCGGGGCACACGCGGGCTCTCCGCCGCGTTTGTCAGGATCTTTGAGGGGAAGAGGCACGGAGCTCTAGGCTCACGCCGCCATCACCCTCGGCGCTCAAGCCACGCCCCCCGATAATGACTTATGATGATAGAGAAGTTTCTATAGTAAATGAACATTTAGACTCATGTCAGTCTATTTGAAAAGTTTCAATTAAAATAAATGTAATAGAATTTTAACATGGGTATTATTATATCTTGGATTGAAATATGATTATGTTTGTATTTCAGTCTGCAGCCTTGACAGTGTGAGGTGTATTGCGAAACATGTGTTAGTTGTTATTTTTAACTCTGACTGCTTATTCTATGAATTATGAATAAAAATATATCATATAGTTGAAAAATTAAGAGAGTTATTTTGTTTCTTTATGTATGTGATTTATAATATGACCTAATTCGTGAATTTGGTTAATTTTTGAAGACAATACTTTATACACAATACCTTTGTCAGGCAGTATTTAGTATAAGATATTCTGATTCAATACCATGAAAATGTTTTCATGCCACTATGCATTGCATGCAAGAGCATCAAGGATACTTTAAAATCAGTAGAAATCTTAAGGATTGAACATGAGACTCAATTTAAATCTGGTGATATAGAAAAGTCTACAACCTATTGTGGCCGATCTCGTTTCCTGGATACACCATCAGTAGATAGAGTACAATTCTACATAAAAGTGTACATATTAAATTAAACTTAATATTTTAAAAGAGAGGACTGTTAATATAGTATTATTTAAAGGTTTATTATGTATTTTGAGTTTCTAGCATTTTTACTTAGTGGTATAAATATTCTACGTTCCTAAGTATGGTATTTGTTATGTGGGTTGTGATCTACATGTCTGTTCGAATTATGGATTACGGTCCTAACCATTTGCATATTTCAGTGATTTTTTAGTTTTAGTTTGTAACCATGACTGTTTCATAACTAAGGGACTGATTTATAAATTGGCATAGAGGGTTCTCAGTCCAACAGATTTCCCTCCCCGCCAATTTAGTGGTCTACCAGCCAAATTAAATAGCGGGCGTACCTTAAGTTTGGCCATGGTGGAGAATACTCTGTCTCTGTCGAGGCCAAACATCACCGACCGCCCTGGGTAGTAAGCGCCGTCTGGGAAATGTCTACATATTCGCCCACCCAATTTAGATGGGCAGGCATGAAGCCATTTTTATTGTCCCTTACCGCCAGGTAAAACCTGGCAGTAAGGAACAGTGAAACCATTCTAATTCCCCCCTCACAATGGGAGAAGCCTTTTAAAAAAGAATACTGTTTACACAGGGCTGCGCTCTTGACGCAGCCCTGTAGTAAATGGTAAAATACATTGACAGGAATCACCCTGATGGCGGTTTCTGCCAATGCCTTTATAAATGACTGCCTGCTAGGCAGTCATTTATAAATCTGCCAGATGGAGTACTCTCAGCTTGGCAGACGTAAAATTTGCCAGCACGCCAATAGAGAATACTCTGCCCGCCAGAAATTAAACCAGGCCCTTTATTTGTAATAAACAGGACTTTTGAGATTGTCTAAACATTACTATACTTAACAATAACTTCACTTGAACCTTGATTTTTATTTTCATTTATCATATCCAATGGTTGCTTAATGGCTAGTTGCCCAGGAATACTCCCAATCCCAGAGCCGGTCAAGCCCTGCCTAACACTAGTTTTCAGTCAGCCAAGCCATGGAGGCCTCTGATGTCCTTGTTTTTGTAATGGGTTTTTAGACCCCAGTTTGGGCTTGCAAACCAATACTGGTTCATGGATCCTTATTGGACCTCCAGCGGGGTCTGCAAATCCATGCCAATAGCTTTGGCTGCACTTGACAAATCTTCACAAAATTCTCCAAGAAAAAAAAAGTTAATTCATCTCAGCTAATTTCTGGAACGTTTCGGGTTAATCCGTCAAGTAGGGGCAATTTCCATAGAGATTTTTTAACAGCTAAAATGTAAAGCACCTTAACCACAAAAATGTTGCAGCTGCCATTAAAGGACTCAGGTACTTGTTCTCTGATCTCCTGTACCTTATTGAGGGGGGGAGGCCCCTCCTTATTGTCAAATTAAATTAAAATATGGGAGTTCCGCAATCCTGCAGAGGTCAGGTAGGAGCCAGTCCTGACCCTGAGACTCCTGGGGACATGCTAGATCACAGGGGAGTCATGCTGGATTGGGAAACATTGGGCCCGATTCACAGAACTAACTTAAGACAAAATCCTAAACTTACTATCATTTTGGTATTCACAGAAGGCACTTACTCATTTTGGTATTAACAGAAGTTAGGAGTCCTAACTATAGGACTCCTAAATGCCTTCTGTGAATACCGAAAGTCTTAAAATTTGGATTGTTCTCAATTTAGTAGTAGTAAAGTTAGGACTCCTAACTTTAGTACTCCTAACTGCCTTCTGTGAATTCCGAAAGTCTTAAAATTAGGATTTTTCTCAACTTTACTACTACTTAGTGAGAAAAATCCTAATTTTAAGACTTTCGGTATTGACAGAAGGCATTTAGGAGTCCTAAAGTTAGGAGTCCTAACTTTACTACTACTAAATTGAGAAAAATCCTAATTTTAAGACTTTCGGTATTCACAGAAGGCATTTAGGAGTCCTAAAGTTAGGAGTCCTAACTTTACTACTACTAAACTGAGAAAAATCCTAACTTTAAGACTTTCGGTATTCACAGAAGGCATTTAGGAGTCCTAAAGTTAGGACTCCTAACTTCTGTGAATACCGAATTGAGTAAGTGTCTTCTGTGAATACCAAAATGGTAGTAAGTTTAGGATTTTGTCTTAAGTTAGTGCTATGAATCGGGCCTATGGTTTTCAAACCTAGTGGGTAGGGAAGTGACTGCCCAGGTATGATGCAAAGCCTGACCGCCAACCCCACACCATACTTACCCCACGCTGTGCACGGTGGGGAGGTGGCCTGGCCATCTCATCTGCGATAATATGGGCCAAAAGCTGTGTGTGGCGGGTGGGTTGGCTGACCACTGGGGATTAGTATAGTTAGGTATGGTAATAAAATCTTACTTTATTAAGAAAAAGAAACCTGGGAATTTACTGAAAATGCAAAGGTTAAAGTGACGTTACAGTTATGGTAAAATGTAACATTTTAAACTAAGGAAAACACTGGAATTCACTACTTCTACTTTACTCAAGTAACTATAACTTGCGCTCTAGCCATGCACTTCTTATGTTCTATGTCATCATTGATAGCATCTCTGATGACAAGTGAAATAACATCATTGATGAAATCAGTGTGCATTGCAAGGGCACACAAGTTTAAAATGTTACATTTTAACTGACATTTTCACCTAACTACATACTGTATCTGTATATATAACTGAAAAACCAAAGTGTTGGACCCGGCCCTTTTGGCAGGTTCACCCCGAGACTTTTTGTTTGTTCCTAGCCTGTTTCTGTGACCTGGTGTTGGTGATTTTAGGCCTCTGCGCACTTTTTCACTGTGGTACAGTGTAAAGTGCTTGAGCTCTCTGTGTATGTGTGGTGAGTGACCTGCCCTCCCATAGGAATGAATGGGGAATATGTATGCCCATGGTAGTTCCTGATGTGTGGGGAGTGCAGGGTCGAGTTTGATATGTACGAACTCGTGAGATTCAATGCTGCGAAATGATATATGCGGCATGACTGTGTCTAGTCTAGAAGTGCCACTTTTAGAGGTTGGCATATTTGTGTAATTTGTGTCTGGCGTGTGATTGGCTGGTGAGCCTGGCCCAGGAGTGCCTGGGCCTGCTTGTGGATTGACTGTCTGGTTTGAGGGTGACAGGGGCTGGGGAGCCCCAGGAGGTTGTCTGAGTCAGCCCGTGGATGAAAGGCTGCATCTGCTGCCAGGGAAGTGGGAGGAGATGGCACCTGGGAGTGACTAGGGCTGTGCCTGCCTGACCACAATGCTGGCTCCACCTCCCGCTGGGCGACTGTCACCTCTGTCCCTGACACTGAAGAGAGTTCCCTAAAACCAGTTCTAGCTGGTTCTCACACTGCCTGCACAAAGACTTCAAAGACTTTTCTCTGTATAAGAAGGGGCAGTGTCCCCTTCCAATTTGTTCTTGTTTTTGGACTTGAATCTGCCAGAGGCGTGCTGCTGCTTGGGCCCAGGGGAATCCCTGGGTCCTGCCCAGCCCCTGGATGCCTGGAGGACTCCTGGGGGACCCCTCTGCCTTGCCTGGGCTGATGGGGGGGGACTTTGCTTTGCCCCCTGGGAATCTCTGGGACCTTTGCAGCATGGAGACGCTGTATTTTCCTGCAGAGAGCGCTGGATTTGTATTTCTAGCACCTGGAAGCACTGTGCTTCCCCCTGAGAGCCTTGGAGCGCTCTGCCTTTTTTCTAGCGCTTTGGAGCGCTTTATTGCCCCCAAGCGCCTGAGAGCGCTTTATTTGTGCTTACAGCGCTAGGAGCGCTGTACTTTGCCCCAAGCGCTTAATAGCGCTTTTATTTTTATATTTATTATCGAGGGTGCCCACCCCTCATGTTGTACCTCGTGGAAACACCGCCAGCCCGGAGACCTTGAAGGAGGCGCTGCGCCCGCCTCCCCACCGAGGGCCGCGCTGCCATTGGCGGACCTCGAAAACCGGAAGTCAGGCAGGCCCGGCAGGGACGAAGGCGGGGCCTGCCATGAAGAGGAAGTGCGGCCGGGAGAAGAGGCGGAGAGTGGTGATGGCCTACCGGGGCCCCCGTGATCTGGAGGGAGCCCCGGGAAGAGAAGAGGAAGCGTCGCCTGCTGCTGGGGCTCCCGTGTGCTGAGGGAGCCCCGGGGAGAGAGAGAAGACCGGCCGCCCGAGCCGCGAGGCCTCCGTACTGCGAGGAGAGCCCCGCAGCAGGACTGCGAGCAGTCGGTGAGTATGGGCTGGGCCGGGCAGAGTGGGGCAGAAGAGAAGGGAGGGGCGCCGGGACACATTGTCGGTGTCCGCCCCCCCCCCAGTAGCGCGAGCTCGCGCTAATTGTCAGTATGAGCAGAGGAAGCCTAGGGGTGCTGGTTGAGAGGCACAGAGCCAGGGCGGCCCCGATTGGCAGCAGGTCGCCCCAATGTTGTAGAGCCCTGAGAAAGCTCCCTGGGGGCATGTTGGCTAGAGCCCCGAGAGGCTCCCTGAGGGAAGGTGTGTTTCCCGAGCCCAGATGGCTCCAACGACGGGGCCATAATTGTTTAAGAGCCTGTGTGGCTCCAACGTGTGTTTTCAGAGCCTGTGATACTCCAGCAAGTGGTGCAGTTTGCACCTAAGGGTCAGTGAGGACCCTGTCACAGTTTGAAGTTCACAGCTGCCCAGCAATTAGTGGGCAGCTGCACTGTTTAGGTCTTGTGATTTTCTCAGGTGCCCAGCAAGTAGTGGGCACCTGCTACGTTTAGGTTTTGCGCCAGTGGCGCACCCCTGACTGGCGCTGCATGGCAGCGCGGCCTGACATTCTGGACACAGGGCTCTTTTAGTCCCTTTATTAGATGGGGGCTGGTACGTGATTTCTGCGCAATGTGATTTCTATGTTTTTAATAGTAATTGCTAATGTGATTTTTGCGCTATTGTATTGTTCTGGCACCTCTGAATGTTTTTAGGCATCATGTGTCTTCTTACGCTGCACCTCTGAATGTATTTTATTGCATCATGTGCTTTGTTCTTAACAACGCTGAATGTGTAGGTTTATGCATCATGTGTTTTTCCTTTACTACTCCTCTGAATATGTTTCATGCATCATGGGTAATGTGTTCTTGTTTATACCCCTGAATGTATTTTATTCTTAGGTGGTTGTTCTTTTAGTACAGGTGGTCCTGGTTCCTGTTACCAGTGGTTACTGGTTGTGTGCCATAGTTGCTAATTTGTGATACTATGATTTTTATTCTTTATTATTCTTTATTCTAGAAGTGCTATTTCTGATTCTGACAGTGGCCCACGCAGCCCTGTCTTGTGTACATAATCCCTTGTGAATATTGCCCTTGCCAGTTGGCACCATGTATATTGTGTGATACTATCTGATGTGTTTTTACAATACAAAAGTTATTTTATAAATAACCTTGTGTGGAGTTCCTTTTGTGGTGTGCCTAGTATGTTGTTGCTGTTGTGTGCTGGCGCAAATGCTTTACACATTGCCTACAAGTTTAGCCTTACTGCTCGTGACAAGCTACCAAGGGGGTGAGCAGGGATTATCTTGGCGTGTGACTCCCTTGCCCTGACTAGAATGGTGGTTTCTGCCTAGCTTTGGCGTCAGCCTTAGCCAACCAGAAATAGCCAGTTCTAACACAAAGGTTAAAGTAACATTATAGTTAGATTTCAGAATGTGACAAGAACTGATGTTTAAAACATCCAAACCTCCCAAAACACTCAAATTCACCCATTATAATTTTGTTAACTAACTATAACTTGCATGTGAGGCCTTTAAATCCTTTTCCAGGTCCTGTGGTACCCACAAAAATGCTGAATGACCCTGAATTTGAAAAAACAGATACATTCGCAATGAAGGAGTCATTTTTACTAGTTTGAGACTAGGGATTTCCTGACAGGCCTAAATAACTTAGGGCCTCATTATGATGTTGGGTGGAAAGCCATCTGACAGCTCGTCAGAGGCTTTCCGCCCAACATCAGACTGTCCATCTGACTGCTGCATTACAATACTGGTTGTTGGAGGGAAAGCCGCTGGGGAATTCCACTCCACTTCTTACGGGCTCACGCAGCCCGTCGGGCGGCGGTCGGAAAAGTAATACCCAGCCTCTGCTTCCCCGTCGGGATTGCGAGTTCACTTTTGACCTTTCCTTTCATGGCGGTCCGACCGCTATAAAACGGTGGGTGGAAAGTGACTTTGGGGGCCCCTAGCACGGCCCCCTGTGCCCCTGACCATCCGCTATGGGGCCAGGGGTGGGGGGCACCTGTGGTGCCCCCGTAAACATCCCTGCGTCATGTGGCAACCACACATGGTGCAGAGATGTTTAAAAAGTGCATATTTCCTATTGCGGCCTCGTGCTGCAGCCTACTCGTCGGGCAGTCCTGTTTCTAACACGATGCTGGTCGGACGGTCATCCGACCATCATCGTAATATGGCCCTAAATGATTTGATAACTTTCATTAAAAGGCCTGCGTTTTTATGTGCTACAGTACCTTGGTACCAAAAATTGTACAGCTGTACCAATGACTTCTGGTAAACCACATGATTGTATTCATGCAATTTGAAGTAGTTCCAGGCCCCATTCCCTGCATTAGGGATTTCAATATCACCTGGGTCAGACATTGTGGAATCTGTCTTTTTTCTTTACTACTTTTTGGGGAAATTATGCAAAACATAATTTGGAGAGGGGAGACCATCCTGAACCTCAAGACCATGAAAAGGGGAAACAGAAAAGCTATTCCAAACTCATACTTTGGGAGTTTTTCGAAATTCCACAAGTAGAAGGTCACTTGCAAAATAAGTGACATGGAGTTCAGCCGGAGAGCGGCTAGAAAATACTCCTTTGATTCTTCCAGGATGCATAAGCATCTCAACTCATAGCATTCCCAGCAGTTAAATACTGCAAAAAGCATGGTGGGTATCTATATCTGGCACTGCCCTCCAGCACGTGGTGGTTGCTGAACACCGGATGTCATTGCACCCTTACAGCAGAACTGTGGTCTGTGCTTTGCCTGAACTGGGATCTTTTGTCTGTACTGCAGCAAAGTCATCACGGTCGGCGAACATAGACCACTGCTCAGAACAACCAGGTGGTAGGTCATCAGACCACTTGCAAAAGTGATTTCTTTTTTATTCCCCTTCCTATATTTGGAAACCCTGTTTTTCAGTTAATTGTAATTTAATCCACAAAATAGAAAAGTTTAAAAACATTTTTTGATTGTTTAAAAATTTAAAATGTTTAAAAACAAGTACTTTTACAACTACCTTTATTGGTTTAAAAATTGAAGAAAAATATGTGGTTTGTCAAGTCTGTCCATATGCCTACATGAAACTGCATCTAGAAGTAGTAATGTTAGATTTTCATAAAGGGATTGTAATAGAGACACCAACGTTTTTGTACATTTAATGATCTTTTGCCATCTGCAGTGGGGCTTGGCCACAGATCTTGGCCAATGCAAACAGGCCCTGCACCCAGCCCTCCAGGGTGCAGCCATAACAAGGTGGACAGCCCCTTTTTTTCTTTTACTTATTGTTTTAGTACTGTCAGTACCGCAATGCTACACCATGGTACTCAGTGGGTCTCATAGTAGTATTGCGGCACTGACAACAAAAATAGATTTAAAAAATATTCTTAAAAGTAGGAAGTTCCCTGTGGGCCCTCGACACATTGACCTGGGGGGTCAGTGTGTGCTCACTCTGTTCCCTCAGATGGACTTTTGTTTTGTTATTCAGGACACAGGTATGGAATTCCATGAATTTGTAATTTAAAAGTAGTCTAAAAAAACTGAAATATCTATGCAATTGGTGTGGAAATTCCACAACCATACCCATATTTCCTGTGAGCGAACTGGGAAGGATTTCTTCACTAGGGGCCAGAGGTACAAAGCCCTTTTGTGGTAGCAAACCTTTTTAGTCACAAAATGTCATGGCTTGCAACTTCCGAAGGGTTCTTCATGATGTACAAAAGGCATTTTATGAGTTTGAAGTTTCAAGTTCAAGTTGAACTTGAAACTAAATTTGAAACTTGAGTTTGAACATTCTTTCCGACTAGTACAATGTTTTTCGCGCCAATCCCTTCAAAATCACAAATAAGAAGGGACATGAAAGGGAGGCACTTATCCTATTTCGGAATGTAAAGGAATCATTCAATTATTGTTGGCCATAGTTGCAGTTGTAAACCATTGATGAGTTACCAACCATGAATTGGGGTGTTTCTGATTGGCAAAGGAAGCCTCTTCGTGAGTCATGTTGGTAGCCTCAGAGGAAACAGGATGGTCCAGAGGACCACTGCTTGCTCCTCTTGATGTTTTCCAGAACAAGAAACATATGTGCCTTTAAAGGACATGAACTGCTATTAGGAAAAAATATTTCTCATTTTGAAAACTGATGCAGTGAGGAATGTATGGCTGAGATACCCGCCACCCCCTCTCAACACAATCCCCAAAAGGAGGGAAACCGGAAACAGTTCTTGAAGTTTTTGGAAGTGGGAGGGAGTGACCCTCCCGGCCGTATTTATTAAAACAAAATTAAAACATTAAACGTTTCATGTTATGTACAATTTCATTATCACATTGCGAAGTTTGGCTAACCTTAACATATTCTCTAATACAGAGGTTCTCCTAGCCGAACTAGCATCCTACAAAAACATTCTCTAGAAATACTGAAATTGTACATCCTAACGTTTAAGGGCCAACGGCAAGGTCATAACCGGTGTCAAGATCCCTATCCAGACTTACCCCTCCCACTTGGGAGGGGCGACAGCACAGAGGCTTACCTCAAGTGCAACTACTAACAATTTCCCTTGACTTGACGGGGGCACTTAAGACTCGACGCCATTTAAAGGTCGTTCGAAGACTCGTGTGAGGTATCTAGAAGGTATCGTGGACCTCCCCCCCACCCCACACAACTTACAGCATCTGCCGTCGCAGATGACACTGGCCCCGGGAAATTCACCAGGAGGGGGCTGTAACCCCTCCTACAAAGGAAGGGGCCTTGACCGCCTTTCCTTTACTTCCGGCGACCCATCCTTAGACGGGACCGCCTCCCCATTGAGGGGCCAATGGCCACCTCTCCCGAGCGCTCCCATCCGTGTTGGGTGACGCCCACTCATAGGGATCTTCTAATTAGTGCTCACCGATCATGACCTTACCGCCTACCAAAAATAAATACGACAATTCTACTCAAACCTATGAAAACATTGGTCGCTACGACCGAAAGAGCATGCTTAAAAATGCAACACTATATCAAATCATTTTAATCGTAAAACATACACCATTCTTTATTATGATCAACATCAAACTGATACCATCACAACCTGTAAACGAAACGGAAAACATACTTATAAATTCACTTTATTATAAAACAACTGGCTGTCCTCAGGGGCTGGTGGGTGGGTCAAAATTGGCTCTTCGTTCTGTCCCGAGCTCACGTGTAGCGAGGAGGTGCAGCTTCGGAGCACAAGAACAAGAGGACGTCTTCTGGTCTTGCGTCCCTTTTTATCCGTCTTCAGGGCGGGCGTAAGCCCGCCCCTGCCTGCCCCGAGGGCGTGGCTGGCTACATCGGTGTCTAGGCCAGCCCACTCTAGGGCGGGAAAAAGCGCGCCCCGGCTACGCCGCTTCGGGCATACCAGCCGAGACGCGCCTCCCGCCCAAAAATGGCTTCCCGGGGGGATCGAGGCACTCCGCCATACGTTCGGGGGGACCGAGTGGTCGCCCCTTTCCATATGGCTGAGATACCCGCCACCCCCTCTCAACACAATCCCCAAAAGGAGGGAAACCGGAAACAGTTCTTGAAGTTTTTGGAAGTGGGAGGGAGTGACCCTCCCGGCCGTATTTATTAAAACAAAATTAAAACATTAAACGTTTCATGTTATGTACAATTTCATTATCACATTGCGAAGTTTGGCTAACCTTAACATATTCTCTAATACAGAGGTTCTCCTAGCCGAACTAGCATCCTACAAAAACATTCTCTAGAAATACTGAAATTGTACATCCTAACGTTTAAGGGCCAACGGCAAGGTCATAACCGGTGTCAAGATCCCTAACCAGACTTACCCCTCCCACTTGGGAGGGGCGACAGCACAGAGGCTTACCTCAAGTGCAACTACTAACAATTTCCCTTGACTTGACGGGGGCACTTAAGACTCGACGCCATTTAAAGGTCGTTCGAAGACTCGTGTGAGGTATCTAGAAGGTATCGTGGACCTCCCCCCCACCCCACACAACTTACAGCATCTGCCGTCGCAGATGACACTGGCCCCGGGAAATTCACCAGGAGGGGGCTGTAACCCCTCCTACAAAGGAAGGGGCCTTGACCGCCTTTCCTTTACTTCCGGCGACCCATCCTTAGACGGGACCGCCTCCCCATTGAGGGGCCAATGGCCACCTCTCCCGAGCGCTCCCATCCGTGTTGGGTGACGCCCACTCATAGGGATCTTCTAATTAGTGCTCACCGATCATGACCTTACCGCCACAGGTCCGGATAGTTGACCGGCTATCCGGACCCCCCACAAAACTCCTACCTAAAGGTCATGTTTTAACGTTTTTAACCAAGCCAAGAAGTCTCCTATGAGTAACTCATTTCCCACCCTCGACAAATGCACACCATCCCCCAAATACATACTGTCATCGTTAATACAACTATGCGAGATCGAATGCAATGTCTTGGAACGGAACAACCTACTCACTTTGTTATTAAGTTTTCTAACAGAATGATTCAAAGCAGGGATCGAGATAGCCCCCCGCCACACTTTTCGTGGGATCATATGAGACCACGCAATTATGCACCCCGGAACTTTCCTCGCTAACCAACTTACCGTGGAAAGCATTGCCTCTAGGAGAAGTCGTCTACCGGTGGTGACCAAATCATTGCCCCCTAAATGTACTATGACTATAGACGGCGGTGACCTCGTCCGCCCTAACAAACCTTCAAAGAATGCTTGAAACTGGTCAATACAGAGACCGCCCCTTCCGTAGAAGGACACTCTGTACCCGTATTCCCCAGGTACGTGAATCATGTCACCTGCTTTGAATACGCCTGCGGCACGTCTCACGTATGAGTGGCCCACGACCCACACCTCCTGTCTCACAGCCGGTGATGTCTGACCGCTGGCCTGGTGTTGGGTCGACTGCATAGTCCGCCCTGCCTCGTAGGCTTGCGTAACTGAAAACAAACAAAAGACAAGAAGCGTGAGTACATCATTACAGCCTCACAACATGTGCAATCGCACATATCTCTTATAACAACTGGAGGACCATCGCCCCACTCGTTTCACTTGTTCTACATTAAGACCCCTGGCTGTAGCTTCAGTGGCAGCCCCTATTCGAAAGGAATGGGTCCCGAATTCGCCCGGGTCCAAGCCCGCTGCGGCAATGGCCATTGCAAGCACCCGCTGAAACTGAAACCTCGTCAGTGGGGTGGCGTCTGCATGCCTCAACAATGTCCCCCCCCATGATGCCACCCTTCGTGCTAGGTAATCTTCTAAACACTGTACCGGACACATGGAGGACCCGGGGATCCTGCGAATGATCGTGCAGTCCCCCCTCCCATCTTGGTCGGTCTTGGACCTGAGAAAGGAGACAATCATCGCATCACCCCTGATCTGAACGTGTTCCCGGCACAACCCCCCCACCACATCCTGTTTGTTCCTTGCAACCAGCTCACTTATCCTCATAGCCCCGTGAAATGCCAGCGTAAATGCAGTCCGGAACAAACACGTCTCGAAAGGAGACGAGCATGTGTTAGGGAGTGTGGCCAGCAACTGGGACAACCTATCCAGACCTATCGGTCGTCTTTCATCTACTCTGCGACCCTCCAGGCGTTGCCACCCACGCAGCGCCTTCTGTACTACAAAAGACGCTGTCGGGTCCTGGATGTTATGGGCCCTGGCAACAAAGGAAATGGCGGCACGATGCCTTTGGGCCGTAGCTACCGATTTCCCAGCCCTACGTAAGGACATCAGAAAATGTACTACCCACTCCTCCTGACCCCAAAGTCCCCCTCTCTCAGTCCCCAAATAGGCTAAATAGGCCCGAAACGCCCCTTCATATGCCTTCCTCGTCCTGGGTGCTAGACTCTCTCCCACGAGGTGACGAAGTTCGGGGCACCGAGAGACCAGAGAGCTTCGGGGAAGGGTGCCGGCTCTGGGTCCGCTGAGGGAAGGAAACCCGAGAAAGCCTGCATGTGAAAACGAGACAGTGCATCAGCCGCCTGATTCATCACCCCTGGGACATGTTTTGCTCTGAATATCACGTTCAGTTGCATACACAGTAAGACAATTTCTTTGAGCAGCCTCAAAATCAGTTTACAACGGGCTGCCTGACTATTGATGCATTCTACAACGGTCATATTGTCAGACCAGAACACGACAGAATGATCTTTGAACCCTTCGGGCCAGGTTGTCAGGGCCACCAGAATGGGAAACAGTTCAAGGAAAGCAATATTACTCGTCAGCCCCTCCTCATGCCACCATGGGGGCCACCTTTGTGCCGACCATTTTGTGCCGAAGATGGCGCCAAAGCCTATGCTTCCCGCTGAATCTGTCCATAGCCCAAGCTCTTCAGAGGACACGGCTGGCTTGTTCCAGACGACTCGCCCATTGAAGTCCGCCAAAAATGCTAACCAAATACGCATGTCCTGGCGGACCTCAGCCGATAACCTCGTGCGATGATGACCCTCCTTTAGGCCAACCATCGCTTGGGCAATTGACCGGGAAAAGGGGCGGGCCATTGGGATCACCCTCAAGGCAAAGTTCAACTTCCCCACCAATTGTTGCAACTGATGCAGTGTAACCTTAGATGCATTTAAACATACTTGCAGGGCTGCCCTGAATTTCGACACTTTACTAGCTGGTAGACGGAAACAACCCTCACTAGAGTCCAACTCGATCCCCAAAAACTCGAGGCAAGTCGTGGGACCCATAGTTTTACCTGGTGCCAATGGCACGCCAAAATGACCCATCAACACACAGAATTCAGCTAAGGCCTGGGCACATTCGGGATTTCCGGCGGGTCCAAGAAACAGAAAGTCATCAAGGTAGTGCATTACATTTCGGAAACCCGTTTTCTTAGTGAACACCCATTGCAGGAAAGTACTGAATTTCTCAAAATAAGCACATGATATAGAGCATCCCATTGGCATACACCTATCCATGTAATACGATCCCTGAAACCTGAATCCCAGAAGACGCTGGTCGTCTGGGTGTACCGGGAGCAACCGAAACGCTGAATCGATATCTGATTTCGCCATCAACGTCCCGGGCCCCAGGCGATTCAAGATGGCTACTGCCTCATCAAATGATGCGTACCGCACCGAACAAACCTCTGGATTAATTGCATTGTTCACCGAAAGACCATGTGGAGCTGACAGATTATGGATCAATCGAAACTCACCTGGGTCCTTCTTGGGGACCACCCCTAACGGAGAACAGACAAAATACGGAACCGGGGGTACATTAAACGGGCCGGCGACCCGTCCCCGGCTAACCTCTTTCTGGATCTTATCTTGCACAACAGATGTATGCTGCAAGACGGAAAGTTGATTTGTGCACGTCCCTACACCCTGAAAGTCCCCTACCGGGATGCGGAAACCATGTGAAAAACCGTTCCGCAGCACCCCAGCAGAAGTACGATCCGGGTATTCGCTGAGCCAGGGAATCATCGCCAAGGTATCAATCGGGGTTGGTAAAGGCGCCCCTCGGACTATCTCAGACCTGTTTGGCGCCTCCCTTACCCCCATTCTCACTCGTTCTGGCTCTGCACGAGGACTCAGGATGGGACGACCCACAAGTACTACATTCATGTTTGAATTTACACGATCCCGGAGGCCTAGTACATTTTCCTTTGTTGAAATTGAAGCAGAAACCCCTTTTTCCTGTATTGCCGGCAGGTCTCGAATAATCGTCGGTGCTCGTACCTGGCCGAAAGGGCGTCCCCGCATTTTGGCGGGAGAAATCAACAACATTGCCCCCAACCAACGGCATTTTCAACATTCCCGACTCTTTCATTTTATCCCATGTCACAGAATCGTAACAATCCCAAGTCAAACTCTTGTTATGTTCTTTTTCTTTCCTGAACAGATTGTCATAACAGAACCAATGATTACCTTGATACGCTGTCGAGTAACCCATAATACGTGATTGATAAATGGGAAACTCAGGAAGCAACTCGGGCCTACGTTCCCCCAAAATCGATGTAAAAATACCCCACGCATTGCCCCAGTTGCCAATATTCTCATTTACCTTAAAGGCGGCCATTTTTGCGCGCCAAACACTTGGATGCATTAGGTCCTTCTGACTCTTGACATGCTCTACCTCGTAATGATCGACAAGCAAGGAGAAAATATTCACGTATTCCCCCGCCCAAATCTTTTCCTTTATAGCTAAAGGAACATGCTGCCCCAATCTCTCTCTACGAGAGGGTGCTGACTCATCCCTTGCGATCGGCAATGGCCGCTTACCTGAACCGGATGGTGCTTCGGCCACTTGTGGCTTTTCTATCACCGCCACCGGCGCGGCCATCTTGGCTGCGTCTTTTTCCTTACGCAGCTTTCTTATCAGCGCCTGTGCCTCGGCAGCCGTGGCGCCCTCAGTACTATCGCCCAACCACGCTGCTAGCTGTGCTGCCAGCTCGGGGGGCATATCCTCATTGGATGTCGGGGTGATGACAACGGGGATTGGATTTCCTTCCATCGGTAGCGGGGTCGGCGCCTCGAGCGGGGCAGAGGGAACCGGGACATCTCCCCCGGCTGGAACCCTTCTCGGCCTCTTAGGTCTCCCTCCAGCCGGTGGTTGGCCTGATCCCTCCTCCCCGTCTCGCTCCGCCAGCCGCTTCTTTATGTCGGACATATCCTTAAAAAGGGCCCGAACCATCTGATCAGTCGTCATTCTCTTTTCGCCTTTCTTGGGCATCTCTCCGACGAAGTATCTAGAAGACAAAGAAAAAGATCAAAACGCTCAAAATTGGCTCTTCGTTCTGTCCCGAGCTCACGTGTAGCGAGGAGGTGCAGCTTCGGAGCACAAGAACAAGAGGACGTCTTCTGGTCTTGCGTCCCTTTTTATCCGTCTTCAGGGCGGGCGTAAGCCCGCCCCTGCCTGCCCCGAGGGCGTGGCTGGCTACATCGGTGTCTAGGCCAGCCCACTCTAGGGCGGGAAAAAGCGCGCCCCGGCTACGCCGCTTCGGGCATACCAGCCGAGACGCGCCTCCCGCCCAAAAATGGCTTCCCGGGGGGATCGAGGCACTCCGCCATACGTTCGGGGGGACCGAGTGGTCGCCCCTTTCCATTTGCTGTGCCTTGCAAACCTCCATCCCTACATGGCAAACAATCATAGCGGGGTTACAAATTGTAACGTGCCTAATTAATATTCATTTTTTACGCCATTTTGTGACACCAGTGAATGGACACTTTGTGAGACAACCAATTATACCAGACGTTACATTACAAATTGCATTCCCATTCGAAAACCAGTTGGTGTGCTAATTGCACATCCCTGGTTATGTTACGATATGTTGATTTTATGGCACACTAATCACCCGAGAGAGTATCCAGGTGCTTGGGCAGGTGTGTTGGTGTGTGGTCCACAAGCTGCTTAAACGAAGAGCAGGTCTTTAGCTTCTTGCGGAAGTCAGAAAGTGTAGAGGAGGCTCTGATGTGTTGTGGTAGGTCGTTCCATGTCTTGAGTGCGATGTAGGAGAATTAGCGACCTCCAATTTTCCTTTTGCGGATGCAGTGAATGTGTGCACGTAAGAGTAAGGCAGAGCGTAGATACCTGGTGGGTTGGTGAAAGTTTATACAGCTGTTCAGGTGTTATGGTATTGTGTTGTGTACCCCTTTGCATGTGTGTCTGAGAAGTTTGAATTGGTGGTGCTTGAGACTTCGGAGCCAGCGAAGCTTCTTGAGGTGTGGTATGGTACATAGGGCATGAAATGACTTGAGTTTATGTATATGTCCATAATACCTTCTCATGCATTGTCTTGATACAACGGCAGAATATCCAGATGAGTAAGATTAGATATAATTATGGGCAAGAAATGTACAGCATCTGTAGGTTTTTGCTGGGGATTTTTGGTGATATTCAAAGATGCAGGAATCTAGGCAAATATTGGGACCAAGCCCATGTATTTTTCTGAATAAGTCCTAAAGGTTTGTGCTGTGGCATGTAATTGTAATTGCTGGTACATATGAATAATACTCCCAGGTACAATGATAGATTATTTAGTATTGGATTTTTCAAGAGATCCCCTTCAGCAAAACTTTATTCGAGGTCACAGAATCATTTTGCTCATTTAGGATGTTCTTAGGAATATATGCAATACATATGACATATATGGATGGATTGATATGATACAAAACAAATAAAATGAACCTGAGAAGTTGCAATGTTGAGCATAGGGGCTATTATCAATACGTGATCAGCTAAACCAGACAGTGGACAGACATATCTAAAAATATTATGCACTTCCCTAATAGGACTGATTAACGTGCTTGCTGCTCTTTCCCTGTGATTCAGTAGCTGTACGTGCCTACTCTAACTTGAGTGAAATTGTAAGGGGGTGACTAGGCACATTTGGGCTTAATTGTTGTGCCATTCATTTTGGACCACAATTCAGGCACTGCTCCATCTCGGCTCTCCATATGAATTTTGTGACTTGGCAACTACCAGTTTTAACACTACACTTAGTTGATTGAACTACATTTTAACTACAACGGGCGTGATCACCAAGTAGATGAGAGAGTAGTTGAGTTCTTTGCATGAAGATGTTTAGCAGTGCTTAATTTGAGCAGATGGTAGCCGTTGGCACTCCTATTTGAGGATCAGGACCTATGTTTTTTCTCATCAAACTTTGACCCAGAGCAATAGACAGAGAAAGACAGACAACCAAGAAGAACAGAGGAAGAAAAAGATAGGAAAGGAGTGATAAAATGGGAAAGCAGGGATGAAAAAAGAACCTGCAAGAGTGAGATATACAGTCAAGAAGTCCAGGGTTGAAATCAAAACTAGGCAACCTTCCTTGGTATTGAAGGAGCCGGTTTACATGTTCGAAATTTACTCTGGAACCCCAGGCCAATGTCTCTTTTTCTCAGCATGGAAGTGTGGAGGGGAGGAAAATTGTTAGCCAACCAATCATTACAGGTCCAATGAACTATGACTCCAAAGAATCACAGAATCCCAAATAGATTGTATTAGTTCATGACAAAGCCAAGAACAGTTGGACATACAGGCACCTCAAGATGAGGGTGAGAAATACATTGGAACTAAAACAAAGCCGAACCTACAGGTAAAACAAAGATGGTACAGCATGCACAGAATAACCCGTTCCAGAATCAGGATACAGAAGATAATGACACCAACATCAAGATTCCCCTTCATTGGAGGTTCGTAGGTATAAAGTATTAGTCTGTCCCTACTCTATCACTAACATGACTTCCCTACTTAGCATTTCCCAAGACAAGATCCATAAAAGGTGTCAGCACGTGAAGTTTTCTGAAGAAGTCCACTCAAGGTGAGTGAGTCAGGTTTCATGAAGCTACAGTGCTTGTTCTAAAATGCTCTCTCTCTCAAGTCAAGGCAGAAGTCCCTCGGGCACTGTCTCTAACTTCAATACATGAACTTGCAGGTGGTATCCCAAGATGCATTGCAGTATCACACCGTCCAGGCAAGCCAACTCTTTGTAGGTAACTTTCCATACAGCAGCAATGCTCCCAGGCCTTGGCTAGATGACCTTGATTTCCATGCTCACTCCGATGAGAAAGTACAACAGTCCTTTGTTGAAAATATCCCTGTTCAATGTATCTTATCCTCCCTGAGCCTAACTACTAAAACAAAGAAATGATTCTTGCTAACAAAGATGAATTTCTCCACCTGCAACAGAAACGTGAGAAAGATCAAATCCAACATGTATAAAAAATCGACTAACAGGTCTAATACGAGAGCTTTCAGGGGAAAAATACAATTCAGGACTACAGAAATCAGTCAACATAAGAAATGGCACATGGCCTCAGGAAATTACACGTATAAAATTAACTTTATCACTGAGCACATCTAAGTTAACATGTTACATAAGCACTTCAAATATGTGAATAATTGTCAGCATCATGTACAAATTCTGCACGTTAATCTTTCTACCAACCACACATAATTCCAACATTAATTTCTTCACATTTACATTAAAATTATCCTTAACATATCACCTTTAACGTTATTACAGTACACGTTCTAATGAACTAATGTTAACACAATAAAGGATTATATGCAAGTGTGAACTAACCATGTTTATAATGCACCCCTACAAGTGGAAGAACAAAATTTGCGCTCTAAGAGTATCCTCCTTCCTTGGAGATCTGAAACATTTGAAGGGTACTTCTGAGACAACATTTGGGCCCTTGCACTTACATAGTTTACACATTAGGCGCTATATCTGAATGGCATATCTGTTTCATATTTTATAGTTTGAAGTACAACCTGCTTGAGATATCAGATGGTGGGGATTTGACCAATAGCCTGTGCTCTTCCTACCTCTAACACAAACCCAGCACAAGACTATCTCAAGATTAAATTCTCAAGTTTCAACAATTTGCCGCTCAGGCATTGACACCGTACTGCATGTTCATTCTCATCAGGATAATGCTCAGGGCTTTTAATACCCTCATCATTGCTTTATGGCTTTGAGTAGAGAAAACATATCTTCAGTTTCATGGACAGTGGTATTTTCCAGTCCATTCTACAGATGTGTAAGTGGAGATGGCTAGGCTTATGTGTTTAGTGCCAAGTGACCTGAGCACCTTGTGTTCACCAGTATGATCACGATATGGTCCCTTCTACAAGAACAATATATCAGTTTTCAAAAACAGCCATTGGTGGTGGCTTTGTGACATCAGTGGCATATTATAGGTCTGCCAGGAATTATAGAATTATTATACAGACATTAGTAAAATTGCCAAATCATTCACCCAGTAGTGCAGTGTAGTAAACGTGTTTCTAATGTCTTGCAAGTTTTGCATTTGTGTGAGGTGCAAGGCTGGCTGTATGGCAAGTCAGGTGTGCTAGCTAGGCAGGCGCATTGCCAAACGTATGATAGTAGCATTAACAAGGGTCTCTGAGCAGGTGTTTCTCTGCTATTATGAGGTTTAAAGTAATGTATTTATGAACACCTTACATTTTCTATATCTGTTTCATTACACGTAATATTCTACTACAAGGGATATCTGGAGAAACATCTTAAGAATAGTGCCTTTTGGAACATTTCTTTAGGAAATCATTGGAAATTGAATAGAATTTTGTGGTTTATATGGGAACTCTACCTCATGGAATTTATGACAAATGTGTGGCAAATGGTACATGTAAAAGCCCACTGGAAAAGTAACATAGAAGAAAACTGGGTGGCTTTCAAATACATTTCTGGGGGTCGGGATGGGGGGCTAGGATGTTTCACAAACGTTTTTTGGGGGAAAAGAGTGGGAGATGACATGTAACTTTACTCTGTTTCTGACTATCCCTGGCTTTGTTGGGGTATTTAAACTATTCTCTCACCCATAGTTTTAAGCATATTAAGCCCTTGCATGCTGCCGCGATTCTGCGCCTGTGCGGCACATTCCGATCGCGGGTGCGGTCATGACGGCTGGGAGCCGTCATCAGCACACGAGCACTGTGTGCCATGACGGCTCCCGGCCGTCATCAGCATGCAAGGGGTTAAACCAGTAACATTGATGAAAACTGAAACTTTAGAAAGATACTTGAATGTTCTCTAAAATGGTTGGCAAAATTTGCCTCTTAAGTGCATGTGATCAAAACTATTAGGGAAAATTTGATGATGACCTGAGGCAATTTAAAAAACATGGGCAAGCAGCAATGCACACATAGGTACACATCCTTGCATTGCCATTTGCTGGAACATCAACAGCATTTACATCAAGTAACTTTAAAGATAATTGAGGTGACTGAACCCTCACCAACAGAGAATGCCTTCAAGAAGAAACTACTCCAACAGGAGTGTTAGGGGATACATGATTTAAACGCTATTTTACCAATTGGACTAAACGAGAGTCAAGACATTGGATATTTTCAGTGAGACCCTGATTGGAGTACTTTAGAATACAAAGAAAGGAAGATGGTTCCTATATTTTTGAACTTCGAGTTTTGGGTCGCTGCCAATTACTGTGTATAACAATGAGCAGGTGATTGCGGCAATGAAAGATGGCCCAAACAATGCTGACTTTGGTACTTGAATTTGAACAGCAGACTGGACAACAAGGCATTTCAGCTGCATGGAGACTTACAAGAACTTGCTGCTCTGCAACTGTGTGAGAAGCCACATATCACATTACCGTTTAGTACATTCAATATTCCAACAGAGTTGCAACATTAAATGTGTTTATTGTTTAGTTTGAATTGGTTGATATGTATTTTGTTTATGTTCCTTACCCTCAGTTTTATTGTATGCTCTTTGGACGTTTGGTCAAAGCCTGGAACCTATATAAATATAGTATTATCATGATATAGATGGTGTTTCAGTTTTAGTATTTGGCTGATGCTAGGGCACATTGCTGTTTGTATTTAATTATGAGTGAATATTATTTGGGGTTTATAGTTTGGAGTCAATTGTCAAGTGGCCTTTCTTTCTTTGGAGAGGGGCTTACGTAAGGGGAGTTATGGTCCACAAAACGGAGTGATAGCATTTACAGATTCCATTCAAGGTTTTTTCCTTTTTGTTGATTTATTTTTTTATTATTTACTAGCGCTTTAGACTTCCTTTTTAGGCCCAGATATAGACAGTATTAGCTTTGTGGAAGGCCTCATGAATTGGATTCTTCAAAAAAGAAGTAAAGAATGAGAAGGGTCCTTGGGTTATCCCCTCCAGCCATTAACTTTCATGTGTTTTTCAGAGATTATGATTGTCTGTGTGGCCTCATGACATTTTGGATGGTTACAATGTCCAGTTTGTGTTCCTGTTAGGTTTTTGTGATGTGGCGTAAAGTAGCATTTTTGCTAGGCTACAGGTGTGTCAAGATTTGCAGGACTTGAACATCAGAGTGTGATGACAATCTACTCCACTCCCCAGGACTTGTTACTGTCCATATGTGATTAAGCACGGATTGCTGGGCCATACTCTGGAAGGAATGGAGATGAAAGAGAAAAGAGACAGCCAGAGCAACACAGTCTCTTCTGGAGAACATCCCTGAAAGTTCATGGGACTCATGGTAGTGTTCTTACAGGTTACCGTAAAGTGTTTACTATAAATGCCAACAACTAAATGATATTTAGTATAGTTCATAGTCAGAAGCAACAGCAAAGGTGTTTTTATTGTTATGTTACTGGTTTCAGAATGGTGGGCTGCAATGAACCTAAGCCAACATGGAGGAACATGTATCGGATATGGTGAGCTCCAAGTTTGAAAGCAATCCTGGAAAAATGGTAAGTGGAAGCGTAGAAAAAAACATAGTAAACCAAGTCCAATCATAATTCATATGCAAGTTAACCCCTTACATGCTGATGACGAACCCCAGCCGTCATGCACTACGGTGCTCGTGTGCTGATGACGGCTGGGGTTCGTCACGGCCCGCCCCTGTTTGTGTTGTTTACAGCACACCAGGGGAATCGCGGCCGCATGGAAAGGGTTAAAGTCCTGTCAAAATTCAGGAAACCAGGAAAAATGAAGCAAGGAGCAAAACAACAAACAGCTGTACCATAATGAACACACATTAACAACAACGATGGAGCCAATACATCACAAGAAGCTGCCTGCCACCTTCCCAATGGAAGTAACTGTTTATAAAGTACTGCTCCAACTCATGACCTGGAAGTCCTGGCTGCCAGTACTGCTGCCCTAGTTGTCATAGGCTGGTCCTCTCACAAGGATTCTAAGGCAGCCTCTACTGTGTCTTCTTCTCACAGCAAGTCCCTATTTCTGCAAACCATGCTTATTTCTGACAAGGTGTGACATAATGACTCGCTTGTAATTAAAAGTCAGTGAGCTTGATTTGATGGATTCACTTTAATGACATCACAACATTTTAATTGCTGATTTATGACTTTTCTGTTTTGGAACTGCATTCTGTTTGGGTGCCTTCAACTGTCACTAATACACGGTGCTTAATCACTAATTGTGTCTGCATGTTTATTTTTTTTAATGTGCTGTCATCACAACATGTTGATTTTACAGTTTTTTTGTCCACTCATAGACTTTCTGAAAGATGCAACAAAAGTATTCATCATTTGTCAAAATTATATAATATGCAATAGGTTCCTCGTGGAGCTGCGGGGTCTGGTGGGCCTCAGCAGGTATTTCTGGGGAGTGCTATGACTCCGTAGGAATGGTGTCCTAGGATCGGGGGATTGCAATCTAAGCAGTGGGCGGACTGGACATCGTTCCCCCGATCCCAGGACACCATTCCTACGGAGTCATAGCACTCCCCAGAAACACCTGCTGAGGCGCACCAGACCCCGCAGCTCCATGAGACTGCTCGGACTGACATAAACAGAAACTCCAGGTGGTTTAACTAGGATCGTAACAAGGACACCTAGAACCCTGCCACCCAGGTACCTCTTGCGCTTATCCTTCATGTGGGCGGTTATTTTAAACAAGCTCAGAACACCCAAGCCCCGTACCAGGGCGGGTGTATTATTACAGGCAGGCAAATGTTGTCAATTTTAGTCCTGATGATGGTCCCATGTAATTGAGCAAGAGGGATTGAAACGTCGACTTCACATAGTGCTTTCACAACCTTACCATTGTGTTTCATTCTGTTGTGTCTAGCACTTCCCTGGCAATACTTCTATTCAAACACTGAGTTAAAAGTGGCCAGTATTGCTCCTTTTTTGCCTGTAAATCTCTCCCTTATATGTTGTTTGTCTTTCTTGATTATGGTGCAGGACTGTGCCTCTTAACCATTTATTCCTTTTGTTCATCTTGTTCAAATAAATACCCTGTCCGGCTGGACAGAGGACAAAAATATAGTTTCCAATTATGGCCTATATTACATTGTTTTTCGTGATTCTGATAAGCTAAGGACCTTTGTCCAGCTTACCCAGTGTCATAGCCCAATTTTGTGCTTCATGGTGGTATTTCTTTTATAACAGCGGGGGTCAACACAAAGCCACCCAACTATTACCAAACTCTTCACCTAAAAAAAAGTCAACAGTATTTGCTTTGCCAATGTTTGTTAGCTTTACACCCTGCACAATTCAGTTTTATATCTCACTGGAAAACTGATAACATTGTTATCCACAACTGTTTATTGATATTTTTAAACTTCTGTAATCAAAGGGCTCAGCCATCTCGGGGAAGCGTGCTTTGTACATTTGTATGCCATGCCAGTAACCCTAGAGAAGTCAAGTTAACATATATTTAAAGCCTGTGAGGCTATATTCGAATTATAGCATTCATTGGTGGTACTGGCTGTGTAGCGTGTTATTTTGTGAGTGCTGGATGGTTTGACTACTTCAGAGAACATTGAAACTTTATGTATTTTCCAAATAAAAAAACATGGACAATTTTATTATTATGTTTCTGCTTTTGTACATTTCCTGTTGCCATGGTTTATTAGAACGGTGATCTTTTCAAATGTGTGAAGCTATGGATGTATGTTTTTGTAGGAAGCTGGCTCTTTATATGAAATACCAAACTGAGTTTTGGCGTGCAAAGAGTCCAAGGGTTCCCTTATGAGTGGACAGGGACTTGCTCTAGCAGTCCCTAAGTGCTCTTCTAGAGGGTAGTGTGGTCGAGCAGCCTTAGGCTTATCAGAGAGGAGTGTTAGACATCTGAAAATACACACAATATTCAATAAATTATGCACACAACTCTCTAAGGAGATCCTCACCAATTTACAAGAATAACACATATCTTTATATATGTTTAGGAACCAGAATCAATGTGATCAGGTAAATAGGTTTTGCAAGTGAAATACTTTGCGTTTTAATTTTTTTTACCGAAACTGCAATGTTATCCTATTGGAGGAAAAACAAGTAGGGCATTCAAGTATAGTACTGCAACTTATGAGGCCAAATCCCGGTACTCAAGGTGAGTATTTGGCAAGCTCCAAGGCAGTACCAGCAGGTCACCTCCAGCGCCTCTAGGGTGGCCAGGTCCAGTGGTGCAAGACAGTGTTGGGTGCCCATTGTTAGTCAATGGGAATTGGTCTTCGTGAAAAAAGGCTGCGGGTTTTGACTAGGAAACCCAGTCGGGTTAACCAACAGGAGGATTCAAGTCCTGCAATGCTAGGACCTGTGGGGACACCTGTTGTCCACTTCTCCGTGCACCAGGGGCGATAGGTGCCAAGGGTGTTTGTTGTGTTGGGTTTCTTCAACCGGGAGCACTCGTGATTGAGGGGGCCGGCAAACAGAGGCTGCAGGCAACGTCGGGAGTTCATGAGGGGTGAACCCAAATTGGACTCAGTTTCTTGAGGGCTTGGGGATTACGCTGACATCATTGACCCATTTCAACACGGGCTCGGGTGCAGTGGTGTTTGGCAGCAGTGGGTTTACGGAGGTTCCGGAGTCCTCCCAGTTCTTCTCGGGATGCCTGCAGGATGCAGGGGAGCAGCTCTACTGCTCCACAGGAGTTCTTGAGTCTTTATTGAAGGCAGGCCATCCTCTCAGGCTTTGGAGGTAGGGCTCTGCAGGATGAGACGTCTTTGGCCCAGGTTCGATGCAGTAGCGGCCTGTGGAGGGAGTTCCGTGGGGCGGTGAGGCGGGGCGGGGTAGGGGAAGGGTGGGGGGTAGTAAACACCGGAATATGGATGAGCGGAGGTAAGTAAACATTTAAATAAATAAAACAAATTTTGTTGCGCGCACTACATCGCATTTTGCGATGCAGCCCGGGCAACGAAATTCGTTTTATTTATTTAAATGTTTACTTACCTCCATTCATCCATATTCTGGTGTTTACTACCCCCCACCCTGCCCCTCACCGCCCCACCTCAACACCCCACGGAACTCCCTCCATGGGCCGCTACTGGTTCGATGGGGAACAGCAAGGAGGCCGGCACGGCTGGTACCAAGGCAGTTGTTCTTCTTCAGACTTCTGCTTTCACTGCTCTTCAGTCATCTTCATAGGTCGTCAGTGTCTGCCTTTCTGGTGCCAGGGTTCTGGTTATTGGATTTAGGGCTTTAAGGGAGTACAGGGTAGTAGTCAATAGGCTACCTACCCCTGGGGTCACTACACCCTCTATATTACATCTTCCTGTGTGAAGTGGTTGTAAATCTGCCCCAGAGATCCTAAATTTGCCATCCCCAAGAAGGCTAACTCTGAAATATCTGCTCCACTTCAGGTTGCCCACCTTAGGCGTGAGACTATCCTGAGGATGGACACGTCTGACTAGCCTATTTTCCCTCCGGTCCAGGTGCCAACAAAGGGCCCTGGACAAAGGGGTCAGCTTCTTCTCCTTTGAGAGAAGCCAGATTCACCTACCAAGGGTGGTGGGCTCTTGGAAGCTCCCCTGCCTTGGAATTCTAATCTGCAGGTTATCCTGTGGGTTGGGGTGCAAGCACCCTCTGCCCACGCAGCCTTGATTTCTGGCCTTCCGAGAGTAAAGGCCATCACCCCTGGGGGTTAGAAACTTGTCTCTGGTGGCAGGCTGGTTAAAACCAGTCAGCAATTTAAAAACAGACTTGAGCAAGAAACAAACAGGAAAAATTATGCAGGCATAGAGAAATTAAACAAAACAAATGATAAACAATGTGACTAAAATATATCTAATGACTAGAGGGAATTCCAGTGTTACTGTTAAAAAATAGTTTATTTAATTAATGTTTAATATACAGTGTTTAAAAATGTAGAGCTATCGACTTCATGATGCATTATGTACATAGACAGTGTCCTAGACATTCATCAGTTCATGTACTAATACGTAGATTTGATAATTTAATTATTGGTCACTTGATCCTCATAAATAAACAAATCTAAGAATCTAAGATACATCTAACTGAAAACAAAACAACCATTGATTCATTGAGCCATGTTACAATATTAATGGAGCTCATAATGAGAATGGCTCAGATCTTATAGGGCTGACGATGTAATCACTACGCACGTTTCAGCAGAAATGTCTTCATCAGGGAGCCGTCACATCAATCAACTAGAGTTGCCTTGAAACATGGCTGTGAGGCAATGGTGGTGTAGGAGGCCACTCGGGTTAAGGGCCTGAAGTTGACTTCTGATCCATAAAGGTGCACAGATGGCGGAAATCAAAATCCCAATATCCCATCTCTATTGTATCGGACTTCAAAGAACTGTCAGTAATGATAATCTAAACTTCATAGGCCGCCTGTACATGCAAATGTCATGTAGTGGGTACATGCAGGTAAAGGGAAAAGTTCCTTAAATTTGATCAGGCAGCCGACTGCAATGTAGAAGACTTTACGCTGTTCGTTGGTGCATGCAGACAAGGGGAGAGATTTCCCTAGGTTTGCTCAGATGGCCAGCTACGTGGGGGGAGACTGCACTCTGGTTGTATGGAACAAATTGTTGTGCCAGCGTCTCACCTCTCTTCTGTGTGTGAATGAACCAGTCAGTAAGCACACCAGTAGTTTATAGGTCTTCAGGGAGCACCTCTAATGTGCCCTCTGTGTGCATGTATTAATACATTCAACACTGGCATTAGTGTGGGTTTATTAAAACGAGATAGATAATCCCAAACATCCATATTTCCATCATGGAGCTGGGGAACTCATTTCCACCAGTGTCCAGCACATGTACTTAAAATGGCTTTCCTGTTCACTTGTACTGGTGGCAATGGAACTGACCAGCACAGGGGCATATCTGTAGAACTGACGTCTCCGTTTAGCGTAGGGCGTGGGGTCAGGCAGGGATGTGTCCTGGCCCCCTTCCTCTTCTCACTCTACACTAACGGCTTGGAGGGGGAGATGTTGAGGGGGGCTCAGGACCTCCCACGCATAAATCGCCGCCTGATCCCAGCCCTGCTCTACGCGGATGACGCTGTCATCCTAGCGCGAACCCCCAGAGAACTCCAGAAAGCAGTGGCCAGGTACACGTCCTTCATGGGCAATTTAGATTTAAAGGTGAACGTAAAAAAAACGTTCGTAATGACAGTCGGCAGAGGCCAAAAAAGAACATATCCCACACTGCTCAACAATCAAAAGCTTGAAGTCACCCCCCACTATCCCTATTTGGGGGTCATGATAGACGACCAACTTAGCTGGAAGCAAGCAGTGAACACAAGGGCACTTTTATTCAGGAGATCAATTGCCGCTTTAATAACTTTCTCTCAGAGATTAGGCAAAAGACCACCAGTAGAGCTCCTCAAGATTTATAACGCCAAATGCCAGGCAATCGCAACATATGGTGCGGGAGTCTGGGGGTATGCTGACATCAGTGCCATCCAGAAGGTAGAAAACATCTTTTTAAGATTCTTGTTAGCCACCCCCAAAGGCACCTCAACCTACGCAATGCACCTAGAATTAGCTATACCCTACCTAGAGGATCTAATTAAAATAGAACCTCTGATGTTGTGGCGCCGCATCTGGAAGTCAAATAAAAATGCTCTGACACAAGCCATCATCGCAGACTCAATGAACATGGACAAATCTGCAAAAATAAAGTGGCTCTTATATGTTAGGAACTTTTTTAACGATCTAGGCTTTGAGAACTACTATTTGGACCCGGCATCTATAACGGACATTTCAAAAAAAGATCTTAAACAGAAAGCACTAAGTCATCTGGAATCGTTAAGACTCGCATCCAACTCCACAAAAACGGCAGTGATCCACGCAAACATGATCCAAGTAGCCTTTGACATTCACCCGTATCTGGCACTCCAAATATCAACCTACGAGAGAATGTTAATCACAAGATTCAGGCTAAACACCTTTTTTAGAATGGTCACTTTTCCGTCACAAAACTGTTGGAATTCCATACTCCCGCCCTGTCCATGTGATGGTCTATCAATGCAGTCGAACCTGCATGTGATCCTGCTTTGTAAATACCATCAAGCCCATAGAAAGATCTGGCTTTTACCGATATTAAGATCTTGGGGGTTGAGACAGTGCAGACCAGCCCTTTTAAGATTGCAAATGCTGGAAACGGTAAATGTCTGTTATTTTGTTAGTAGTTTCCTAAAGTGTATCATGAAACATAGAAAGAACCTCTAAAAACCTTGTCAGTCTTATCATAAGCGGCCTCTTGCACATTTTGATTAACTCTTTTTCTTAACTATGAAATGAATTTTATCTGAAATATATGTAATATGTGTACTTTTACAGTGTATGATATTTTGTGTGCTTTTATGGTTTTTCCACTGTGAATAAGCCGAATAAAGATTTTATAAAATATAAATATCTGTAGTATAGTGCACCCTGAATTAGGGCTGTAAAGCCTGCTGTAAGAGTGACTTACCAATGCAGTGTCAGTAGGCATGGCACACAGGGATGTGGGCCATGTTGAGTTTTCAATTTTGTCTGCACCAAGACATGTAACCTGGGGTTCTCAGTCTGTGCGTGTTGGTGAGGGGTCTTTTAGGATGGCAGGATTCGCACTGCCTCCCTCAAGGAGCATTTTTAGCCTCCTTGCACTAGAAATACTAAGTACTGCGGGTCCAGGCGTGGGCTAACTGTGTTTGTAGGTTCTGAACAGATGGATTTCATGAGGAGTGCATGGTACTTTGCAGGCTTGGCCCAGACATGTGAGTATAGTCATGTTAACAAAGTTCTCCCTGAAGAAGTTAGGGAGGCAATCCACTATCTAACAAGAAGTACTGATAGTTATGGTGTTTGTTAGACCAATGCGAGCTGTGTGTTAGACCTTAGGGGTCTTATAGGAGAACAGAGTTACCCTGCTCCTAGGCAGTATTTGTGAGATCCACCCAATCACAATTTAAAAATTAATGCACAGAGTTGCTCAATTGCAAGGAAAAGATGTTCATGGGGTTCACTATTTTAATTCGGAAATTCCAGGTTATCTTGTTTGATTTACACCAAGCACTGTAATTCTAGCCATGAGGCAATATAGGCTTTTGGACTAAGCTGTGGGACTAGATGCAACTAACAGTCCACAGCTGTAGGCAAGAATCTAGAATTAACCCAAACTATTCCAGCCACACAGAAAATACTGTAGCGAAGGAGAGGGTCTTGCGGTTAGAAGATGCAGCATTGCACTCTAGTTCGCTCATGGTCTAGCCATGGTGATTTAAGGTTTAAATATGAGGCTACAAGAATAGCAGCTTCATGATTAACAGTTTTCTCATCTCTTAAAAACATTTTAAACACAGGAAAACCACACAGCTTGAAACTAGAATGCTTACACAGCATTTACACCATGGTGTGCTCGACAGTAGCAGCCAACAGAGCATGTAAGACAGACTGCCTATCTCTCTCTCTCTCTCTCCCTCTTTCTCCCTCCTTTTCACTCTCTCTCTCTTAAACACATGCACACACACACGCTCTCTATCTCTCTCTCTCTCTCTCTCTCTCTCTGTCTATAGGCAAGTGACAATCTAAACAAGAACATAAAACAATATCTGTAACACACCATCACATTCAAGTTACACTCTGTTCAGGTACCTAAGGACAGCAGAAAGTAACTGGGGTGCTGAATTCATTATGACTCTGGACCAATGGCAGAATGCGCGCCATACAAATGCTTACAGAATAACGTAAGATTATAACAGATTTGCATATGCAGATTTTCCACATAGGAAAATTCTGAAAGTGTGCATTTCGGAAAGTAGGGATATTTCTGGAAATATATGACAGCTTTGTATTTTTTTGTGAGTTCCAAGAAAGTCTTAACTCTGTGCCAAAACTAAGAGGAAACCTCTGTGGGGTAGATTTCTGGCCTTCGCTGGCAGGCCTCTGGTGTCTCCTTGCTTATGTTGAGGCACTCATTTGCTGACGTAAAAGGCGCACTATATAAAACTTTATGAATAAATATGCATTTGTCTGTTACTGCTCTCCCTGTAATACCAAAATGCAATGCTGGTACTTTGGCTTGCAAAGCAAGCGTTATCTGGCCAGGAAGTGAAAGATAGGAAACATAGAACCTGCTTTTTTCTAAATATTTGTATTCGTTGGCAGGAACTGCTTTGACTTTTTTGTGGGAAGATAGATGGCAGGAAGTAAATGACAAATAGAAACTTTAAAAAGCAAAGGCCGACTCAGAGAACGTATTAGCAAAGACATACACGGCGAATACAAGTTTATGATAACTTCTCATACAAGCATATGTTGTGCACTCTCCGGACATCAAACTTATCATTCCATTAGCATGCTTCTAGAAACCTGCCGTAATATAAAGATAAAAGGTACAAGTATTCATTGAAACATGTTTCCTAAGAAAGATCTAACACCTAGTTCATCCACCCTTAATTAAAGGTTGTTTAAAAACTTTAGAGTGTTGGGGCGTGGCTTGAACCGCCACAAGATGGCTGCGATGGGTTGAGGCTCCGCGAGTGAACGGAACCTCGAACATCGTTTGAGCTGATTTTCTCCGCCGGCGGCAGTCACGTTGTGAAGCAATCTATGGAGCAAGCGCAGGGGCACAGGTAGAGGTTTAAAAAAAAAAAGTTTTAACCTGTTCTTTGACCTGTTTCCCCCACGCCGCTCTTTCCTCTCAGACGCCTGAAGTGACGCCCGCCATTTTATGCATTGCAAGATACCGCTCCTCTTCACCTGTCTGTTGGGGCGGCTTGCTACACAGCTTATTGCAGTGCTATATGCCCAGTTAAAAACAGTGCCTGAAATACTTGGTCTAACGGGTATGGCAACAGGATACCTGCAACAATTATATGTTAAATGACGTTGTTGTTCTTATGGATGATTTTTGAAGCACTCTTCAGTGTCATTTTAATGGAAGTCACCACATAAACACCCGAGCTTATGTCAGGTGGTACTAATTTTGATAATATTTGACTGAATTAATATATTTTGGAATAGAGCCGTTTGGCTTGCTCTTCATACCGTCACGTATGACCACTTTTCGTTGCCCGTTTTGGAGATGTTTGTTTGAACTGGCCTCGGAAGGCTTTCTAGTCAATGCTGTAGCTAATGTTTTCTTTATCTAGTAACTGGACGGCGGCCTCCTCAGATTAGACTGCGTTAGTTGCTGTGTTTTTGATGCTGTTTCCACAATGAGCAGACCCTGTATTTGTAAGGCGATTGCTACCAAGTCCAATATCATATATGAAATAAGTTCTACATGCAGTTGCCTATTGAATTAGACTTATCAATCCAAAGGTAGTACGTAGAGGAACTTAGGAGCTTTTTCATTATTGTTTTTAGCAGTCTTCTATAAGTATCTTACCACTCGTCTGTGAGCTGCCTATCTTCTGATAAATATAATATACCAAGTATTCACCTACATGGAGGTTTCTTCTTCCCTTGGTCAGAAAGCCACTTCTGCAAATATGTCTTCTCTTCACAAGGATTCCAACCCGGCTGCCCCTCCAAAACATCACAAGAAGGAACCTAACTCGCCTACCAAGTCTCCACTAGCCATAACAAAGGAGGACCTCATGGAAGAGATAAGGATGCTTAAACCTTTCGTGGTAGAAACCAATGCTACTCTTCATAAGCTGGATGAAAAGTGGTCCAACTTAGAATCCAGAGTGTCGGAGGTGGAACAATGGATTATTGATGCTCAAGATCTGATTCCTCAGGTTGCTGATATGTCTAAAGAAATTGCCCTCCTCAAGATGCAAACAAAAGATTTAGAAAATCGCAACAGGCGCAATAATCTTCGAATTTATGGCATTCCTGAGTGGGAGGAAGGATCTGACATGCTTATTTTCTTAAAAATGCACATTCCTAAAATTGTTGGTCTCAAGGATGGCACCACTCTCAAGGGATAATTGTTTTATTTCTGGAGTACACCAAGTTATTAATGATCCTCTCAGCGGCAAAGTTGAGAAAGCAAATGTTATTGTCTGGTCAAAATGTTTTTTTCTCTCAAGATGTGGCCCGCGCCACTGCTGCTCGCCGCAAAGAGTTTCTCTCTTTTCGCCCGGCTCTTCGTTCCATAAATTCCAGATATGGCCTAGTCCATCCCTGCTTTTTTAAAGTCACGTACAAAGAGAGGTCCTACTCTTTTGACTACCCGGAAGATTTAAGACAATTTATTTTTCATCATAAGGGAGATGTAATGGAATTTGGAGGGCCATGAATAACATTGTTGTTTTTGCTTTGCATTTTGCTCTCAAAGCGTATCTGTTTTATTCCATCTTTTTGGAGAGTTTTGTCTTCTTTTTGGGTTGTAGGTCATAGTTTGTTATTACCGTTTTTCTCTAGATTATTGTGGTTCTTTTATCTTCCTTGGAGGCCATTTTATATTACTGTTCCCTTTTGTCTTTTTCTACAGATGTTCTCTCCTTCTGTATGATACCATCCCCCGTCGCTTTCCCCTTCCTGCCTTTCACCTCATTCCTAATGTTCCCGGTTCCTCTTCATGTTTGGTAAATTGGTTGAGAATCTTATCATGTACCCATTGTTGTAGTTGTTTGCCTGCTTTTTGTTTATCAATTTACGTCTAAGTATATTATTGCTCTCCCCTGTGGTGTTGTGTTATTTTATAGTAGGCTGCCTGTTTTCATATATGTTTTTTATTATTGGTTCCGGCCGTATTTATTAAAATATGAAACAAAATTAAAAGATTAAAAATAACAGTTTCATATCATGTACAATTTTTCATTTATGACATTATGATGCAGACACGCGTATTGGCTAACCTTAACAAATCTCTAATACAAAGGTTCTCCTAGCCGAGTCTAGACGTCCTGTAAATGCATACTTTCTAAATAAAATTGTACATCCTAACATTACGGCCCAACGGCAAGGTCGTAACCGGTGTCAGATCCCTCTCCAGAACTCCCCCCTCACTTGTGAGGGGCGGGCGCACAGAGGACTGTACCTCTGTGCCAACTTCCAATTTCCCTTGTCTTAGCGGGGGCCCCTTATTTAACTCGACGCCATCTTAGTGGTCGTCCGAGGACTCGTGTGAGGTGTCTAGAAGGTAGCGTAGACCCCCCTCCCACCCCACACTGCTTACCACATCCGCCGTCGCGGATGTCCTGGCCCCGGGAAATTCCTAGGAGGGGCACGTAGCCGCCTCCTCCCCTGGGAGGGGCCTATGACCGCCTTCCCTTTAGGCGGCCCCATACTTCGAGGGTGCCGCCTCCCCGTGTGAGGGGCCAATGGCCGCCTCCCCCCGGGCGCTCCCATCCATAATGGGTGGCGCCCCACCTCTAGGGATCTTGAAATTACTGCTCACCGATCATGACCTTACCGCCCGACCAAAATAAATACGACGTTTTGAAACTAATGAGGGAAAAGCAGTTAGACTGGACATTTGTGATATAACCTTTATCTACACATGTAACACATCTTGAAAGTAGACTGTGATACTCCGCTTAATCAGTGAGAAAACATGCTATGAAGCAAATCACTTTATTGCATCAAAAACAATCCGAACTTTATTTCACATAAAACCTGGAAAAAGAGATATTATCACCGCAAATCAACTGAATTGCAATACTAACGTTGCCATAAGGGGCTGGTGGGTGGGTCAAAATTGGCTCCTTGTTCCATCGAGGGCTCACGTGCAACGAGGAGGTGCAGCTTCCAAGCACAGGAACAAGAGGATGCTTCCTTGGATTGTTGCTCCTTTTATCCTTCTTCGGGAGGGCGTGTACCCTCCTCCGGTCTGCCTCCATGGCGTGGCCAACGGTGTGGGTGTCTAGGACAACCCCTCTTGGGCGGGAAAAAGGCGCGCCCCGGCTACGCCGCTTCGGGCATACCAGCCGAGACACGCCTCCCGCCCAAAATGGTTTCCCGTGGGGATCCGGGCCCCCTACCATACGTTCGGGGGGACCGAGTGGTCGCCCCTTTCCATATGGCCGGGATGCCTGTCACCCCCTCTCAACACAATCCCCAAGGATGGGAAGACGGACACAGTTCTTGAACTTTTGGAAGGCGGGAGGGAGTTACCCTCCCGGCCGTATTTATTAAAATATGAAACAAAATTAAAAGATTAAAAATAACAGTTTCATATCATGTACAATTTTTCATTTATGACATTATGATGCAGACACGCGTATTGGCTAACCTTAACAAATCTCTAATACAAAGGTTTTCCTAGCCGAGTCTAGACATCCTGTAAATGCATACTTTCTAAATAAAATTGTACATCCTAACATTACGGGCCAACGGCAAGGTCGTAACCGGTGTCAGATCCCTCTCTAGAACTCCCCCCTCACTTGTGAGGGGCGGGCGCACAGAGGACTGTACCTCTGTGCCAACTTCCAATTTCCCTTGTCTTAGCGGGGGCCCCTTATTTAACTCGACGCCATCTTAGTGGTCGTCCGAGGACTCGTGTGAGGTGTCTAGAAGGTAGCGTAGACCCCCCTCCCACCCCACACTGCTTACCACATCCGCCGTCGCAGATGTCCTGGCCCCGGGAAATTCCTAGGAGGGGCACGTAGCCGCCTCCTCCCCTGGGAGGGGCCTATAACCGCCTTCCCTTTAGGCGGCCCCATACTTCAAGGGTGCCGCCTCCCCGTGTGAGGGGCCAATGGCCGCCTCCCCCCGGGCGCTCCCATCCATAATGGGTGGCGCCCCACCTCTAGGGATCTTGAAATTACTGCTCACCGATCATGACCTTACCGCCACAGGCCGGATAGTTGACCGGCTATCCGGACCCCCCACCAACTCCTACTAAAGGTCATGGATTACAAACCCCTTAACCAAGCTAGGAAGTCTCCTATGAGTAAGACATTCCCCTTCGGGACAAATGGACCCCATCTTCGAGATACATGTGATCCCCCCGAATACATCCATGCGGAATACAATGCAACTGCCCTGAGCGAAACAACCTACCAAGTTTGTTATTGACTTTCTTAACTGAATGATCCAAAGCGGTCACAGAGAGGGCCCCCCGCCACACCTTCCTGGGAATCATGTGTGGCCATGCTATTGTGCACCCTGGGACCCTTCTTGCCAACCAACTAACAGTGGATAGAATTCGCTCGAGTAGTACTCGTCGACCAATGGTCACCAAATCATTGCCTCCCAGGTGTACTATGATTACCGATGGCGGTGACCTCGTCCGCCCTAACAGTCCCTCAATAAAACATTGAAATTGGTCAATACAGAGCCCGCCCCTTCCGTGGAAGGTCACCCTGTACCCGTATTCCCCAGCCATGTGAATCATGTCACCTGCTTTGAATACGTCCCCGGCACGTCTCACGTATGAGTGGCCAACGACCCACACCACTCTTTCCTCAGCCGGTGATCTTTGACCGCTGGACCCCAGGTGTCGGGTCAACTGCACATGCCGCCCCGCATAGCCTGCTCGCGAAACTGTAAACCAAACAGAAGACAAGAAGCGTTAGTGCATGACATTGGCTTCACAACATGTGCAACCGCACATAACTTTTATAACAGTTCGAGGACCAACGTCCCAATTGCTTCACCTTTTCCACACTCAGACCCCTGGCTGTAGCCTCTGTAGCAGCCCCTATCCGAAAGGAATGGGTCCCAAAATCGCTCGGGTCCAAGCCCGCTGCCGCGATTGCCATAGTTAACACCCGCTGAAACTGAAACCTGGTCAGTGGGGTGGCGTCGTTGTGTCTCAGCAAGCTTCCCCCCCATGATACCGCCCTTTGCGCTAAATATTCCTCCACGCATTTCACTGGGCACATGGGGGACCCCCGGACACGCTGGACCACCACACTGTCCCCGATAGCTCCCTGGTCGGTTTTGGACCTGGCTATTGTGACTACCATTGAATCACCCTTGATCAGAATGTGTTCTCGGCACAGACCTCCCCCCGTATCCTGCTTATTCTTCGCCACCAGCTCGCTCACCCGCATAGCCCCATGGAATGCTAATGCAAAAGCGGCCCGGAACAGCACTGCCTCTGACTGGGATGAACATGTCGCAGGGAGTACGGACATTAACATGGACAACCTTTCTAGCCCAATCGGGCGCCTCTCGTCCACTCTACGACCCTCAAGGCGTTGCCACCCACGCAGTGCCTTCTTTACCAGAAAGGACGATGTGGGGTCCTTGATGCCATGCGCCTGCGCCATGAAAGCAATGGCGGCCCGGTGCCTATTGGCCGTTGCCGCTGATCGGCCTGCCTGGTGGAGTGACACTAGAAACTTCAGGAGATACTCCTCCTGCCCCCAATGATCCCTTCTTGCTGGACCCAAAAATGACCAATAGGAACGGAACGCCCCTTCGTATGTCTTCCTTGTCCTGGGGGCTAGACTTGCTCCCACGAGGTCCTGTAATCCGGGGCACCGAGTAACCAAAGAGCTTCGGGAAATGGTGCCGCCACCAAGTCCGTGGAAGGTAGATAACCCCTGAAGGCCTGCATGTGGGAACGAGAGAGTGCATCAGCCGCCTGGTTCAGTACACCCGGCACGTGTCTTGCCCTAAACTGGACGTTCAGTCTCATACACAGTAGTACAATTTCCTTCAATAATCTCAATATCCACCTGCAGCGTGCTGCCTGATTATTTATACATTCGACCACGGTCATGTTGTCGGACCAGAACACCACTGTGCGATCACGAAACCCATCAGGCCCTGCATTCAAGGCCACTAAAATGGGGAACAGCTCAAGAAACCCAATGTTACCTGTGAGCCCACTGTCGCGCCACCACGTCGGCCATGTTTGCGCCGACCATTGATTACCGAAGATGGCGCCAAATCCCACACTCCCCGCCGAGTCGGTCCACAACCCCAGCTCCTCTGAGGAAGCTGGTGGCTTGCTCCACACCACTCGACCGTTGAAGTCCGCCAGAAATGCCAACCATATGCGCATGTCCTGGCGAACCTCTGCCGACAGTCTTGTGCGGTGGTGCCCTTCCTTGAGACCGACCATGGCTGTGCAATAGAGCGGGAAAAGGGGCGAGCCATTGGTATCACTCTAAGGGCAAAGTTAAGCTGTCCCACAGTTTGCTGTAACTGATGGAGAGTTACTTTCTCTTTGCTAATGCATAGTTCTAGAGAAGCCCTGAACTTCACCACTTTTTCCTTGGGCAGACAGAAGCATCCCTTCACAGAATCGAGCTCAATTCCAAGAAACTCGAGTGAAGTCGATGGCCCCACCGTCTTCCCTGGTGCCAATGGCACCCCAAACTGCTTCATGAGCGTGCAAAATTCCAGTAAAGCCTGTGCACATTTTGTGTCACCGGCTGGCCCCAAGAGCAGGAAATCGTCTAGGTAATGCATAACCTGGGCATAGCCCGTGACCTTGGTGAAAGCCCATTGCAAAAAACAACTGAACTTCTCGAAATAAGAACAAGAGATGGAGCAACCCATTGGCATACATCTATCCATGTAATAGCGTCCTTAAAAAACAAAACCTAACAGACGCTGATCCTGTGGGTGTACCGGGAGCAACCGGAACGCTGACTCAATATCCGATTTAGCCATCAGCGCTCCAGGCCCCAGGCGATTCAACATGGCGACGGCCTCATCAAATGATGCGTACCGTACCGTACAGATTCCTGGATCAATCGCATCGTTTACCGAAAGACCCCTAGGAGCCGATAAGTTATGAATTAACCTAAACTCACCTGGGTCCTTCTTGGGAACTACACCCAGTGGTGAACACACAAAATTATTGACCGGCGGGTGCCTATATGGGCCAGCAACCCGGCCAAGGGCAATCTCTTTTGCAATCTTACTTTCCACCACCGTCGTATGCTGCTGAATCGACAGTTGGTTTTTACACCGTGATTCCCCCCGAAAATCCCCCGCCGGGATGTGGAAACCGTACGAGAAGCCGTCTCGCAACACCCCAGCGGAGACATAATCAGGGTATTCATTCAGCCAGGGGATCATTGCCATGATGTCCACAGGGGTAGGTAGCGGTGCCCCTTGGTCGACATTAGACCTGTTTGGCCCCTCCTCTACCCCCTGTATCACCATTCTTGGCTCTGCACAAACTCTCAGGGTGTGAAGAGTGTCCGCACCCCGCACACTCATGCCTGAATTTACATGTCCCCTGTGGCCTCGTGCACTTGCCTCTGTTAAAGCTCCAACAGACCCCTTTTCTACCCCCGTTCCCACCACTCTTTGGTTGGTGATCACTAGTGGTGCTCGCTCGAAAGGGCGCCACCGAATAATGGCGGGAGGACTCCGACCCATTCCCGCCAAGCGAAGACGACTTCGTCGTGCCCGGCATGAGCTGTTTCTGCCAAGAGATGGAGTCGAAACAATCCCACATCAGGGATGAGTCGTGCTCCTTGGCCTTACGAAACTTACTGTCGTAACCCAACCATTGATTGCCTTCATAAGTTTCATAGAAATCCATTATACGTGTTTGGTAGCAAGCCAACTCAGTCAACACCTCAGGCTTGCGTTCCCCCATAATCGCAGTGAACATTGCAAATGCCCTGGCCCAATTAGAGATCGTCTCATCCACCCTGAATCCCGCCATTTTGGCGCGCCATGCGCTCGGGTGCAACAGATCTTTCTGACTTTTAACATGCTCCACCTCGTGGTGGTCGGTCAACAGAGAAAACATATTCACATATTTATCAGCCCAAATCAACTCTTTCGTGGCCAGCGGGATATGCTGGACCACTCTTTCCCTTCTCGAGGGTAACGATCCCTCCCTTGCCATTGGCAACGGCTGCTTACCCGAATCGGTAGCTGGTCGTGCTGTTGTTCCAACGCCAGACGCCGGTTGTTCCGAGGGAACCTGAGGGGAAACAAGAGGGAGATTCGCCTTCGCAGCATCTCTCGATTGCCGCAACTGCTTCATTAGTAGCTTGGCCCCTTCGGCCGCGTCTCCTGGCGCCGTAGCACCCTCGGTATTCCTTCCCAGCCATGCGGCTAACTGGGCGGCCAACTCCGGGGGCATACCCCCCTCATTATTAGGCGTGACTACAACCGGAATCGGTTGTCCCGCGTCCGGGACCGGAACCGGGGCCTCAACAGGATGAACCGGGCTTGCCGGAGGCGACTCGGGAACTGGGGCCTCCCCCCCAGCCGCCCTATTCCTGGCCCTTTTACCTCTCCCAGTGGGGACTACCCCCTGCAATGCTGGTCCGATGACTTTCTTCGGCCTGCCCGTATTGTTCATTGCCGCCATCTGTCTCTTCATGCTCGCCATATCTTTCATCAGCATGCAAAGCATCTGTTCGGTTCCAACCTTCTTTCCGACCTTCTAGCCAGGCATTGCTGTCGGATATTCGAACCTTGTTGCTTGACGAGGTCCTGGATCCAAGATTCACTGAAAGAGAAACACAAAAAATGCAAGTTCTCAAAATTGGCTCCTTGTTCCGTCGAGGGCTCACGTGCAACGAGGAGGTGCAGCTTCCAAGCACAGGAACAAGAGGATGCTTCCTTGGATTGTTGCTCCTTTTATCCTTCTTCGGGAGGGCGTGTACCCTCCTCCGGTCTGCCTCCAGGGCGTGGCCAACAGTGTGGGTGTCTAGGACAACCCCTCTTGGGCGGGAAAAAGGCGCGCCCCGGCTACGCCGCTTCGGGCATACCAGCCGAGACACGCCTCCCGCCCAAAATGGTTTCCCGTGGGGATCCGGGCCCCCTACCATACGTTCGGGGGGACCGAGTGGTTGCCCCTTTCCATGCTGACAATATTATGTTATATATTTCAGATCAATCTATTTCTCTGCCTGCTTTCTTCTTATGCCTCCTTATCCAGCCGCGGTCGGTAGAGGGAGCACCTGCCGGGCGGTGACGTGGGGAGGGGCAGGGTGGGGGGGGTAGTAATATATGGATTATGGAGCTTTACAGGTAAGTAAACATATAAATAAATAAAACGAATTTCATTACACGCACTGCATCGCATTTGGTGATGCAGTGCACGTAATCTATATGTCATTTACCGATTCTATAATACAGAATCGGTAAAATTCGGTATTTTAGAATCGGTAAATGATATTTACCTACATCTGGCCCTTAATGAAAGATTCTCTTTTTCTCACCCCCCCCCCCCCACCCCACCAAGAGGTACAGTTTAAGTTTGATTTACCAGTCTCCTCACTACTTAGATATGAGTCTTTGAGAGTGCTCCTAACTGATCGGTTCTCTCTCCTTTCTGGATCTCCTCCATCTTCTTCGGGCTCCCTGTTTGAACCCCTATCTAATTCTCCCTCTATTCGGGTCTCTCACATTCATAAATATCTCCACTTCTCCTCTCTTGATCGTCCCAAGACACACATGGAATTCTGTATGGGCTTGCATACACCACACCTCCTGCAATGATAACACCAGTCAGACCCTTTATTATTTTTATCAAAGATTGTTTTTTACTCCTTTATTCCTTTCCAAGTATAGCGTAGAATGATCCCCGAATTGTTGGTCATGTCAACACAACCCTGGCTCGTTAATGCACTCCTTTTTTCATTGTCCCAACATTTCCCACTTTTGGACTACAGTATGTGAATCTATATCTTGCTTCTGTTCTACTAATTTTCCTTTTGACATATATTCTATATTCCTTGGAAGTAACTCTGGGATATGGATTGGTTCTTGCAAGGTTGGTATCTTTGTGGATTTGTTAATTGCTATTGCTTTTCAGGTAATAACCTCTAATTGGAAAGATGCCTCCAAGGTCTCCTATTCTGCTTGGTGGAATCTCCTCTGTTACCATCACAGACTGGATAGAGCTTCTGTCAGCACATTTCAGCAAATGATTCGAAAAGATGCCTTTTGGTCTCCACTCACCAATTATTTATCCTTGTCTGCACTCCGTCATAAGGACTCTTCTTTTGTTTATCAACCACCATGAATATTTTCTTTTCTTTTTTCTTTTGCTTCTGTAGCTTTTATTAGTCAAGGTTAGGTATGTTTCACACAAATGATATAATAATGTATTTTGGTAATCTTCATATGGTATTTGAGATTGTCTCTCAGTTTATTTTCCTTCCTTCTTCTTTCTCTTCTTTCTCCCCCTCTTTTCTTATTTCCTTTTCTTTCTTTTGTCTTCTTTTTCTTTTCTTTTCTTTTCTTAACTTTGTTTCCTTCTCCTGTTTTTTCCCCTTTTTAAAAAATGTAAAATGCTATCGCGTTTCAAGGTGAGTCTTTTCATTATTGCTTTCATATTTTGGGATATTTATCATTGGTAGCTATCTTGTAATGTTTATTCCTTCATCATTTATATTCTGTTTTGTTACCTTTCTGCTCTTTTGTCATGCTAATTGTTGTATAATGGTGTACCTATGTTTTTACTTGCTTCAATAAAGCTCTTTAAACTATAAAAATAAAACTTTAGAGTGTTAAAACAGATGGGAGTTAAACGGGGACATACAGTACTAGGTTAAATCAGCTTCCATATTTCCCCTGTGGAGTCAGTGGGGGCCCTGGTGCCACTGTACCTGCTGCACCAATGGAATTCAAGCCACTCGTTGGAACAGGCAGGAACCACTGATATGAGCTCAGTCATATCTTGCGTCTTGGTCTCTGGCTAGAGGATCCTCTCATTTTTGTGTACCAGCAACGAAACGTCCGAAACCCTTTTTGTAAAAGTGCAATATACCTAGGATTGGCAGGGAGCCTCAGAAACATGTAATTTTCTCTTTGGAGAGTTTTAGGAATGCCAAAGGCCCTGATCCCTTTATGGCCTCAGCCCCTCACTGGTGAATGGATTTTTAAAGTTGCCAGTTCAGGTTTTCTATTTCTTCCATAGACAGCAGTGGGCTCTGTATCCTTTTCTGGTAATCAGAGGGTGTGAGCAGCATGTGTTATCGATACACAGGTACGGTAACGCTGTAGTTCACACTTCTGTTTCTGCCAATTGGCCCTTCCATCCATGCTGTATCCACAGCCTGCGTTGGGGTCAGACTCTGGCCTAAGAGGAGGCACCCATTTCTGCCACGCTTTGCAAGGGCCAGTTTTGACTTCTGTAAACTATAAACTCGGCCCAACTGCATGGAATTACAGCACAGGTGAGATGATATCTTTCAGAAGATACCTTGAATAACTTAGAAGAAAACATTTCTTCTGTGAGTGACTAAATATGTGAGAGATGTCTGGGTTCAGGGTGGTTGGTGTAAACGACCAAACTTCCTTTCCAAAATGGTACATGCATAAATGTGTGCAACCTCGATCTATGTGTTTGGGAAGAATATGCTATACCTGTTGTATGTTTATCTTGTGTGTGTGTGAAAGAGAGCGGGAGAAAACGTGCACTTCGGCATCTGCTTCACTGTTCCTTGCTGTTGGTGGAGCTTTGTCTGCTGCTGTGCTCCCTGTTAATAAATATAGGTAAAGCCTTGTGACTGACGTGGAATTTTTGCAAACACCTTGCATGCTATAATTTTTCATACTCCTATAGCAGTCCAAACCAAATAAAACTACAAGCCCCAACATGCACAGTGTTGTTCATGCAAAACCTGGGTCTAGTGCCAAGTTATGACATGAAGCTATGACAGGTTTCTTGGATGATTCTTTATAGTCATGCTATGTCTTAATTCACAACACTCTACTGTGCAGTATTCCTCACAGCTGCCTTTAGCATGACCTTCCAATCACCATGCTGTGCTGAATCCCTTATTGCTGCATTCAGCATATCCATCAAATGCTATACTGCGCTGTATCCCTCACAGCTGCCTTAAGCATGGTCCTCATCACTATACTGTGACTTATCACATGAAACTACCTTTTTGCATGGACGTTGACCACCATACTGTCCCTTTTCTGTTACAGCTGCCGTTAGCATGGTTTACCTTTACCTTACTGTTCGTTATCCCTCTCCACTGCCTTTAGCACAGTCTTCCACCACCAGGAGCTTTGAGGGGCAGGGAAAGAGCTACCTGAGGCTTAAGCTTCATGTGCTTCTTATGACAGCCGGTCTTGCTCGCTACTCTCCCTTGCCATAGGGCACTCATCCCAAACTTGTACGCCCAACCACTTTCAAATATCACCAGCCACCACTTCTATGCACACTCATCATCTGGGAGAGAGGTTGCAAAGGAGAGTTTACTCTATCCACACACCCTACTACGCACACCCATCATCTGAGAGAGAGGTCTGAAAGGAGAGGCCAATCCCTGCCCACTGACTACTGTGCACACCCGTTATCTGAGAGAGAGGTCTGAAAGAAGAGGCCTCTCTCATGACACATCCTACTATGTACACCTGTTATGCAAGAGAGGTGCTTTAGCAGAGAGCACAGTCCCTGCACATGCCCTACTGTACACGGTTGTTATTTTAGAGAGAGGTTTGAAAGCAGAAGGTAGTTCCTCCTGGTACTCCAGTATGCAGAAGCTATTATCCAACAGAGGGTTCTTAGTGGAGAGGATGGCAATTCCCAATTATTATTTCCCTACAAATGAGTTGCAAGCTTCAGGGAGTGAGGCTTGCTGCAAGAGGCTCATGTGATCCTGCGACACACTCGCGAGACACACATGGAAAATTGCAGAGCCTACCATGAGGTGTTTTACCATCCTGCTAGCCGAGACCTGCATTGAAAATTACTGGGCCTGCCACAAGGTGTTTTACAATCCGGTGAGAGTTTACGAGATTGTAGGGTAGAAGTAGGAAAAAGGTTGAAGAAATGCTGTGATATGATAGGCTACAGAGATAGCTTAGAGTGCCTTGGTGCTTTGGAGGAGAAGGAAGTCTCTTTGAGTTGTGCTCAGCCAAAGTGACTTAATCTGGAACTGAAAGAGACTGGGGTTTTCAGCTACATTTAAGAAAGAGCTCCAAGTTCAGGTATTTAATAGTATACTGTATGATGTTTGCCAGGAAGTGCACTAATTTTGGTAAACGGATTCTGCACAAGGTTTACTGAGTGAAAGCGGTTTGTAGAGGTGTTGATTTTTCAATATAGTTTTCAAGAGGTAGATATTTGAATGTAGAGAGGCATCAGCAAGTATTGCAGATTGTGTTAACATTGAAGTGTATATAGTTGTAAATAAAGGAAGCAGTGTTTCTCAAACTAGAAAACAAAGAATGTGGAATGTATTGGTAGAAGCCATAGTGCTTCATGAACCTCACTGTACATATACTTTAGCCCTATGAGGTGTTTGAGTGATGATGTTGCTATTTCTAGAGTTAAACATCGTAGTCAGTGTTAGCAAAGGTGTCTCAAGAGGAATCTGTTACTTTATAAACTTTTATGAAATCATGTTTGATGGCATGTTCTAATTTATTTGCATAAAGATATAAAATGCATGGGTGAGGGTGTGGAATTTTTCATGAGAAAGGAATAACAAGTTAGTGGTACACTAGATATAAATAAGTGATTGTGGGTGAAGGATGTTAAAAAGTTTACAGAATATAGTGAAGAATGTCGGTTATCATTTATTGCCTACAATGTAACTTTACACATTTTTGTTTTTTGTCTCTTTTTGTAGGAGGAAAATGGAAAACAGAAGTTGTGAACAAGAAAAATACCATGTGATAAATAGATGGAGGAGAAAAAGAAGTCTTGTTCACATTTGAAAAAGCAGGGACTAACTCTGTGGAAAGTGAAGAAAATAGTTATCAACTGGAGAAGTGATAATGTATGTATTGCATAGAAGGGCATTTTGTGATCTTCTACAAGCTTCTGCTGTGTAGGTCTACCCGCCTATGAGGAAATAATTATCTGTTTATATAAGCAGAAAAAAGAACCTTGTTAAGATAAGCAGGATTATTTTCTTGATGAGCAATACGTTCCTAAGCATGCACACTGTATCCAGGTTGAAAAGATGTGGAAGCACATGAAGAGCTGTGCAGTTCTGCCTGAGCTAGCCTTTGTGGATTCTTTTTAAAAAACTGCATGCATGAGAATCTTTTCCGAGACTTTTTTGCTAGCTTGGCTCAAAACAGAACACCGCCATACCGATTCTTTTCAGGCTGAGGTGGTGCAACTGCACCAGGCTGCTCATCATAATATGATGAAGACAATTATAAATTAGTATAGTTGTTTCTTTTTTGTTTGTTTTATAGTTGTTGATATAGTTTGTTAATGTATTTTTTGTTGTAGTTTTGTAATGGTGTTAAATAGTTTTTTGTCATAAAACAGTTTCAAGTTATTACTGATATGTTTCCTTAATAGTTGTTATAGATTTGAATATTATTACAGCAGTGCAATGTTTACTGAAACTGGCAGTACCATCTTCAGGGAGTGCAGAAGTGCTCCTGCATGCATATACATCTGTACGGTACTATGCACATCTTTCATGCTACAGAGAATTGTTGATGGGGAAGACAATTATTTGAATACCCAACTATGGTGACTTGTTGTGCAACAGTGAGGTCTCAGTAGATGGATCAGTCCCTCTGTAGTATACAGAACTCTTGTACAAGAGAGAAGTGTTTGCACAAAAGCCAATTCATCCTCAAATCCTGCTGTTAGCTGGTGGGGATATGATAGTGGAGAAGGCAGTTCTTTTGCACGTCACTATATATTGTATATCTGGGGAGAATTTTGAGCTGGGGAGCCCGTCCCTGTGCACTCTACTATGCCTCATTCACCCCATGTGAAGAGGTCTGAGGGAGAGGTGACTGGGTCCCCACACTCAACTACCCACACCAATCAACCAAGACACAGTTCTCATCAGAGAGGATACTTAATTTCTGTACCCTGCTACCCACAGCTTACTTTGCATATATATTACTCTGGGGAGATGTCTCAGCGGACAGGGTAGTGTGTTTACACATCATACATAGTCTCTATAATTGGTATGCAAAACAGACTTCTCATCATAGAGGTAATTTCATCCCCACACCGTCCTTGTACATCTGTCATGCTGGGGAGAGCTGTGTCCAGAGTGGTAAGCTCGTTTTCACAGCCTAATTTGCACACTTATCATTCAAGACACAGGTCACAGGAGAGGGGTCAGTTTCTCCCTTCACTGTATTACAAAGACTTATCATGCAACAAAGATGCGTCATCAAACAGGGCACTTCCTCCCCACAGTGTACTATGTAGGGGTAGGTGGTAAACTTCGCTCCACCAATGGAGTTTACCACCCACCACCCTATTTTCATATGTTAAAATTGTACCTTACGACGGCATACGAAATTGAGCAGCTGGGTGTCAGGGGCTCGCAGTCGCAGATCCTACCAGCAGGTTTCACTTTCTGACTGCCTCTTGCTTGACTGGTGTGCGTTCTCCAACACAGCCTGCTTCGAGTCTCAAAAACTGTAGGCCAGGAAGGCCAAGGTAATCCTCTGGAGGCTGGCTGCAGGAGGCAACAGGAGAGTGTCCACACCATGGAGCTGTACCTGCAGCGAAGGAGAAGGTCTCCGAAATGCTCCACTGTTCCGAACCTGACAGGTAGGTGGCGAGTTCCGGGGGATCAGGGAGTCTCTTCTGATGACTTCTGCTGGCTCAGCCTGGTGTGCCTGGTGGACCCACTTAGTGTTGTCTGTTTGTTTTGTTTTTTATTGTAATACTGTAGAACTGATTGCATCACGTTATATGTTGTAAAGCGCTCTGATACCTTCAGGTCTGGCTCGCGCTATATAAAACTCTTAAATAAAAGTGTACCTTCACTTTATAGCTTTACCACCACGTAGGAGGCAAGACTCGCAAGAGCCCTAGGCTGAGCTACTAAGTTAATACTAGAATGCATGTCACTGTTGATGAGTTTTAGTCATTTTGTTTATTTATGTATTAGAGGGTCGGAGGAAGGTTTAATTTTCCCCGTGTTGGACGTGGCCATTTTGGCAGGTTCACCCCTGAACTTTTTGCCTTTTAATATTACATAATGATAGTGATTTCTGGCTTCTGCGCATTTTAGCACTCTGGCCCAGTGTAAAGTGCGTGCTCTCTCTAAATGCAGGTGGTGAGATTGGCCAGCCCTCCAATTGGAATGCATGGAGAATATGTGTGTCCATGACAGTTCCTGATGTGTGGGGAGTGCAGGGGCGAGTTTGGTATGTGCGAACTCGTCAGATTAAATGCTGTGCGGCGGAGTGTTCAGATTTAATGTGTCTAATGTAGAAGTGCCACTTTTAGAAGTTGGCATTTCTGTGTGCAGTGAATGTGAATTGGCTGTCTGGCTTGTGATTGACAGGAGCTGGCTGGTGTGCTTGGCTCCAGGAGTCAGGATCGGTCTGCCCGGTGGTGAATGGGGAGATCTGCATGTAGATGGGAGGGAGGAGTTGCACCTGGGACCTGAATAGGGCTGGGCCTTCCCTCCACAATGCTGGCTCCATTGTCTGATGTCCCTGGCCTATCCTGTGAATAGAGAGAGGGGCTGAGCAAAACAAAGTGCTCCAGAACCAGAGTCCAGCACCTTTGGAGACAAAGGAAATGTGTGTATAAAAAGGGGCTGTGACCCCATGTACAATGTTCTTGTTCTGTACTCGAATCTACCAGGGTTGTGCTGCTGCTGGGGGCCAGGGGAAGGCTTGCCTCCCTGGGCCCTGCCCATCCCCTGGATGCCTTGGAGATTTTGTTTCTTTGGGGCCCTGCTGCCCTCTTCATCTGGGAGAACCCTTGTTGCTGTATGTCCTTATTTAGGGACCTTGGGGACTTTAGGCTTTGTTCCTTTCCTCAGGACTTTGGTTGCCTCTAGCGCTGCTGGATGCGCTATCCCTTGATGGCCCAGTGGAGGAGGAGTGTGGGCTGCGCTGCACGATGCTGCAGCCCCTTTACAAGGGAATCCCCAGCATAGGGATTCCCCTGAGATTGCCTTGGGTTCAATTGCGAGAGCCCACCTCGCTGCTTATGCCCTTTTTGTGGAGATAACTGCGCGGGTGCCCACCCCGCGACTTTGCCTCAGCGGCCCGAGCCGTGAGAGAACTCCCCCTGGGCCACTGCCTAGCGCGACCCGGAAGAGCAACGCCGGTCCCTGTTGGTGGGCCGGACTACGGCATCACTTCCGTCTTCCCCTTTGCCGCAGTGCAACCATGGTCCTCAGGGGCTCCCAGTGCGAGGAGGAAGCCCCGCGTGCCGATACTGATTTCAGGCGGGGCTCTAATAGGAAGGAGAGAGCCCCGTAGATCCCCCGCCTCAAGAGAGAAGCTGCCCGAACCTCGCGGGCTCCACTCTAAGTCCCGGTCCTGAGATGGGGGACCGGATGGACCAGGGCACTGATGGGCGGGGCTCCCCTGAGTAGCGAGAGCCCCGTGTGCCACCGCTGACCGAGGACTTCTGCCTCTGCCCCCCCCACCCAGCCGATGAGTTCAGCCAGGGAGTCCGGGTGGGGAGAGGTAGAATGGGAGCGGTCCCGCCAGGAGGGCAGGCCGCTCCAGCGTGGCACAAGTTCCCTTTTGTTTTATATGAGCAGACCCGCCATTGCGGGCCGCTCCACCGATGCCCCTCTTTAGTTCAAGGGTCCTGAGGACCAGGGGGCCCGTGGCCCCCCAGAGCCAGCGCGCTCCACCGTTTGGGGGCCTGATTGTTGCTAGAGCCTGAGTGTGGCTCCCACGGTTGGCCCTGCTGGTTTACAAGACCAGAAGGGCCTGTATCCTTTCCCACCAGTGCTTAGGGACATGATTATAGTTAGAACCTTGGCGGCTCCCAGGGGCCCATTCATTTAACGCTCCAGTTCTACTCCCTATGTTGCGCAGGATTATTTCAGGAGCCAGAGTACTCCAAGGCCCCTATTTGTCTTTAGAGCGAGATGGCTCCATCGTGTGGCGCAATTTGTTTCTAAGGGCCAGTGAGAACCCATGCCGCAGTTTACAGTTCACAGCTGCCCAGCAAGTAGTGGGCAGCTGCACCGTTTAGGTATTTCTTTCAGGGGACATGTTCTTTTGAGGAGTGAGATGCACTCCTTCACCCCTACTTTGGCCTTCCCAGCTGCGCAGCACTTAGTGCCAGCTGCATCGTTTAGGCTCCATGTTATTGTGCTCAGCTGCCCAGCAAGTAGTGGGTAGCTGCAACGTTTAGGCTTTGCGCAGTGGCGAACCTTGACCTTCGCTGCTTAGGCAGCAGCCCTGACTTTGTGGACATAGGGCGTTTGAGCCCCCTTTTTGAGATCGCCAGGCCCTAATGTGATTCATGTACTAATGCTTTTTGGGCGCTAGGAAATGTGTTGTGTATAGTATGTTTTGCGCACCCTGTTTGGTACCTCTAGATATGGTTTATGCATGGGAGGTTGTTTTACCTATTTAGGTTGTGTTAGGGAGATTATACTTCTCTGTGTGATTTACGCCCTTAGTGTAAGTTTTACTTAGGTGGTTAGGGTCTAATGTATTTAGACTTGGGTGATACTGTGCATGATGTAGTTCATGTCACAGACTGTTGCAAAGTACAGTGATTACCAGTGTTTACTGATTGTACATTTTATGGCCTATTTTACTTTTACCAAGTAATCTATTTTACTATTTCTTTACCAAGTGCTGATCCTGACAGTCGTCCATGTGGCCCTGTCATGTATAAATAATCCCTTGTAAATATTGCCTGTGCCAGTTGGCACAATGTATATTGTGTGGTTACTATCTGATGTGTTTTGAGAATACAAAGGCTATTTTTGATATAACCTTGTGTGGAGTTCCTTTTGTGGGGGGGCCTGGGATGTTGTAGCGGGTGGGTGCGTGTGCAAATGCTTTACTCATTGCCTCCGGGATAAGCCTTACTGCTTGTTGCTAAGGGAGTGAGCAGGGGTTATCTTTGGAGTGTAACTCCCTTACCCTAACTAGAGTGGTGGTCTCTGCCTGGCTTTTGGCGCACGCCTCAGCCAACCAGATATCCCATTTATAACACCCAGTCTAAGAATGGTTGGGTGGTAATTAGGGATTTTCCACTGCCCAGTCTCCCATGTTCATTTGAACTGTCTTTCCAGTAACAAAATGCCTTTGGGCCAGGACCTCACTAAGCAGGGAGACCCGTGCAGCCTGCATGGGCCCCTTGTGCGTGAGATAATTGGGCCCTGTGCAGTAGGTGGCACACCATGGCCTGCTCTGCAGACCCCTACTGTCTCTCCTCCACACAGCACACCCTCCCTGCAAGCAGAGTGTGATTAGGCCAGCCGTGCATGTGACACGCATGAAACCCAATCTCCCTCCTCTGCAAAACCTTATCTAATCCCCAGCCTCAGACGCCTCCAGTGCCTCCTGCCCTCGCAGCACCTGGTTCAAGGCGCTGCCAGCCCCTCACTGCCCAGATGACCCCCGGAACACTCTGACTGCAGGTGAGGTGCTTCTCTGTGCTGGGAGTTGGTGAAGGAGCACTGTATGGGTGCCTGTAGCAGGTGCTGTGGTTTGTGGGGTATATGTGGTAGCATGTGGCTTAAAAAAAAACTGCGACCCACCACCACCCGCAACAGGTCCCCCGCCGTTGCTGGAGCAATATCACCGCCAAGCAGCTCACCGCCTCCCTCAGCCAGAACACTCCCACCAGCACAACGGACCCCAACGAAGCAGCCAGCAACGTCACCAAGTGGCTGACCGCCTGTGCCGATGACCTCGCACCACTAAAGAACCCTCCCAGCAGTCATGGCAGCAAGAAAACCCCCTGGTTCACCGACGAACTCAAGGAATCCAAGAAGAACTGCCGCACCCTCGAGAGAGCCTGGCGGCTCGACCACACCACAGACAACAGGACCGCCCTCAAGCACGCCATCCACAAACACCATCAGCTGATCCGCGCCACCAAGAAGACGGCACTCAAAGAACGACTGGACAACAACACCCACGACAGCAAGGAACTCTTCAGCATCGTCAAAGAGTTCTCCAACCCCCCAGCACCGGAAACAACGACATCACTCCCTCACAAGACCTCTGCAATTCACTCGCCTCGTTCTTCCACCGCAAGATCGCCGACATACACAACAGCTTCGACGCACAGACCACGCACCCTACCATCGAACCAACGCCCACCACCACCACCCTCTGCAACTGGACCCCGATCAGCACTGAAGACACCACCCGCACGATGAACTCCATCCACTCCGGATCACCAACCGACCCGTGCCCACACCACGTCTTCAACAAAGCCGACGCCACCATCTCACCCCATCTCCGAGACACCATCAACTCCTCCTTCCACACCGCCACCTTCCCGGAGAGCTGGAAGCACGCCGAGCTGACCGCCCTCCTGAAGAAACCAACGGCGGACCCCACCGACCTCAAGAACTACCATCCCATCTCACTCCTTCCTTTTCTGGCCAAAGTCATCGAGAAGACCGTCAACAAACAGCTGGCCGCCTTCCTCGAGACGAACGGATCCCTCGACCCCTCGCAGTCCGGGTTTCGGGCCAACCACAGCACCGAGACCGCCCTGATCGCAGCCACCGACGACATCAGAACCCTGATCGACAACGGGGAAACAGCGGCCCTCATCCTCCTGGACCTCTCTGCGGCATTCGACACCGTCTGCCACCGAACTCTAGTGAAGCACCTCAGCAACATCGGAATTCGAGAAAAAGCGCTGGAATGGATCATCTCGTTCCTCACCGGAAGAACCCAGAGAGTCCGCCTCCCTCCGTTCAGATCCGAGGCCACCGAAGTCATCTGCGGCGTACCACAAGGATCTTCACTCAGCCCAACCCTCTTCAACATCTACATGAGCCCCCTCGCAGCCATCGCACGCCAGCACTACCTCAACATCATCTCCTACGCCGACGACACCCAGCTCATCCTCTCCCTCACCAGCGACCCCACCACCGCCAGAGCCAACCTACACGAAGGGATGAAAAACGTCGCCGACTGGATGAGGAACAGCCGCCTTAAACTGAACTCGGACAAGACGGAAGTCCTCATCCTGGGATCATCACCCTCCGCCTGGGACGACTCCTGGTGGCCCCCGGCCCTGGGCACCGCTCCCAAACCGACGGACCACGCACGCAACCTGGGCTTCATCCTGGACTCCTCCCTGTCAATGACCAGACAAGTCAACGCCGTCTCATCCTCGTGCTTCAACACCCTGCGCATGCTCCGCAAGATCTTCAGATGGATCCCCACGGAAACCAGGAAGACCGTCACCCAGGCACTCGTCACCAGCCGACTGGACTACGGGAACACCCTCTACGCCGGAACCACAGCGAAACTTCAAAAAAGACTCCAACGCATCCAGAACGCCTCCGCCCGACTCATCCTCGACATCCCCCGACACAGCCACATCACCGGACACCTGAGAGACCTGCACTGGCTCCCCGTCAGCAAGAGAATCACGTTCAGACTCCTCACCCACGCACACAAGGCTCTCCTCGACCTGGGCCCCAAGTACCTCAACGACCGCATGACCTTCTACACGCCCACCCGCCAGCTACGATCGACCGGCCATGCACTCGCCACCGTACCACGCATCTGCAGAGCCACCACCGGAGGAAGATCCTTCTCCTACCTGGCAGCCAAGACATGGAACTCTCTCCCCACCCACCTTCGGCGAACCCAAGACCATCTCGCCTTCAGGAAGCAGCTCAAGACCTGGTTGTTCGAGCAGTAACTTTCCCCTCCCCCAGCGCCTTGAGACCCTCACGGGTGAGTAGTGCGCTATACAAATGACGTGATTGATTGATTGATTGATAGAGCAGAGGGATAGATCTGTTATGCTCTGCCTGGGTTGAGGGTATGTGCACTTTGAGTTTGTGAGTGATTGTGAATGTGCCTGTGTTGCAGGAGTGTGTTGGCAGCAGCTACGTTTCTTCTGGGCATGCATCTGCTGTGGAATGTGTGTCCTTTGTGTGTGGGTAATATCTCTTTGTGTATTGTTGATCGGCTGGGGGGGTGTGCATGTGTCGTGGAGAATTTGTAATGCATTTGTTGCTGTGGCAATGCCTTGTTTAGTTGAGTCTGTGTTGTGAGTTGCAATTGTCCTGAGTGAGGTGAAGAAGGCCTGAGATGTGCCAGTGTGTTTGTGACCTGTGCCTACAAAATGGAGTTGCATCATGCATGTAAGCGTGTTGTGGGTGGTAGAGATGTTTTGCGAGTAGTATTGTGTGTGTGTGAGAGAGCTGTGTGAGGTGACTGTGTTTTGCAGAGCGCTGTCTGTGTTGTGGTGTTTCATGTAAGTGTGAGGAGGTGATGGCCTGAGTTGTGTCAGTGTTTGTGACCTGTGCCTACAAAGTGGTGTTGTCTGCATGTGCACGTGTTGTACAGATGGTTTGTGAGTAGCATTTTGTGTGTGAGTTGTGTGAGATGACCATACTTTGTAGCAATATGCCTGTAGTGTGGTGTGTCATGCATGTGTGGTGCGATGTCTTCTGAGTTGTGTATTTTGCAGTCATACGTATGCACGTCAGTGAGTGTTTGTTGTCGCTGGTGGTGAGTTTGCATCCCCCGGGCACCCCATCCACAGATCGATATGAGCAGACAATTCATAATGATTATATAGTAGGTTGTAGTGTCTGGGTCTGAATTGTTTTAAGGTTGAATGAATAATAAATCGCATTACAAGTGTAGGGGAAGGGGTAGAGGGAGCAGGAAGCAGGGTGGGTGCTGGGAGTTGAACTTGGCTGAGCTCTGCCGAAGTCTCAAGTAGGGAGGAGCGGAATTTCACTGAGATTTTATTCAACTCCGCAGAATTCCACGTAGTGAATATCCCCCCCACCCCTAGTACTATGGATAACTGTCAGCAGGAGAAGAGGTATGAGCAGGAAGGTGCATTTTACTGCTACAGTCACCTCTCACCCTGGTAAGTGGTATTAGTGGCCAGCTCACTCCATACCCAGACAGCACTGTATATTGCTGTTGCTGTAGGGAGAGGTGTCAGTACAGAGACCATTGCTTGCCCACACCATACTGTACATCCATGTTGTCCTGGAGAGAGGTGTTAGTGGAGAAGACACTGTTCCTCTACACATTAATGTACATGTCTGTCATGCCTGGGAGAGCTGTGACTGGCCAGTCAAATCCATTCCCACACATTAATAAATATGGTTATTTCCCTGGGAAGAGGTCTTCAGAGGAGAGGCCAGTACTTGGTATACTTACTATGAAATAGAGAGGTATTATATGTGTGGTGAATACCTTGTCCTCCCTATTATGCATACTACTGAGCCTGGGGAAAAGTGTGAGTGGGGAGACACTGTCTCTTTATACCCTACTCTACACACTGGTACCTTTATGCAAGGTCTCTCTGGAGAGTCCAGTCTCGCCCCATAGTCAACTATACACAGTTGTTAGGCTGTGGAGGGGTGTCAGTGAGATCCCAGTGTCTCCTTACACCTTACTGTGGACAGTAGATGTACTGTGAAAAGGTCACATTTGAGAGGCTTACACAAGCAGAAAAATAGAGCTTTATTAAAAAAAGTGCAGGTTTATTGTCCACATGTGCACCTAGAACCTATGCAGGCACCATATCTCCTGGAGCAAATGATGTTGAAGCCCCTGTAGAGTTGTCTAGCTCCACAGCACAAGCCAATTCTGCCCGTGCAAGCCTTTGCAGATGCATAGACCTCAGGTGTCTCCACATCCATGTGGTACCCATGCTATATTGTTCATTTCTTCTCCACCGGTTGAACTCTTTGCTGCAAGGTTTACAGGTAACATACTTTGCAGAAACTTTCTTGGCACCTGGTCTCACTTCAGTGAATAGCCATGCCAAGGATTCCTTGTGTGGCTGACATAGCTGAGCTGGTGCAGAAGCCCATGGCTGTTCATCTGAATCTGGTGAAGTCATATTCAGGATAGGAGAACAAGCCAAATATGTCTACTCTCACCAAAGTCCAATAGTGAAATAAAGCAAAAAGGATGGAATCTTCTTCTTCTAGATCCATCCATATGAACCAATCAGAATCCTTCCTTAGGGTGTGCTTCCTCTCCTGCACTTCTCGCGAGTGTCTCGCAAGACCGTAAAAAATACTTCCTTTATATCATCTATAGAACAGTACACAAGTCATTTATCTACCTTAAAGTCAGTGATGTCATTTGAGGTGTCATCAGTGATGTCACTGACCATGTCATGAATGATGTAATATGTGACATCATCAGCAGTGGATTGTGGGTGCGCGAAATATAGTTAGTACAACTAACTATATAGGAGCAATTTCAATGGTTTTGTATGAGTGAAATATCCAGCTAACTATAACACCCCTAAAACTTATAGTTTTTTGAGTGAATTTCAAAGGTTTTTTAAATGCTAATTCCTAACTATATAAGGCCTGAAACCTACGGTTTTTTCAGTGAATATATATATATATATATATATATATATATATATATATATATATATATATATATATATATATATATATATATATATATATATATATATATATATATATATATATATATTTTGAAAACCAGTCCAAACTCTCAATTAAGAAAGGCGCTGACTCCGTGAATCATGATCCAAAGAAAATGTATTCTCTCAGTTGCTGCTTAGACGCGTTTCGGCGGCTTACTCCCGCCTTGTTCACTACTTGTTCATATATAGGTTGTTGAATCCTTGGGGTCCCTAGGGACCAACTAGCCCATCAGGTACCTCTAGTAAGCACCACCGTGCTGCGTTGCAGAGTGTTCTACAAAGGGGCATGGCCTCTGAACACCTCTCTGCAACACAGCCTCCTGGCGCATACTGGAGGGACCTGGTGGGCTAGTTGGCCCCCACTGACCCACAGGATTGAGGAGGAATGAATTCTCTAACTTAAAACGCGCCACAGGGTGTGCTTGAAGACATATCACCTTAGGCCACGCCTCCTTTCTTCACCACCGTGCAAACGAGCCCTGTGGCACGTTTTGAGTTGGGAAATTAATTCTCTTTTAATACTGAGGGTCCCTGAGGGCCAAATAGGCCAACAGGTATCTCCAGTATGTGCCAGGGCGCTGCGTTGGAGACAGGTGTTCAGAGGCCACTCCCCTTTTTACACCTCGTTGCAACGCAGCTCTGTGGCGCTTACTGGACGTACCTAGTGGGCTGGTTTGACCCTAGGGACCCTTAGGGTTGAAGGGGACTTAATCTCTCAACTTAGAACGGTGACAGGGCGCATTTACACAGTGGTGAAGTGAGCGGAGGGGCCTGACGTGATGTGTGCAAACACGCCCTGTGGCGCATTGTAAGTTGGGGAAACAATTAAACTTCAAACCTGAGGGACCATGGGGGCCAAGTAGCCCACCAGGTGCTTCCAGGAAGCGCCACTGCGCTGCGTTGCAGAGAGGTGTTGTAGGCTGTGCCCCTTTTTACAACTTTCTGCAATGCAGCTTTTTGGCGCTTACTGGATGTACTACGAATTCCGATTCACTCACCTGTTATCAAGAGCGACCTCAGTGCAGCATCTTTGCGCCCAGTACTGATCCGGAAAAGTAATTCTTACCTTACTTACCAGTAACTTGAATTTCCTTCCATAGGCGACTGAATCTAGGATCCCGTCCTGTGGCTAGAAAAGTAATCCATAAAGTAACTAATTGCATTTAACTAGAATTTCCCATGCAGCTCAATGTTGCATTGTGTTTGAAATTGTGTTGTCTGTTGCAAGAACTGTAACTACTGTACTTAAAACTCTATTGCCTATTTGCAAAGTATTTAAACTAAAGTAATTCATTCTGAGAAAGTATATTTTGTAATGTAATGTATAATGTAATTATAATGTAATTTAAAAAATAAAGGGCCAGATGTAGGTAATCACATATTACCGATTCCTAAATACCGAATTTTACCGATTCGGTATTTAGGAATCGGTAAATGTGATGTAGCTAATGATTCAGTAAAGTTTACCGAATCTGTAACATTTGGTATTTACCGATTCTGTATTTACCGAATGGGTAAATCCCATTCATTCCTATGGGCATGGAGGCCCATGGGAATGAATGGGAATTACTGAATCAGTAAATACCAATTTGGTAAAATGGGGAACACATTCAAGGGTGGCAGGGTGTCACATTGACACCCTGTTGCACCCCTGAATAGTGTATGGGTGCACATGTGGCACACATACATGCCCTAAGGGCATGTATGTCTGCCACATGGCACTGAAAAAAAAACAAAAAATTGCTTATTAAAAGGTATTCAGAATTTATCACCAACTAGTTGGTGGTAAATAACAAATCCTTAATGTAAAAAGCACTCACTTGAGTGCTCCCTACATTACAGATTCGGTAATTTACTGATTCCTCAAATTACCGATTCGGTAAATTACCAAATCCTGAAATGTGGCCCCTACATCTCAAATGCCCAATACCGGTCGGTAACGCCCGAAATTCAGTAATTTCAGCTGGTACCGGCCGGTATTGGGCCACCTACATCTGGCCCAAAATATCTAAAAAGAAATAGTATCAAAAAAATAAATATAAGAATTAATACATTTAAAAATTGTCATTTACAAAACCTTTGAAATTCACTGAAAAAACCATAGGTTTCAGACATGTTATAGTTAGGAATTAGCATTTAAAAAACGTTTGAATTTCACTGAAAAAAACATAGGTTTTAGGGGTGTTATAGTTAGTTGGACATTTCACTCGTACAAAACCATTGAAATGTTGCGTTATAGTTAGTTGTACTAACTATAACTCGCGCGCCCGCAATCCACTGCTGATGATGTCACATATTACATCATTCATGACATGGTCAGTGACATCACTGATGACATCTTAAATGACATCACTGATTAAATCACTGATGACATCATCCATCTGACAATCTGATACATCTTATCATACACTAGTATAACCTTTCAACACTCATTATAAAATATGGAGTAGCATATTTGAAACCATTGACACACCAATACAAGTTTCTAAAAACCCACTCAGTGATTCCTACATTTACACACACATCTAAATACTTACCTATAGATTCACTCATACATGCTAACAAAGATCAATAGAACACTATTAAATATACTTATACACCTACATCAACATTACACACCAGCACACATCCTATTCACTTATGCAGACATCCTACTCACTTATGCAAACAATTGATCATATTTATATTTACTAAGCTACACACTTACACAAACACGACTTTATTTATTCATATAGATAGTAACTCATACGTAGTGTGTTATAAAATCACTATTATAAGCATACAGTTATCCATACGTCACTCATACAATCACTGAGTCTTATGTATACTAATTTATATACAGCAACTGTCACATACACTGCCTTTTATATTTCTAGTTTGTTGGGCATGTATCATTGAGAAATATATTTACGCATCACCACACCCATAAAGAGATTCACTCACCCAAATACTGTTTCCACATACAGTCTTAACCTCATATACCTACTAAATCAACTATTTACACATCTTTGGACAGTTTGTTGGACATGTATCATTGAGAAATATATTTACGCATCACCACACCCATAAAGAGATTCACTCACCCAAACAACTGTTTCCACATACAGTCTTAACCTCATATACCTACTAAATCAACTATTTACACATCTTTGGACAGTTACACACCTCCCACCCAACCACACACACATTCATTCACTATCCCATACAAATACTCACCTAACTAATTAATAACTAATGTAGACTTTCACATAGCTAGTAACCAACTTATGTAGTAGTTTACACAACAAGAGATAGAGTGATACAGGTATTCACACAGTTTAATCACTATCCCATATATTTAGTGAGACACTTTTAATTTGTCACTTAGACAGTCAATCACAATGCTACTAAATCCTCCATTCAGACACTTATACATCCACTCAGTCTTCAAGGCAGATTGGTATATATATATATATATATATATATATACTAGCGGCCCGTCCCGACGTTGTCCGGGTAAAAAAAGGCTAGGCAGCAATGGTTTTAGTATCATTGTACATTCATCCCACATGATAAGAGAAACATTTTGAAGCAGTGTCCCCAAAGGTCAGTTTTTCCGAATAGAGCATATTGAATCCCTTTCAAGGGAAACTGTTAGAGGCAGTTCAAAGGTAGAATGTGCTCTTTTCCCAGCTGTTAGCAAAGTGGCAGCTATTCCAGATGAAGCAACAGCTAGAGCCAAATTCCCAGAAGATCAAACTTTGGCAAGTATGAGGTTGATTAGGTAAGTCTTTCCTGTGCCACTGGGGGCGTCTATGTCTATGAACAATAGTTTGCCTTGCTTCTTTTCAACACTATCAACTATGGTGTTGTAGGCGAGTTGTTGATCGGGAACTAAGTTAGGCAAGTGTTGAACAAGGTAGTTATTTAGCTCTGGAATATTGTGTGCGGTAGCGATATTGTGGTATCCAGTTAGGTTAGTTCGGACCGCTGGCGGCAGGCTGAAATCTTGTAAGGACTTCTCGCTTAATAGATACAGTGAGTCTTCAATTTCTATAAGTCCTTGGTTTATGATTTCATTGTTGATAGCAGCCCGTGCCAACGTTGTCCCGGTATGAATTGTTGCCGGCCAGTAGTATATTGTTTTGTAGGATTTCGTTTTGATAGCATTTCTTATCTGTGACTGGCCTGTGAAACGCTCCGATTCACAGTGCACTGCTGATGCACTTATGAGTGCGCGTTCAGTAGTGTGTGAACTCGAGTTTCCCTACTTTATATTTCTTTGCAATATTATATAGCGCAAACTGGACAACATGGCATGAGCACAATTTACATTACAGAAGAACACATTCATTTGTGGTAGGCACGGGGAGACAAAGCGATTTGCCTGGAATCACAGGATGTTGAGCTGATGCCGAGATTCGAACGTAGCTCCCCAGCTCTAAAGTTCGCAATTCTAGAACTTGTGGCGGGAGGTGTGTCTAAAAGTGTATGTTGGTGCTGGCCATCAATGAGAGACCTGTGCATTTTTCAAATGGGTGGTGAAAAATATGAGTATGTTGCTGGAGATGTGGGCCGCCGTGCCACCAATGTACTTACCGGGGGAGGGTAAACACCGATTATTCCGCAACTTTCTTTCCGCATACCATCACTCCGCATACTTTCATTACGAAAGTACCATGACTCCGCAATGCCATTATAACGCATGGCATTACATTTTATATGCTTCTACTACGCATACATTTACAACAAAATTCGTTGTAAATGCATGAATGGTAAAAGCATGTTTTTTTTAATGTTTGGATAAGGTAAGTATGGGTATAGGGGTATATGTTTTGGGGTACTGAGGTATATGTTTTGGGGTGTTTGGGTATTTTAAGGGTTCAGATATAGTTTTGGGTTATGGGGTACAGGGGTAGTTTTAGGGTTTAGGGATAGGTATGGGTTTTGGGGTACAGGGGTATTTTTAGGGTTCAGGGCTAGGTTTGGGTTTTGGGGTATAGGGGTATTTTTAGGATTCAGGGGTAGGTTTGGGTTTTGGGGTACAGGGGTATTTTAAGAGTTCAGGGCTAGGTTTTGGGGTACAGGGGTATTTTTAGGGTTCAGGGGTAGGTTTGGGTTTTGGGGTACAGGGGTATTTTAAGGGTTCAGGGGTAGGATTGGGTTTTGGGGTACAGGGGTATTTTAAGGGTTCAGGGCTAGGTTTGGGTTTTGGGGTACAGGGGTATTTTTAGGGTTCAGGGCTAGGTTTGGGGTACAGAGGTATTTTAGGGTTCAGGGGTAGGTTTGGGGTACAAGGGTATTTTAGGGTTCAGGGCTAGGTTTGGGTTTTGGGGTACAGGGGTATTTTTAGGGTTCAGGGCTAGGTTTGGGTTTTTGGGTACAGGGGTATTTTAAGGGTTCAGGGCTAGGTTTGGGTTTTGGGGTACAGAGGTATTTTAGGGTTCAGGGGTAGGTTTGGGTTTTGGGGTACAGGGGTATTTTTTGGGTTCAGGGCTAGGTTTGGGTTTTGGGGTACAGGGATATTTTAAGTGTTCAGGGCTAGGTTTGGGTTTTGGGGTACAGGGATATTTTAGGGTTATGGGGTATTTTAGGGTTCAGGGGTAGGTTTGGATTTTGGGGTACAGTGGTATTTTTAGGGTTCAGGGCTAGGTTTGGGTTTTGGGATACATGGGTATTTTTAGGGTTCAGGGGTATGTTTGGGTTTTGAGGTACAGGGGTATTTATAGGGTTCAGTGCTGGTTTTGGGGTATATGGGTATTTTTAGGGTTCAGGGGTAGGTTTGGGTTTTGGGGTACAGGGGTATTTTTAGGGTTCAGGGGTAGGTTTGGGTTTTGGGGTACAGGGGTATTTATAGGGTTCAGGGATGGTTTTGGGGTATAGGGGTATTTTTAGGGTTCAGGGCTAGGTTTGGGTTTTGGGTTACAGGGGTATTTTTAGGGTTCAGGGGTAGGTTTGGGTTTTGGGGTACAGGGGTATTTTTAGGGTTCAGGGCTAGGTTTGAGTTTTGGGGTACAGAGGTATTTTAGGGTTCAGGGCTAGGTTTGAGTTTTGGGGTACAGAGGTATTTTAGGGTTCAGGGGTAGGTTTAGGTTTTGGGGTACAGGGGCTTTTTTAGGGTTCAGGGCTAGGTTTTGGTTTTGGGGTACAGGGGTATTTTTAGGGTTCAGGGGTAGGTTTGGGTTTTGGGGTACAGGGGTATTTTAAGGGTTCAGGGCTAGGTTTGTGTTTTGGGGTACAGGGGTATTTTAGGGTTCAGGGGTAGGTTTGGGTTTTGGGGTACAGTAGTATTTTTAGGGTTCAAGGCTAGGTTTGGGTTTTGGGGTACAGGGGTATTTTTAGGGTTCAGGGGTGGGTTTGGGTTTTGAGGTACAAGGGTATTTATAGGGTTTAGGGCTAGGTTTGGGTTTTGGGGTATAGGGGTATTTATAGGGTTTAGGGATAGGTTTGGGTTTTGGGGTACAGTGTGTATTTATAGGGTTAAGATGGGTTAGTGTTTAAGGGTGTTTGGGTATTTTAAGAGTAAGGGTGGGTTATGATCACGGGGTGCAGGGGTATTTAAAGGGAGCACGGTGGGATTAGCACACAATATGAGGCATGGCCACACGCCCCCAGTGTTTGTCACGCCCCCAGCACACGCCTCCAGCACACGCCCACAGCACAACGCAGACACGCCCACAAGGGACTACTTTGCTGGCACGGTTCTTTTACCTTTTAAATGTATATGGTGGGCGTCTGTATAGCCTATGTCCTTCTGCAGCATCTGCCCTTTCCAACGCTGTATTGGGTGTTGTGATTGGCGCTGTGGTTCCCGAGTTTACCTTGCCTAAAGGTGCAAGTTCTCTCTTTATAATAGTAGTATAGATATATATATATATATATATATATATATATATATATATATATATATATATATATATATATATATATATATATATATATATATATATACAATACTTATTTAAAAATCGAAGCAAACCACATTCACTGGAGGATGTCATCAGTGATGTCATTTGAGATGTCATCAGTGATGGCCCGACCGAGCCCAGAGGCCATAAACCCTGGCCAACTTGAAGTAAATTCCTCTCTTGTCCCTCGTATTTCTTACTCTGATGATGCCTTACGGAGGCTCAGAAACAAGGAGCTAGATAATCACCAGAAACACCTTTCCTGTCAGCAGAAATTCTCCAGCACATTGGAAGGCCCAGTGGCTTGCAGCAATTGTAAATTCCAGGGTGCCCAGATGTTTGTTGACCCTGAGCTTAGAAATTACTTAACGGAACAAAGTATCGGCAGTTTGAAGTGTATATTAGTCAATGTGAGATTACTTGTAAAGCACCCTTTCGAAATCTGGGATATGATCTCATCGCACACTCCTGATATATGTTTTTTTTACGGAAACATGGTTAAAACCTACTAACTACCCTCTGATTGAAGTGGCTATCCCTGAGAAATACACTTTTTTACACCTGGATAGGGAGGGAAAGACGGGTGGTGGGATAGCGATAGATTTTAAAAATGATCTTTCATTAAATTGGATTCCTACACTAAGTAATGACAGCATGGAACTAGGAATTTTTAAGGTCACAACCTCACCCACAGATAGTTGGAACGGAGCACTATTATATCGTCCTCCGGGCCAAAAAAACGATTTTGCGGACAATTTGACTGAATTAATTGCTATGCACGTGCTTGCGGCTAATAAGTTCCTTCTACAGGGGGACTTCAATTTCCACGGAGAAAACCAAATGAGTTTGGAGGGGAATAAACTTATGTCTGCTCTTGATACCCTTGGCCTGAACCAAAGAGTGACTGGCCCAACCCATATGGCGGGGCATATGTTAGATCTGATTTTTTCTAACCTCGAGTATCTAACTTGTAACCCCCCAGAGCTTCTCACATGGTCAAATCATGCTATGATCAATTTTGTCATCAAATTACCATGTCCTATGATCTCAACCTTAAGCTCGGGTAAGAAACAAATTATGCTTAGGCCCTGGAGCAATCTTTCAGTCGAAGCCTTCGAGGAGGTATTTCAGTCAGAATTGGGGAGAATGGAGTTGGGAAAGGAGCTAACGTTGGAGAGTTTTAATAAGGCGTTTGTCACTGCCTTGGATGCAGTGATTCCTAAGGAAAGTAGGGTTCAGTTACAAACCCGCCCATCAGCCCCCTGGTTCACTAGCGAGCTCAAAACCGGAAAGTCCTAATGCAAAAGGTTGGAGAGAGTTTGGCGTGCCAGCAAAACGACACTAGATAGAGCGCAGTATAAACAAACCCTGGCCACTTATCTCCTCAATTTAACACCTTAGCTGCTTTGGAACGTCCAGCTCCAGTGCTGAACGTTCCATTGCGCAGGTGCAGTTGGAACGTCCAACGGCAGCACTCCCGAGGTAGTGGTGCCGTCGGCCGCTGGACGGGCGCAGCTCTTAAGGGGTTAAGACTGGCACGACGCCAATTCATCATTAACCAAATTGAGGTTGCCGTTAATGCCCCCAAAACCCTCTTCAACATAGTAAAAGATTTTGTGTCGCCTCTCGCTTGCAGGCAATCCCCCCTTGAAACCCAAGAGTTCTGTAATCAGCTGGCCAGCTATTTCCAAGAAAAGATCATCAGAATCTATGCTAATTTTCCATCTAATACTGCACAGGTTTCTGATAGTCCCAGTAGACACTTGGAGCTGGGAAAAAGGACAGGTAGCACCTTAGATTGTTTTGACCCAATTACCTTGGAAGAAGTCACTAAAGCACTTTTTTCAGCCAAATCAGGCTCACCAACGGACCTATGTCCTCCCAAGAGGATGGCCCTCTTAGCCACCAGTTGTGCGCCAGCCATTCTCCAACTTTTTATTTCATCTATACAATTGGGGGATGTAACAAGCATGTGGAAGGAAGCATTTGTGCTGCCTATTCTGAAAAAAACAACGGTAGACCCACGAGAACTTGGTAACCCGATCTCCCTCCTACCTCTATTGGGCAAGATGCTGGAAAGCATGATCAATAAACAACTGAGTCATTATCTTGAGCGTAACTAAATTCTTAATCTATCTCAATCAGGATTTCGGCAGGGTTTTAGTACAAAGACTGCTATTCTAGCAGTCACGGACTCGCTTAGGCGACAAATAGATAAAGGCGGTTCGGCAATCCTGATAGTACTAGATTTCTCTGCAGCATTCGATACCATCTCTCATGAAATGCTAGCGGAGAGATTGGTGTCGTGTGGTATCCAAGGAACAGCCTTAAAGTGGTTGTGTAATTTTATGTCCGATAGGACACAAACAATCATGCTTGGTCCATACAGGTCGGATGCAATTAGCTTAGATAGAGGCGTCCCTCAGGAATCCTGCCTAAGTCCTACCTTATTTAACACTAGCAGCCCGTCCCGACGTTGTCCGGGTATGAATTGCTGCCGGCCAGTAGTATATTGTTTTGTAGGATTTCGTTTTGATAGCATTTCTTATCTGTGACAGGCCTGTGAAACGCTCCGATTCACAGTGCACTGCTGATGCACTTAAGAGTGCGTGTTCAGTAGTGTGTGAACTCGAGTTTCTCTACTTTATTTTTCCTTGCAATATTATATAGTGCGAACTCGACAACATGGCATGAGCACAATTTACATTACAGAAGAACACATTCATTTGTGGTAGGCATGGGGAGACAACGCGATTTGCCTGGAATCACAGGATGTTGAGCTGATGCCGAGATTCGAACGTAGCTCCCCAGCTCTAAAGGTCGCAATTCTAGAACTTGTGGCGGGAGGTGTGTCTAAAAGTGTATGTCCGTGCTGGCCTTCAATGAGAGAGACCTGTGCATTTTTCAAATCGGTGGTGAAGAAATATGAGTATGTTGCTGGAGATGTGGGCCGCAGTGCCACCAATGTACTTACCGGGGGAGGGTAAACATAAACACCCATTATTCCGCAACTTTCTTTCCGCATACCATCACTCCGCATACTTTCATTACGAAAGTACCATGACTCCGCAATGCCATTATAACGCATGGCATTTCATTTTATATGCTTTTACCACGCATACTTTTACAACGAAATTCGTTGTAAATGCATGAATGGTAAAAGCATGTTTTTTTTTAAATGCTTGGATAAAGTAAGTATGGGTATAGGGGTATATGTTTTGGGCTACTGAGGTATATGTTTTGGGGTGTTTGGGTATTTTAAGGGTTCAGATATAGTTTTGGGTTATGGGGTACAGGGGTAGTTTTAGGGTTTAGGGATAGATATGGGTTTTAGGGTACAGGGGTATTTTTAGGGTTCAGAGGTAGGTTTGGGTTTTGGGGTACATGGGTATTTTAAGGGTTCAGGGCCAGGTTTGGGTTTTGGGGTACAGGGGCATTTTAAGGGTACAGGGCTAGGTTTGGGTTTTGGGGTACAGGGGTATTTTTAGGGTTCAGGGCTCGGTTTGGGTTTTGGGGTACAGGGGTATTTTAGGGTGCAGGGGTAGGTTTTGGTTTTGGGGTACAGGGTTATTTTTATGGTTCAGGGCTAGGCTTGGGTTTTGGGGTACAGGGGTATTTTTAGGGTTCCGGGGTAGGTTTCGGGTACAAGGGTATTTTAAGGGTTCAGGGGTAGGTTTGGGTTTTTTGGTACAGGGGTATTTTAGGGTTCAGGGGTAGGTTTGGGTTTTGGGGTACAGGGGTATTTTTAGGGTTCAGAGCTAGGTTTGGGTTTTGGGGTACAAGGGTATTTTTAGGGTTCAGGGGTAGGTTTGTGTTTTGAGGTACAGGGGTATTTTTAGGGTTCAGGGCTATGTTTGGGTTTTGGGGTACAGGGGTATTTTTAGTGTTTAGGATAGGTTTGGGTTTTGGGGTACAGGGTATATTTATAGGGTTAAGATGGGTTAGTGTTTAAGGGTGTTGGGGTATTTTAAGGAGTAAGGGTGGGTAAGCATGAGCGAATTTTGCGGATCTCGCGTTCGCGAATTTTGCGGATTTGCGGATTCGCAATCCGCAAAATCCGCGAATTCCCGCGAATTTGCGGATTTTTTTTTTTTTGTGTTCGCCCGTGTTTCTGCCAGTTCGCGAGGGTTTTGTACACTTTCGCAAATTGCGAACTTACCTGTCGGGTCGCAAGTTTCGCGAACTTGTTGTTTCTACGTGTCCAGCCTGTTTGGGACACTCTTCTTCATCACTGCCACTCTCTGTCACCACTGCCACTCTCTGACTACTCATGCCACCCTCTGGCCCACCCATGCCACCCTCTGTTTCATCACCACACCCTCTGGTTGTCCAGTGTACATTATTTTCGGCAAAGCAAAGCACACCTTCCCTGCCTCAAGTGACCTGAATTAATTTGGGGCTGATTCATGTGTCACAGAATATTTTTTTAGCTGGCACCTGCTTCCTTAGTGCGCCCTGATTAGTGATCTTTTGCACTTGCTAAGTGCTTTCATTGTTGCAAAATTAGTTACAACACCTGCCCTGCCCCAACTGACAATAATGAATTAGGGGCTGATTAATGGATTTTAACTTCCAGCCTGGCTCCTGCTTGTCTCCCTTAGCTGTAATTCAGGACCTTTGTGGCATATGTGTAACTATTCTGAGGTTCAGAGCAGGGTCACATACTAGTTTCAACTGGCAACTGAACTCTGGAGGGGCCCCTCAGGAAGCACTCCAGGAAATGGCTACTAATGATGAGCCTGAACTTTTGAACCTGGTAAGTAGTTACTTTCAGTTTTGCTAAGATCGTATTTCTGCAATTTTGCACTTATTCGCGGGGCGCGAACTCACGCGAACAGTGCGAGCAGTGCGAGCAAAATCCGCTGCTCGCGGATTTGCGGATTTTGCGGGAAATTCGCAAATCTCGCGGATTGCGGATTTCCCGAAAATCCGCAAAATCCGCGAGCGGAACGGATTTTCCGCCCACGCCTAAGGGTGGGTTATGATTATGGGGTGCAGGGGTATTTAAAGGGAGCAGGGTGGACACCTGGAGCTGGAATGTACAGAACCTTGGAAGAAAAAACAATGAAATATTGGGCACAGCGCTTGCCTTTTTTCCCGTAATCCCGCACACGCACACGCCCACGCCCACGCACACGCCCCTAGCACACGCCCACAGCACATGATATGAGACATGGCATGAAGGGCGGAACGTACCACACACCCCCAGCATTTATCACGCCCACTGCACAACGCAGACACGCCCACAAGGGTGTACTTTGCTGGCACGGTTCTTTTACCTTTTGAATGTATATGGTGGGCGTCTGCATAGCCTATGTCCTTCTGCTGCAACTGCCCTTTCCAACGCTGTATTGGGTGTTGTGAGTGGTGCTGTGGTTCCTGAGATTACCCGCCTCAAAGGTTTGGGCTCTCTCTTTATTATATTAGTATAGATTTATATGGCCCCACTAGCGAGGAGAGCGGAACAGCTGGGCTTTGAGATCATCTCTTATGCTGATGATACTCAGCTCATGTTCTCATTTGGTACAGACTTAGTAGCAGAGAAAGAAAGGTTTGCCAGAGGTATACTCGAGATCTCTAGCTGAATGACGCAGTACTGTCTCCAGCTAAACCCTGGCAAAACCGAGTTAATGTTAATGGGCAAAGCCACAGGAAGTTGGTCTGACGACTGGTGGCCCACTCAATTGGGAGTAGCTCCTGTGCCTACTCATTGTGTAAAAAATTTAGGATTAAAATTAGATCAGTCCCTATCATTGAGAGAGCACATCACTATCACAACCAGCTCATGCTATTACAGCTTGCGTCTGCTGCGTAAAATCCTCCCCTTTATGCCGACCGTTCATTGCAAAACCTTAGTGCATGCGATGGTAATCAGTCGATTGGATTATGGCAATGCTCTGTTGGACGGGGTAGGCGAGACCCTGCTGAACAAACTGCAGGTGATTCAGAACACCGCAGCTAGGATGGTTCTGAATCACCCAGTGGGCTCCTCTTCGGTGCCCCTTTTGGGACACCTCCACTGGCTAGCGGTGAGAAAGAGATCTTTTTTTAAGATCTGCTGCCTCACTTATACAGCAATCCATGGAAGAGGTCCTAAATACCTCCAAAAGAAACTTATTAAACACATACCTAACAGGAACCTGAGGTCCGGGATGTGGGGTCTCCTTCAAGTACTACGTATTAGGCTGTGTCGTACTGGAGGGAAAGCATTTTCGTATCTAGCGTCAAGATACTGGAGTGAGATACCAGATCCCCTTCGTAAAATTGACAATTATGGCACATTTAGAAAACAGCTAAATAGTCCTTGGCAGCGCCGAGATTCCCCCGGGTGAGTCGAGCGCTATAAAAGTTCATTTAACATAACATACCATAACATCAGTGATGTCACTGACCATGTCATGAATGAAGGAATATGTGACATCATCAGCAGTGGATTGCGGGCGCGCGAGTTATAGTTAGTACAACTAACTATAACGCGTGAATTTCAATGGTTTTGTACGAGTAAAATGTCCAACTAACTATAACACCCCTAAAACCTATGGTTTTTGCAGTGAATATTTATATATGCACACATATGTTATGTTATGTTATTTTCTTTTGTAAGGCGCACACCTACCCAAGGGTTTCCCGGCGCCGCCTGAAGAAATCAAAAGAGAGGTGGAAGACCTATTGATTAAAAAGCCAGGTTTTCAACGTCTTACGAAAGTGTACAAAACTGGACTCGTTCCTCAATGACAGAGGAAGAGAGTTCCACAGGGTTGGAACCAAATAAGAAAAAGATCGGCCACCTACCCTGGACAATCTATGTCTCGGGACCGAGAATTTTGACTGGTTAGCTGAACGGAGAGGGCGAGAGGAGACATATGGTTGAGCATTGGAACTCAGATATTGGGGGGTCTTGTCTGTTTTAATCCTATGCATATAAATTAAGGTCTTGAATTTAATGCGGTTTTCCACTTTCAGCCAGTGGAGTTCACACAAGGAACTAGAAACAGGGGCAGTTCTAGGGATCCGGCAAAGCAGGCAAGCAGCAGCATTCTGAACAACTTGCAACTTAAGGATGACCTCCTTATTGCCTACTAAAAAGAGGATGTTGCTGTAGTCCCGGCGAGAGGGGACCAAGGCCTGGACTACAGTTCTTGTTGTGGGATCCGGCAACATCCATAAGATTTTTTTGAGCCATCTGAGTATGGAAAAGCAAGTTGCAGCCACCTTTATTGCTTGAGGTCTCATCTAGAGGTGGTCATCGATAATGAAACCCAAATGACGGGCTTGTTTGGTAGGCTGAGGGGAACACCCAATTCAAGAGGCCAATGTTGGGGACCCCAAAGCTCTTTGTTATTCCCCAGTATAAGCACCTCAGTTTTCTCCCCATTGATCTTGAGTGAATTAACTTGCATCCATTGTGTGATTTTAGAAAGCCAATCTTGAAGAGAAGAGGGCTTAGAGGCTACTTTGGCAGAAAGGGAGAAGACTATTTGGGTGTCATCAGAGTAGGAAAAAATCGCCAATCCTACCTCCTCTGCGATGTCAGCCAAAGGTTTAACATAAATGTTAAACACTAAGGGGCTAAGAATCGAGCCCTGTGGCACCCCATATGGAGAGGCATCGATTTTGGAAGCTGCTTCTGAGGTAAAAACCTCAAACGTACGGTCCACCAAAAGTTTGTCAGCCATTTCAGGGCAAATCCAGTCCGCCGATGGATTGGAGAGTTTGCAAAAGCATGGTATGAGATACCATGTCGAATGCGGCTCTCAGATCTAACAGTGTGAGCGCCACAGTATCTCCAGCAGACAAGCGACTACGTATCAATTCACTGACTCCCAGAAGTGTGGTTTCTGTAGAATACCTTTCCCTAAAACCTGATTAGGATGGGTGTAAGAACTTGTGTGTTTCCACATAGTGAGTTAATTGCGAATTCACATGTTTTTCTAATTTTTTTTTCAAATGGGGAGGAAGTTGGACAGTTAGGCTGGGTATTTTATATATATATATATATATATATATATATATATATATATATATATATATATATATATATATATATATATATATATATATATGTATATATATATATATGTATGTATATATATATATATATATATATATATGTATGTATATATATATATATATATGTATATATATATATATATATATATATATATATATATATATATATATATATATATATATATATATATATATATATATATCCGTCTTCCCAACCTCCCCATATATATTTTGCCGCGATCTTACGTGAATCCAGGGGGATCGCGGCACAACCGACAGATTTTATTTTAGCCCTAGAGGTGGTCACTCTGGGTCCCCCTCACAGGGCCTAAGGGGACAAGTTATACATACCCTGCCCTCTTATATTATTTTTACTTTTAAACTTCAGGACAGGGGACTAAGTCCCCGAGTCTTGTAATGAAACCCAGCAACATTTTTCTCATGTTGCTGGCAGCTAATCACAGTGCTGCTCCAGTGGGAGCATTTTTCTTGAGCACTAGAGCATCCTCTTAAAACGTTGTCCACCACAGTGCGTGCCTTTGTGATGTCTCATTTATTTGCTTATTTATTTTGCAAACCTATGCACAGTACCTTTAGACAGCGGTATTTTTACTTTTTATTTCTTTGACCATTTTTGTGCTATAGCTATGTGCGGCGCCAGACTTTTTTTCAAGGGGGGGCATCATTTTAATGTCATCCACAGTGGTGGCTGGAGACGTTTGAAAATGGTGAGGTGTAAACGTGTGGGATGAGTGACATGTGGCGAGCAAGCCGGCAGTAATAAGAGTGGTTCGGGGGTTGTCCCCTGAGAATATTTTGTAAACTGGTCAAGTTAAGTCAAGAATACTTTATTCGACTCTAAAAGAGCCATAAAAGATTGCGCAAACATGTTTTCACCTAAGAAACAGCAAATCCACATATACAAAATTTACAGGATATAAAAATGACTGATATTTACTACGAATCTTAAAAACAGTAAAAAGATAATTTAAAATGCAATACATAATCTCATTTGTTCCAAGGGAGAGTCGGTATTACATTGGCAGTTTATAGTTTCTAATCCCTTCTGCAAGTAGTAATGGGCGAATTAACTGTTTCCACTGGGGAGGTATAAAATCTACAAAATAAAATAAAATACATAATGCTTTGGCATGAGCAACTGCCACAAGGACAGACAGAGAGTGATGCAAACCATGAGCCTTGAATAGGGAAAGCAACTAAGAAATGTATAGTTTTTAAACGCAGCCTTGTCAACAGAAATTTCCGCCTTTCATTTAAGTCAATATGCAGATAAAGGGTGGGTTCTCTTTGTGGCTGAGAGAGAGGCTCTGAGTGACCAGTGAAATTACATATAGGGACTGCCCGCTCATGACTTTGGTAGAAAAGATATTTAATAGTGGCAGACAATACATTTTTTTAGGTGTCGGTGTTTGTATAATATTCTATGACACCTATTTTGGCAAAACTCATTTTGACATACCTTAACCAAGGTATGTTTAAGCTATTATCCAGCTACATACAGTCTGCCAGTGTTGTCCTACAGAGGGCGGCCTCTGGGTTCTTCCAGGTTTTTATCCAGAGCAACAGTGGTTGTAAAGCAACATGATCTTTCAAATAACTCAAATCAACTTCCTCATAACAAAAAGAAACAGATGAACTCTGGGGCACTGAGAGAAGTCTCCTTAAAAACGTATTCTCTGTTATTTGAAGTGATTTGCAATTTACGTGTCCCCAAACCCCGGCCCCAAAAGTTACCACTGAATGTCTTTTACTCTTGTAAATACATAAAATCTCTTTAGTTGGTTTAAAACCTAATCTTTTGGCAAATCTAAAAATAGCATCAATTGATTTCTGAAATTGCATGGTTCTGATATTCAAAGCATGTTTCCAATTAAGATCAACATCAAATGGTACCCCCAGGTAAGTAAAATGTGGAACTTTCTTTATTTCTTCACCCCCCAATCATGGGGCAAATGGTGCATTTTCAAGGAAATTTTAAAATGCAAAAAGGTTATAAGGCAATTGTGAAAATGTAGTTATGACATCAATAAAGAGATTTCATATCATAATGATGTAGGTAGCTGCTTATTCATGATGCTGTACATTTTGTGGTAGCATTACTTCATTAATTGTCATTTTTACATGTTAGGACTGACTGTACTTTGGTTATGCCTCATTAGTACCAGTTTAACGACCAAATATAGCAACAAGCAACAGAACGGTGACCAGTCAACCTTTGCAACGAGCCTTCCGCTGCATGACAACACGTTGCTACGTTTTCAGTAGCTTTTGAACCGTATGATCTACAAACAATTTTTTTTGTTAAAATCTGCAGATTATGCAACAGATGATGGATTATGTGACAAATGCAGCAAATCTATAATTATGCTAAAACCGGTTGCATGATTGCATAATTCCAGTGTCCTGCAAATACCATAGGAGATGACTTTGTTAAAGTTATCACATTCCAGGTTTTTGAAATTGAGGCTTAACCTAAGATCTGTCACAAAGACCCAGACGGATCACCACCCAGTATCTGAGGCCAAGAAAAGTAAGGCATGACCCACAGCTGCCAACACAAGTGGGCCCTTTACTTTCACAGTGCACCTCCTTATCCTGCCACAACCCCAGCTCTTAAACACACTGTACTGGATTTTTTAGACCACGTCCACCCACCGCCATGGTTCTTCTCACAGGATTAAAAATGTTAATATCAAATGAGACTAGTGACTCTAGTGCCACTTACATCTAAATAAAGTGTTGCACACTTACCAGCACAAATAGGTGTCCAACACAAAAACCCACTTGGTTTGAGTATCAGAAGCTATTGGATACAGAAGGACTCACGCCACGCGTGCACTTCAGGCTTCTTGGCAGCTTCTCTTCTGCAGATATTCACAAGACTTTAATTATTTTCACTGGTCCACCTATGACAGTGAAACTGCAGAGGTAGAAGCTTGTGTGACTGCTTTATGTGTTTTTTGAATAGATATGTGTTCATTTGCTGCATGGGATGCCGCAGTGAAAGATTACAACGCGATCTCTGCATGAGATTTTACCATTAATATCAAAATGATACAGCATACTTGCAGAAGGCCTTCTACTGTAAAGCATCGCTCGATAGTGGAGAAAGGGGGTGGGGGTGGGGGTGACTCATGGTCTGTATATTGTATAGTATAGCATAGCCAAGGCCAGAACTGTTGGGTTTGTCAATACTTGTTTTAATCCCGTCTAACCTTGAAAGGTGGTGATGGGGACTGTCTGATATTCCTCCAGTGACACATTTCATTGCACTCCTCCCTTAAAACCGTGCTGATGCTCTGCCGCCCTCTGTCCTTCCTCTGTGTGATCGCGCATGCGCGTTGTTACATGATTCGCGCCTGGAAACCTGCCATAAAACGCAAATCGAAACCCAGAGCTGTGTTTTCGGGACTTTCCAAAACCTGCGTTGTTTCCTCTCCTGGGTTTCGCCCCCTCCTCCTCCTCAGCCCCGGCTTGAGATAAGTTTAGAGGAGACAGGATGCGGTGGGTGGGCTAAGGGCTTCTATCTCATGAATGTGCCATCTTGGTTTTTAGTGCGCGCGGCCCGGGGCCTTAGGTAGTTTCTGACTTCACTTTTCTGGGAGGAAACACATCATAGTCATGCTTTGATTATCGGGGCGGCTAACAGCCTGATTCATCAAAGGGCCGTTTTGCGAGTCAGTAAAAGCGATTCATAAGGAATCGCTATTACTGACTTGCAAAACGGTATTCATGTAGGAATCGCAAAATAAAATGCGATTCCTACATATTCCTTATTTGCGATTAGCAAATTGCTAATCGCAAATAAGATATAACTCCCCATTCATTCCTATGGGCCAAAAGGCCCATAGGAATGAACGGGGAGAATTCCTTATTTGCGATTAGCAATTAGCTAATCGCAAATAAGATAGCGATTTAAAGGGTGCCAGGGGTGTCCAAAGGACACCCTGTAGCACCCCTTAAATGCAAATTTAAACAGGTGTTGCGCACACACATGTCCAAAGGACATGTGTGTGTGCAACATGCAACTTAGAAAAATGCTTTTAAAAGCATTTTTCTAAGTTTTCGCTATTTACCACGAGGTTTAACCTCGCGGTAAATAGCGGCCCGAAATTGCGAATTCGCAATTGAAAAATGGATGATAAATTGCATTTAAGGAATCTCTAATAGAGATTCCTTAACTGTAATTCCTCGCTAAATAGCGAAATCGCTATTACCGATTTTTGCATTTGGGATGATGAATCCCAAATGCAAAAATAGCGCTCGCAAAGGGCCAGATTCTCAGAATCTGGCCCTTTGCGAGCCCATTACGGCTTGATGAATCAGGCTGTAAGTTCTTATTATCTTCACATTTAGGGCACTGCGACCGGAGCAGAGCTGGGGGCGGGGGCGCTGTGATTCTAAATATCTTATGAGTTTAAAGGCACCTGCTGCAGAGTTGCTTGTGGGTCGAGCATTTGGATGCAGTAATAAGATGCTCAAGGTACCTCTGGTGATCAATGTACCTACTGGAGAGAGAGTTTTGTCTAGGGACAGTTTTAACTCATCATACAGTAGCACAGAGGGTTAATGGGCCTGCTGCAGAGAACATACCATGCATGTCATGGGATTGTATTTTATGTAGATAGCTCAGTGGGTTACTGCTTTTGTCACAGAGATCCTTTTTTTTACCTGCAGTTCGTAAGTTACAATCCTAATAAAGCACAGTGAGGTATGAACTGTAGTCAAAGGATTGCATGAGAAATGCATTAGATATGATGGTTTTCCCCAAGTCTTTCATTTTCCTAATTTGCTCAAAAGAGTTTGTTTGGGTGAAAATCCATTCTTACTAGTAAAACCAAACCCAGCCACTGTTTTACTATAAATCTCAAGTTTGTACTTCTCCAGACCAAGCACTCTTAATATATATAGCCTACCGGAAAGAAGGCCTGTGACTCCTACACCGTGTAGTCCTCTTTGTCTTATGTAACGTTTCCTATAGATTGATTTACACACCTGTATCATTCAATGTCTGCATAATGTCTGTGTGTTTTAAAGTGCTCTGACACCCTACACTGGTATGAGTGACGCTATAAAACAAATGAAATATAAGTGAGAGAGGGGCTATGGAGAGATGGGGGTACTGTGGGAGGGTGGTAGTGAGAGAATCTATAGAGAAGGAGGTTATTGAGGGGGCTAAAGCCAACCCTGGTGACCATTTGCCATCAGGGGCACTAATGACGCTTCAAGTAACAGCTCACTGGACCAAGCTCCCATGACCACTAGATCACAAGCTCAAATCCTTGTCCGCTAGCCTTTCCTCCAGACTATGCAGCCATTATTATAAGAAGGGACTAAGGTGGATGCAAAATAAAAGTCCCCCTCCTGCAAAACATATTGGAGTTAAGCCCCTGAAATTTGGAAATACACATTCATGGCACTGGTGGTACTCAATCCCCTCACCTATAATCAATCAATCAATCAATCAAAGCATTTGTATAGCGCGCTACTCACCCGGAGGGTCTCAAGGCGCTTGGGCAGGGGGGGTCCGCTACTGCTCGAACATCCAGGTCTTGAGCTGCTTCCTGAAGGCGAGGTGGTCCTGGGTCAGGCGGAGGTGGGTCGGGAGGGAGTTCCAGGTCTTGGCGGCGAGGTAGGAGAAGGACCTTCCCCCTGTGGTGGCTCTTCGGATGCGGGGGACGGCGGCGAGGGCGTGGCCGGTCGATCGATGCTGGCGTTTGGGAGCGTAGAAGTTGAGACGGCTGTTGAGGTATCCTGGGCCTTGGTTGTGCAGGGCTTTGTGTGCGTGGGTGAGGAGGCGGAAGGTGATTCTCTTGTTGACTGGGAGCCAGTGCAGGTCTCTCAGGTGTCCGGAGATGTGGTTGCGACGGGGGATGTCCAGGATGAGTCGTGCTGAGGCGTTCTGGATCCGTTGGAGTCTCTTCTGGAGTTTAGCGGTGGTTCCGGCATAGAGGGAGTTGCCGTAGTCCAGTCGGCTGGTGACGAGGGCCTGGGTGACCGTCTTCCTGGTCTCGGTGGGGATCCACCGGAAGATCTTGCGTAGCATGCGTAAGATGTTGAAGCACGACGAGGAGACGGCGTTGACTTGTCTGGTCATGGAGAGGGAGGAGTCCAGGATGAAGCCCAGGTTGCGTGCATGGTCTGTTGGTTTGGGTGCGCTGCCTAGTGCGGGGGGCCACCAGGAGTCGTCCCAGGCCGAAGGTGAGGATCCAGGATGAGGACTTCCGTCCAAGTTCAGTTTCAGGTGGCTGTTCTTCATCCATTCGGCTACCTCTTTCATCCCTTCGTGTACGTTGGCTCTGGCGGTGGCGGGGTCGTTGTTGAGGGAGAGGATCAGCTTGGTGTCGTCGGCGTAGGAGATGATGTTGAGGTTGTGCTGGTGTGCGATGGCTGCGAGGGGACTCATGTAGACGTTGAAGAGGGTTGGGCTGAGTGAGGAGCCATGAGGAACGCCGCAGATGACTTCAGTGGCTTCTGATCTGAACAGGGGGAGGCGGACTCTCTGTGTCCTTGCGGCGAGGAAGGAGATGGTCCACTCCAGTGCCTTCTCCTGGATTCCGACGTTGCTGAGGCTCTGTACTAGGATACGGTGGCAGACAGTGTCAAAGGCCGCGGAGAGGTCTAGGAGGATGAGGGACGCTGTTTCTCCATTGTCGAGCAGAGCTCGGATGTCATCAGTGGCTGCGATCAGTGCGGTCTCGGTGCTGTGGTTGGCCCGGAAGCCAGACTGCGAGAGGTCGAGGGATCCGTTTGTCTCGAGGAAGGTGGCCAGCTGCTTGTTGACGGTCTTCTCAATGACTTTAGCGGGGAACGGGAGCAGAGAGATGGGTCTGTAGTTTTTGAGGTCGGTGGGGTCGGCTGATGGCTTCTTTAGTAGGGCGCTGAGTTCGGCATGCTTCCAGTTCTCTGGGAAGGTAGCGGTGTTGAAGGAGGTGTTGATGATGTCCCACAGGTGGGGTGCGGTGACAGCGTCGGCCTTGTTGAAGACGTGGTGAGGGCAAGGGTCGGTCGGAGATCCGGCGTGGATGGAGTTCATCGTGCGGATGGTGTCTTCGGTGCTGATCGGGGTCCAGGCGCGGAGGGTGGTGGTGGGGGGCAGTGGTTCGGTCGTGGCGTGCGTCGGTTGAGTGCTGAAGCTGTTGTGTATGTCCGCGATCTTGTTGTGGAAGTAGGAGGCGAGGGAGTTGCAGAGGTCTTGCGAAGGGGTGATGTCGTTGTTTCCGGCGTTGGGGTTGGAGAGCTCTTTAACGATGTTGAAGAGTTCCTTGCTGTTGTGTGCGTTGTTGTCCAGTCGTTCCTTGAATGCAGTTTTCTTGGTGGTGTGGATCAGTTGGTGGTGTTTTTGGGTGGCGAGCTTGAGGGCAGTCATGTTGTCCGGTGTTGAGTCTCTGCGCCAGGCTTTCTCAAGGGCTCTGCAGATCTTCTTCAAGTTCTTGAGTTCGTCGGTAAACCATGGGGCTTTCTTGCTGCCGGGTCTGCTAGGCGGGGTCCTCAGGGGGGCGAGGTCGTCTGCGCAGTCGCTAATCCACTTCGTGAGGTTGGTGGCCGCTTGGCTGGGGTTCGTAGCGCTGGTGGGTGGGTTCTTGCTCAGGGAGGTTGCGAGCTGGTCGGCTGTGATCTAGTTCCAGCTTCTGCGTGCTACCTGTTGCTGTTGGTGGTGGATCGTGGTCCTTTTGAAGCTGAAGTGGACGCAGCTGTGGTCCGTCCAGTGGAGTCCGGTGACGTGGCTGAAGGCGATGTCCTTGCTGGAGGAGAAGACGGGGTCGAGTGTGTGTCCGGCGTAGTGGGTGGGGCTGGTCACCAGTTGCTTGAGTCCGAGGTTAGCGAGGTTGTCCAGCAGGGTGGTGGTGTTGCGGTCGTTGTTGTTCTCCAGGTGGAAGTTGAGGTCCCCGAGGAGGATGTAGTCAGCGGAGGGGAGGGCATGCGGGCTGACGAAGTCGGCGATGTCTTCGCTGAATTGTGTGCGTGGTCCCGGGGGTCTGTAGATGAGCGTGCCTCTGAGGGTGGTCTTGGGGTTGATGTGGATCTGGAAGTGCAGGTGCTCGGCGGGTGCGAGGGTGTCGTCGGTGTTGGTTGTGATGCGGATGGAGTTCCTGTGGAGGATGGCGATGCCTCCTCCTGTCTGGTTGACGCGGTCCCTCCGGATGATCTTGTAGCCGTCCGGGATGGCGATGGCGATGTCGGGCGCTGAGGAGGCGTTCATCCAGGTTTCCGTGAGGAAGGCGACATCTGGGGTTGTGGTGTCGATCAGGTTCCAGAGCTCGACGGCGTGTCTGTGGACTGAGCGGGTGTTGAGCAGGATGCACTTCAGGTGGCTGCTGCTGTTGCTCATCGAGGTCTTGGGCACTGCTGGAGTGGTGCAGGTCTGGATGCAGGTGAACTTGCAGGAGTTGCAGCAGAATGGTCCGTGGGTGCGTCTCGGGTTGGCTCGGAAGCAGCCCGGGAGTCTGCCGGCGTTGAGTGCGATGAGTTTGGTGGCGTCGTAGGACAGTCGGGTCATCTTCCGTCGGTGGGGGCCAGGGGTCCGGGCCCTGGGCGCGGTCCAGGCGTGGACGGGCGCAGACGGGCTTACCTTTGGCGCGCCTTCGCCGCGCAATCGGTGCGCCCGCTGCGCGTGCCCGCTGCGCGTATGCGTGGACTCCGCCATAAATGGCTTAGTGGGGGCGGAGCAAGGGCGGGGCAACTGTTGTCGCTGTCCCAAGACTTGGAAGAGGACCGGGAACAGAGCCCCCAAAACCAGCATGGAGAGGCCCAAGGGATCCATGTAAGACAGTGACTTAGAATAATTATTTTCTAGGCTCAATGCTGTGCATGATTTCACCTATCTCCATTGGAAGGACAATCAGAAACGCATGCAAAAATATATATTTTTCCTGTTTAGATAGACCCAGTTCCCAGTAACGGGCCATATCTGAGGCTTTTTGTTGCAGTCAAGCATAGTCCTTTGGTGGGGCTCCAAGTGTACAGCCCTCTATCATCTTACTGTAGAGTCGGCTATGCCTGAGTCTCTTTCACCTTTGTGTCAATCACTGGCCCGTTGTCACTGCTTCCCTGTTTTTTATCTCATCCATCACAGATAGCGCAGCCCCCTTTGGCTCTTACTTATGAATTCCCTTTATATCTTACACACTGACATGCCACCATAGATGATCACCATGGATCTAACGACAAGGTGTTCACTGAAAGGAAGGATGCCAGTTTCGCAATGCTTCCCTTTGGGGTGGATTATCAAGCATAAAATGATAGTTTTGATGTTTCTGGTTTCATTCATATATTCGGTCCTTCTCATGTCACCACTAGCAGTATCAAAGTCACCATGCAAACCATTCACTAGTGCATGCAGGGCTTAGAACACTTAGACACAAGATAACAACCTCTACATGCTTGCCTGTTCTCATCCCTTGGCATGCTTTCGTTCTTGGATAAAACAAATTGTTGTCGTTGGAAGAACCTGTGTTTTCAACATCATGTGTAACTAAAATGTTCCTGGTTACATGCAAACTGGCGAAAGCAGACACGGGGTAAAAAAGCAGCAAACTGGAAAAAAAGTACAATAATTCAGTAAGCATCAAATGACCCCATAACACAGGTGATTCAAGTTCATCTGGGCTACGCTCATGCACAAATGCCGCCAAGATACTCAAGCCCAACAGAAGTGGACACTGGGTAGGCCACTTATTAATACTAAAGTCATCACCTTCTCCAGGGCACCACTGCCCTCCCCTAGTAATAAACTCACTGTTATTCCAGCAACCCTCATGTGATACAAAATAACCACAGGCCTAAGTGCTACACCCTCATCCTACGAACCTCTTAGCATTATCAGGCACACATAAGTGCACTGTTCTTAATGTTCGCTGCTTCGCTCTCCACAGCCCACTCACCCAACCTCAGCAATGATCCATTATGGATTCCGAGTAGAGACACTCACCCCTAGCTGTATTCTATACATCCACACCTGCATACCTCCACACCCATTTCACTTCCTCCGAATATTACAATGCTGAACAGATCTACAGTCAAAGAGGCTAAACAGCCATCATCAATATCAGTATTGATTATCTTGTCTCGGTGCACACTTAACATCAATTCTTCTCTAAACATCCCCCACAGCTAATGCTCACCAGAGGATCTCTGACCCTTCCTCACATGCTCTACACCCAGCTTGCCCAGACCTTGAGCTCCATCCTCGGATGAACCTTATGCAGCTTTTGTACAACGTCTGGTTGGACCTCCCCACGTCACATCCTGCCACCAAGCCCTGTTACAAATCCACCTGATATGACTTTAGCATCCTTGGGTCTAGCAGAGGCTGTTACTTGCACGTCTCCCTCCAGAGGAGCATTGGCTCTTATCTCCTAGGTTTAGTTTCATCCAAACCTTGACTGACTCTTCCTCATTTTTCTAGATTACATTATGTGAACCTGGGGTGATAATGCCACAATCGTTTAGACTACATCATTCAAACCTAGACTAGCTAATCCTCATTCTTTCAGACAGCCTTATACAAACCTTGAGTGAGTATGCCATACTCTTTTAGACCCCCCATTCTTCTAGATGCCATCATTCAAACATGAAGTGACCACTCTCTCTTTCTTTTACATTGCATCATCCAGATGTGGAGTGATCACCTCCTCAAAGAGTCCGACTTCCCCATTCATCTCAGAGGCCACTGAAGTCATCTGTGGCGTACCACAAGGATCTTCACTCAGTCCCACCCTCTTCAACGTTTACATGAGCCCACTCGCATCCATCGCGCGCAACACAACCTCAACATCATCTCTTACGCCGACGACACCCAGTTAATCCTTTCCCTCACCAAAGACCCCAACACCGCCAAAACCAATCTTCACAAAGGCATGAAAGAAGTAGCTGAATGGATGAAACATAGCCGCCTAAAACTCAACTCAGACAAAACGGAGGCGCTCATCCTAGGATCTTCCCCCTCAGATTGGGACGACTCTTGGTGGCCTTCCGCTCTGGGCACAGCACCCACACCCACAGACCATGCACGTAACCTTGGCTTCATCCTAGACTCCTCTCTCTCGATGTCCAGGCGAGTCAACGCAGTCTCGTCCTCCTGATTCAACGTACTTCGCATTCTTAAAAAGATCTCCCGATGGATCCCCTCGAAACAAGAAAGACTGTCACCCACGCACTGGTCACGAGTCGACTGGATTATGGTAACACACTATACGCCGGAATCGCAGTAAAATTACAGAAAAAACTCCAGCGCATCCAAAACGCGTCCGCGAGACTCATATTAGACATCCCTCGCCAAAATCACATCACCGGACATCTAAAACACCTCCACTGGCTTCCCGTCAACAAAAGAATTACTTTCCGCCTTCTCACCCACGCACACAAAGCCCTCTACAACCTAGGACCCGAATGCCTCAACACTCGACTGTCCTTCTACAAACCCACCCGCCAACTTAGATCGTCCAATCAAGCCCACGCAGCAGTCCCGCGCATCTGAAAATCCACCATGGGTGGCAGATCCTTCTCCTTCCTGGCTGCCAAGACCTGGAACTCACTCCCCACCCACCTGCGCCTTACTCAGAACCGCATCTCTTTCAGAAAAGAACTTAAAACCTGGTTATTCGACAAATAATGAACCCCTTCCCCTAGCGCCTTGAGACCCTCTGGGTGAGTAGTGCGCTATACAAATGCCCGAACCTGAACTTGAACTTGGGGTGACCACATCCTCCTTCTTCTAGATGCTGACGTCTTTTCCTGAAATGATCACCCCATCAATCTTCTAGACACCATTTTTCAAACCTGCAGTGATCACCCATCATTCTTTGTTCAATTCTATCTTGCTTCTTCCCACACAAGAAGAAACAAGAGCGCACATGTTCAGATCCCAAGGTAAAGTTCCTTTCCAAATTCTGGAGAAGACGCTATAACTGTTAATATGTATACCCAATCCTGCTCACTCTCCTCCACAAAAGCTGAGGCACACAGCACTTGATGAGGACTACAGTTGCCATTTATAATTTGATGTGTCCACTCGGTTATCCTGGTTTCTGGAAGAGAAAGGGAATATGAAATTTGACACCAGGATATACATAGAAATTTGATAGAGAAAAGATTGTCATAAAAAGAAATAAAGCTGGGAGTTATGAACAAATAATGCAATAAGCAGCATCCTAGTTAGAGTGCAATACTAATAAAAGCAAATTAATTGCCCAGAGCATTGTCTCTATATACGTAGAGTTTTCTTCTGCAGAGAAAGAATTTATTCAGAAATACCGAAGTGAAAAGTGAAGAAAAAAGGAAAGAGATTGGTTTTGGAGAGACATGGATGCAAACTACCAGAAAGCAACAGGAACTTCTGTCCACATGAAATTAGCCCCCTAGCAGGTTATACCCACTGGAAAAACTATATAGCGCCAACCCCAAGACAGCACCACTCCTCAGATGCAACCAACAAGAATCCCCTTCTCTTCTTTGGGAGGGCGTTAGTGGCGTCATAATCAAAGGACAGGATCACTTCTTTAAGTGTGAGGTACCAGAATCCCTGACTCACACAATTCAAATCACACAATTCAAACCACACTCGCTCAACGTGTGCCTTCTACTCATTTCTCCATGAATCGTGTTCTCCTTCTCACGCTCATGCATACTCCACAATCAACTTTGACACCTATTCTCACACACCCCACACAAACTAAGCAATATTTGCCTCACCACAACATTCAACAAAGACACTAAACACACATGACGCGTCATGCTCCTCAATGTAGGCTCTTCAGTCCTGCATGCATAAGACATAGTAGAGCTCATCGTCACATTTTGCCTTGATGCAATCTTCATCAGTGATTCTGGCTTCCCCCTCCACACACATTCCTGATTTTCTGTTCCCACTTAATACAGTATCCAGAACAACTGAACAAACAAAAAAATCTGAAGGTGATTCTCTCATACACAGCTCAACATAGCCCTGCAATTTCTGGCAACAGCCATTGAAGCTGCTCTCCTGCCCCTTGTGTTCTCCGCAGATCAGGTTCTGACCTCATGATGTGGTCTACTGCCCACCTTGCCTTGGTGCCACATTCTCCCCCAAGATGTCTGACCTCAGCACCACATCCTCATCCAATTACTCAAACAGCATCTTCCACAGCGACTTCAAAGTCCCAGGTGACACAGCAACAAAGACCATGAGAGAAGCAAAATCAAACATCTGATCATTTTACCAGCCACACAAAAAGCAACATCCTGAACTTAATCTGCCTGGCCAATGTGTCATTCGAAAACTCCCACATCGACTCATTGAAAGATGACTATGGCCCGGTTACAAATTTGGCATTCCGACTGCCGGACTTCTGTTGCAGAGTTCAGGAGAATGCCGCCAAGTCAGCAGCTTCCTGGCCACCATATTCTGAGAACACCGCTGAGCTGGCGGTGTTGTATCAGCGGTGGTGTTGTGGCAGCATGCATCGGCTCATAGAAACGCAAGACAGTGCAAGCAGAGAGGGGCACAACATGTGCCCCCATGCATATCCCTCCATGGGCAATTTCACCCTGGGGCCCTGTTTGGGGGCCCTTGCCTGACTTTCTGGCTGCCTTTTCATGGCGGTGTCCCGCCATTGAAAAGGTCAGCGGGAAAGCAGATCGGCATTGGCTCCGCCTCCATTCCCTGAAGCTTTCCCCATCGCAGGCCAGTCAAGTTACAGGATCCTGGTGGTGACGGCTGTCTAGAGTCGGGCTTGTGGCGGTCTGAGCACCCACCTCGTAATCGGGGAAGGGGGTCGGACCGAGGAGGAGGCGGTGGTTGGATGGCCACCGCAGGTATGGCAGTCTTGGGACTACCCTACTTGTAATCTGCACCTTAGTCACACTTGCCAGTGCATCTAATACTGCCTAACAAAAATACCTAACAAAAATGAATGTGTCCTCATGCAATGCAACTGGTGCTATGTAAAGCGCTCTGATACCCGATTTGGATCAAGTTCGCTCTAAATATAAAACTGAGTAAAAAAATAATGATACAGATATATACCCAAAATTTCCAATTTTATCCACATCATCTAGACAACAACTGACACCAATACCTCAGTCAAAATCAACTCATCCAAAGAAAAGCAATAAACACACAATTGTAAATGTGCAATCAAAAGAGAAACTGAATGGTTTTGCTTGCAGCTATAAGAAGTTCTTACAACCCTGAAGAACCTCTGTGCATCCCAAGGGAATGCTCCCTATTATATCGTTGTCAAACATCCCTGAAGCATCTACTGAAAGCAGAGGCCTATTCAAACAACAGTAACAGCTTCCACAAAATTAGACAGTACAGCAACGAATGTCTGACATAATATCGACAGACAGAATATCGAAATACAAAAATATCGGCACAAAAATATCGACATCAAAAATATCGGAATCATATCTTCATAAAGGTAAGTACAAAAATATTGAGAAAAAAAATATTGTAGTACAAAAATATCGGAATTAAAAATATCGTTTTTTTAAATGTATTAATAATAATGTAAAAATAATTTTAAAATACATATAATTTTACAAATATTAAATAAAAATATTAAAACAAAATTAAAACTAATACATATACATTTAAAATAAATAAAACACTTAATAATTTAATGTAATTTTTTTTTAATGTTATTTAATTGATTTAATGTAATATTTTTTTGTTTTTACCCTGTACGCCTGTACCTCAAAAACCCAAAACTGACCCTAAACCCTAAAAATATCCCTGTACCCCAAAAACCCAAAACTGACCCTGAACCCTAAAAATACCCCTTTACCCAAAAACTGAAAACTGACCCTGAACCCTAAAAATACCCCTTTACCCAAAAACTGAAAACTGACCCTGAACCCTATTAATACCCCTTTACCCAAGAACTGAAAACTGACCCTTATCCCTAAAAATACCCCTTTACCTAAAAACTGAAAACTGACCCTGAACCCTAAAAATACCCCTTTACCCAAAAACTGAAAACTGACCCTGAACCCTAAAAATACCCCTATACCCAAGAACTGAAAACTGACCCTGAACCCTAAACATACCCCTTTACCCAAAAACTGAAAACCGACCCTGAACCCTAAAAATACCCCTTTACCCAAAAACTGAAAACTGACCCAGAACCCTAAAAATACCCCTTTACCCAAGAACTGAAAACTGACCCTGAACCCTAAAAATACCCCTTTACCCAAAAACTGAAAACTGACCCTGAACCCTAAAAATACCCCTTTACCCAAAAACTGAAAACTGACCCTGAACCCTAAAAATACTCCTTTACCCAAAATTAATTAATATTATTTAATTACCAATTAATTATTAATTAACAATAACAATAAAGTAAATATATTAGCACATTAGCTGTAATTAATTTAATTTAATAATTAATATTATTTTTCCCAATTAATTAAGAATAACAAAAAATTATATATAAAAAAATTACTATAATTAATGTAATTACTAATTAATATTAATTAATTACCAACTAATTAATAATTAAAAATATGTACAAAATTATATTAATTAATTAACTAATTAATATAAATTAATTACCAATTAATTATTAATTAAAATATGTACAAACATATATTAATTAATTAATTATTATTAAATTACTTCCCACCCTATTCCCCTATAAACCCATAACCCGCTACAGAATATATTTATCAATTAATCAATTAATTAAAATTAATTAAAAATTATTTCTCAATTAATTAATTAATAATTCCTACTAATTAATAATTAATTTAACATAATTAAATTACTTCCCACCCTATTCCCCTATAAACCCACAACCCGCTACAGTAGTAAAAGACAATATTTAATTAAATTACATTAAAAATAAATAATAAAACATAATAAATACAATATAATATACACTAAATTTATTTAAAAATTGATATTAGTAACATCGAAGTTATTTATTTCGATATTATTGACATCGATATTTAAAACTTCGATATTACTGATATCATACTAATATCGATATTAAGACTGTCGATATTACTTACCTTCGATATTTTGTCCCATCGATATTTAAACTTCGATATTATTGTATATCGAAATTTAAAACTCGATATTTTGTCTGTGTACCACAGCAACAGCACTGAAACACCAGTCATCTCTCCGAAGGTGCCCTGTTGGGTAGAGCAAAGTGACCCATTTCGACCCTTTGTCCATTGAGGACCTCTCAGCTCTCATCATGTCGCAACTAACCATTACCACCAGTACCCAAGGATACTGAGGCCCAGTGAGATTCAGCCATGGGGACAGGATGGTGAGATAAGACTTGTGCCAGCAGTACAGAAGGAGGTGTCATTGCCATGTAGTTGAGTGTTACAGGCTGTTCCGAGGTGGTAGGCATACGTTTGAGGTGGCGATAGTCAGGTTGTTGGGATCTCTGTTAGGTTTCTTAAAGAGGGGCAGAATTTTTCTGGCTGATGGACACATTTATGACCGAGCAGTGGCTTGAGGGTGTCACCAGAAATGGCATTTATGTCAGTGGGTAGGGCAGTAGGTTTTGTGGTTTAGCAGAAATAACAGATGTCGCCCTCAGGGGGCACTCAATTCTCCCTAAAAAGATCTCAACAAATGACCTTGATTCCAACAAATCCTGGATATCACACTTGTTCTTGAAACCCAAACTTTTATTGACAGGGACAGCAACATTAGTATTTGCTGGAAATTGCTCCCAGGATTGAGGTGTGATGACTTTCCACTGCAGCTGTTCACCTGTGTCAGATTGCTAAGATTCCACCCACAATACCACCCTCAGCTTCACGCGTCTCAGAAATACAAATCTGCTGCACACCAACTCACCATGAGTTCAAGGTGAAAGGTTTTCTCTTTGAAAATTACTTGGAGCAGACGTGCAAGCCCAGGCGCGATTTCACCTTAACATGGTTACTAAGCACATCTGGCCCCTGAAATGTGTCCTTCATGCGGTTGGTTGACTAATCAGTGGGCTCAGCAATGTTCATAGAATCTCACCCACCCATAAAGAACTTCATTAGCTCTTCTAGAAGCCCACATCTCCTTCAAAATCGGTTGCATCCCCTACAAACTGCAACATTAGGCCACTCCTGCATGTCTGGCATGTAAGCTCAAGATGTCCAAAAGGCCAGACAACATCAGGAGCAGGAACCTCAGCAGGTAGGAGGCAAACGTCTGGATGTCAGAACACACAACCGACCCAGATCCAGGAGCACCCATACTCCTGCTTTTAAGCCTAAAATTGGAGACTCTCGTATTCAAGATACGCATCATCCACATGAGTCTATCTGGATAATGGACCCCATCAAGTACCACCCCATCCCCTTATCCTGCTCCCTCCCTCATCTTGGTACTCCTACCTTCTACCCTCACCTTTGTAGAGTGCTCCATTGAATTATAGTGAGTCTTGTACTATATAAATCCACGTACATCCCTATGCATAGGCATGAACAAGGAGATAGGATCGAGTTCCATGGGCTTTATTTTATCTTTATTAAAGCTATAGGGTGCATTGCAGAATGGGCAAAAGAAAGATAGCGGATGGGGGCCATGACTCTGCAAACCCAAAAAAAGGGAAAAAGGCAAACAAATCCAAAGCACAACATGCTGCATCCAACTGTGTTCTCTCTAGTATTGAACTAATTGTAGAAGAATGTGGGGAGATATTGAAGGGAGCTCCGAATGCAGAAGAATTAGGTAGTTTTGATACTACAATAAAGGGCACAACCCAGAAGAAAAATAAAGTAATTCCGGATATATTCTTAAAGAAACCGCATCCTACTAGTCCCGTTGTTGAGATTCATTCCCCCCCATGAACTCCCTCAACGCCCAAGGTCACCCAAACAGTACAGGGATGCAACTTTTCTAGCAAAGGGTAGGTCCCGTCTGGAATAACAGAGCTTCCTGACCCAGATGGGGATAAGATTGTGGGAGTTGAGGGGATGGTTTGCACTAATAGATATGCTGCGCTGGAAGGGGAGTCTAGAGAGCTGTGTGAGGTATTGCAACAAGATACTGGTTCAAGGAAGATAATCCCAGAGAACACCGTAGAATGTCCCAGCTGTCAGAAATTTAAAGGGAGTATTTTAAAGAAAATGGGATCCCTAGGAGCGGAATTAGCACAAATAAAGAAATAAATCGTGTCCCTCTTTTCATTGCTGTGTGCTCACTTCAGTGTGTTGGATGTCGTGCATGTCAACAGCAGTGGAATGTGTAAGCTTGTTCTTGGAAGTTCCTCCTCCTCCTGCATTCATTTTAATAAGCACACTCCCGAGTACCCTGCCTGCTGTTCTGGGTCTTATTACGTAAACTGAAGATTGTATTTTTTTTTCAGTTTTATATAGAACGAACTTGGCCCTAGGGCCTTATAGCATTTTGCATGAGAAACAGATCACATTACATTTTTTTTGTTAGGAGATTAAATGATTTCCACAGATCCCCAAGTGTATGAGTCAAGGCAGGGACTCACTTCGCACCTGGTACCCTAGTTCTAAGGTTAGCAAGTTTGGCTGATAGGCCACACTTCCTCCCATTGCAGGAACACATCTTCAGATCCTTCGAGTGGCTCACATTCGATTTACATGGTTACAGCAGATAACTGATTATAGCCAATGCTTAATTTGAGCCGGTGGTTGCAGGTGCAGATTTCTTTTTCATCATTAGACTTTGACCTAGAACAGGAGAGAATGGTAGAAAAGGAGGAAAGACGGAAAACCAGGGATAAAAAGGAACCTGCAAGAGAGAGGCAAAACGGCAGGGAGTGTGGCGATGGCTTCTGACAACTCTTTAGGCCCCTGTGTTAATTTAGTTAGATAATTTCAAGTGTCCCACTCGGGGATGGAAATTCTTGATCTATGTTCAAGGCAGGCCTGGGTCTGGCATTGTTTCCTAGATGCTTCGCCAACCTTCAACTCTTAACCTTCCTCGCCTAAAACCCCCTGTATCTCACCCACGTGACACACAAGACAGTAAGAATCAATAGCATTTTGTAGCCTCGAGTACAGTGGAGTACGTGGAGAAGTGTGGCTCAGGGGTTAGAGGCGGGTCTTGGGCTAAAAAATTCCACGGACTCGATAATTCTCGCTCCCGGTGCCTTCTCGACTCACGGGTTCACACTCTGCGACTCTGGGCAATAGCTTGCTTAATCTCCACAATGGCCCCTCGCGGCGGGATGCCTGGCTTTCACCTTGTGGATACCCTGCCGGGGTTATCTCACAAGGGAATACCAGGACGGGTTCCCTAAGCAAGCGCTTAGATACCGACCTCGGTCAGTGATTTGCGCTATATAAATACATGTACATTTACATTCATTTACAGTGTTCGAAGTGGGCGGGATCTATCTGAGGGGCACGACATGCCCATATCTTTTTTAGCTTAACAAAAACAGTTATTTCCCCTACTTTTTGTGAAAAAATATACGCCCCAGGACGGTTAATTCCGAGAGTTGAAATGCTTCCGCTGAAATGTAAGGCAGGGAGTCTCCCGTGCTGTGAAACCGAGGGAGGGGCAGTCAGCTAAACAAGCCTTCTTGTCAGGGTGCCTGCTTGCCCGAAAGAAAGGTAAATGCTCACAACTGGTTAATTATTGGCTTTAATTGATGGAATCACTTGAAGCTTCCTGATAACACAAATGTGTTCTTTCTGAGTGGTTTTGCAAAAGAGTTACAAGCTAAGCTGGGAAGTGTGTACTTTTAAGGATCAGTTATAAAAAAAACTGCACTATGTACAGTCTGGGTATTAATAAAATTCATATTTTGGAAGCACTGTCTTTTTTTAATCTTACACCTTTCCACACACATTTTGTAGCAGCCTATTTTATACTGTGTGTTTTCCAAGTTTCAAATAATGACTTGCATGTTCACAGTGTCTTCTGTCACAGACTGGGGCCTCACAGCACGGAACATACACAAGTCACTATTCTCCACTGCACCAACCAGGATTCAATTCTCTGGCACTGGTGCTGTGCATTAACAAATAGAGATTTCATAATGTAGGATAGCGCATCTCGTACTGATTTACTTAACTTGCATTTATTTTGCATTTGAGCTGTGCCTTATTTTCTATGTAGTTACCTGTAGGTGAAAAACTGCAAAAAGTTACCGAATGTTTAGTTTTTACTTTTTATCCACGCCTTTGACACCACCACTCACTTAACTCATCCCTCCCGGCTTGCGCACAGCATCACAGTTCCTATACTTTCTTTAATGCACTTCGACCACTTCTCGAGTAACTTTGTTGTACATCACTATAATCAGCACATGGATATTCTGTTTCTTCCTTTATTGATCAATAGAATTAAGACATGCTACGCTGTTCCTTGCTTACTTGTTGTACATCCCAGCTGGATGCCCCTCGCTAATTCATCTGAGCAGCATCTGGCATCAACATGAACTGGGAATATAGAGGAAATACAAAATGTGCCAGTGGACGAGAGAGTTACAGCAAGAGCGCCATCTGCTGGTGTATTTTACTCTTAAGCAATAGCGTGCTAAGAAGCATGTTTTAGCGAGCATCATTCATATGAATTAACTTTGTTAAACACTATGGAAAAAGATACAGTGAAATTTGAATGAAACAAGCCCTTGCTTGGCATTTTCTTCCTAACGTAAATGATGCTCAATAATTGACATTTGAACTTTTGAAACTCCTCAGTAAAATGTTTATAAACAGGCATTAGACTGGATACAATACCCCCAGCTGTACATAATTGGGATATTGCTAGTCACTGACAAGCTACTAGACCATGTAGAAGCTAAAGGCAGAGTGCTTTTATAAGGTCTCAGGATTTCGGGGTTGCTGCATGGAGGGGGTTATCTACCCAGGAATTGTATTGCACCGTGCCATTTCTATATGACACTTTAAACCTTTACAGAGGCCTTGCAATATGGTTTAGTGAGAGGCTACTCCTTTTCTTGGGTGTGGCTGACAGGGCATGAGGGCCTGGATGTTTAGCTTGTCTTTGTGGTAAGCTTTCTTCATGCATATGGTTTGGTCTAGGCCTCAGGTGTCTCCAACCATATCTGTGATAGGAGCTACTCCTGTTCAATGAAAAGCATCCTGAGCTACTAATAATAACGTTGAAATAGTGTCCACATCAGTCAAGATTACTTTAGTGGCCGCCACTTGCAAGATTACCAGCAGTAATCACCGCAGTGCACCCGGCACGGCTGCTTGCAGTGATGTAAAACTGCTTTGTCAATGTGCAATGCCTCTAAGTGGGTCGCAAATAACAGCCATAGCTACAATGCCTCAGGCACCAAGGTCATCATATCAGTAATAATTCTACACAATGCTGAATGATGTATAACCCAAATATCAGCTTTAAATATATTTTGTAATTCAACCATTTTTCTCCAAACACCAGTTTAGGAGTTCTGAAGCGTCATTATCGTCTTGAAAAGACTTTTTTCAGTTTTGGTATGCATATACTAATTCAAACAAGCAAACGTTTCAAATTTAGTAAACTATGCTGCACACAGGAGAGCTACTTACATGTAGTTGTAGAACTACTAGTAGCTCACGAGCTACTCAATGGAGAACCCACACCAGGTGACCAATCCTGTTGTAAAACGTGTAGCATGAGTGCAGCAGTGAATTGTAAGATGAAGTCGCATTTGTAGATGCCAGGGTGGGTGATAGATTTGGGCACAGCCAGGTCCAAGCCGAAGTTAGACTTGTCAGAAGTTATTGTGCATTCTGCGTTTCTTTGAGTTTGTCCGGTTTGATAACCAGCACTTCTTTCTGAGTATTGAACAGATGTAGGTGAAGGAAAGAGAAAGCGTAGTGCCTTGTGTTACCTAATGGTCAGTCGATGCACTATGAGGGCAGACATGCTTGCAATTGCATATCTATGAATAAATGTAGGTGAAGGAGAGGGGTGCCGGGGCCTAGGACCTGTGTGGTTAGGCCTCTTTGCCCTTACATTTCCTCACCCCGCCAAGAGGGACGCCCTGACTGCACTCTAATGCCCAGATGCATCAAGCATTTTTGGAGTCGCAAACGGTGCGATTCCTTAAAATCGGCCGTTTGCGATTCCAAAAATGCTTTTTGAGATGCATCATTTGTTTTTGTAGAAAATCGCTAATTTTGCGATTTTCTAAAATGCGATTGCATTTAAGGAATCGCAATTTTGCGATTCCTTAAATGCAATGCATCATTTTTTTTAAATTTGCGAATTTACAAATTGCAAATGCAAATTACCACGAGGTTGAACCTCGTGGTAATTTGTAAAATTGTTTAAAAATGAACAAAAATGCATTTTTTAAACTGTTAAGTTACAGACACACATGTCCTTAGGACATGTGTGTCTGTAACTTATAGGTAAAAGTGCATTTCATGGGTGCAGGGGGGGGTCATTTGGACCCCCCTCTACACCCTTGAAATGCTTTGTTGAATTGCGATTTTCAAATTGCGAATTCGCAATTCCCATTCACTCCTATGGGCATTTCAGCCCATAGGAATGAATGGGAATTGCGAATTCGCAATTTGAAAATCGCATTTTTTATGCGATTCGGTAAAAATTGCGATTTTTACTGAATCGCAAAAAAAATGCGAGAAAAATGATGCATACCATTTTGCGATTCCTAATTTGCGATTCGGTAATTTTCGCAAATTAGGAATCGCAAAAAAGTACTTTGATGCATCTGGGCATAAACTTCGAGATGGGTGTAGATGGCTCATATTCTAGGTCAGACAAGGTTGAGATAAAAAACTGCACTGGGTCCCAGTGAGGCACCGGGTGCATTTTAATTCTCTTTGCATGGTCTATAAAGCACTTCAAGGCTTAGGACCAGATCGTCTAAGGCACAAGTTTCAATGGCATATACCGACAAGAACTCCTAGATATCTGGGAGCCAAGCTGGTTCTAGTTCCACCAATAAAAAAAGCTCAGTGAGGTGGTAGAAGTTTTTCTTCATGTGCAGCAAAAGCCTGGAACGACCTGCCATTCCATTTGAGAAATGACACCAATCTTCTAGCTTTAAGGAAAGGGTTAAAGACATGGCTTTTTGATAAATAAACCCTTTTTTTCCAGCTCTGCAACAAAGAGAAGTAACTAGCACCAGGACACCTCCGAGTAATCGTGCACTCTAAAAGTTCCCATAACATAACATAACCAAGATAGAAGTGTCACTGATGCAGACTCTCTGAAGGAATGAATGCCCAGGAGTGGGGCTTTCAGTAGAGGTTTATGGAAGAGGGAGCTTAAAGGGACGCTCTTCATCACACTTACTCCAAGGGCAGTTGCCCAGCTTTGTCACCTAAGTGTTGGCTGGCCTGCGTCCAGATGGTTCCAATGCACCTTACTGAAGGGCAAGTTATTAAGAGAAATGTGGTTTAGTGTAATCTACCTACATGTTGGGTTTTTCTTCTTCACTTCTGTGGGCATGCATCTCCACTTCCATACGGTAACTTAACTCGTAGTTAAGTGTCTGCGGGGGCGACAATAGGGACTCTCCACTCCTGATGAAAGCCCAAGAGACTCAATAAGTTGGCTGAAACATGTTGCCATTATGCACGTGAGGGACAATTGATACCTTAATATCCCACCATAATCCAAGATTTTTAACTTACCACAATGGAAACCAATAAAGTATCCCAGTTTAGCTGCAGGTAATTTCACCTTGAGCATATAAGAGTCCCACCGCATAGAATGTTCAACATAAGAAACTACCCCCTCCACAGGATCTCAATCATGTGCCCCCACATTGGAGCCACCTGACCAAATCAAGAGCCATGGCCAGGTGTGGAGCAGACCTTATGGTGAGGCATGCCCCTTCAATGGGTGGAGGTGTCATGTCCTGATAATCACAATGTCCCCATGACACAATACCACCAGGTTCATAAAATATAGTCATCAGGTATTCTCCATGGTCACAGCGTGTACTATTCTGATATTCATTTTCATTTGACCAGAATCATGAACCCTCTCTTTTCAATTATTATTTTTCTTTCAATAGAGACACTGTGCATCAACCTTTGAAGAAAGTAGTGCCAGTTCTGCTAAACTAAAAGCAAGATTGGACCCTGCCTTCCCAGCGAACTGCTGCAGGATTTCTCTCCTACCGGCTAAGTTACTTCAGAGCATGTGCCAAAGACTCATTACACCTTCATGTCAATCAATTCTGTTCTTTTTAATTCCTAGGCCTATTCTCTCACCTGAGCGCTGGTGGCGCCCGGTGCGACAATAATTTTTGGTGCCCCCAAAACACCATGACCGCTTCCTCTGATTCTCTCACTACCACCCAGCAAAAAAGACCCTCATCGTTCCTATCATAAGTTATTTCTAAACTCAGCGACCTCTGCGGTCAGCCCCCCTTCCACAGACCTGCGCCGAGTGTGTGTGTGGGGGGGGGGGGGGTTGCTACTGCTCGAACAGCCAGGTCTTGAGTTGCTTCCTGAAGGAGAGATGACCCTATGGCCTGTTATGTCACCCACCTCTGCCGTTGCAGGGAGGTTGCACTCTTGACAATCCACTTCAACAATTGTGGACCACCACTCTCAGCTCTCTTCCAGTTCCACAGCTTTTAGTGTGACACCTATGCTGATGACGCTCTGGTGCTCTCTCAGTGGTGCCAAGGACACTGAGCTCTGAAAGTGCAAGCTGAGTATCAGGGAGTCGACCAGAAAGCACTAGTTGAAGCTAAGTTTTGTAAAAATTGAAGTACTAGTTGGTGGTGGAAGTGTGGCTTTAAGGCAACATGCACTCTGGCCTCGGTAACGACCCCTGTTCCCAGAGCCTCTAATACAGTTAAATGTCCAGGGCCCTCATTAGGAGTGGCCTGTGAATTGCCCTCACTATACAATCAGGTGTTTACCCAGGGATCACAGTTGTGAATTTTATTGTGCCTGGTAATTAATGGAGCGATAAAGTTCGCACCAGCTAAATTTTAGCAGGTCAAAGCTGCCAGAATTTAAATGGGAAAAATGCTTGGTAAATGCCGGGACATGCAGATTTTCATGCAGTATGCTCCTACATCGTCATGTTATTCCCCATTTCTAGAGCAAAACGTGAAACAGCCAATAATAATTTCCTTCGATAAAATCACATCATCAAAACGCATTTATGAGAGATTTAATCAGGCGCAATAATGATCGCATACCATACCGGGCCACGGGTCATGACGGCAGAAATCTAAAGATTGATGCTAGACAGCAGATCCTTTCAAATACCTCACCTTGTATTTACAGATGGGGAACCTTGGAAAGTGTTATCATTACGTTCTGGCTGGACTGTTCCCATGAGGGACAGGGTCAAGGCTGATTTGCATATGGCCATTGTCTGACCTAGGGTGGTGTGGAGTGCAAAAAACGATGGATTTAGACCCAGATCTTTGTACTGGGGTGAATGTAAGACATTGTTCTGCATTCTGTCCATCAACTGTGTTTTGTGCAATTTTCACCCCGAGTGGGCTGGGTATGCTCAGACGTGAGTCCCAGGCTCTCCACACCACTGGAGTCAAGCTATCCAGGCTGATGAATGCTGATAGCCAGAAACCAGTCCTTGGATGCTTGATTCCGGTCTAGGAAAGACATGGCTTGGTAGTTCGTGCTGGACTGTTCCCATGAGGCACAGGGTCAAGGCTGATTTGCATATAGCCATTATCTGACCTAGGGTGGTGTGGAGTGCAAAAAAACGATAGATTTAGTCCCAGATCTTTGTACTGGGGTGAATGTAAGACATTGTTCTGCATTCTATCCATCAACTGTGTTTTTTGCAGCTTGAATTCGGTGGCACAGTGAGCCCGGGATCCACGTCTGAGCATACCAGGCGCACTTAGGTCAAGAAGGATAAAGACACATAGATGATGGATAAAAAGCAGAACAAATCAAACATTCACCCCCAGTCAAAAGATCTGGGTTGAATCCACTGTTCTTTTGCTCACCATGCCACGCCAGTTTAGACCCAGCCATATGCAAATCAGTCTTGACCCTGTGCCTCATGGGAACAGTCCAGCCCGAACTGCCAAGCCAGGTCCTCCCTGGACTGGAAACAAACATCCTAGAACCGGTTTCGGGGCATCACCCCTCATCCACACATCCATGGATGAATAGGGGGTAAGATGACATAGGCTTGTTAAAATGGCAGACCAACCCTGCTGGTACTAGAAAGGCCTCAGCTGGTACTAGGAACGGCTCAGTTCCAGTGAGCCCCAAATTGACAGGGGTGCAGGTAGATCTTGGTGCTTCACATGGGATAAGGATGTAATTGTCCCAACTCCATGACCTACCAATCATGCGAAAACGATGACCAAAAGATGAAGACAGTGAAGCGGATGTGAAACCTGAAAGAACAGACAAGGCCAGCAAGTGAACGTGTTTCTTGAGCCTGCCAGTGCTTAATATGCAAATAAAATAAGTGCCAGGGGCCTTGTCGGGAGACCACTACAACTAGCCATTAGCAACTACACATTGACACTACCAGCGCTGCCAATGACAGAACTAACACAACTCCTAACCATCACACTGCCACAGGTGTGACAGTTCAAGCTGGTCGCGGCCCGCAAAGCCATAAGAATGTCTTAGGTGGCAGGTATTAATTGTTTTATATTGAGTTAATAAATAACTGTTGTTCTGCTCATCTCTAAATTACACAGACAACACCACCATGTGGTAGCTGTCATAAGTGCCAGTGTTGACAATTAAGTACTGTGCTAAGCACCGGAAACCACCAGTCCAAAATAAGCTCTGCGTGTTGCCTGGATCAGTTTACATCAATAGTCTTTTTAGACAAGCCCTTAGGTCCTGCTTGCACAAAGGCTCCGCCCACCTTGTACCTCCCCGCCCTGTGCAGGAATGGAAAGTCCTGCCAGGTCCACAGCACAACGGCACACTGAAAGACACGCAACCAGAAAGGAGTGTTACAGTCAATCACATCCAAACCCAACTCAACATAGAAGCCTGCCACTCCCAGCCTCAACAAAAAGGCAACACAAATCTTAGAACCGAGCCCAATCCAACAGGGAGCTGGCTGAAGATGCACTGAGGTCCATGGGGCATATTACCAAGGAATAGCGATATTTATCGCAAAATGCGCTTAGCACATTTTTTTTATCGCTGCCTATCACTGGATATGTTAGCGGAGAAAACATGCTATTAGCAACGTTTTTCTCCATTGTGCTAAAATATAAAGCGATAGCGGTGAAATGCGTGAATATCGCTGAGAATACAGCGATATTCACGCATTAGCTACAAAATGCTCTTAGCCATGTTATCCACCTCCCATTGGATAACATGGCTAAGAACTGGTCTGAGCAGGTGTTAGTATTTGGAGATATTCGCGCTTAGCACGAATATTTGCATCGCTACGCCTGCCTTGCTAATAGGCGATAGCGACGTTAGCGACTGCTTTCAGTCGCTATCTGGTTGGGTACGCCCACTTTGCATGTCATTAGCGATAAACATCGCTGACATGCAAAGTGGAGAAGTGTGGCTCACTGGTTAGAGCAGGCAGACCCTTAAGCAGAGGTCAGACCCGGGACCAGGGTTCAATTCCCGACGCGGCAGGGTCTTGAGCTCAAATGTCCACGGACTCGATAATTCTTGCTTCGGTGCCTGACCTAATCATGGGTTCACACTCTGCAACTCTGGGCATTAAGCTTGCTTAATCTCCACAACGGCCCCCCCGCGGCGGGATGCCTGGCTTTCACCTTGGGGATGCCCTGTAGGGGCTATCTCACAGGGAAAAGCCAGGACGGGTTCCCAAGGCAAGCGCCGAGATATCTCCCCAGGTGATCGAGAGCTATATAAGAACATACAAAAAAAGCGGGCCCCAAACCGCTCGCTATTGCCTAAAAGCTGTCGCTAACATCAGTTAGCGACAGCTTGCTAATAGGGTGATAGAATTATCGCCGCTTAGAGGCCGAAAACGGCCGCTAAAGCGGAGATAATTGCCTATCGTCCTGCTTGATAATATGCCCCCAAGTTCGAAGCGTGCACATACCATGGAAGGCTGGAGAATCTGGGATCTGATATTAGCGCAAGAGCCTTGATGGGGTATCAGAGTCCGGCAACCTACATGGAAGCAACTTTCCACACACAAATGAGGGTGTAGGAGGAAAATCCACAGTGCTTCTCCTCACGAGTCAAGCAAACACATCTGGGAGCAGAAACAGTGTGAAAAGCAGGTATGGTGCAATACCAGCAAGTCACACCAACTCTGTAACAGACAACGTCCAGGTCTTTTCATAAGCGATGGCATCTGACCTAAACACATCCTTTCCTACAATGTAACTTCCAGGGTTACAAGGATTGCTGGCATTTTGATTTTCCAACTAATGTCGAATTCCTGCTTGTTCATTCCCGTTAGTGCCTCCTCTGCTTTCCTAGGAACTTACAGTTGTTTCTACTAATCTGTCATCTGGCAAGCAGGACTTGCAAAGCCCCCAGGGAGACCGTCCAAGCACGCGCTGCCCTATAATCAGGAGTGAATACATTACTGGATAGCTTCAGAAGTGGAAGCACATGGAGCACAGAGGAAGTGATGCTCCCAGTGAACAAAAAAACTGACGCTTTTGCCAAAACAGCTTGGCCTGTGATGCTGTATTCTTGGGAACTGCTCTCCACATGTCCCTATCGGATATTTAATATTTACTCTCCACGCGCACATCTGGACTTCTCGTAAATGGCCGCTCCGTGCATCCTCTCTAATGAAGTTACCGACCCATGCCCCCCCCCCCCCCCCCCCCCGTTATTCTGGCACGGGTCCCTAACAACTGGGAATTCACCATTGAGGCCTGGATCAAGTTTTGTCTGTGAGCCAGATTCACAAAAGTACTTTGCGCAGCTGACTTTGCAAATGCGGAGTCTCAATTTGCAATGCACAAATGTTCCTTTGAGTTTGCAAATCCCAAAGTATACATTGTGATCCCCTGTGAGCTGCAAGGGGTTGGGGCAGCGGCACAGGGCTTTGTGAGCGCTTATAGGGGTTTAAAGCACTTAGTAGGTACAGTCTGTCGCAGAGACAGGCCTGTGCATTCCCAAAGTGTAAGCCGTCCATTTCAGAAAGCAAATTGTGGGGCAGATTTACAATTCCTGGCGCATTCCTGCAAATCAGCAGAGATGCCCCAGGAAACTTGCGACACGCATCACAATCCTTGCGCCATCATGGATGCTCCGCATTTACAATGTGGCGCATCTTGGCGCAAGGAAATACAGATGCGTGACGCATCTGCTGGCATAAGGTTGAGCAGTGCTGGGGTTGTGTCGCGGGCGCTACGAAACTTCGGCACTGTGCCAACCTGGCTTATCTTGCACATGGTGTGTCACACCTTACGCCTGCTTCAAGCAGGCGCACGGTTTTGACGCAGCGGGGTCGTAAAAGTGCAGATTTCACTCAGACACTTTTCCGAGGCGTTCCTGTGACGGAAGGCCCCCTCCCCGCGCCGGAATGTCCACATGAAACCTGTTGCAGGTTTCATGTGGCGCAGGGCTTTACAACGTGACGCATCTCCCTAGATGCGTCACATTTGAAATCCCCCGCAGCATGGCGCTAGCTTTACGCTGCCGCTGCGTCACAGAAGTGACACAACGGCGGCGCAAAAGTGGTGCACAGGGCTTGTAAATCTGCCCCAGTGTGTTTAAAAATTGTATCATCGCCTCCCTCATGGTCCCTTTTCAATGTCCCACTGTTTGCGGCGTTGTGACCCTGTCCCTTTGCCATGCTAGAGATTGCAAACTCTGCAAAATACGCCATCTGTGCGCTGCAGGCCTCTGTTGCAGCACGTGCTGCAGTGGCCAATGAAGATCACACCTTGTTCTCAACCCATTCCTACTAAAGAGGCAGGAGGTCTGCGCCTCACTGCGCACAGCACCAGTGACGGGTCCCACTGCTTTAAATCAGTACAAAGTACAAATAAAATGATAATAACTGAACGTCTGTTATTATCATTTTATTTTTATGATTGCAGTTGCACTGCAGTGCAGCCTCGTTGATAAGGCGGCGGGCCGGCCTCCCCTGATGTTGAGGAGTATTGGCATGACGGGTTTGGCCAGCCGTCTCAGGTCAGCCAAACCATCATGTGCACTTTGCATGTTCTCCACAGGCTGTATTGTACAGCCAGGCTGTAAAGCATGCCCAGCCTCCCAGTCCCTCCCTGAGCGCCCAACCACGGCGCTCAGACCACTCACAACGCTGCTGTAACGCAGCGTTGTGATTGGTCAGGGGATTCTGGGAGGCTCTGTGCTTCCTGGTTCCTGCTGAAGGAGAGGCAGCGGCAGGCGACGGCGACCACCAGGCATGTTTAGTTTTCTTTTTTATTATTATTTTTTTCGTAATCCTCCCTACCTTCCCCAGCTCTCCACCACCATTCCTACCAGCCGCCACTGCCTTTGCACAGTGAAGAATTAGTGAACGCCTCTTTCTGAATTTTGCTCCTTTCCCCTCTATTTTACTTAGTGATTGAAGACTGGGGGCCAGATGTAAGAAGAGTCAGTTTGCATAAAAAATCGCTAATTGCACCCTAACATTTTGTTGATGGACTCTGATTTTGCAAAACGACCTATGTACTAATAGGTTGTGTTGCAAAATCATCATTTGCTGAGGGGTGCAGAATGAGCTGCTTATGAATATTAATTAGACAGGTCGCAATTTACGACATCCGGTGATTGGCTACAAACAGAGGGATGGTGGCGTACAAGGGACAGCTGACATGTATCCGTGTTAGCATTCCCAAATGGAAAACGCCTTTCAAAGCATCCTGTGTTCCTTAGAACAACCGGTGATATTTTAAAATACATAAAAGTTTGGGATAACATAAATGGGAGTAGGCAGTGGTCCAGGGGACCTTTTCCCCTGCGGACCTACCCCCACATGCATCAATGTTGGCTTTTGCGATTCCTTAATTGCGATTATTATGGAATCGTAATTAAGGAAGCCCAAAAGCCTATGCCTGTAGGAATCGCTAAATAATAGCGATTCCTACACATTCCTTAATTGCGTCTCGCAAATTGCAAGTCGCAATTAAGGAATGGCTTCCCATTCATTCCTAGGGGCCTATAGGCCCATGGGAATGAATGGGAATTGCATGTGTAATTTGCAAGTACCCATTAGATATTCGCAAATTTGCATGCAATTTCAAGGGTGCAAGGGTGGCCAAAGGACACCCTGTTGCAGCCCTGAAATTGTGATGTGCACCCATGTTGCACACACACATGTCTCAAGGGCATGAGCGTGTGTAACATGGGACTTTGAAAAATCCACTTTGGTGCATTTTTCAAAGAAATCGCAATTTACCATCACCTTTCATTTGATGGTAAACTGCAAAATCACAATTATTTTTGCTTTATTGCATTGCATTTAAGGAATCGCAAATTGCAATTCCTTAAATGCAATCGCAATTAAAGTAATCACAATTTTGCGATTCCTTAAATTGCAATTTTTGCATTTGGGATGATGCATCCCAAATGCAAAAATACCGGTCGCAAAGGGGCAGATTCTGAGAATCTGCCCGTTTGCGACCTCTTTTTCCTTTGATGCATGTAGCCCCATATTCCCAAAAGGGAAGGGGTTCCTTTGAATCAGTTACCATCTCCTGGCAACTGTTCAATGATTTGTGACCCGAACTTGTGGCTGTAAACCAGTTTCGATTCGGTATGGGTGGCAAAACCCATTTTACAAGTTGGACAAATGTTTCTGTCCTGTGAGGTGGGATTTGTACATTTGAAAAAAGGCATTTTACAGGCGCAAATCCAGTGATTATTCTAAGAAAGGGCCTCAGCTATCTAAAGGAGGTGAGGCGTTCTAGTAGCAAAGGTGCTTAAGAATCTGGATTTTCTACAGTTGTGACTTCAGGGCATGGGTTGGGTAAAAGGGTGTTTCAGTGAGTTGTGGCTGCAAAATGTAGCATGCCACCAGGGCCAGTTCGGTGCTAGAATGGGCCCGAAATCCATATTGTGAGGGATCAAGAATATAATTTTCAGTAATGAAGGTGGATAGTTCTTGGTTGATAATTCTTTCAATTATTTTAGCAGGGAAATGCAATCATGAGATTAGCGTATAGGTCAGGGGATTATTAGCATCTAAATTAGATTTCTTTAAAAGTGGTAATATAGATAATTTTTCCAACATGCGCGCTAGCGCAATTTTGCTCCTACGCTGAGATTTTCGAAACCGCATGTTACGTGACGAGCTGGGCTCGTCATCAGCGTGCGAGCGGGCTACACCATGACGAGCCCAGCTCGTCATCAGTGTCGAAGGGGTTAAATGGGGAAATGCCTCAAAGTAATCATAAGATTAAAAATAGGCAAGAGAGATGTTGCAACTATTTCTGGGGCTAAGTGAAGAATTCTCGGCGGACATGGGTCCTTGGGGGATCATGAATTGACCATTGAGATTGGTTTAATGATCTGATCCAGTGATACCATAGAAAAAGATGAAAGGGACAGCATTATCGGACTTTCTGGTGTGAATTTTGAGGGGGATCTGAGGCTGGGATGAAGACAAGACTGGACCAAAAGTTTATCTCTGGCAAAAAGGCATCATAAACCTGTTTAACCTTTTGCTGAAAAGAGTCATTATAAACAAGTAATTAGGCCCATCACTTCATACTTGAGATCCTTTTGCTATATAAAAAAAGTGTTCTTCTGCACCTTGGAGCTAGGTCAAGTCTACATCAAATACCTTAAATTACTACACATGTTCTAACACCACATGGAAGTACTTGCCTGGAAGTCATTGTAGCAGACATGATTATCAGTTCTTGATATGCTATCAGGGCGAAATCTCTTAGAAGGTGTATTCAGTGAAAACATTACTGAGGTGTGATGGGAAGACTAGGGCTAACACTCCTTTACTAATGAGTGGTATTACGTTTAAGCCCTTGAAACAGTAGTCCATCAGTTTCCACTTGGGAGCCATTATAGCATTTGCCCCTCATATGCAAACCAGCCCAGCAATGGCCCAACATTTGCAAAAAATTATAAAATTACACACTAACATCCCCCTCTCCAAGAGGTAATAAGCAACCCGTCACTTGTATATACCTTCCTAATTGGTGCCGCCTACATTAGACCTACTTGAGGTTCTCAGCAAGTCTGTAAAGCATTTCCTGGTAACACCAGGAAACCTGCAAATACTGGCACCTCACTACGCCCAACCAGAACAGTTTGTTTAGAGTTCGCCCATCTGATTAACCAATGACCTCTCAAGAGCAAGAAGCGTGTAAGCAGATCCACAGGCCATAGACTTTGGGAATCTCTTAATGCATCTTGAGATCTGAACCCCATCTCATGTGTTTCTGGAGACCTCTGAAAACTGAGCTATTTGCACTAACTTTCATATGAACTTCCTATAGACTATGATCCAGGCTAAGCAATGTCAGAGGTGTTTACTCACTCTCTCGGAATCAGCTCCATCTCCATCAACGAGCTACATTTTAGTATTATCTGTCAGTGCGCCAAAGTAGCCAAAAAGCAGCCTGTAGTGATTCATAAAACCTCTATATAAGTAATTGGCAACCTCCCCCCTTGACGATTGGGCCTAAACTACCTACAAGTTTAGATGCAACTTTTGGGTGGCTGCCACACCAATCAAAGGCTTTAAGAACTCAGTCTATGACCACAATCACGTTTCAGAAGAGAGCCTATGGTCCATCCCCTCCTGATAGCTGGAATTCCTGACTACAAACTTTTGTGATGTACGTCATTAATATAACTACACATCATACATTAAGTCAAATCAAGGTTCTCATGGGATGTTAGAGTCTTTATTTTGTGACAAGGTTGTGAATGTAGGCGAGGAGAGCATTAACATAAGGCCTGATTCTGAAAAAAACTCTGAAACGTCATATTATGTGAATAGATTAGTCAGCTCCATTGGCAATATGTGATGATGCTGCTGCAGTGCTTTCTGGATAATTATGTATTAGCTGCATTTGCCACATAATCCATCATTTGCCACATAATCCATCATTTGCTGCATAATCTGCAGATTGGAACCCAAAACTTATTTCTATCTTAAATGGATCAAAAGTTACTAAAACGCAGTAACATATGTTGCTGTGCACTAAAAGGCCCTTAACCCTTTCGCTGCGGCGGCTATACAGCCGCAGCGCTAAAGGGGCGGGGCGGCCGTGCGGCGGCCGCATGCTGGTGACAGAACCGCTTCGTCACCAGCTGCGGTTGAGCTGTGCTGATGACGGAGCGGTTCCGTCATGACCCGCCCCGCTCAATACAACTGCCGCGCAGGCGCGAAATCAGCGCCGCGCAGGCGCGAAATCAGCGCCGCGCAGGCGCGGCGGCCGGGCCATGACGGAACCGCTCCATCATCAGCACAGCCCAACCGTAGCTGATGACGGAGCGGTTCCGTCATCAGCAGGGGAGGGGTTAAAAACGGTTGGCTGGTTGCCTTTCTGTTGCTTATTGACGTATTTGGGTGTCAAACTGGTACAAATGAAGTGAAATATTTGCCCAGAAAGTACAAATGTGTAAAATGCACAAAATAATGAGATAAATCCATCACAAAATGTGCTGCATTATGCTGCACAAATTGCCTTTTCTTGCTGCCCCAAAACATCGTAATCCACTGATACATAATTCCAGTGGCCCAGAGATTATTGTGCTACTTTTACTGTCAATCACATGGCCTTGCAGTGCTGTGTGGTTCTGTACCTTCATGCCTTTGTCTTTCCTGATCCATAGAAAAAATGCCCGACTTACTTGTATTTCACATAAAATTCCAAGAATGTTCACATAGTACACATGTACTCATTCAGAAATGTAGCACATGTATCCGAATGCTTGATTTTAACACATCTGTGCAATTCCTGAAGCTTTTTGCTTCTCTGTGGGCAAAATATTTCTCTCTGTCGAATAACTCCTTTCTCCTCCTGCTCCACCAGTTTTTAGGTTGCTCAGTTCCCCTTTCGTGGCCTGAAGAAGGGTTTATTTTTTACATTTAAGGGCTAAATCTGCAAATATTCCATGGTAGAAAATGATATGCAAACGGTTAGTCATTATTCTCAAACTTGCAAGTTTGCGAGTGTTCATCTTCTACCCATCCTGATATGGCCACACCCATCCCCTGTGAAAGATTTACTCACACTTAAAGCTATGCCATTAGTGATAATTTATACAGGAGTAAATGCATTTACAAGTGCCAAATTGTGTTTTGTGACTAGCTTGAATATGCACTCATATATTATGCTATTTGCTTACATAAGTGTTGTTTAAGTGTGCAAATTCCTTTCTAAATCAAGCCTGTAAATTACAGACTCTATGCTTTTTTTTAGTTTTATGTAGTGCAAACACGACCCGAAGGAATCAGAGTGTTTTACATGAGCACCAGTTAAATTACACAAGGACACATTTATTTTTTAGGCACCGAGAGATTAAGTGATTTGCCCAGAATCATGGGATGTTGAGCGTCCCTGCCGAGACTCGAACCCGGTTCCCTAGCTTCTAGGTCCACGCTCTAGCCGATAGGCTTTCATCATTCAGTGCCACTGAGAACGTCAACTAGGATGGCACTTTTAATGTTGGGTATTATGTGAATTGGGCACCTTGTGATGGATAACTTGGATGATGACTAGTGCCATTCTAAGGCTTTTTGTGGCCCTGGGCAAGACGTATTCTTTAGTCCCCTTTTAAGACAGTTTTGAATGTATCACCCATTTTCATATGTGTGTCCCTGTAATATCGAAAGCAGAATATCACTGGCACAGAATATCGAGGAAAAAAATATCAACAATGAGATATCGAATGTTATTTGAGTATACATTTTCAGTACCTAACTCCGCTTATATGTATTTTGGTGATATATAGCTTGAAGTGATGTGGACTTGGAGTTAGGAATAGCAAATCTGCACTTCCCTATGCACTTAACATTCCGCATTTTGCCCCTTGATATTCTGTCTACAATATTCTAGTGGGTCGATATTCTGAGGTTCCATAGTACAACCATTTTCATATAATTCCAGTCCATGGGACAACACATTATATTGAGGTATATGTTAAACTTCCAGAAATTGAGGAAGCAAAAACGATCAGCCTTCCGAATCAGTAGGAATATGTAAGCTTGGATTTACAGATTTTTTTTTAAGAAGTCAGTGGCGGCCGGCACAGGTAACAGCTATGAGGCGATGTTGCGAGGCAGGGTGGGAAGTCCGCAAATGAAGCAATGGGTAAATAAAAAAAAATAAAAAAAACGACTTAACTTGCGTTCACTGCACCGCCAAGCCAGTGATGCGGCGAGCGCAAGGTAAGTAGTTTTAGTATTTTTTTTAATTTAATTTTACCTATACGGTTGTTTGTCGACTCCCCCCGACCCCGCCCGGCCCCACCCCCTCACCGCTCTTATATGTGCTGACCGCCATTAGAAGAAGTTAATGTCAAGGTAGTTCTCAGAGGTGTTAAGGAGACAGTACAGGCTCTTGGGCACTATAAACATATATATATATTTAGCACTGCAATCCTGTGAGTGGGTAAAGCAATTGTATTTCCAGGCAGTTCTGGCTTTGCAAGATGTAATGAAAAACATGCACGGAATCTCAGCAAGACCAGTGTGTCTGAAAGGGATTAAGAGAAAATAGCAATTTTCCCAGCTGTGGCAGCCAAATTCCTTCTTTAAATGCGTGACAGTCAGGGTGTATGCCCATCAAAGTTTACAAGAGTGCTGGGAATAGAAAAGGGAAAGACACGTCCCTTTTTTCTATTCAGGGAAATCCTTCCTTGAAGCTGTGCTCAGTAAAACGATTTAAAACTGTTTACTGGATTTGCAAGATTATATGTCTTTGCTTGATGGGCTGCAAATAAGAAAGAAATGGAAAATTGCATGACATCTCTCCAAATACAATCATGCATGCAATAGATCTAACTGTCTAAATCCCGAGAACTGATATAGGAAGTTGAAACTGAGCCAGTTTACGCATCAGGTGAATAGATTAATTTAAAACTTTCTTTGGAAAATGTGGTTCAGTAACTCTGAGCAGCTCTCCCACGAGTCACACATAAGATATCGCTGCTGGCTGCAGGAGGCAGCTGTAGGTTTTACACAATCCTCAGATTAGTGGTCTGACTTCAAGCCAAGGATCATTCAGCTTTTCATCTGTCGGGTTTTCAGTTTCACAGGCCGAGCGCCGCGCGGGTCTCTGATCTAGGTTCCTAAACTAGAGAGTGGCCTTTTCAGAGGACTCATTTTGTGTTCTTGTGGTCAGTATAATTGCACGTTCGCCTTCTGCCTGAGCACGATGAGCTGATAGTGCTGGCCACTGAGCATAAGGAACACCGCAAGGACCTGAATCAGCTTCTTGGCAAAAATGGACTGAATTTTTGCGATTCCCTATTTTGCAAATGCAGTTAGGGAATCGCGAATTGTGTTTCCCTAATTGCGGTGCATTTTGCATTCTCAAATTGCATTTTCGCAATTTGGGATCGCAAGTTGCGATTCCTTTGAAAAATGCACAAAAATGCATTTTTCAAAGTGCAATGTGGTGCATATACATGCCCTTAGGGCATGTGTGTGCACCACATGTGCATACTTACCTTTGTTGGGGGTGCATCAGGGTGGATTTTTGGCCCCCTTGCACCCTTGAAATTGCATGCGCCAACTGAAACTTCTGATGCAAGGGCACTATGCCAGAGATTACTTTGAGGATTATACCATTAGCTGATGCCAAAGGACCACCCAAGTCCTGTTCAGAAACTTTCCATGCCCGAGGAAGCCCCAGGCCGGATGGCCATGTAAAGGGGGCGAAACACGTGTTGGCTGTCACTCCTTTCTTACAAATTGACTCTGATCCTTGAAAACAAGTCGCAAACCCTTAAAAATAAAAATGCAAATATTTACGCTGCAAACCTTGCATTGGAATTTTTCAGTGAAAAAAGAAAACCTGTCTAGCTTGTCCGGACGCTCTCTTGGAACTTCTTTCTAGATTAGGGGTCTCCCACTGTCAAGGACAAACACTATCGCCATTTTTTGCTCAATCAAATATGGCCGGTAAGGGTTTTGGACCCTGCAATTTGCGATTACCTCTTTGGTAATCGCACATTGCAAGTGCTGTCCCATTCATACCTATGGCCCTCTAGGCCCATAGGAATGAATGGGAAGGCATTCCTTAATTATGAATCGCAATTTGCTATTCGTAAATCAGGAATGTGTAGGAAGGAATAGCAATTCCTTAGCTTGATGCATGTGGCCCAAAGTTCTCTTTACCTCCCTTTTCACCAGTGGACGTTGTAGCTTCGAATGAATGCAGAGGAAATGCATCGACCTTGGCTCAAGGAGGCCACAGGGGAGTTACAGAGACACCTATGGGACTGATGAGAGTGTAGAGAAAGGAATTCCTACTCTTCTTAACTCCAACCTCAGCTGTAGCATATGGCCTTCATGTATGGGGATTTGGCATGGGGCGGTGCAGCATGTCAGTTTGCTGCACTGCTCTTTGCTAAAGTGAGAGGGCAGAAATGCACCATATTCATGCAATACGGTGCATTCCTGTTCTTTTCACCAACGTTGGTGCGGTTTGGGCAGCCAGGCGCCAACACAGGCACCTTTGGCTATGTTGTCAGCAGGGTTGTTTTGTGCAGGAAGGGACACTCTCCTTCACAGAAACAATCCTAATATGTGTTTTCCTCTTTCTCAGTGTGCTGCGGAATGCAGCACACATAGATAGAGGAAAAAGCGAGGAGAAAAAGTTATTTCTCCTCTTTACACCTCACCTCGAGAGGCGCAGATTTTGGCACCTCCCCAGGTTTACATGCTCTTCTAAATCTGGGATGGTGTCAAAAACACGGAGTGTTGCGTGGGAAAACCCACAGCAACGCCCATGGAATGCCTCCCAAGTGCAGAGTAAGGACACGCCGTGATTTGCATTGCCTAGCCGTACTCCATATCTATGAGGCCATTCATGGCCACTCATAGTGGCTTTGCGTCGCCTCATAGATATATGTTTGTAATCGGCACCGCAAAAAGTAATGCTCTGGTGGTACAAGCGCTCACAAATATGCCCCTATGTGTGCACAAGTTATGTATCTCCAGATTTTTGGGGTACATACCTCATTTGAAATTGCGATCGCAAAGGGCAGATTCGCAGACTCTGCCCCTTTGCGACCACAATTTTTGCATTTGGGATGCATCATCCCAAATACAAAATCGCAATTTGCGATTGCATTTAAGGAATCGCTAATTGCAATGCCTTAAATGCAATGCAAGATTGCAGTTAAATTGCGATTACGCTATTATGGACCGCTAAATCCTGATTATTTCAACCTGATGGTATTTAGCGGAAACTTTGAAAAAAGCACTAAAGTGCATTTTTCAAAGTTTCAGGTTACACACACACATGTCCTTGGGGCATCAGTGTGTGCAACACGGGTGCACATCACAATTTCAGGGGTGCAACAGGGTGTCCTTTTCACAGCCTTGCGCCCTTGAAATTGCATGCGCAATTTGCGAGTACCTTTTGGTACTCACAAATTGTGCATGCAATTTCCCATTCATTCCTATTGGCCTGTAGGCCCATAGGAATGAATGGGAAGCCATTTCTTAATTCCGACTTGCAATTTGCGAGTCGCAATTATGGAATGTTTAGGAATCACAGTTTTTATTGTGATTCCTACATACATAGGCTTTTGCAAGTCCTTAATTGCGATTCCTTAATAATCGCAATCAAGGACTCTCAAAAGCCTTGATGCATGTGTCCCTTTGACTCTTATCTTACTATTTTCGATGAAGGAGACATCTGCCTCCTTGGGCTAAAGGACCTTTAAGCACCATTTGACATCATTGACCATAAGTCCTACTTAACATCCTTTATTCCAGAATAGGTTTCAAGGGTAAAGTGCTAAAATGGTTCTTTCCTTAATTTCATGGAGAACTCAAGTTGTAAAGATAGACTCTTTCAGCTCTCCTTACTTCTGATCAAATTTCGTCTACCTCAAGATCATCCTTCCACCTCAACCTCTACATGGGACAACTAGGATCAATGTTGAGGAGCTGGGCTGAGGTTCTCCCCTCCTGACCGGCTCCCTGCCTCCGGGTTCAACTGCCGCTGCTTTCCCTACTGCCAGCCCTCCAGCTTTGCCTCCCGTAAGCTGACTGGGACACATAATGTCTTGTATATTTCCAATATTTGGGGGTGTAGCGGTGGTGAGAGTTAGGGCACTGTGATACTTTGAGCTTTGTCATCTTCCGTCCGAGCCTGGGAGGCGCGCCCTCTGGGTCCACGCTGCTGCCTCCCTTTCACTGGATGGCTGCCCTGGTGCCCGAACAGTCTTCCCTTGACCCGCGGCAAACAGATCAGTCACTGCTGCCCCTGCTGCCCAGAACTTGTGCACGCAGATGGCCCGTTTGTGTTTAAGCAACCGCCAACCCTCCTCCCTCCCTTGATACTCAGGCTACCTCCCCCTCTAATCAGCTTTCTTGGTTTTTGGACTCGGCTCCCTTGGTTTTTTGACTTGGATTCATGTGAACCCCGCCATTTTGAGATTATCTTTTATCGGCACACGCGACCTGGATCCGTCATCTTAGTGACCTTTGTCCGTTCCTCCTCCCCGCTGGTCTCCATCTGGGCGACCTTTGAAGGTCTCTCTTTTCTGGTGGACTGCTCCTCATTTTCGCCCGATAAACCTTGACATCTAACCCCCCCCCCCTTAAGTCTCTTACACTTCTCTCACCTACTATTGTCTCCAATCCCTATTATTGTTGCTGAAATTTCAGGTCCCAACACCGGTTTGTTTATCCTTCACTTTCCTGTCCTGATCTACTTTCCTAACCCTTTTTTACTTCTCCCCCTTACCTTCTTTGCCCCTTAGGATGTTCTGTCTCTATTTTTCATGCGCAAATAATGAAATACTATTGTGTAACGTTATGTGTCTTTATTTGCCATTCTTTAGTAACTCGTGTTTTTATTGTGTAACACTGTGTAACTTATTTTAATTCCTTGTAACTTGCAACTCGCTGATCCTCTTGTAAAGCGCTCTGATTACTCCGGGTCTAGCCAGCGCTTTATAAAATTCACCAAATAATTGTTTCGAAATAAAAAAGATCACCATGCATCCTTATGCAGACGATCCTCCGAACTGGACCTCAGCACCATACATTTAGAAGTACACCTGGAGTTTGTCATTGATGACCGCTATTCTTTTCTGTGTTGTCTGATGGTTAGTTAAAGGGGAGAGAATAGGGCGGAGTGTCTACAATCCCTAGATGAGCAGTCTTAGCTCCATTCATCCACAAGAAGATCTCCTTCAGCCAATGGAAAACGTGATCCAGACATGAGATGAAGTTGATTGCATTATTAGGACTTTGTTCCAAACAGACCTGGATTTGAGTGTTATCACTGCCATTTTGGTGTCCACTTGCTTCTTCTCAAGAATCTTTGATAGAGAGGATACGTGCATGTTTGACAATAGACAAGACAGGGATGATTGTTGAAGAACACGTATGTGGCCATACCCAATCCTGACTTTTTGGTTGCAGTTGTTCAGAAATTATTGCGTCCAATGCAGAAGAGGTCTAGGTACACCAGCCTAGTGTTCCAACAGAAGCATATGGTTGACAGTGTCATGGGCAGCAGAAAAGTCAAACAGTTGTAGGGCTGTTTAGTTGTGATCGCCTATGTTGGGGAGGAGCTTTTCTCTATTGCTCACTAAAGTAATTCTGATCTTTGCTGTGTTGTTGTAATATGAAACAGTTGCGTTTTAGGCCGCCTGGATTGGACCTTTCCTGTTGGGAAGCGTACATCACGGAGACTCCAAATGCAAATATTAAGGAAACTTGTTTATTGCTTGACATCTCACACACACAACCTTGTGCCATGTGCTGATTGACTCCACCTCTTCATTTTAATGCAAAACAATAAGGCAGCACAACAGGACCGGATACTAGGAAACTTTCAGGTCTCTCCAACCTTGTCCTCTAGCCGTCCAACCCTCTAGAAGGTCTTTTCGCTTTTTCTTCTGATAGTATACCCTTCATGGACACCTGTTTCTACCACATTTTATAGTAAGGGTAAGACAAAGAGGATACTGAAGGAAGTCATTCTTACCTCTGGCTAGCAAGACCTATGTGTTTAGAACATCCATTTGACAAGAAGAGTTTCCATTTTCACTAAATCGAGCAAAGCGATGAGTGGAAGACAGCTACCACTTGGCACTGTTGTTGAGTTTAAGACAGCTTTTTGCATACCCTTTGTACCAGTCGCAGCTGCGGCCCATTCTACATGTTTGGGCAGCGCGGGGCCAGTGTGGGGAAAAATAAATAAATCTACACTTACCTTCTGCTCCCACACCACACCTCGCTGTTCCTCTGCTCCTGGCACTGCAGTTCCCATGAACACAGGCTTCTATCTCACCACGCAATCCCAGCGCTTCTCTCATGCTATTACTCCCAGAATTAGAGATCAGATGGGATTGGGTGGACCGGGCCAGTTTCACACTCTAGCAGGGACTGGGAACCTGTGCCCCTGAGCCCTGCCAATATCTCCAAGGAATTGCCTGGAGATATCGAAGTGCGCATGTCTGTTTGGTCGGCAGTGGACAGCCGGCCAAACAGACATGCGCACTTTCAGTGCCCACTACTAATCCTTCCCCTGCTGGTGAGGCTGCGACGTGGCCCCGCCCCAGGCTTGGGGGACTCAGCAAACTCGGCTTAGTAAATGAAAAATAAAAAGATAATAAAACATATTTTATTATCATTCTATTTTTTCATTTTCTGCCTTTAAGCAGTGGGGTGACGCTCCTGCTTTGTATATTCTGAATACTATGTAATGGCCTTTAGATGGTGGCGGCTGTGTTCAATAAGGTCATCAGTCACATGTTTTCTGACATCCCTTGTGAATACGTAATTGTATATCGAGACTGTAATGTTAATGTTATGGGTGTCTTATATAGCGCTCGGCTACTCCGAGGAGTGTCCCGGTGCTTTCTGACCCTCAACAAAACTACAAAAGGAAGCAAGAGTGAAAGGCAGAGGGAAAAAAGACCGATCACTGTCCATAGAGCCACGTTTTCAGACCTTTCCTAAAGGCCAACAGGTTAGAGGTACAGCGGAGCGACAGGGGGAGGGTGTTCCATAGCTGAGGAGCCAGATGTTTGAAAGAACGTCCCCCTACCCTTGCTTTCCTAACAGTAGGGACAATAGCCAAACCAAGAGATTCCGATCTAAGGGATCTTGTGGGTTTGTAGAAAGCAAGGCGTTTCTGGATATATTCAGCTCCCACCGCGTGGAGTGCCTTATGCGCCAGCGTAAGTGCTTTAAAAACAATCCGCTTCCTAACAGGGAGCCAGTGTAGGGAAAGTAGCAGGTCCGAGGCTCTCGCACGACGAGGCAGGCCAAAAATCGCCCGTGCCGCCGAGTTTTGGACCAGCTGGAGCTTTTGTAGTAGATAGTCCGGAAGACCCAAGTATAAAACATTTGAGTAATCCAGCCTAGAGCAGATAAGAGCCTGGACCGTCGTCTTCCTATGCACCATAGGGAGCAAGGGAAGAAACTTGCACAACATTTTAAGGAGACCATAGCAGGTGACCATCAGGCCCAGAATCTGGGATTTAAGAGATAAGCTGTTGTCAATTTTGTACAAGTGATACATTTGAAGACCCTCAAGACCTGGGTCTTAGGCTAACCAACCTGAGGACCCCTATCCACCCCCTCCCCAAGCCAAATTGATGTGTCCATTCGCTTATGTGGAACCTTTTTTTTTGTTAATTTCTCCTGGCTGCAGCATTTACGACACTTCTACTAATGCTGTTCACACTGGTTAAGCCCCATTCACTGTCAAGATACGATCTCTTCCCACGGAAAAGGCAGACAGCTTCTAACAGTATGCTGGAATGCTTGCTTTTTATTACTTAGTTGTATAAAGCAGATGTTTTAGCCTTAGAACGTTTATGGCATTTCCTATTCATATAACCCAATACCTTTCATTGCCCTTTGTAGGCATTATCGGATTTATTTTTTTCAACTTAATCTATTTATTCATTATGATCAAATTCTAAATGTTGTGTTAAACATTGCACATTAAAATACATTTCATTTACAAGATCTCTGCTGTATTTTACTACTAATCAGGCAGCCACAAGTGCAGTTACCTTTCAGACAACAGGGTCATGATTTGAATGATGCAGCAGGTGCAGTGGCACCGGGCCCAAAAGTTGTCAGAACTCCTCGAAACACATAATATTGCTATATTTGACAATTAAACAGGCAGTCACAATTGCAATTACCTTGCATTTAAAAGTGACATGATTTGAATGGTGCTGCGGGTGCAGTGGTACTGGGGCCAAAAGCTCCAGGGACCCCACTAAACCTAGATTATTGCTAAAATGTAAAACTAAACAGGCAGTCACAAATGCAGTTACCTTGTAGACAACATGGTCATGACTTCAATGTTGCAGCAGGTGTAGTGACACCAGGGCCAAAAGCTCTAGGCACCCCATACACACCTAAAATTGCTATCACAGGTGCAGTTACCTTGCAGACAACTGGACCATGATTTGAATGGTGTAGCAGGTGCAGTGGCACCGAGCCCAAAGGTGGTCAAAACTCTTCTAAAGACCTAATATTGCTATATTTTACAACTAAACAGGCAGTCACAAGTGCAGTTATTTAGCAAGCGCTAGGGTCGCGATTTCAATAGTGCAGCAGGTGCAGTGACACAGGAGAAAAAAGCTCAGGGCACTCCCCTGAACAAGCAGTCACAAGTGCAGTTATCTTTCTGTCACTAGGGTCATGATTTGGATGGTGGAGCAGGTGCATCAGGCTAAAAAGTTGTCAGAATTCCTCTAAACACATAATATTGCTACAGTTGACTACCAAACAGGAAGTCTCAATTGCAGTTACCTTGCAGTTAAAGGGCACTTGATTTGAATGGTGCAGAAGGTGCAGTCTCACTGGGGCCATAAGCTCTAGGGACCCTACTAAACCCATATTATTGCAACATTTTACTGCTAAACAAGACAGTCACAAGTGCATTTATCTAGTAAGCAATGGGGCATAGTTTGAATGGTGCAGCAGGTGCAGTAGCACCAGGACCAAAAGTTTCAGGCACCCAACTAAACACCTAATATTGCTATATGTTACTACTGCGCAGGCAGTCACACTTGCAGGTACCTTGCAGACATCAGGGTCATGATTTGGATGGTGCAACTGGTGCAGTAGCACCAGGCCCAAAGTTTGTCATGACATCCTCAAAACACCTAGTATTGGCATATTTTACTAATATACAGGCAGACACAATTGCAATTATCTTGCAGTTAAAAGTGGATTGATTTGAATTGTGCAGCAGGTGCAGTGCCACCGGGGCCACTAGCTCTAGGGACCCCACTAAATGCAGAATATTGCTAATCCCTACTACTACCAGGCAGTCACAATTGCAGTTATCTAGCAGGCACTAGGGTCATGATTTTAATGGTGCCGCAGGTGCAGTGACACCAGGGCCCAAAGCTCTAGGAACCCCTCTAAATACCAAATATTGCAATATTTTACTATCAAATAGGCAGCCACAAGTGCAGTTACCTTACAGGCAATATGGTCATGATTTGAATGGTGCATCAGGTGCTGTGGCATCGAGGAAAAAGGTTGTCATAACGCCTCTAAACACTGATTATTGCTATATTTTACTACTAAATAGGCAGTCACAAATGTGGTTATCCTGCAGGTACAAGGGGCATGATTTAAGTGGTGCAGCAGGTACAGTGACACCGAGCCCAAAAGTGGTCTGAACTCCTCTAAACCCATGATATTGCTATTACATCTATTAATTCTATTATTTCCCTCTTTCATTTTATTTTTCAAAATGTTGCTATTACTTACCCACACATAGCACTAGTAACAGCACAATATACTGCCTTTTTGTTCAAGAACAAGTCATAACACTTTAACAGACTTTCTGTTACTTATATTGTACAACTACTCAGCAAACTACAACTTACAACAAAAAAATAGCTTATTATTATTCACATAGGCCGAACCTGATGCATTTACCAATGCTTGTGTCTTCTTGCCTCCTCTCGTGGCTTCTTCTCTTTTACTCCTCTCAAGATATTCTCCTGGCTCTTTTGACTCATTTTCTGTTAGGTGGATAGTTTTTCCTTGTCTTGCAATGCACCCTGGGTTGACTCTCCATGCTGGTTCTCTTGCTTTTGCATGTTTTTTTCTTTATTACTCCTGAGAGTCAAAATGATACCGGATGTGCATGTGATATCGATACCCCCCTTAATGTCTTTTTAAAAAATATCAGTGTTCTTCTGTGCTTAAGCTATAACAACTCCTATTATGTGTCCAATACATTGCTTGTGCATAAACGTTTTGGCAAGATGAATAATGGGTATATACGTTCGGGTGAAAGAACGCCATATTTTTATTTCATTTGATTCTTTTCGGAATTTTCAAAGGCCTAGAAATGCGCGTGCACACACACACACACACACACACAGCGCACACACACACCCCTTCTCAAAAGCTGCACCCCGCTTCCTCTGATCAACAAAGCAATGAATATTTTTTTTTCCCCAGGATGTTAGCCTATTCCTGGCATTTGCTTTTCAACTAAATAACGTTCTCTTCTGCTAATTTAGTTTCTTTTTCTCACCCCATTTGTTAGTTCTGTCAATCTTATTTCCAAATCTTGTTTGGGCTCCGTAAATTTCTCTTCGCGGTGACCTGTCAACTCCTAGCCTCAAGCTGTGAGAAAACTTGGCTTGCGCTCTTAAGAAAATGAAAGCCCATAAGGCTGTTAAAAAAGCAGCAGGCTACAGAAATGACTGAAGTGTTTATCCAAGCTCACTCTGCGCGAGCCGCCCTGGAGGGATCCACTCCGCTGCGTGACGTCAGTGCAGGCCCGCAAAGGTTGCCGTTCCATCAGCGCTCCTCTTCTCGCGCTCCATTTCACATGCTGCTGCTGCCGGGGGGCGGCCATTTTCTTTAGTTTCTGTGCCAGCCACACAAATCTGGAAATGCTCCACATCTGGTGCCGCTTGGGAAAGTTTACTCTAGTTTTGGTAGAGATGTGCCAGAGACAAAGAAAGCACTACAGCTCTTTTATATACAGTGTGCCACTCCCAGCTGCCTATATCCGGCCCCGTGCAGCCCTCCCCATTGCTAGTGCCCTGCCCTAGCCTTGCAGCCTGTGAGCATATACCTGCGACGTACATTGCAAGATTTAGAGCTAGTAAAGAGGGATTTATTTCCCCCTTTGACATGCATTGAAGTGGAAGCAATTGGAGAAAGCTAAAATAGAGCTATTTTCTGTGCAAAAAGTCACGGGACTTCCACTTGAATTGTGTGTCGACATTTATGATGTGTGGCCTGGGGACCCAGGAAAGCTGCAGAGCTCATCGAGAATGGGGGGTGTTGCCCTGTACTTGCAGTGCCACGAAAATGCGTGATCCATGCAGTTAGAGCTGCATGTTCGTTTTTGTCTGTATGTGCACTAGGCAATGGCAAACACTGGAAATATTCCACCTTTAGCAATTGGGCAGCATGCGTCTAGTTGTGAACGGCCTAATTCAGTTTTGATTGGTTTGTCCTCACGATTTGACTTAACAGAGGTTCTCTCTAGTGTGCGCATCTAATTCGTTTTTTATACCACTAGGTGAAGCTGAAAGTTTTTTCAGACATAAAAGAGATAGCTACATATATATTACACCACCAGTTGATAGTAATAAGTTAGCTGATCGGATTGTGAATGGGAACAATCTTGAAAGCACTTTTTTTCCACTCAAGTGCGATCTGCAGGTGCAATAGTCTGATTGAAGTTAAAAAAATCCGGATGTGTGCATGCACACCTGCATATGGCATCTACTGCAGGGGAAAAATCAGAAAGTATTTCTGTAGTCATGGGTTTAAAGAGTAGGCGTAAGCCCTTTCCTTCTGTTTTGGGTATTGGCCGTTCAGTGGCCTAACACAGAATCACAGCCCCCTTTACCCCCCTCGCCTCTCTCCTTCGCTGCAGAAAGAGGGACCCATAAGTCTCCCAAATCTCACTTATATTTATAGACTTTGAGCTGAATGGGTGCACTTTGAAGGGTTGGACGGAGCTGAAGGAGGAGTGTGGCTCAATGGTTAGGGCGGCAGACCTTGATGCAGAGTTCTGGCCAGGGACCAGGGTTCGATTCCCGCCTCGGCGGGTCTCTGGCTCATAAATTCCGCTGACTGGATATTCTCGCCTCAGTGCCTATTCTAATCATGGGTCCCACGCTGCAACTCTGGGCAATAGCTTGCTTAGCCTCCACAACGGCCCCCTACAGCGCTGGGGATGCCTGGTTGCACCCCGGGGATGCCCAGGAGTGGACATTTCACGGGGAAAAGCCAGGACGGGTTCCCTAGCGGTATGAGTACAGCGCCAGGACACACTGCTTGCCGGGGTATCAGTGCGCTTTACAAATACGTCTACATTTACATTTACATGAAGGGCTGGGGGCCGACCCGTACGCTGCAAGGGGCTGCAGGGGCCTGCATTACGCCCCTATGGCCATTACCTTCTTCAAAGGTAGTTGGAGCATTGGAGAATTTCCCAAGGAGGTGGGAATGGGTTGGTAACTCAGCTACAGTTGTATTCAATAGTACCACTCAGTAAACTCCTTGCTCAGTCACAGCTATGTCTTTAAAAAAGAACATGTATTCTCAAGGACAAAATAAAATAACTATACTATTAGATAGGGAGGCCCTCGAGAGGGTCCCCAAGTTTGACTGGAAGACTCACACAGATGGGCAGCTCAGATGAGGAAGAGCACTTTGTCCCTAAAACAATCTGCTGGGTCCATTATAACGTTTGTGAATAGGGCATCTTCTTTTCCCATTTCTCCCCCTATGGAAATTTACAGAAGTCAAGCATGCGGGCGGCCTTTTAAGGAGCATACATTTGGGGTCATTGCAACTTGGAGATGCTAGAGTGCCCGGAGAATATTTTCCTCAAATCACTATTAAAAATTCCTCAAAGTAACGCCACACTTCCTATCCGTCTGGACCTAAATCAGATCTAGTTTCGATATTGCAGCCTTGAGACTGTTCCAATATTTGTTAAAAGTGTGGGCAACAGAGGAGCTATAGCCCAACAGGGAACAACTTAGAGGTTTACTAGAGAGTGTGTGCGCTAATAGGATCTCTGGGTGTGCTCTCATGAAGACCTGGTCATATAAGCTAGGCTTAGGGAGCTCTTGGTCAAATCCTCTAAATCTCCCACACAATGCGATAGAACATCTCAAATGGGCCTAAACGAATTTTGTGTTGGGGAGAACATTTCAAGGATAATCTCCAGTAGTCTGAGTGATGCTTTTCCCTCATTAAAATGCGCTTTACAGTTTGATATATATCTAGACATTGTAACTAAATTCTCTGTTAGAGCACTCTTTGTTAGGTTCAGATTGGACACATTACCGTTAGCAACTTTTACTTGCCACTGGAAAAAGGAGCTAGACAGATCCAACACATGCCCAATGGGATGTGTGGCTGCAGAGTCAATTGAGCATGTTTTAATTTTCTGCACGCCCTACACAAAGCAACGCGCCCGTTGGATTACGTTGGATTAAGCTACATTGCAAACTGGTGGGCCTTAGGGATCACAACACAGCGCTGAGAGAATGCAGAACAAACACCAGTGGCCCGATTGTTTTCTGATTTGGCAATTTTTTGTCAGTGATATGGCACGTGAGGTCTAAGAAAATCCATGAATATGAAAGGATGATTGCTTCTCCGTCGCGTTGCCTCAAGATTTTTAATTAGATGTGCTAAGATTGTTGTAGCTTATTTTTATACTTTTTAACAACTTTTGTTTGTTTTTATATGCAAACATATGTAATTGATTTCATGTATTCTATTCATGTATAACTGTTTTTGCCTTTTATGTTTTTTTATGAATCGAAATAAAGGGTGATGATGACATTATTTATTTACAGAAATATAAATATTGTACAACACAGAAATGCCTAAGGCCGAGATATGGCACCAGCCACTTGTGTAGACCTGGCATAATGAAGCACTGCTATACAATAAAATAGTAATTTGAATAACACACTGGTCTCTGGGACAATATTCTTCTATGGGCCTGAAGGGCTCGGGGTGGGGGACACTAAGTTGCATGAAATATATCAAGTGACAAAAAATATCACATCTTCCACATCAATTACTAATATATTGTTAAAGTAAGTAGAGGTGGAGGTAAGGAATAGATAGTATACACTTACCTTCACAATGTGGATGTGAGCATTGTAATAGGTGCAAAATTGTTGTAGGTCAATAATGTTGACCTTGAAATAGTCACAAACGACATATGACCTCTCTGTCTCAGTTCTTTACTACAGACAGTGCTTCTTAATAATAAAAAGGTGCTCGTTTCTTAATGTCCTATTAGAGCAAGCAGCTCACGGGATTTGAAACAAAACTGTTAAAAATCTACCAATAGTGTTTTAAAAAGGGCGTGGCTGAGACAGCAATGGATCCACGATCCGAGGCATGGTAGGTCCAGGAAGAGGGATGTGGAGGACTTCCAAAAAAGGACGCCCATGGAGCTGTCAATACATGACACATAAACATTCAGCAAAGTGAGGGGAACGTCTGTCAATATTCTGTCCTGGAATGTGAATGGCATGGCCAATAAATTCAAGAGAGGAGTGGTGATGACATAGCTAGTGCGCCACTCCTCTGACTTAATTCTACTACAGGAAACTCACTTGATAGGTTGTGGCTTTCTTGGTAGAGGTAAGAATAAAACACTGTTGCATACAGGTTTTTCAGTGGGTCCGGGCTTACACGGAGCAGGGCTGCATATAATCGGGAACTGGATCACCGAGTTTCCTGAAGGAGTCCTGATTGTGGGAGATGTTCTTAATTTACCCCTGCAGCGGGATGCAAATAGAGTAATCAAAACCAGTGGGAGGCCCAGAGAAGACACTGGCTGTAGTCCTCCAGTAAGACAATGGGGTTTGTGGATCTATGGCGGGCTCCTCATACAGGGGCCCGGCACTATTCCAATGCATTAAATGCATTCCTCTCCCCGTCCAGAATGGTCTACTTCTTGGTCCCAGTGACTCAGCGGAGAAGATAGAAGAATAAAAGTTACCTGCCAAGAGGTCATTTTTCATCACTATCCGATGGTCAAGAGATTGTGGCCTTTCACCAGCCTTTGGTGGAGACTACATCCCTAGGAGCTGACTGACTGGGACACGTGGAAACACATCCAGGGAGTGGTGGAAACCTACGTCTATGAAAAGAAATTCCTGGTGACCTCAGGGGTGGTCCTCTGGGAGGCATACAAAATGGTGGTGACAGGCCATTTAATTTTTCATGTGTCCGGAAAAAGAAGGGAAAGGGAAAAGAAAGTCATGGAACTGGAATCGGAATTGAAGGATTGGGAAGTACGGTACATGGCATTGGCCATGCCAATAATGCAGTTCAAGGAGGAATGCAGGTGCCTTCTGGTTCAAGAGGCTAGAACACACTACAGAGCAAAACAGAGCATGGTGTATGAAACAGGGAACAAGGCTGGGAAAATGCTCGCTTGGCTGGCTAAGAAAGAGGAGAGTCAAAGGTGGGCACATAAAGTGCATGCAGAAGATGGCATACTCATGAAATCAGCCAGGGATATTGCTGAGGGATTTGCGGAGTTCCTGAGAAGCTTATATACATTGCATGCCAGTGTGGGGCTGAGGGAGATATGAATAACTTCCTAAATGACAACCACTTGAGGAGGAAATACAGGAAGGGGAGATCGCATAAGGCCTGAGTCAGATCAAGACCAGGAAGTCCCAGGACCTCTATGGTCTATGCCCAGAATAATTTTAATACGTGAGACTTCGGGTTGTACAACCACTCCAGGATATGTTGTACAAGTCAAGGACAGGGGCAAACTCATAAAATACCTCTGACAAGAGACCAGAACATGGGCTTCTATGGGAATTCACAAGGGCATATTATCAAGCCCATCATCGCGCGGAGATAATTTTAACGCCTTTCTTGATAATATGCTCCATTGTTCCACAACCAGAATTTGGGACGAATATTGACAGACTATAAAAGGATTGTAGGATACTGGTGTCAGCTCCTATCATTGCTGGGGAGTGTGGCTCTTTATAAGATGATATATCTTCCCAAATCTTTCTATGCTTTGCAGTCAGAACTCACTTTTCGAGTTACCTCATCTTTTACTGTCGAACAGAAGGATGCCGAGATTAGCTCTAGTACCCCTGACCACAAAGTCCTCTGAAGGGGTTGTACCTCCCGGAATTGAGCCTGTATTATTGTGTAGCCCAACTGCTGGTGGTCAATAACGAGGGCCGGACTGACCATAGCAGGCACCAGGCGTTTCCCCAGTAGGCGGCTAGGGTGGGGGCTGGTTTTGGGTCCCTGGGGGGCCATTTTTGTTACCGGGGGTCAGCAATATCGGCCCGCTGTAACAAAATTGTCCGCAACCGGCCCTCGCAAACTGCTCAGCTGCACTCCCCCTCACCCCAGTGGGGGGCCAGCTGAGCAGTTTGCCAGGTCCGGTTTCTGTTCCCAGTCCGGCCCTGTCAATAACTGGTCATTTGCAGATAAACAGGAACCTTCCCTGATGCCAGACAGACAGACTATGAACCAGTGGGGCTATGTCAGGCAACTATGCGGTAGGAGGAAACTTATGGTCCTCTCGACCCTGATGGCGATGGCGTTTAAAACAAAAGGTGTAACAAAACTGGGATCAAAAGATAAAGCGATACGAGAGACACTGCTATGGAATACTGAAGTCATGGCAGACCTGCAGATGGTAAAAGGCTATCAGAAATGGGACCTGCTGGGCATCACTAAATTGGGAGATGTAATGACCACAGAGGGAATGCTGACGTTTCCGGAACAAATATTAACTGGTGAGGGCAATTTCAGCAGTACCTATGGATTAGATTTATTCTATTATGCTCTATCAGACCATCTCAGGATATAGCAGAAGAGAACTAGTTGGAGTTCATGGTCCTGAGTGCCCCTGAATAGACATGCAGTATCTAAAATCTATACCACACTTCTGAAAAACATTTAGTCCCTGTTACTTGCCCTGAGAGAGAAATGAGAACGTGGCCTAGGCAGACTTGATGGCAATGACTGGCTCTCAGCCTGCAGATATCCTGGGGCGGTAGCAATTTGAGTCGGTTTCAAGCTGATTCAGTTGGAATTCTTTCACAGAGCATACTATGGCAGGACCAGGTTATTTGCAATGGGCAGGATAGACATAGACAATAGTTTGAGAGGGTGTTGTCAAGGGTGCACTCTACTGAATGCTGTCTAGGAGTGCTCAAGGGTTCAGGAGTTCTGAACAGGCATACAGTGTAAACTGTCATCTGCCATAGGCGATGCACTAACACTTACCCACAAATGGTTACACTGGGGTATATGAGGAGAACTGACTCTTAATAAATACTCATTTATTTGCAGTAGCAGCTTGCACGAATCAGGGATGGCGGGGCGGGCAGGGTAGGAGGAGGGGAGATTTAAAAAAAAGAACACTTACCTCCTCGTATCTCTCTGTGTCGTCCCTCGTCATCGTCCCTTTGCTCAAGGCAGAAGAGGAAGCAGCCAGACTCCCCTGAACAATCAACACTGCAATGCAGCGTTGTGATTAGTCTGAGCGCTGTGGTTCGGCGCTTGGATGGGAATTGGAGGCCTGGGCATGTTCACCATGTAGGCTGTAATGCAGCCTGCTTGGAGAACATGCACAGGGCGCATGACTGTCGGCTGGCCCGAGAGGGCTGCTGAAACATTCATGCACACTTTACAGAGTGCCAACACTTCTTCCCCTGCTCTGAGAGTAGAGCAGCCCCGCCCTGCAAAGACACAGGAACAAATAAAAATGATAATAACATCAAGTTATTAACATTTTATTTTTCCATAATTTCCACTGCTGAAAGCAGTGGGGCGACGCTCCTCCACCTCAATCCGCACATTTGGTACCGTACTGTGATGTGTGCTAAACTGTACATTGTAGTCAGTTGTGTCAGGTCACGGTGACCAGCCCTAGACCTCAAGACACTTCTAAAGTCCCTTTAATATGAAAGAGGAAACCCTTTGTCAATTGTAGTCTGGGAACGGGGTGATACACCTTGAATGAAGAAGGTCTATCTCACCACCAGGTGCACTTCTTCAATGGTCAAGCACATGCTCGGGTAAGCAGGTTTCTTGGGACGAGTCATGGCCAGCTGGCTGCAAACTCTTTTGGCACCAGGTTAGGCTCAGTTCCTTGAGTCATCATTGCAGCAGGTGACAGAAGGAAGGTTTCTCCAGCTGCTTGGGCTCAGTCCCAGCTTTGGAGGGGTTTCCAAACCCTTATTCTGTTTCAACCCTCTCTCCAAGTTCATGCTGCAGGGCTTGAGTTGGAAACGTGAGCTGGGAGAGAATCTATGACGGAGAAACTGAGATTGTTCAGTGAAAAATATCATGCAATGATATGATGGGTCTACTGAGATCCCAGTGACCGTAAAGGTTACTCATTGATCTCCATAAAGGAGGTTGCAGAGTCATCTGAGTTCCAGAAGGTATGGTTTACAACAGTGCACGATATGTCAGTGGGACATCTAGCATCTCTAGCCAGCAGCCTGGAGCGGTGCATCAGCGTGAGTTCCCCCGGTCCTGGGAGAGAGTACACGGAGCCCCTCTAGATCATCGGAGAAGAGCGGTGATGCACTCGGAAGCCCTGAGGCCATTAGACTGATGGTGAGAGGGAGTGGCCACCACGTTCCAGCGATCATTGCATGAACGGCCTGACCCTAAGATGGAGACCATTTGAGAAGTGCGGGGAGCGCTTCTCCTTCCCCTGCTGGGCTGCTCATTGGAATCCTATGATCCTGGGCAAGTGTTTCAGTTGCGGTTCCTGGTTGTAAGGTGTGATATATTGCTGAGCCGTTCTCACCTGACACCATATTTCTCATGAGTGCTAAGCCTGACCTTAGGATGGCATCTGTGTTTTGGAACTTGGAGTATTTAATGAGTGATGTGCTCAACCGTGATCAGCACTGGAGCTGCTTCATGACTCATAAGTAGCTGTACTATACCCCCATTCTCCCTAAAGTATGTCGCCTGGCCTCCACATCTTAAGGATTTCCCCCTTGGGACCCATTTCAAACAATTTCAAATTAGTTACCGAGATGACCCAGTGTGATGTTTGAAATTGGCAATGGACCGAGTGACTATGTCGCCCCTCCTGGGTTTTGGTACTGCTTACTCTAACTTTTTGGGCCCCCATGAAGTACTTTCTTCCACTGCGGTCTACCAGAAATTATCTGCTGCCCAGCCCCCGTTTCTAAGACCCTCCCGTTTTTCCACCATCCACTACTTGGGACTTGCTCTCCTATGTTTGATTATGCAAACTGTAACTAATGCAATACTGGTATTCTTGTTATTCCTGACAGCGGAAACCTGAGCAAAATGGCTGATGCCGGGTGGAGCTAATAGACAGCTATAGAGGAGTTCGGCCCTGATTCACTCCCTCGGCCATCACCTACCCAGGCAGAGATTAGGCACAGTTCTCCCCGTTTATTTCTTCTTCCGCCCCCTCCTTCTGCCGAACATTGTAACATTGTTCTTTTTCCTGTGTTTTACTAAGCTCTTGTAACGGATGTAACTTGTAACTTGTAACTCAACGATCCTCATGTAAAGCTCTCTGATACCTCCGGGCCTAGCCAGCGCTATATAAAACTCGTCAAGTAAATAAATAAATAAATACATCTTATACGTTTCATAAAAATGGGCTGCCGAAGAGTATAACATGAGTCAATAAGAGGTCACTGATATCACCTCTTACTAAGGGGCAAGTATACCAAATACGTGCCTAAGAGTTCACAAGTGAGTTTAGTATCTCTGAATTAGCTGTTAATAGGAACGCGGTTAAGGCTGTGAGAAAAGCTTACACTACATGAGGACTGTGATGTGCAGTATTTTACCTGTAAATGAGAAAGGCTTGCACATCTGTCATCCTGTGCTTGTTCTGTGTATTAGTGAGGCTTACACTGCTGCCTGCCCTGTACCTGGTGAGCGTGTTAAGGAAGGTACCGCTGCTGTTTTTTGGTATGTGTTATTTAAGCTTGCACTGATACCTGAACTGTACTGTTCTGTGGGTTACTGAAGTATGCCCTGTTGCTGCCTTGTAGTACTTCTCTGGGTTAGTGAAGCCTGCACTGCTGCCTAGCTGTACCTAATATGTATACTATTGAAGTTTTCACTGCTTTCTGTGCTGTATCTCTTCTCTATGTTCATGAAGCTTGCACCACTGCCTCTGCTGCACCTGCTCTGTTTGTTATTGGCCTTCACACTACTGTCTGTGCTGTCTCTGCTCTGTGTGTTATTGACCTGCCCACTGCTGTCTGTGCTGTACCTGTCCTCTGTGTTACATAAACTTGCGTAGATGTCTGTGCTGTACCTGCTCTGTGTTATTGAAGCCTGCACTGCTGCCCAGCTGTACCTGATCTGTGTACTATTGACGTTTCCACTGCTTTCTGTGCTGTACCTCTTCTCTCTGTTACTGAAGTTTGCACCGCTGCCTCTGCTGCACCTGCTCTGTGTGTTATTGACCTTCCCACTGCTGTCTGTGCTGTACCTGTCCTCTGTGTTACATAAACTTGCATAGATGTCTGTGCTGTACCTGCTCTGTGTTATTGAAGCCTGCATTGCTGCCTAGCTGTACCTGATCTGTGTACTATTGACGTTTCCACTGCTTTCTGTGCTGTACCTCTTCTCTCTGTTACTGAAGTTTGCACCGCTGCCTCTGCTGCACCTGCTCTGTGTGTTATTGACCTTCCCACTGCTGTCTGTGCTGTACCTGCCCTCTGTGTTACATAAACTGGAATAGATGTCTGGGCTGAACCAGCTCATTGTTATTGAAGCTTGCACTGCTGCATGTGCTGTACCTGTTCTGTGTGTTACTGAAGCTTGCACCGCTGACTGTGCTGCGTCTGATCTGTCTGCTATTGAAGCTTGCACCACTGCCTGTGCTGTCCCTGCTATGTGTGTTATTGAAGCTTGCACCGCTGCCTGTGCTGTCCCTGCTCTGTGTGCTATTGACCTTCCCACTGCTGTCTGTGCTGTACATGACCTCTGTGTTACTGAAACTTGTGTAGCTGTCTGTGCTGTACCTGTTCTCTGGGTGATTAAAGCTTGCACGACTGCCTGTGCTGCATCTGCTCTGTGTATTATTGACATTTCTACTGTTGTCTGTGCTGTACCTGTCCTCTGTGTTACAGAAGCTTGTGCCACTGCCTGTGCTGCTCCTGCTCTGTGTACTATTGAAGTTCCCACTGCTGTGTGTGTTGTACCTGTTCTGTGTGTTACTGAATCTTGAATGCTGTGTGTGCTGTCTCTGCTCTGTATGTTATCGAAGTTTGCACTGCTGTCTGTGGTGTACCTGCTCTGTGTATTACTGATGCTTACACTGCTGCCTGTGCTGTACCTGCTCTGTGTATTACTGATGTTTACACTGCTGCCTGTGTTGTACCTGCTCAGTGTATTATTGAAGTGTCCATAGAGGTCTGTGCTGTACCTGTTCTCTATGTTCCTGAAGCTTGCACAGCTGCCTCTGCTGTACCAGTTCTGTGTATTATTGACATTCCCACAGCTGTCTGTCTTGTACCTGCTCTGTGAAACTGAAGCTTGCACTGCTGCCTGTGCTGCACCTGTCCTGTTTATTAATCAATGTTTCCACTCTGTTTGTGCTGTACCTCTGTGTTACTGAAGCTTGCACTGCTGTCTGTGCTGTACCCGTTCTCTGTGTTACTGAAGCCTGTGTACCGCTGCATGTGCTCTGTGTATTATTTAAGTTTGCATAGCTGTCTGTCCTGTATCTTTTATTTGTGTCACTGAAGCTTGCACTGCTGCCTGTGTTGAAACTGCTCTGTTTATTTTGGAGGTTTCCACAGCTGTCTGTGCTCTGCCTGGTCTCGGTGTTATTGAAGCCTGCACGTCTGCCTCTGCTCTACCCAGTTTGTGTATTCTTAATATTTCCACTGCTGTCAATGCAGTACCGACTCTGTGCGTTACTGAATCTTGACCTGTACTCTACCTGTTCTGTTCGAATGTATGACGTTACAACGTATACATTTACAATGCAAGTCTTTAAAAAGCAGTTTTTACATCGCAACATCCTTTACAACGCATTCTTTTACATCGCATGCCATTACATCGCATTTTCAGAAACCACCTTTACAATGCATTCCATTACATTGCATTATACCTTTACAACGCATACTAATACAATGCATACCATTACATCGCATTAAAGGTGAGTGTTGGATAGTATAAGGGTAATAATTACTATTCTAACTTCAGTGAGTGCAACAGTAGGGTAAGTGTTGGATAGTGTAGGGGTAAAAATGACTATTCTAACTTCAGTGAGTGCAACTGTATGGTAAGTGTTGGAAAGCGTTGAGGTAAAAATTACTACTCTAACTCCAGTCAGGGCAACAGTAGGGTTAGTGTTGGATAGTTTAGGGGTAACAATTACAATTCTAACTCCAGTCAGGGCAACAGTAGGGTAAGTGTTGGATAGTGTAAGGATACTATGTGTTGTAATGGTATGCATTGTAATGACTTGCGATGTAATGCCTGCGTTGTAGTGACATGCGTTGTAATGACATGCGTTGTAATGGCTGAGCTGTAATGACATGCGATGTAAAGGATATTGCGATGTAATTACTGCGTTGTAAAGGTTGTTTCCCGTTCTGTTTTAATACCCATTTATCTAAGAACTCCCAGCAGTGGTAGCGTACGCCACAGTGGTACTCACCTACCGTGGTGTAGAATATCGCCAATGACAAAGCATGCCACCATAAATTGTGGGCGAGACGATATCTCCCAAAAAGTGTTTTCAACCAGGTAGATTCCACCCTAGATTAAGGTTCTTCGGACCTGACCACTCGTATTGTGATTCCCTCTGTAACACAACCTGCATTCGGCTGGTCACTGCCCTAACTCATTGGCAGCCAGTTCATTTCGGGAACGTTGCCTACTATTTCAGTAAAGCCTCTTAAATCCAGCTCTGCTGTCCCCTAGAGCCAGAGAACATTTAAGTTTTGCTTTTCCTATAACTAGCCAATTCAGCCAAGTGAACGCCCCCCCCCAAACCGCTCCCCCAGGTCATGTGCAATTTTTGAGATAGCTCTGATATTTTAGTGAATACCATGTGTAAATAAAATACCCAGGCAAATTTTTGCAACCAGCTAACACATAAAGGTGGCTAAGGCCACATAAAGAAATGATATTCCACTACTGTTTGTACATATTAGAATACAAATGTAATACTTATTGCAATAACATGATATTTGATAAAATTGGTACATAATTACACACAAAAGATAAAAAAGTTTTTTGTAGCATTATAGCATATGCATAACTTCAAATGATTGAAGTTATGCATATGCTATAATGCTACAAAAAACTTTTTTATCTTTTGTGTGTAATTATGTACCAATTTTATCAAATATCATGTTATTGCAATAAGTATTACATTTGTATTCTAATATGTACAAACAGTAGTGGAATATCATTTCTTTATGCGGCCTTAGCCACCTTTATGTGTTAGCTGGTTGCAAAAATGTGCCTGGGTATTTTATTTACACATGCTATTTGCCTTGACCCAGGAAGTTGAACTGTATCAGGGGGTCCTTGCTATCTCGCATATTTTAGTGAATTCCACCATGCATTCTGGGACTGGTAGTTTCATTATTCCCATTTAGACCCTCATTCTGATTTGCACGGTTCTGGGGGGCATGGAGATTTTTTTTTTTTTCACAACCAATTTTATTGAGCAAATGAGCATAGAAGATGTGGCATCTCCACAACCGAAGAACACCACGACAATATCAATATAGCAATTACATAGGCAGCAAATGATGGAGCAGACTCAAAAAGAGGCTCAGTGTAGAAACTCCCCAGCGACCCACCCTATCCCACAACTCCACCCCCCCAGCTCCGAACACCCCCCAACCCCCCCTACCACACGTGCATAGAAGCAAGAAAGAAAAGTAAGTAGGTGTAGCGCCACCAGGGTGATGTCGCTTCGGGCCAATAGTGTCACTGTGGTCAAATGCCCTCCTCTCGCTCCGCCGGAGGGTCCAGGGATAGACCACGGTAGTCGGCCCAACGCTTCCAAATTTTGTAGTGCTTGCGAGGGCAGCCCCTCGCTTCAAAGATCGGCCTCTCCAGACCCATGAAATAATCCAGCCCAGCCTTCCATGCAGACAGGGGGGGGGCCCTCACTGCTTTCCATGCCCGGGCCAAGTCCCGTTTAGCCACGACCAGCCCCAAAAGCAACAAGTGGCGTTTATATATGTTGCCCCCAACCCCTTCCATGATGTGCAGTAGGCCCAATCGGTGGGTACGAGGAAGGTCCCAGCACAGTACCTCAGCCAGGCAACTCCACACGCCCCTCCAGAACCCAGTCAGCCGGCCACACGACCACACAGTGTGCATTAGGGATCCAGGCACCGACCCACAGCGCAAGCATTCCGGGGATGCAATCAAACCAGCTTTCCACAGTCGTTCACGTGTATAGTAAGCGCGATGCAGGTATTTGAATTGGATGAGCCGGAGCCGGACAGCAATGGCGGTTCCACGAGGGGACTCCAGCGCCTCCCTCCAATCGTCTTCATCAAGAGGGCCCACGTCCACTTCCCATGCCTCCCGAAGAGACTGCAGGGTGGAGGAGCAGTGGATAATAAGCGTCTGGTATATCCTAGAGACCTTTCTGTCTCCCAGGTCTCCCATAAACACTTTAGCCTCGACCGGGCTAAACTCCGGCAAGGAGTCGAGGCCGGCGATGCTCGGGGTGAGGGCATGTCGCAGCTGGAGGTAGCGGAAGAACTGGGACTGGGGCATTTGGAATTTCGTGCGGAGCTCCTCGAAGGATTTGAGGGTGGTGCCGGACATGACCTGGCCCAGTTGTGTAACCCCTATTGCTTCCTAACCCTCAAATCCGGTCAGGGCCGCCAGCTCCGGGAGCAGACCATTATGCCAAAGCGGCGTCTCGGCCGTCAACCTGCCCCACCATCCCATGCGGCGCAATGACTGACGCCACACAGCAAAGACCACCCTTGTGACTGAAGGTAATCCACGACGCAGGCGGGCCAAATAAAGGATGGTGTGGAGCGTGTGATCACCCATGAGCGATCGTTCCAGGGCGTAAGCCGGGTCGCCTCTATCGCCGTACCACCACTCATTAAGGACAAGTAGCTGGGAAGCCTGGTAGTAGGAGAGGAGGTCTGAGGTGGCCAGGCCACCACAGTATGTGGACAAAAAGCACGTCTTCAATGCCACCCTGGCCGCACCGCCATCCCACAGGAAGCGGCCCAACACAGAGTTAACCTGACGGAACCACTCCAGGCCGATAGGGTATGGGGAATTCTGGAGCTGGTACAGGAGACGCGGAAGCGCCACCATCTTGAAGATGGCCGATCTCCCGAAGATAGTGAGAGGCATTCTGGACCAAGTTTTGACATCAGCCTGTACCCACACCGGCAGGACTCCACGCGCCCAGGCTACGACCCGCGACTCCGATAGAAAAACGCCCTGATATTTCAGGCCATCCGTCGCCACTCGCAACTCTGCAGCCCAGGGGTCAGCAACCACTCCGCCACCTAGCACCCACAGGGTCGATTTATTAAGGTTAAGACGAAGACCCGAGGCCTCGCCAAACGCACGCATGATCTCCAGAACCCGGGGACCCGAGAGCCGTAGGTTGGTGAGAAAGAAGAGGACGTCATCCGCATACAGCGCAATCCTATCCGCCAGGTCCTCATTCCAGACAAAGCCACTCAACAGGGCATCCGCTCGCACCCGCGACTCCAGAGGCTCCATGGCAAGGGCAAACAGATACGGGGACAGAGGGCAACCCTGCCGAGTACCTCGACCTATATGGAAGCGCCCAGAGGTAGCTCCGGCCACTCGGACCGAGGCCGTCACGTTTGTATAGAGAAGACGGACGTACAACAGGAAAACCGGCCCCAGGTTGAGGCGGGCCAATAGGGCGAACAGGTATACCCAACTCACAGAGTCAAAGGCTCTGTCCATATCCGCCAAGAAGAGCGCCGCCTGCTCGTCTCTAGTACCCATAGCATCCACCGCCGCTTGCGCCCGTCGGATGTTATGCCGGGTGGCCCTCCGAGGCATGAATCCAGCCTGGTCGGGGTGAACCAGGTCGGCAATGTGGGGCAATAGGCGGTTCACCAAGGCCTTAGCCAGAATCTTGGCCTCGATGTTTAAAAGGGAAATTGGCCGGTAAGAGTCGTGCCGGTCTGGCTCCCTGCCCGGCTTCAAGAAGACCACGATCTCGGCATGGCGCCAGTCCGGCGGCAGCTCCCCTTGAGCCCGCGCCACCTCCAGGGCACGCCGATAGTGGGGCCCCAGCTGGACGTGAAACCTTTTATAGAATTCGCATGGGTATCCGCTCGGGCCGGGCGCCTTCCCGGTATTTAGTTTACCAAGGGCCTCCCCGAGTTCCTCAGCCGTGAGCGGGGCGTCTAGGGCGGTCCTGGTCTCATCTGGAACGGCCTGCGGTAGCAGGTCATCAAGATATGCGGAGATCCCATCTGCTTCAAAGTGATCACAAGGGGCGTATTGCGTCTCGTAGTAACGGGCAAAGCTAGCCCCCAGTAAGTCAGGGTCGGTCATAATCGAGCCGTCCTCCGCCGTAAGACCCGGCAACACAAGAGGCTGGAAAGTCGCCTGACACAACCTATGTAGCATAGTACAGGACTTGTCGCCCCACTGGTACACCCTGCTGCGCGTGGCGAGCCACGCCTGCCGGGCTTCATCGTAGAGGACGGAGGCGTACGACTGTTGGGCCTGCAGGAGCTGCCGCACCAGGCTGTCGTCGCCCCCGAGACTACTACGCTGCTCCAGCTCCTCCACACGGGCGGCGGCGGTTACAATGGCCTCCCGATGCTTCCGCCGAGCAGCCACGCACCAAGCGATATCTATACCTCGTAACGTGGGCTTCAGCGCCTCCCACACCACCACTGCATCTACATCACCCACCAGATTCTCGCGCCAATAGTGATCAATCACCTCACGCAGGTGATGCACGTACTCGGGCTGCTGCAGCTGCCAGGAAGACATCCGCCAACGAAACGGCTGTCGTTTGGAAGGGAGGGTCACGGTAGCTAGGACAGGGGAATGATCAGACAGGCCCCTGGGGAGTATCACAGCATCTCTGATTCGACTCAGACAGGCACCCGGCACAAACAGATAGTCCAGCCTCGAAAAGGACCCATGCACCGCCGACACATACGTGAATTCACGCGCAGCAGGATGGAAATGCCGCCACACATCAACCCATCCCAGGCTACTCACAGTTGCACGCAATCTGGTGGGGGCAGCGGCGGGGGGGGGATCCACCACAGCGGGCACCCGCCTCCGACGATCCAAGCCCACATGCATAACCTCATTCCAGTCACCTCCCACCATGGTCAGCACCTCCGGAATCTCGTCCCACAGCGCAAACAGCCGCTCAGACAGGGCCCATTGGAGAGGGGGGGGGGGGCGTACACGCTACCAAAAAACACTTGTTCGGTGCCCAGCAGGCCCTTGATGAAAACATACCGGCCCTGAGGGTCAATCCATTGCTTTCCATGCACGTAAGCCACCCTACGGTGCACCAAGATAGCCACCCCCCGCGATCCCCTCGTAAAGCCCGCATGGTACACTTGTTGGAAACCGAACCGCTGTAGGCTAAGGGCCTTGGAGCCCAGCATGTGGGTCTCCTGAAGCAGCAGCACGTCCACCATCTCCCTCTTCCCCCAACGCAGCACTGCCCCACGCTTGATTTTATCCAGAATTCCTCTCACATTCCACGTCACAACACGCAGGGTCTTTTGAGGAGACATGGTCGTATGATCAGCCATTATCAACACAGTAACCAGCACCCGGCCCCCCACGCCACCCCGGCGCACCCCACAAAGCAACAAAATCAAGAGTCATAGACACGTGTGGTCCCACCCTCCCAACCCCAACACTCAGCAACCCCCCCCAGACCCTGACCCCCCCAAACATCAGCAACTGAAGAACATCCCCCCTCGCCCCGCTCCCCCCACCCCAATACCTCAGAGAACATTGAAGTATCTGTCGCGGCATGGAGAGACCCGGGTCCAAAACAGAGAACCCAGGGCCCACCATACCAATGGATCCCAACACCCCAATCAACACACACTCACCACCCCCCCCCCCCACAACACTCACAACCGTGAGGGTCAGAGGCCCACAAAAGGCGCCTCCCGAGCCCCACTGCGCTCCCGCTAAAGGTGATAGGAGTCCGCAGACGGGAGCAGACTGATATAAGGAAGTCATAACAGAACAGTCTCACCAGCCGATGAAGGGCAACTCAGCACCCAGCAAACAAGGTCCAGTCCCATCTAAGTTCAACTGCCGGCATCAGAGTGTTCCGAGTCTCTCGCACCACCTGTCTGCGATGCACTGGCGGAGGCCGACCGCTTCCGAGATCGGGACCTCCGGTGTCGACCCTTCCGGTTCTGGCGGTTCGTCCGCTCCGGCGAGGACCCCTGGGACCTGCCTGGATCCAGACCCGGCTGGGCATGTGGCCGGAGTCGCACCGCCTCGTCGGTCCAACGGAATACCTACTCGGGCGAATCAAAGAAATGTGTCCGGGACTGGTGCACAACTCGTAGACGGGCTGGGTATAGGAGAGAGTATTGGAGCTTCAGGCCCCTCAACTTGGCTTTGGCGGCCACAAAGGATTGTCTCTGCTGCTGCACCATCTTCGTGTAGTCAGGAAAGATCATGATGGTACGATTTTCAAAGGTGAGCGAGCCTTTGTTCCTCGCCTCCCGCAGGATAACATCGCGGTCGTGGTAGTTCAACAGCCGGGCGATGACTGGCCTGGGACGCTCACCCTCCGGTGGCCGCTGGGTTAGGGCCCTGTGCGCCCTCTCGATAACAAAGCAAGTGGATAGTACCCCTTCGGGGAGCCAGCTCTCCAGCCACTGGGTCAAGAACCTCTCCATGTCGTCCTTCTCGCACCGCTCCGGAAAGCCAATGAAGCGGAGGTTGTTCCTCCGTGCGCGCCCTTCGGCGTCCTCCACGCGGGCCGCCAACGTCTTCTGGACTCCCTCCACCTCCGCCAACCTCTTCTTCAGGGCGCCAATGTCCGTTTCGGTCACCGTGATCCAGGATTCGGCCTCTGTGATCCGTCCCACCGCGTTTCGGAGGTCCTGGCGCAACAGGGTGACATCCGCTCCTACCGCCCCGATTTTAGCATCAAGTGTGTCCCGGGATTGGGTGATGGCCGCCAGGATCGCCGCATTGTCCGGCCCAGGTCCACCGCTGCCACCAGCCGCTCCGGAGCCACCACTAGGCCCCGTGAATTTATCAATCGGGCCATGCTTAGGCGGGCCGCCACCTCCGGCTCTGGTCATGGCCTAACGCGGGCTCGCCGGGACCGCACACCGGGTAGGGCAGGCACCCCTCCCAACAAGGCTCAGGACACCCTGGGTGCCGCCACTAGTGCTGGAGGCCCCAGGCCCCTGGACGGAGCGTCAACACAGGAGTTCCCAGGAGGCCGGCCAGGCCTGAGGCTGCGAAACTCGGGGTCCCGGCTTCACCCAGGCGGGACAGGCCGTCCCCACGTTTATCGCCACGAGTATCCGCCCAAGGCGCAGGAAAGAGCGGCGCCGCCGTGATCCGTGGGCAACCGCAGCAGAAGAGCTCAGCCAGGAGCGGCGCAGTGGATGCCACCACCACCCGCAAGCCCGCAGCCGCCGCCGGGCGTCTCGAAACTCGGGGACCCCGGTCTCCAGCCGGTCACCAGGCCGCTCGCCGCCGTCTCCTCCCCCGGATTGCAGGAAAGAGAGGTGTCCGCCCAAGGCGCAGGGATGAGTGGCGCCGCTGTGATCCGTGGGCAGTCGCAGCAGTAGAGTGGAGCCAGGAGCGGCACAGCAGAAGTCGCCACCAGCCGCGAGCCCGCAACCGCCGCCGGGCGTCTCGAAACTCGAGGACCCCGGTCTCCAGCCGGTCACCAGGCCGCACGTCGCCGTCACCTCCCCTCGGGCACAGGAGAGAGAAAATTGCAGGATCGGTGCACCGGAGCAGGCAGGGGACTCCACCAGATCAGTGCCTATCACCGGGTAGCAATATCGGGCTTGGGGGCCAGGATAAATGATCGAATTAAGTCCGGGCCGGCGGGAGCTCTACAAAGCTGCGACCGCCATCTTCGCCCGTCAAGCCACGCCCCCGGGCATGGAGATTTTTCATGAAAATATACTTTTACTGTGCAGTAACTCCATCCCAGTACCGTTCAATTACAAGATTAACCCAATGGACTCAGGAATTACAGTCTGGGCCTGAGCTTTCTGGTCGTAAAACCATATGGAATACCCACATCTGTGGGGTTAAACGCATACATTTACTATCTGATTTTAGCGGCTGGTACATGTTTGTGGACACCTCTGGGTGTGGTGGTGGCAAGGAAGTCGGATACAGGGAGTAAGTCGGGTACGGGTTCGAAGAGGAGGCAAGAGGGAGGGAGTTTCTGGCAAAGTCCCAGTGGAATGAAGCGTGGCTGCTGCTGTGGAAATACTGCACAGCAAGATCAGGTTTGGTTCTCCCACACCGGGAAAACCCCATTGTGGGAAAACCTACCCTCTCATTATCAGGCGCAGCAGAATTCCATATGGTAATTCAACTCTGCCTGATTTGTAATGAAGGCCTAAGGTTCTCATTTCTGGAGTTACCGGCCCCATCAGAATTAAAATATTCGTGATAATTCTGCATATGTTGTGGTTTTGACTCACACATTTCAGCTTTTTAATGCAACCACTACGCTCTGTTGAAACCTGGAAAAATCGGTGACTTATTGTGCAACTCTACAGTGGTATTACTGATTCTGCTGGTAATTCTATGTTTCTTTGTAACCTGGTGTCCAACTTATCTGTAGGATTCACTACCCCCAAAATACAGATATCTCTGGCCTCCAGCCGCAGCCCGTCCAGGTAAGAGCGGTGGGAACGGGTGGGAGGGGGGGGGTGGCGGGGGGGGGATTTTGACAAACGATGATGAAGCGAAATGTATTATTTAATTTTCCTTCGTCATCATCCATCGAAATCTCCCCCACCCAGCCCCACTGCTCTTACCTTCCCGGGCTGCGGCTGCTGGTCTCAGTAACCCCTGAGAAGGTTTGGTGGGAGGGGAATCCCAGACTCTTTTGTGGTTCACACGCACAGGTACCCTCCCTGTATGTGCTTGGTAAACCTATCACACAAAGAGCAGTTGTTAAAAGCCAAGACCGGTTGAAAGTACTTTATGGAATGACTGAACATAGATGTACTGCTAAAACTTGGTTGTAAACAATATTTTTTAACATATTGGTAAGAAATCATTTTTACTTCAATGGACGGACCCCAGTCCTCCTTGAGTTGGATCCATATATTGTTTAAAAGCTTTATGGCATTGACAATATTGGGTGCAAGAATCCATACTGTTTTCCATGTGCTCATGTACTGTTTTTGTATACTTCATTTTATAGATATTATAATTTGCATATTGTTCTTAGCTACAAACTAAAAGAATACTTTAAATTGTTTTCTGAAGTATCTCTTAGCACTAATGGAGTAGTATAGTGTTGGACTCATATTGGGGTTTGCATTGGCCCTCTCCACCTTTGTGCTTCAAACAGGGCACAGAATCTAGGGGGGCATCTTGTGATCTTGCAGCTCTGATCAGGAAACTAAAGGGAAATAAAGCTTGCCTAGAAAAGCCTAGAGAAGAATGAGACTGTCCTCTCCTGCCTCACTGTGTCTAAATCACAATATATGAAGCATTTATCTGTGTGACTATTTAGCAATAATCATCTTCAAAGCGCTACAAGGCACGCATGGAAACAAAGGTGTAAAGAAGAATCAGGCAAAAGTGGAAAGAGATGGGAGGAAAGTATGTAATGACATTTGATGAAACCTGTAAACAAACAGGAGAGGGGAGGTAGAGTAGTTCAGAAGGATTCGTACTCCACAAGCTAATTTGTATAAACAAAAGGAATCTCCTTGAAATGGCAGGGAAGTGTTCACCACAGTGGTATGGGAGCACTTAGTGTTTCTTAAAATACCCCTCACACACCAAAAGGCCCCTTGGTGTCATGCTTCATCATAGGGGTCTTAGCACCACTCTAACGGGATGCGGCGTGCTGCGACCTACGACTACGCGGGAGCACTTTTCGTTTTTGACTATATGTGGTGCATGTGAGTGGGTATGTTTATTATGTGAGTGGTGGGATTTAAGTGAAGTAGTTAAAAAGTACCTGGCTCGTGGGTGTAGTAGAATTTTTTTTTATTCATGGCCCCGGGCTGGTACTATTAAAGAAGTGAAGTGCGAGGTGTGTATTGTCGTGATTATGGACAACACCTCATGTGTGCGTCAACATGTTTCGGAGGCAAAGCTCCTTCTTCAGGACAGGGGCACAACTTCCCCACCTTACTCACGTTTCACTAATGGTTTACAGATGTATTAATGTAATTAACAAAAGTGAAGAAAAAACTATAAATATGTGCGGGTATATATAGGCTATTATGTGCCTACAGCGGTTCAGCTCAAGTAAATGCAAATTGCATGACTTATGTAATTGTGCTTGCTTGCTTCATGAGAATTCAGAACGTCTGGGGGGTAACTGCTACTGTGCAGTGCACAGTAGCAAGCACAATTACATAAGTCATGCAATTTGCATTTATATTTATAGTTTTTTCTTTACTTTTGTTAATCACATTAATACATCTGTAAACCATTAGTGAAACGTGAGTAAGTTGGGGAAGTTGTTCCCCTGAAGAAGGAGCTTTGCCTCCGAAACATGTTGACGCACACATGAGGTGTTGTCCATAATCACGACAATACACACCTCGCACTTCACTTCTTTTAATAGTACCAGCCCGGGGCCATGAATAAAAAAAAATTCTACTACATCCACGAGCCAGGTACTTTTTAACTACTTCACTTAAATCCCACCACTCACATAATAAACATACCCACTCACATGCACCACATATAGTCAAAAACGAAAAGTGCTCCCGCGTAGTTGTAGGTTGCAGCACGCCGCATCCCGTTAGAGGGGTGCAAAGACCCCTATGATGAAGCATGACACCAAGGGGCCTTTTGGTGTGTGAGGGGTATTTTAAGAAACACTAAGTGCTCCCATACCACTGTGGTGAACACTTCCCTGCCATTTCAAGGAGGATTCTTTTAGTTTATACGAATTTGATGAAACCTGTCAGTGTGACGACAGCCTCAAGGCGCTACAAGGAACAGGAGGAAAGAGGCAGTTTAATGTTCCATAACCGCTTTAGAGAGCCATTGTTATTATAGTAATGGGTGAGTTCTCCAGGTTTACACCACCAGGCAGACAGACAGACTAAAAATCATTTTATTTTGTAACAAATACATTTCTATCTATTATTGCACTGGGTTCAAGCAGGTATAAACATGAATATGTGGCAATGGCGAACTCCCACTCTTCAGGCGCATTGCTTCTCCAACGAGAGCTCAAAATAAAGGACCGTAGATGCGAAATGCACTGACGTCATGGACTACTAGAGAATCGAATCCTCTGTGCCTTTTAGCAGCCGGAAAGCAAAATATCCTCTGAAAAGTCTTCCATTATAGATATGAACCGAGCACAATTGCTGGTGCGGCAGTCATTTTCGGATGGCCACCATTCAACCCACGTGACAGCATCCAAAGGATACTCGTACCTGCAAGGAAATAGAAGAAATGCTTAGAGAGGATGAAGAGTTCATAGGTTGACGTCTGTCTATGGTATAAAGGGGCCAGCATTCAATGGGCCAGACGTAGCCAATAGATCAAACGATGTGTTTACTTTTGATTTCAGCACAGTTTTTTCACTACTTGTCTGCCACCTGCTCTCTTTTTCTCAATGATCAGTGATGTTTTTCTTTATTTTGTGGCTCACGGGCAGCCCTTTTGATGGGTGGCCATCAAGACTTCTTTGGTGCTGATCAGAGCACGAGTCGGGGGTACACGCGGGTGAACGGCGTCCACCCACTTTTTTTTACAGGGTGAACAATGTCCACCCTGCCAAGAAGTTTCTACAAGGAGGAGTTACACCCTACTCTAGGTAGGCTAGGAATACTTTTACTGTGTAGCCAACTTATGTGGGAGAGTATATTCTCTTCCGAGCTCCCCAGTGACAGGACCTTGTGGGATCCTGATTCACTTTTTGTTATTGTGTGATATCATATACATTATACACTAGCAGAAGCTCCAACAGGATTGTGGCCCCACCCTTGAGAAAATCTCAGCCCCGCACTCTGAATGATTTGAGATGTGAGAGGTGGACAGGTGGAACAGCTGCAAATTTTTGATGGCTCACCCAGTACCACCAATCTATAAATATGGGTGCAAATTATTACCCAGAAGAAAGGCCCTTGGACATTTCTTCTTTGTGAAAGCATCTTACTTCAGAGATATGTTGGAGCAGCGAACCACTTTGACTCGCCCAGGACCTCCTTCCAGTAAAGGACTCCTTGTGAAAGCTACCCCCCCCCCCCCCCCCTACAGCATGAAGACAGCGGGTTCAAGAGAATTTATGAACTAGCATTTTCAGTGCCTGGCATCCCATGGGGGAATTGCTCAATGCCCAATCAGGTAGTATGACACTTGGAAATACAAGTTGTCATTCGTTCTACTGCGTTTTTATGATATTTGTTACGCTGCAGTGCAAATGGGCATTTTTGCCACATAATCAAATGTTGAGCTACTGAGGCCTGGTCATTATAAACATTACCAGACTAGCAGGTTCTCATGTGACTAGTAAGGGGGTAGGGGAAAACAACATATTATTGCCTGCACACACCTTCAGTGACACTATTAAGATATGGTCTGACACTTCCTCACTGCATGGCTCTTCTCAAGTGCCCTATACTTCTTACCCATCTTGCACACCTGGTTCTGCCTGCATGTCCACATGTCCTGCACTTCCTACCATCACAGCTTTTATTCCTGTCTCACTCTTTCTCACCCATGCTCATCTCCTTGCCCTTTTTAACCAAAGGGCCCCTAGTGCCTTCAAATAGATCATAAAAGTGTAGCACAAGGCGAAACCCCAATGTGGAAAAGTCTCTGTTATTGATATTTTCAAACCTACAACTTTAGTGCCCCCATGAGCACCGCCCTGTAAACTAATCTCAAACTATAGGGGAGCCCAATACACAATACAATTCCTCTCCCTGGTACTGCCTCCCAGAGTGGGGTAATGCAGGGCCCCTGCAGTTACTACTGTGCAGGGAGGCTCCAACCCTTTTGGGGCACCCCAGCTTTTCAGGGGGCCCATTCAGCTTACACCTAATGACTATCTGTAAGTCATTGGAGACTCAGGGGCCCCTCTTCACATTCTGCAGGGGTGGCATAATTGTGCTTAAAACCCCTAGATCTGTCCCCACCCCACTTTCCTCCAACAGGGATGCCATGATCACTAATATAAAACACTTATATCTGGTGTCAAGCCACCCTCCTTCACCTTAACAACACATTTTATAGTCCTTAATTGAGCAAATGCAGATGAATAAGCCACATCATTTCCAAAAGTGAGATGAAGGTGAGAACAAACCAATCAACGACTGACTGGTTATCAAGCAATCCTCAGGCTATACTGGGCTTCTAAATGCTCAGCCTAAACTACGTCAACATCTGCTGGGGACCATTGAATGAAGGGTAGTTGGCTACTTACTGGAAGCTGAAATTGACTTGTATTTGGAAGCCTTCCTTGCCCATTATCAAATACTGCTTTCCTTCATCAAGGATAAGATCTGTGCAGCTCTTCTTCTTGATAAATTTTACTTCATTGTTGAGTTTCAATATCGCATCACCTGTAAGGTGTACAGAATACAAATGCCATCATAAGCAAGGATTTACAGATCCCATTAAACCAAATTAACTTGAGTTGTTTGAAGAAAGATATCCTGTATATCACGGGTGTTCAATATGTACCCCAGAGACTACGATTCATGCTAGATTTCAGGATATCCAATTAACACAAATATACAAATTGTGATTCAAAAGAAAACTCATTTGCATAGGCAGTTGATATCTTAAAAATCTAGGAAGGAGTCTAACTTCACTGTTATGTGTTATTCTACAATGGAAAACCCAGCATTCAATTATATGTGCATCTCTGTTTCCCAACATCCCTTTCCAGATCCACCACAAATGAAATATTGATTTATATGCGAATGCAATATCAAAGATAGACACAGCTGGGCCAGCTCTATGCCATATTTGACTTTCCTATAACTTTGGCGTCATTTGACCAATCTTCATGAAAAGTGTCAAAGTATGTTCTATGTGTCATGGAAAGTTTGGGGGTGATCCGTGCAGTGGGAACCGAGAAATAGGGGCGCGAAAAAAGTATGTGTTTGTAATGGTGATTCCCATAGGATCGCATTGTCGAACGTGATTACATCAAATTTGGCAGAAAGGCAGATTGTGCGTTTTGTTATTTGGTGCAAATCCGTCAAGTAGTTTTTGAGAAATGTAAGTCTTCCCCTGATCTTCCTGGGAACTCTGAGACTTTTTTGCTGTTTTTGCAGGCCTTGCATCTTAGACAGGGAAAGAACCCTTTTGTGTTGGTTAAAGATGCAGGTTGTGGCTTGGATGAGAAATGACTACGGACCAGGTGATCTGATAGCGATCGACAGCGGCGATAAGTTATTAAAGGCCTGTCTGTCAGATGTTTTTTTAAGACACCATTGGTAGTTAAGATGTGCCAGTTTATCTGGAAGCTCTGGACCAGATCACCCGATTTGTTATTAAAAGTTGTAATCATGGCGTGGCCAAGATGGCGGCTCGGTAGGACGTGTTCTGCGGTGGCTCCCCGGACCCGATCCCCTGACCGGGACTTTTAGCGGACCTTCCACCCTGCCGAGCCAGCCACCGACGGCGGACAGTGTCCGATATATCCACAGTGCAGCTGGGGCCAAGGGCGAGGCTCCGAATCGGAGGGAGGCGCCGTGGAGCGGAGACGGCTTGCTGCAGCCTGAAGGCGCGAAAACGGAGGCCCGGGCCCCGGCGCTCAACAGCCCAGGGGGACTTGCCACGGCGACTCCAGCACCGGCGCTGCGGCATCGGAGGTTCCGGCGGCGATTGCGGGGGCCCGGGTGTGGTGCCTGGCAGCGGAGGACGGTGAGCCCAGCAACAAAGAGGCGGATAGAGGGGCGCCGGGTCCGCCGGCGTCCAGACCTAAGCGAGGCCCCGGCTTGGGCCTAGTCGCGGGAGGTGTGGCCGAGTTCACCCAGGTGGCCTGGCCTGCAAGCACGCAGCACCGGGCGGGGCATGGACGGAGGCAGCAGCGGACTGGAGGCACACATCAGCGGGGGGTCAGGAGTGTGGAAACCCCTCGCTGTACACAGGAGCTGCCGCGGCCCCCAGGAGGAGAGCTGAGGACCCGGGGCACCAGCGGTGACTTGGCGGTTGGTGCCGTGGAGGAGCAAGGGGGACAGCGAGCAGCCAAGGAGGCACTGGGGGCGCGATCAGGAGCCCCCCAGTCCCAACAGGCAAGAAGTGACCTCGCAGGGCCCCATTGAGAGCGACTCCGCCCGCAGCGGCGCCCGGTGCCCCAACGTGGACTGCACACCGGTGTGTGTGGGAGATGGGGGCCCCCCCAGTGGAGGAGAGGGAGTAAAGACCGCCGGAAGGGCTGAGAGAGGTCGGGGCCACGGTCCACGCGGAGTTAACGGCCCGGTCCACGACATCTGGGCACCTGGAGCCAGGGAAGTGTGGTGCGGTGGACCCCGCGGCATCTGGGAGGCGCCCTGAGGCGCACGCAGCATTCGGCCAGGCCGCAGCACAGCCTACGGAAGGGCCCAGAAGGAGGCGGCATACTGCAGTGGTGACGGCCCTAGGGAGTGACAGCTCGACCCCGGGCAGCAGAGGGGCTTGGCGCCCATACAGAGAAGGCGAGCGGCGCCCGGGAGGCGGCCAGGACGCAATTGCGGTCACAGCGGGAGATCCCCCACTCCCCCCACCTGGAGGCATACCTGGCTGAACCGCGACTAGGATCTGGGAAGGCCTGAGGTTGCGGAAGGCCCTGGGAAAGGGAGTACCGAGCGAGTGGCCAGCAGCCCAGGGATACCAGGCGGGAGCCAGCCCTATACCTCTAACGGGAGAAAGCAGTGGGGTCGAGGCTTGTGGCCTAGGGAAGAGGCCCCTGAGACACGATACCAGCCTTTTCAGACTACGGCCTGAGCGCATCGGAGCACCCTGCCGAATCACGCGGAGTCCTGACCAGGCTGGGCCCACGGCTGGGATAGCCATGTCGCTCCGGAAGGGGAACCGCAACATCTCGGAGATGCTAGTCAAGGGACCCCCTAAGCCAGAGAAAAGCCCGGACAAACCGGCGACGACGCTCCCCCCCGGGGGGAAAGATCTGCCAGAGGGCGAGGCGCCAGCGACCAAGGCGTTCATGGAAACCCTCTTCGCCTCCCTAAAAGACGATATTCAAACGTTCCGACAGGAAATGACCGGGGAGCACAAGGAACTCCGGCGGGACGTCGACGAACTGGGGGAGAGAGTGGCGGCCAACGAGCTCTCGGGCCAGGCCCGCAGCGAGGAAATAGAACTCCTTCGGCAGGAGATCACCCGTCTTCATGATCAGCAGATGGATCTCCAGACCCACACGGAGGATCTGGAGAACCGCTCCAGACGCAATAACATTCGAGTCCGAAATGTGCCGCTCAAGGCGGAGGGGGACGACATGGCGGGATACCTGCAGGCGCTCTTCCGGATGGTGCTGGGGGAAGGAGAGGACTTCGCGGTTCGAATTGACAGAGCCCACCGTGTGGGCCCGGCCCGCCGGACCCAGGGCCCCCCACCAGACATTTTGGCCTTTCTGCCGGACTATCCCTTGAAGGAGCGCATCCTGAGGGAGGCTCGTCACAAGCAACCCCTTCGCTTCCAAGATCACAATGTGGAACTCTTTCAAGACTTGGCTGCATCCACCCTACAAAAGAGGAGGGCGTTTAGGGTCGCCACTACTTTCCTGCGTAAAGAGGGGGTCCCGTATTCCTGGGGACACCCGTTCCGCCTGGTCTTTAAGTGGAATGGCACCCTCCACCAGCTGCGTTCCCTGAGAGACACGTGTGAGGTGCTAGGCATCCCCTACGAGGACCCACAACAAGACGACGTGGCAGACCGACAGTCCTCTGGGGCCGGGACGGGCTCCCCCGGGAGGTCAGGGGACGGCTGGCAGACTGTGCGGCGGAACAGACAGCGGAAGAAGCCTCTCAAGCCCGATCCGGACACAGTGGCCTTGGAACAGGCTGCAGCAATCCAGGAAGTATCCAAAGACACGGGCGCTGGCACCTAAAGGGATTTTGGTGAAGGTCGACATCAGATAAGTTTTGGCTCCTGGATGGGGGGGGGAACGGGGGGCCGTGAGCCGCCACTGTCACACACCCACTCATTGACTCATCCACCACAGGCCTAGACTGTCTCATGATTGGCCTGGGACAATGTTCACCAGTTGGGGGGGGAGGGGGGCAGGGGACTGTTGGGGGGGAAGTTGGGGCTTGGGGGGAGGGGGGGGGGAGCTCGGTTTGTTCACTATCAAGTGGTGTTTGGTACTAGGGGTTGGGCTGGTTGGAGGTCTAGGGCACGGCAGAGGGGACGCACACGCACTCATGGCTGCTGACACCATACGTATCCTCTCACTTAATGTCAAGGGACTCAATAATCCCGTCAAAAGAAGGGCAGTCATCTCCTTCCTTGAGCGCTTGGAGGCTGAAATATGTCTGTTACAGGAAACGCACCTCTTGGCGAAAGATTGGCACCGCATGAAGGCTAGGGCCTTCCCCCACCAATTCTACTCCGCGACTGGCGAAAAGAAAGCGGGTGTCGCTATACTCGTGGCCAGGCACTTCAAAGGGCGCGTTGGGAATAAAGTGGCTGAAATCAGGGGCAGGCTCCTAGCACACACGATACATGTAGGCACCTCCTCCTTCACACTGGGCTCCATTTATGCACCCAACACCAAACAAGAGGTTTTCTTGAAAGGTGCGCTGTCTGAAGCGCTCTCGGGAGACTTGCGACTGGTACTAGTGGGGGGGGACTTGAACCTGGTCATGGACAATGAGAAGGATAGGTCTGGGAAGAGGTTCGGGGACTCCGGAGCGCTGTCAGTGACAGGGAAGCAGTGGCTAGGGGACAGAGGGCTCACTGACATCTGGCGGGACAAACATCAAACTGCTCCGGGATACACCTTCTACTCTCACGTGCATCACACATATGCCAGACTAGACCACTTCCTGGGCTCGAATGACATACTTCCCATGGTTCAGGACATTGACACCACACCGGCGGCACTTTCGGATCACAACGCGGTGACCCTCCATATGACCGTCCCGCGTACTCCTCCACATAGGGGCAAGTGGCGACTCAGGGAAAATATACTGGCACGCAAGGGAGTAGTGCAGCAACTGTCCCAAAGCATAACCACTTATCTAGACCAAAACGACACGGGAGAGGTGACCCAGGCGACACTGTGGGGGGCGCTGAAGGCGGTCATCAGGGGCGAAATCATGGCGATCACCGCGGCCGAAAACAGGGAGCGAAAGGATCGGAGACGGGACTTGGAGACACAGGTGCTAGAACTGGAGCGGGTCCACAGCCGGACAGGGGCCCCCCGGATTTGGCGCAAGCTGAAAGCGGTCAGGGCGCAGCTGGCGAGTCTAGATCTGGACAGGGCGGAATATGCGGCACTCCGTATCCGTCACGCGTATTACGTGGGGGGAGACAAGACGGGCCGCCTGCTGGCCAGCAAACTCAAGGCCAAAACCGTCCGCTCGCAGATCCCTGTGATTCGAGGTGACGATGGGGGCGAGGTCCGAGAGGATGACCGCATAGCGGAGGCATTCCGGACTTTCTATGAGCAGCTGTATGCCGCCGATCAAACCATGGGGGAGGAGGAGGGGAAGACCTACCTGGAGTCTATGGAGGTCACTGCTCTTAACGATGTGAACTCCGCAGCGCTAGATGCTCCCTTCCGCCTGGAGGAGGTCATAGCGGCCATCGCCCGTCTTAAACCCCTGAAGGCTCCGGGCCCGGACGGCTTCTCCGCAGGCTTTTATAAAACCTTCTGCCCCATCCTGGCGCCAGTCCTTACAAAGCTATTCAACTCATTCGAGGGCCGGGGCTCAATCCCAAGGGAGATGTTGGAGGCAGAAGTCGTGGTCCTTCCAAAACCGGGCAAAGACCCCTCACGCTGCGCAGCGTACAGGCCGATCTCGCTCCTCAACGTGGACATTAAGCTCTTCACGGGCATCCTGGCCTCCCGGCTGGGCCCGTGCCTCCCGGGCGTTATCGACCCTGACCAGGCGGGCTTTGTCCCCTCCAGGCAATGCGCGGATAATACAAAGCGCATTATGCATGTCATAGACAAAGCATACGCCAATGCCTCACACGCAGCACTGCTCTCGGTGGACGCCGAGAAGGCGTTCGATAGGGTGGACTGGAGGTTCCTGGAACAGACACTGGTCAAATTCGGAGTGGGTCCGCGATTCCGCTCCTGGGTGGCGGGCTGCTACACGTCCCCGAGGGCGACCATCAAAGTCAACGGGGTCAGCTCTAAGCCGTTTGACATCCAGAGAGGTACGCGGCAGGGCTGCCCTCTCTCGCCGCTCCTGTTCGCCCTTTATATCGAGCCATTTGCCCAGCGGATACGGGACAACCGAGCCATAGCCGGGATCAAGTTTGGAGGAGTGGAGCAAACCATCAGCCTCTACGCGGACGATATTCTGGTGGCGGTGGATAACCCTCGGGTCTCTTTGCCGGCCTTCCTATCGGAAATGACCGCGTTTGGGGCAGTGTCGGGCTTCAAAATGAATGTCCAGAAGTCCGTCGTCCTGCCGCTAGGTAGCAACACCCGACCAGCTAACAGGGCTTCGCTGCACGTAGGGGGGCTTGAGGTCAGCACCACCGTGCAGTACCTGGGGATAGACCTGACGCCGTCCACCGCTCAAACGGTCGACCTTAACTATTCCAAGCTGCTGTCGCGAGTCCAGGGGGACATCGCGAGGTGGAAGCAACAGCCGCTTTCATGGCTGGGCCGGGTGGCGGCCATAAAAATGTCCCTGTTGCCCAAGATCCTCTATGTGTTCCAAACCATCCCGGTCACTCCCCCATTGGGGATGTTGAAGAAGCTACAAGATGCCCTGCATCACTATGTATGGGCGTATAAAAGGTCCAGACTGCGGCGTGACCTGGCCACGAGGACGACAGCGGAGGGGGGTCTGGGGGTTCCGGATCTCAAGCGCTACTTCCAAGCGACTCAGCTTAGATTCCTCCTGGAGTGGTCCCGGCCGACCTCGGAGAAGCACTGGTTGTTCCAGGACAGGGCCATGGCGGGCCTGGCCCTCTGGAAGGTCCCCTTCCTGGCGCGCCCAGACAGACCACCGTACCTCAAAAGATCCCCCATCACCAGGACCCTCATGCAAGTGTGGGATGCCACCGCGGTCCCAAGGGGCCTGACGACCTTTCCCTCCCCCATGACGCCTCTGCTGGATAATCCGGCGTTCCCCCCTGGCAGCTCCACGAGCGCATTCCCACAGTGGCGACAATCCGAGTGTCGCTCAGCGGGCCACCTCTTCGACACGGAGGGCTTCATGACATGGAATGCCGTGACAGCACACTATTCACTGGATAAGCCACTCCGCTACCAATACTTCCAGCTTAGGCACTGGCTGACGCACACCGACGTGGCGCCTTTGGTTGGGCGCCCCCTCACCCCCTATGAGCGTTGGATAGTGACCAAAACATCGGACACAAGGTCCATCACGGAATTATATCAGATGCTGTCCCCTCCCCCCCTTTCGGAGAAATCTGCTGGGCAGAGGCGCTGGGAGAGGGAACTAGGGCGCGCTCTTTCAGCTAAAGAATGGCGAGAAGTATACCACCGTGCTCATCACACGGCCAGGAACACCGCTAGCAGGGAGGCGGCGGTCAAGATCGCCTACTACTGGCACTTGACCCCTGAGCGTCTACACCAAGGGAACCCGAGCAAAGACCCTAAATGTTGGAGAGGGTGCGGGCGCACGGGGACCATGCTACACATCATGTGGGACTGTACCGGGGTACAGGAATATTGGACGGCGGTACTCAAGGACATAGACACTCACTTTGACACCGACATTCCACGATTCCCAGCATACGCTGTTCTCGGACTGCCGAACGACCTGACGTTCCCCCTCAAATCCATGAGGGGAAAACAGATGGGACTGGCAATGGGGGCAGCGACGCAGCACATCTTGTCACTCTGGGGGTCCACTAGGCAGCCCACACACACGGGGTGGTTACACCGGTTATGGTACATCATGGGAATGGAAAGGATACAGGCCTCGCTTACTCAGTCCTCCGAAACCTTCAGAGCAACCTGGCGTCCACTCATCACTCTACTTTCCCAGGAATTTACGGAGCTCACATGCCCGAGGTATCTCCGGGTCCTGAAATTGGCGGAGGGGTTTAGTGATGAAGGGACCAGGGCGGAACACAAAGTCTAGCCTCTACACAGTACAACCAACTTCGGCGCTACAAGGAACACACCGGGCGGGAGGGGGGAGGTTGGGGGGGCTGGGGGGTAGTTGAAGGGGTAGGATACAGTAGGGGTGGGGCGGGAGGGAGGGCTTGTTGGGGAGTTGGGGGAAAAGAGTTCGGCTGGCCGCAGGGGGGCGTGCCCCTCCGCCACGATAGCACACCCGGGCGCCCGGACTTGCCTCACCTCATGGACACTCAGAGGGGTGCGCTGCTAGGTCGGGGACGGGCGCCACGAAATCGCTTTCTGTTTCTTCATGTATTGAATGTATACCATTGCTTTGTGGAACTCAATAAAAATATATTTGATCCAAAAAAAAAGTTGTAATCATTCTGACTTGGTCATCTTCTTTTGATTTATCTTTGACTATCAGGAGATCCCTCCTATTGATAGTAGACGCCTTTTCTGCAGCTTGATTAAACAGGTTGGTCGAGTAACCCCTGTTTTTGAACCTTTCACCTGCTTCTGTTTTTGCTCTTATAAAATCTTTGTTCACAGAGCAGTTCCTTTTTAATCGTAAAAGTTCTCCATATGGAACATTTTTAATAAGGCTCTTAGGATGGTAACTAGCTGCGTGCAGTACGGCATTGCCCGCTGTGGGCTTTCTATAGAGGCGTGTTTGGAGGGTTCCGTCTTCTACAAAAACCTCCAAGTCTAAATAACAAACACTCGTACTGCTTATTGTACTGGTAAATCTTAAGTTCCAATGGTTGTTATATATATATATTTGTACACACTCGACAGTCACTGTCACATACTCATGTACGCACTCACAAACTCACTCAGACAATTATACACCCATTCACATGTCCACTCACACACTTATAGATTCAGTTACATACCCAATCAGATACTCATGCACTCACTCACATATCCATTCAGTTACTTATGCACTCACTTACAGACCTACTCGGAGAGTGATGCACCCATGTACAGACCCACTCAGAGACTCACGCACCCACTTACAGACCCTCTCACATATGTACTCACAGAACCATTGAGACACTCATACACCTGCTCACAGATCCACTGAGACACTCATACACCCACTCACACACATGTACAGTCACTCCCACACTCAGGGCCTGATTGCGATGCACCTTGGCGGAAGCAGAACCACCCGACTAGAAGTCGGCAGTCCTGCTTCCCGCATTACAATGCGATCACCTTCATGGTGATCGCAATGTGTATATTTTGTATTGCGGCAAGTACTTCGGACTGCAGCACACGTCACAATACTAAATATACATATTTAAAACATCCCTGCACCATGTAGTAGGCATTGTGCGGGTGCCTGCCACATGGTGCAGGGATGATTAAGGGGTACCATAGGTGCCCCCCAGGTCCCATTGCAGAGGGCCAGGAGGGAAGTGGGCTCTGCGAGGGGCCCCCAAAATCACTTTCTGCCTGCCTTTTCATGGTGGGTGAACTGCCATGAAAGGGCAGGCGGAAAGGGACCTTGTAAACCCTATGCCGGTGCCTGAGCAGGCACCGCCTTCATTGCAGGGAATGGGAGTCCGACCTCCGCACTGACGGGATCCTTGAGCCTGTTAGACGCAGTGGTCTTTCCCCCGACAGCTGAGCTCCTACCGTCTGCATCCTAATGCGGCAGTCAGACCAATGGGCTGGATGGTGGTGGGACCGCCACCGATGGCCTGACGGTGGCTGTCCCACCGCCATCATAATCAGGCTTTCAGTCACAGACCATCTCAGAGACTTACAGACTCAGTCAGTCACTCTTATACTCCACTCTTATACTCAGAAACTCACACACCCACCCACTCACCCAGTCAAGGTTCATGCATCCACTCACAGACCCACCCAGACACTCATCCTCCCAGTCACAGACCCACTCAGACATTCATGCATGCACCCATTCACTCACCCACTCAGATATATTCTTTAACTCACAGACCCATTGAGACACTCATGCACCCACTCACAGATTCACTCAGACATCCACTCACTGACCCACTCAGACACTCACACACCCTTACAATCACTCACACAGTCACTCATAGACCCACTCAAAAACGTATGCACCCAGTTAGTTATACACTCAGAGACTCATGTACCCAAGCACACACTCACAGACCCACACACCTACTGATAGAACCACTCAGACACTCACGCTGCCAGTCATAGACCCACTGAGAGACTCATGCACTCACTCACAGATCCACTCAGACGCTCATCCACCCACTAACTGATCCATTCAGACACCCACTTAGACACTCATGTATCCACTCACAGATCCACTTAGACAGTCATGTACTTATTTACAAATGCACAAGGGCACTCATGCACCTACTCACAGATTGAGTGAGAGACTTATGCAGGCAATCACTGGCCTATTGTGGATGCACCCAGGCATAGATGTACTGAGGCAGTCACGCATTTAGTTACAGAAGTATTGATAGACTGAAGCATCATTTCACAGTTCACCGCAGCTACTGATCTCATCGCGACGCAGGGCGTCACCGCAATATGAAAAATCGGTTTATGTGGTTGTTTTTATGCAAACTCCCTTCAAAAACATGACTTTAAACAGTGCAGAAATAAACCCCTAATGTCTAAAATACTGTAAAATGTGTGAATATATGTTGGCACCCGCTAAAAAAGGCACGATCATCGCAGTTGCATGAATCATCGCGACTCTTGTAATCGCGAAAATAGGAATAAAGTTCAAACACAGTTTTAAAAAATGTACTGCAAATATATGTGTACAAATAGGTTTTTAAAACAGTGATGTGGTTAGTAATGTGTGTATTTTAAAATTTTTGAATGTCGTGGTGGTCGCTAAGTGTCTGCTTTTTGTGCGATTTTATGATATGATCACAATCATTCCGACGTTGTCACGGATTTTAGAAATTAAAATAAAAAATATTTGACAAGAAAATTAACACAATTTTGGCCTCTTGGGTGGCTCTGATTTAAAAATAACTTTAAGTGTATTTTTCAGTATGTGAAATGCATCTGCTGATCACAGATTCTCCACAGTAAATGTGACAATGTTGTGCCGACTCAAAAACAAATTACAAATAAAACCAGTTATTAATGTACTTTCAGATAAACACATACAAAATCAAAAAATGAGTGGTATATAATATACAATATACAATTATAGAAAACAATATGAAAATCTTAGAGGCTCTTTTAAAGAAATGAATGTTACAATTTAGAAATAGAATTAAAAAAAAACCTTAGGAATTCACTAAAAAAACAAAAGTTACAAGGGTGTTATACTTAGGCTGACCTTTCACTCATACAAAACCAGAGTAATTCAGCAGTTTAACTCGTGCCCCCACAATGAACTGCTTATGACCCCACATATTACATCACTCATGACACGGTCAGTGACATCACTGATGACATCTCAAATGACATCTCTGATGACATCAACCACAGAATCTCTGATGCACCCACTCATAACCCAATATAACCTTTCATACACCCACTCCAACTTCCACACTACCATTCTCAACACCATTGAGAAACCCATGCCAGTATTTACACACCCACTTACTAATTCATAGGTCTACACTCACATCCACTCAGTTACCCATACAGCTACTCATACACCAACTCATTCACTAATACAGCCACTGATATATCCACTCATACACCCATACCGCAACTCACACACTGTGAGTCACCCATAGAGTCAATCACACAGCTACTTACTAACCTATACAGTTATACACACACCCACTCACTTATTCATACAGATACTGACACATACTCACTCACCTATACTGTCAGTGACACAAGCACACACTCATCCATGCAGCCACGTTCACAATCACTCACTAACACATACAGTCACTCATATACTCCAACACTCACCTGGCTACATTAGAGCCTGGATAGAGAACATGCCCAGACCCCCAGTACCCGTCTGAGCACCAAAATACGGCACTCAGACCAATCACAAAGCTGCACGGCAGCATTGTGATTGGCTTAGGGGAGCCAATCACAAAGCTGCATTACAGCATTGTGTATGGCTCAGGGGAGCCTTGCTGCTTCCTGGTCGGCAGACTGAGGAGAGACAAGCGGGATAAGTGTAGCGAGGAGGCAAGTCTATGTTTTTTAAAACATTTTTACATGTCCCTACACCCTCGACCTCGCCTCGCCACCCCAGATCCATGCCGGCCGCCACTGGCTTTGTGGAGCATTTCTTTATCTAGATTTATATATTTATCTTTCTTTTTTTTACCCACCCCTTACTGCTTCTTAGTTTCCTTTTTCCATAATCTTACTCTTTTCTCTCAATTTCTGGTCTTCCTTTTCTGCTCGTTGTATCTTTCGTTTTGCAGTTGCATTCCTCCTTTACTTATCATTCCTTCTGCTGTCTTTGTTGCACATTGCCCCGAAGTGTACTTTCATTTCACAAATCAATAGGAAATGCTGGTCATTCTTACAGGATGTGTAGTCTGTGAGTGCAGTGGAAGTTTGACACCACCAAATAGCAGTAAGGTACTTTGTTTTCATCACTTCTTCTGGGCAGCTGGGGTAACTTACACAAATCATACCTTAGACTGTCCTGAGTATGGAAGTTTCTGAAAGCGCACTCTTACATACACAGGGCAGTGGTAAGCACAGGACACTCCAACTTTCCCATCACAGAATATATTTGCCACACAAGTAGCTTTTAAAGAGAAATTACAGAGGGTTAGTTAGGTAATGATCCCATAGTCTTTCAATGAGATCATTCCACTTTTCAGCTTCTGCAAAAGCAAACGAGTCATTTCTGCAGTGTGCCCAGCATTACCCCCACCCACTCAACACCGCCACCGCAGTGCAAGGTAACAGCTAGAGCAATTTCTATGATGTTATTAATCTAAGTGTAATATATTGCTTGCAGCGACTTAAAATGGGTATCCTTTAAATTATTAAAGCAAACTTAAAATAATTTGTCATCTTAAATAAAATTTGATGGCTTCAGGGATGCCTTTTCCCTTCTACTTTTATGTTAGGTCTACGGTGTGAGGCCGATTTGCATCGCCTCAAAAGCATTGAAAAATAAACTATTATTCAAATAAGTAGAACATACAAAGTGAATGAATTATTAAGTTACTCAGTAGCTCACTACTGTTTCATATTTGTAAGGGACAAAAGTCAGATAATTTTTAACTTAGGATTTTTTTTTTAATGTGAATAGGAAAGAGAGGTGCAACAAGTTTGGGACCCAGTTATTTATACAACATTACATAGTGTTCCGTGATACCTAAATCCAACCACAGTCTCTACAGTAAAAGTAGACCTAAGATGGGTTAACATTACACAAATAGAAATGAAAAGTTCAAAACAAAATCCACTCCGAGAGACATCATCAATTAGGGAACGTGTATATGACAAGGCAACAAACTCTCCAGTCAGGGGTAATTTGTGCCATGAAGATATGTGAAAAGCAAATTAGGTAAATTATTTCTAAAGGAAGCATGACATTCAAATCAAGACCTTGCTCTAGAAATCAGAAGATTTCCATTACTACCCAGCTCTGCATAAGGTTCAATGTATCCCTGTTGCATAAACGTACCCACTCACCTGGCTTACTGAATGGTACCTACCTTTTTTGAAGATATCCTGCACGACTGCCGTATATTTGATAAAACTACCATCTTCGACAGAAGATACAATTTTCACCTTGTAAGCTAAAATCAAAGAGGGCGAGGGTTAGTGGCAAAGTACACAAGGTATAGCTTCGTAGTGCAAGGTTCTGCCTCTTAAAAATATAGAACAGACATGGGTGTTTTAATAGTAAAGGTGAAATATATGAGAGCAAAGTTATGCTGGCAATTGAAATTCAAATAGATATACATGAGGAAGGTGATGATAAAACCTTACTGCATTGCCTATGAATTGGGTTTGATAAGTGTTACCAGAGGTCCATAAACACTAAGGGGCAGAGTTACAAGCCACTTGCTCCTCTTTTACGCCACCGTTGCGTCACTTTGGTGACGCAGCGGCGGCGCAAAGCCAGCGCCATGCTGCGGGGTATTTACAATGTGATGCATCTGGAAGATGCGTCACGTGGTAAAGCCCTGCGCCAGATGTAGGCGTTCCGGCGCAGGGGAGGGGGCGTTCCGCTGCAGGCACGCCTCCTAAAAGTGGCTGAGTGAAATCTACAAGATTTCACTCAGTCACTTTTGAGCCCATGCTGCGTCAAAACCCTGCGCTTGCTTGACACAGCATTATAAAGATAGGGCACCCCAGAGCCTTGCTGGAGCTGTGTTGCACTTGTAACGCAACTTCAGCAATACGCCACCTTTACGGCACATCTGTCCGTTTTTGCCCCATGGTGCGTTGCATTGTAAATGCGGAGCATCCATGGTGGCGGAGCCGTGATGCACAATAACTGGTGCATCCCTGCTGATATGCAGGGATGCACCAGTTATTGTAAATCTGCCCACAGGGGCCTGATTCACAAAGGGCCTCTGCACTCATGGCGGAGCCCCGCAGTCATGGGGCAGTATCTGCACATGGGGCGGAATATCTGCAATGAGAATTTTCATTGTGGAGACTGCCCCACGACTGCAGGGCCTGCAGGGCCTCCCCCACGAGTGCGGAGACCCTTTGCAAATCAGACCCACAGGTTTGTATTCATGAAAAAATTTGTGCAGCAATTTACACATGTGCATGAATATACTTTTTCTCTTTTTTGCAATTCACAAATATTATATTTCTGGTAGTACGAATGGAAAGCTGTGTCGTGTGCCATTTTCAGGCATACTACTAGGAATGCTGCAGCTAGTCAGGAACAATGATGGGCAAGAGTAGGGCAAAGCGTAACATGGCAGCCTGGATGAAAATGTGACTACAGGGGCATGCTCCCACGTGTTTCCTATGACGTGTCATTAAACAGGAACTAGGGCACTACTAGGAACTCTGCGGCTCGGCTAGATAAGCCTGCATGTTTATTTCCTTTATTTTTATGTTCTATGAATATACTAGACCGTTAGGGACAGGACTTCACATAAAATAAACATATCGGATAGCATAAGTCCTGATGAAAGTCTAGGGTCGACAGTGCCAGTAAACGGGCTGAAACATGTCCACTTAGTGAGAAATGTAGGGGCAGTAAGATCCACAACCATCCCCATAGATAATTTTTAGACCATACCAAAAGCACCAAACATAAATAAAGAAAGGGAAAGATGGGTGACCCCTAGGCATTTTTATTTTCCCTTAGCCAGCTAGAAAATATCACAGGAGCTCTCTGGGATATGATTAAACCCATCTTGATTTATGGGGATAAGGATGAGATTCAATGATGAAGCATGCTACTAATAGAGTGCGTGAAGGTCTTCAAGGGAAATAAGAGAATTTCTTTATTGCTACTACTTTCCCATTATTGAGATTCTTGTGTTTTGTTTTAGGATACCGGTTGTATAACTGATATAGAACTGGAAATAAAATCATAAATCCCTTATGGAAACCTCTCTAACTTCCAACAGGAATGTTTTTGGATTATGGTAAATTAATTCTACTGGGAATGTCATGTGACATTGTGATGACTTACCATTTCCCAATTCCTTATTGTACATTGTGTACAATATGCACTGGTAAAATACTGCCCAATGAGCAAGGGCAATTTTTCTTCTTTTTCTCTACGTTGGGAAAGCATTTGTTCCCATGGAGAAACCGTTTCCCCCTACATCCCCTTTACTATGGGAGTGATTCATTCCCCGTCCCATCCCAGAATGCAAGTTACTCTAACCCTCTACTGGAGTAAAACTCTGACTGTATCCAGGGTGGAGAAGGGTCAATTTTCACCTGTTCCTCACGTTCCCCACTACTTGGGCAAGTTTTAATATGGTGTAATTATACACAATTGAGGCAAAGAATAACACAGTAGTAAAACCATTTATGCATAAAAGTACAGTTCTGTACATAGTTTCTATGCAGATTTATCATTCCCAACTGGTTTGTGAATGGTAATGCATTCTGTAATGTTATGTAATGCATCACAAACTGTCTTCTTAGAGGGGTTTGCATAACGACCTGCCAGACACACCATAGCTCTGTCTCTGCATTTGCTTTCAGAAATGGAAAACATTTTTTTAAAGCAAACTTTAAAGGCACAGGTGCTGCATTAAAAAATGGTTTCTACATTGGAAAGTCATTGGGGCGGAGGCAAACAGTAGTCTTCGGAACCACTGCCTGCTCCACCAATGTCTTTGACATGATTCACAAAAGTGAATTTGTCCCAAGGGTGTCCTTTCATGTCCCCTCCTATTTGCAATTTGAAAAGGATCGCAAAAGCTGTTGCACGAGTTGGAATTCATTTACAAAGAGCAGGTGGTGGGGATGTACAATGGGCTATTGTACATTAAGAAAATCCCTTTTTCAATCACAAAAGAACTTTGCAACCCAATGATACTCATTGTTACATTCTTAATAAGCAAAACATTTCAACAAGGGCAGTTTAGGTGTATTAGATTTTGTAAAGTCTTGACATTTGAAATAGAATAAGAAATAATAAAATAAACATATAACTTTTTTCACTATTTCCATCAAATAATAATAACATGTTGCATTGTTTTATATCCTTAAGAAAGACTGGAAAAAGGGGTATACGTTATCTTAGGGAATCTAAAGCAAGACAGTAAATCTACACCATCTACATGAGTTTACAAATGTAGAAATGAGCATTCTTACCATATACAATGTCTTTCTGGCAAGCTTTTGCTTTTCTAGTATTCGCACCTATTGCCAAATTAATTTCAGGTTGCATTTTACTGCATTCCGCTGTGTTTTGCAAGAAATAAAAGTAGTTTAGAATTGATCCAAATAAAAAAACACTTACATCTTATTAAACAGATTCTCGTTTAGAGGTCACCGCTTTCAAATAATTGTCAGCTTCCAACAAGCCAAATGCTTCCTTTGGAATTTAGTGGATTCACCCATCCTGCAAAAATGTAGTGCCCTCTAAAAATGAACCCACCTTCAATGACCTCAAAGGGGTTACCCACCGCAAAAACTTAAGTTGGACTAGAATGCAGCCAGAGCGATCACCAGTGGTCATTGGTGCTGGAAGTACAGGTGCGGGGGCTAATGCACCCCCCCAAAATAACCATGTTTGGGTTTGGAAGCTGAACAAACAATAAAAAGGTCTTTACATTTTGTTTTGATCTTATCACATTTGTTACACATTTAAAGATGGAATTTAAATATCAGACTATGTATTGTGACAAATTGATATTTGTTCTTTTAACAGGGAGAATGGTGTTTACTTTTCTTTCTCTGACTCCAAAGTTAGAGGATTTTGTAAGGTGAAATTATGTGTCAGTCTTACTGGGTTACAGAAAGCTTGAAAGGAAAGGCAGTAGGATGTAAATTTTATTTGAAAGCACAGCAACATTTAAATACCTGTTATGTTATGTTAAAAAAAATTGTAAAGCGCAACAGCTGCCCCAGCTAACAGGCGTCCCGGCGCTAAGCAACAAGAAAATAGCACGTACAAAAAGAACAGGAGTCCTACAAAGAAGGGAAAAGAAATAATAATAGCTTTCTTGAAGTGAAGATAGTTGCTGAGCTCTCGAGTATGGGGCGGCAGAGAATTCCACAGAAAAGACGGCCACCGGCACGGACCCTTCTCACCCGAGGGTGACGGTGTAAATGAACTGTAGACATATTGCAATATATATCACCTCTAGGAAAGCACACACGAGGAATATTTTTTTGTAATTCTGTATTATGATGGAAACAAAGGTTTTTATCGAAACATTTGATGAAACCCAATTTTCACATATTATTGAATGCGCACTCCATAGTTGTATGATTAAAACTGCATTTATGTGCAAATTCAGTGGCCAATTCAATAGAAAATATACCGCCTGTAAATGACAGTGCACTACCACACCATGCTTTAATAATGTATTTGCGATAGTGTGCTCCAAAATGTACTGCGAGTTGCATACTACACCCTTAGTAATCTCATGTTGAATGGAAGTGGATAATTAGCTGCACTTGTTCTTTGTCTGACACTTTGGTATTTCACAATCCCTATGTGTCCAGTGATGCAGAATTGATGGCAGTAAATCAATCAATCAGTGACACTTATAAAGCGCGCTACATACCCGTAGGGTCTCAAGGCGCTGGGGGGGGGGGGCTACTGCTCGAACAGCCAGGTCTTCAGCTTCTTCCTGAAGGAGAGGTGGTCTTGGGTCAGGCGCAGGTCGGGAGGGAGGGAGTTCCAGGTCTTGGCGGCCAGGTGGGAGAAGGACCTTCCTCCTGTAGTCGCTCTTCGGATGCGGGGGACGGCGGCGAGGGCGTGGTTGGCTGATCGGAGGTGGCGTTTGGGAGCGTAGAAGTTGACTCGGCTGTTGAGGTAGCTCGGGCCTTGGTCGTGTAGGGCCTTGTGTGCGTGGGTGAGGAGGCGGAAGGTGATTCTTTTGTTGACGGGGAGCCAGTGAAGGTCTCTCAGATGTCCGGAGATGTGGCTGGTTCGTGGGATGTCGAGGATGAGTCTGGCTGAGGCGTTCTGGATCAGCTGGAGTCTCTTCTGGAGCTTGGCGGTGGTACCGGCGTAGAGGGCGTTGCCGTAGTCCAGTCGGCTGGTGACGAGGGCCTGGGTGACGGTCTTCCTGGTCTCAGTGGGGAGACACCAGAAGATCTTCCGTAGCATGCGTAGGATGTTGAAGCACGCCGAGGAGACGATGTTGACTTGCCTGGTCATGGAGAGGGAGGAGTCCAGGATGAAGCCCAGGTTTCGTGCATGGTCTGTCGGTTTGGGTGCGGTGCCCAGGGCAGGAGGCCACCAGGAGTCGTCCCAGGCGGAGGGTGAGGACCCCAGGATGAGGACCTCCGTCTTGTCCGAGTTTAGTTTCAGGCGGCTGGTTGTCATCCACTCGGCTACCTCTTTCATCCCTTCGTGCAGGTTGGCTCTGGCGGCGGCGGGGTCGTTGGTCAGGGAGAGGATCAGCTGGGTGTCGTCGGCGTAGGAGATTATGCTGAGGTTGTGTTTGCGTACGATGGCCGCGAGGGGGCTCATGTAGACGTTGAAGAGGGTGGGGCTCAGAGATGATCCTTGGGGGACGCCGCAGATGACTTCGGAGGCCTCTGACTTGTACGGTGGAAGGCGGACTCTCTGTGTTCTTCCGTCGAGGAAGGAGATGATCCATTCCAGCGCCTTGTCCTGGATGCCGATGTTGCTGAGGCGCCGTACTAGGGTGCGGTGGCAGACCGTGTCGAATGCCGCGGAGAGGTCTAGGAGGATGAGGGCCGCTGTTTCTCCCTTGTCCATCAGGGCTCGGATGTCATCGGTGGCGGCGATGAGGGCGGTCTCGGTGCTGTGGTTGGCTCGGAAGCCGGACTGTGAGGGGTCGAGGGATCCGTTCGTCTCGAGGAAGGCGGCCATCTGCTTGTTGACGGTCTTCTCGATGACTTTGGCTGGAAACGGGAGGAGCGAGATGGGGCGGTAGTTCTTGAGTTCGGTGGGGTCCGCTGTGGGTTTCTTGAGTAGAGCGCTGAGTTTGGCGTGCTTCCAGCTCTCAGGGAAGGTGGCGGTGTCGAAGGATGTGTTGATGATGTCTCGCAGGTGGGGTGCGATGACAGCGTCGGCCTTGTTGAAGACGTGGTGAGGGCAGGGGTCGGTCGGTGATCCGGAGTGGATGGAGTTCATCGTGCGGATGGTGTCTTCGGTGCTGATCGGGGTCCAGGCGTGGAGGGTGGTGGTGGGGGGCGGTTGTTCGGTCATGGTGTGCGTTGGTTGGTTGTTGAAGCTGCTGTGTATGTCCGCGATCTTGTTGTGGAAGTATGAAGCGAGGGAGTTGCAGAGGTCTTGCGATGGGGTGATGTCGTTGTTTCCTGCGCTGGGGTTGGAAAGCTCTTTCACGATGTTGAAGAGTTCCTTGCAGTTGTGTGCGTTGTTGTCCAACCGGTCCTTGAATGCTGTTTTCTTGGCGGCGCGGATCAGCTGGTGGTGTTTCCGGGTGGCAAGTTTGAAGGAGGTCCTGTTGTCCGGTGTCGGTTCCCTTCTCCAGACTTTCTCGAGGGCTCTGCAGTTCTTCTTGGAGCTCTTGAGTTCGTCAGTGAACCATGGGGCCTTCTTGCTGCCGGGTCTGCTAGGCGGGGTCCTCAGTGGGGCGAGTTCGTCCGCGCAGTTGCTGATCCACTTCGTGAGGTTGTCGGCGGCCTGGCTGGGGTTCGCTGTGAATAGGGCTCTATCCCTTTTGAAGACTCCCTCTCACTTTTGAGTCCAGAGTATTTGACACTCTAACAAGAGGATGCACTCAGTTCAATAAAAAAAATATCTTTTCAATCATTTGTTTCAAGGGACTTGAGAGCTTGGTCAGTACAAGTGGCGAGGTCGGCTGCCCTCAGTTTGTTTGCTTATCCATAGTGGGCTGGTCTCTCCAATTTACTCTCAGCTAAACCTTGTTTCTACTTAAGGGTTGTATCATAATAGTCATAGTGGTTGTAGTAAATATATAAATTGTAATATTTATTATAATAATACACATTTATAAATATAAATCCTGTAAAGAAATCCTTTTAAGCCACATATTACCAAAAGATATACAAGGATTCTTAGAGAAACTAAAAACATCTTTAATACGGAATTGAAATCTCCTTATGATCCTAAATGAGTGCATCAAACCCAGAAGTTACAAAAGGACAGAAAAGGTAGCAATCTGGTGTGCTAAAATAGCTCTAAAAGCAAATGACTTGGCAGAATTATTTGAGGCCTGTACACATAGATATCGTAGGAGGTTTTAGACTATAATAACATGTAAGTAAAGTAAAAGAACAGATGTAACATATATTAGCATAACAGCCAATGACTGGGCACAATACATTAGATTAGTAAGCATGTCAACAGAGTATTTCTTTACATTTCTCATTATTAGATCAAGAGAATTACGCTGTCTTGCAAGTTGACATTGTTCTACTGAAGCTGATAATTAAGAGTAGTCGGTCAAGGGGAGCATCAGGTCTTAATGATCTTCCTTTAGTGCTCTTTAAATGCATGCTTTTTTGAATAGGCATTATTTAGCCTGTCGCCCACACTGTATGCAGTTCAAAACCATGCCTGAGGCATGACGGGGCCAACTCTTTACCCTTTGCATAAAAAGTTTGTCTACTTCTGACCCTGCCCGTTTTAGACTAGGAAGAGGTCGAGTCCACCTTGTTTAAAAAAATGTTATTTAACGAATTAGAACAAAGGGTCTACACATTAAATGTGATCCCTTTTGTAGCAACATGGTTTCAAGCATTCTACATAAGTTCATGGCTCTTATTGTATTAGCGTAAGACACGATGAACTTCAAAACTCCCACTTATGCTTGCAAGGAGTTTACATCTGCATTTGAAGGGAGCAGACAGTACTCTATTCTGCCCTAAAATGAACCCCTGTGGAATTACAGCAAAGGTATTGTACTCTATTTACTTAATGCATTTGAATAGGTGGGTCAAGGTAATTCTCAATAAAAATAACCGATAGTCTCCTCCAAAATGTTGAAAAATTGCAACATAAAGCAAGGGTGTGTTATGGCACTCCTTTTTTTATTTATCGATAGCTGATCTTGGTAAATCCCTTCATGATACGATATCACACTCACTAACAGTAAATAACCAACTTATTCATTGTAGTGTGCTGATGACATTGAGCTCTTCGGCAAAGCAGCTATTGGATTGCAGAGGTTATTATAAGCAATAGCCCTTTTTTGAAGGAGAAATAAAATGGCTGTGAACCTGGATAAAACCAAAATGGTCATTTGTGGAAGAAGGATAATGTGGAGTAGATGAAAAAGATGCTCATTGACCAAAGGCCATCCAATCAGGACCGCGACACTGGATTAAAAGACCCGTAGCAGACATGAACATTCTAAGCATAACATTCTGCACAATTATATGTAAAGAAGGAAGGGAACGTGTGATTAAGCGAGAAAAGAAAGATAATAGGGGAAGGGTCCCAGCAGCAACATGGTAAAAGAGTTAAGAGACTACCCATTTATAAATATTGTGGAATCTGACTGGAGGAAGACGTGGTTGTCTCAAATGTTGTAGCAGATTTAGGATCAAAAAGCAATCCTTGAAACAAATATTGACTTCTACTAATACAAAACTGTGCCCTTTAATAATGTTTCAGGTTAAGATATTCCAGGGTAAAGCATCAACATGTTTAGATTTGGCCCAGTACAACATATGAAGATCCTTATTAATTTCCCAAAAAATGAATCACAGGTACAAATGAGACTAGACTTTGGGCAACGAAAGCAAACTCAAGCTTGTTGCAAAACCAATGACTTGGGCATTGCTGAAACACATTCATTTTTTCCCACAGCTCTGGCAAAGCCAATAAGTCAATTATAAATGAAAAGTGAAGCCAGACCTATTGATTTTCCCAAATATTCATTTTTTATAAATTGCTTGATACCCACTGCACATCAGCTGTTTCTCTGTGATATAAAGAACACATATGAATGCTATCAATTTAATGGACCCTGTGCATGGTGTTTCATATAATAGCTGTACACAAGTAAGGAGGGTTGAGACTTCTTTCCAGAGGTGAATATCTTCCTTTAGGTCTCCAACTTGAAAGAGGACTTGAGAATTGATGAGGTGATTTACATACAGTAATTGTACTGTTGAACTCAACATGGACACATTTCTTATATAACACAAGTTGCGTTGTTACGTCTCAGAGATTCCTTTTGCAGTAATGAAGTGTGACGAAAGCCCTTCCTTAAATAGTAAGGAAACCTTAAAAAAGGAACCACAAATTGTCCCGAACAGTGTTTCACAAATATGATTTTGCATATTGGAGAGAACGCCGCATCATATTATATGACACTCACCTTCCATGCACTTGCATTCATCCCCTCGGCACAGTTTCTGCAGCTCATTCTCTCCATAAGGGTTGTAGAAGATGGTACATTGCTTCTCTGCAGCAAGTGAAGGAACATAAGTCGACATTAGCAGCAAGTTAAAGTTAACTTGTTGTGGCTCGTTGTTTAGTAGCCAGGGATATACTCATTAAAAGTTTGCACCAGGTCTATCAGTGTTTGCACCGATGCTATCAAGTGCCTGATAAAGAAACAATGCAACAAATAAATATTTTGATATTTCAATCACAAATAAGAGGATTGTCCATTACAATGCTGCACAAATACAGGATCACATTTTGCACGTACCAAATCTGGTCAGATGTATTTACTCTAAAATATACTGAATTAAAAGTGTTCGACAAGAATATAAACATTAACTTCCATGCCAAATGTAATGCTTATGACAGACAACAGTTATATCAGTATGTAACTACACCCAAATGCACAATCTAATTAAATAACACCTACAAATCAACCAATAAATAATACTATATTCATAGTTGTTTCTTTAATGTTAAAAGGTATATGGTACGTAATCTCCTCTGTAACATGAATTACACCATTTGTAACTGCATAGCTTACAACAAAGATGAGGTGATTGGCATTTAGTGCGCAAGTTATGATTTGCATGGTTGTTGTGCAAGTTATGAGCTGCAGGGTTTATTGAAACTTGCAAAGATCAGTTTTTTAATTTTTTAATTTGCACCTGGAGTTACAGTTAAAGGCCTGTATGGTAACTCCAGAGACTAGAAAAAAATGTGCTATTATGAGATGGATCCTGAGGGCCCAGTAAAAAATTGAGAATATGTGGGGAAATCAAATTTATCAAATCAGATTCTCCAGTTTTTTTCTGGATTCATGGCTACATATTTTGAGCAGTTGCAGTACTCGCAATTCTGATGGGCCTGGTAACTGCCATTATTGTGTAGTATTTAGTGTGCAGTAATGTGTGCACTGAAGTTAGCATGCAAATTTATACACATATGAGAGGTGGATAGAATTTCTAGATAGCAATGGTGTTGTGGAAAAGTGTATGACAGTATCCCACATCAACTCATTTTCCACAGTATGTGAACAAATCACTGCGCATATTTGAGCTGTGGAGAGTGTAGTGTGAAGGTTTTGGAGAATACAACTATGTGATTGGTTTAACACCTTATAATTCTTAGGCTTGGTTTGCAGCAAGTGTGTGCCATTAGCTCTACTCACTATTTTAAACAACAAGGGGACCCCAATAAGTATCAGCGAGGGACCTCGGGGAGCTTAATCATATGTACACAACAGTGGTCCCTAGCAGGGAGAGGAATAAAATGAAAATGAATATAGACCCAGTCAGTTCTATATTAGTGACGACGTGCCCAGCCGGCCAGAGGTCCTCAAAGTTTATATTTAAATATAGGTTTGCAAAACACAATAACACCTTCAACAATTCACGTGCGTGGGGCACAAGCCTGTACCCAACCACGACAATACACAGACAAAAACATACACAAAAGGGCTTATAAGGCAAATTCAGCAGTCTCTGTAAGTTTCCAAATTTTTAGCAGAGAATTACTCATAGGTACCATTACACAATTTTGTCTAGAAAATTCCACAAGTATATGGTACACAGCAGGTCGACAACGTTTCGGACCCCCTTACTAAATGGTGGGGTCCATCATCAGGACAAAGCAATGGTTGCCTACCTAGTCAAATGCCTGTTTACACAGTAAATAAGGTCACTCGCTGTTTCCGCCTGGATACAAGCGAACTAGCTCAAAATCCACTGCACAATGTCACCACCATTATGCGTGTATAGAATATAATGTTTATTTTGTCCTCCTTCCCTCCCCTTAGGCTAAAGAGGCTAATAACTAAAAAGGCAACCATTGCTTTGTCCTGATGATGGACCCCACCATTTAGTAAGGGGTCCGAAACGTCGTCGACCTATTGTGTACCATATACTTGTGGAATTGTCTAGACAAAATTGTGTAATGGTACCTATGAGTAATTCTCTGCTAAAAATTTGGAAACTTACAGAGACTGCTGAATTTGCCTTATAAGCCCTTTTGTGTATGTTTTTGTCTGTGTATTGTCGTGGTTGGGTACAGGCTTGTGCCCCACGCACGTGAATTGTTGAAGGTGTTATTGTGTTTTGCAAACCTATATTTAAATATAAACTTTGAGGACCTCTGGCCGGCTGGGCACGTCGTCACTAATATAGAACTGACTGGGTCTATATTCATTTTCATTTTATTCCTCTCCCTGCTAGGGACCACTGTTGTGTACATATGATTAGCTCTACTCACAGCCTAACTTATTCACATCCCTGCATTTGTTACATCCTTGACTTTTTATAGCCTTGGTTTTATAATGCTAGGGTTTTTCACAACCATTGTTATTTATACCCTTCTGTTTTCCTACTTCTGCTTTTTACATCCTTGAATGTTGGGGTATTTCATCTTTGAATGAATTACATATTTGACTTTTTACATCCTTAGTTTTATAACCCTTGAGTTTTTTACAACCATTGCTCTTTATATCCCGCTTTTTTCCTCCTTGAGTGCGTTTTACATTGTTGAACATTTGCATGTTGGGGTATTTCAGCTGTGGATGATTTACATATTTGACTTTTCACATTATTGAGTTTATCACGGATTTTACATCCTTCATTTAGTTTAAGGTTTGTATCCATTGGTTTACATATATATTTGACATTAGAATCTACATTATAAATTATTTTAATATTTGAGAGTTTACTTCTTTGTCTTTTTTAGAGATTACATCTTTGTATTCTTTCACTTCTTTAGGTATTTTACAGATTTTACTTTTTACACCCTGAGTTTTTTCATTCTTTGATGTTTATATTCTTTACTTTTTGGGCCAGGCATTTTTAAATGGTTGACTTTTACATTCCCAAATTTTGACATCATTTATAATTTCATCCTTGCACTTTTTACATCCTTGGCATTTTAGATTTGTGTTTTTTTTTCATACCTACATTTTCTACATCATTGACTTTTTACATCCTGGGTTTTTCATCCGTGGCTTTTTCTCATCGCTGACTTTTTAAAACCTTTTTTTCATCATGCTTGGGTTCTTTACTTCCCTGACTATTTACATCAGGGAATTTTCATCCTTGGATTTTTCAAGGCTTGTCTTTTAGAGTCTTAACTCATTGCATTCTTAATTTTCTACATCCCTAGAACTTGCTTACTCTTGACCTTTGAAATCCTGGGAATCTGAAGTTTAAATCGACAACTTTTTATATTGTTGTTTGTTTTAAATCCTTGGATTTCTTTAACACCCCAGACTTTTTACATCATGTCTTTGCAGGTTTCTTACAACCTTAGCAGCAGATTTACTAAGAAGTCTTGTAACGCAGAGCAGCAAGGCAAATTGCTGCCCTGCGTTGAATGAATGAGAGAGAGCTGAAGAGCTGCATCAGCTGTCTTCCAGTGCTGGCACACTTGTGGCTGCCTAGTGCCAATTTGTGCCATTCTGCAACAGTGTTTGCATTACTGGCAGGATTTTTTGTGCAGAAAGGTACACCTTCTTGCACATAAACAATCCAGAATTGAATTTTCCTCTTTCCATGTGTAGTTCAGAATGCACCACACATAGAAAAAGGAAATAACAAGGAGAAATAGGCACATTTCTCCTTGTTATGCCTCTTTGTGGTACCAGCTTCATGCAATTCCAGCTTTACAAATCCTAGTAAATTTAGAATTGCATGAAATCCATGGATGGATGCACGGGAACACCCATGCTGCACCCATTGAACACCTACTACTTAGATATGTGACACAATGCAGCACAAGCAGCTGTGTTGCGTTATATTTATTCACAAATCCACAAAACACCACACAAATCAGGCCATGCATGGCCTTGTAAATACAAAATAAGTCTTTGCGTTGTCCTGTATCACCTTGCGTGATGCACAGGTGATGCAAAGAGCCACTCTCAGCTGGTTCCAAGCTGAGAGTGGCTCTCTGACAGCCGTTGACAGCATGGACTGCAATTCTCAAAGTGCCTGTTAGTAACCCAGAAAGTGCCACCCACATTTCCCCGTCTCCCTCAGTAGCAGTGAAGTAGTGTGGCTCACTGGTTAGAGGCGGCAGACCCGAGAGCAGAGGACGGCCCGGGACCAGGGTTCGATTCCCGGCGCGGCAGGTTTCTGGACCAGGGTCAGCGGACTCGATAATTCTCTCGCCTCGGTGCCCACTCTGATCAGCGATCACACTTGGCAACTCTGGGCATTAGCTTGCCTCATCTTCACTAACGGCCCCACCAGTCCGCCGGGGATGCCTGGTCTCACCCTGGAGATACCCATTAAGGGACCATCTCTCAGGGAAGCCAGGAAGGGTTTCGCAGCGGTCGAAGCGCCTTGGGACCCTACGGGTAAGTAGTGCGCTATATAAATGCCAATACATTTACAATACATACAGTAAATATTCCTCTTGGTTTTTAAATCCATTTAGTTTTCATTCTTGAGCTTTTACAACCGAGGTTTGATAAATCCTATGTTTTTATACAATTATCACCTATTTTTGCATCCTTCTCTTTTTGCATCATGGGCTTTACACCATTGCATTCTTTACAATCTTTACACTCTTGACGGTTCATACCCCTGAGGTTCCTTTTAAAAAAATAGATTTGACATTTTTCATCCTGCTTTCTCCTTATCCTCTGGTTTTTTTTTTTGCATCATTGAATTTTTAAACAATTGACTTTTTTGACCTCTCTGCGATTTCTACATCCTCATAGTTGACATATTGGAGTTTTACAGCTTTGATTTTTTTTTTCACCTGTGAATTATTACACTCCGGTTTTTCAATATTCTTGGAGTTTTTACATTATTGACTTTCTACATCATGGTTTCCATTCCCTGCATTTTTTACATGTTTACCGTTTTACATCCTTGACTTTTACACTGCGGGTTATTTTCTGCCTTGTGTCTTCCACCTCTTCATATTTTTATATCCTTGGTTTTTACTAGGAGTGTGTGAAATGTGCATAATTTCCTTTTACAAAATTATGTGAAATTACATGAATTTTCTAGGCCTAGCTGAAATTTTAATGACACTGGCATAATTTGCCTAATTTCGCACTGTGATTGTTATCTGAAACTGGTTTGACGCTCATTTGAGCTGCTGTCTTAAAAATTTCTGCGTGATCCGCCAAGTGGAGGAAGAGAAAGAGGGGGGGTATTCCTAAAATGCTTTTTCCCCATGTTAATTTCCATAGGAAACTTTAGACATGACTACAGCCCAAACTGCTGAATGGAATTACACACAATTCAGCAGAAAAGTAGCTATTTGTCCAGAAAGCAACCTTTTTCTTAAGTGGTGTAAATCCATTTAGTAGATGCAGGTACATTTAAAGATTTTTAAGATATACAACTGGGGGCCCGCAGGTTCCCGCGTCCCCATCCGAGATCTCGTACTGAGATCTGATTGGCTGCCAACACTTCAATCCAGGAATTGTTGACAGCCATCTTGTAACTCGGTTGAACCGAGTCACATATTTGCCCAAATCATCTTCACCAGCTCAGGGTAGATAACATATGGAGGAGCCATGCACAACATGGCCTCAGATCCCCAGGCAATCTCATCCTGAGAAACCCATTTCACAACCCTCTGAGCCTTTTCTCCCTCTCTAAATCTGAAACTCTTCCCTTTTCTGTCAATGTGAGAGTGGTTCCAAGCTGAGAGTGGCTCTCTGACAGCCGTTGACAGCATGGACTGCAATTCTCAAAGTGCCTGTTAGTAACCCAGAAAGTGCCACCCACATTTCCCCGTCTCCCTCAGTAGCAGGGAGACAGGGAGAGGAAGCAGCGTCTTCAGAGCACCAGCTTAACAGCCTGGTTTCTCACTGCATTGACAGGAAAAACAAAGATCATTTTTCACTGCTCTGAGCGGTGAATTGCCAACTTTCGAATCCAGTGTTCTGTGCAATGGCTTCCAATGGAACTCATACACAACACACTTTACGATCAGAGACCGAAGTCGGGCTCAGAACCAGGTCTCCAGGTTCCAAGGTCAGAAGTATAGCTCTTATAACAGATCTTCCACTTAGTATAAAGACTGGGCAGGCTACCTGGTGCATGAAACTCATACACTGCGAAAGTGGAGGGGCTTAGCATCCCAACTTTAAAGAGTTGCTTCACTCTGAAGGCCACGCAGAGGTAGTCATCTGATGGAATCTGTAAACAAGGGACCAGAATTCAGAAAATGCAAAAGTTAGTGACAGGGACTGTGACAAACTGTGTACTAGAATGGCAAGGTGTGAATGTCAGTGAAAAAAAGTGTAGAGTTACCAAATCAAGGTGGATAACGACACTTCCATCGGTGAGGCTGTAGTCGGAGATCAACTGGTCCACTCCATTGGCAAGCTGGAAGAAACCCAGAACAAAAGAAGCATGACAGTTAGCAGAGTACCAAAGAGAATCTGTGTCCTTTCAGTCTATAAAGTGCTCAACCTTGAAGTGCTATTTTCTAAAATATTTGTTGGAAGAATTATGTCACACATGTGATGACTTAGGCTGGTTTGTAGCACCAAGAGATGCATCATGCACAGTGAAAGCTCAACAGCTGGGGTTGGATCACAAAACATTTTACCTAACGCTGCTGGAATGTTTAGGTAGATCTTGGTGCAAACACCCTTTATTACCATTTTATGAAAAGCCATTTCTGGAGTTCGTAATATATGACAAGTATGTTTGTGTATATTTGCTGTGTAGCACTTTGTTGTGGGGATGTGTTCTGCTATTTTATTTTGCTCCCTTTTTGTGTTCTGCATTTTTGCAATGTGATGTTGTTTCATTCTACAGTGGTATTTATATTGCGTTTTGCTTTAACTGTTTTGTTGTGTTATGCCCTGTTATGGTTAATATGTGTTGTTATGTTGCTTTGTGACTGTTGCTGTGTCATCTTCTGATGTTAACATTAGATGCATCTGCAAATGCTGCTACATTTCCAACCAAAAGTAGTGTATTCTTTGAAAGTTCCAGGAACTAGAAACCATTTACCACATTGTAAAGCAGTGAAATAGCACTGCTCCATCTCTTAACTAAGACGCCCGCCTGCCCAGAATTAGGACAAAGTCTGTGTATTTAACAAAACATGCTTACTTTATTTAACACGCACACAAACGGAGATAGGTCCTTACCGGGGTAGAGGGAGGGCTGGACCCTATATAAATCTAATAACAAGAAAAATGCCCCCTCTCTCTATAATTTTAGATGAAGACCAAATAAACAACTTAATTAAATCTGGTCTGGTATATTTATTTATACCTTTTACTTTTTTCTTTGTACAAAAAGACTTTCCAAAAAAATGGCAGAGAAAGGATACACAGTACAAATAACAATTAACGTTATTCAACACTCTTAGACATGGCAATGCTTTACAAACAATATTTCAACATTACATCCAACCAAAATCCACATCACAATGCAACGGTGTCTGTAATACATAAATTAATTTAACAATCGAACTTATTGACACAAAAAAAGCCAATTGAATACAAGAGCAACACACGCATATATCAATTTTGCTTTAGATACAACTGGATGTTGTGATTCGCTCTTGCAGAAGATGCCGACGCGTTTCAAGTTTGGACCATTAGTGTCCAAACTATCATCAGGGCTCAGTTATATGTCTAAAGGGATGTAGAAAAACAAAGTTTTAATACACCAGTTGCCTCATTTTTGTTTATTTGAAACTAAAACGTTTGGATAAAAATAAAGGAAGTACCTGTATCTTCCTATATGGAGGAGCTTGCTTGGCTTCTAACAATGGGCCCAGATCATGTCTCCGGGTCTCATCTGGGAATACTTTTGCACAACCGCAATCTAGAGATTGGGCAAAAAGACGGATTCATATTTACTACTCTTGATCAATAGATTTAGCAGGGTATCGTGAAGATGCTTTCATGACTTTAAAATCAGCCCTACCTTAGTTTGAGTGGTCTTGCGATGCAAAAAGGGGGGGGGGGCGGAGGGATATCTTTTTCTTTGTCTTTATGACCTAAGTAAACAACACAAGCCTGATTTTAAAACTGCTTTTACACAGAACCTTTTTTTTGCCAATGTTAAAGACGAGCCACTATAGGTATGGCTTTCCTACCTGGACTACAAGTACCCAGGGCGTCTATTCTTCTTCAGTTTTGCTGGCGTCTATCTGTTGAGACAATGTTCGTGTAAGTGCCTCTAATTACAAAATTCACTCGATAACACTGCCAGAATGCAGAAGCGCTCGTACCTGTCAATCGCGCAGCTCGAGGCGCCGCCTCTCGCCCCCTGTCCACCGCCCCAGCCGGGGCCGTAGAAATACACAGTCACTATTGCCGCGAAATAATCTTTCCTTCTCTCTTTGAATGTGGCTTAGTTTAACTGTAACGAGAAAATGGGGGGGACCGCGGTCAGTAAGGGCGCTATACTTCATGGTGAGCAAGAACTACCGCGTATGCGGGTGTTTGTATTACCTGTGGCAGCTAGTAACTTCTCTTTCTGTCCAACACTGTTTCCTACTCGATTCCCAATTCATGTATGGGTCACGCGGCCATCTTGCATGTACTTAAAACAACCGGGTGCCGGACTGTTGCATTCTGGGATTTGTGGTTTTGTTAAACATTCTCACTTTCTTAAAAAAGACGAATTAAACATACACCTTGGGCATTCCAGGAGTATATCTTAGGGGCTTAGGTTAGGTGATTCTTCATTTGTTATCGGCCAAGAAGACCGTATTTGCAGCATCAATCGGGCAGTATGGCATAAAGGCTCAAATTCTTGACAACTCTGACATGTTGTTCAAGCCAGTCATTATGCAGTTAAATTTTAAAATGAGATAAGCTTCCTTCTCAAGTAATAGCTTGTCAATGTCTGCAGGGCGCTGTATGTGACTCATTGTTTGGAGAACAGACCACCTGAATTCATTCTCATTGTGGGACATATCCACGAAGTGTTCCACCATTGGGGCTGTGATTATTTTCTTTTTTATTCTCGATCTATGTTGTCCTATTCGGAGGTTGACCTGTTGGTTTGTCTTGCCTATGTAGATCTTGCTACACGGGCAAATGATCACATAGATCACGTTTTTCGTCTTACAATTAGAAAAATCAAGATGTTTCCATTTCGTTCCTTGATGTTGGAACTCAGATCCTTCGATGGTGCTACCGCATGCCACACAGTTACCGCATCTGTGATGTCCTTGTATTGGTTTCATGTCCCAAAGTGCCCGGAGATCGTGCTTTGGTTGGGACTTTGGGAGATCTGCTCTCACGATTTGTTGCCCCACACTTCGATTCTTTTTGTATGCGAAGATGGGGCCCTGACACGCATAGGCTTAGACAAGCAGTTCTTAAAAACTGGCACCTGCTGGAAGAGCTAGAATGCCCCTTCCCACGCCCCATCTTCGCATACAAAAAGAATCGAAGTGTGGGGCAACAAATCGTGAGAGCAGATCTCCCAAAGTCCCAACCAAAGCACGATCTCCGGGCACTTTGGGACATGAAACCAATACAAGGACATCACAGATGCGGTAACTGTGTGGCATGCGGTAGCACCATCGAAGGATCTGAGTTCCAACATCAAGGAACGAAATGGAAACATCTTGATTTTTCTAATTGTAAGACGAAAAACGTGATCTATGTGATCATTTGCCCGTGTAGCAAGATCTACATAGGCAAGACAAACCAACAGGTCAACCTCCGAATAGGACAACATAGATCGAGAATAAAAAAGAAAATAATCACAGCCCCAATGGTGGAACACTTCGTGGATATGTCCCACAATGAGAATGAATTCAGGTGGTCTGTTCTCCAAACAATGAGTCACATACAGCGCCCTGCAGACATTGACAAGCTATTACTTGAGAAGGAAGCTTATCTCATTTTAAAATTTAACTGCATAATGACTGGCTTGAACAACATGTCAGAGTTGTCAAGAATTTGAGCCTTTATGCCATACTGCCCGATTGATGCTGCAAATACGGTCTTCTTGGCCGATAACAAATGAAGAATCACCTAACCTAAGCCCCTAAGATATACTCCTGGAATGCCCAAGGTGTATGTTTAATTCGTCTTTTTTAAGAAAGTGAGAATGTTTAACAAAACCACAAATCCCAGAATGCAACAGTCCGGCACCCGGTTGTTTTAAGTACATGCAAGATGGCCGCGTGACCCATACATGAATTGGGAATCGAGTAGGAAACAGTGTTGGACAGAAAGAGAAGTTACTAGCTGCCACAGGTAATACAAACACCCGCATACGCGGTAGTTCTTGCTCACCATGAAGTATAGCGCCCTTACTGACCGCGGTCCCCCCCATTTTCTTGTTACAGTTAAACTAAGCCACATTCAAAGAGAGAAGGAAAGATTATTTCGCGGCAATAGTGACTGTGTATTTCTACGGCCCCGGCTGGGGCGGTGGACAGGGGGCGAGAGGCGGCGCCTCGAGCTGCGCGATTGACAGGTACGAGCGCTTCTGCATTCTGGCAGTGTTATCGAGTGAATTTTGTAATTAGAGGCACTTACACGAACATTGTCTCAACAGATAGACGCCAGCAAAACTGAAGAAGAATAGACGCCCTGGGTACTTGTAGTCCAGGTAGGAAAGCCATACCTATAGTGGCTCGTCTTTAACATTGGCAAAAAAAAGGTTCTGTGTAAAAGCAGTTTTAAAATCAGGCTTGTGTTGTTTACTTAGGTCATAAAGACAAAGAAAAAGATATCCCTCCGCCCCCCCCCCCTTTTTGCATCGCAAGACCACTCAAACTAAGGTAGGGCTGATTTTAAAGTCATGAAAGCATCTTCACGATACCCTGCTAAATCTATTGATCAAGAGTAGTAAATATGAATCCGTCTTTTTGCCCAATCTCTAGATTGCGGTTGTGCAAAAGTATTCCCAGATGAGACCCGGAGACATGATCTGGGCCCATTGTTAGAAGCCAAGCAAGCTCCTCCATATAGGAAGATACAGGTACTTCCTTTATTTTTATCCAAACGTTTTAGTTTCAAATAAACAAAAATGAGGCAACTGGTGTATTAAAACTTTGTTTTTCTACATCCCTTTAGACATATAACTGAGCCCTGATGATAGTTTGGACACTAATGGTCCAAACTTGAAACGCGTCGGCATCTTCTGCAAGAGCGAATCACAACATCCAGTTGTATCTAAAGCAAAATTGATATATGCGTGTGTTGCTCTTGTATTCAATTGGCTTTTTTTGTGTCAATAAGTTCGATTGTTAAATTAATTTATGTATTACAGACACCGTTGTATTGTGATGTGGATTTTGGTTGGATGTAATGTTGAAATATTGTTTGTAAAGCATTGCCATGTCTAAGAGTGTTGAATAACGTTAATTGTTATTTGTACTGTGTATCCTTTCTCTGCCATTTTTTTGGAAAGTCTTTTTGTACAAAGAAAAAAGTAAAAGGTATAAATAAATATACCAGACCAGATTTAATTAAGTTGTTTATTTGGTCTTCATCTAAAATTATAGAGAGAGGGGGCATTTTTCTTGTTATTACTTTATTTAACACAGCCCGGGATCTAAGATTTCTAGCCCAGACCTCAAACTTAACTGCTAATGACCAGCAGTCAATGACCAGCAGCCTGACCATTCAGACCCACACATATTATAGAAGCACAGCCACTTCAGCATCAATGTATTCCTCTCTGTACACCCCTTCAACTAAAAGTCACGTAAGGATCTCCATGACCACCATCATTGCTGCTGAAGCCTTCATTGCAAAATGCCTACGTCTTGTGGAATATCACATCCCCAAGGACTAGGGAATAGTTTGTTTGTTCATTCAATAAATCTGTATTCGGCTTAACCCCTTCCATGCTCATGACAAGGTCAACTTGTCATGGGTGTTACCTGCGCTGTGCTTATGACGAGTTGACCTTGTCATGAAACTATAGTATTCAAACATCATCTACACAGGAGGGGAAAACCCCCTAGCAGCCAAGGTGTTAATCAGCCATAAGAGAATATTGTGATAATACAGATATCAATAAAAACATCCATAAAAATACAGTAATAAAATAAAAACATTCAATGGATCTATTACGTCAGCGTACAATTACAGCATACAATAAATGGGCATACAGTAATAAAACATGCATCATTAAAAAACATTCAATGGGTCAATTACAGCAGCAGCGAGTGACAGCATACAATGACTGGGCACATACTTAAAATAGTAACAAAGAGAGCTATTGACCCTATCTCTTCTTAATGTAAAGTGCTTCTCTAATAAAATTTATAGCAGCCAGGCAAACATCCGGGATTTTGAAATTAGTTAAAAATCTATAGCCTCCAAGATATCAGAGTTAAAAGACCAAGAGCACAAAACTGGGACTAAAATCGTTCTCCTCATAGATTTATAAAGTGCACGAAAAAGTAAAAAGTGCAAAGTGCTTTGACTCGATGTACCGTCACATGGGCATGGTGGAAGATTAGTTATCTTGCTGCCCCCCTTGGACTGGAAATGCCACTAAAAAGTGTACAATACCCAAATGTATCCTTGTCAAATAAAATCTGTATTTCATATTTTCTGTAAAACTAAGATAGAATTTTACCTCCAATCATGTGTTCCAGATTTTCAGAACGTTTGCGTACGTGCTTGCCCTGGACCTGTTCAAAGCAGGCAGTCTTAACTAAGGCTTTTGCTGCACAAGGTATTTGATTAGGTTCTTTAAAAAGCCCATTTTGCCCAGTAGCCTACAACTGTGGTGTATATAGGCAAGCCAGGGAATACTATCAATATTATCCAGGACCAAAGAATCCTGGAGGATCAGTCTAGAGAATCCTAAATCCGGTGTATTCCACACCTTTAACCATAGAAGTAGCGGGGACAAACCCACACAATCCTCTAGAAATTGTAGTCCCGCCTCCGAATGACAGAAAAGGTTGAAGTTCCCTGAGGTACCATCAATAGTCTCAGAAGAAAAGCATTATCTAAGATTTGAAGTCTGGAGAAGCCAAAATAACCCCACACTTCTGCTCTATATGAAGCAATGAAAAGACACTTGGCATTAAAAAGAGCTATCATTTCTTTCACAGGTCTATGACCCAATTTTATTGGAAATCGGAAGATTGGTTCAAAAGCTATATTGGTTTGTTGAGCCTTTAAGATTAGCAGTGGGTCCCAAATTAGATGTGAGTTAAAAAGAAGACCCAAATAACAAAAGTTGAATACCTACACTGCTAGACTCCCCAGGGAATACAAATGATGGCAGTGTGGATCCATATTGAGCTCCAGTCACACACAATTTGAACAAGGGAAAAGGAGCGGAGGCTTTGTTAGAAAGCGGCAGGAGCCTCCATGTTCACTGGGTAGACAGATATATGCCCGCCTTTACTTTGAATGTTCAACATTCCAGCTGTAAAATCTGAACTTTTGTAACTCCAAATCCAATTGGCCCAAACAATTTGGTGTTATCCGCTTGCCAGATAATCAGCAGTATTTAGTGATTGAATAGCAATACGTAACCCAGTGTATACTCATATAAGTATATAAATATGCTCAAAGCAACTAATGACCTGATTGTGAAAATGGCAGCGGCACCAAATTCCCCCAGAAAACAACAGATTTACTGATGCCATCGGTGGTGAGCACTGTTTAATTTCCAGCTTGGTAATTGGCGAATAGTTCACCAATGATAAAATCTTTGTCTATGTCAAGGTATGGATTAACCACTAAGGATGAGAGCTGGCCAAATGCTCAATCTGGATTGCCTGATCCACCAATATGTCTGGCGCAGCTATCTCTACCACAGAAAGAATGGTACCATTGAGTTGGGTAACAATAAACGTCTGTTCTTCAACACCAATATACCCTTCTGGGTGAAAGTTCGCTTTACAAATACACGTTATGTGAACTTTCATCACATTAATGATAGTGTCTCCAACATACTGGGAAGCACCCCAGGATGTCCGAAAGACTAGATAGACCGCCCTTGGGTTTACTGACTACATACTCTTACGCTGCGGGATACGTTTCCATGGCATAGGAATACTGATGGAACATAAGCTATAAGAGATCACATTGGCATGTTTAGTCAGTGGTTTCTCTGCTTTTGGACTCTTCAAGTGATGGCTTGAACCACTTTGATCCACTGCAATGGTGTGCAGATCTACAACCTTCCAAACCCTTAATCAACTCATAAGAAATATCTTAACTTTCAAGAATTTTCCCACTAGAAATATGCTTTATTAGAATGTTCTAAATTTGTACATTGATAACCTTTTGAAGTTATATAATAGTATAGTGAAACTCAGAGTGATACAATAGAATGACATACATACCACTTGCAAGTCCTGCTCCATGGCTTCCAATCCGCTAACCAATGCTATCTGCATTACAGCCTGGCCGGATTCCAAATATCCATCCCTCTCGTTGGGTTTATACCTGGAAATGGAAGAAAGCGACTGAATATCTACTTAGCCTAGCAAGGTATATCATCAAGTTAACCACTCCCTGCTGGGAGTTGGAAGTGATGAACAGGGCCCAGGCATGGCTGACTCAGCTTTTTATCCTTTTGAGGTTGATAGATTGAGTAGGGTGGTTATATTGTCTGTTACTTACCGCACTAACACATGACCTTATCATGAGGATGATTATGGCAATTATTATTACTGCTGCCACTACTACCATAAATACTACTACTACTACTACTACTACTAATACTAATAATAATAAGAAGAAGAAGAATAACTGAGAACAATTGAGTTCAATACAATTTAGTGTTCAGTATTATATCATTATTAGTAGTAGCAGTATCACTATCATTTTGTTAATTATTATTGTTATTATGATCATTAATATTGTTGTTATTAACCCCATTACCGGGTCAGATTTAAAGAGTGGGCGGGCCGCGTCGGCCAACAGACGTGCGCAGCACTAGCCAGGTAGTGCTTGCGACGGCCGTTGGCTGACAGAAGCAGCGAACGGGTTAATAATATTAGTATTATGAATATTATTATTGTTATAAATATTATTATTATCATAATTATTATTATTACTTTTGCTGATAGAGGACCGCGCCAATTAGCTAGTAAATTAGAAAAGCTCTTGAAGTCTGCATTTAACATAATATGGCCATATAGGCAAAAAAACAGTATTCACCTTCTGTGTGAGGATGGATGTTTAGAGAAACAGCAGTGCATCAATACTGATAGAAGTTCCTCTAATTAATAAAAAACGTTTTCTAAAATTCATTCTTCCTATTATCGTTATCCCTTATCACTGGGTAAAACCCTAATCACATTTTCTAACTTTTGATTTCAGGCTACCTTGGGTCTTCTATTTGAAGCCTTTTAATTCTCTTTAAAGACACCGAGAATGATTTGTACCATTTATTAGGTACTTCTGAAACTTTTTTTCAGGGATTCTGCAGTGTTTTCCATAATATTGGAGGCAGTTGCTTGTGAGGTCTGTTTTCGTTTAATCAATTGCAGGCAAGACAAGTGCAAACACACGAACAAAGAAAATTTGCTAAGGACCCTTCCACCAACCGTGGGGAGCTCTGGCAGAAGACGAATGAAATCCAACCAAAAGTATTAGATTGGTCATCAGCCTTCAAAATGTCTGAGTGAAATCCACAATCTCTAGAGATATTGTAGGTTGTCTGACTTTACCAAAGAAGCATTAGCTCTGATTACATAATAAAATCTTTGGTCCCAAAAGACTGAACTGTACTTTCAGTGGGATATGATTAACTACGATCCCATGTATCAGGACCAGATTCAAAGAACTAAGGAAAAGACTTGTCTTGTTGTGAACAAGAGAAGAACGCAGATTGCTAAGAAACTGTTTAACAAGCCTAAGAGACAAAGTCCAGCTTTCCTTAGTGCTGATCTAAGGGGTCACTACCTGAATTGTGGTGTACAGCCGAGACCAGAGATGTATGCTGCTGTCCATCCTAACCCCAAGTACGACTATACGGACAGCGGAATGTTGTATCTGATAATGCCATACAGACTCTGCATTGCGTTTGAGAGGATTTTAAAATAAGACTTCTAGGTCTCAACCTAGGATGTTAAATATAAGGTGGTAAGTTATTGTTGGAGGCCACAAGTCATCAGTTCCTACCACTGTGAGGAGGCAAAAAGTATGGCCAAGATTCTCACACTGAACCCAGCTATTTATTTAGATCTAAACTTTTTTGTACCACTTTGTGTTGCTGTTGAGATCATGCCTCGTTCAGTTAAGTCAATGTTCCCAGGGAAAAAATACAACTATCACTTTTCGGTGCCAATCCCACCGAACTGCACATGCCCAGTGGGTTTCCCAATAGTGGAGGCAGCAGCTGCTCCATCATCAGGAAAACCGTGTTCCCTAAATTCTAAATGAGGCAGAGGAACTTAGAGAAGGGCAGACAGGATAGCCGCTATTTTTGGCAAATGTCCACTTTCCATCTTCTTCTAAATCAGGCACATAGTGTTAGCTGGGCTTGGGTTTATTGAGTATAATAGATTGTGCTGTAAAGCATCTGAGTTCCAAACCTTCTACCACCTGATGAGCCACCTAGATAAAAAACTTAGGTTTGAAATTGCAGAGCAATAGTACATATGACCCTGGGCCATGACTGGCAAACAACAATTTTGGCTATGTGCACTACTGGTTGTTAAAAGATGGTCTAAGCGCAGCGCACTTGCTGAGCATTTGAGGAACATGTATTCAATGTTGTTTTTAAATGTTCAATAAGTATGTTTGGATAAAGCATAACAGCTTTGTTTTAAAATATTTTGGCTTATCCCAAATCTTAACTGGTAACAGTTGGGCTTCCCAAACGTTAAGCCACTGTATAAATATATACATTTACATCCTATTGTGGTGAAAGACAGTGCTTGAGATTATGTTCATAGTATAGAATTTTTTTTATCTCTCAGGGTCAGACTCAAAACCTGAGGGGGCAAGTCCCTGGCGGTATTGGGTGCAAAAGCGTGGAATACTCTCCCCCCACATCTGAGAGTATTGGACAAGGAAACAGATTTTCGTAAACACCTAAAAACCTGGATTTTTAATCTCCAAGATACAACTGCCAGAAGCCTAGTGTGATTCCGGATCTGGTCAAGTAAGCAGAGAGGCAACCTGACATCTGGTTGACCTTACACGGGCGCCTAGATGCTCCTTGGAGCGATTGTTGCACGATACAAATTGGCAATTACATTACATTACAAAACATGTATAATGTCTTGCCAGTTAGGCACTAAATGACCAATGTTTTTATGGGAATTAGGGAAAGTATTTTTGAGCTGTTTTCAAATGATTATTTATTATGCTTTGAATAATTTACAATTGTATGTATGTGTACCTTTAATGTATGATTGTCAAACTTTTATGTCTGTTCCAGACAAAAAAAGGTTTATCGATATACTACTAACTATCCCAGGAGCCAGACAGATAAAAGGCCTCACTGGAAACCCAAAATGTGACTTTTGTGAACAGGGACAATTGAGTTTTTTTGCGTAGCGGGTGGTTTGATTTTTAACACTTCCTAAAGTGGCTGGTAGCTTGTTGGTTTACACCCAGATACACAAGAATAAAGATGGATTTCTCACTTCCTAGAAAATGGATTTTTCTACTACTTAGCCTCCTGAACTTTCAATGAGACCTATTTATATTTAAGGGCAACAAATCTAAGGTTGTTGTTGGGAAATGTCCTTTACAGGAAACCATTCTAATGTCTTCATGTAAAAGTACAGGAATTTATATAGCGCAAATCACCAACCGGTCTCTAAGCGCTTGCTTAGGGAACCCGTCCTGGTATTCCCCTGTGAGATAACCCCAGCAGGGTATCCGCAAGGTGAAAGCCAGGCATCCCACCACGAGGGGCTGTTGTGGAGATTAAGCAAGCTATTGCCCAGAGTCGCAGATTGTGAACCCGTGAATCAAGTAGGCACCGGAGCGAGAATTGTCGAGTTCATGGACATTTTAGGACTCAAGACCTTGCCGAGCCGGGAATTGAACCCTGGTCCCGGGCTGACCTCTGCTTCCAGGTCTGCCTCCTCTAACCAGTGAGCCACACTTCTCCACTTCAAAGGAGAACCACTCAAACAGTACTGGGTCCATTAATAACAAACATTCACAAAGTTACCACATCCGGTTTTAATGTGCTAACATGTGAAAACTGCATTTGTGCATGCTTGTCTCTGCATGCATTATCACAGTAAAGCCAGACCTGTCAGTTTTGCCACTTCTTGAATAGTTTCAAGGGATTGGATTGTGTGTGTTTGTCTGTGTGTGCATCTATGTTTACCTGCATGACTTGCACACAATTCTTGACTAAGCCCCTGATTTGGAGTTTGGCAGACAGGGTAATCCATGGCAGAGTACCTTGACAGACACACTCTGGGCCCGCCTGCCCGATTTAGAGGTTGGTGCACCACAAGGCTTATGTCAACAGAGTAAAAGTCACTGTCAGCACAAAAAATCCTGCTATGGCTCAAGGCAGTCAGTGCTGTCCATCACTGCAAACAATATTCCTTGTGGTGAAGACAATACATTTAAAAGCATTCCCCCACACCATGGGAGAAAACTTGCAGGGTGAGAGTGCCTCTAGTTTTTTTTATTTTTCAATGACAAACTTTGGGAGGGTATTTGACATCCGTCACATTTATCTACATTGACAGGAATTGCAAAGACGGCGTTTCCTGGCAGTGCATAGAGTTGTCTGCTGGGCCAGTAGACAACTCAAGATCTAGCAGGCAGAAGACCCTGAAGCTTGCAGAGTTAAAGTCCTTATAAAGTAAAGAAATTATACAAACAGTGTAGAGTCCATGGAAGTACTTACTTTGCACACGCCTCGAGGTGCCTGGTTTCTGGTTCCAGTTGCTTCTCAAAGGCCTGCCTTTTGGACCTTTGGTCTGCAGAGAAAGACATGAGACAGGGCTCAATGTAAACATTATTTTCTTTTTTACTGAACTCCAATGTGGAGACACTGAATGATGCGTGTAACGTTGGCTACTAGCCCCCAGTCACCTCGACATGTTATTTTAGTCTTAGCCTTCCCGCTCCCATTTCCATCAGTCCTTCAATTAAACATCATATACATTGCAATATGCATGCCGTTCCATCTACTATGTTTCCATCATTCAATTATTCCATACAATGACATACACCTTGCATTCCTGGCATGCTTTGGCAGTGATCACTGCACACGAAGGAACATGTTTCAAATTCTGCCTTTCATGTTTGTGCCAAGCCTCCAACAATGACAGGTGCCTCAGAGGATAAGTAAACGTACAAGTGGAAAATTTGGAAAGAAATGTGTTCAGGGACTGGTGTAAAAAAAGAAATAACCACAATTTGTACTTATTCAGAAGCAGAGGTTTTATTGAGTATAATTATATACTCCTCCTCGTAATAAAGCGCTTACAAATAGATGAGTGGTCAATGTAAAAATAAACAAGTATTGGCACTGCCAATCAGTGGCGTAGCTAGGCACTCTGCCGCACAGGGGGGGGGGGGGGGGTGGAGGGGGGTGCAAAATTTGTGCCGCCCAGGCAATTGCCTTCTGTGTTGTTAATGGGTTTAGGCACTCAATACAACCTCATACATGCACTCTGTCACACACCTTTTGATTCATGCGTCCATTCATAAATCCACTGACTCATTCTTCCATTCACCCTCTGGCACAACTGCAATAAAACACACACAAACTCGACAACGTATGCAAAATAAATTAAAAGAATACAAGTAAAAAAATTAAAGCAAGCTGCCATCTAAATAGGTGGGCATGCTTGCAGAAAAAAACCTAAACATACTGTGGTGTCCGTTTTGCAGATGCATTGTAAATTGTCTATAGTTGTTTAAAAAATCCTAGCATGGAACTTTCAGCCAATGTGTAGGCCATCTTGGAATGGTTAAACAATAACGCACAATGGAAACTGGCATTCTATAGTGGTCTCCAAGTTTAGAGGAATTGGGCATGTGAGATGCAGTGCACTGCAGATGATATGAGCGGCAAGCAAGGGACCCATTAGCCATACCAAGAGAGCTGTAGTAACCTCTTGAGAAATACCCCAAAAAAAGAGAAGCATTCACAGTTTTCTCATCAATAATTTCATTGCAAACGTTGCAGTGATAATATCAATGATGTCATAGAAGATATCATGAGTGATGTAATATGTGGGGTAATTAGCATTGCATGGCGAGGGCCTGAGATAACTATAATTGATGCATTTCAGGTTTTTTTGTGTTTAAAACATTACGTTGTTATTGAACATTTCACCTATTATTTTACTTTAATCATTGTTTTTGTAAGTGAATTACTAAGGTTTTTTTTTACGTAAAGTAATATTTTGTTACCGTATGTGAAGCCAACCCCTCACCGTGCCAGGCCCGCTTCAAACCAGCTGCAGGCTGCCAACCCCACGCTTCGAGGTTGGCCACAGCCCTGGCCTGTGTCCAGGTCCTTCCACAGGGAGCCAACCCTATGCTGCCCACGGTCTTCGGCTGTGTGCAATGAGAGGTTGGCCACAGGATCTGACCTGCAGCCAGGCTCTTTGGCCAACCCCCACCACAGGTAGCCAACCCCATGCTGCGTAGGGCCTTTGGCTGTGCGTTGCAGAGGGTTGGCCACAGGGCCTGGCCGGTAACGAGGCCATGTGCCAATCCATGTGAAGACAGCCAGCCATCCTGCAGGCATCCAACCATATGCCGCACAGCGTTACAGCATGGGGTTGGCTTTAGGGCCCCAGTTACCCCATCCAAACATATACATATTAAGGCATGCAGCCCGCCTCCCCAAGCTTTGATAGGCCTCAGGAACCCCATTCCCATAGCCAAATTCCATTTAAAAGGAGGAGGGGCTGAGTGGTCTCCACTCGCTGAGTCTATTGTGGCCCTGAAACCCCTTCCCCCAGGGACTCTCTAAATTATCTGGGGGTGCCCTGGTGCCCGGCTTGGACACCCATTAAAGAACACTTAGGCCTTGATTACAAGTGGGCTTGTAAATTCTGACCTGTGCGTAAACCCCTATATATAAATGGGTCACAATTACGACTTTGGCTGTATTTAATGTATTCAATAGTCATGAGATGTGTTAAATATCTCAACTGTCTTTAAACTCTGACAGGTTAAGCTTGTCAAATTTTCACAGGGGAAATAATGTGGTATTTACCCTACCATGTGGATTTTCGTGCTTTAAACACCAAAATCCACATGTTATTCCCCACAAACTTGTGATATTTGTTATTCATTGCAAACAATAAATAATGAACCCCATTGTATAATTATTTATAATGTGCAATAAATAACGCTCAACTTAAATTTAGGACCTTCGATTACAGGTAAGAGGCCCGCACCCTCGTGCCTTACTGTGCCCCAGTGACCCATCCCTGGGGTTCAAATTCAATTAAAAAGGAGAGGGGGTCTATGTGGCCCTCTCCCTGAGCATTATTATGCCCCAGGGACCCCATCTTCTTGGGCCAAATTCAACAAAAAAGGGGAAGGGGCCATCTCAGGCCCCATGGTCCCCACCCCCTGGGGGCCATATCATACTTAAAAGGGGAAAAGGTCACATGGCTCACCTCCCAAAAGCCTTCTTGGGCCCTAGGGACCCAATGCCCCAGGGCCTCTCTTTATTATAGGCGGGTGGCCCTGCCCACCCAGGGCTCCACCAAGAAACATGTTGCGGGTGGTGTGAGGAGCTGCAGGTCCCCCAAGGACCAAGTCTCCTCCCCGTTTGATGCGAGAGATAACATTTCTCTCTCCCAGAGGGGGAACCTATCAATGCTTGCTCCCTCCGGGAGGGAGCAATATGTATTCGGTTTCCCGGCTGGCAAGAGTTTGGACAAAGAAACAGCATAGAAGTCTGCTCTCAGCCAGCTGGAGCGTTATAAAATCTCCGGCCAGGTGGAAGCAGACTTGCTTGTTTTCTTCCATCTGGCAGGAGACTTAAAAACGTTCCGGCCAGGAGCAAACATATGTTTCCCTGCCCACGCTGCTGTGGACAGGGAAACTACTGTGTCCCGCGGTGGGCTTCCCGGGACACAGTAACTGCGCCGGCCCCGGAGGATGGGGCTCATGGTGTTTAATGGCTCAGGGAGGAGGACCACACGCCCCTACTTTTAATTACAATTATGGCCCCAGGACATGGGGTCCCCAGGTCCTTTTTTAAGCGTGGAGAGGGGGGCCGTGAGGCCCCCTATCACCTTTTATTTACATTTTGGCCCGGGGCATAGGATCCCTGGGGCCTAATTAGGCTCTGGCAGCCTTCCTCCCTTGCTTTTTACTGCAGGGCATCTCAGCCTCACCCACGTTTTTTTTTACATTTTTGCTGCAAATTTGCGGCCTTGAGGGTCCCTACCCTGCTTCCTGTGTCTTTATTTAACATTTTTCTAGGACTCAAGACTGAGTCCCGACTCCTAAGATGGCAGCCAACACTTCCTGCCTGATGTGGTGGCAGCCAATCAGATCTTAGCATACCTGTCAGCTGTAACAGGTCCTACATGGCATGAAATATACAACGTTTTTGAGCATTAATTGCTCAAACACTAATGAACAGATTTTCCTTAAATCGAAAATAAAGCACTATTTTTGGACCAAAATCTAGCTTTCTGCCAAATGTGGTGTAAATCTGTTTAACGGTTTCAGCTGTAGCTGTGCCTAAAGTTCATATGGAAAACTTTAATAGGTATAACAAGTTTTAAGACCCCCCTCTTTTTCTCGGCACCCGGCTTGACCGATGTCACCTAAATGTCCTTTTGCATACTAGTCAATAAGTTTATTGAAGATTCAACATCAAACAGTGCCAAAGCTATTAGCGGTACAAAAAATACATTTCCAACTATAACTAACCCATGGCGACTGACATATATATGCGTTTACGAGTGCCTCCATGAGTGTGTCAGTCAGTCTGTGAGTGAGTGCATGAGTGTCTCAGTGGGTCTGTGAGTAGCTGTGAGTGTCTGAGTTGTTCTGTGAGTGGGTGAATGAGTGCATGAGTGGGTTCTGCTAATTTTCTGCTTGTTTTCTGCTTTTTTTCGCCTCACTTCTGAGCTTTATTTTGCTTCTTTCGACTCATAGCTGACTTTTATATTTCCTCTTTCTACTTGTTTCTTACTTTTATTTAGCTTCTTCCTGCCTGTTTCTGATCTCTATTTTGCCTCTTTCTGCTTGTTTCTGATCTCTATTTTGCCTCTTTCTGCTTGTTGCTGGTCTTTGTTTTGCCTCTTTCTGCTCGTTTCTGACTTTTATTTGACCTCTTTCTGCTCATTTCTGACCTCTATTTTGCCTCCTTCTGCTCCTTTCTGACCTTTATTTTCCTGTTTTGTTCATTTCTGATCTCTATTTTCCCTCTTTCTGCTCATTGTTGCCTTTATTTTTACTCTTTCTGTTTTCGGCTACAGTCATAACAAGAGCGGGAGAATGCACTTTTTTTAAAAATTAACAGCAAACTTAACTGTGAATTAAAAAAAAATGCTTTTTTGCCCTGCGGGTTCCCAATGGGCCCCCTGGACCAAAGCTAGGGGGTTAGGGTATTCGCACCCTGCCCCCCCTTTTTTTTGCGTATTTCTTTTGGTACTCAGCGGAAGCCAAGTTCCAAGATGGCTGATAACACCTCTTGGTTGAAACGTTGGCAGCCAATCAGAGCGCTGCAGATCTATGCACAAGCTCATCATTATTTGCAAATGCTTCGCAGTCGTAGATATACAAATTTGGATTTGTTTATCTTCTCGAAAACTACTTAATGGATTTACACCGAACAACTGAAACAAACAAAGACAATCAGTGATATTTCATATAACAAAATACCTATCTGTGGCTTTAAAACAGAGAAATAACAATCCACCCTTAAATGTCTATTGACCTATGTTTATTACAATCAAAATGTCATGCCTGCAACTTTTCCTAATAAACAGGTTAGACCTTTGGCATCGTACATATTGTTTGTTATGAACCAATTAGGCCTTTACCTTTTATCATTGGCTTGCAACCATAACCAACTGAAGCTTCCTGTACTGAGTGCAAGCTTTCTCACAAGGCAACTATCAGGCATACAATCATAAAATCATAGTATACAAAATTGCAGTTCGCAGAGCAAAATACTGTCTCCTCTAAAAGGGCCTATCAAGCATTCCAACAGTGGAAATCTCCCATGGGTGTCAGGCAGGATATCCAGCACCAAAACCCTTGGCTACTACAATAATCTGTGAGATTCCATGTAACAAAATATCTATGTTAAGGATTTAATACAAATTAGAACAGTGGAAGGTTGGGAGCTCCATTGAGGAAATGGAGTAGCTCAAGACATATAATGGCAGGTAAAAGCCCAGAGTTCCAACATTGCGAACTTTGTTGTTCATAGATGTTGCTGTGAACAAAGACCTCATGGAGCTCGAGGGGATATAAGTCAGCTCTGGCTCACTCAGGTCTTTGTTTTATTTATTGGAACATTCTGCCCCCTAGTGGCGGAATGTTCTAATAGCATTATAGCTCTACGTAGCTAGGCTACACCGACCATTAAAAGCCAGCTCCCTTGTTAAAGCCCTCGCCTTCAGCTCAGGCCTTTTACGCTGGAGTGGGCCTTTAATAGCCCACTATGGTATAACCCATTACGGCGAGCTATAAGGCTATATTAGAACATTTGAATGTTGAGAGCTGCACTGAAGAAAATGGAGCAGTAGCGGCCTATATGAACTAGTATAAGCCCACTGCACTTAAATCAAATCAAATTAAGCTTTATTTGATTTCTTCGTTTGAAACCATAAAAGCTTATACAAGAAAAAAGATATTCTATTACGAAAGGTTAAAAACAGTATAAATATCACAAATAGATAGTATAAAAATTTTAGAGCACCATAATATATTCATGTTAAAAAGTCTTTCTACATCTAATCACACTTTTTAAAAACTTTGCCGTAAAGAAACTTATGTGTTCGCTGGGTAGAGACTGTGAAAATAAGAAAGCAGGCCGGCACCGTCTGAACCCATAAGACACAGGTATTGGTAAAATCCAACTCTTTCTCTGTTCATTATAGAACTTACAGAATAGGACAGCATGCCTTGTTGTCTGTAGTGATATGTCATGACAGGGGACATTTACAAAGATATTGCGACCAATCATTTATCTCTGGAAAACTGAACTAACGGTGGAATATGTCCAATATAAAACATGTTAAAACAAGTCTATCTTCTATCGTCTCAATGATTTTTAGATATGATTGTATGTCATAAGTGACCAGCATCGTTTGATTATTATGACCGTCCGCTTCATCAGTTCCACTGCAGTCAACAATTCAAAGTTCTAAAAAACAGCCTCTGCCTATCTCTTTCCCTGCCTCTCCAAAATATATGGAGTGAGCAGAGGAAAGTGAAACCAGGCTGTACTGCAGAGCACCTTCCCCTCCCTCCTCCCTAGCTCAGAGTCACTTGTTCATCAGAAGGAGGGAGGGGGAATGCCGCTCAGCTCCTGGGTCTCCTTGGCTTGGCTGAACTACAAAAAGCAGTTCAGCCAAGCCAGGAAGAGCCAGGGGCTGACTTCAGCCCCTTTTCACAGCTCTTGCTATGAATGTGCTACAGCGAACTAACAGCACATGCGTGGCAACGGCTGTTAGTGGGTAAGGCCTACTTGCTTTCTAATAACATTTCATACTAAACAGATTCATTTCTTATCTGTTTATTATGAAATCTGGCACAACTTTTTCTAATGAACCAATGAAGCTTTTACCACTTGCTGTACACCAGTCTATTAAAGTGTACATAAACTGATGAATATCATGCATACAGTTCTAAAATTACAATTATGTAGGAAAATAAAGCTTGAAAAATAATATTTAACCCCTCTCAACAGGGCCTAACAAGAATCATCACAGTGAAACCCCTAGGGCTTGTCAGAATATGTGGCCAAAGCCAAACTCTTGCCTACGAAGGTAACCTGTGAGATTACACGTCACAAAAGATCTGTGTGTAGCCTGCAACACAATCTGATAACAACCACGTTTTAAACATTCATTGGCTTTAGCAAATGCTTTCCACAAATAATAAGCTTGACCAACAGCCTTTGCCATTACGTTTCTTAATAAGCAGACCAGACCTTTGGCATCAGACATAATGTTTCCCCATGCACCAATCAGGTCCACAGCTGGTCATCAGAATTAGAAAGTTATGAAAATTTACAGTTGACGAAGCAAAATGTTATCTCACCGAAAGGGTTCTAACAAAGGGTTGTCTGACTCTAATTTCGTGTCCAAGGCTCCAATAAGTCACTCCTTAGTTGTTTCTTGTATTTCTGATTGGGGATATAGGAGTGATCCTTTTCTAATCCTCCCTCTCTTGTTGTTAATTAAAATTAATTCTAACAAAGATTCTCACAGAGCAAACCTATATCCACAGTTTTTCACATGGAGTAACCAACACCAAAACCATTACCTAGTACAGTAATCTGATTCCAATTAACAAAAAAAAACATCTATAGCCTTTAATATAGAGTAATAACAATCCACATTTAAATACATATTAACTTTAACATATGCCTTTTCCCTCTAAATACGTCAGGTCTGGTGCCTTTATCATAACATTTCATAATAAACAGACCACACTTACTGCCATGATCATTGCCTTGCCACCATAACCAACTTAGTCCTGCGGTATAAGCCTAGCCACAAGCAAAAATGGAGAACATCAGCCTTTTAGTGGAAGCACACACATTTGACCCAGTCAAATTCTGTCCTCAGGGAAACCAATATGTGGGTAGAGCCTAAGCTCCTCTGTCAGCAGAACTCTGCAAGCTTTTTTTGTTGATCACAGAAGGTAAAGTGCCAGTTGACCTCAAAATCTATGTAGGTTAGAGTAGCCCTGGGCACCCCATACTGCTCTCAAACAGAACACTTCACTCTGAAGTCTACAGTTAATGATGAGGGTGAGGGGCTGAAACTCCACTAGATTTCTCATGGCTGCCCTCCTCCCATCTGTGCTGCTGCCAGTCAAATACAAGTACCGTGAATTACCTAGTTATCTAAGACACTTTAGCAGCATTACAATGTCATGTAACCCTATTTGCAGGTTTATCAATATTTCTGGTGGATACTCTATCTGACTACAGATTCTGCACCTGTAGAATAATCCCAAGAGTCTGACTGTATCCAGAGACTTCAAAGCTGTTAAAGCCGCTGCAAGAGAGCACCAGAAGCGATGAAATATGATGTCACTAAAGCCATATGGTGTCAACCGGGTCATTCACATCAGTTTTCATCCATCTTTCCCAAGCTTTCCTATAACTTGTTGACTTTAAGCTTGCCTTTAACCAGGTACAGCAGTTCACTGCATTTTGGCTAGGTTCATGCTATTGAAATATCATTTACATATTTATAGGCATGCATACATACATACATACATGCATACATACATACATACATACAAGCATACATACATACATACAAACATACATACATACATACATACATACATACATACATAAAGAGCACCCATAGTGTAGCTATTCTTCTAATGATCCAAGCAATAGAGCTGGGAAATATAAATATGCCTAGGTTGTGCTCCCATTGGAATATAATATTTAGAGATTATTGAAAGCCATTTAAACAGTCATCCCTAAATCTGGGGTTACGCTATGGTTGTCGAGTGTGGAGACAGAAAGAGATTAGCGCTGATATTAATAATTTAAATATCACAAAGCCCTGACTGGGTTGACGTCTGTACCTAATCCTTTAAATAAGACCCATAGAATTATTTGTGAATTACAAGGGATTTGGAAATTTGATCCAAATGTAGATGCAACCATAGTGGAAAAATATCCAAGTTGCTTTAGAGAATTGGCTTATACATGTTTGAATAATGCACAACAGAAAAATGCAGCTTTTGTGATCATTTCATTACAATCAGAACTGGCTCCTTGTTATCAGGGCATGTTGCTGGAGCTGGCTTACCTGAACTCTTCCGTAGCCCAATCTTCAAATCAAAGTTACAGACCTCATCAGAGGTACTGACTACATGGTATACAGTGCTGACCTGCATATCAGAGGGAAAAAATATATATATTAATACTATGCTAAAAACTATAATGCACAGAGGACAATTGGTGTATCACAATGTACAGAATGAGCCTTTCCAGTTGCCCTGGTTGTGTGTTTAGCATTCATAAAAGTGTTCATTAGTGACAAATTAGTATTTCTTACAAATGCTAAACATGCTCGCAATGCAGTCAATATATTCACGATTCATAGTTAACTCCATTGTGATCAAAGGTGTTGTTTAACCCCTTCGATGCGGATGACAAAGCCAGCTCGTCATGGGCGTTACCTGCGCTGCTCGCATGACGAGCTGGCTTTGTCACGAAAGCCGCGATTTTCAAATTTCAGTGCGCAGCGGGAAAACCCGCTAGCGCGCATGCGGTTAAGTGACCGTTCAGCTTCCAACTTTGGTGAGAGCTCATTGTGTGAGGAGATGTTGTGCTTACACTTCCTGATACAACGCCTGTTCCACTTCCGGTACTTATCACAAGATCATCATTCAGAGGGATCTAAACAAAAAAACATAGAGGAAGATTATTTGGATAACATCATACCGATACTGTAAATTATCGTAGAATTTACTATAATGTGCATGCAAGAAGCATATATAATAAAAAGTGACAATTTCATCTTGAAAGGAGTAGTTTCTGTTAGATCATGTATAAAATGCATTCTACTTATTCAGTGATCACTGCTGTACCTGTTTTTAGTTTCAAAATCTTTATTCGATCCTTAACAGAAAGTTCATAAAAGTGCAGAGTAAAACATTACAAAGTGCAATACAGTATTAAAATTGACACAGATAGCAAGCAAAATACACAATAAGGGGGGAACAGGGAGCCACAGAGAGGTCCTGCTTCCTGCTTGTTTTATTTGTTAACTTTATATGTATGTGTGTCCTTTCCACTTTTTGCGATTACACGTTACCTATATCACTCATCTATATACCTAGGAGTGTGTAACACTATGCATGACAGGAACTTTGCATTGCGCTCCAAGCATATTTACTCACAAATGCTGCATGGAAAGTGATGTTACCTCCCTGTGGGCAACCCAGGGTACTTTTTAATATTTGAATATCTTCCCGCTCTCTTTCAGGCTGGATTATAGGACAACCACATTAGGTTCAACATCTAATAGGTCCATTTTTCAACCAAGGATTGTGTGTGAAGACAGTTTGGTAATCATTTGATCCCTGCACTCACGCTCCCAACCCTGAATAAGGGTAGGCATACTCTCTTTCAACCTCTCCATCAGTCATGATGAAAAGCCAAGGATCCCTCCTGGACCATTGAGGCACACTACTTTCACTCATCACTAAATTGTCTCTCCTCATTAAGAGCTAACAATTTACACATTGTTTTTATCCTTACCAGCGGTACCCTGGTATAAATCGGTTTTTGGGTACCCCATGGTAATTTTAACCCACTATTTCACATGTCCCACACACACACACACCATCACGGATTTTTGTATAAAAGATCTCTGCCAAAGAGCATGCACCACGAGGAGCAAACGCCTGATGATGAAGCATGACGCCCTTACAGGTGTGTGATGGCACCACCTCCTAAATAGTAAGATCCTCTCCCTAGTACTTATTGTCCACCTGAAAACACACTCTATTAGGAACAGTTACCCTATTGTTATTTACAGATAGCAGGCAGCCATTACAATCCATCCATGTAGTTTCAAGGAAGCCTGTCACTGTCAATCGATTATCCCGTCTATAACAGCCAGATCTAAATATAAAATACAGTGAATCATATTTATTCACAGCATATAAACATTAAAAATCATGTTAAACCAATAAAAAAAAACATATTTCTGTGCAAAATAGACAGCTAATAAAGTGCATATACAGAGAACCCAGCAGGCCTTCACACCAAGCTCCCCTCCATGGACCATCTAGAACGGATGGACATTTTAAGGAAATAACAGACTCTATAACAAATGTCTGGACTAGATAACATCTGGAGATATATTTAGGCCTCTCTGCATGTATGAATGGCTAGTAATTTCAAGGTGTGTTTAAGGCAGAGTTGAAAACATTTACGGTAAAAGTTGGAAAAGAAGGTAAAATGCAACAAGGATTGCTCTGCCATTTCATCACAAGGACAGGGAGGTAAAGAACTGTCCCACACCTTCATGATGTTCAACATTATTGAGCCACAAGATGTTTATGTTCTGCAACCAAAACAAAATCTCCTGGGGTTTACTGAACTGCCACCGGAGCACAACGGGCTTGTGATGATGTACTGTGTGACCTATTGACACGTCTGCATTACAGAAGAGATCACAGATGCTTAAAATGCTCCATCTGTATAAGTTAACGCAGGGTTCACAATTTACACATGATGCCAAAAAGGTGTTCTCTCATTTGCATGGAGGCATGGTCATATGCAGAATAAGGATACAATTTGCCATTGCACTCGTACCATATTACCAACATGCATCAAACAACAAAGTGATGGAAGGAATGTTTGAATTAATCTGGGACACTGGTGAGTTTACCAGTGAGATGCAGCTTGAGTCCTGTGGCACAGTGGTCACAACCTACATCTGGGCATAGCTGGTACACTTTAAGCATCTAATGCACCAAACAACAAAGTGATCGAAGTAAGGCATAAATGAATCTCAGTCGGTGGTGATCGCTAAAATCGCCAGATTCCAGTCCATCATTTTTCACAAAGTGTGGACCTCGAGACAGAGACCAGCCATAGGCAATTCAGCCATGATAATGTTCTAATGCCTGAACTGCAAGACCAAGTTTGGACCACAAGGAATCCCAGAGTAGCTGTGGATCTCTTGGCCCTTATTTGTGAGGTGTAGCTCAAGTCCTAAGGCACAGTGAGCACAGAACCACATCTGGCCATAGTCATCTAGCTTAGAGTGTTTACTGCAACAAACAAAAAGATGAAAGAATGCTTAAATTAATCTCAGCCACTGGCTCTAGACAAATTCCAGTACATGGTTTTTCATCAACTGTGAATTTCTTGACAGAGACAAGCCACACACAAATCAGGCTTGATCCTGCTCCTGCAGGAACAGTTCAGCTTCAGCTGCCAGGCCTGGCCCTCTACAGCCAGAAATGCAAGCAATCTCAGACTGGTTTTGAGCTACCTGGGCCTCATCAGAGTGGTATATCTTGATTCCTGTTCCACTTGCACCTAAGGAATTCACTGAACAAAAAAGAATGCTATAAATAATCTCAGCCTCTGGTGTTTGGTCGGTGATGCATTCCAGTCCTTTCTTTTTCACCAACTGTGTCACTCTAGACAGAGACTAGACACAAGAAACTCAGTCTTGATCCTGCTCATGCAGAAAGAGTCCAGAAACTGCCAGGCCAAGTCCCCTCCAGTTAGAAACACAAGGAGGCCCAGACCAGTTTTGGTCTTCTTGGACCTCATCGATTAAGTGCCCTTTAAGTCCACTCGTATGGTACAAAGTCAGCACAGGGTCAAACAAGCTCTTGGGATATGCACTCACCCTTTGCTACCTAGGAAGTACCGCATAGACTGTCCCATAACGGTGCCTTTTGGAATGGGGCACAGGTGGTGCTAATTGTTGGGTGTAGTCTCGTACCGGTGGTGATCGGGAGTTTAATGTAAAAGGAGCCTGGTTTTTTCCACTTTGGTAAATTGCCATATTTGCTAGGACGCTTTTCGCTGGGTACGTGGACCGCCTTCTGAATTTTCTTCATAGCCCTATCAAGGAGGTTGCAAATCATGTCTTTGTCCCCCAAGTCTTCTAGACTTGACTCTTCTATACGAGGGATTATCTGACTAAAATACAGCTGTCATTTAAGCGCAAATATGCTTTATTTGTAGTAAATGGATCACTAAATCATAACCAATACAGAGGAAAAAATGTCAACAGGAAACAATGGAGAATCAGGAAAGTCAGACACACATTCTCTTGTACAAAGTACAATGGTAACTTCACCATTCTTTCCCATCATTAGGACTCTTACAGTTAAACCTACCTCTGTGAGCTTTGAGAAATATATGTCGTTGTTCAGCTCATAGCGCTGAAAACTTCCATGTTTCTTGTAATCCACTTTCACGACCATGTCGAGTTTTAACTTCTTTTGGACAATGGCGTACTGTGCCAACGCCTCCAGGGCGTTCAGCGTGTCCTATGCAAACCCAAAGGGAAAGGGGATATCAATGGGAGGCAGAACAATGCTTGCTTAATATGAGCTTGGTTAATTAAATCAAAGTGACTAAATCAATACTCACGATGAACAGAAAATATAGAGTGGTTTGTGTGAATCAAGAACCTGCTTTTCTTTTGCAACACAGTTTGTTCCAGAGCTCCCAAGTCAGGCCAAGCACAAATCCATAGCTTGCAGTGCTCTATGGTCCAAGGTTTCACCCCACTAATGAGGGTCAACAATTTTCAAATGTATCTGTGGTTGCAGCGACATTTCAGTCATGGGCAAAGTGGGCAATTGCTCAGCCCCCTTATTATCCCCCTCCCCCATCTAAGGGTTCCCTGGGAAAGAAAATGTTCTATTACACCTTTGTCTGTTTCTACATCTCAATCTTGAACATACAATTCAAAATAGTTTACCATCATGGGGCTTGAATTAGCAGAAAATGGGTGATACCTTTTAAAGTTGTTCTGTACAGGGGTTCCAAAATAAAGACGTGTGATTGACGATGTGGATAGTCGTGCCTGAGGTTGGTCTGGGTCTGAAATACTGGATGGACGAGTTAGCTGGCGATAGTCGAGAGACAGACAAGGGAGGGAGGAAGCCTCCTCAGAAAGTTGTGCTTTAAAACTCATAGGGTATCCTAAAGTTATTCATTTTTCTTACTCCGAGTCAGAGGAGTATTTTCAGTCATGCTGGCCATGTCATCTCATACATAGTTCTACATGACCCCGACGAATCCTCATGCTCTTCAAGGGAATGGTGGTGTATTTGATGACCGAGGCGCCATAAAGTACCAACATTGTTTATTTCAGAATGTGCCTGCATTGTTTTAAAAAGGCACTGCTTTTGTTTAAGGACATCTTCTTTCTATAAAAGAAAGGCAACATTGCGGGTGGATCTTTTGTGATAAACCTTACAAATTTCTATCCTACACATTTTTAGACTATAAGTATATATGTAAATACAAACCTCTTCCTAGTCAGCATAGTAGTTTGGTAGTGGCATAATGATGATATTTTCTTGATTTGGTAAAGAGACAACCAGAGACTCAAGGAATTTCATGGCTGGCTAAAGAACTATAGACCTGAATTAACCTTAACCAGCAGGTCCAACAACACCTCAATCAATTTCTTAGACTTGAATATTTGACATCATGGAGGAAATATACACAAATGTACTATAAGCAAATACTGCAATTTGATAGCTATCACACAGGCAGCCTGAAGTAACATATACTATTCAGACAGCTTCCGCGTGTTAATCAGACTTGCATTTGAAAGAAGGATTACGTCTGCAAAGTAGAGGGTTTTAGGCATGAACTTATAACCTGGGCTTCACGTAGGCATCTACTTAAACAGTCTATGAAAATGGCATGTTTGTTTTGCACAAAATAACTGTATACAGTAGAAGACAAAGGGTTCTCTGTAAAGCTGGTGTCACCACTTACAGCACAATGAATACATCAGTAAATAAACTTCTCCGAAGGGATTGATATTCACTGAATAATGGATCACTAAGAATAGAGTAACCACCTTTTGTCTTTAAGAAGGAAAATTATCTCTGTAGCTGGTTGGTTCGCACTTAGGGAGATTCCAAATACCTCATCTGGTATATCAGGAAGGCGATGAAGCACATTATTGGCTGCTACAGATATTGGAAATGCACAGTCCTAGTTACCATGAAAGGCTCGTGTAGGGCCCAATTCACACAAAGAGACTGCTGAGAAATTTGCAAATGTGTTCCCAGATCATTATTTCTAGCTTTGGAACACATTTTACATGTTCATGGAATTCTTACAGAATTCCTGGATTAGTCCTGAAAATATGCAAGAGTCACAAATTTCCAGGAGCACTCAAATACACAAGCAATGCCCCAGATGGAAATGCAGTAAGTATATTTGCACTGATTAACTTTATTGTCACCTCAGAAACTCTCCTTCCCACTATTAAAAGGGATTTAGCTGAGGGATGCAAAGCTACCTCAGATATGTGTGCGAATTCCCACAAACGTGAGAGTAATAGGGTGTTCAACACCTTTTGCAGGTGGCCCAGTAGAACACCCAGAACCATCCTATGAACAGTTCTAATCACATGTAAAATGTCTATCACTGGCAGAATTTTTTTGTGTGAGTAAGTCTGTCTACGAAGGTATAATCCCACTTTTCGTAAATCTGTGATTGAGGATCAGGATTTTGACACTTGGGAGTGCGCGTGACTTTATGAATTGCTCTTAGTGTCCCTGAAAAACGTGATGTCTATTTATTAATTGGATTACTTCACATTTATTGATTTCTTCCTACGTTCAGCAGAGAGATATTACCAAACTACTGCGTATTGTGCATCAAACAACAGATTTGCAGGTTAATTTATATAATGGTATTACCTCCTCTAATAAGTAATGCAGAAAACTGTGGTAAAACTAATAATCATAAAGTGGCCCCCATTTGCATGCAACATTTTTTTTATTTGGGTATTATTCCATATTCTGTTTGCAATACACGGTTTGGGGGGTATTACCACAGATTGAGCACCAATCTGTGACTGATGGCCTGAAGCCAATCATTCTGGGAGCAGCTGTGTTTGTGGGTGCATATACAGCCCAGGGGAAATACCATCAACTGCATGTTTTCTGCTCAAAATGCTTAGTTTAATGTGGAATAACATGCAGTTTCTTCCCTACAGAGCGGTAAAACCTCATGTTTTACCACTTTCCATATTAGGGCAGCAATTTGTGCTCTACAAATTCAAATTCAATTCAATTCAAATTCAATTCAATTCAATTCTTCCTGCACAAATTGACATACAATGCATGGAGGAATCATCAGAGGAAGATGCCCCGCGCTCAATTTAGAATGTTAAACTACTGCGGGGCTTACCATTAAGTTTTTAGAAATGCCATAATTGCTGTACAAAGTACTATATTAAACAGAATATTATTACTATTATGTTGTGGTTGCGTATTATTATTGGTAATATTATTATTAACCCAATCCGTACTAGCAGCGGCCAACGGCTGACGCAAGCACTACCTTCCGGGTGCTGCGCATGACCGTTGGTCGACGCAGCCCGGCCACTTCGTAGACGCCCGATATTCCGCCGTGGTAAACGGGTTAATCATAATAACAATGATAATGATAATAGTTGTAGTAATACTACTACGACTAATAATAATAACTATAAGGATGTCATTATTGTTAAAGCTTGATACCTGAGTAGAATAAAATCCACCACCAAATCTCTGCTCCTCCGTGAGCCATCGCATGATGGGGTTGGCGTAGGAGATGTCTTTGATGTACAGGGTTGCTAGCAGAGCGTAGGCGGTGGTCTCCACTATATGTGCAGTTCCCACGTTGGGATTGGTTGGATCCAGTGCTTTGGGAGTCTCTTTCCAGAATCGATAGACGGGTGCCTCATCTGGAAGATAAATACAAGGCACAAGACAACCTACTTAAAGTAGTGCCATAAAACTGGACATGAAAAAAAAATGTTTGTAATTCGCATTCAGACTGCTGATAAATACAGGTTGCATAACGGCTGATGGTCTAGTATAGTTCTAACAAGTCAGTGATTGCTGTAGATTCCTCCACTTTTACAACCATTAATAGTTCCACAATTGTTTGAATTACTATTACTACTATGGGAATTAATAATATGATACCACTAGTATTAGTAGGAGGTTTATTTTAACATTATCGTTTAATATTAGTAGTAGTAGTTGCAGTTGAAGTAGTTGCTGCACCAATGCAATTTCTACCTGCTCTACTATTTCTGTACAACCACTTGTATCATTCTTTCGACTACTAGAAATAGTAAAATATATACTTATAGCGCTACTTTCAAAACACTCTACTATTCAAAGGGGTTTAAAATATAAATGATTGATCTGATAATATACAGTAACCAAAGTAGCACACATTACTGCTTTTGGTTCTATTGCAAATAATACTCTTATCAGCTGTTCTACATAAATCCATCATTTCATTACTTTCCAAACAAATATATTTCTCATTCTCACTCTGGTTGTTTCTTGACTTCTGTACTCTACCTACCTCCTCGTGTTCTTCCTTCCTGCAATCTTCTCCCCATCTGATCTTTCTTAAATTGTGTGGCCCTAATCTCTTCAAACTACCATGCATACTTTGCCTGGCTTCCTTTTCGCCTCCATCTTAAGTTACACTTTCTTGTTTGTAAATGTATCCCTCGCCTTGCCCCATCTTATTTTTGCAGGTGGTTTCCTGCTCCGCCATCTTTCTTAATCGTACAGTTAGATCCCAACTACGGGTTCCCAATGAAAATGTGATATGTGTCTTAACTTCTGTTAGTGCACAAATCCAGATTTAAGACCACTGTAGACATTCCCACAACCTTGCATTTTTTCATCTGGCAACATCTGGTAGGTCAAACCTGGTCAGATTATCTAGTGGGAAAATTTCGCTGTAAAGTTCAATATGTGCAGCGTTTGATGTAAAAAGCAACAATTCTGCATTCAATTCTCCATTTTGTTGTGGGGCGGAATTCAGTGTAAGAGGTATTAACTGCGATCAGTAAATACCTCACTCTGAATTAACAGTATTCACCAGGTGTAGTCAATAACTCACCCCATTTCAAAGCCTTATTCTTTCTCCCTCCTTGATCTTAATATTGTTTTGACTAGTTATTCACGTGGATCTGCTCAGAACTTACAGCACTATCTTGTCTTTGTACCCCCACTCCTGTGTCTTTGCCTGTACCACTTTATTTATCTGTGGTTTTCAGTTATTTTTGTTCTTTTACTATTGGACCGTTTCAGTGTTACTTTAAGTGCTCGACCTTGGAGCACATACTCTCTAAATTCAATGCATACTAAAACATGTATGTAAGTATTAAAAATTATTGGTAGAGAATCAAGAACACAAAGGGCCCGATTTACAAAGGGACTTCCGACTCGTAAAGTGTGGAGTCTCGTCCCTCGTGGCAGAATCTATGCACTTGGGTTGAATCTCCACACAGCAGTGCTCTGTGCGGGGATTCCGCCATGAGTACAGAGACTCCACACTCGTCACTTTACTAATACAAGGGAAACAAGCAATGGCAATGCCAATAGGATTAGCTTATAAATACACTGTCAAGACATCCCTAAAAATCCATGTAGGTTAATGACTGCCCTCCTCCGATCTGTGCTGTTGCCAGAGAAAAACACCATAAATGATCTGGTTATCTAATAAGATACTTTAATAGCATTACAATGTCATGTGTGTGGTCCTGAAAGATCAACCTCAGGCAGCTGGATAAATAAACAAAATGATGCCAGCTGTGTGGAGGGTAATCATTTTTTTGTAGAAGCACACAACTTCTGCTGAATCAAAACGCGTACTCCTGGCTCCCAACATGTGGTCATAGACAAAGTCCCTCTCTAGTGATGATCAAAAAAGTGTCTAGCGACAGTTGAGCTAGCAAGCCAGACCATAAAAAGGACCTTCACTTAGGAAAATAAAGTAGAGCCCAGTGGCGGCCCCTCCGTTAGGGTAGAGGAGAGCCCTCCCTGCCACCACTCTCAAATTAAACAATAATAAAATGGGCTTTAAACCCGTTTTAAAATTGTTTTGTTTTACTTCCCCTGGACCCGCCCGCAGGACTCTGATGAGTCTTGGGGGCGGGTCAAGGGTATGACACTGCTGGTGGGGGAGTGGTAGTTCACTCCCCTCACTACACATGAGGGTTTGGCAGGCCATCTTAGGCCGGCCAAACCGTCATGCGCAGTGAAGCTCTCTCCAGCCCCAGCTGCGTTGCTGGGGCTGGAGAGAGCTAGCACAGGTTACTAGTCGGCCTAGGAGTGCAAAAACCAAGCGTGCAGGCAAATCCTGACACTGCTTTCATGCAGCTTCAGAATTGGCCACAGTGCAGTCTGGGAGCCCGTCCCAGAACCAGAAAGCGTGTGATGTGAGAGACGGCGTAGCTGGTACGTTTTATTTTCCCATCTCCTATCTCGCCACCTCTCTCCTCAGCCAGCCCCGCCACTTTGGCCGGGGATGGGCTGCTCCTGGTAGAGCCATCAGATGACACAAAGCAATGTCAGCCAGTGCTCAGGAAATAGAAATTCCAATGCAGCATAAACATAGATCAATAAGCATTTACAAGGCAACAGATATGTCATTTAACATGCACAACGTTGATGACTTTACTTATGCTTGGTTCCTATAGTGTACTATATAATAAGTTTACTTTCCCAATATTCCAATGCATTGCATTCAATATCACAGCCATCTTGTAACTGAAAAGTAATGATAAACAATGAGAGAAAAGCATTCAAAGATTGCTGTCTGTGCGTGCACAGGTCACAACAGCAGGGTTTCCAATACTATTGCAGGCTAGGGCAGAAAAGCACCCCTGGTGAGATTCTAGTTGCCCAAAACATATGGGGTCAGATTTACAAGTTCCTTATGCCACTTTTGTGTCACTTTTAACCCGTTCCATGCTCCCGTCGGCCAATGGCCGACAGGAGCACTCCCTCCCTGGTGCTGCGAATGGCCAACAGCCGTCGCAGCCCCGCCCACCTTTCAGAACGCCCGCACCACGGCTGAATTGCTGCCGCAGTTAAGGCGCTAACATGGGAAAAGTGACGCAAAAGTGGCGTAAGGGGCTTGTAAATCTGCCCTATGGTCTGCTAGAGCGTCAAACGGAAGGACCAGATTGCATAGTTGTCCGCCCTAAGCAGGGACTTTCGTCCCTACAGTTGTGCGTTGTTCTTCCCATTCATTTTGAAACTGTTGTAAACCAAATCGTGTGCTCAAAGTAGTTTGCTGACCACCCTACTGTTATGAACAGACCTTGGACCGCTTAAGTGCTGCATAATGCCCAGGCGGTCAGGTTCATTGTTCCTCATCACAAAGGTTTTACTAGTGTTTGTTCCATCGTTTCCGGTGTTGGCTATGGCATACAAAGGGGAAAGAGACATTTAACATTCGCAGGGTTAAAGGCCAGATAAAAACTTTTAGGCACCTTTATCTAGGAGAAATGTTGAAGCAGACCTCACTATATTCAAAAGCATGGGACTGAGTTGTAACTTGTATATGCGGCTAATGAATTTATATTTGAAGCAACATTATTACCTGTGAAACTGGACAAAAATGACGTTTTTGTATAGTGCACATCCTGAACTGCACTACGTCACAGAACTCTCTCACGTGGTTGGCTCACGGAAAATGAGGCACTGTGAAATAAAAAGTTTGCCCAGGATCACAGAATGCGCTCAAGTGAAGATGCTGGCACTTGAGTCCAGGTTTCCTGGTTGCACATTGTGCAATTTATCCTCTCAATAGATCGCTACATCAATCTTTCACTTAACAATATAGAATGCAGTCCTTTCATGAGCTAAATGAGTACACATCATACGTAAGGTAAATCGAACACTATGCCGCGTATTAGTGGTAGAAAGGCAATGGTGTGGATCCGGTGCCCACTCTGTGTAAATTGTTAGCTATACATCTATTTGACAGCTGCGAAAACAACACACACACACCTCTCCTCCCCATTTGTACTTTTTTAAAAAACATTTTTATTAGCTTTTATCATCATGAAAACAAACATCAAGCATGTCCATGTCGAGCAGCACACTCGTCCCCCCGCCTCCCTATCCACTTTACCCTCCCCTTGATCAAAAACACAGTCCGGATAATCCATTAGTTCAGATAGGCCTCCCACCCAGATCCACCCATTAGTCAGCCTTGGACCCCTTATCCGGTGCCCTTCCCTAACGAGTAAAAGCCCATACCCCCCTGTAGCTCACAGCCCTCCATCTAGCCCATGATAGTGTCTCCACTTACCCTACACCCTGCCAAATTTCCTGGGGCACCCCCTTGCCTTATATGTAACTCTCTCAGCGGCCATATAAAGGTCCATCTCCTTTCTCCACTCTTCAAGCTGTGGTGTGTCAGGTGCCCCCCATTTCCGGGCCACGTCTCTCTTGGCCACCCCCCATTTGCACTTTTATTTGGATGGCTAATGATCCCCTTATTGAAGCCATGTAAAAATATATGTTCCTTTCCTCCATACAAACATATTTACATTGGCACATCCCCTTCGCAAAAAGATATGCCAACTTTGCAACAAATGATGAAATGCTGACTGGTGCTTTGTGTTTCTTCTGCTTCTACATCCTGACTCTTCTAAGTTGAAGGACAAAGTAATCTCAGGAAACATGTTTCTCCAGCCAACTGTAAACAAATATTAACAAAACCAAGAGGTCTAACCTTAGCAAAATGGTGTGATGGTTAAGTATTTGAATTTTGTATTACAAGCATATGACACAAAAAGGTTTACAACATTGTACCACGGTCAGGAAGGACCTACAACGCAGTATGAAAGACAAGAACCTGGCCTGCTATTCAATGGAATAGCAGGTCTGGTTCTTGTCTTTCATAATACAAAAATTAAAATAACATGAAAAAGAAAACATGTTGTCTCATAAACATGGCAGCCATATGGGTGCAACTAGTGGTGCAAACAAACCACGATAACTACCATTTTTATTTTAAAAGTGTAAAGAATGGGAAGAAAAAGCACTGGCAATATACAGTTTGGGAGAAACATCCCTGCAGATGAAGTGCTCTCTTTTTTATGTGGATGTGCACATGTGATCAGAAAAATGTCATCACTCCCGGTGCAAGAGGGCCACTGGCTGAAGTGGACTGGCCCATTGCCCTTTCCTGTATGCTGTGGTGGGCAGATGGAAAATGTGATTGACAGCTGAACAGACTAAAAGACGAAGAGGACTCATCCAAAGCTCCTCCATTTATGTAGATATATGCACATGTCTTTATGTATAATTACTTTATTACATAATGCGGGCTCTGGCCAGACTTAAAGATAACTGAACTGCATGTGTTTTATACCCTTTTGATGTGTCCTCCCCCAGTTTATGATAATGTGGAATGCCTAGAACTAAAATTCAATTCTTAGAGTGGAAGAATTCCTAATTCTTTAACTTAAGATAACTTAGACCTCATCGGCCATCTTTTTTCGTGACGTTGCTGTTTCACGTGTGACACGAGCTGAGAAATGATTCCCCGTGACTCCCTGAGCAGGGGTCCCAGGGACAGAGCAGCTGTCCCAGACCGAATAACATACTGTGTAACATGTTATGTACTGAGAGCACATGCCATGCACACAAGAACTCCATGGATTAGAACAGTGAGAAAGTCTTGAAATGTATTTCATTACCAACTGTTGCTTTTTCCTTAATTTCTATTCGTTGGGAGCATGTGAACCATGTACTGATGGAGTGAATGTGTGAAGCCATTGTCAAAGCCCTATAAAAGGCTGGGATTCCTCTCTGTAGAGAGGAGTCATTTCCTTAAACCCTGAAGGCAAATCTATGCTGGATATTGACTAGACCGCTACTGAGTATTGCTGTATTTATTAATGCGTCTAATGCTTATAGATGTAACCTTGATGACCCAGAATATGCATTTGTGTACTTTAATTCTTAAGTAAATCTGCTAAACAGACATCGATGTCTATTTTTTTTTTTTACAAAAAAGGCTTTCATTCTTTCCATCTGTATTGTTGTTTCCCAATTTACTAAAAGAGAGACGGGCACAGCAGGGAGCACCACAGTCCAGTGGGACTACACCAGTCACTCCCGGTCCAGTGCCAGTGAGAAAAGAAGGACATAAATGTAAAGGTTTCTTAGCTGCCATTTGTTTAAATTCTCTGAGCAATTTAAGGGGATTAATATGAGAGTGACTAAGCTTTTCAAACTCACCATTCCCTCGATAGCAGGTAGATGCTGCTGGTCAGACAGCCGTTAGGAAGAAGCTCTAGATGAATTCATGTGGGTGAAAGGGTAATGCATAGAGTTGGCTTTATTTTGTAAGTAATGTAAAATTTGAGAAGGTGTATGTTACTGTGCTCAGTCCCTTACTCTGGAGTCATCAGTCAGAGGCACCTGCTGAAGTCATTTTACATTTGCTTTTCTAAAACGGTGGATGATCTTGTTCAAACAGTGCATTAAAATTAGGGCTCCCGGTTTTATTGTATTTATTTCTTTGCCATTAACGTCTGTATTTATCCATATTTATTTTTTGGGCTTTTTTTCTGTACTTATCCACATTTATTTTTGCCACAAGCAAAAGACGACGCTACAGCTAGTATTTTTCCACATTTATTTAAATTGACAACGCACACATGCACTCCGTTGTATGTGAGGGCACTGCCACCGTCAATGTACGAGAGGGGAGACCTCGGAGGGCAATAGTTGATTGCAAGGATGAGGGAATCCATTATGAGGAATTTCAAGCAATTGCTTGGCTAGGGCTCTGCTGGAGGGGATTAGTGCTCTATTTGGTCAAACTGTGAGTATGAATGTACAGATCTTAGGTAGCTGCCTCCCCTGCATTGTTTCAAAAACCAGTCAAAACATCCATGCCAAGCACTCAAATTGCGCAGACTAGTTTCCAAGTGATCAGACCTCATAGATTGAATTTACAGGTTCCCGGGTTGCACAGTTGGCCCATCTCTCCCACCAGGCGCGCAACACTCATTGGGCTCAAAGGGCTTCAGCCCCCCTCCCCCCACACCCCTCTCCCTCTCACCCGTCCTGTGTGTCAGTCCGGGCTGAGACAGCTTCCCGGGCACACACACAGCGACACCCGAGTACTTCACAGGTCTTTAAAAAGACCATTCACTTGTTAAAGAGGCTTTGTTGGTTTTTTTCACCCCTTCTTAATAGATTGCTGGCAGTGTCTACGGAACCCCCCTGTGCTCAGGGGCTTAATCACTGAAACGTACAGATGCTGGAGGGAGACTGGGAGATCTTACTGTGCAGCCATGGGGAGAAGGGAGGCTACAAGCAAGAGTAGTGCCGGGTTTAGTTGCTTATGTCACGATCCACGAGCTAGCCCTTCCTGCTTGGACGTAGTTTATGATTCAGAAAAGGGGGTGGTGATGGACAGAGTTTCTGAATTAAGAAGAATACTCCTACCCAGTCAACAGATCAGGGCTTGATCCATCATAACGTAGTTTATGGCAGTTACTTTTTAGCCATTGACTCTGCCAGTTGTATTTAAGATTTCTTAAATAAACTTTAGCCTTGAAATATCTTTTCACACAGCCGCGACAACCTGTCTGATCTTAGGGGAATTGCTACACCCGCCGTCCCCCGAGTACTGAAAGTAAATTAGCGCTGCAAGAAGCTCTTAAGGTTGGCAGGAGGTGTTACATACAAATTGTGCTTCATTTGAAGTGTTACCAACACATAGGTGCGCGCCCCCAAGAGCTGTTTTAAGATTATTTATAGAAATGTTCTCAGCCACATAACTATAACTCTACACTCACAGCGAGAAATTATACATATCCCCACAACAGCCAGCAATCGAAAGAAGCAGCCGCCCCCGCCAGCCCTTTCCTCTTAGAAGTTCTCGCCCTGCCTCTCTTGCATTGTGTGTGGGGAGATCTGAATTAGAGGTCTGTTGACTCTCGCCCGGAGTGCGTCCAATGCGACACCCCTCTCAGGAGAGACACACGCCTCCCTCCAGCAACCGTCTGCTCAGGAACCACCTGAGTGATTCACGGTATTGTGTGGGAAGGAGAGGCACATGGCCAAGTTTAGGCTAACAAGTGACCTGACAGCGCTTTGTTACCACCCTTGGCCGTGATGTACACGGTCTTGTGCACTTGGGAGCACGGCAGCGTGGCAAAATTTGCTAGTATTTTGCTGTTTCTAATTATAAATACAGACAAAGGAAACATAGATTTCCGTCTGTATTTATATGTAGAAATCCGTAAAAACGGAAAACCAGGAGCCCTAATTAAAATATCATATTTTTAAACATGTATGCAATGTGCAAGGACGTTACCAAGTGGCCTGGTGGCTCTTTGCACTGGCCTAGACTCTTAAAAGAAATAAATAAATAATAAAAAAAATTAAAAATATAAAATGTCCAGGAGGGTGAGAGCGGGGAGCAACGGTGGGACTGAAAACAAAGCGCACAAGCGGTGCAAGTTATAAAGATTAGAAAGAGGGTGAGAGCAAGGAAGCACATGCACTTCCTGCAGGGCTCAATAGTAATTGGCAAAGACAATAGGTCTGGATTTGGTGCCTGGCCTTTTGGCTTAGTCTGCGCCTGTTTTGTTTTGTCATATTTTCTGGAAAAGAAATTATAGGGGAAGCTGCATCATCCTAGCTATTGTAAAAAAACTAAATTGGTTAAAAGCAAAAATATTTTGGCCTCATAAAGCACATGTTACAATAGTAGTCACTGGCATAATTTGGACCTATTTTGTGTGTGGATTTGGTCCTTGTTAAAGAGCAGAATGACATCACTCATAGGGAACTTAACAAGTAGCTGAAGTGCACCCATTACACTATGCTGTATGCTGAAGTGGGTAGAATAAAAACAGTGTGAAAGAGACAACAACTAGCCAATTACTGAAGAGTGCTAGCTGAAAGCCTCAATCAATAAGTATATAATAAATATAGTTTTTGTAAAATGAAAAGGTCTTGGCTTACACCTGACCTTGCTAACAAACAGACCAATGACTGAAGAGGGCTAGCTGAAAGCCCCAATCAATAAGTATATTATACATATGGTTTTTTGTAAAACCAAAGTTCTTGGCTAACACCAGACCTAAAAAATAGCCCCTTCAAGTATGCCGTGAAAGGATGCAGCTCGTCCAATAGGAACTTCTGGGAATGATGAACACAAAAAAATAAGAAGGAAATACATCAGATAACGGCAAGCAAGGGGCAGACTTGCATCCCAAAAGGGGGTGGTGATGGACGGAGCATCTGAATCAATCAAACACTCACCCCAGTCAAAAGATCTGGGTTTAATCAATCCCCGTTCTTTAGCCCACTCTGCCACCCCAGTTCAGACATGGCTATATGCAAATCAGTCTGACCCTGTGCCTGATGGGAACAGTCCAGCCCGAACTGCCAAGCCATGTCTTCCCTGGACTGGAAACAAGCTTCCGAGGACCGGTTTCTGGCATTCCAGTGGTCTTCAGCCCGGCTTGCTTGAATCCAGTGGCAAAGTGAGCAAGGGACTCACGTCTGAGCATACCCTGCCACACTTATGGTGGCCAAAAGTGGTACAAAAGGGGGTGGTGATGGACGGAGCATCTGAATCAATCAAACACTCACCCCCAGTCAAAAGATCTGGGTTTAATCAATCCCCGTTCTTTAGCCCACTCTGACACCCCAGTTCAGACATGGCTATATGCAAATCAGTCTGACGCTGTGCCTGATGGAAACAGTCCAGCCCAAACTGCCAAGCCATGTCTTCCCTGGACCGGAAACAAGCTTCCGAGGACCGGTTTCTGGCATTCCAGCCGTCTTCAGCCCGGCTTGCTAGAATCCAGTGGCAAAGTGAGCAAGGGACTCACATCTGAGCATACCCTGCCACACTTATGGCGGCCAAAAGCGGTACAAAAGGGGGTGGTGATGGACTGGGCATCTGAATCAATCAAACACTCACACCCAGTCAAAAGATCTGGGTTTAATCCATCACCGTTCTTTAGCCCACTCTGCCACCCCAGTTCAGACATGGCTATATGCAAATCAGTCTGACCCTGTGCCTCATGGGAACAGTCCAGCCCGAACTGCCAAGCCATGTCTTCCCTGGACCGGAAACAAGCTTCCTAGGACCGGTTTCTGGCATTCCAGCCGTCTTCAGCCCGGCTTGCTTGAATCCAGTGGCAAAGTGAGCAAGGGACTCACGTCTCAGCATACCCTGCCACACTTATGGTGGCCAAAAGCGGTACAAAAGAGGGTGGTGATGGACGGACTTGCATCCCACACTCTAATTATATGTTATCATGTATTGGAAACAATAAGCCTCCCTAGAGACAGCTAAAGCTGTCCTCAGCCAAGATCTAACAATTAGCATAAGGAAAGTCTGCATTTTGATATAATACACTTCATTCCCATGAGTACAGTAATTTTATCCAATCAAAATATCATGTTAATGAGAATTTTTGTTTAACATACCCAATAATTAGGCATACAATGTGGGTTAAACATGCACCATATTCCCTCAATTTTTCAAAATTATTTTAGAAGGGATCCCTCAAACCCACTTGGATCAGAGTAGCCTGATCACTTTGCATGCTTTGTCAAATTCAGGGCATATGTTAACACACCCCTAGTTTGAAATCACTAAAGCTGCCTCAAGGCACTAGCACTTTGTGAAGAGTCCTTTCTGGGTGGTGGATTTGGGATTGGGAAGCAGTTAGACCGGTAATGTTTCTTACAGACAAAATAGGGTGATATGAGATAAATCTTCCTATTATGCACCAAACGAAAGACATTGGGCCTGTCTGACCGACCGTCTGACCGCCGTCTTCACGGGCCCTTTTCAACCACCGACCCACGACGTTTCTCCCCACCGTAATACGATGCAACCACTGCTACCTCGGCAGTCGCATCTATGGAGGAGCACATAACGCCGAATATATCACTGCAAATGGGTCCAAAATCACTGAAAATATGTGAGTTGTACATGCATGCATGACATATGTGGGATATGCCTCATGCACCCTGTACCTCACTGCTGGAGTGTGGCAGAAAGTTCACAGTCTAGTCAATGGGGATACATACCACATAAGGACTTACCTGGATTCCAGCACCCACAGGTAGTCATCGGGGTACTGCTACTCAGTTGTAGGAGGACCTGGAGATCCACGGTGGACACTATTGGAAATTAGCGGATTTGGGTGAGTATGCACCCCAAATCCATTGTTTCTGACGACTCAAGGCAGTTGGTTGGTGCACCACGGTCAGGTCATCAAAAACCCACATCGACACACAGACGGCCTATAGAGAATCCTGTACTGCCTTATGGAGGCAGCCTTTCTCTGACCGCCACCTCAGTGGTCAGAGAAAGTCTGTCGGAGTCAGAGGTCTTTCAGCGGTCGGTTGGAAGACAGATACATGTATTGTAATACGGCGGTTGGACGGACCTCTTACGACGATACCGCCGGGGTCTGACCACCTCCAACAGGACCGCAGAAATGTATCCGACCGGCATCATAATCAGGCCCATTAGGATAATCAAAGATGTTAGATGGCTACCACATTTTTCAGAGCATCCTGGAATGCAGTTATTGTTATCCTTTCTTGCTACTACAAGCTCAGGAGCAGAAAGTGTAAAGACTAGGGGCCATATGTATCATACTATCGTTTTGCGAATTCCAAATAGCGAATTTTAAGGAATCGCTATTTGGAAATCGCAAAACGGTATGTATGTAAATAATCGCTATTTTTTAGCGATTTCCAATAATTCCTTATTTGCGAATTCGCAAGTTGCGAATTCGCAAATAAGGAATACATCCCATTCATTTCTAAGGGCCTCTTGGCCCATAGAAATGAAAGGCAAAATTGCGATTAGCAATTTGCTAATCGCAAATTTTGCGAATTTTCCAGGGTGCAGGGGTGTCTCAAGAACACACTGCTGCACCCCTGAAAATGACATGTGTGCGCATATGGCGCACATACATGCCCAAAGGGCATGTATGAGCGTCACATGGCACCTTTTGTTTTTAAAAAAAATGCTTTTTTAAAAGAATTCGCCATTTACCACCAACTACAAGTTGGTGGTAATTTGCGACATCTTATTCCAAAATCGCAATTTTTAAATTATTTCATACATATCATTTAGGAAATCGCATTTTGCGATTTCCTAAATGCTTGTGCAATGTTAAGGAATCGCAACATTTGCGATTCCTTAACATTTGCGATGCGATAATTTCATACATCGCATTTCACGTTTTTCTTGTCGCAAACGCTGCGAATTTCCGATTCGCAGCGTTTGCGACAAGAAAAACGCTTCATACATATGGCCCTAGAAGATGCTGCTGCAATATACAATAATACGTAGAGTACAAATATGCGATACTCGCTTTCTCACTAGAACATGGTTTGTTTACCTTGGCCTTTGATGACAGCTTCTTTCTTCAATGCAGTGAAGGCCTGGCGTGTGACTGCCTTGGTGGGGTCTGTAAGTGCCAGAGCGAATGCACTTATAGCCATAGTAAAGGTGCTCTCTGCAAACAGCACTTTGCTCATCAAAAAGGCCTCAGCCTTATTTATGGCATCTTTGACTCTCTGAAAAAGAAGTGGACATGTTAAAAATGACATCTCTCGAGTGAAGAAAGTGATATGTTGCAGTCATTTTAGAAGCTAGTGAGAAACCCCAGACTGCATTCTTAATTCTGCGTTTCCATGGGAGCAGGTGAAACTGGTGGGATTTCTACAGGGCTACAGGGAGGCAGACAACTAAAGCACCACCTAGTTACTGTGGTGGGTGTTCACCAGGAAGTTGTTGAAATTTGGATCCAAATGGTAAGGTTTGAGTAAGTTTTGATATGTGACAACAGACAAGTGGATAACCTTGACCTTCTGTGGAAGAGATCCCTAGAACTGGACTGCGGGCTCAGCAAGCTAGAGTCAACTTGCCAAAGCTAGAGACCATAGTTCTGAAGTAAATGACATGTGTCAAGTAGGCTTGAAGGATTTCTCTGGACAGATGTGTTGAAAGCGGAGGGACAGCAATAGGAATATGAGTTCACACTAGTTCATGCCCTAAAAATTGTTTAACATGCCTAAGATGTATTTCTTCCAATGTCATCTTAGACCTTCAAAATCGTTTGTAATATATATTGCACATTTTGGAATGTTATAGTTCAGTGTTGTCACTTTTACTACCATTGATGTTAAACATGTCACATAAAATGCTTTTTGTAACCCTCCTTTGTACGGAAATCTATCAAGAAAATATATTCCGGTTTTTACCAAATAAAAGCTACACACACTTTGCTGACGTATCTGCTTAATGCCAGATTTGATGTTGATTCGTGCAGTGTTTATTGTGGCCTTAACTCAATGTTCCTAATGGGATGGATAGAACATTTAACTTTTAGACTCCCCTCTTAAAGCCCCTGCACCCCATCCCCTTCCCATAACATTTCGACCTCTTGACCACTCTGAACGAAACACCACTAAACTTGCCATTTAAAGATAGTTCAGGCAATGGTGTACCTTCCTTGGATGTATTGTGGGCAGAGGTACACTGCACAAGTCAATGTTGAGGCAATAGGCAGCGCCCAGAAGATGCAATGGGAAGGAGCTCTGTGCAGAGGGCTAGACCATCACCCATGCCACGTGCCTAGCCTATAACACAGCTCGTGGTCCTGGGTACAGCTTAAAGCTCTGCTCTGTTCCCATCGCATCACATATCCGATGACCGATGACACTAATGACCATGGAGAACCTGCCCTGATTGCCAAATAGCGCTGTGGAGCATCTTCAGGGAAGCCTGCTCCATGCTACATTCAGATGTACCATACAATATGCAATGCCCAGCCAGATGCATGCCATATATGGACAGCATTCCCATATGTTGTGCTACCAGGGCATCGCTGAAAATCATAAGGGGGCAGATTTACAAGAAAGTGACGTATCTGTGAAGATGCTTCACTTTCCCTGCGCCACTTTGAGAAACCCTTGCGCCACTATGGATGTGCAGTATTTACAATACGGCACACCATGGCGCAAGGATTGACAGATGTGCCAGAAATTCTGACGCATCTATTGATGCAAAAGTCACGCATTGTTGGAGTCGTGTCGCAAGCACGACACAACTTCAGCAGTGCAGGGGGAGGCCTATCCCTATTGTGCTGCATCACTCCTTACGCCTGCTTCAAGCAGGCGTAAGAATTTGACGTACTGACGTCCTAGAAGTGGCACAGTGAAATCTTGTAGATTTCACTGCGTCACTTCTAAGAGGCTTTTTTGCATTGGAACGCACACCCTGCATATATTATACCTGAGGCAGGTATAATGTGATGCAGGGCTTTACAATGTGACGCATCATCCTAGATGTGTCACATTGTAAATCGGCCGGATTTTAACGCTGCTGCTCCGTCACAAAAAGTGACGCAACTGCGGCGCAAAAACGGTGAAGGGGGCTTGTAGATCTGCCCCAATCAGTCTGCCCTGTTTATGTGGGTTCCTCGATCCATTTATGTAGCCTGCCCTTTGTGAGTTGCATGTAGTGCTTGGTCACAAACCATGAGACGTACACTTGATTTTCTTGGGGTTCCTTACTGCCTTGTACGTAGCATGCAGAGTATGGGGCTACCTCCTGGCATCCTGCATTCAGACCTCCGCTGGCTTCCCTTCGAGGCTAGAGCTATCTACAAGACCGCTTGCATCACCCACAAAGCCTTGCACTCCTCCTCTCCCCGCTACCTGGCGAATAAACTGAAACTCTCCGGAGGCTCTAGACATTGACGCAATAAGGCGAATCTACTGCTTGAACCTCCCTCTTTCAAGAAGGAAAGAACAATGGCCCAATCCTTTTCAGGCAACGCAGTGAGAATCTGGAACTCGTTTCCGCCTCAGCTCCGGACCACCGCCTCCTCCCAGGCCTTCAAAAGGGAACTTAAAGTTCTCCTCCTCCAGAGACACCTCCAAAAGTAATTCACGTCCTCTTGCTATTTGGAGGAAGACTTCCCATTACTGATATTTTCTACTTTCCATGACCATGGAAGTGCCTTCCCAGTGTTTGTCCTGTGGTTGGAGTGTCTGCCTTTTTGCAGTATTCTCCATGTACTTGTGTTCAGTGCCCTTTTGTAACATGCACACACCACTTTGCCCTTGTAACACACGGTTGCTACCTCTCACATGTTTTTTTACCTTTGATACTTGCACAAGTGCCACCTTGCCTACGTAACGCTTGTTCTTGCGCCTAGCACTTATTGCAGTATTATACCTCAAATTATACTCTGTTTTCTCTTATAACTACACACTTGTCACTTTTCCTCTTGTGCACTTTTGACTACCTCATGTATTTTTGGTTGCTCACAATTTTTACTACCTCAAGTATTTTGTTTGCTCACAATTATCACTATTACCTTTACTACCTCATGTATTTTTGGTTGCTCACAATTTTTACTACCTCAAGTATTTTGTTTGCTCACAATTGTCACTTTTACCTTTACTACCTCATGTATTTTTGGTTGTTCACAATTTTTACTACCTCATGTATTTTGTTTGCTCACAATTGTCACTATTACCTTATGTAAGTAACGTATGCTTTTGTAATCTGCTCTTGTGTAATGTTTCTCACTATGTTTCATTTCTGTTCCTAATGTGAAGCGCTCTGACGCCTTCGGGTAAAGTCCGCGCTATATAAAAATGCATAAATAAATAAATAAATAAATAAGACCTTGGTTTCCGACCATGCTGTATATGGCCTTTGCTTTTCTAAGTACTGGGGCCTCAACAGTTATAAAGAGAAGTCTTTGTCTGGGAGTGGTACCCTACAAGAGGCAGATAAACCTTTATGTCGTTGGTTTTGTGACTCGGATTTTGAGTTTTTTTCAAATTGCTTAGTTACACAGGCGTGTAATACTACGTCTCGCCAGCAGAGGCTGCTCGTACTGCACAGTGCTCATGGTCGTACCTGGCACATTAAACTGATGCCCCAGTTTGCCCGCTTGAAACGGCTAGGGTGGTTGAAAGATGAAATATTTGATTACAGTTTCTATTTTAATGCTGCTCTTATATGGTTTTTGTACACGGCAACGCAAATAACACGCACCGCAGCCCCACAATACAAATCGAAGCACCGAAGTAGTCAGCACAAAAATACTAAATTCACTTCAACAAGGTAGACTTCTGCTTTTTTCTTGTGTTTATTATTGTGCACCATGCAGAATGCTGGAAGAAGACACAGGGGGGCTCACAATGAAAGGGATGCTGGAAGATGCTAGCACTGGAGCCGCTGCTCTGGGAAGAGAAGTAGCATTTATTTATTTTTATTTTTGAAATTTGATATAGCGCGGACATGGCCCGAAGGCATCAGAGCGCTTTACAGCAGAAGCATGATACAAGGGCACAGCAAGTTACAGTTCCAATAATTACATCCATACATGTTGCATCGGTAGCTGTGACAAGGACACGTGCAGCCATGATTGTAGACAGCCACTGTAGGCAGGGGTGCAGGTAGCATTGGTACACTGGGTGCAGTGCCCCTGGGGCCCTTTGAACCTTGATAATTGCTGTAGCTGTATTTTACTATGCCAACACTTGTCAAAGGGTCTCTTTTCATTGCTTGCCCCCGGGCCCATGGCATCCTTGCTATGCTACTGACCATCGGGCACCATCTCAGAGCAGTACCAGATTGCAGTGAACGTATTAAAATAGCTCTGATGCTAAGAGCATGGAGCACCAACATGGCAAAATGTAATTTTGCTTGTGGCTTCTAAAATCCTTGTATCAGAGCTGACTGAGGGCAGTGCTGAGAGGACAGAAACTCAAGGCATTGCTGCGGGATACTCACTGAGAGCGATGCAAACACAATATGACTCATTTACACTCACTAACACTCACGCACGCCCACAAAGCCCTCCACATCCAGACCTGCATACCTCAACCACCGCCTCTCCTTCTACACTCCCAACAGACGTCTCTGCTTTGCCAATTGGCCCTGGCGTCCATCCCGCGGATCTACAAGACCTCGGCTGGAAGAAGATCCTTCTCCTCCCTCGCTGCAAAGACCTGGAACTCCCCTCCTCTTCATCTCAGGCAATCACCGATGCTGCCTTAATTCAAGAAGGACCTCAAGACCTGGATCTTTGACTGAACCACAGACACCCCTCTTCCCCCCACTCAGCGCCTTGAGACCCTAACAGGGGAGTAGTCGTGCTTTACAAGAAAGCTGATTGATTGATTGATTGATTGATTGGCAGCGGCCTTGCCGGCGCTGTCAGAATTCTACTGCTCCCCAGCAAGGCTTCAATAAATACCCTAAAATGCATATCTTTGCAAGCAAGATTTTCTGCCTGCTGTTTTGTAATTTAAGGGCCTGCTGTCTGCCAAAAGACTTCAAAAATAAATAATAGAACACTAATATGGTGTTCAAGATTAGACTCTGGGAAGGTCCTTTGAGCTCCCTTCTTGATTACTGGATGAAAGCACGACTCCTCCTAGTAGCCACATCGACTTCCTGCAAAGACAAATATACGTGACAGGTGAGAAGTGTCTCCTGATGTGGGCCCCAGTTAGGAGGAAAATCCACAAAGGGAAACTAAACTACCTCATTGCCAAATTTGTTGATCTCGATTGAAGATGAAGATTAATACTGAACATGTCAGGTCAGCACCAAACTCCCACTGACATCAGGAAGGAGAAAAGAGGTAAGCATAGAATCCAGAAGGTCAAGCTGCTAAAAGCAAAAATCTGTAACAAAAATATTAGCAAGAGGCTAAGAACATGGTAAAAAATAAGGGAATGATTGTGTTGTGACACATCATCTTGTGATTTCCTCTTTATGTAGGATGCAAACAGGAACTGACAAACAGAAGAAGGTAACTACTCCATCTTAGATTGGGAACCTTAACTAACATTCTATATAAAGACCACCATCTTGAGAAGGACTGGTTATAGATTGTGCACGGCCCTTTTCAGGTTCTGATGCCATTCGTTTGATAAATGGAGAAGCCCAAGTTTGACATTCTTTGTTCAAAGCTGGATTGCAGCGACGCACTGCGACCCTTTAAACCTGGCACTCCAGGCAGGTCCCGGAACATCCATCCGGCTCACTGTGAGCTGAAAGCCTACAGAACAATGCAGATGGCGTGGATTTCAAGTAGATGCAGGCCAGCATCAGATGGAGAGCTTCTTCCTGCTCTGAATGCATACAGTCTTTGGTATATCCTTTACACGGGTCTCACGAATATGACACCTGTGATGGTGGAGGAGGGAATTGCCCTTACGAGTAGACATTGAAAAAATTGATGCACACTGCCCTGCAAGGTGCTGTTCTCTCCATAAGTCCATAGACAGGTCCTGCATTGTTTAGCTGCCATCAACCATAAAGTCTTAGGGCCTTGTTACGAGTTTGGCAGTCTTCCTGTCGGCCCACCACCGTCGTGCCAATAGAAGGACCGCCTTGCCGGCAGGAGGACTGCCAAGCTTGTCGTTTGCTCGCTTGCCAGCTGGATTACGACTGAAATCCTTGGTGGATGGTCAGTACTGCAGCATTGTCACGGCAGGGGCTGTTTATGGCTCATAGGAGAGCCTTAACAGCAGACCACCACTGTGACAGCGCCTGCAGCACGTTTCCTGCATGGTGTGGCATTCACCATGTCGAGCATGTCATACAGTGCAGGAACGGGGTTCCATTCCAGGGGGGCACATGTACCCCCAGGGGCAGAAGTGGCAGCACCGCCATGAAAAGGTTGTTGAAAATGAAAGTCGGAATATGCTCAGTGGTGCCACAGTGGCACCAACAGGATATTCCTGGCCCTTTCCACTGCGCCACTGCTGCCGAATCCTGGCCCTGTGGCAGTCCGACCGCCACACTCAGAATATTGTGAGCAGACCCGCTGGGATGTGTGACGTTACAACGCATACATTTACATCGGGGTACATTACATTGTGGTTTTTATAACGCAAGTCGTTGCATCATTACAACGACTTGAGTTGGAGGGCGCTGGACTTAGGAGTAGTATAATTTACTAGTCCAACTCCAGTCTACGTACAGTAGAGAAGGTGTTGGATAACAAATTATACTATTCCGTGTCCTAGAGCGCCATCTAGCGTAAGTAGTTGTAACGACTTGCGTTGTGAAAACCGTGATGTAATAGCATCGCGATGTAATCCCCGCGTTGTAAACGATGTTTCCCGACTCACAGTGGTGAAGGTAGTCGGACCACCACCACAAGCACGCCATAAGGCCCTTTTTTTAGCCCTGGTCACCTGGTTCTTTAGATCTTTGAACGTTAAAAAAAGATAGGCTCTGTCTTCCCTGAAATACCCATAAATTCAGGTGATGATCATGTGAGTTTGTTGTTGCCCACTTCACTGAGGCCAAGTTATCAGACTAAAAAGATGATGATGGCCGGGACATTTTGATTCGACTACAGTGGCGTAGACTGCTTATGCAGTTACAGAAGCGCCATTTGCCTGGCTACTTTGGCACATAACGAAGTAAAGATACAACCTTTGGCCATGTTTTTCAGATGCTTGCATGCGGGGGAAACTTCCCCACAAGCCGCTGAGCTCGACCGCTTAACTTATTTCTGAGTTGTGCGCTGAATATTATGGTGCAGTTCAGTGCATAAACAATTTAGTGGTGTTATTTATCTATGTGCAGAAGGGCACCACAGCAGGGGCTGCAGATGTCCCAGCCTGCTGCCATGCCCAGGTTTTTGCGGCATCCCAACTTGCTTAAAACACAACAGCTGCACTACTTAAACAGGTCAAGAAAATATCATGGACTCGTTAGAGTTATGAATTTTCCATGAGTGCAGCAAACAAAGAGTAAATAATCGTCACCAGTGTTTCTTCCCAGAGTGACCAATTGACCGCCTTAAAAAAAAAAGTATGTAACGTTGGTATAAAACACAAGCACTTTTGGAAAAAGCACTTCAGTGTCATTGAGGCTGCAGTGAGTGCGCACATTAGCAGCAGAGTAAAGATGAGGATATAAATTTGGGGCAACAATTTTACAAATTAATGACGTAATTATAATGTAACATTACTAATGTGCTGAAATTACCCCGTTAAGGAGCATCTGCTACGTTATCTGTCCTAAAAAAATAATGCATTGTTTGTGACTTGATGCATGACGTAACACAGGCTGTCTCGAATGACCTCACATAGTCGACAGCGACTGATTTCCTGAATGTGCCCAGTTATAATACCCAGTATTCTTCAAGTGGGCAGATGCACACATTTTTGGCGCCCTGTGTGAAGGGACTTTTTCTGGCATGGTGATAACCCCACATATGAGGCTTTTAAGGCACACTGCTTGTGGCACCCCGGACCGCTGTCTCGTGTTTTTTTATTTTTTTTATTTTACAGAGTTTTATATAGCGCGGACTTGACCCTAATCGGGTATCAGAGCGCTTTACACGAGCACCAGTTGTATTACATGAGGACACATTCATGTCCCTTGTCTGGCGAGCCCTGGCCACTCATAAACGTCATTTGCACTTACATCAATTATGTTATCAACCATGCTGCAAGGAATTGCCCCATTTCTCTCCCTCCAGCAGCGATAGTGCATAACTTATCAGGAACCACATCAAGGACGCTTCAGTTTCATCCCATACATCAACGTTCTGCTTCTGTTTTTCATCTCTGAGTTCTGAAGATTCCTCCTCTTTCTGACTGTCTGTTGCCAGGAGGATTGTATCAAAGGCTGCTGCATCCTCTGTAAGCAATGCAGTGGTGTCAGGCTTTTTATTACAGGGTTGAAAAAGGAGCAAGGGGGACTATATCTAAAGCACCTTCACCCCAATTATATGTCAAGCAAAAAAGCCCTCCTACCACAAAGTAGTACTCTATGCTACCTTCTGTCTTTGACCGCAATGTGGGCTTAGGTTTTTGTCACCGCATTGCATGGTAACTGAGATCCCAAAATTCTCTAGGCGTAATACTTCACCTCTTTGATTACCTAACTCTTCCCTCTATTGTTGATTGAGGTCAATGCCTCTTAAAAAATGAAGACAGCTCACTAGATTGCTGGTTGATCTTAGGTTTACCTCTTAGCTTGTACTTCTTCGGGTGCTACAAGATCCTGTTTTGGTGGCAAGGCACTTAAAAAAACTTCAGATCAATTGTATAAGACTGAATGTCATAGTAAATTGGGATAGCAAAGCAATATTGAGAATCTGCTGTAAAGATTACATGGCAAAATATTTGTGATACACCCAAGGCAGTATGGGTCCCAGCAGGTGCAAATGGATTTATCCTTTTATCAACCATTCATTAAAGATTCTTTGAGCAAATGCTTTTCATGTTGAAGGGGTCATCCAGGGAAAAGTATAAACCTCGTCCTCCTACAAAATCTTACATTATGAACAATCACCGACAGCAGAATTCTAATAACGAAGGAGACTCCTCCAAGCAAACTAGTTACATGACTTCAAGCAGATAAAAAGGGAGGAATTATTTACATACAAAGAGAGGGGAGAGGAACAGCAGTTAATTTACTTCTTTACATTTTTCGTCTTATCAAATCAAAAAAGTATATAAAAAATGGAGATTAATTGGTTAAGCTACCGAATTAAAACAATTATTTAAGCATACTCCCACAGTGACCTATTAAAATAGAAGGGGCCTGAAAATGGAGCTGCAGCAAAAGAACTACTGTGGCATTCAACTGATCAAAAACAAAATACCAAATGATGTATGAACTGCACAAACTACATTTTGACTTGAAAGAGGTATTGTGTATCATCCAAACATAGAGAAAAAGATAATGCAACGATAATAGGCATCATATGAAAGTAAAGAGGGTATTTCCAGGATCAAATGTTCATGTAGCTTTATTATGCTGGTATGAGGACAGGAGAGTAGAGACAACGTTTCTTGAAAAGGGGCATCAATTACCCCATATGACATTTGAAGTGTTGGAAGTTATAAAGAATGACCTTAGAGGGAATTTTAGGGATATTAAGGAAAAGTTAGTCAGGAGAGAAATTTTCTGGATGAATTCTTGGATCGCTTAGACCCGAGAGGTCTTGATGCCATGCATGTGGCTTTCTTAAACAGAGACCAGGAGCAGGTGATTATGTATATAAAAGATATTTTTTATTTATTTAAATCCTTGTGAAAAAACATCTCAACCGTAGCATTATTAAAATATTTCTTCATACAATAGATTTTTTGATGATCATCTCAAAGTAGAAGCAAGACAGATGTAGAATTAAAAGAATCTTTTTGGAAACAAAACCATTAAAGCATACTGATTAAAAAACAAGCAAAAGAAATTCTATGGCTATGTGGCTTTGAAATTGTTTGGTTATACACCGGACATTTTGATAAGGGGAATAGAATGCTCTGATCGGCATATCAGCCATTATTGGGCAGAAAGATTTATTAGCATGGAACTTGGGTAATCCTGACTCCTTTGGAAATTAATTGGGCAAGAAGTTTGATTATTATAATGTGGACTGTCACATAATGAAATGTAGTAATTTTTTAGAGAGGAAACCTATGTTTTTTCTTGTAGGCTTTGTTACATTTGCTAGGTTTAAATGAGATTTCCCTCAATGAAGAGGTTTAGCCCTGGAAATGGAATGGGAAAGAATTTTTCTTGTGTTTCAAAGGCTGATTATAAGACATGAATTTAGCAAATTTATTAGATTTATTGAAACTGAAATTATAGTAATTGATTACTAAACGCAATTAAGTTTCTAATAAATATGAGTTTATGTCAGTGCATTATGATTTATGGGGTTTACAGTGAACCCATCCTGGTACTACTATGGTAAATTGGAAATTGTGGTAATTCTGTTCTTCTGTATCAATAAAGAAAAAAAAAGATCGAAGTAGAGCACTGCGCATGATTTCATTTCAGAAGCGAGGAAGCATCTCCACCAGGTATGTAATATTGAAGAGGATTCAACTACTTGGGGGAGTGTGGTTCATTTGCACATAGATAATTAACCAAGCAGCGGAAGTGCCTTCCAACCTGTTCAATATTATGATTGCATGGGAGTTTAATAGTGGTCCCTTCCAGCTCAACGCTCCATCTCTTCCCACTAATGCATCCTTGTACATTTTGTTAAATTACTCAACAGCATCATTCTTAAAGTGCCAACGTTTGAACTTTTCTCTTTCGAATACAAACATGTTCACACATTTTTATTATGTACTAAAACATGAATGGTAGGGTTGGAAGGTGAAACAATAACGGTAAAAATATTATTCAGTTTTTTTAGTGTAGTGACAGTGGGATCACATATGTTTTCCAATCATTAGCCATCATATGCAATGAAAAAGGTAACCGGATTGGTACATACCACTATCGCACAGATTTTATATGCCTTCTGAATGCCAATGAGAACGAATGCTGTCATGTACAATGCTTTTTCCTTTTCTTGTGTGGGCGGGGTACCCTGCAACGGAAAGTCAAAACACACAGTCGGTGAAAAGGATCCAGATGTTCTGCAAAACACCATCACCATAGCAACCATTTTTAAGAAGCGCATTCACTGCAACAGTATAGTCTTAAAAAATAGTACCTATTGCCACTCTCGTGGATGTCAAGTAGAAACAGTATTGGCATATGTGAAAAGTTTATGGGAGCTTTAAAGCAAAGTAGGAAACTTTGTATCTTACAACTTTACAAGCTGATGCCTCTGTCTCAACTTAGACTTTTCTGTCCCTCAAGAAATGCCTTAAGATACATTTAAGCGTGTGCCCATGTTTAGGAAACAGACAAGGAGCTTGAGTAGTGGAATCAACAGAGTCATAAAGATGGCAATCAAGAATATTGTTACCTAGACAGCTCATACATTCCAGCTTGCCTCAACAAATTACACATTTGGGAGTAGTGCGAATTCACAATGAATTGTATTCATGGACATGTTTGAACATTATGGTCAATGTAATGATCTTTGATGGTTCAGGCAGTCTCACAGGAGATGGGAGACCCCATAAAAGTGGGAGCTTCCCCACTGACTTCGTACTCCTGTAGTACTCCTTTGGGTACTCACAAATGCTTCTGTGAGTTGGCCCCTTCGTGTGGTGAGGACTACCTGAGTACGTTCCAACTAGAGGTCTAGTAGAAAAGGACCCATAACCTTCTGCCAATGTTCGGAATCATCCAGACAATGAACCTCTTCATTTTACTTGTTACAGTAAAAAAATCTGAATCTTCCATTTTTATCCCGATCATGGTCCAGCCTATGTGCATCACCCCACCGTGAGCATTCAGGCCGAGCTCCCAAGGTGCTGATGTTGTTTTTGTTGGTAGGAGAAGCACTTTGGGGTCATCTCCCAGCAGAAGGAAATTTGGTCATAGCTAGAAATTGACTTTCAAAAATTAACTCAAAGGAGAAAACAGGGGTCCAGTGAGATGGAGAAGAGCCTATCTTGATCAGAAACTGCAATAGTTTCTCGCTCAGGGTCTTTGTTATGTTATTTTGACACAAATAGACACATTTACTCAGTGGTTCTAGGATGGCGGGTAGATTTTAAGTGACTCAAACATGTTATGTTTCCACCAGCGGACCTCGGCCAACATCTAGTGGCAACAAAAGCAATTCTTTTTAACAATTCTGAAAAAAGCAACAAAATAAAGTGCTGCTATCTTACTTTGTGTTGCTATCTCACCAACCCATGGACACCTCAAGGGCTTTTTCCAGGAAACAACAAAGACTTTTGTGAACAGCAATTTAAAGAAGCAGTGGCTATGCCAATAGATCTGGTTTTACAGCTATGTTATTCAGTAATGTGAAGGATTACAAGTACATAGCATGGGGATGGATATGTTTTTGTGTGGAAGAAAAGAACTGTAGAATAATATCGGTGTAGGTTAAATGGTCAGGAGACAGTTGTATTATAAAGCCAGACCTAATAATCCATATAGGTCAATGACTGCCCTACTCACGTCTCTCCTGCTGCTAAGAAAAAAAAAATATTTAGTTATCTAAGACACTTCAATAGCATTAAAATATCATGCGTGTGCCTCTAAAAATTCAAGCTCAGGCAGCCGGACAAATAAACCAAATGATCACAACTGTGTGGAGGGAAACCACTTTTTGTTGGCCGCATTCAACTTCTTCCCAATCAAAACATGTACTCCTGGCTCATATGCGGCAGAGCCAAAGCGGTAGACAGTCAAAATATCGAGTTGTAAATATCGACTTACCATAATATCGAGTCTGTAATATCGAAGGAGCATAATATCGAAGGCAAGAATATCGTAGGACAGAATATCGACCCAAGGTAAGTAATATCGAAATACTTAATATCGATGTAAGTAATATCGAAGTTAGTAATATCGATAGCATATATATCGATGTTAATAATTTCGATGACACTAATATCGATATTTGTATTATTTTATAGTTTTTTATTATGTATGTGTTATATGTTTAATTTAAGTATTTAAAATAATTACTATTATATGTGTATACATTTTCTATAATAATATAGAAATTTATAAGTAAATTTGATGTTTTAGTACCGGAGCGGGTTGTGGGTTTATAGGGGAATAGGGTGGGAAGTAATTTAAGTATGGTAAGTTGATTAATAATTAGTAGGATTAATTAATTAATTATAATTATTTGCTAATTAATATTGATTAATTGGGAAATAATTAATTGATTAATTGATATATATTTTCTGTAGCGGGATGTGGGTTTATAGGGGAATAGGGTGGGGAGTAATTTAATAATAATTAATTAATTAATATATGTTTTTAAATATTTATAACTAATTAATTGGCAAATAATTAATATTAATTAGTTAATTAATTAATATAATTTGGTACATATTTTAAATTAGTAATTAATTGGTAATTAAATAATATTAGTTAGTTAATTACATTATTAGAGTAATTTATTTATATATAATTTTTAGTTACTGTTAATTAATTAATTGGGGAAAAATGATAATAATTATTAAATTATATTAATTACAGCTTATGTGCTAATATATTTACTTTATTGTTATTGTTAATTAATTATTAATTGCTAATTAAATAATATTATTTAACTTTGGGTTAAGGAGTATTTTTAGGGTTCAGGGTCATTTTTGGGTTTTTGGGTAAAGGGGTATTTTGAGTGTTTAGGGGCAGTTTTCAGTTTTAGGGTAAAGGGGTGTTTTAGGGTTCAGGGTCAGTTTTCAGTTTTTGGGTAAAGGGGTATTTTTAGGGTTCAGGGTCAGTTTTCAGTTCATGGGTAAAGGGGTATTTTTAGGGTTCAGGGTCAGTTTTCAGTTCATGGGTAAAGGGGTATTTTTAGGGTTCAGGGTCAGTTTTCAGTTTTTGGGTAAAGGGGTATTTTTAGAGTTCAGGGTCAGTTTTCAGTTCATGGTTAAAGGGGTATTTTTAGGGTTCAGGGTCAGTTTTCAGTTCATGGGTAAAGGGGTATTTTTAGGGTTCAGGGTCAGTTTTCAGTTCATGGGTAAAGGGGCATTTTTAGGGTTCAGGGTTAGTTTTCAGTTCTTGGGTAAAGGGGTATTTTTAGGGTTCAGGGTCAGTTTTCAGTTTTTGGGTAAAGGGGTATTTTTAGGGTTCAGGGTCAGTTTTCAGTTTTTGGGTAAAGGGGTATTTTTAGAGTTCAGGGTCAGTTTTCAGTTCATGGTTAAAGGGGTATTTTTAGGGTTCAGGGTCAGTTTTCAGTTCATGGGTAAAGGGGTATTTTTAGGGTTCAGGGTCAGTTTTCAGTTCATGGGTAAAGGGGTATTTTTAGGGTTCAGGGTCAGTTTTCAGTTCTTGGGTAAAGGGGTATTTTTAGGGTTCTGGGTCAGTTTTCAGTTTTTGGGTAAAGGGGTATTTTTAGTAAATTAATTATTAATACTTATTGTTTAGTACATATATATTATATCTTTACTGTATATATTTTTATTTATTTATTTTAAACATTATTAGATACTTTTAAATATGTTTATTTTATTTATTAGTGTTATATACTTACTTTTACATTTATATATATTAAAAAAAAATCGATATTTTTAACATCGATATTTTTTACAACGATATTATTTTTTCGATATTTTTGTACTTACCATGTTGTAGATAGGATGTCGATATTTTTGCCCTCGATATTGTTGACTCGATATTCTTGTAGGTCGATATTTTTGTGGTCGACATTCTGTCATAGATCCAGCCAAAGCACCTCTTTATTGACCCTCACATCATTGTCCAGTGACAGCTGCACCATCAGGCCAGACCATAAAAAGCCCAACGTTTAATAATGTTGGCAAATCTCTCATTGCACTGCATTCTCTTTGCCATCACTTAAAAGCATATTGGACATTGCACTGTTTTGGGACCACTCTGCTAATCTACAGGGTTTCGTTCCCACCTAGCACAAATGTCTACCATAAAGTCTCTCACTATAGTGCATTCTAGCTGCATCAGCTTTAGATAAACTTTATAATATTCATGCCTACTCCAGGCAACTTGAACATGAAGCCAGTGTTTCCAAGATACAACCAGTCCCACTGGCAGGGGAGGACCAAATTATGCGGCAGGGTTGACTAATTATGCAGCAACAGAAGCCAAATCATGTGGTATAATGTGGCACCTTTTGTAATAGTATTACTATGTTAATTTGTTATTTTTACACTTCATAGCACTGTCTGAGCCTTGGTGTTACCTCATTAGTACAAGTTTAAAACCCAAATATTGTAATAATAAACAGAAAGATGACCAGTCAACCATTGCACAGGTCCTTCGACTGCTCGGTAACATGAATTGCAGCGTTTTTAGTAACTTTTGATCTGTTTGAGCTCGAAACACAATCTGTATTAAACTCTGCAGATTATACAACACAAAAAATGGATAAAATGGCAAATGTGACTAATCTATAATTATGTGGAACGTGCCGCAATAGCAAAATCGCATACTTTCATATTTCTCTATCCTGAAGATGATCTGGGGTTCAGAATATCCAAGGTTGACATCTTTCACCCTTCTTTTAATAACAATGTAGTTAGCGACAAGGTAGATTTTATTGCAAGTATTCCTGACGCACATCTCACTTGTCTCATATCTGGTTCTACCCTTGGCTATTTTTGACCAGTCCCATACAGTCAACCCTATAATGCTGGAGCGTTGTTTAATCTACTGCATCTCATAAGTCTTTGTTCCACAAGTCATATTTATACGTCATTATTGTATCATATAATGTATCTGATGGCTCCTAGAAAATACCCTTACACCAGCTCTATTGCAACCATGTTTTTTGTGCCAATGGCCACACCCATGTAACTATATTTAAGTAAAACTAACCATATCAAAACACCTCGTCAAAAGTTATATGACTTTTTGAACGATATGACTCCCATTATGGTTAGTTATACAGTCCCAGAGTTACAGGTATCGGGTGTTCCAGGGTGGTATTACCAGGGATTACAAGTAAAACCCTGATATTCCCTGAGAATTTAGGAATTACCAGGGGAATATGTAATCCCAAATCTGAGTCATATGTTAAGTCTACAGTTTTAGAGAGGAAAGCAGATTCCATCTTCAATGGAGCCTTCACAATTTCTGGGTGAAACACCACAGACTCACGGTCTCCCCTGGGATGCCATAATCCTGGTAGAGCTGGCGAGGGATGCTCCTGGCTACAACAGAAATAGGTGTCCACTTACAATAAATTTATTTTCCTTGATGATCCCTGTCTCATTAGAACCATTTCCTCTTTAGGTGTATTCAACATATTCAATGGCTAACCTGCTGTAATAAACGTACACTTATATTCGGCCATTCACACTTCATCATTATTTTCATGATATTAATTTGGTAAAGGGTGGCAGGCTTCTAGCAATACTTTGAACTTTGATCCACTGTCAGAAAGATAAGATATTATGGTCTTTAAATTTCTGTGCTCAGAACCTGTGACATTTTAGTGGCAATGACTGATCTTGCAACTGAGTTCTGCAGTAATAATGTCTTTCTCTACTCTCCTCACCTGTAATTTCACTGGAAAGTAGCCCGATTTCTCCACGAAAGAGCCATCCGGCCTCTGGCTGTCAGTCAGCCAGGTGAGTGTGTTGCACATGGCGTTTACATCCAGGGGAACATACTGTTGAACTTGCCCTAGCATTCTTAGGGCGAATGCTGTTAGCCTGCAATGGAAATTGCAAAGAAAGTGGTTGTAATGTACAATGACTAACAGTCTACCTTAGAATTCTGATGGTTTGGAAACAGTGACACCTATTATTCTTCACCCAGTAGTCAGGGATAAATCGCACAACATCACTCAGAAGCAAACAAACTTGTAACATATTTACGTTGATACTGTGCAGGAAGCTTGCAAAATGGTGGCATGTCTTTTTCTCGGTTTTATAACCTCAGGATACAAAATTGTAAAATATACGAGAAAGGGGGCATTTAAGTATGAAATATTTAAGGGCAGTGCTTAATTAGGGCTGGTGAATGCTAGTGGTGGTCATCAGCAGTCATTTTTGGGGGACAAGACACATTTTTCATCATTAGAAGAAATGTATAAATAACATCAGATTTTCAGAAAATATCAACCAGAAATTGCTGAGTAAATAATGGCGTTCTAAATTAACAGGAGAGTGCCACGTGGAACCACAGAAATTATTTTTAAGTTCTAAAAATAAACAGTCCAAAGGCATATAGGACTTTAATAATTTCCTCTTCTAAAAACAGCTTGGAGCTGAATGGAGAGAAACTCAAAACTGAGTGAGGCCCGAAAGTGTGGTAATCACTTACCCCTCTTAGTTACTATGAATCTGGGTCTCCATGTGAAAGTCTTCACAAGTTATTTACCAGCACAAAGGACATTATTCCCAAAAGGTCATGAAAGTTGCACAAAGTCTCATGGAATAAATTGGCAGAATGTTTGGTGGAGTGTGAACCCATTCTTCCCTGTTTTTCTTTCCTGTGTTTTTTTTGGCTTCAGTCGTGCAAATGAAGTAATCTGCTGTTCCACTCTGAATTCCTTTTCTTACACTTCACTGCCATTTCTAAATACTTGCCCTGATTCATCAGGTAAGGTTTGCCAGGAGAAATACATGATTTGTAACACTTGGGGGCCCATTGTCCGCCCGCCACTGTAACGGTAAACGGGACTGACCGCCAGAGGTGCGGCGGTTCCGCTATGCCAATTAGGATGTGCCCGCCACCTTGGCGGTCGCATCCTGCATATTATACATTGCTGCGGGCAGTGCTGTCAGCAGCACCCGCCGCAATGCAAAATATGCATGTTGTGCATTGGCATGCACAACGTGACAGGCACCGCCTGCCACTATGTGCATGGCAATGAAGGGGGGTACCATGGTGGAGTCTCCGCCATGGAAAGGCATGCCCCACGCACCCATCCTAACATGGATGGCGGTGCCTGCAAGGCACCGCCACCATATTGTGGGCCTTTTCCGCCTGGCAGGCAATCATGACGATTGCCAGCCGGCGAAAAAGTGGCAGACGGGCTTTCTGTCCGCTGCGGTACCCCCGCCATGCCAATGTGGGGGGGGGGGTAAATGGCCGTCGGGGGGGAGTTCTTGTGGCCGGAGGGCCACAGCTGGTCGGGCGGGGGCCATCCGCCCACTATCATAATAGGCCACTAAGGCTGGGAGCCACCACACGGACGTGGGGTTCACTTAATGAGCCTTGGAGTTCACTGATAAGACTTGATAGGTCGTGCACACACACTGCATTACTTTCGTAACCATGCAGGAGGTCCCTGGAACTTCTCATTAGGATACTGCTCTCTAGTTCTGTTTTGTCAATTGGCTGTAGATGTGTATAGCTTAACGTAAGCATGCCCAGCATAGGTCCAGGATTACTGGAGGCGTGGCAGGCTTTCAGGACAACCACTGACTACCTGAATTAATGTATTTAAGACTAATTGTGTGTTCATTTATTTTAAGTTAATGTCATGAAAATCCAGGGAAGGTTCTGGCCTCTGTTGCATTGTACTTTGATGTTTAGATGCCACAATCTCAGTCAACTTCAGTTCTGATCAGTGAATATCTATTATACTCACCACGTGCTTGGCTCACGGCCCCTCCACATGCTATAAGAGAAGTCAGGGTTTCTAAAAGACAAGATGCTTAGAATACCTAAAGAAGATCAGAATAGAAAGAAAATAAAGATTAGTCCAGATCCATCCCTTCAAATCTATGTATTTCTGATTCATATCCATAAAACAGTTGAACAAATATATATACATTATAGGAAAGTACCCTTTTTGAAATTGTCACCCCCACTTTTTGCCTGGTATCTGATGCAATTTTGATGGACATTCACTAGGTTCCTGCTATCCAGGTCCCCAGTGCCAGATCTATTTCCCTAAAAAGGTACAACTGTTCCCCCAATTTGCAATACCATTAGCAACCCATGTAAATCCCTAGTAAATGGTACCCCTTGTACCTAGGGTAAGAAGGCTCAAGAGGGTCCCTAAGGGCTGCAGCATAATTGTGCCACCCTAAGGGACCCCTCAGCACCATCATGCAATCTGCCATTGCAGGCTACATGCCATGGTGCAGACAAAACTGAAGAGCCGACATGGCACTTAAAATTCCACCACCTTGGTTTTGGTGGAATTAGTCCACTGGGTAAGGGTTATGCCCACCTCCCACAGGAAGTGATCATATAGAGGGTTTAGACACCCTAAAAGTAAGAAGCCCATTGGCTACTATCGGTCACTCCCTTTAATGCCCCTAAATGGAGTAAGGTTAGATTTGTCCCCCACCAAGTGAGAGGCCACCAGGACCAACTGGGATACCAGACCCCTTGCAGCAGCCAAGGCCTGTTTAAGTCCAGTTGGGACTCTAATGGCACAGAGACTGAGCAACCATTGAGAGATGTCAGCACCACAGAGACCCATTCCCAGAATGGCCCAGCAGCCCTGATTTTTGTACCCTCAACCGGTGAGACCGACCTCCGACATCTAGGATTGCACGGGAGAGGATATTAAGCTAAGGGCCCACATTGCAGGGCTCAGATGGTTATGTGGAGGTTTGGACCCCACATTTAACGCCTCACTACGGGTAGCATCCTTTCCAGAGGTCCTAGAGTCGCCATGTTTAGTTGTTTCCACCACCTCACTCCAGACCTCATTCTCCCAATTTATTTTGGGACACGCCAACTCCTGGTTGTACTTCCTTCTGTCAATGGGGATTTCTCCTCTACTTTTTGCTGTTATAATTCTCACTAAGGGCTTGATTAGGATTGCGGTTTTCCCGCATCCTCCAGGCCGGCGGAAGCCACCGCCGGCCTGGAGGATGCGGGAAAACCGCTGCGTAGGACCAGAAGACCCACCGCCAAATTAGGATAGCGGTGGGTCTCAAAATCCGTCCGCTGCTTTTCCGCCGCGGTCGCCTTCCGACCGCGGCGGAAAAGCTCTATCATGGCTGGCGGTGTCTGTCAGACACCGCCAGCCATATTAGGATAGCGGAAAACATATGATTTTCCACAGCGGCTTTTCCGCCGTGGAAAAGCATACGGAGATTGCCTTCGGGGGCCCGTTGCGGGCCCCCTTGGTGACGGGGGAGGGTGGGGGTGCACATGGGTGTGTGCTCACCGGTTAGAGGCGGCAGACCCGAGAGCAGAGGACGGCCCGGGACCAGGGTTCGATTCCCGGCGCGGCAGGTTTCTGGACCAGGGTCAGCGGACTTGATAATTCTCTCGCCTCAGTGCCCACTCTGATCAGCGATCACACTCGGCAACTCTGGGCATTAGCTTGCCTCATCTTCACTAACGGCCCCACCAGACCGCCGGGGATGCCTGGTCTCACCCTGGAGATACCCATTAAGGGACCATCTCTCAGGGAAGCCAGGAAGGGTTTCGCAGCGGTCGAAGCGCCTTGGGACCCTACGGGTATGTAGTGCGCTATATAAATGCCTATACATTTACATACATTACATTTACATGGGGGGTACCTATGGTACCCCCCTGCATTTGCGTTGACAAAGCGGCAGGCACCGCGCAGTACCTGCTGCTTTGTGCACGCAAATGCCGTGCATGCTTTTTTAACATTGCGGCGGGTGCAGCTTCAAGCTGCACCCGCCGCAATGTTAAAGATTGAGGATGTAACCGCCACCCTGGCGGTCACATCCTAATCTGCACGGAGGGACCTCCGCAGCCCCTGTGGACGGTCCCTCCTACTCTATGGTGGCGGACGGACTCAGGTCCGTCTGCCATTATAATCGGCCCCCAAGTCAGCGTTTGCAAGCCTACAAATGCAGTTATACCAGAAATGTCAAGAAGCCTTTTTTTGGGAGCTTGATGCTCCCTAGATAGCATACTACGCAGAGAAACAAACAATTCCTCATGATATACGAGTATTACATTTAGATCTACTCCTAGGAAAAGTTGGTTGCTCACAATTTCCAATGTGTCAGCTACCTTAGTGCACACCAGTTTTAGTAAGCAAGAAACTTACTCCCATTTTAAAGCCTTCTTATTGCTAATAAGTGAAACATCGCCGGTAAGGCTTGATTTATTAGGGTTAGAATTGGGAGTCAAGCGTGCTCTAATGTGAGTTTGAGCGTTGTGATCCCTATCCTCCCACTCAATGACTGCCATGTCCTGCATGAATTGGCATAGTTGGCGAGACAATAATACGTAGTCAATTCTACTAGACTGATTTAATCTCTTGAACTTGTGTGCACCTCCTTTGTCTGAAAGAGACCTACCGTTACAAGCCCTAAGGGTCCGACTCAAGGTCAAGCCCAGTTGCTGACTGGATAAAACAGAGCATCCTTTTACAGGAGGAAGGTCTAACTGGGATACTCCATACAGAGTCTTCTTCCAAAGTTAGATCTGATTCTGAGTTGTCTAGGGGTTCAAATGCTTCATCGAAGTCACCAGCAATAATTAACGGCACGTCAGAAGATAAGTTATCTTAAAAAGAGCTTAAGTGTAGGAAGGAAGAATTCCTTTTTCAGGCCGGAGGAGCTATTATACACATGAAAGATATATACTTGCAGGTTGTCCTTAAGGAATGAAAGGCCTAACAGAAAGGTGAGTTAGTACACAAAATCCTAACTCTGTAGTTTATCACGTTCTTCACCCAAACAGTTAAGCCACCGGCAGTGCAGTCTCAACCTTGCTTCACAGCTGAGAAGCAAGAGTGTGAATCCTGCCCTAAAGAGTGCCTCTGTACGCCAGATTTCCTGCAACAAACAAATGTCAAAGGAATGCAAAAGGGTGCCCAAGATAGATCTGTAAGCTTGGTTCTCATACCAGCAATGATCCATGATAGAACGTTCCAGGGGACATCAGTGGACAAAGGGGAACTTGGATGAGAAGGGACAGAAAGAGAAAGTCAATCAGTGCTGGTAGACCGGGCGGAAAGTGGCGGACGGTCTTTCCGTCCGCCGCGGACCCCCCAGCCATTGTAATGAGGCAGGGGGTCATTTCTGCATGGATGGAGGGTGGATCGCCCTTGCCGGGCCGGCGGTGACTACTGCCGGCCCGGCGGGGCGACCAGCCAGCCATCCTAATGGGGCCCCTAGGTCTTCAACCACGCCCGAGATACAAGTTGGATTTCAATATAGTCACAATCCATCCCAGGTATTGTGCAGAGTGGTGGATTAGTCCAGATCTCATTTCTGTTGTGACCATCATGATGATGGAAGGTAAGCAAAGGTATAAATGAAGCTCTGGATGTGAAGGCCTGATGGTATGAAACGTGTGGAGTGGAGAAAAGCAGCAAAACTAATTGTCTTACTGATGCTTGTTTGTTTTTGAAGAGCGTCAAGTCAGAGGCAGAGGTAGTGGGGTGCACGTGCCCTCTTTCACACTTTCATGAGTTGGACTGTGTGGTCCAATCCTGTGTGTTCCGAAAGGTCACCTTGGGTACAAAGTCTATATGCTTGCCTTAAACATGTATGTGTTATAGACAGTGACCGTCAGTATAGCATCGCCTGCACCCCCTCTGTTTCTTTTTACTGTGCTTCATGCCTTCCAAAGTGCTTTCTCTCTACCTCGCGCCCCATTTAACGCCTCACTACGGGTAGCATCCTTTCCAGAGGTCCTAGAGTCGCCATGTTTAGTTGTTTCCACCACCTCACTCCAGACCTCATTCTTCCAATTTATTTTGGGACACGCCAACTCCTGGTTGTACTTCCTTCTGTCAATGGGGATTTCTCCTCTACTTTTTGCTGTTATAATTCTCACTAAGGGCTTGATTAGGATTGCGGTTTTCCCGCATCCTCCAGGCCGGCGGAAGCCACCGCCGGCCTGGAGGATGCGGGAAAACCGCTGCGTAGGACCAGAAGACCCACCGCCAAATTAGGATAGCGGTGGGTCTCAAAATCCGTCCGCTGCTTTTCCGCCGCGGTCGCCTTCCGACCGCGGCGGAAAAGCTCTATCATGGCTGGCGGTGTCTGTCAGACACCGCCAGCCATATTAGGATAGCGGAAAACATATGATTTTCCACAGCGGCTTTTCCGCCGTGGAAAAGCATACGGAGATTGCCTTTGGGGGCCCGTTGCGGGCCCCCTTGGTGACGGGGGAGGGTGGGGGTGCACATGGGTGTGTGCTCACCGGTTAGAGGCGGCAGACCCGAGAGCAGAGGACGGCCCGGGACCAGGGTTCGATTCCCGGCGCGGCAGGTTTCTGGACCAGGGTCAGCGGACTCGATAATTCTCTCGCCTCAGTGCCCACTCTGATCAGCGATCACACTCGGCAACTCTGGGCATTAGCTTGCCTCATCTTCACTAACGGCCCCACCAGACCGCCGGGGATGCCTGGTCTCACCCTGGAGATACCCATTAAGGGACCATCTCTCAGGGAAGCCAGGAAGGGTTTCGCAGCGGTCGAAGCGCCTTGGGACCCTACGGGTATGTAGTGCGCTATATAAATGCCTATACATTTACATACATTACATTTACATGGGGGGTACCTATGGTACCCCCCTGCATTTGCGTTGACAAAGCGGCAGGCACCGCGCAGTACCTGCTGCTTTGTGCACGCAAATGCCGTGCATGCTTTTTTAACATTGCGGCGGGTGCAGCTTCAAGCTGCACCCGCCGCAATGTTAAAGATTGAGGATGTGACCGCCACCCTGGCGGTCACATCCTAATCTGCACGGAGGGACCTCCGCAGCCCCTGTGGATGGTCCCTCCTACTCTATGGTGGCGGACGGACTCAGGTCCGTCTGCCATTATAATCGGCCCCCAAGTCAGCGTTTGCAAGCCTACAAATGCAGTTATACCAGAAATGTCGAGAAGCCTTTTTTTGGGAGCTTGATGCTCCCTAGATAGCATACTACGCAGAGAAACAAACAATTCCTCATGATATACGAGTATTACATTTAGATCTACTCCTAGGAAAAGTTGGTTGCTCACAATTTCCAATGTGTCAGCTACCTTAGTGCACACCAGTTTTAGTAAGCAAGAAACTTACTCCCATTTTAAAGCCTTCTTATTGCTAATAAGTGAAACATCGCCGGTAAGGCTTGATTTATTAGGGTTAGAATTGGGAGTCAAGCGTGCTCTAATGTGAGTTTGAGCGTTGTGATCCCTATCCTCCCACTCAATGACTGCCATGTCCTGCATGAATTGGCATAGTTGGCGAGACAATAATACGTAGTCAATTCTACTAGACTGATTTAATCTCTTGAACTTGTGTGCACCTCCTTTGTCTGAAACAGACCTACCGTTACAAGCCCTAAGGGTCCGACTCAAGGTCAAGCCCAGTTGCTGACTGGATAAAACAGAGCATCCTTTTACAGGAGGAAGGTCTAACTGGGATACTCCATACAGAGTCTTCTTCCAAAGTTAGATCTGATTCTGAGTTGTCTAGGGGTTCAAATGCTTCATCGAAGTCACCAGCAATAATTAACGGCACGTCAGAAGATAAGTTATCTTAAAAAGAGCTTAAGTGTAGGAAGGAAGAATTCCTTTTTCAGGCCGGAGGAGCTATTATACACATGAAAGATATATACTTGCAGGTTGTCCTTAAGGAATGAAAGGCCTAACAGAAAGGTGAGTTAGTACACAAAATCCTAACTCTGTAGTTTATCACGTTCTTCACCCAAACAGTTAAGCCACCGGCAGTGCAGTCTCAACCTTGCTTCACAGCTGAGAAGCAAGAGTGTGAATCCTGCCCTAAAGAGTGCCTCTGTACGCCAGATTTCCTGCAACAAACAAATGTCAAAGGAATGCAAAAGGGTGCCCAAGATAGATCTGTAAGCTTGGTTCTCATACCAGCAATGATCCATGATAGAACGTTCCAGGGGCCATCAGTGGACAAAGGGGAACTTGGATGAGAAGGGACAGAAAGAGAAAGTCAATCAGTGCTGGTAGACCGGGCGGAAAGTGGCGGACGGTCTTTCCGTCCGCCGCGGACCCCCCAGCCATTGTAATGAGGCAGGGGGTCATTTCTGCATGGATGGAGGGTGGATCGCCCTTGCCGGGCCGGCGGTGACTACTGCTGGCCCGGCGGGGCGACCAGCTAGCCATCCTAATGGGGCCCCTAGGTCTTCAACCACGCCCGAGATACAAGTTGGATTTCAATATAGTCACAATCCATCCCAGGTATTGTGCAGAGTGGTGGATTAGTCCAGATCTCATTTCTGTTGTGACCATCATGATGATGGAAGGTAAGCAAAGGTATAAATGAAGCTCTGGATGTGAAGGCCTGATGGTATGAAACGTGTGGAGTGGAGAAAAGCAGCAAAACTAATTGTCTTACTGATGCTTGTTTGTTTTTGAAGAGCGTCAAGTCAGAGGCAGAGGTAGTGGGGTGCACGTGCCCTCTTTCACACTTTCATGAGTTGGACTGTGTGGTCCAATCCTGTGTGTTCCGAAAGGTCACCTTGGGTACAAAGTCTATATGCTTGCCTTAAACATGTATGTGTTATAGACAGTGACCGTCAGTATAGCATCGCCTGCACCCCCTCTGTTTCTTTTTACTGTGCTTCATGCCTTCCAAAGTGCTTTCTCTCTACCTCGCGCCCCATTTAACGCCTCACTACGGGTAGCATCCTTTCCAGAGGTCCTAGAGTCGCCATGTTTAGTTGTTTCCACCACCTCACTCCAGACCTCATTCTCCCAATTTATTTTGGGACACGCCAACTCCTGGTTGTACTTCCTTCTGTCAATGGGGATTTCTCCTCTACTTTTTGCTGTTATAATTCTCACTAAGGGCTTGATTAGGATTGCGGTTTTCCCGCATCCTCCAGGCCGGCGGAAGCCACCGCCGGCCTGGAGGATGCGGGAAAACCGCTGCGTAGGACCAGAAGACCCACCGCCAAATTAGGATAGCGGTGGGTCTCAAAATCCGTCCGCTGCTTTTCCGCCGCGGTCGCCTTCCGACCGCGGCGGAAAAGCTCTATCATGGCTGGCGGTGTCTGTCAGACACCGCCAGCCATATTAGGATAGCGGAAAACATATGATTTTCCACAGCGGCTTTTCCGCCGTGGAAAAGCATACGGAGATTGCCTTCGGGGGCCCGTTGCGGGCCCCCTTGGTGACGGGGGAGGGTGGGGGTGCACATGGGTGTGTGCTCACCGGTTAGAGGCGGCAGACCCGAGAGCAGAGGACGGCCCGGGACCAGGGTTCGATTCCCGGCGCGGCAGGTTTCTGGACCAGGTCAGCGGACTCGATAATTCTCTCGCCTCAGTGCCCACTCTGATCAGCGATCACACTCGGCAACTCTGGGCATTAGCTTGCCTCATCTTCACTAACGGCCCCACCAGACCGCCGGGGATGCCTGGTCTCACCCTGGAGATACCCATTAAGGGACCATCTCTCAGGGAAGCCAGGAAGGGTTTCGCAGCGGTCGAAGCGCCTTGGGACCCTACGGGTATGTAGTGCGCTATATAAATGCCTATACATTTACATACATTACATTTACATGGGGGGTACCTATGGTACCCCCCTGCATTTGCGTTGACAAAGCGGCAGGCACCGCGCAGTACCTGCTGCTTTGTGCACGCAAATGCCGTGCATGCTTTTTTAACATTGCGGCGGGTGCAGCTTCAAGCTGCACCCGCCGCAATGTTAAAGATTGAGGATGTGACCGCCACCCTGGCGGTCACATCCTAATCTGCACGGAGGGACCTCCGCAGCCCCTGTGGACGGTCCCTCCTACTCTATGGTGGCGGACGGACTCAGGTCCGTCTGCCATTATAATCGGCCCCCAAGTCAGCGTTTGCAAGCCTACAAATGCAGTTATACCAGAAATGTCGAGAAGCCTTTTTTTGGGAGCTTGATGCTCCCTAGATAGCATACTACGCAGAGAAACAAACAATTCCTTATGATATACGAGTATTACATTTAGATCTACTCCTAGGAAAAGTTGGTTGCTCACAATTTCCAATGTGTCAGCTACCTTAGTGCACACCAGTTTTAGTAAGCAAGAAACTTACTCCCATTTTAAAGCCTTCTTATTGCTAATAAGTGAAACATCGCCGGTAAGGCTTGATTTATTAGGGTTAGAATTGGGAGTCAAGCGTGCTCTAATGTGAGTTTGAGCGTTGTGATCCCTATCCTCCCACTCAATGACTGCCATGTCCTGCATGAATTGGCATAGTTGGCGAGACAATAATACGTAGTCAATTCTACTAGACTGATTTAATCTCTTGAACTTGTGTGCACCTCCTTTGTCTGAAAGAGACCTACCGTTACAAGCCCTAAGGGTCCGACTCAAGGTCAAGCCCAGTTGCTGACTGGATAAAAAAGAGCATCCTTTTACAGTAGGAAGGTCTAACTGGGATACTCCATACAGAGTCTTCTTCCAAAGTTAGATCTGATTCTGAGTTGTCTAGGGGTTCAAATGCTTCATCGAAGTCACCAGCAATAATTAACGGCACGTCAGAAGATAAGTTATCTTAAAAAGAGCTTAAGTGTAGGAAGGAAGAATTCCTTTTTCAGGCCGGAGGAGCTATTATACACATGAAAGATATATACTTGCAGGTTGTCCTTAAGGAATGAAAGGCCTAACAGAAAGGTGAGTTAGTACACAAAATCCTAACTCTGTAGTTTATCACGTTCTTCACCCAAACAGTTAAGCCACCGGCAGTGCAGTCTCAACCTTGCTTCACAGCTGAGAAGCAAGAGTGTGAATCCTGCCCTAAAGAGTGCCTCTGTACGCCAGATTTCCTGCAACAAACAAATGTCAAAGGAATGCAAAAGGGTGCCCAAGATAGATCTGTAAGCTTGGTTCTCATACCAGCAATGATCCATGATAGAACGTTCCAGGGGACATCAGTGGACAAAGGGGAACTTGGATGAGAAGGGACAGAAAGAGAAAGTCAATCAGTGCTGGTAGACCGGGCGGAAAGTGGCGGACGGTCTTTCCGTCCGCCACGGACCCCCCAGCCATTGTAATGAGGCAGGGGGTCATTTCTGCATGGATGGAGGGTGGATCGCCCTTGCCGGGCCGGCGGTGACTACTGCCGGCCCGGCGGGGCGACCAGCCAGCCATCCTAATGGGGCCCCTAGGTCTTCAACCACGCCCGAGATACAAGTTGGATTTCAATATAGTCACAATCCATCCCAGGTATTGTGCAGAGTGGTGGATTAGTCCAGATCTCATTTCTGTTGTGACCATCATGATGATGGAAGGTAAGCAAAGGTATAAATGAAGCTCTGGATGTGAAGGCCTGATGGTATGAAACGTGTGGAGTGGAGAAAAGCAGCAAAACTAATTGTCTTACTGATGCTTGTTTGTTTTTGAAGAGCGTCAAGTCAGAGGCAAAGGTAGTGGGGTGCACGTGCCCTCTTTCACACTTTCATGAGTTGGACTGTGTGGTCCAATCCTGTGTGTTCCGAAAGGTCACCTTGGGTACAAAGTCTATATGCTTGCCTTAAACATGTATGTGTTATAGACAGTGACCGTCAGTATAGCATCGCCTGCACCCCCTCTGTTTCTTTTTACTGTGCTTCATGCCTTCCAAAGTGCTTTCTCTCTACCTCGCGCCCCATTTAACGCCTCACTACAGGTAGCATCCTTTCCAGAGGTCCTAGAGTCACCATGTTTAGTTGTTTCCACCACCTCACTCCAGACCTCATTCTCCCAATTTATTTTGGGACACGCCAACTCCTGGTTGTACTTCCTTCTGTCAATGGGGATTTCTCCTCTACTTTTTGCTGTTATAATTCTCACTAAGGGCTTGATTAGGATTGCGGTTTTCCCGCATCCTCCAGGCCGGCGGAAGACACCGCCGGCCTGGAGCCGCCCCAGCTACCCATTCCAAAGCTTTTCCATTTCCTTTCTGCTGTGCTCCCCTCTTTTGTACAAGGGAGATCACTCATTGCTGGTCTGCTTAGTGGCTTAGCCAGTGAAATAAAGCAATAATCAGAGTTCAGTGTGCCCATTAGGTCTCTGGGCCCTGGTGCCACCGCACCTGCTTCACCAATGGAAGCTACGCCCCTGGGTAGGCTTAGTCACAGGAGGTCATTCAGAGAACTAAGCGGACTTCACTTTCTATTTCAAAGCTGAATGCTAGTGTTACGTTTGTTTGTGGTTAAGGGAAAGTACCTTGGGGGGAGGGGGTTCTCTGTTTAGGGATCTTTTGTTTTCTATCCTGCCTTGGTTGTTATATTACAAAGACAATAAAAAGATTTCAGCATAAAACATCATTTTGTTTTGGGTTCTAATTAATGTTATTATTTCAGATCATTTTTATTGAGATTTTAATAAAATAACACAACACAATACATACATAGAGAGTATGTCTAATACAAGACGTTCCTCTACATTTAGAGAGTGGGTTACTTTAGGGGGAAGTGCCAAGTGCTATCGAAGAGAGATCAGGAGACCATTTAGTAGGCATAATATGGCAGAAACTTGTTAGAGAATGAGCAAAAGAGGAGAATGTGTTGTATATCTGTCTTTTTCCACAACTCCAGCCGCAGTTTAGGTCCCTAAGTCTGAGTTTGAAGAGTTCAGAGCGGTCCAGTGAGCCATATATGCAGACCAATGTATGCATTGTGCCAGAGGGTATGCAACCTTATTAGTTGCCAAGCTCGACCGTATGGAAGCAGTACCATAACAAAATGTTACACTTGCTGTCAGCCAGTGTGAGATTGGTGTGGAAGGTTGTTGGTGTGTGTGACTTGACGTTTAGGTGTAAAGTCACTCTGGGTTACCACTATTGTGTGGTTGTGGGAGGATTTAGGTAAATCACCCACTGTAGGTGTTGTGTGTAAGATGGCTTTTAAGTGCTAAGCCTCTCTGATCTACCACTATTTTTGTGGGTGTGGGTTGATTTAGTCAGATCACCCTGTTGGTATGGTGTTTGAGTTGATTTATGGGTGTTAAGTCACTCTGGGTTACCACCATGGTGGGGTTGTAGGGGAATGTAAGTGAATCCCTCAGTGTTGGTGGTGTACATGTGAGATGGCTTTTAGGTGCTAAGCCTCTCCGGTCTACTGCAAAACATTTTTGGGGGTGTGGGTTGAATGTAGACAGATCAGCCTTTTGGTGTGGTGTCTGAGTTGACTGGTTAGGAGTCACTTGCATCTACAAGCTTTATGTGTTGGTGGTTGACTTTAGGTAACACCCACTTGTATTGGCGTTATAGTTGAGAGGTGTTTGCATGCTATTTCACGCATTTCTTCCACTCTTGTGTGTTTGTGGGAAGGTCTCACATTAGTGTATTTGTTTTTGTTGTGGGGTGATCTCTACTGCACTGTTGGGGTTTGGTTTCCTATGTGTTCACGTACATTTTAGTCTGGCCAGCTGGTATGTTTGTGGCATAAGGTGTTTGGTTGATTATGCGTGGTGTAGTTGAATGCGGGTTTGTTTGGTTTTGTGTGGAAAGAGAGAAGATGTGGGTGAGTAAGTGTAGTCTTTTTTTGCTTTCTAAAATACTATTTTTACCTTGCCTACTTCGTAGTATTTATTAATGTGAGTACATGGGTGGGCATTGTCATTTTCATTCATTTCACATCTTATGTTAACATTCAATTCAATTGTTTCATTCTTCTGTGCTTTCTTTGTATTTTGATGTTAACTTGCATGACCATTGTTCTGTGCTTTCTTTGCTTTTGATCTTAACTTGTATGCCCTTTAGTCATCTTCTGGTCTTTGCAATGGGTCCTCATCTTATTTCTATGCATGTAATTTTACCAATGCATACTTTTCCCTGGACCATTGCATTGTGTTCTTGTTCACTGTAAAGAAGGGAGATGTGTTATACTTGCTGCTCAGCCAGTGTGAGTGTGGTGTTGAATGTTGGTGCTTGGTGATCCTGTGGAATGTTGGATGAGTCAGAGTGTCAGTTGGTGTATGGGCTGAGCAGCAGGAAGGCTGCTTCTGGTGGGGAGCTCTCTACTTTTACTCTTGATCTTAATAAATACTACCTAAGCTACCCTGGAAGTTAGAACTTCATTCATTTACAACACGAAACTTGAGGGGGCCCTCTGCAAAGTACACGGGGACCCTCCCACTGCGGGCGCTGCAGGGCTGATGTTACACCACTGTATGGAAGACCAGTTTAGGGTCGTAGCATGGGAGATGTTTGCTTTGTATATAATAAATTAAGATTATTCTTGAATTGGTTTCATAAGGGTGGACGATTTTGGTGAGAGGATGGAGTAAAGTTTGGATGCTAAGGGCCCATCTATAGCCATTTTCCTCAGAATAATAAGGAGAAATGGATTGTGTTTAGCGATAATGGCTTTAATTTTTAGAAAGTTATAAAAGACTATCAACCAAGTGCATCAAGCTCAAAACCGGTCGCAAAGGGGCAGATTCACAGAATCTGCCCCTTTGCGACCGGTATTTTTGCATTTGGGATGCATCATCCCAAATGCAAAAATCGCAATTTGAGAACTCGCTAAATTGCGATTGTTTGCATTTAAGGAATCGCAAATTGAGATTCCTTAAATGCAATGCATGAAAGTTTCAAAAATAGCGAATTCGCTAATAGGGCACGCAAATTTCCACGAAGTACAGCTTCATGGTAATTTGCAAAAACTTTGAAAAATACACTAAAGTGCATTTTTCAAGGTTTCATGTTGCGCATACACATGCCCTGCGCATACACATGTGTGTGCGCAACATATGTGCACAGATCAATTTCAGGGGTGCAACAGGGTGTCCTTTGGACACCCCTGCACCCTTGCAATCGCAATCTCAATTTGCGAATCGCTAATTGCGATTCGCAAATTGAGATTGTCTTCTCATTCATTCCTATGGGCCTCTAGGCCCATACGAATGAATGGGGAGGTATTCCTTAATTGCGACTCGCAATTTGCTATTCCTTATAAGCGAATCCTTATTTTTCACTAATAAGGAATCGCAAAATGGATGCTTGATGCATCTGGCTGCAAGTCTTCTAGATTGCATTTGTGCTTGATTTGGGAGAATGGTAGGGGTTTTGAAAGGGTGTCCATGTCGCTTTAAAGAGGATGGCCTTCCGCACCCATTTTTCAAGGTACAGAGTACTACAGTCCATTTTGAGGTTATTGTTATGCCATGGTGAGGACAAAGTAGAGTATTTTATTTTATTAACAAGATTGTTGGTGATCTTCCAGAGGGTCTGTAAGGAACTGCAAAGAATGAGCGAGGAGTAGTCTGCCATTATCTTATTGGTAGTGGTTATTGATATGAGTGACGGGGTAGGGCGAGATTGTGCTCTACAGTAAGCAAGGTTGGTAATGGGTTACTGAATGAGTTAAACCAGGAGAGGGCTTGTCTCGCGAGGTACGCCAAGTGGTATCTACGGTAGTCCAGGAGACTATGTCCTCCAAGTTTTTTTGGTAGTCTCAGTTTTGAAGAGCAATTTTTGGCTTTTCAGATTGCCAAAGAATTTTTTTAGGAGGCGGTCTATCTTTGCGAAGAAGCTTTCTGAAAGATGGATTGGTGACATACTTATTAGTCAAAAGATTCCTTAAAGTATTAGATAAACCGTATTCCTATGCATTGTATTCTATTAGGAACTCATTTAAGACTGTAGCTTCCAATAACAGACCTATTACAGTGGATATTTAGGATCAGAATTCCTGTTTAATCATTATTAAGGATATATCCAGAAACGAGAGCAAATTCATTAATGATAAATATAACAATGGGTATAGCAGAATCTGAGTTGGTTGTAAGGTTAAAATATCATCTACGTGTGCTGCAACTTTTTGTGGGGCAGTGGAGAACGGGATACCTGGGATAGATGAGTTCTCTCAAATGCTGATAAGTAGCGGTTACATAGCTAGAAGGAAGAGAAATGGGGAAAGGGGGCAACTGTGTCTAGTCCCTTGTTGTAAGCTGAAGCTGTTTGACAGCGTTCCATTGATGTTAATTCTGGCTTTAGGATCTTTGTATAAAACGAGAATCATTTTGAAGACATTTGGGCAAGGTTTATAGGCTTTGAGGGCTTCCTGAGGAAAAGACCAAGAGACCTTATCAAAGACCTTTTCAGGGTCCAATGCTATCACACACATAGGTTGGTTAAGGGTGTGAGCTTTCTCGATGGCATGACTGCATAGTCTAATGTTATGAGTTCTGAATCTACCTATGATGAAGCCAGTTTGTGAGGGATGGATTATAGATTTGAGAATAGGTTCCAATCTGAGGGCCACCATTTCCACATAGATTTTGCAATCTGTGTTTATTTGTGATATTGGGTTGTAGCTTTTAGGGTCAGAGGGGTCTTTACCATGTTTAGTGATGACAATAATAGAGGCTTCCGACACAGTACCTTTAACCGCACCGATGGTAACAAAGTGATTGAGAGGTTGTATTAGAACAGACCCCTAAGTGCAGAAGAAGGAGGATGAGGTCCTTGTGCCTTTCCAGATGTAAGAGTTTTACATAGAAGGATGGCTTCTTTCAGGTCAACTTTTGTTTCCTTTAGGAACACTAGGTCACCTTTACGTTTATGGAGGTAGTCTAGGATTTTTGGCGCTTAATAGGGTGGTTTAATCCCTTCACATTCAGACATAAGATCTTTATATTATGTATTTAAGAAGCATGGCAGTAGTAAGTATAATTTATCTAGTTAATTAGGTTTAGGAAGAGGAGGTAAAGACCTGGGAGGTGGAGGGAGACTTCCCTGATGATGGCAAGGTTGTCAAGGAGCCATTGAGGAGGGATGGGGAGGGAGGGAAGAAGGAGGGGGAAGAGTAGAAAGAGTGGGGAAAGATATAAAACAAATTTGAGAAAAAGAGCCTAAACGAAAGAGAGAAACTCCCCCCGTGGGTTCTCATTTATAAGATTAGTATAATGGTGCACCAGCCAGCACACTCAAGCTTGCACTGAATGATATCTGTAGCCAACATTTACACAGTCTCAACATGTAATACACAATATCATCATCTTTCACTTTATACTGATTCCATTGTAGATTGTGTGACCTACCACAAAAAGAATGATCTTCACAGTTTGTCACATGTGTGTTAAATGCATTACGTACACCAATAATAATTGGCGACCTCCAATACTGTGGAAATCCCTTTTTCCATATTGATAGATAAATATGAAATATAGATGAACCTGGTCTTTAATAAACTTAATACTGTAAAACCCCTTGAAAAGTTAACCTTACCTTCTTTCATCTGTCGTCGCATGTTGGTCCTTTGAGTTAAGGACAGGGGACCGAGGAGTTCCCAGTCATCCAGTGCCTCCAAGTAATGGAAGACGTAGAATATTGGCACTATTCTCATGAGCTCTGTCTCAGCACTACCTTTGGGTAGATTGGTGAGAATTTTCACACCTTCTGGATTCAGAACAGCAGCGATAACGTCACCCAGAATAAGGCCTGTACATTTCAGAATGAGAAAACATATTACAATTTCTTCTGAACATGAGCACATGCTGAAATTGCAAACACTTTAATCTTGGGTTCTAAATGTACCTGGGAAAGAGCACCACATGAAGCATCACACATATAGTTTTACTCCCTACATGCATTGCTGAAGGCCTCATACATGACTGCACATGTGACTTTAGAATGGTATGGATGATGTTGATCGTGAGGTAACATGCCTACTACATTGCCAGTCTCCGGGGTTTAGAAATCAATTTCCTGTCTTGATATTGAGATAGACATGTTCCATGCATACACACAGACAGGCTCTCACATCACAAATATTCCAATTTGCACTGCCCTCCACACACCTATCCATCCTGTAGCCAATTAATTTTTTTGAAGCACTGCAGCAGTACCCCACCCAAGATATAATCTTTGGCACATTGCTTATATTGCTCCCTGCACTATGAACCTCAAAGGGTTTTACCCAGTCTGTGTCTAGGGAAAATGTGTTGATACATCAAGGCCTTTAGTTGGAAAGTTTGGTGAGGACGTTTTCATAAAAGTCATTAAAAAATCCAGTATGGGGTGTGATAAATGGTAGAGCCTTTCTCATGCCAGTTTACAAATCCATGAACCTTGTAAATCAGTTAAGCTAAATTCAGGAATATTCAAAAGGAGGAACGAAGTCTCCGGTTAGATTTATGGCACAGGAAACATTTACTGGACTTTAAGAAAAGGCAAAGGAATGTTAGTCCACTATTCAGTAATATATGTGTATATCTATCTTAACATGGCCCAACATTTAACATTGAATATACATCTGTATATTACAGTCATGGAAAAAACATTCTTCCTTCTCAAGTTTATGAGTTATGAATAGTTTTGTATTTGAGAATTTACAATGCCTTCTAGATAAATTAGAAACATGTAAAGCTTACTACTAAGTTCAACGTTTCCAAAACCATCAACCACACCTTCTTCTTGTAGTGATTTTTAATTTGCACGAATAGTGTCTCATAGGTTTTTTTTCTTCCTCAAAGCATGACAAAATCAGAACAAAGCAGAAAACTAACATTGTTCTCAAAGTAGTTCACCACATAACTCTCACTGACTGTCTCAATATAGATATTTCTCATATCCAGCAAGAGCTTCCTGTAAAGGAACACTGTAGTAAATCCTCCACAACTGAGAGTTGGTTAAAAGGTTTATTGCAGGGGGCGTGGCTTGCGCCCGACGAGGACGGCGGCTCTCATGTGAGCGCTCCGGGTCGTCGTGGGACTCCGCCACCTTCTTTTGGCTCCCGACGCCTGCAAACGCCACATTCCCGCATCGGAAGCTGAGCACAGCACCAGACTTCTAAATGCGGCAACTTCTGAGCGGCGGAACGACCGCTATCTTCATTCTCTCGGCGGACGCGGCTCCCTGATTGCCGCGACCGCCATCTTGAATTTCTACAGCTCCCGCTACGCAGCATCTGCTGACAGGACATGCATGCTGAACGAGGAGCCTCCTTTAACGCCGACTACTCCTGCTGAGCTTTCATCCTCAGGTTAGCAACTCTGCTGAAAATCTCTGGGGAGCGCTGCTTTTTTGTGACTTTCAATCGCATTTTTGCTATAATTTCACATCGGCGGCCATTTTGCGCAAGTCAGCTCTCCTCACAGAACCTACATGCAAACGCAGCTTCTGCATACTCCCCAATGTCAGTGCTGTAATTTATTATGCTTCTGTGCATACATTCTCTTACAATTGGTGACGCACCTCTACAATAAGTTGGTGCATTTCTCTATGCGTGTACAGCTTTATTACACATTACTCCTCGCCTGAAGAGTTTATTATGCTATCTACTGTGCCAACTATCAACATCTCACTGCCATGCTGACTTCTTGTGTGCCTCACTCGTTTATGGGTCGCTCCCACCAGTTAAATGCATGAAGGCTGCTCTAAATATCATTTAACTCTTAGGCACTCCTAATTTTAAACAGGCAGCTTCTTCTCTTCTCCATTTCCGTCCTCTGAAGCTTGTGTACCTTGCCTCGCTCAAGTGCTCCTGACCAGACTCTGAGACATTCACGGGTGTGCACTGATTATTACTGGACCCCCTTCCTCTCAAACATTATCTCTCTTGTATGGAACAGAGGGCAACTCCACGAACTCTCAAAACTCCGCGTCGTGTTTTCATCAAAAACTCGAAAGTCTTCTCAGCATTGGCGCACCTTGAGGCCTCCAAAGCGCTCGCCACCCAGATGTCACAGTCTAGCACAGAACGACCTACCCAACCTACAGGGAAAGGGACCACGAAACGCCTCAAAAAAGACCCTCCGTCACCGACTGGGTCCACGTCGGCTGTCTCCATGGAGCTGTTATTAGAAGAGATCCGTGCCCTCAAGCCATTCATGGAAGAGACTAATTCTAAATTGCAAGTTCTCACTGATAATTGGTCTCAAATGGATGCTAGGGTGACCAACGTAGAACATTCTATCACGTCTCTTCAGGAGTCATCCTCCAAGGTGACACACATGCAGTCTCAGATTTCCTCTCTCCAAAAACAAGTCGAAGAATTGGAGAACCGAAATAGGCGCAACAACCTTCGCCTCTACGGCCTGGCGGAGAATTGCGAAGGGACTGACCCCATTGCCTTCTTCAAATCATTTTTACCCAAACTTCTCCATCTACCTGAAGGCACAACGCTTAACATTCAGCGTGCACATAGGCTGGGTCGCCTACCTTCTACTCCTTCCCCCTCGTCACGGCCAAGAGGTGTCATCATGTACTTTGTAGAATACACTGATCTACTCAAAGTCATCTCAGCGGCCCGTGCCTCACCTCGTCTTCAATGGTCAGGTTCCAATCTCTTCTTCGCGCAGGACTACGCCAAGGCCACAGCCAACCGCCGTAAGGCCTTCCTGGATATGCGACCAGAACTTCGGGCCCTTGGAGCTAGATACGGCCTTTTTCATCCTTGTTTGTTTCGAGTAACTTACAACAACAAGACTACGACCTACGAGGATCCTGTTCGTCTCCGAAGCTTCCTGAATGCAACACAAGCATCTGACATGGACTTTTCCAGTTCTTCATCAGCTTTCCCTCCATGATTTCTGCATGGCGTAGCTTAGATGCTTTACCTAACCTATATGTTTTATACTTATTGCAGATTGTGCTGTTGTTTTCCCTTTGCTAGGTCTCCTAGCGACTTCAATTTCTATGTTCCTTTTTTCGCTTTTCCCCTATTTCCCATGTATCCTGGTTGAATGTTTATGACATGATTTCTGCATGGCGCAGCAATGTAGTTTTAACTATTACGCGCGCTTATCGCGCACTGTTGCATGCATTACTGTTTGTTCATCTCATGTTTCCAACGACTCTAATTTTCCAGCTTTTCCTCTCACTCTCCGTCACTTTTCCTGTACTCCTGTTAGTTAGTTAATATTGCTTCCGACTATTTCCTCGCGCACCTTTTTGTATACACATCATTGTTTTGTTCTCCTTCTCTCTCACTCCTCTCATGCATCATTGTTTTCCCCCTTTTTCCTTGCAGGTTTTACGATACGTATGGCGTTTTCCCCCCGACCTGTTGGTTCGCTTGCATTGGACGCTTGCTTCCTCTGCCTGGCGCTCCCCCCTCATCCATTTCCTCGTGCATCCTCCCCCTGGTGATCAACCCTCCCCATCTCTACCCTTCGTAAGTATGTTTTCCCTCTCCTCCCGGTTGTTCACTTTCCTTTTTGTATCTCTATCACTTTTAGGTTCCCAAATTGCCCTTGTTACACAGGTGTCTCTCTCTCTTACCTTTCGAATACTCTTCTATTATTATCTTCTTTCTATTACTCTAACTATTTCTTGGACTACCCTTCCACTCTTTCTACATCGTTCGCCTCTATCTTCCTTTTCCTCATCCTATTTTCTCTTTCCTCTTATTACTCCACTTATTTCTACTTTTCTCCTCCTGGATTTTCTACATCTACCGCTTCCATCTTTTTCTTCCTCACGTTTTCCCCCCCTTCCTCATCTTCTTGCTCATTATTATCATGTACTGACGTTCATTGACCTTTTCGCTCTCCTTGCTTTTCTTACTCCTCTGGATCCCTCTCGAATTTTCTTATCTTCTTCTGCTTTTCTTTTTTTCCTCTTCTTTGATATGATATGTCTCTTAAAATAATCACTTGGAATGTTAAGGGCATCAACTCACCTATCAAACGACAAAGAATCTTGTCTCATCTTTCGCGTTTAAATGCGGACATTGCTTTTTTGCAAGAAACCCATTTGTCTGCTGAAGAATCTATTAAGTTGAAAAGAAGCTGGGTGGGTGATGTTTATTTTTCCCCTGGAGATGGTAAACGCAATGGAGTTGCTATTCTATGTCACAAAGCTCTTTCTCCTTCTATGATTGCTCAAGAGTCAGATACTGAGGGCCGATGGACTTATGTTAAACTTTCTATTAAGAATGTTCCAATTTCTCTTCTAAATGTTTATGCCCCTACCACTGGTGATCCCACTTTCTGGCATTCATTTTCCCAGCACATCACCAGATTCATTGATGATAATTTCATTTTAGCGGGAGACTGCAATCAGCCCTTAGATCCTTTTTTAGACAGGAACTCCAAAGCACATTTCATTCCTAACAAACCTCACAAATCCTTCTCCCAAACCATCTCCCAGCATAAACTCACTGATGCTTGGCGTCTTTGTAATCCAAATCTCCAAGAATTTACTTTCTACTCCCCATGTCATCACTCCCAATCTCGAATCGATTACATTTTTGTTACTCGCAATATTGCCCAAACTCTCTCTTATGCAGAAATAGGTCCAATCTTACTTTCTGATCATGCCCCTACATTAGTTCAATTGGATCTCTTACCCAAATCAACAGGCCCTAAACGTTGGCGTTTCAACAATTCTCTTCTCCTAGACCCCAAATTTACTACCGCCTTCACCTCTTTCTCCCATGAATTCTTTGCCCTAAACGATAACTCCCCTGTTCCTAAACATACTATTTGGGATGCTTTTAAAGCGGCAGCGAGGGACTTTATCATTGGCTTTGTGCTAAAAAACGTAGAGCTGCTCGAGAAGCTACTAAAACCATCCTTCTAGATATTAAGAAATTGGAGCATTCTTATTTTACCTCCCGCTCACAGCAAACTCTAACCGCCCTTATCAGCGCTAAGATGAACTTTAACAAAAAATCTACAGATGATGCATCATTATATTTATTAAAGTCTAGTGCCAAGTTCTATGGGGGCAAAAATAAGGCTGGCAAGATCTTGCTAATTATCTGAAGGTGAAACACAACAAACTAAACATTGAATCTATCTACGACACTGACTTGAACCTTAAACACATAGACGCAGACATTCTCACTACATTCTCTACTTTCTATAAGACCTTATATTCTTCTGAAACTCACCCATCTTCCCACTCACTGGACACATTTTTCTCCACCATACAAAAACCATCACATTTTCCACTTGACCTTTCTCAATTAGAACACGATATATCCCAACAAGAATTACTCAAAGCACTTCAAACCCTCCAAAAAGACAAAGCCCCTGGGCCCGACGGCTTCACGGTAGAATTCTTTCTCCACTTTTCAAAGCTTCTTATACCCAGACTCCATTCTCTTATCGGCACCTTCCTTTCCTTGGGTTCTTCCTCTGGCTCCTTTTCAGACACTCATATCTGCCTCATACCCAAGGAGGGGAAGGATCCTCAATATTGCAAAAATTACAGGCCGATTTCTCTGGTCAATATTGATTACAAAATTTTCGCAAAATCTCTTGCAGCTCGACTCGACCTTCTCCTTCCAGACTTATTGGGTGAAGAACAGTCCGGCTTCGTCAAAGGCCGATTTATCACTGACAACACCAGACTCCTATTTAACATTCTCTCTAAATCCCGCCCTTTACCTCACCCTCTTGCGGCCATTGCTTTGGACGCTGAAAAAGCGTTTGATAGGGTTGAGTGGACTTATTTGTTTCATACCCTCCAATGGTTCGGTTTTGGTCCTGTTTTTACGTCTTTAATTTCACTGCTTTATTCTAACCCACGCGCAGCGGTTTGCGCCAATGGTCAAATTTCTTCATTTTTTGATTTAAAAAGAGGTGTTCGTCAAGGATGTCCCCTATCCCCCTTTCTTTTTAACTTGGCTTTAGAACCCTTCCTCTCCAAGCTTCGTCAAAACCCCTCCATCCATGGTTACCAACTATCAGATTCCCACATCAAACTAGCTGCCTATGCGGATGACATTCTGTTATTTGTCTCCAACCCCTCTCTCTCCATTCCTGCTTTTCTTACCGAAGTCCATGCTTACTCCCAAATCTCTGGTTATAAACTTAATAATGACAAATGCGAGATCCTTCCTTTAACCAAATTTACATTCAAACCAGATTTTGCCGCCTCCAACTTCACATGGAAACCTTCCCATATCAAGTACCGTGGAATGCATGTTGCCCCCGCCATCCCCGATACTGTTTCCCTATGTATGTCCAAATGTATTCAAAAATTGACAGATCTCACGTCCAAATGGCATCCTCTTTACCTCTCCTGGTGGGGCCGCCTAGACACTATAAAAATGATGCTATCTCCCATTGTTTTATACACGCTCTCTAATATTCCGGTTCCTATCCCATCCAAATTTTTCAAACAGATCAACTCCATTCTAATCTCCTTTCTCTGGAACAAAAAGAAACCACGAATGTCCTTGGCGCGCTTGATTCGTCCTAAATCAGAGGGTGGGGTTAACTTCCCTGATTTCCCAGCCTATCACAAGGCGTTCCAATTGAGACAAGCCTCTTTTTGGCTCCAAGATCCTGACACCCCATGTCCATTATGGGCCAAACTCGAACGCCTTCTTCTATCTCCCTTCTCTTTTTCCGAATACCTCTCCTTCTCTCGCAAACCTGCATCTGTTTCTACTCCGATTCATAAGTTTACCACAAAAATACTCCTCTCTTCCTCTCCTTCACCCCCTACCACTATTGCCGATTTCCTATCCTCCCCCATATGGCATAACACCTCCTTACTTATCCGGGACAGACCCTTTTTCTGGAAATCATGGCATACTCGAGGTCTGCAATGGATTTCCCAACTTTTTTCCAACTCCTCTTTTTTATCTTTTCATGAACTTCGCATCCTTTATGACTTACCCACCTCCTTTGCACCTCAATATCAATCCCTTAAAAACGCAGTTTTATTGAAATACGATCTCCTCACTCAACCCAACCCTCCTTCCCCCCCATCCACTCTCACTTCCTCACTCCACTCCTTCTTACGCACTGCACCAAGGGCTACTGCTATTTATAAACACCTTCACGCTAGTAAGACTCCAAGACCTAAATCCAAAGTCGAGGAGTCCTGGGAGCATGACTTGTCTGTCTCCTGGTCAGTTCCCTTCTGGGACAAAATCTGGACCAAACTCCGCAAATCTTCAAGAGCAGCAACACTCACTCAGACTTTATTTTTTATTTATAATAGACTCCTCTTCACACCTTCTGACCTGCACAAACGCTTTCCTAATACTCCTCACACATGCTGGTCTTGCTCATCTCCACAAGCTGATTTATTCCACATGTTATTTTTATGTACTCATGTTCGTAGTTTTTGGTTGCAGGTTTGGGCTCAAGTTAATGTGATTTTCCACACTTCTATCCCTTTCTCCCACACACATATTTTTATGGGTAGCCTTTCCCCTTGCTGGGATGATGTTGACTTGAAACCCCAAATTGTTGACCTTTTACTTGCTGCTGCTTTCCAACAATTAACAGTTAACTGGAAGGATTTCTCCAAAATCTCTTTCAAAGCATGGTGGTTTAATGTCTGCCATAACCACAGGCTCGATACCACTCATGTTTTCCCGGCATGTTTGGCTGTCAAACGCATGGACTTATGGACTCCAGTTACACTCTATTTGGACTCTTGCAGTAAACGTTTGTTTCATCCTCTGCCTCCACAACAAGAAGTTCCCAAACCCCCTTAATCGCCCGATACGTTCCATTTATTCTTCATTGTATCACTCTCTCAAATTTTCTCAATGTTTTTATGATTGCCATATTTTATGCTCATGTATTTTTCCTATATCTCTTCCTTATTTTTCAATCTGTACCCAGATTTCTTTCTTATTGCAAATGCATTCGTATACTTATGTTCTCTTTTTTTTTATTATTATTGCTTAAGAGTCTTTAACTTTGTATTCCATTGTATTTTGTTTGACACCTGATTTTCTCTTTTTATTACTATCAAATAAAATTCTTTTGAACTTAAAAAAGGTTTATTGCAGGAAAAGTGAAGAAGCAAGTATAAAAGGTGCTGCCAGATTGAAGTAGAATTCAGGTCTGGTAAACACTCTTAGAATCATCTTGCAAGACATGCTTACATTCTAACATCCATATTCTAAAGCATTACCCACAGTTCTAAAGAAGATAAGCATCACTACAAACACCAACCACACTTACTCAGCTCCTAGAAATTAGTACATTGCTCTCATTCTGTGCCCAGTCCCATATCCAATAGAATCAGTGGATGTCGTATCAATACATTTTCCATGCATAGGCAGAAGTTAGGTAAACTACAATCACATCCAATATTCCATTGATTATATTTCAGATGTCTATTCTTAGCATCACATGCTTTCTTTCAGGGTCTTATTTGGGTTAGTCAAAGAGCGGCCTAGAATGACTAAGGCGACAAAATATACATTCTCAAGACCAGTACCTTCCTTTACTGTGATGCATTTGCACTATTCATTAATCATGTAAGGGTTTTGTTTTAAATTAACAATAGGGTGGTTAACTTTCTAACACCCCATGGCTCAGTTCTGAATGTATAGTTACTAAGATCACATGCTTATGGCGTACTACAATAGCTTTTTTGAAGCGTCACCGCCAGATCTGCTTCTCAAGTCTGATAAAACACTAACTTTTGACTTATAATCAATTTATTCCTATTTGTTTGGATAACTGATTTTTAGTTAGTAGTAGCCCTAAAGCATAAATAATCAAAACTGTCACCTATTTTATATCACCTTTATAACACATGGGATCCTGTATATTCGCTAGTCTCTCATTTCTTTATAATCAGTGAATTCTAACGCACCCAGTGGTTAATTATAGAGGAAAGACATCAGATCTCGACTATTATAAGTTATTAGAACAGAGTTCTGATGTCACAATGCCTGCTTCTAGAGCCAGCAGCAACGGTGAAAGCCAGGTCAGGTCACAGAGCATAATCAAAGCAGCTGTTTAGCAACAGAATGTTGCTTGTCTTTCTTCTGCCCCATTTTTAGGTCTCGCCTTGGCAGCGCATGCACTGCTTGCGCTGTCTCCGCGTGACATAAAGTAATCTGTATGTTGGCTTAAACTTCATGTAATCTGTTTTTCTGCTTGCTATTGGCTTACTTGTGGTATTGCTGTTGTTATCTCCCTTTCTGTTGGCTGTTGGCCATTTGCTAACTTCCGTGTAGTCCAAATTCAGTGGTGCCTAACTACAGTTTTAGTCCACTCTGCTTGCACTTCTTTTAAATGCCTGCAGTGTGCCATCTGTTTTTCACGCTGGAGCCTGCGTCTGTAACTGGAGACTTTTGTGTACGCTGGCCAGTTTTCTCTCATCTTTGCTTTGTCGTTTGTTTGCCCATCCACTGTCTAGCGTGTGATGGCCCCTCTTTCGTCTTCTGTTTCTCTTTATGGGGCTGCGCATCTGGAAACAATCATCACAATCGCAACTATAGTGCAACTTTTAGATTTGTAAAAAAAAAAATTCTCTTGACCTCAACTGGGCTTGTCTTCCCTTTGCCTTTTTTTTTTTTTGGAAAACCTTTATTGATACTTCAACCAGTTACAGGTATGGGCCTACAACCACCAGGGCTGGCCGCTAATCAATATCATTTCAATCAAGCAATTAGAACCAGACTCGGCCTTCCGGGGGGCGAATACAGCACGACTTCAATTAAAACTGGCAGCATAGCATACTACACGAATAGCAGGATAATAAAGGTTCCATTTTATAATATAAGATAGAAGGATCAGGTGCCATACAATATCACAAAGGTGCATAAAGGGCGGGCAAAACAGTAAGAAGTCCACAGTTAGGTCGATATCATTCAAAACAGTGGCGCTGAGGCATACGATTCAGGATCAACAAGCATACAATTAATTTCGCACCAGTAGAGCGCCCGTCCGATGGTACTGAAGTACCGTGAAAGTATAGGCACAGATAAAAAGTCGACAATTGACAAAGAAATAGACCCACTACGCTGACCCGAAAAAGAAGAAACAAAAGAAAAGGCGAAGAAAGATAAGAAGAAAAAAGGCCATAGAAACAAATAGTAAAAACAAAATTCCCCCCCTCCAACCCCCCACCCTGCACCCCTGCAGATGACTACGGCCTACCCCCCTAGCAGCGTGCCTGTCGCCCCGTAAATGAACCCGAAATATAGAAGAACAAAGGGAAAAAAAGAAAAGGGAAAGAAAGAAGGGACTAAAACCCTGCCCAAAAAAAGGAAAAGGGGGAGGGCTGTGTCATACGCATTCCCGGACTCTCCCCCCGTCTTAACGAAGAATCCCCCGCAATGTTAACACAATCAAGCGGACCACAATAACACAGTACATCAGAGGAAACCAGAAATCCCGCCCCGGACTCCGGTAACCAAATAAAGCAGTCCCGTTACTGATAAATCAATATTGTGAAACCTCAAACAACAGTCTCAGCCTTGGCCCCGTCAATCAAATTTGCTGATCCCCTCCGATAAAGAGCGCCCCACCGTAAAATTGTCAAAGGTCAAACAGAAGTTGTCGAGACATAGTCTATTAGTCGAAGAAAGGATGGCAAGTCCCAAAGTAGACGCTCGAGTCCAACGATGCCCCTTCCCGACTCTAAGACCAGGCACTATCCCATCCGCCATCTTGATGGACCAGCTGGGAAGGGGGTGCGACACAGTCCCACACAGATCACAATTACGAGCAAACATCTCCAAATCGGGAAAAGCAGTGAAATGTTCCGCCAATTGCAGTTCCAAAGATTCCGACTTTGTAGGTGCATCGCCAATCTCCACATGTTCGAACCGTTCCACTTCTGTAGGGGCATAGAAAGCTCCAAGCACCGGGTCAAATGGCATCGCTGGGGTATCAATAGGGAAAGGAACAGGCCACTGGGTCTCGGGCAGCAAGACAGAGTCCGGTCCCGATCCTCTAAGTCGGTCCACCGCCAACATCAGATTCCAGGCCTGGGTCTCCATAGTCGCCTGAAGTGCCTCAAGGGCCGCCATCACTGACCGCAATGACGGGCCGCACTGGAACCGCTCCGCCAGGTTTCGCATGGCATCAAGCATATTGACCCCCACGGAGAGGCGCCTTCCCCGGGGTAAGATTAGGCGGAGCAGGAATGAACCGTGAGGGACCGATCGTCAGTAGGCGTTAGTGCGCACCAAGTCTCCGATCCAACGGCACCGGCGCTACGAACGCCAGGCCCCCGGGTCTCGGACCCCCATACACACCACCTCGGGCATCACTCGTCTCCGCACCTCCGGTACAGTTCCAGGCAGCAGATCGGCAGCAAATCAATCAGAAAGATGTCGGAAGTTCCGTGGACCGGACCCTGCCGCTCTTTCCGGTCCGCTGTTGTTCAACTAGGACCCGGCTAGACCAAAACTTGAGACCCTGGCTTCCAGACTGGGCTAGGCCTCAAATTAAACCTCAACAGAACTCCACTCCACCATGTCGGAAAATCCTCTGGATTACACCATCAGTTCGTAGAGTAGTTCATGCACCCGGGTATGGGGCGAGAAACCAGGATATACGACAGGATCTTCGAGCGAGAGACGGGGGTCAGCGGAGCCGGGAAGCTATGCGGCCATCTTGCTTGCTGTCGTAGCTCCTCCCCTTCCCCCTTTGCCTTTTTAAGTCATCCCGATCTCATCTACAGTGCGAGTTTTACATATTTTTTCCTCTTCCCGGTTTCTCTTCCCTTTGCCTTTATGAAGACGGGCATCTGTTAAAAATCTATTGCACCCCCTCCCTCTCCCCCTTGATTCTTCTGGAGCCTGACCTCAGGCATGTCACATCTGCCCGGAGACGCTGCTGGTTTGACCTGTGGTAATATTTGAAGGAAGGGAATGCAGCACTGCACTTTAGCCGTTGGAGAGGTTGATGGAGCTGACACACTAGGCCTGTCAGCTCTTTACAGGATGGGTTGCTTGCAGTGAGGCTGTGGACAATGTTAGACATTTTTAGCTTTTCTTTTTAATCACGGTTGTAGCGTTGCCTTTAGACTGTAAGCTACATTAATTCTCTGCCGGCCTTCTGCCTTTCAGCCCACATTTTATGGCGGTAAAGGAAAGCACTCAGGTCTTGTTTTATTATGAAGAGCGCTAAAGCTCGGAGGAGGGTTCCTTCTTTGTCCAAGAGGGGTACAAAATAATCCATAACAGCTCACCCCTCAAGAGGCACTCCTCATAATTTAAGTCCAGCAAGTTTCAATAAAAAACTTTAGGTTTGATAGCATTGTATGTCAAGGGCCAGTCATCTTCAGCTGCGCCCCAAAGGCAGCAGCTGCTGAGACTGAGTTTAGACGTCTCATAATATAATGCATCGTTTAGTGTGACACAAAATAAATACCTTTACTACCCATTTGTCAAGAAATGTAAATTGATTGGTCTAACTAAATGTTTGTTCACCCTGATCCCTATATTTTTGTTACAAATTTACAGCATTATCATACATACAGTATTTTTGTTTTCTAGATGTTTACATTTCTGCATTTTTGGACATTTGTTTTTAGTAAACTTTGGGTTTTTATTTATCATTTTTACCACCAGTCCATAAAGAGGTGAAGTGACAGCTTTGTAAATCGATTATGTCTCGTCATGGTTTTGTGGGTGGTACGGGGATGTTCTCAGAAGCAGAGGAGACATGCTTCTGACATCTTGCCCCCAAGTTCGATAATCTTTCCAGATAAACAACAGGTTGATTCCAGTAGCATCTTCGCAGCGTAGGCTGTCATTCTGAAGAGTATTTGGGTGTCTTTCTGAAGAGTATCTGGGTGTCCAGCACACCGTGTGAGAGTATCTGGGTGTCCCGACATACCCTGTGAATAGTATCTGGGTGTCCTGGCATACCCTGTGAACAGTATCTGGGTGTTCTGGAGGGCACAAATCCTAAACAAGCACTGGCATAGCCAATAGGTCTTGCCTTTGGGACCTTATAAGTGTTTATCCATGCAACAGTTCATGTTGTTGCACTAAGGATATTGTGCTGCATAACTAAATACTTATAAGGTCCCAAAAGCGAGACCTATTGGCTATGCCAATGCTTGTTCTAGCTTGCAATGCAAGCTGAGAAAACTTTTATTTTTGCACTCCTTAGATACTCTGAGAATAGCTAGCGTTTTTCTGCATGTTTCTACACATTCCAAGCTGCGACAGCTTTTATTTTATATTCGAAAACTGACTTTTATTGAACTGTTTCTAATATCTGTTTGCAACAAATATCTAACAGGTTTCTGAAGTATTTAATTTTGCACTAGGGGGTTTATTTTTATTCTTAGGGTTTCCACACATCCTCTTTCTTTCTTATGAAAGAGTTACGCACATAGGATTTAAGTGGTTTGTGGGAAAGGTGATGGTGTAACCATGTACTATATGGGATAAAGTACCCCCTGGCATACATGATATTGCAAGTCACTGATGACTTCCATAATCATATAGAGGAACGAGGCAGAAGAACAATTTCTTTTGTAAGGTTGTGGACCTTATAATGTAAGGCAAGGGGTACTTTATCCCTTATATTACCTGGGGTAGAAAGTATTTGGATTTAACTGAAACAAACTATTTAAATGCCCTAAATTAGTATAACAATCTATGTGTGTGATATTCATAGATGCAAAGTAACAACTTATTAACAGTTATGTTCATCAAAGCAACTAACCTAAAGAATAGCAGACACCTGCTATTATAGCAGCTTCACCCTCAAAGCAATAAAAAAAGCTGAAAAAGAAGCAAAAAAGAGACGTAGCGAGAAAACACTTTTAATCTAGTCCATTTTAAGACGGCAAAAGCAGCTGAGATTTCACCATTTTTCTAAAAACAAACACAAACTGTCTTGTTACTATAAACTAACGTAAAAATATTTAAGAAACCTATTATGACAATGGTAAGTCATATATTTCTTACATAATATGAATGATCGCTCAGTAAGTATGCACCTCTACCCATAAATGAACTAGCTAACCCATCACACCATCCATCCATCTGTCCGTTCATCAGCCCCTCCAGACATACAGCCAAGTACACATACACAAGCTATGTTGTAGGTCAGTTATTGACAAGCTGGCTTCCTAATTTGAATAATGTTTGCACAATTTCGAATGTGTTATATTATGGAATTGGAAGCAATATTGTGTCTATGAAATCTAAATGATGACTGATTTTCTGTAGTCTGCATGTCTCAACACAGTTTACAAATCCAAAGCAGAGAGGAGAAACTGTATCCATGGGAGGTAAAAATAAAATAAGGAGAAAGAAACAATATCAATAGAAAGTAAAGATAAAATAAGGGGGAAAGAAAACACGTCCACAGGAACTAAACATAAAATAAAAAGAAAAAAAAACATGTACATGAAAAGTAAATATAAAACAAGCTGTGGATTCCATCCTTGTTACCTCTAATACTCAAGGTCCTGTCGATCTTGGATTTTGGGACCACATTAGGAGGCACCATGTATCTAATATCATGACGCCTTTTCAGTACACCTGAAATTAAAATGAAGCATTATTATATGCAAATTATTGTCAAGAAAAAAAGAATAAACAAAACAATGGACAACTTTCACTTTTTGCCAGCAAATGAACTCAGTGCATTCAATTATTGTAAAATAATCTCGGTCTAGGTTTAGAATGGTGTTTAATATCCACAAACCATTGATATAGACAGAGAAAGCATTTATGTCCACATTATAAAAAAAAGACACAGGTGCAGCGTGTCCCAGTGAAAAAACACATAGGGTCCGATTCCGATATCACTAGGAAAGCCCTCTGTATGATTTGGATCCGGAGGGCTTTCCTAGCAAATCGGGAGTCCGAGCGACCGATTCCAATGCATCCGTATAGTGATGGACTCGGTTCGCTCAGACTGCCATTGAAGTCTATGGGAGCCTGTATACCGAACGTGTACACAGGCTCCCAAAAGAAAAAAAGGGGTAGGTGGGGAAAAGCCTTCACCCTGTGGCTGACACCTCATGGTGCCAGCTACACTGTGCATGCATGGAATGGGGGACCCATGGATACCCCCATGAGACCGATTCTGTGGGCCTGCTACAGACCCCGAAGTCCGATTACCACAGCTGTTTTGTCTCGGCAAAATCGAGTCCATACGGCTGTCCGAATCGTGCATCGGAAGCCGGCTCCATTGAGCATCACGATTTGGCTGCGAACAAGTCGAACTGACAAGATCGGGTTCGGAAATGATTCGGTAGACGTGGACGAGATATTCGCATTGTACTTGGTCGTTCGGACTGGGGGACTCTTCGGTCGGGAACAAGGGCTCCGGATCGGTTTATGCAATTACGAATCCAATTCGAAGGTCTTCCTAGCGAGATTGGAATCAACCCCATAGAGGTAAGACCACTGTAAATCTGTGTAAACATAAGAGCCTTCTGATACGTGTTTCTCTGGTGCACACAACTGTAGGCCCTTTTAAAGGCAAGTAATGATATGCCTACTAAGAGTTTGTGTGCAGTGATGTCAACAGTGTTTCGATCTCTTTCATCAGGACATATGGATTGGAGGGACAGCTGAAGAGGGAATCAATGAACCCCTGATTAGATCAGCATCTGTGAATTGGTCATTAAGTGGTACAGACCATGCGGAGATGAAAGAGCTCCAGTTGAAACGCTGTGTTGTTTATTTATTGCTTCTATGCTCATGTTCCCATTGGTACAAGAACAGCTCTTGTTAACTAAAGTAAGAAATAAAGATTGACAGAGAATCAATGAGCATGAAGATGCTGGAAGTAATAGACCCATCAATGGAGAACAAATACAGTGGCTGCCCTCGATAAGCTCTGCAGATGCTAGATTCATGGGCAGACAGCCCTATATGGCAATGTGGTAATGCCTAATGTGCCGGTCCGATAGATCAGTGTGTGGGTCAGTTTATTGGCTGTTTGTGGGCCTGTTTTAGGGTCTGCTGGGCTGGTTTATGCTGTTGAGTTCCCTGATATAAAAACAAACATTGCTTGTAGTAATCTCAAATCCATGCAGACATCCATTTTTTGCAAAAGACAATATACAGCGTGTCATTACTAATTCATAACTGCCCAACTTTGCAAACATGAGCCAATGTTTTAGCTACCTAATTTTCTACTGGGGAGTCACTCCAATTTTGGCCCATTTTCTATTCCAGTCTAACCCTGGACACAAGTTTTTTGTGGAAACTTGGGAAAGAAGAACACATTCTTTAAAGTCTGTTGTAGCCTGTCTTTGAGGAGTGCACCATCTCTAATACCATGACTTCCTACTTGACCACATCTGTCGATCTACCAGCCCACTCAGAGCCAATCCTAGAGTGGCTAGCCATCAAACCAAACCAAACATGGCTATCTTGGGTTGAGCAAGAATGGTATTTTAGTTATTTACTGGTATTTGAAGTTTCTTATAGAGCACAAACTTGGTTCAAGGGTATTAGAGTGCTGTATATGAGCACCACATTACACTGCACAAGGTCAGATTCCTTTTTTGGGGGGAGTGGGGGTGCCCACAGTCGCAGCATGTTGAACTGAAGCCAACACTCAAAGCTGGGTTCCCAGCCCCAAAGTCGGCTGCTCTGGCCATTTGGCGGCATCTCCTCCCTCCCCAGTAAGGTCCTTAAAGGTCCTGTGACCAGAGAAACTATCCAAACAGTGGGAAAGAAGAGGTTTCCATTTAATTACCTACAGTATACAAGGTAAGACTTGGCTAGGGATCTTCTAAGGTTTATTACGTCACTTATAAGGGTGTGCAAATCACAGCGCTGAAACCGTTCAACATAGAAGGCTAGTAAAATAAACATTTACTTGAGAGCAAACACAATGCATTAAAGATCAACATCATACATTGCAGGACATCGGTTGACTCCTGCAGAGACATTTGAAGGAATGGGCAAAGTGGAATATTGCCCAGGGCTCCCACCTTCCAAGTGCATTCTTGTGAAGTGAGTGGTACAGTTGTAATTCCTGTCATAATAATGCTGCTCATAAAAACAAGCTTCTTTTTCTAATTTGACCACCTAAAGTGCTTGAAAGGTTAGGGCCATATTTACTAAGGGTTTGATTGTGGGCAAGATTATGCAAAGTGACCCAAAAAAGTAAAATATCTTGCAAAGGTATTTAATTTCCAGTTCAAAGGTCATTTGAGCTGAAAAGCTGCCCTTTTCTCAAGGCAAACAGGGAAAGTGTTGTTTTGCGTGAAGGGGACATTACTTTAGTGTAAATTAGGTGGATTAACACGTGCACCCATAGTTTTTAACACAAAGCTTGATCTTCTAAGAAACACAGATTGGGTTTTGCATAAAAAACATAACACCCCCATGAAGCAGGAGCAAACATGGAGAAATGTTTTTATTTCTCAAAACAGTCCATTAATTGAATGTGTGATGCACTGTAGAGCCCACATACATGTGTACATTAAGAATTTGTCTAGGCATAGGATTTTGTAGTGGAAGGAGATGCTTCCAGTACAAATCCATTACCAGAATGCAAACAAGTACATCTGCCCCATGCTGCAAAGGGTGTGCCTAGCACTACGCAGCCTGTTTATGCGCCATCGCACGGTCAGTGAGTAGCAGCTGGCCACTTTGAATAAATATGGCTCTGGGCTGCTTCCTCCCCCATGCACAAGCAGTACAGCAACTTTGGCTGCTGCAGTGTGCTGGGCTACAATACAATAAATCTGGAGTACATGTCTGCCCTGCCCACCATTAACCCTCGCAGCTGGTGGAAATTAAACCAATCTTTCTGTGTCATTTCTCCCCCTTACTTCACCTCAACTCTTCTATTATAACCCTCTCTCTTAACCTCTGTTTCTAAGTCGGCTTCTCTATGCGCCCTCCTCCTCTCAGCTCTCTCTCTACCTCGCCTTTGATTACCTCACCTCTCTCTCATTGTACCTAATATACCTCCTGCGACTTCATCTTTCTCTACCTGTCTCCCATGATCTTCCCAGCTCTATACCACTCTCTGTGCCCTCATCCACATCAATGATTCCAAATGCCCTCTCTCTACCTCAACTTCCAGTACCTCATCCTCTCTCTTTGTACTGCAACCTTTTTATCCTTCTGACTTCCCTGTGTCTGTCCTCCATATGCCACACTTCTCACACAGCTGATCTCTGTCATTCCCTCACCTCTCCCCACGTCTTTGCTACCTTGCCTCTTTTCACTTTCCTTCACCTCTTTAAATAACTTCCTCCTTTCTGGTTTCTACTATTTTTCTACCTCTACTACTGTCTGTCCTTCTCTTGTACACAAACACATACCTTTCTCTGGACCTCCCTCCCCAGTTCAGCTCATCCTTCCACCTCAGCTATCTCTCTCTGCCTCTTTCTTTATGGATCCCTCTACCTCACCATATCTTCCTCTCCCAACTTGGTAATTCTGAATACACTCCACCACTCTTTCTCTATTTCATGTACATCTCTCAACTTCCTCTTTTTGTGCTGCACCACATTTCCCTTTCTATCCTTCACTCCTGGCTCTGTTTTTTTCTCTTCACACTACTCTCTTTGGCTGATCTGTTCTTCTATACATCTTCTAATTTTTCTTTCCCTCTGTACCTTCCATCTCTTTGTTTTTCCTCAAGTCTCTCTGTCTTCCTCTAGTTCTTGATCCATTTACCACTGCCTAGTGCACCTTGTTTTCTACATTATTTCTGTTGGTACTTCTCCCCTTGGGATACTGTACCCCTCTGCCACACTCTACAGTTCCTTCTCACTACTGCTTTCTCTTACTACCACACTCTGAAGCTTACCAATTCATCTGCCTTTCTTTCTCTACCTACATCTTACTCTTTCAACTTCTTTTTTATCTTTATATTTTACTACTTCACTGTTCTCTATTTACTTTACCTCTCCCCCTTCCTCACAAATCTTTCTACATAATATCTATCTCTACCATCGTCTCCCTCTGATTTACATCGCTAGCTATATTGTTCTCTTTATAAGTCTGTAAGTCTCTTCTACAGGTAAATCTCTAGCCAGAAAAGTGTGCACATATAAAGAGGAAGGAAAAGACAGAGGAGGAGAAATTATTAGAAGATTATTAGATTTCAAACAATGGAATGGTGAATATCATCAGCACAGCACTTTGAATTTCACTCCTGCAGCAGGATCACCAGTAGCGATGAGTACAAGTATTTGACAATCAAAGCTACAATATTAAGAACAATGTGCATGTCTTATTTTAATACTATTCTCTAGCCCACTAAAAACGAATAAGTTACCCATACCATGTTCTTCCTACAATGGGAGGAACAAGCTGGCTAGTCACTGAATTCCTCATAAAATGTTGTTGCTGCAATTAAGAGAAAAATTTAGATACAAACTCAGAAATAAATGGATTTATCAGTGCTTGTTCACGCTTTCTTCTGGTACCATTTGGCTGACGGACACCAAGCAGCTTTAGTTTTTGTCTGGTTTTGCATGCAACCATTTCTGAAGTTTTAATATAACATTCTATATTGGTTGGTATCATGAAAGTTTGAATAAGTGAAAAGTGGTGATTAATTCAAAGTTTGGCCAAAAAAGTTGTCCCAGAATACATCTTGCCTGAGACCCCACAAATACTTAACATGTCGCTGCCTACAAAATGGCTACACTATATAGAGTATTGGCGGAGATGTGCCAGAAAAGGAGTTTGGTTTCTGGCTTAATGGAAGAGGATAAGAAAAAGTGTTCCTCATCCATTCCTGAAGCAACCAAGTAAGGGTTTCAAACTGTAGTAATCTTAAAATGTTCTATTTAAAGGCAACTCTGCCTTAGTAATGAGATATTACTGGGCCCATCATATCAGAATGTGCTGTAGTGGTGGGTTTGCACAAAATCTGTGTGCAGGAATTGAAGGTAATATAATCCAAGGGGAAATAGAAAAAACAAGGCAGAATGTCTTTTCTATCTATGTCACCATAATCCGGAATAACATTTCGTCATCAATCAGGAGCACTAAAACTCTCCTCCAATTTAGGAAAGAGTTGAAAGCTTTCCTCTTTAAAGGACACTACATCATAATCTATAAGTAGTACACAAACCAGCTACCACTCTTATCCCAAGGTGCCTGCCACCGGGTGCAGGGATCAACGGAGGGGCACCGTAGGTGCCCCCAGGCCGCCATTCGGCAGCCTCACACCCATGGGGTCTCTGCTGTGGGCCCCCAGAGACAGTTTCCGGCTGCCTTTTCATGCCGGACACACCGGCATGAAAAACTGCCATCGTACTCCCTCGGTCGTAAAGAGGCAACCGGGGGAGTACTGGAGTATTTCCGGATGGCAGACGGGCTCTCCGAGCCAGTCGTAGGCCATCCGGAAATCCGAGGCGGATTCCTTTCCAACCGAGCCCATCGGAATGGCTCAGTCGGAAAGAAATCTGTCCGACACGTTCCGATTCGGTCGAAAGGGCTCCGAACATGGTTCTGAGCCCTTCCGGCCGGAATTGGAATAGGACCTTTGGTGTTAGAAGAGAATGTACCTATAAATGTGCAAAATCTAACTTTGGTCCATACCATAAACTCCTTGTGGGTCCAGGGAGAATCCAGTCAGCTTCTCCTTTTTTACGCCTTCTGGCTAAAGTCAAACAAAAGTCATGGTTAGATATTATAAAAGAGATGGCTTTAACCATTACACTATATGGAACAGAGATGTGTACAGCAGTTTGAGAAATAACACCAGGGCCTGATTTTTTATATTTCATACAGAACACACCCAGCTCAGAGAAGCAGCAGAGCGCTGTACAGCTAATATAAATATGGCAGGAAAAATTCAATAAAGCACGAGCTACCACTTAGGACAATGAAGTCTGTGAGGTCCATTTGAGACTGGAAAACAGCATTCAATAGAAAGAGGTATGAACATGTAATTAGAACAGTTATAGCTTCGTTTCATATTGGTAATACACAAATGTACAATGTTAGGAAAACAGAATTTAAGTCATCTGCTGAAAATCCCACAACCAGTATAGTCAAGAAGAACAAGAAAGAGTTAGAAACTTAGACCCCTGAGATTGTTTTCATTTCTTGCACTCCTCATTTTTCTGCAACTGGATCACATTAACCGTTTTGGTTGCTTAGGCAACGCACAAGCTATACAGTGTTCTTACTAATTGATTTAATTACTATCTTGACTACATTGATGTACTAATGATATTAGTATGCATTGATCTTAAGGCTGTACTGATCACTGCATTCTTTGTTCTACATGCTACTGCGACCACCTGAGGGGACTGCCCTGGCTGCTCACTTGACCTACATCATACATGGTCATGTTCTGCAGAGGCTCAACTAATGAAGGTGCCCTCTGTGGACAACATGATCATGTGTCCGCGAGCAACTTTTGGGAGGGTGCTAGGAGGTCCAGGGACTCCGAAGACACCTCCCCTCAGACGGATATATTCAGACACTCAGCCGTGGGGGGAGCCCGGTCCCTCTCTTGAAAATCAGGCCAGGTTTGCTGTCAGTGAATGACAGAGCCATGGATCTGTCTCTCACTCTGTGCCCTACCGCACTAGTGAGGGCTCTGAGGTGTTTCTTCATTTCTTCCGATGACCAGACAGGTTTGTCAAAGGGTTGTGTCTAGTTTTTCATCCACTGGTTTAATATACACAGCCTTTTCTTTCTATCAAAAGGAGAAAGTTAAGGCAAAAGAAAACTTGTCATGCCTGCTGCATTGTTATGCAAGGAGGGCCATCTGAAACTACAGGTGCAGTGTTTTCACTCCCTGGTTCCCCCATCCATGCAGGTTCTGCATGGAACTGCGACTGCACTTCGCAGACGTGTAACCAAAGTTGAATGAATTGAGCTCTGGCTGTTTACTACAAATATCCCTGCTTGCACTTTCAAAACTTGCTGAATATGCTGTCTGTCTGGCTAGTGTTTTCAGTTGTAGTCACTGTATTGAGGTTCTATGAAATTTACAACATAGATCACCTATTAATTACCAGACTTTCTACTTAACCATAACCTTAACAATACCTGTTAATCGAACATTGAAACAGCAAAGGCACAAGTCGAAGACTGAAGAACATAAAACCAACCTTAGGATACACAGAAGAGGCTACCGCAGAGCAATGAAGAGATAGGATACACAGGAAAGGCTACCATAGAGCTATTTAGAGATAGGATAAACAGGAGATGCTATTGCAGAGCAATCAAGAGATAGGATACACAGGAAAGCTCCCATAGAGCTATTTAGAAATTAGGATACACAGGAGATGCTATTGCAGAGCAATCAAGAGATAGGATACATAGGAGAGGCTACCGCAGAGCAATCAAGAGATAGGATACACAGGAGAGGCTACCGCAGAGCAATCAAGAGATAGGATACACAGTAGAGGCTACCGCAGAGCAATCAAGAGATAGGATACACAGGAGAGGCTACCGCAGAGCAATCAAGAGATAGGATACACAGGAGAGGCTACCGCAGAGCAATCAAGAAATAGGATACACAGGAGAGGCTGCACCAGATCACTCAAGAGATAGGATACACAGGAGAGGCTACAGCAGAGCAATCAAGAGATGATAGGATACACAGGAGAGGCTACTGTAGAGCATTCAGGAGAAAGGATACACAAGGGAGGGTACCGCAGAGCAATCAAGAGATAGGATACACAGGAGAGGCTACCGCAGAGCAATCAAAAGATAGGATACATAGGAGAGGCTACCGCAGAGCAATCAAGAGATAGGATACACAGGAGAGGCTACTGAGGAACAATTAACAGATAGGATAAACAGGAGATGCTATTGCAGAGCAATCATGAGATAGGATACACAGGAGAGGCTACCGTGAAACAATCAAGAGATAGGATACATAGGAGAGGCTACTGCAGAGCAATCAAGAGATAGGATACACAGGAGAGGCTACCGCAGAGCAATCAAGAGACAGGATACACAGGATAGGCTATAGCAGAGCAATCAAGAGATAGGATACATAGGAGAGGATACCGCAGAGCAATCAAGAGATAGGATACATAGGAGAGGCTACCACAGAGCAATCAAGAGATAGAATACACAGGAGAGGCTACCGCAGAGCAATCAAGAGATAGGATACACAGGAGAGGCTACCGCGGAGCAATAAAAAGATAGGATACACAGGAGAGGCTACCGCAGAGCAATCAAGAGATAGGATACACAGGAGAGGCTACCGCAGAGCAATCAAGAGATAGGATACACAGGAGAGGCTACCGCAGAGCAATCAAGAGATAGGATACACAGGAGAGGCTACCGCAGAGCAATCAAGAGATAGGATACACAGGAGAGGCTACTGCAGTGCAATCAAGAGAGCCTAATAGACCTACTTTACTGTACATGTCAACGAATGGACTTGTTGCCGCCTTTCTGTTATTTCTGAGCATTAGAAGAGTTGACAGCAGACAGGCAAAGGATGTGGAAATCCAGTTCAAAGGGCTGTGTCATCGTCCTACGTTCTTCTAGCGTAACCCTTGATTTCTGGTGAGTTATTATTATTATTATTATTATTAAGCTTTTAAAGCGCTTGGTTACTCCAACGGAGTGTCCCCTCGCTAGAACATCATCAGCCTCCAGCGACTGTCCTGAGCTACCGCCCATCCTGCGCATAGGCTAACAGAAAAAATAGGGCAAGGAGTATTACTACCGGCTACCAAAAGGGTGTCGGAAGAGCCAGGTTTTTAAATTTTTACAGAACAAGGACTCCAACAAGCAGGTTCTAAGATCCGCAGGCAACTCGTTCCATGCCTTAGCCGCCAGGAAGCCGAAGGATCTCCCTCCAGCTCGAGCCTTCCGCACCCTGGGCACAACCACCTTGGCAGAGCCCAACGACCTCAAATCCTGTGTTGGTGTGTAAACCGTAAGAAGGGGGAGCAGAAATAGCTGCCCCTTCTGGTTAAGGTAGAAAGCAACTTTGAATAGTTCAGTCAACAAGTATTTGCTGAAATGTCAGGAGCATCTTACTCAAATGTAAATGTATATATTGACCAGTAGCAAAGCCAGTGTCACCTACTATAACATACCTAAAGTGAGAACGAATAGAAAAGGACCAGGCAGTAACTCTCATCACCCTCTTATAATATTTAGCAATGTTCTGATCCCACTTTGAAAAAAACAAATAAAGACATCTCTCCTCAAAAAATTAATGATATCATCCATACGTACCACGACCCTCAATGTTTTCACCACAATTTCATGTCCATATTCAGAGTTGAGTGTGAAGTTGATGGTGTGCAGCCCAAGTTCCAGGGGCAGGATTTTGAACTTCACTGCGGTGACGGAGGAGGCCTGAAGATATGAATAGCTGCAAGAGGTGGTCTGGATCCCTTTTACTTTGGAGGACAGGCCTTTGAATAAACAGACTTCCTCACCCACTGCCATTGTGATGCACGCCTGGAAGAGAGAGTGGCATATTGTGAGTGCTCATGCTTACCAATCTATAGTATTACCTGGCATTACCTGGCAGCTTCCTCTATAGCCTCCACTTATCTTTGCCAAACCAGCTATCCAGACGGGCAACTTGAGATCTCTTGAGATTTATTTATTTATTTATTTATTTATTTTAAAGGTTTTATATAGCGCTGGCTAGACCCGGATCTATCAGAGCGCTTTACATGAGGAGTATCAGATCATAGTTACAAGTTACATCGGATGGCATTCCCATAGCAAAGCCCCATTGAAAAGAAACCATGAAGGCGGTGGGACTTTACTGTCTCAGCAATAAACCCTGAAGGCCTGATTTGCAAAGGGACTTACATGTAGTAAAGGATGTACAACGTTACAACGCGGTCTTTACACCGCGATACCTTTGCAACGCGGTCAACACAACGCAAGTCGTTACAACGACTTGCGCTAAAGGCGCTGGACTTAGGAATAGTATGATTTACTATTCCAACTCCAGGCTACGTAACAGTAGGGAAGGTGTTGGAATAGTAAATCATACTATTCCTTAGTATATAGTGCCATCCAGCCCAAGTCGTTGTAACGACTTGAGTTGTGATGACCACATCGCAAAGGTATCGTGATGTAAAGAGCGCGTTGTAATGGTCGTCTCCCGTAGTAAAGCTATGAGTCTCTGACTCTGCACTCATAACTTTACTACATGTAAGTCCCTTTGTGAATTGGGCCCAGAATGTGCTATAAGACAACTGGGAATTAGGCACAAAATGGGAGACATGATGTCGATATGAATCCCTCCTCTGGCCCCAAGCGGCTCTGTTAGGATTCAGGCAGGCTGCTGAGGCAGACATACAGCCCTGTATGGAGTGTAGAGAGACTACTTGAAGGTGCATGCCCGTTTACCTTCCAAAGGCCTGTTCTCTCACACTATGGATGAGGTAACCACTATACCTTGCAGCAGAACCACACATACAGCAACTAAAAGTCCCTTCTATGCCACTTGCTTATTCATATGCTTCCCACCAGCAAGATGTCACGCTCACGCGTGTGTGTTGTAGAGGTAAAGCCCTAATCAGCCGTTATGTAGCTACTACTTTGCAATACACAAGATGTGCAATGAGCGCAGTTTATTTAATATGAAACAACTCTAAACTTAGAGGGCAATTGTGAGTGATTATAAAGTAGGAACTGTGAATTATAAATATTAAGTATATGTATAGCAATCATGTGACATTTTGAATAGCTGTTTGAGGATATTGCTTCATTGCTGTAAATCATCTCCTTTCCACACTAACCTACTGAGTAACAGAATGATCTACCCTAATGATGTGTATTTACTAGGTACCAGGGGTTTAATAAGACTACAATAATCAGTTTCTACATAGCTACAATTATTACCACAAAGGTGCTTATTATTATTCTCTTGTTACTCTTTGGTATGCATTCACTATGCCTTCACTGATGGTTAACTAGTACATTTCTTTTTTTTTCATCATATAACATCAAATGTTACCCTAACGTCAACTGTTAAGGAGCTCTCCGGTGCAACCTAGACTTCAGCATGCTGGCCACTGAGCCGCAGGGTGGTGGAGACCCCACCTTCGCTTCCCCATCAGCAGCAGACCTAGGAGCAGAAGGCACTTCATATTTAGAGTTCCCTGATGTACTGGCAGGGAATATTTACAGAAAGTGCTTCCACCCATACTGCAGGAAGACTGTCAACAAAATTGCAATAGTGGGTGTTCTGATCAGCAGGGAGTTGTTTCTTTAAGAAACGCCCTGACACACTAGGAGTTTTCTTTTAGCTTTACAACTGTCTTCGCTTGCATGCCTAATGAAAACTGGAAAAAACTGCATTTGAAGGTCCGACTTAAACACAGCGGTTCTTGGAGTGCTGTTTAGACCATATATCTGTGTTGAGTGATGTGCTGGTTGAGCCAGCTGAGGCTTGGCCAATGGAAAATGAGCAGTTCTACCACCTCTATAGGAGGGGTAGTGAGAGGAAGTTTGGGGGATAGTTTCCAGCTCAGTGAGCTGCCACGTTTCTGCACTGACTTTGAATTTCCCCCAAAACTGCTGTCTGTGACAAAGTAGGACCACTTTCAGCAAAATAACAATTCTGGCCACACTACCATCTTATGGAGCCCGGGCCGGCGTGTTTTTGTCTTTCAGAAACAAACCATAAACCACACGTTTAGGACTTTAGAATTTGGCCCATACCTGAATACCCTGATTATCCAAGTTTCTTGAAAATGTATTTGCTAGCGGCTTTCAAAAATGTCTTGCGACAGAGCCATGTTGGGTTGACATCAATCTGGTTCTCCTCCAGATTGGAGACTAAACCAATCCTGTTCAATGACCAAGATTCTTCTGATACGTTCATTTATATCAGTAGCCTTTTGCACTGTGGATGATAAATGTCTGTGAAACCACCTACAGTCTGTCGCTGATGTCTCTACACATGCTCTTGAGTGCTGTTGTTCCTCAAAAAAGAACAGGGATTAATGCCCTCTGAAGATCAATTGAACCTTCCCCTGATTGGCATCCTTATGTCAACTGGCACAAACAAAAACTTACAACATGTTCCTTTGTGCATGTTCTTTTGTATGTATGTGCTACAGCCTAGCCTGGATGAGGGTCTGTGCTGGAATGTTGACTTTTTAATTGTATTTTGCGAATTGGAGTTACTTTAGATTAGGTTCATCATCTCACTCCCTGTAAATGTTTTACAGTTAAACATACCATGCTTCAAATTTAACAAGGCGGCCTCGCGCCTTTCTATTGTGCTGCACGGCTCGCCTACATCAACTTTTGCAACATATTGTTTTTCCGCTACGACGCTGAAATTTCCATTTACAAATCATTGTTTTCAGGTGGGAGGTGGAGACTCTAGATCAGATGTTTAAGGAAGCTGAGCAGGAAGCTACTTGTCTCTTGGTGGGGAATCCCTTACCACTGTGTAACCTCGTTTAATAAGGAATCTGCATTTTAAGATAGGTCCAGGTATACTTTGTGGAAAAGAGCTAAGTAAGAATTAGGCAGAACACTCCACTAGTAGCAAGGATGTGTCTGCTTGGCCTGCAGACCCAAAGTCAAATAACACAATATTATACCCAACATTGCAACAGTGAACCATGATCCAGGTTGGGCCCGAGTACGTAGATGTGAAAGGGATATTAAAAGCATTACTCAGGACACCTCTCTACCATTTTTTAGGAAAGTTGTTTTTCAGAAAATAAAAACTGATTACCCTAACTCTGGAGTCTCTGTAGTTATAAACAGATCCAATCAGCTCAATCTGTTCGCCACGGACAACCGAGTAAGGCATGTGCGCGTTGAGGAAGACATCTTTAAACACCTCCACTCTCACCGGATCAGCCACACAGAGACCTGCAGGAGAAAGAGAAGGAGGACTAAAACCAGGAAAGATTAAAGCACTTGTTTACTCGCAATTTGACGCCAGGTCCTAGCATTTCAGTTAACTTGGCCACACGTGGGAAGCATTCTTTTTATCATGATGAGAAAAGTCATGTAGAGCAGCACCACACATTATCTACTACGTGGTGAAAGTGATCCAAGATGTGGTCCTGGACACAGAAGATTCTTTATGGAGTGAGAAAATGCACAGGCATGCAGGCACAGGGGTTCCTAACATCATCGGACACATTTGGGCTGAAACACTCAACAGCTCTTATGTATGGAACCAGCTAAATGATACCCCCACCATCTGCTATAATTCCCAATCCCACCTACATTCCTTAAATAGCCATAATCCTCAAATAGCCATTGATAGAATATGCCAAGGAGTTAGCATAAACAACTCCCATCCATAATTGTGATTACAAGTAGTGAACAAATTTCACTTTTTTTCTTGCACAAGTCCCCTACAGGTACAATCAGGCAAAATGTGTACTTCGGAAAAATAATATTCCAAGTTTTGGACTCAAAACATATGTAACTGCTGCAGTAGCCTCTTTACTCCGAGATGCATAACACAGAATGATGTGAATAGTACTACACTAAGAAAACATACCCCCACGGTATTGGTAAGTCCCCATATGGAACTATCACCTAATTTTATTACAACCCATGCAATGAGGGCCTCAGAATCCAACACAACCCAACCACTGCCTGATTTTAACCAACCTTTAGAGAGCCACACGAATAGGAGGAGCTATGAAAGTGCATTTTAGTGGAAAAAATCATAATAATACACTGTTCTGACTTTCATTCAACTGCTCTGGAAAAAGTAAACTAAAATACATGTTTGATAGGGCTACTTAATAATTCTTGAAGGCAAAACAAAATGAAGACTCATTCTAAGCAATGTGCCAACCCGACCCCCCTCATACTCTTTGCTTCGTGGCCCCCACATCCTTTTACCAATTTTTTGAGTATATAATTTTGGATTACATTTAGGTCGCAATTCTGCATATAATTGTAATTTTGGGGGGCAGATTTATCAACAAGTAGCATCACTCTTGAGCCACTCAAGAAGGCGCAAGGGGGCGCAAGGGCGGCGTAACTCCTAAATCAGATTTATGAAGCCGCACAGTGCCCCCTTGCATGGCCCTGCCTGGCTTGAAAGTCCAGAGTACCGGAATGCCGCGCAAATCACTGCTTTGCATTACTCTGCCCCAGGGAAGTGTTCCACAGGTGGGGCGTGTATGTTCCCACGCATCCATCCGTGGACTTCGGCGCATTCCTACATTTTCCATTACTAGTAGACCTGGGAATGCGTCAAAATGCGACACCTCCCCAGGTGAGGCATAACGAGGAGAAATGTCTTTATTTCTCCTCATTCTTTCCTCTTTCTTTGTCTGCTGCATTCTGCAGCACACACAAAAAGAGGAAAATGCCTCAGAGGATTGTTTTTGCACTTGAAGATGTCCCTTTGTGCAACACAGGCACCCTTGTACCTCGTGCAAGGTGCCTGAGTTGTCGCTAGGCAGCACATTGTGCGCCAGCGCAAGGATGCACCGTATCGTGTTAAATCTAGCACATTCCTGCCCTTTCCCTTTCACGCAGTGCAGCAAGGTGGATTACTGTGCTGTGTGAACTGTTGATAAATCTGCCCTGGATGTTTAAGATTCATCAATGAAAGCTTTTACAAAGGGGTAGGGTGCTTCCTTTTTTGAGGGGTTATCATTACTGTATACTGTGGGTCTATTGTTTTTATAGTGTGATAGCTTGTTTTTTTATAGAATGCTTTATAATGCTTCTGTATGAGCACTGTAAATAACAGGTGCACTATTACCTAATGTAATGGTGCTTAGTGTATCAACCTCGGAAAGATGGAAGCCCGAGTTTGCCATGCAAGGACAGACCCGATGGCCTACAGAGTATGGGAAATTTCAACAGATAGTGCATTGCTCACTGAGCCACCTTGTAAGCAAATGAAAAAAAACAATATTTTGCAAATGTATCTTATGCACAAACAGATACTTTTCTTTAAAAATAAGCTGCCATTTCAACAACAATATTTTGACCCTCTATTAAAACTGCTTCTACTCCAAGCCTAGAATCTTTGATTTGATTTGCAGTGCCTTTAATGGGGACTAAACATAGTATGCTCATTTTGCCTTCCTTCTTTACTAAAGGTCCAGCACTGGTTTTATACTTTGTAATTATCAATATGGATACCAAACAGACAGATGGTCCAAATCAGGATGAAGTGCTGTATCTACTCCTGCATTTGCCACACAATGTATACTTGATTGTATCTAGTCTACTGAGAAATAAATTAATGACTACTTGGGTGAGTATTATCAGGGGTGGCACACTTCAGGCTGATTTTGGAACTACTACAGGACTTATTAGGTCACCAGTAGAATGTAAGAAATGGATATGTTTGATAAACACTGAGATTTCGGATTTTATTGGCAGAATTAAAGAATAGAGTCTTGTTGGTGTTTTATGGAACTTGTTACTATGTAATGTGTGCCCATTGTCTATGCTTTACATGTAACATTTAAATTGCACACATTGTATATACATTGGTTATACATATCACGTTAATTGGGGACATGAGCCAAGATTCACTAAACATAACAAAAACCCTATGTCAAAGGAACTTGTGAATATGGACTACAGCATTAACACAAAGAACGTATGATTTATGAGTTAACAGAACATGGTTATTTTATGAGACTATAATGAATACATCATTCACTGCTGTTAAAGCTGAGTATAAAATGATCACATGTTTACTCAATCAGTAATATATATATATATATATATATATATATATATATATATATATATATATATATATATATATATATATATATATATATATATATATATATATTATATAATGTGTTTATAAGAAACAAGGAAAAGGACATTGTTTGTTTGAAAGTTATTGCAGAGGTCTTTAGAAATAGGAAATGCCAGCAGTGGCTAAAGTGAAGCTACGATCATCACTTACAGAGGTTTTCTGCCCTTGTTTCAAACTGATCAGCCATTTCGTTGGAACATTCAACATTTTTTCTCCTGCTTCAAATTCAAATTGATTATTACCTAGCCTTAACGACCCATCACACACACACATGGAAGACCCACACATCTACCTCAAGAAACATTGAGGTATATATTTGTTGTTAATGGAATTTTCTGAGGAGAGAGCCTCGGAGCCAAAGCAGCTGATAAGCGCTGGACCATGCTAACAACAGGGTGGCGGCCTACACAAGACCATTCTCCAGTGTACCATGGGCCCAGGGGCTACCATTTTGCTCTGCATCACGGGCTGGAGGTAGAACCGACTTGAGCGCGGCCTCACTGCTCTAATCACCTGACCTGTGGGAGGCCTAGCCGAGCCCTGAACAGAGGCGAGCCCTGAGGATGAAAAGATCCAACAGGAGAGATCCATTGCTTGGGCATCCAGAGCACACACGGCAGACCAAGATCTCACCTACTTGCTACGCTGGGCCCCTGCAGAGTATTGGGACAGTGGGGGTGAGGAGATCCCAACATGTGCTTGTCAGGAGGCCGTGGCTTGGGGCAGAGGGTTGCAAAACATGACTTGCCATGAGTAGCGGCTTAGGATAAACTCCGGCCAGTGCAAGACAGCTGCGTATCAATCAAACATTTCCTCAGAAGTCGACCCGGACAGGCCTTGAGTGGGGCCAGAATCAAGGGGGCACTACAAACGCACCGGAGAACAATTGTGGTGCCCTGCTGTAGATTGGGCAGATGCTCCTGCAACAGCAGCCTACAGAGGAACCCAGATATACATGAGGCTTGCTGATGATGTACAGTGGGCTGGGGGGAACAACTCCAAAGCCCCTAGAGAGGAACTGGGCCAATAAGGGGGAATTGAAAGTGAACTGCTTGTTATCACAGCAACGGCTTCCAGGTGGTGCTCACCCATGGAAAGTACAGGAATGGGAAACAACCTTTACAACGCAACTTTTACAACGCACTACCATTACAACGAAACTTTTACAATGCAACATCCATTACATCGCATGCCATTACAACGCAACCATTACAACGCATGACACTACAACGCATACCACTACAACGCATGTCATTACAACGCAGTCATTACAATGCATACCATTACAACGCATACCATCACAACACATTGTACCCTTACACTATCCAACACTTACCCTACTGTTGCACCCCCTGGAGTTAGAATAGGAATGTTTACCCCTACACTATCCAAAACTTACCCTACTGTTGCACCCCCTGGAGTTAGAATAGTAATTTTTACCCCTACACTATCCAACACTTACCCTACATGCAATGTAATGGTATGCGTTGTAATGGTATGTGTTGTAAAGGTAGTATGCGTTGTAATGGAATGCGTTGTAAAGGTAGTTTTTAAAAATTCGTTGTAATGGCATGCGTTGAAATGGAATGCGTTGTAATGTATGTTGCGTTGTAAAAAATGCATTGTAAAGGTATGCATTGTAAAAGTATGCGTTGTAACGTCATACATCCTACAGGAATCACAAAGCCTGGGATCCAAGGTCAATGAGTGGATCTGTGCTGCTCAGTGCTGTGGGAATGCATAAGGGACACAGACACACATCAGACTCACAGAACGCTGCCTGGCACCAATCTGGGTGTGCAATACCCAGTATGTCGGACCATCACCATAGCCAAAGTGAAGACCTGTAAAGGCGGTAAAGAACCGCAGATGACGCTGCGCCCCGCAGTGGACCATGGACAACCACCCCCATGAACGTCGGTTGAGCGTCTCCTACAAGATCATATGGAGAAATATGCTTCACTACTGACCACTGTCAGTAGTCTTAAAGCCTCCCTGGAACAAATATTGGATGCTTTATTGATGTGGTGTTCTTCCGAAAGGACCACAAGAAACTAAAGGATAAAATAAGTGCAATGTAGAAAAGGAACTGGTGGGTATGCACCCTTCAGTAGCTGAGCAACACCACCAACTCGAATTGCTCTGATGCAGAGGGATGTTCTAGGAGGAATAATAACAGGGTGCTAGGGTTCCCTGAAGGTGTTGAGGAGCTAAGCATGGACTTATATCCCTAGGTCTAGCTATCTGAACGAGTGGTAGGGGGCAAGACATCTGCACTGGTTTCAGTGGAAAGAGCACATAGAGTATCGAACTGCCTTACTGGACCAGGGACAACGCCATGGCCAGTAGTGGAGAGACTGTTCAGTTTCCTAGATCAAGGGACTGTCAATATTAGTACTGTTACAATGTTTCCAGACAACACAGTGGAAGTGCACAAACATCTGCAGCATTTTCACAGAAAGCAAAGCATCGCCTCTGCACTATGGGAATCAAATATGCCCTTTTTACTAGTCAAAGCTATGGGTCATTTCTTGTCCTCAAAAGAGGTGTGGGCATGACTTGAGACACAAGGATATTTTCAGTGTACTTCTTCATCAGACCTTGGGGATTATTGGCAGAAGCAGTAGAGTAGACGGGGGTCCACCAGGAACATCCGGGAAAGTCGATGAAGACACAGGTGTTGATGGGCAGAGCAGAGGTTCTGGCTGCAGTGGAGCACTCTGAATTGGCTGGTTTGGATGGCAGGGAATTAGATGGGGAAACGGGGGATCAGTGGATACATTGCAGGTGACCAAGCTCCCAGGGGAGCTCTGTGGTGGCCCTTTATTCACCCAAATAACAGCACATCTATAAGCGGGGTCTGGTGGTGCAGTGGACTAATGCATCCACTGTAGGTGTCATGATCTGCCACAGGGCGCCTACCTGACTACATCTCCCAGAATGCAAACTGGAGTAGGAGGAGTTTAGGGTATATCCCACTGCCAACCACCAGGGTGCGCTGTACGTGATTTGCAATTCTGAACCTTGTTTGTTCTCGTACTGGTTCCGTGCAGAGGAGCCTGCTTGTTTGGAATTGAGAGTTAGAGGAGTTCGTTACCGGAAGGAAAGTGCCGGCGAAAAGTCTTTTGTATTTGTGTTTTTTCCCGCTTGCGGCTGCGGCGGGAAAAGGAGTAACGTGTCATAAACAGTGACGCGTCCCAGTTGGAAATTAGCCAAGTGGTGGCTAAACTACATTGAACTTCCGTTGTTTTCACCCTTCTCGCCTGCGGCTGCAGCGAGGAAGGGATTGCTGAGGCGTGTATCGATTAAGACACGTTAGGAGTTCTGTGCAATCCTTGTTGGACAAAGAAACTGACAATTGGTAGCCTACTCGCCCAAATCGCTAGCGGCTACAGCGAGGAAGGGGGAGAGCTTTGCTTCATTCGGACTTTGTTCTTCATGCCGGTAAGCCTCGGAAGAGGAGGAACTTGTTCCAGATAACAAACTTGATTTTGCTATTTGTGTTCCGTTTAGTTGGGCCCAGCTAGGAATACTTTTGTGTACTTTTTGATATTCGCATTTTGGATGAACAAGTATCGTTCAACAAACAATACTAAATCCTTCAGTTCCAGTGGATTATTGTTTACTCCGTAGTAGTGACGACTTGGGTTACTGGAGAGTGTCATTTTTTATGTTTCAAAGGGAAGGGCATTAAGGTATGTTCCTGGTTGTCTGCCTACTTGATGTTACATTCTGGGTGCATGTGGACCAACTGTAATATTTGATCTGTCTTTAGGAAGCAACCATATTGGGAACTACGGAAGGCAGAGAGGAAGGGCTCACCTCTTGATTTATTTGGTAGGTAGTGATTCATTAGTGAGAATGAAACGAGAGTAGTCAGGATATCTTGCTTTAATTCTTTCCTTTTGTTTTTCAGCTATCCCTTCCGTTCCAGTCCCTTCCCTTACCTTTCCCTCGCTTGATTACCTCTACGCTCTGTGTGTTTTGCTAACCAGAGTGTGGGGAAATCAGGAGGTGGACCCCTTTTAGCATCACCCTGATCCTGAGGAGGAGCAAACCGTGACAGTAGGGGCCTGTGTTCGACCTCATGGCCACAGGTTCTAATCCCGGCGGATCCACTCAGCCTTTCATCCATCCGAGGCCGATAAAATGAGTACCATTGAGTTAAGTAACAATATACATCTGTTATTCAGCGCCTTGAGACCTTCAGGTGATACGTGCGCTTTACAAATGTACATGTTATGTGCCCCTAAGCAAGATATTGTTTTCTGGTGGCTTTATTTAATGAGGGGTTCTCTGGCACAGAGGGGGAGCAGAGTAGAGGTACATGAGCGTCTGAGTCAATGTGTGATGGGGTGTTTATGCAGCTCTGGTGGCGTAGTCACGAACTGCACTGTAAGATGTTGGACCATCTGGAATTATTAAAGACACTGTTTGGCTGTGTCCAATTGATGGGATGATCAAGGTTGCAGGTTTCTTGGGGATTGTTTATCTTGTTTCTTCATTTGGTTTTATTTAGCTCTGGGTGCCCACTCCTACACAGTTTTCCCACCCTGTGCTTTGAAATGGGGGTAACACGTCACAAGCAACACAAATAGCGAAACAGAAATATCGCGTCATGACGTGGAATGTGAGAGGGCTGGGCACCTACAGTAAATGGTACAGGGTCAACACATATTCTAAAAGGCACCTTGATATATTTGAAGGCAGATCCATCACTTTTTCTGGAGTTAAGGAGTGTTCTGGATGACGTAGGGCGCATTTCTGGCCTCTGCATTAATTTGGGAAAGTCATGTTTGTTCCCTCTGTTACATACAACACACTACTGCGCAGTTCAGATGGGGGTGACTCCTTGCCTTGAAGGTAGGACACCATTAAATAATTAGGGATAAATATATATCTTACTAAATACGATCTCATACAGGGTAATTTGTAGAAAGCATTAGCATCAATATGACAGACATTACCCTTTTGGATACAGTTTCCCCTGTCTACCATGGACGGAGTGTCCATAGCAAAAATCCTGATTCTCACTTGACTCCTTTACTTGTCTGCTGCACTACCGATAGTGCTGAGGATGCTATTCTTTAGTGATCTGCAATGACTATTAGCCTCCTTCATTTGGGGAAACAAGAAACGGATAGCAATAGCCACTTTCAATGCCACATTGGAGGATGGGGGGGCCTAACTATGAGCCATATTACGCCACTGCCCAACTTCAGTGGCCATTATGATGACTAAGAGACACTATCGACCCTGAGCGCAACATGTTAGGCTTTGACTTTAGGGCTAAACCACTGCTGGAGGGGTTACTGAAATATGCCCCTTTTGCTAATGCTGGGTACATGATGTTCAGCGATGTGGTGTCAGATGGGAAACGACGTACATTTGAGGACCAGGTGGTCTAGACCCAGGGCTGTATTCTGCTGTATTCAGCTTTGCGTGGAGTAGCGAGCAGGTTGTGGGGGTACAATGATGACTTACTTCCTACAGCAGGACCCCGTGAAATGATGGTAGCTTCAGCTGGCACCGGGCGGGTAATGTCTGGCATTTATGGTGCTCTACTTAAAGACTCCATTAATGCTGGCATCCAAGCTTTTAAGGGGTGGTGGGAGGCACAGTTGGATATAGTATTGCTGGAGTTGATATTGAAGAGATGGCTTGGATCCATCAGGAGAATCCAATCGAGCGCTTGTTTGTGCTTTACTCAATTCAACTACATACATCATACAGACCTTTCTCCAGACAGGATAGGGAGAATGTTTACGAGTGCCAGAGTGGTTTGTCCTAGATGCCAAAAGGTTAACACAGACTTCCTTCACATGATATGGGCATGTCCGCTGATTGTCGACTATTGGTGGGAGATGACTCAATGCATATCAGAGATCGAGGCTTCTCCACCACAGGACCCCATTTGTTGACTCTTTAACACTGGAACAGTGACAAAGCGGACGAAGTAGCTGGCTGGTTCCAGGGCTTGGCTTTAGTACTCGCAAAGAACCGTATTGTTATGTGTTGGAAAGCGGTGATGTCCCCTATTATCCAACTGTGGCAGAGAAATGTGGTCCACTTGTCCAAAGCGGAACTTTCAGTGAAGGTAGATGCGAAAGCCCGCGATGGGAGATGTCCTCTCATGGAGCAATGGGAAGAGTATTTGGATCATCTGAATAGCATACTAACGCCAGAGACCCACAATAGTAATGGTTGAATGTGGTGACAGGGGTCGGTTGTTGATTATGAGGGAGGGCACCGCTCAATTCTGCTTTGACCCCACTTGGAGGGCACACAGGATTGCAGTCCACTTACACTGGTGTGTCAAATGACAGAGAGCACTGCATGTGCACACACGGGGGATGTAGCCTGGGAGAGCCACTCACTGTCCATGCAGCTGTGCAGGTGATGCATGTTAACGGTACCACGGGAGGGAAGAGGCGGCGGGAAGGGAGGAGTGACAAGAGCTGGTAGGTCGCGTTGGGTAAATGTTCAGCAATGCATCTATGATTTCTCCACCTGTGGCTGAGAGGTTGCCTTGTTATGATGCACATCTTTGTTATATCTTTTCACTGCCAAACTTGAGATTTGATATGATGTGCGTTGGGGATGTCTATGCCTACATGCTACAGATACTGTAACTATATGTACAAGGTAACTTAAAAAAAATGTGTATATATATATATATATATATATATTTATATATCTGTTTTAAAAAAACAGAGCCAAGCAGGACTTCTCCCAGTTCACAGACCAGTGCCAGCAATGCAGGTCTTCCTAGGACTTTAGTTAACTGCAATTTTATTCACCAAAGGGATCATTAACTGTGCGATATTAGATATGTCTACTGTTTTCAATAATGTTGATTACCCAACCTCCTGATTCGTTTGGTGTGGGCATTGCTATTCAATCTAACTCCAGTGTGCTCTTTGCCTCTACAATCTATTCTGCACTCCAAATCTGTTTTGCCCTAGTTACATATCACACATCCCTCAATACTTCACCCGTCCACGGTGGTTCCTTACCACTTATTGTTTTCAGTTTTGTTCTTCATACATTGTTCTTGTGTTTTCATTCCTTTGCTCTCCTGAATTTATCAGAGCATATTTGCCCATGTGAACCAAGCCATGACATTGATACAGAAGCTTTTGCTCTTCTGTGATCTACCTTCTGCTGCATTATCCATCCGGTCCTCTCAAGGTTTAGCTCTTTGATGCTGATATCTCAAAGTTATGGAAATCCGGTCCTTAGAAATTCTCTTCTCTCACGACCATTATGCTCAAAAAGTGCTCGAGCTTCCTAAGTCTTTTCTTTGCCTTCATTCTTGTCTTAAATGTGGCTCTTTTGGGAGCAGGTGAATCGTGATGTTTTACTAGCGGTCTTGTACTGAGTGCCTAGTGTTCAAGTAATTTAGGTAAAGCGCTATTTGATGGACAGATCAGAGTGAAATGCTCAACTTTTGTGACATATGCGCAGTCAAGTGGACAGAGAAAATCACGAGAGGCGCATGGAAGAATTAATGAATGAGAGAACATGTGATGCAGCTTGCCACCCTGAGCTGCCTTAAGGCCACCCAGTTCTGTCACTGTCTCCGTTTTGAACTCCCATACATGGCTAGTTTAGTGGTACATAATACTAAAAAATGACAGTCACCATATAATGTCCCAAGACTTGCAACTTCTAGGTAGTGAGTGTGAGTGAAATTAAATGTATGTGAGTTCTAGATTATGCAGTGTGTGTTGTGACGTTTCAAATGTATCTTTAATAACAACTGTTCCTTTTTCTCTCATCCCGAAGATAGATGTCTCTCTCACTCTCCTCCACTTCCCATGTAGGTTACCACTTTGGAAGTAAAGATCAGTGAATGTTTCATTCTAAATGCATGTCAAAGAAAATGTTTCTAACTGTTCACCTGGATAGGGCAGAAGATCCTGGGAGCTCGGGTCATGTGGTGACATACATGATCATTGATAAGAAGGCGTTAACACAGTTACTTGTACTCCCAATGGAATCTGATCAAATTCTGGCAAAAAGATGGTCGCTGACTGCTAGTCATTGCATGGCCCAAACACAGCATGTGCTTACCTTGGTCAGAAATACCAATGCCTTGAATTTCCCACGAAGTTAACGAATCCGGTAGAGTAAAGGACAAGGACTGGGAATCCCATCTGAGAACATCAAAAAAGATGATTGCTCTTAATGATAATATAAAAACACGTATACTAAGTGGACACGCCAAGTGTCGTTCATCGTATGCGCATTATAGAAGGGGTCACATTATACAAGGGGACAGTCGGCCATAGTTTGCACAAGGGCACATACAAATCTATTGAGTCAAGCATAGACCTAGGTTGCACGCCCATTTACAAAAACCCTAATTTCCTTAGCAGGTGATAACTGGCATAGCAGCATGCAGAAGAGTACACAGCTCATAGACTTAGAATGGAGATTCAACTGCTGTTCTGGGTTTGTGTGCATTGTCCTGAGGACCACAGACCCCTGGAAACCCCACGAAGGTGAGTGCAAAGTCCATGAACTGCACAGCCAAGGGAAGCCAAAGGAAGCGTGAGGAGCAGGTGCATGATAACTTTCTAGTTCTCTTCTGAACAGCTTGTAATTACTCTAAATACTAAAATTACTACCTGTATGTTTAAAGATTTCTAAATGTGGTTTTTCACGTTAAGATTGGGACAAATGCACACATAGGTTTATGTGAAAAGAAACTGATTGCCAACATCCTTGCAGTTTAATAACCATAAGAAAAGTGTTTTTTAATTTAATAGGTGTGAAAACGGCACAACCACTTTGAGCACCAGGTGGCGCTCACACGTAGGTGTAACCAGTTTGTAGGGATACCTATTCCACCGCATAAATGTAGAAAAAGCAGGAATCTCCACAAACCTTGTGTAGGGCAATGATCAGGAATGTAATGTTCGAGACCGCAAGTCAGCGGTCTAGCTAGCCGCGCACCAGAAGGTGCGCACACGCGAGCGCGTGACGTAACGCGCTCGCATATAAAATAAAGCGGGAGTGGCCGGGAAGTTAGTCCGGATCACGCGACAAACTAAATAACGTGTCCCGAGTATTTGTTCATGCCGCAGCGCTGTATCCACAAAGTGCCTGCGGCCTAGGGACATGACACTGGCGACGAGGGTCCAAGAGCCCATGCAGTGCCCCCGGAGCACACTCACCCTACGCCGCATTCCGTGAGCACACGGCGGAGCAATATCATCACCATTCGGCAGCCCCTACGCCGTGATTGCGGTCCATGGTGAGTGCCGGCAGTGGAGAATGCATCGTGTGCCGCTCCCCACGTGTGAGACAGTGTGTCCCCGCATAGCGAAAGGCGCCGCAGAGTGGCCACGTGTGGCTCCGATTGCCGAGGCTGATACCCAGGTCTGATGAAGCTGCCTTCCAGCGTGAAGCCCGACAAACAGAGGAGGCGTGCCGCCTACTCCAGCACTGCAGCCCAGGTCAGGGCAGGTGGACATCGCGCTGAGGGGCGGAAGGTCAGTGCCAACGCGGGGGAATCCCGACTAGTCATTAGTCTTGCACACATACAGCCCGCCCCACCCCAACACGTGAGAGAGCCCATGCTGGGCCGTGTCCAGCTGGAACCGGAGTGCCACATCTGAGGGTGACCCAGGCCGGAAGCTAGGCCTTTTCACGTGCCAACATGGCGTCGATTCCCGCCATTGAACCATTTGTGGTGGATGGTGCCCCAGCATCCCTAGCGCCTCGCTGGAAGGATTGGACAGACCGTTTGCATATCTACTTTGAGGGTGCAGGCACAGCTAGGGAGCGCCGCAGAGCGCTGCTATTGCATTTAGGAGGGAAGGACATCCATAGGATCTGTAAAACCATTGTAGAGGCCACCCCAAAAACTTACCTCACACTCCTCAATGCTCTCAATGCACACTTTGAGCCAATGGCCAGCAAAGACTATGTGAGGTTCATTTTCCGCCAAGCGAGACAAGGAGCAGAAGAGTCACTAGATGCATTCCACGGCAGGCTGAAAGAACTGGTCAGCACGTGTGGTTTCCGCGACGATTAGGAGGAAATACGTGGACAGATAATACAGGGATGCTACTCATTGAAACTGAGAGTGACAATCCTACAAGAAGATGGAAAGCCTCTAGCAGACATCCTGAAATTAGGACGCTCCAAAGAACTGTCACAGGCTAGAGCTTCACACATGGAGGCTGCTCTCCACCGGCCCGCCAAGGCGGAGCAAGTTAACACGGCAGAACAAGTCAACGCCGTCAAACCGAAAGTACGCCAATATGGCGGGAAGAAGCCGCAAGACAAGCGCAGGGAGTGCGGATACTGCGGAGGCCAGCCCCACCGCGCCCAAGACTGCCCGGCGCGGGGAAAAAGGTGCAGTTCATGCAGATGGATGAACCATTTCGCGGCCGTATGCAGGTCAGCCAAGTCCAAAAAGAAGGCAGCCCATGCCATAAGAGAAGACCGGGACAGCGAAGACATGGACGATGACACCAGCGACTATCCCGTCCATTACGTACTCGCCATTGACCAACCACAGCGGAAGAAGCGCCGTCTCCCGAAGTGTCACATCATGATCCACCAGCAAGAGGTGAGGGCCACAATTGACACGGGAGCCTCCATTGAACTAATGGCGGCAAACATGTACAATCAACTGAACGCCAAACCACCATTGCGGGCAGCGAAGATTAGAGTGTTCGCATATGGCCAGAAAACGCCAATTCCACTAATAGGATGCTTCCAGACTGAACTCCAACACCAGAACTTGAAGGTTCCGACGACCGTCTATGTCACCAAAAAGGGCAGTGGCATGCTCATCAGTGGGCAGACAGCAGAGGAGCTCAGGCTGATATCGTTTGCCATGGCAGTGCTGACGGGAGAATTAGACACCATACTGGAGGAGTTCGAGGACATATTCCGAGGCATCGGATGCCTGAAAGGAAAGGAGGTGTCCCTGCACATCGATCAGTCGATCCAACCAGTCGCACTCAGGCACGAAGAATAGCCTTCCACCTCAGGAAGAAGGTCAAGGAAGAACTGGAAGCCCTTGAACGACAGGGCATCATTGAGAAGGTCAGCGGACCCACCCCGTGGGTTTCTCCGATCGTGATAGCGCGCAAACTGAAGCAACCCGGCCAAGTCCGCATATGCGTGGACATGCGGTTACCTAACGCAGCAGTCAAGAGAGAGAGACACCTAACCCCCACCATTGATGCAATCTTGGGAAAGCTAAATGGAGCCCGGTGGTTCTCAAAAATGGACCTTCGCTTGGGCTATCATCAGCTGCCCCTCCACCCGGACTCCAGATATATAACTACGTTCTCCACCCACGTAGGACTTAGACGCTACCGACGTCTCAACTTCGGCATCTCAAGTGCCGCCGAGGTGTTTCAGAACACCATCAGGGAGGTTCTAAGCGGACTCCCAGGGGTCTTAAACGTCAGTGACGACCTGCTGATCTATGCCAACTCAAACGAAGAACATCACCAGAGACTGAGAGGGGTGCTACAGAGAATCAAGGATGCAGGCCTGACACTGCACCGTGAAAAATGACAGTTCCTCCAGAACAAGATTAATTTCTTCGGCTACACCTTTTCTGACCAAGTGGTAGCCCCAGAGCCGGACAAGGTAAAAGACGTGCAAGATGCACCGGCCCCCTCGAACATATCCGAGGTAAGGAGCTTCCTGGGCATGGTGAACTTCTACGGGAGGTTCGTACGAGATCTATCAAACCTCACCCGGTCTCTACGAGAGCTCACCAAATCCGCTACCCCCTGGCAGTGGGGCGAAGAACAGGAAATGGCATTCCGAGATACAAAAGCAGCGCTGTCTGCGGACAAGACCCTATCATCCCGCGAAGGACACCAACATAGCTGTCAATGCCAGCCCATATGGCCTGGGAGCAGTACTATCTAAACGCCAAAGTAAGGACGAATGGGCCCCCATTGCCTATGAAAGTCGCTCCCTAACAGACACGGAGCAAAGGTACTCCCAAATAGAGCGGGAGGCGATTGCGATTCACTGGGCATGCAGACACTTCCACATCTATGTATACGGTCACCCATTCACAGTGTCAACGGACCATAAGCCTCTGATCCCACTATTCAGAGGGTCAGTGTCAAAACCACCTCCCAGAATCGAGAAATGGATCCTCCAACTGCAGGAATATGACTACCAAGTAGAGTACCGACCTGGAGCAACAAACCCAGCAGACTACCTCTCCAGGCACCCCCGCGCAGCCACTAAAGTGGAGAAAGAAGACGCTGAGGAGACCGAGGAGTGTGTGAAAGTCGTGCTGGAAAGGTCGAGACCACTACCCATGAGCCTGGAGATGATCATTAAGGCCACGCGGAATGATGACCCTCCACGCCTGGACCCCGATCAGCACCGAAGACACCATCCGCACGATGAACTCCATCCACTCCGGATCACCGACCGACCCCTGCCCTCACCACGTCTTCAACAAGGCCGACGCTGTCATCGCACCCCACCTGCGAGACATCATCAACACATCCTTCAACACCACCATCTTCCCTGAGAGCTGGAAACACGCCGAACTCAGCGCTCTACTCAAGAAACCAACAGCGGACCCCACCGACCTCAAGAATTACCGCCCCATCTCGCTCCTCCCGTTTCCAGCCAAAGTCATCGAGAAGACCGTCAACAAGCAGATGGCCGCCTTCCTCGAGACGAACGGATCCCTCGACCCCTCACAGTCCGGCTTCCGAGCCAATCACAGCACCGAGACCGCCCTCATCGCCGCCACCGATGACATCCGAGCCCTGATGGACAATGGAGAAACAGCGGCCCTCATCCTCCTAGACCTCTCCGCGGCATTCGACACGGTCTGCCACCGCACCCTAGTACGGCGCCTCAGCAACATCGGAATCCAGGACAAGGCGCTGGAATGGATCATCTCCTTCCTCGGCGGAAGAACACAGAGAGTCCGCCTACCACCGTACAAGTCAGAGGCCTCCGAAGTCATCTGCGGCGTCCCCCAAGGATCATCTCTGAGCCCCACCCTCTTCAACGTCTACATGAGCCCCCTCGCGGCCATCGTACGCAAACACAACCTCAGCATAATCTCCTACGCCGACGACACCCAACTGATCCTCTCCCTGACCAACGACCCCGCCGCCGCCAGAGCCAACCTGCACGAAGGGATGAAAGAGGTAGCCGAGTGGATGACGACCAGCCGCCTGAAACTGAACTCGGACAAGACGGAGGTCCTCATCCTGGGCTCCTCACCCTCCGCCTGGGACGACTCCTGGTGGCCTCCCGCCCTGGGCACCGCACCCAAACCGACAGACCATGCACGCAACCTGGGCTTCATCCTGGACTCCTCCCTCTCCATGACCAGGCAAGTCAACAACGTCTCCTCGGCGTGCTTCAACATCCTACGCATGCTACGGAAGATCTTCTGGTGGATCCCCACCGAGACCAGGAAGACCGTCACCCAGGCCCTCGTCACCAGCCGACTGGACTACGGCAACGCCCTCTAGGCCGGTACCACCGCCAAGCTCCAGAAGAGACTCCAGCGGATCCAGAACGCCTCAGCCAGACTCATCCTCGACATCCCACGAACCAGCCACATCTCCGGACATCTGAGAGACCTTCACTGGCTCCCCGTCAACAAAAGAATCACCTTCCGCCTCCTCACCCACGCACACAAAGCCCTACACAACCAAGGCCCGAGCTACCTCAACAGCCGAGTCAACTTCTACGCTCCCAAACGCCACCTCCGATCAGCCAACCACGCCCTCGCCGCCGTCCCCCGCATCCGAAGAGCGACTACAGGAGGAAGGTCCTTCTCCTACCTGGCCGCCAAGACCTGGAACTCCCTCCCTCCCGACCTGCGCCTGACCCAAGACCACCTCTCCTTCAGGAAGAAGCTGAAGACCTGGCTGTTCGAGCAGTAGCGGCACCAAACCCCCCCCCCCCCCCCCCCCCAGCGCCTTGAGACCCTACGGGTATGTAGCGCGCTTTATAAGTGTCACTGATTGATTGATGAAGTCCTACAGCTGGTAGCAAGTGCCCTACAATCCAACGACTGGCGGCCGATTCAGGCTTCCCTGAACAAAAGAACACCACAAGCCAAAGCATCACTTGAAACACTTCTGAGAGTAAAAGAAGAACTGTCCATTGACAACAGGGGATGCCTACTGAGAGGCCCAAGGATAGTGATGCCAGCAAGTCTGACCCAGCAAGCCGTGGAGCTAGCCCACCGAGGACACCAAGGCATGGTAAAGATCAAGAGCAGACTCCGAGCCAAAGTTTGGTTCCCTGAAATGAACACCATGGTGGAACAAGTAGTCAGAACGTGCAGATGGTGCCAAGCGGCGGGGCAACCCGAGCGACCACCCCCGGTCCTCACTGAAGACAATCCGCAGAGGCCATGGGAGTGTGTCAGCTCCGACTTCGGACACCTACCGGATGGGAGATACGTACTCGTCATCATAGACGACTTCACCAAGTACCCAAAAGTTGAAGTTGTAGAGACTCAAACAGCCAAAGAAGTCATTGCCAAGTTCGAGAAGACCATAGCCACCCACAGCATCTTTGAGAAGGTCAAAACCGACAATGGACCGCCGTTTCAGGGGCAAGAATTTGCTGAATACCTCAAAAGCTGGGGAATCCTTCACCGGAAGATAACCCCCCGCTGGCCTCAAGCCAACGGGGAGGTAGAGAGATTCATGCGGACACTGAACAAGGTCATAAGGATAGCCCATGCAGAGGAAGCCCCCCTGGAACGGGCGATCTATAGTTTCCTGACGGAGTATCGGCTAACACCGCATCGAACCACGGAAGCGGCACCAGATCCCTCCGCCCTCGGACTAGTGGTCAGGGACACCATCCCCAGTCATCCTGATTGGGCTCCGAACCGCGTGAACCCGCAAAAGACCCTCTCGAACAGGACCCGGTCCAATGACTATGCAAGCTTCCGGCGCCGGGCAAAAGAACAAGACATCCAGGAAAGAGACTGAGTGTACGTGAAGGACAGGTATCCAGGGAGCAAGTTCCGACTCCCGTTCGAGCCACGACCATGGACTGTCCTGCGTCGCACTGGTACAATGGTAACAGCTCAACGAGGACCGGAAACAGTCACACGCAACGTGTCCTTTTTCAAGAAGGCCCACCCTGACACTGTTGACCCCAAGGAACAAGAGAATGGAGAGGAGACATCGAGCCAACCAGAAGAACCGAGCTGGCAGGAGGGCGGTGAGTGTGATCTACCGGGCGAGGGTGCCGAGGCAAGTCCCCTGACACCTGGGACCCCCAGGCTGAGCACCCCACGGTCTCCAGGCACTCCCCAGAGCGCCCGAGCCCCCGCCAGAGGAGAAGCTGCAGGATATGGATTGCGGAGAAATCCAGCTCCGTCCTCCCAACTGGCGGACTTCGCTGTGGGCTGAGCTGGGACCACCTGCTCGCCGGACTGGTAACTGGCCGGATGGCCCTGTTTTCCAATACTGTGACTTTGTTGTATTTTTTGTTTGTTTTTCTTTGATTTAAATAAAGGTTAGAAGGAATGTAAGGTTCGAGACCGCAAGTCAGCAGTCTAGCTAACCGCGCACCAGAAGGTGCGCACACGCGAGCGCGTGACGTAACGCGCTTGCATATAAAATAAAGGGGGCGTGGCCGGGAAGTTAGTCCGGACCACGCGACGCACTAAATAACGTGTCCCGAGTATTTGTTCATGCCGCAGCGCCGTATCCACAAAGCGCCTGTAGCCTAGGGACATGACAAGGATCTATGGAAAACTTCGCTCGTCTAATAAAAAAGCACAACCCTCTAGAAATCAGATGGAGAACTCAGTGGGTGGCATCATCCCATTGCAGAGTGAGCAAAAAGAGAACAACGCAACCCCTCAAACTAAGGGGACAGGGTAGTATATATATATATATCTATACTACTATTATAAAGAGAGAACTCAACCCTTTTGGCAAGGTAAACTCGGGAACCACAGCGCCAATCCAAACACCTGATACATCGTTGTAATTGGCAGGGTCTGTAGATGGACATAAGCTATATAAAATAAAAAAAGATATTTAAAATATTTACTTTAAAAAAAAAGTAGTCCCTTGGAAGTAGCGCCGGCCGGCCGCGACGTGCGTGCTGACATCAGGAGCCAGGGAGCTGCTGCTGCTGCTTCCTCCTCCTTCTCCTCTCGCCCTGGCCGGCCACGCTCCCCTGCCTCCCTCTGGACAGGGCTCCGGCTCCTCACACTTCCATTTCAGGCCTGAGGCCGGCGGTGACAAGTTCCTCAGCCAGAGCCTCCCTCACACGCAGACACTTCCCCACACACCGTGTCTCCAGCGATGGTCACTGCATCTGTCTCTGCTCTCACACAGTGCACCGCTGTCCCATGGAGGCGCTGTGTCTCTGATCACCGGTTGTGTCTTCCTTATGCAGGCAGCGCATCTCTGTCTGGAGTGCACCAAAACGTTAGGAGGAAACCGGGAGAATGCAGTGGTGCTGTAAAGACTGAATAAAGCAAACCTTCACCTGTATTGGGCCTCTGTTTGTTGTTATAAATATAATGGGCTGCTCCATGCTCATTTTTTAGAGGCTGCCCTGAAGGGTCGGGGCTCCGGTAACTGGAGATGCTGTGTGTCGTAATTTACGAGGAGCATGACCCACGAACACACCCAGCCTACTTAGGAGATGCCAAAGGGTGAAATCAACTGTGTGCGTTTGGAAGGAATTTAAAAATGGATTATTTAATTCTTTGATCGTGCTGGTGAAATGGAGTTTTAAACAGACTTTAAAAAAAAACAAAGCAATGTGCTACGAGGAATACTCACCTGGCTGCACCAAATGTTCTATTCCACACCAACAACAGTGCACCACTTCAAAGGTATGAACTTAAAGGGTCGATATTTACTAAAATTAGAACTTTCTGTTTGCATATTAACAACATGAGTGGTGCACTTTGGGAGTTGTAATATTTACATGCAGCCACGTGACTCTACAAACTTTAAAAACTTTAAAAGCACCACAGGAGCACAATGGGGCCTTGAACGTCATGTCTCCCACCTGTGAGCAAGGCCAGGAGGCCGAAACGTTAGGAGGAAACCGGGAGAATGCAGTCGTGCTGTAAAGACTGAATAAAGCAGGAGCGGTGAGCGGAGGATGAGGTAGGTGAAATACAAAAGCTACAGGCGGCCAGGAGCGGTGAGCGTAGGTGAAATACAGGCGGGGAGGAGCGGTGAGCATAGGTGAAATACAGGCGGGGAGGAGCGGTGAGCATAGGTGAAATACAGGCGAGGAGGAGCAGTGAGCGTAGGTGAAATACAGGCGGGGAGGAGCGGTGAGCGTAGGTGAAATACAGGCAGGGAGGAGCGGTGAGCGTAGGTGAAATACAGGCAGGGAGGAGCGGTGAGCGTAGGTGAAATACAGGCGGGGAGGAGCGGTGAGCTTAGGTGAAATACAGGCGGGGAGGAGCGGTGAGCATTAAATGAAGCAAAAGAGGTAGCAAACGGTGCATTACAAAAGTGAGTGCATTACAAAAGTGAGAATTGTGAGCCAACATATACAAGAGGTAGCAAGTGACGTGTGCAGGTTACAAAAGCGTACAAAGGAAACATAGAGGTGTAATACTGCAATATATGGAGGAAGGCTCCGGGGGACCCACAGACAACGTTGGGGCGGGCGGGGGCCCTGAAGCCTGTTTGCTCCCGGACAACGTCGGGACGGGCTGCTAGTATATATATATATATATATATATATATATATATATATATATATATATATATATATATATACTAGCAGCCCGCCCCAGTGTTGCCTGGGGCAGAAGGGGGCTGGGGGCAGCATTTCCGGATTGCGACAGCGTTGCCCGGGGCAGAAGGGGGCTGGGGGCAACATTTCAGGCTTGGGTGCACTCCCGCCCCGGCCCCCGCCCGCCCCAACATTGCCCAGACCGCCTCCCGCCTCCTGCCTTTGCCTTACCTGAGCCGCCGCTCTTCCCCGCGCTCCAGACTTCACCACCACTCCTCGCTGCTCGTCACCGCTCCTCCCCGCCTGTCATCATCACGCACGTTGTGGTCATCGCTAGGTCGCGGCCAGCGCTACGTCGCGGCCGGCGCTACTTTTAGGGGACTAATTTGTTTTTCAAGTTTAATTTTTTAATTTACGCTTTTTTTTTATTTTATGCAGCCTATGTCCATCTACACACCCTGAGGATTACAACAATGTATTGGGTGTGTGGATTGCCGCTGTGGTTCCCGAGTTTACCTTGCCAAAAGGTTTCTGTTCTCTCTTTATAATAGTAGTATAGATATATATATATATATATATATATATATATATTACCTACTGGCGGTCGCCAGTAGGTAGTTATAGTTAGGATTTTTTTCAATGTTAAATCTGAAAATTCTATTTGGAATAACTTTGGCGCCGGTTGACGAATCTGCCTGAAAATTTCCTCAAAATGGCCTCGCGGCGTTCCGGTCCTTCCCTGAAAGTTTGGGGGGGATTCGTCAAGCGGGGGCCGAGATAAAAGGGGGGTCCCAAAACGCGTTTTCCCCATGTTAATTTCCATAGGGCGGTCGATTTCACTTTTAGCCCGAACGGCTGAATGGATTTCCACCAAACTTGGCAAAATTGTAGGGACTGGTAGCCCGATGTGCCTTTGCTATGTCTCAAGATATGTGCTCCAGTGGATTTTGAGTAATTAAGGTTCAAAAAAATATATATATCTATAGCAGCGCTCCGGTAAGCGCACCGGTACGCGCACCGGGCGCGTCACGCGACTTGCGCGCAGAAAGCTGATTGGCTCTGGGGTGTCTGTAAACATTCTAAACAGTCCGGAGCGGCCGCCATCTTGTGTCTCGGTAGGATCGAGACACAAGAGGTGGCCAAAACAAAGGGGGAAATGACCATAAGGGGGCAGAGTAGACCCCCCTTGACCCCCTAGGTTTGATGTGGGGGCCATAAAAGGGCCCCACGGGGCAAAAAAAAAAAATAATAATTTTTGATTTTCGCGGGGGGAGCGCCCGGTACGCGCACCGGTAAGCGTACCGGGGAGTGTACCATGGGGAAAAAGAATGACAGTTTTAAAAGTAGCTGATTAGAAAAAAAAATGTTTAGTTGTTTTTTTTATATATACACATACATATATATAAATGCATATGCACATATATATATGCATATATGTCTATATGTGTGCGTGTAGAGAGAGGTAGAGAGGTAGAGGTGTAGAGGTAGAGAGGTAGAGAGGTAGAGAGTAGAGAGTGAGTAATAGAGAGTAGAGAGTGAGTAGTAGAGAGTAGTAGAGAGCAGTAGAGAGAGTAGCAGAGTGAGTAGTAGAGAGTAGTAGAGTGAATAGTAGAGTGAGTAGTAGAGAGTAGTAGAGAGTGAGTAGTAGAGACTGAGTAGTAGAGAGTAGTAGAGAGTAAGTAGTAGAGTGAGTAGTAGAGAGCAGTAGAGAGTGAGTAGTAGAGAGTGGGAGAGAGTAAGTAGTAGAGAGTAGTGGAGAATATTCCAAAGTTTGGCACAGCACCACTTTCACAATGAGTCCAATCAAATCATATCACTTAGAGTACTTATTGAAGCGCTGAATCTTGGTGTATATTCAAATGCTTTTATTTTCCTTAAGTTTATGTACCACAGCCAGCCGAAACGTTTCGTTCTGTACAACAGAACTTCTTCAGGGCGTTCTTATTTCCTTCAAGTTATGTCGGTATCCCGTTGTCATATAACTAGATATTTCTTCCAAATGTTAGACGAGACATAAGTATATTCTTATTAAAAGTGACTAGGTATCAATTTTACCCACACAATTCGGGCAGACTTGAGTAATTTATAGCATCCTCAAAGTCAGTCTTTCAAAAATTCCAAAGTATAGGACATGATAATCCAAATCCAAATGTTTCTCAAGAAAAGTCATTTACAATCGTTCGGAATATCGGTGTTTGGGCAGATATGATCCAGGGACCCCCAGTATGCAAGGGGAATTAGTCACCCCTCTGCAAAGGCGCCAGTGGCCTGCATTGCAGAGAGGTGTAACAAGGGTGTGGCCTCATTACACTTCTCTGCAATGCAGCTCCCTCGCGCATACTGGAGGCTCCTGGTGGACTAGTTGACCCCAGGGACCCCCAGTATGCAAGGGGAATTAGTTCCCCCTCTGCAAACGCGGCAGTGGGCTGCGTTGCAGAGAGGTGTAACAAGGGGCATAGTCTCATTACACCTCTGCAATGCAGCCCCAGGCGCATACTGGAGGTTCCAGGTGGGCTAATTGGCCCCCAGGGGCCCCCAGTATGCAAGGGGAATTAGTTTCCCCTCTTCAAACATGCACGGGGGCTGCGTTGCAGAGAGGTGTAAAAAGGGTTGTGGCTTCATTACACCTCTCTGCAATGCAGTCCCCTGGCGCATACTGGAGATTCCTGGTGGGCTTTCAGGTTTTATATAGTTAGGAATTAGCATTAAAAAAACCTTTGAAATTCACTGAAAAAACCACAGGTTTCACACCAGTTATAGTTAGGAATTAGCATTTAAAAAACCTTTGAAATTCACTGAAAAAACCATAGGTTTCACACCAGTTATAGTTAGGAATTAGCATTTAAAAAACCTATTAAATTCACTGACAAAACCAGTTATAGTTAGCTGGAAATTTTACTGATATAAAACCAATGAAATTCCACGTTATAGTTAGTTGGACTCACTATAACTTGCGCGTGCAATGCACTGCTGATGACGTCACATATTACATCACTCATGACATGGTCAGTGACATCACTCATGACATCACTGATGACACCATCCTTGTGACATAGTGACAGACCTCCTTTCACTGTAATGTAACCCTTGAAACACATATTCAAAAATAGAAACTGAAATTTAAAAAAAAATGGAGATACCCATATCAGTTACAACAAGCAATTCAGTAATTCCACCATCTATATGCACATCCAGTCATTCACCAACAGTTCTATATAGTCACTCATACATATACTCACTCATCATATGAAGTGATACACCTATACATCCTGTTACACACCGACAGTCATCCAAAAGTTACTCACACACATACTCACACGTGCAAATAAACTATTGAACATCCATTTATTTGAATATAGAGTTATACACACACTTCCACCTTACTTGTATTGAAAATTACACATATTTATTCTCTTAAACAATCACTTATAGAAACACATACTTATTTAAACAGGAACTCTTACAATCTCTTACTCTCACATATACTCACTTATATACATCAATATTCACATATACTAGATTAAAACATATGTAGTTACTGATAAAGACACTAGTGAGACAGTCATTCACTCACTAACAAACACATATACACACTCATCCATCCATACAGTCCTGCACATATGCTGTCTTCAAAACACATACAAACAGCAAGTCAGTCACTCATGCATCTATGTGCTAAGTAATACCCCCACCAAACCATATAGACACTCATACTGATACTAAGAGAAACATCTAATAACCCATATACATACGCATGTAGCTACTTACCAACACATGTAGCCACTTATACACAAAGTGAAACAATAATATATATATTTAAATATTTAAACATTACTCACTAATATTTATTTTTCAGAAAGACACATATTCACTGGATGGTGTCATCAGTGATGTCATGAGTGATGTCACTGACCATGTCATGAGAGATGTAATATGTGACGTCATCAGCAGTGCATTGCACGCGCAAGTTATAGTGAGTCCAACTAACTATAACGTGGAATTTCATTGGTTTTATATCAGTAAAATTTCCAGCTAACTATAACTGGTTTTGTCAGTGAATTTAATAGGTTTTTTAAATGCTAATTCCTAACTATAACTGGTGTGAAACCTATGGTTTTTTCAGTGAATTTCAAAGGTTTTTTAAATGCTAATTCCTAACTATAACTGGTGTGAAACCTGTGGTTTTTTCAGTGAATATATATATATATATATATATATATAAATATATATATTGCATTGAATATTGATGGCCCAACGCGTTTCAAGCATACACTGCTCTTGGTCACGGGCTGCTAGGCAAAGGAAAAAGGTCGGCAGACACGCAGGAACAGCTGGTTAATACACCCTTGATCCGGCCCCAGTGGGCGTGTGCACGCACAGCATGCTGGTGCTTGAAGTTCCTTATTTGTTGTTTCCACAGTGGGTGCCTTCGTTTTCCCCAAAGTCATGCCCATTTTTACCCAAGTGGGTTGAAAGGTAGCTGCCAACTCCCGCCATGTCATTTTTCAAAGTCCTTTCACATGGCACTCTCCGTCCCGGTGAGTTCGTAAATGTAAACTCTGGGACTGTCTGATAGCAGCAGGGCGTCTTCGCGACCTGACCGGCCGCTAAAAATCCATCAAACACTGCCACAAAGTGAAGACGCCACAACACGAAGAGTTTTGCCTTTTAATGAAGGGCTGGAACATCGCAGGTTAACAGTCTCTCTTGCATTGAATATTGATGGCCCAACGCGTTTCAAGCATACACTGCTCTTGGTCACGGGCTGCTCGGCAAAGGAAAAAGGTCGGCAGACACGCAGGAACAGCTGGTTAATACACCCTTGATCCGGCCCCAGTGGGCGTGTGCACGCACAGCATGCTGGTGCTTGAAGTTCCTTATTTGTTGTTTCCACAGTGGGTGCCTTCGTTTTCCCCAAAGTCATGCCCATTTTTACCCAAGTGGGTTGAAAGGTAGCTGCCAACTCCCGCCATGTCATTTTTCAAAGTCCTTTCACATGGCACTCTCCGTCCCGGTGAGTTCGTAAATGTAAACTCTGGGACTGTCTGATAGCAGCAGTGCGTCTTCGCGACCTGACCGGCCACTAAAAATCCATCAAACACTGCCACAAAGTGAAGACGCCACAACACGAAGAGTTTTGCCTTTTAATGAAGGGCTGGAACATCGCAGGTTAACAGTCTCTCTTGCATTGAATATTGATGGCCCAACGCGTTTCAAGCATACAATGCTCTTGGTCACGGGCTGCTCGGCAAAGGAAAAAGGTCGGCAGACACGCAGGAACAGCTGGTTAATACAACCTTGATCCCGCCCCAGTGGGCGTGTGCACGCACAGCATGCTGGTCCTTGAAGTTCCTTATTTGTTGTTTCCACAGTGGGTGCCTTCGTTTTCCCCAAAGTCATGCCCATTTTTACCCAAGTGGGTTGAAAGGTAGCTGCCAACTCCCGCCATGTCATTTTTCAAAGTCCTTTCACATGGCACTCTCCGTCCCGGTGAGTTCGTAAATGTAAACTCTGGGACTGTCTGATAGCAGCAGGGCGTCTTCGCGACCTGACCGGCCGCTAAAAATCCATCAAACACTGCCACAAAGTGAAGACGCCACAACACGAAGAGTTTTGCCTTTTAATGAAGGGCTGGAACATCGCAGGTTAACAGTCTCTCTTGCATTGAATATTGATGGCCCAACGCGTTTCAAGCATACACTGCTCTTGGTCACGGGCTGCTCGGCAAAGGAAAAAGGTCGGCAGACACGCAGGAACAGCTGGTTAATACACCCTTGATCCCGCCCCAGTGGGCGTGTGCACGCACAGCATGCTGGTGCTTGAAGTTCCTTATTTGTTGTTTCCACAGTGGGTGCCTTCGTTTTCCCCAAAGTCATGCCCATTTTTACCCAAGTGGGTTGAAAGGTAGCTGCCAACTCCTGCCATGTCATTTTTCAAAGTCCTTTCACATGGCACTCTCCGTCCCGGTGAGTTCGTAAGTGTAAACTCTGGGACTGTCTGATAGCAGCAGGGCGTCTTCGCGACCTGACCGGCCGCTAAAAATCCATCAAACACTGCCACAAAGTGAAGACGCCACAACACGAAGAGTTTTGCCTTTTAATGAAGGGCTGGAACATCGCAGGTTAACAGTCTCTCTTGCATTGAATATTGATGGCCCAACGCGTTTCAAGCATACACTGCTCTTGGTCACGGGCTGCTCGGCAAAGGAAAAAGGTCGGCAGACACGCAGGAACAGCTGGTTAATACACCCTTGATCCCGCCCCAGTGGGCGTGTGCACGCACAGCATGCTGGTGCTTGAAGTTCCTTATTTGTTGTTTCCACAGTGGGTGCCTTCGTTTTCCCCAAAGTCATGCCCATTTTTACCCAAGTGGGTTGAAAGGTAGCTGCCAACTCCCGCCATGTCATTTTTCAAAGTCCTTTCACATGGCACTCTCCGTCCCGGTGAGTTCGTAAATGTAAACTCTGGGACTGTCTGATAGCAGCAGGGCGTCTTCGCGACCTGACCGGCCGCTAAAAATCCATCAAACACTGCCACAAAGTGAAGACGCCACAACACGAAGAGTTTTGCCTTTTAATGAAGGGCTGGAACATCACAGGTTAACAGTCTCTCTTGCATTGAATATTGATGGCCCAACGCGTTTCAAGCATACACTGCTCTTGGTCACGGGCTGCTCGGCAAAGGAAAAAGGTCGGCAGACACGCAGGAACAGCTGGTTAATACACCCTTGATCCGGCCCCAGTGGGCGTGTGCACGCACAGCATGCTGGTGCTTGAAGTTCCTTATTTGTTGTTTCCACAGTGGGTGCCGTCGTTTTCCCCAAAGTCATGCCCATTTTTACCCAAGTGGGTTGAAAGGTAGCTGCCAACTCCCGCCATGTCATTTTTCAAAGTCCTTTCACATGGCACTCTCCGTCCCGGTGAGTTCGTAAATGTAAACTCTGGGACTGTCTGATAGCAGCAGGGCGTCTTCGCGACCTGACCGGCCGCTAAAAATCCATCAAACACTGCCACAAAGTGAAGACGCCACGACACGAAGAGTTTTGCCTTTTAATGAAGGGCTGGAACATCGCAGGTTAACAGTCTCTCTTGCATTGAATATTGATGGCCCAACGCGTTTCAAGCATACACTGCTCTTGGTCACGGGCTGCTCGGCAAAGGAAAAAGGTCGGCAGACACGCAGGAACAGCTGGTTAATACACCCTTGATCCCGCCCCAGTGGGCGTGTGCACGCACAGCATGCTGGTGCTTGAAGTTCCTTATTTGTTGTTTCCACAGTGGGTGCCTTCGTTTTCCCCAAAGTCATGCCCATTTTTACCCAAGTGGGTTGAAAGGTAGCTGCCAACTCCCGCCATGTCATTTTTCAAAGTCCTTTCACATGGCACTCTCCGTCCCGGTGAGTTCGTAAATGTAAACTCTGGGACTGTCTGATAGCAGCAGGGCGTCTTCGCGACCTGACCGGCCGCTAAAAATCCATCAAACACTGCCACAAAGTGAAGACGCCACAACACGAAGAGTTTTGCCTTTTAATGAAGGGCTGGAACATCGCAGGTTAACAGTCTCTCTTGCATTGAATATTGATGGCCCAACGCGTTTCAAGCATACACTGCTCTTGGTCACGGGCTGCTCGGCAAAGGAAAAAGGTCGGCAGACACGCAGGAACAGCTGGTTAATACACCCTTGATCCCGCCCCAGTGGGCGTGTGCACGCACAGCATGCTGGTGCTTGAAGTTCCTTATTTGTTGTTTCCACAGTGGGTGCCTTCGTTTTCCCCAAAGTCATGCCCATTTTTACCCAAGTGGGTTGAAAGGTAGCTGCCAACTCCCGCCATGTCATTTTTCAAAGTCCTTTCACATGGCACTCTCCGTCCCGGTGAGTTCGTAAATGTAAACTCTGGGACTGTCTGATAACAGCAGGGCGTCTTCGCGACCTGACCGGCCGCTAAAAATCCATCAAACACTGCCACAAAGTGAAGACGCCACAACACGAAGAGTTTTGCCTTTTAATGAAGGGCTGGAACATCGCAGGTTAACAGTCTCTCTTGCATTGAATATTGATGGCCCAACGCGTTTCAAGCATACACTGCTCTTGGTCACGGGCTGCTCGGCAAAGGAAAAAGGTCGGAAGACACGCAGGAACAGCTGGTTAATACACCCTTGTCATGCCCGGGACAGAGAGTGCCATGTGAATGGACTTTGAAAAATGACATGGCGGGAGTTGGCAGCTACCTTTCAACCCACTTGGGTAAAAATGGGCATGACTTTGGGGAAAACTAAGGCACCCACTGTGGAAACAACAAATAAGGAACTTCAAGCACCAGCATGCTGTGCGTGCACACGCCCACTGGGGCGGGATCAAGGGTGTATTAACCAGCTGTTCCTGCGTGTCTGCCGACCTTTCAATGCAAGAGAGACTGTTAACCTGCGATGTTCCAGCCCTTCATTAAAAGGCAAAACTCTTCGTGTTGTGGCGTCTTCACTTTGTGGCAGTGTTTGATGGAGATATATATATATATATATATATATATATATATATATATATATATATATATATATATATATATATATATATATATATATATATATATATATATATGTATATATGTGTGTGTGGCATGTACAATACTCCAGAAGGTGTGATATATATATATATATATATGTATATATATATATATATATATATATATATATATATATATATATATATATATATATATATATATATATATATATATATATATATATATTACCTACTGGCTATCGCCAGTAGGTATATATAGTTAGGATTAATTCCCTATGGGATTTCTGAAAATTCTATGTCTAATAACTTTGGCGTTTGTGGACGGAATCGGCTGAAATTTCCAGGAAAATGGCACATTTTGTTTCTGAGCAGCCCCTGAAAATTTGGTGGGGTTTCGTCAAGGGGGGGCCGAGAAAAAAGGGGGGTCCCAAACGCGTTTTTCCCATTCATTTTTCCATAGGACCTTTGGCCTCACTTTTAGCTCGAACGGCTGAATGGATTTGCACGAAACTTGGCAAAATTGTAGGGACTGGTAGCCCGATGTGCCTTTGCTAGGTCTCAATATATGTGCTTCAGTGGATTTTGAGAAATTAACGTTTAAATCAAGATATATATCTGTAACAGCGCTCCGGGCAGCGATCCGGTCCGCTTACTTTTCGCTTATCGGAACTTTGCGCGCAGAAAGCTGATTGGCTCTCCGGTGTCTGTCAACATTCTAAACAGTCCGGAGCGGCCGCCATCTTGTCTCTCGGTAGGATCGAGAGAGAAGAAGAGGTGAAAAACGAAGGGGGAATTTAATGAAAGGGGGCAAGGTATCCCTCTCTTGACCCCCTAGGAATGTTGTTGGGGTTATTAAAGGGTCCCGTGGGGAAAAGGAAAAAAAAATGATTTTTCACGGTAGAAGCGCTTCACGGGCCGCGAACTGGGCCGCAAACTGGTAGCGAAACGGGAATTCGCCATTTTGTGCTTCGTTAATTAAATTACTAGGTATAAGGAGTGCGGGAGACGTATCCTAATCCCCTATGTTTCCTGAGGGTGGCTGAGGAGGCTGATATATGTTGATACATCTCTTCCAGCGGCTGTGCGTGAGCTTTTTTTTTTTTTGCTGCGTGACAGTCCGGAGCGGCCGCCATCTTGTCTCTCGGTAGGATCGAGAGAGAAGAAGAGGTGAAAAACTAAGGGGGAATTTAATGAAAGGGGGCAAGGTATCCCCCTTTTGACCCACTAGGAATGTTGTTGGGGTTATTAAAGGGTCCCGTGGGGAAAAGAAAAAAAAAATGATTTTTCACGGTAGAAGCGCTTCACGGGCCGCAAACTGGTAGCGAAACGGGAATTCGCCATTTTGTGCTTCGTTAATTAAATTACTAGGTATAAGGGGGTGCGGGAGACATATCCTAATCCCCTATGTTTCCTGAGGGTGGCTGAGGAGGCTCATATATGTTGATACATCTCTTCCAGCGGCTGCGCCATCTTGCCTTTTTTCCAATGCCACAATTTTGTCGTGCACGGCATCCATTTTAGATGCCAGGCTGGTCCCAGGCTATCACCTACCCCTGCGGATGTAGTTTATGGCCCCAGCTGTAGAGAATTCAGACATGCCAACCCTCCCGATTCAGGCGTGTGACTACTGATTTCAGTGCTAGTCTCCCGCCTCCCGATTTCTGCAAGCAAAAACCCGGGGGCATATTACGAACAACTAGCAATAATTTTTGTCTCTAACTTGTTTAGAGACAAAAATTATCGCCGCACATCGGCGATTTTTATCGCAGATAAACCTTGCTATTATCGCAGAAAAGTCAGCGATATTCATGTATTATCGAGCAAATGCTCTTAGCCATGTTATCCACCTCCCATTGGATAACATGGCTAAGAACTGCTCAGGGCAGGTGTTAGATTTTGGAGATATTCGCGCTTAGCGCGAATATCTCCAAAAGTTGGTAATAGAAGATAGCGATGTTAGGGACTGTTTCCAGTCGCTAACATCTTGGTACGCCACTTTGCATGTCATTAGTGATAAGTATCACTGACATGCAAAGCGGGGCCCAAGATGGTCGCTATCTCCTTTTAGCTGTTACTAACTGGTGTTAGCGACAGCTTGGTAATAGGGAGATAATTTTATCTCCGCTTTCATGGCTTTTAAAGCCAAAAAAGCGGAGATAAACCCCTTTGATAATATGCCCCACGATTCCTTGGGGGTTTCAGCTGACAGGGCTTGGTATTGTGTTACATGGTAATTTTTCCAGGAAACGTCAGAGGGTCGATGCAGGGGTTCTAGAAGAGGTGATAAACCATTTAAGCCTCATGAACAAGCGCATGGTCTTTTAAAGATTTGTGAAGTACTCGGGCGGCGGTGTGTGTGTGCCCTCTTTTAGGAGCGGGCGGGGAGGCACTGCCAGCAACTTGCCAGGTCAGGTAGTGTTCAACACGTGCATCACCCTTTCTCTGCCTGCTATTGCGCTCCATGCTTCGGAAAGGTAAGAAAAAGAACGTGCATTTGAGTTTGAAATGTCCGATCCTGCAGCAGCACACTTCCAAAGCCCACACATGACAATACCCGATTCAAGGCCCCATTCACCCGTTTTTAAAAAAATAGATAACACTCCAACAAAGTAAGATTATAAAACTTTATTAACTATTAACTATAACGAACGGAACAAAAACTAAAAACATTTAAACATTTTTCAACACAAAAAGCAACAATGGTTAGAAGCTGTCTTTTGTGCGAATAGTCCCAAGGCAGCACAACGTGCAGAGTTCTGGACGGCACCCAGGTGATGTCGCCTGGGTGCCGCACTGGTTTTGGGATCCTACAATGCAGCACAGAAAAACAGCGTGGGGCGTCCCGGGTGGTGCGGGGGGAGGCCTCGTCAGTAGCGGTCTGTTGTGCGAATAGTCCCAAGGCAGCAGAACGCGTTGAGATATTGATGGGACTGTGTCCAGTGTCACATGGCTGACACAACATGTACGACAGGCACCCAGGTGATGTCCAGTAAACTGCCGCACTGGTTTTGGTATCCTACAATGCTGCTCCGAAAATTGGCGTGCGGCGGCCCGGGGGTGGGGGAGGCGGCGTGAACGGGCCTCCCCAGGTGGCGGCCATCTAGCTGAGTTGCGCCCGCTCTTGCGGCTACAGCGTCTCGCTCACCATGTTGTTGAGTTGCTCCCACTCTTGCAGTGCAGCGATAGGCGGCTGCCACATTGTTCTTAAAATGGCGGACGGCTCCTCGGTTTTGGGCCTGGTCCACTGAAATGGCCCTGGGACACCTTGGAACTCGGACGCTTGCCTGCTAGGGCTTGGGCTCCATTCTCGAAAAGCGTCCCCTCAGCCGTGAAGATTCTACAAAAGTCTTGGGGGCCCCCAACTCCCGCAGGCTTCCGGTGGGGAGCGGCTGCCATGATTGCTCGCGGAATGACCATGACGGAGCCACGAGATGGTGGTGCTCTCATGGTGACGCCAGCTTCAGTCTGAAACATCCAGAAACAAGGTGGGGCTTTCATCGTTTGGGAAAAAAAAATGTTCTAAACCAATGAAAAGTGTTATTTTTAGGTCATATGACCAAGCCTTCCATCTTTAGGAAACCAAAAGTAAAATGAACCAATGAAAAGTTTTATAAACAAGTCACATGACCTGTTATGCGGCATAGGGCTACAAAAAGCGTAGAAAATCCGTTGGCACGTGAGGCGGCGTCAGTAGCGGACCGATGTGCGAATAGGCCGAAGGCAGCACAACGCGCTGAGATCCGGATGGCACCGAGGTGGTGTTCAGCAAATTGCCGCACTGGTGTGGCCATCCTACAATGCTGCGCCGAAAGACGGCGTGTCCAGCTGAGTTGCGGTCACTGTTGCGGTACAGTGACTCGAACGCGCCGAGATTCGGATGGCACCGAGGTGGTGTCCAGCAAATTGCCGCACTGGTGTGGCCATCCTACAATGCTGCGCCGAAAGACGGCGTGTCCAGCTGAGTTGCGGTCACTGTTGCGGTACAGTGACTCGAACGCGCCGAGATCCGGATGGCACCGAGGTGGTGTCCAGCAAATTGCCGCACTGGTGTGGCCATCCTACAATGCTGCGCCAAAAGATGGCGTGTCCAGCTGAGTTGCGGTCACTCTTGCGGTACAGTGACTCGAACGCGCCGAGATCCGGATGGCACCGAGGTGGTGTCCAGCAAATTGCCGTACTGGTGTGGCCATCCTACAATGCTGCGCCGAAAGACGGCGTGTTCAGCTGAGTTCCGGTCACTCTTCCGGCACAGTGACTCGAACGCGCCGAGATCCGGATGGCACCGAGGTGGTGTCCAGCAAGTGGCCGCACTGGTGTGGCCATCCTACAATGCTGCGCCGAAAGTCGGCGTGGGGTGCCCCGTTGGCTTATGAGGTGATGTCAGTAGTGGACTGATGTGTGAATAGGTCGGAACCAGCACAAGGCGCCAAGATCCGAATGGCAAGTCCTGGATGTTGAGTGCCTCAGTTGAGAGTTCTGAGCAGTGCTTGTAAGACTGTCTGAAGCTTATTTGCACCTGCTGCAGCTTCACTATTGCCCTGGTGTGGCCAAAGGTGGCACATGACATAGGCGGCCGGCTCCCGAGGTGCGGCGGAACTTTTTTCCTTTTCCTTTCTGCTTCTTTTCCTACAATCCGTTTCATCTGAAGACACGACCAGGTCCCTGAATGTGTGCAGCGGGACGCTATTGATTGAATGAAAATGGCGGCTTGACACAAAGCTGACTCAAGCGTTACTGTTGATGCTATACAGACAAAAATTGGTTTTCAGTTTGTACATTCTTCAGGTTTTTTTTTTCCATCCAAGTCTGATTGAGAGTTTGTAGAAAAATGGCTTCAGATTTTCCACATACTACTCTTCAACATTCTTCCTAAATGTAACAATGTGAAACTCACTAGGAGAACGGCTGTTTCTGTTTCCTTTCAAAATGCTGCCAACAATATTTTCTGAATGGAAGACACCATCTTGTAGCATAAAGGGCCGAAAGGGGTTCTGGTCTGGCCGATGGTTGGTGGAGACATTTTGACTATATCTTGGACCTGCCCGGCCTCGCCCAAAATGGCGCCGGTATAAATGGGACTCGTAACTCCTTGCCCGCAAATGTATATCTAGAAAATGTTATTGTAAGTGGCTGTGTCGTATTTTAATTACAAAATGTACGTCCACCGATTCCGCAACTGTTAGACACCTTTGTTCTTGCAACCTAATGGCCCGCTCGTTACGTTCTTCTACAGTGTAAATGTCTCCTCATCATATACGATTTCAGTTTGCTCCGTGGCCGGCCCACGTGGTTATAGGCCCGTATTTGTATACTGACATTTTCACAATAAAGGTTTTTAAAACAAAACACGGTAGTAGTATTTACATTGGTAAAGTTTTTACTTTTAGTCACTGTTTTCGAATCAGTAAAGGCAAGTGAAATAAAGCAATCCAATTACATGACGGATAAAAGGTATAATATGTAGGAACACAGTAAAGATAAATGCTTAATAGCAGTTGTGTTTTTCATGTCTGCAATATAAAGTGATCGATAAGAATCTGATAATCAGGCGTATCGGCGACTAAGATAGCAGGCCGAATCTCTTTTACTCAACGGCTCCGTTATGGAAGGAAGAAACGCCCTTTTTCTCGAAAAAGGAATATATTTTACTTACAAGACAGTTGTAAATTTTCCGGGAAAGTACATTAGCCTGGAATATTATAACATATGTTTGAAAAAAAAATATTGTTCGAAAACAATAAAAAGCGTAATTTTTAGGTCATATGACCAAGCTTTTCATCATTAAATTAACAAAAGTAAAATGAACCAATGAAAAGTTTTATTAACAAGTCACATGTCCTGTTATGCTTACGTTGCGCGCTGCGCGCCGCGCCGCGGATCACTTCCGGGTGCGGTAACGCGGCGTGTCATATAACGCATTACGCGACAACGTAGGTCAAGAATATAGTCAAAATGTCTCCACCAACCAGCGTTCGGAACACAACTCCTTTCAGCAGTCCAAAAAGTTCTGTTAAATGACAACAGAGGGGACAGGCAACAAGAACCATCAGTCAAAGAGGGGAGGGCAAGTTCTTCTCTTCCGGGTCATGTTGGGGCGCTACCGGAACTGATCGAATTGGTAGTCTACAGTGTTTCTGGATGTTTCAGACTAAAGCTGGCGTCAGCATGAGACCACTACCATCTCGTAGCTCCGTCGTGGCCATTCCACGAGCAATCATGGCAGCCGCTCCCCACCAGAAGCCTGCGGGAGTCGGAGGCCCCCAAGACTTTTGTAGAATCTTCACGGCTGAGGAGAGGCTTTTCGAGAATGGGACCCAAGCCCTATCAGGGAAGCGTCCGAGTTCAAAGGTGTCCCAGGGCCATTTTAGTGGACCAGGCCCAAAACCGAAGAGCCGGCCGCCATTTTGAGAGTCCTGTGGCAGTCGCCTATCGCTGCACCGCAAGAGTGGGCGCAATTCAGCTGGATGGTGGGCAAGACGCTGTAGCCGCAAGAGTGGGCGCAACTCAGCTGGATGGGACAAGGTTCAGAATTGAAGAGTCATCAAAAGGCAAAAAGTTCCGCCGGATCCCGGGAGCCGGCCGCCTATGTCGGGGGCGATCTCAGGCTACACCAGTGCTATAAGACTTGGGGAGGGTGTCGGAGCCAAGCGTCTTCTCCGAGTCCATGGCCATCACACCGCCCCTCAGAGGCCTTCGTCAAGCTGTTTAGGAAGGTAACATATCACATTGTTTTCTAATGCAGTCAGGTCCACAAACGACACTCACTTACTTTGAGAATAGTGAAGCTGCAGTAGGTGGAAATAAGCTTCAGACAGTGTTACAAGCGCTGCTCAGAACTCTTAACTATGGCACCCAACATCCAGAACTTATGCTATTTGAGAATGGCAGTGACATCGAAGCATCTCAGGGACCAAAACCATTAACGTACTTTCACGTATGAAAATCTTACTTGGGGAGGGGGCAGGAGCGAAGCGCCCCCTCCCAGTCAGCGCCACCACACCGTATGTTGAAAATTTGAAGCCATCGTTCTACAAAGTCAACCAAACTTGGATTAAAAATCTAGAAAAATGTACAAACTGAAAACCAGTTTTGGTCTGCATAGCATCAGTAGCAATGCTTGAGTTAGCTTTGTGTCAAGCCGCAAATTTGATTCAACAAAGCACAGACATTGAAAAAGGCTCAAATTCAGAACTCTAAACTATGGCACCCAACATCCAGGAGCTTGCCATCCGGATCTTGGAGCCTTGTGCTGCTTTCGATCTATTCACACATCGGTCCACTACTGACATCATCTTATAAACCAACGTTATGTAAATAGTTTTTTAATAAAATGTTTTACCCTGTTTCTTTGCTGGTGTGTTGTCTATATTTTTAATATTTGCATAGGGTTTGTCGTTATTTTGTGCGGGGTGGGTGATGGAGCCGAGCTGTCTTGCAGCCCTCATGGTGTGGAGCTCAGTTCATCTCACTATTTTCGTATTTCTCATGAAGGGTTGTTCCTAATATTTCTATTTTAGCGAGGTCAAAAAGAGATCCAATTAGTGGCCTACTGATTTTGCTCGATTACTTTTATTTTTTTACACGATTTTTCACTATCTGCAAAGACTAAACAGAGTATTGCGACTTTGTGCTTGTTTGTAAATAGAGAATGATTCAAAGAGAACCAATTCTAAAACAGTAAATGCTTGGACAACAATCAATCAAATGGAGAGACAAGGAGGCACGACGGATTACAACGGGGGTAAAGGCCTGCGTTAACTACCCTTCAGTATCTGCAAAGAGAGAGTACTACTAAGACAAAAGAGGGGAGGGGGGGGGGTGCAGCGTTCAAAGCACATCAGCGTGCATAAATACGAAAATGTTTTTATCTATCACGTACTTGACATTTTAAAGCTTTTCATATTTGCTATTAAAAAACCAATGAAATTCATAGAAAAAACCATAGGTTATAGTGGATATATAGTTAGGAATTTGCATTTACAAAACCTTGAAAATTCAATGAAAAAACCATTGGTTTTAGGCCATATATAGTTAGGAATTAGCATTTACAAAACCTTATTTTACTCGCATAAATTGAAATTCCATATATAGTTAGAAGCGCTAACTATATATCGCGCACCCGCAATCCACTGCTGATGATGTCACATATTACAACATTCATGACATGGTCAGTGACATCACTGATGACATCACTGATGACATCTCAAATGACATCACTGATGACATCACTGATGACAACTCAAATGACATCACTGATGACATCTCAAATGACATCACTGATGACATCACTGATGACAACTCAAATGACATCACTGATGACATCTCATTTGTCATCACTGATCACATCACTCATGTGATAATACAATGAACCTCTTCAGACTCTAATATAACCTTACATACACTCAGTATAAACAGACACTCACAGACTGTCACTCATCCATGGAGTTACTCACACACCTAGTCAGTCATGCAAAGAATCAATCACACCTCCATTTCCTCAACTATACAGTTATACACATCTTACTTATTCAAACATATAATAACACATATTTACTCTCTTATATAATCCCTGATACAAGCTCACAGTGATCGATACAGCCACTCACACATTCACTGGCTCTTATGTTCAGTTATTTATATATCTCAACTCTCACATGTATTGTGTTTTACATACGTACTTACTTGCACATGTAGCAATGAGAAATCCATTCACTCACCAACAGACCCATGCACAGTCAACCGCCCATATAGCTGTTTGCACATGCACTCTTGAACTCATACTCCTAGTGAATCAACTGCTTACACATCTATGCACAGAGTCACGCACCTCCCAGCCACCCACACACACACTCAGCCTCCCATTCAAATACTTGGGCAACCAATCAATAACCCATATGGCCACTCTTATAGCTACTGATCAACACATGCAGCAGCTTACACAACAACAAACATAATGATGCACAAATTAAGACAGTTTAGTCACTAACCCATGCACTCAGTGAGACACATTTAATCACTCTCTCATACACTCAGTCATGCACCTACTAAATTCTTCATCCAGACACTTATACATCCACTCATTCTTCAATATGTAAAACATATTTAAACTTTACAGACACATACAATCACTGGATGTTGTCATCAGTGATGTCATCAGTGATGTCACTGACCATGTCATGAATGTTGTAATATGTGACATCATCAGCAGTGGATTGCGGGTGCACGATATATAGTTAGCACTTCTAACTATATATGGAATTTCAATGGTTTTATGCGAGTAAAATAAGGTTTTGTAAATGCTAATTCCTAACTATATATGGCCTAAAACCAATGGTTTTTTCATTGAATTTTCAAGGTTTTGTAAATGCAAATTCCTAACTATATATCCACTATAACCTATGGTTTTTTCTATGAATATATATATATATATATATATATATATATATATATATATATATATATATATATATATATATATATATGTATATATTGTACATGCCATCCTTTTGGTTTTTGGCATGGTGGTCAAAAAGTTGAAGGGTCACATGAGAAAGCGCATATATATATGTGTATATATCTATATATATATATAGATATATATAGATATAGATATAGATATATTGTTAGTTGAAAACATTGCGCTTCGACATGAAAAGAATTAAAGCCAAAGCAGGCAGCACCGCACCATTCAACTGGAACACAGGTGTTTGTAACCCTGACACTGAAGGCCCTGCCCACTAGCACTCCTGATTATGACACCAGAGACTCTACCCACCTGTGTACCGGTGTCCTTATGTGGTAAAATAAACTTTCCCATAAGCATCTTACCAAAGTGCACCCCTGACTATGACATCATAAATAACCTGCATATGTGCCCCTGAATAGGATCCTGTTCATCCTACTCACTCTCAGCTCTATCACATCATAAGGTGTACCTCTGAGTATGACATCATAAACGCGTGCCAATTCCAACCATGACTATGACATCATAACACTCCCTGACATGCAGCCCTGGGTATGACATAAATTGACTGATGCATGTGACCTCTTCACTACGAACCTATAGGCTTACCTACTTCTATACTGACTATTACATTAAAATAATATTGTAGGAAATGTACACTACAATAATTGCATTAGACCTTATATAACATTGTGCAGTACCTATCTGAGATTTTTTGGATTTTCCACATCCAACTTTCAGGGAAATAGCTCCGAATTTGTGGTGAATCCACGTCAAAGAGCGTCCTTATTTCTGTAAAAAAAGATAAACTGGGGAATTACAAAATGGGAATGATTGGTTTCGGCATAAGCAATCAATAAACAATCTCAACGTTAATAAGCGATAAAGTGCAGCAGAAAAGAAACGTTCTCTATTGCCATATTTTTATATAAGAATCTTTATGAACTTCTAAAGCGCAAATCTGGCTGGCAATCAGTGAAGATTGTGTAGGGAGCACCCCTGATGAGGCTAACGGCGCTTAAGTGATGCTAACCCCCAAATAATTTTGTTTGCCTGTGATCGCTAAATATTTTTGAAAGATACCTGACTATAGATATATGTATTTAAAGTTGCCTTAGTCAAACATAGTAGCTGCTTAGAATCTTGCAAGCCAAAAAAGTGAGTGCATGGATGCCGCTAATTTACCATGGTGAACTGTGTCTGTCTGTGCAGCACTGGAGCGGTTGCGAGCTTTCTTGGAATGTGTAGTAAAACTGGCAGGTACAATCCACAGTTCACACGGAATATACCATGTTGCTTCTCTATCTACCTATCAACCAATGGGAGATCTCAGGCACAATTTGGGTATGGTACTTGGATATAGGTTCCGAAATATCAGGTGACCATATTACTGTGGTCAAAATGCCATCAGTACCAACATATGATCAAAATATGATACAATATCAAATGTGAGTATATCATTTTATATTGTTTGGAGTATTAATGATGTTAAAAATATAGAACAGTACTACATAATAATGTATATTTTGGGTGTGTTTGTGGTATAATTTATAGATAAATATATGTTCAATTATTGTTTTAATAACATTACTAGCTTACCCGTCGCGCATTGCTGCAATCTCAAAAGAAAGGAAATTTAAGGAAACTTGTTATGATAACATTCAATTTACATTGTGTCATTTTTATTGAAACTTATTAATTTTAATATGGAAAACATTTTAAAGTGTTGTTTTAATTTTGTTTATTTAATCGAGTGCTTGTGGATACACAGTATTTTTGGTTTTCCGTCTGGTGCGTACACGAATAAATCCGAAGGTTTTCCGACGTGTGAGCTGGCCACAGTTGTCCATGTGAGAAGCACGGATTCTCCAAATCTAGGGCCAGATGTAGGTAATTCATATTTGCCGACTCTTAAATACGTAATTTTACCGATTCGGTATTTAAGAGTCGGTAAATATGAAGGGGGAGATGTAGGTAATTAGATTTTAAGAATTACCGAATCGGTAGGATTCGGTATTTACCGATTCGGTAAATACCGAATCGGTATATACCGATTCGGTAAATACCGAATCGGTATAACCCATTGATTCCTATGGGCCATAGGAATCAATGGGCAATACCAATTTGGTATTTACCGAATCGGTAAATACCGAATCCTGCAATGGTGCAGGGGGTGTCACTTTGACACCCTCTAGCACCCCAATTCCGGACTTGTGTGCAATGTGGCACACAGACATGCCCTAAGGGCATGTCTGTGTGTCACATTGCACAGGTGTGCATGCACAGATGTGCATGCACACCTGAATTCGATATTTTACCACCCAATAGGATTGGGTGGTAAAATACAGATTCTTAAGGGCCTGTGGCACTCTTAGGAGTGCCACCTACATGTGGATTTACCGAATCGGTAAATATACCGAATCGGTATTTTACCGATTCTGTAATTTTACCGATTCGGTAAATTTACAGAATCGGTAAAATATAGGCCCCCTACATCTGGAAACCCTCATACCGGTCGGTAACGGCCGAATTCGTTCGTTACCGACCGGTGTTAGGGCTCCTACATCTGGCCCCTAGTCCACACACTTGCAGCGAGTGTCCTTGTGCTTTGTTGATGGTCATTGCAAAAGCGAGTTGCACCGGAAACTGTAAACGTACAGTATTGGAAAGATTATGAGGGCCCTGGGGGGCCGATATTTAACAAAAATGTATTTTATTTATTTTTTTGCCAGAAACCTTCGCGGGAGTGTACTCAACAACTTTTAACAAATGTCTTTTTTTTTAAATTATTATTATTTATTTTTTTGCCAGAAACCTTCGCGGGAGTGTACTCAACAACTTACCAAAGTTTTATGCTGATCGGGTGAATGGTGTAGTAATGCATAAAGGACAAACAGACAGACATACATTCGTTTTATATATACATAGATAGATATTTTGTTGGATATGTTTTACTAGGTTGTGGGCTTTATCAGGCGTTTAGGGCAGTCTTTTGCTATAAATGTAACTTAAATGACATATCAAGATATTATTTCATTTATAATACTTTAATTTGTCTAATTATTTTATTTGAGGAATTTCTTTTTTTTAAGTTTGTAAAAAATTAAGTGCCAGGCTCTCGTCAGGAGACCACTGCAACTTGCACCACACATTGCCCCTCCTAGTTATGCCAATGATAGTAACAACACAACTACTAATGATCTCAGTCCTACAAGCGTGACAATTCAGACTATTTCAGGGCCCCAAAGCTATAAGAATGGTTTGGGCGGCATCTAATAGTTATTTTTAATGTAAAAATAATTACCATTTAGCTGTTGTTGTGGTCAGCTCCAAATTAGCCAGACAGCGCCACGTTGTGGCATACTGCCAAGCGCCGGTTTTGACAATTAAGTGCCGGTGCAGAGCACCAGAAACCACCAGCTCAAGTTAAGCCCTGCTTATTTAAGCCTTATGAATGTTTGTTTCTCTGGTCGATCTGACCAACGTTTGATTATTATTTATATGTATCATTGATATTTATCAGATATGTCTCATGATATGATCTCGCACTAAGTAATGAATTTAAATATGACAATAGTAATTATTTTTGCTGACACAAGTATTTCTTTCATTTTGATGAATCTATGCAACAAGCCCTCTTTCTAAAGGTGATCGGGCACAGTGTATGTCAGCAGGCCGTAACCAAGCCCCTAAGGGGTGAAACGCATTGGCGTAAATAAATCTTGGATTACAAATTGTGGAGTGTGAGTCCTTTCCATAGTCTGCCCTACCTCGTGGATTGAGTTTCTGACGAAATATACATGCACGCACACACAAATATTTTTGTAATTCATATTAAAATCTTCATTCAGATTTATATAAAAATTCTTTCTTAAAATTGTGGAAAATATAAAAGTTTAGCAAATCATTTTTAGGGCACTTATTTAAAGTTGCATACAAAGGGGCAGATGTATTAGTGACCTGCATTGTCCTTGCCTGACGCAAGTTGTCACAGGTCAATGCAAGTCCTTATCTGGAATTTACTAAGCCACGCAAAGCCACTGTATTTGGCTTTGCGTGGTTTAGTAAATACAATGCAACACAATGCAGTGCATATGTCTGCCGTCCACCTCTTTGCATCGGGTCGGCATTACATTAGTGGAGCATGGACATTCCCAAGCATCCATCCATGTATTTTGGTGCAAACCCAGATTTACAAAGACTGGTAAACATGGGTTTGCTCCAAAATGGTGCACCTACCCAACATTTTGCAGCACTCATAAAAAGAGGGATGTGCCTTTAAGGATTGTAATGCTGCCTGTAACGCAAGCCCCGTTGTTAAATGCTGCAAGTGTGCTTTTGTTGGTGCTAAGCAGCGCAAAGTGTTCAAGCGCAAGGAGAGAGCAGAAATGCTCCATATCTTTGTAAACTATATCCTCAGCGGCCATATTTGAAGAAGGGTGTGTATTTTACATATTTTGTGTCCAAGTATGTGTCTGAGGATGTGTGTCCGTGTGTGTATCCATGTGTGTATGTCTCTATTTGTGTGTGACTGTGTATTCATATGTCTGTGTGAGTGTTCATGCGTAGTGTGTGTGTCCCTGTGTCTTTGTGTGTGTGCATCCATGTGTATTTGTGTGTGTTGTGTTTGCATGTGTGTGTGTGTGCACACACTTGTGTCCGCAAGTTAATGCAAAGCTCATCCCTAAATACAATATCACTGTATGTCTCCTTCGACCTTCGCAATCTGTTCGCAACCTTGGCATTATTATAGACGAACAATTGTCCATGCGTCAACAAGCAGTCAAGGTTGCCTCTACTTGCTTTGGCATTTTAAAGTGGCTTAAAAAAATCCCATGGATGCTGCCACCTATGACTCAAAAAATTGTAGTTCAAGCCCTAATCGTATCCAGATTGGACTACAGTAATGTTTTATATCTAGGTGCCAACAAGGATGTACTCAGGAGGCTGCAAGTGGTCCAAAACTCATCGGCCAGACTCCTTTGTCAGCTACCTCAAATGGCTCCCTTCACAGGGTCTCTCAGGTATTTACACTGGCTACAGATTGAAATCGGGTCCAAATTCAAAGCCCTTTGTTATATGCACAGAATCAATGCCAGTATTGCCCCTTGCTACCTTAATGCACTAGTTCAGCCGTACACCCCTTCTCGCCTTCTCAGATCATCAAGGCAGGCAAAGTTTATGGTCCCTAGATTCAAACTATCCCGCATGGGCGGAGGGTCTTTTGCCTTCTTGGCCCCCTTCTCTATGGAATTCACTTTTCACATTTTGAAGAAAATTCTGTTAAATTCCGGAAAACCATCAAAACGTGGTTATTCAATGCTTGAGCTTTGGCTCGCTCCTCCCCTCTTTTCTTCATGTGTCTGCAGGCGCCGGGAACCCTCCGGGTAGCTGTTGCGCCATATACATTTAATTACAATAATAATAATAATGTCTCCAGCATCACTTAACCATTCGGCAGAGAGACCTATCAAAATGCATGAACATAACATTAGAAAAGCGCTGTTCTGATGAGTTTGGACTTACGCATTCGAGCCAGTTCCAGCGTTTTGCCAGTGTACTCCTCCTTCACCAGGTTGCAGCATTTATTGAAGGCGTCAATGCAGCGCTCACGGAATTTGACACCTTTGATGCGACTGGCCCTCACCTCGCAGGTCTCTTGCGTGGGGTACTCCTTCATGCCGTCCAGGCAGCACTGTCTCACATCCTTGTGTTTATAAGAGTTTACTGGGAATAGAACAGAATGGTGTCATAGCAGGCAGATTTGCAGCGTCGCCCTTCCTAGTATTAAAGGGGCCACCCATTGAATGATGTCACAATACCTCTCAAAATCCTGGGTGACATCATCAAAGAAAGCAAGGTTCTAGAATGTCTCTTCTTGGTGATTGTTGAGCATGCAAGACTGGGTAAAGGGAATTTCTTCTTTTTCCTTTAACTCAGATGGCCCCTTTAAGGAGCCCTCTGGGGGAATGATATCAAAATTGGTTTCACAAATTAAACATACGTCATCAAAGGAGCATTCTATTGCCCATCTTTGATGATGATGCAAGGCTGGGTCAGATGCCAGGCTTTGTACTTCTCAATGGATGGCCCATTTAATTGCAAGAAGCATCTGCTAATGAGCGAGATTAAAAAGTGGTGCTTGCAACGACTTTCATAGCACCGAATGCCTCTAACTAAAATAGGGAACACAACAAAGAAAATGTAAAAATGAAAGAAAAGAAATGTTATAAGGATGATTGTGAAACGTTCCATATATTAATTTAAAAGATTTTCACCGTTGGTCAAAACCAGCACTTCAAGTTACCGAAAACCTACCTGATTTTAAATATGTAATTGTGTTGCTCTCTAAGGCAAACAGCAGGCCGAATTCTGATTAACGTTAGCCCAAATAATAAGATTTCAGTCAATATTTCTTCTATTAATATTTGTCGGTTTTAAATGTATTAGCTAGAAACACGAATTACTTGTGCAAATGTAAAACACAGCACAGTGTCCCCCAATCTACTAGATATGAACGATCATTCCCTGACACCCAGCAACCAATCTCATGGAGATAAAGAGATGTTCAAACTTTGGTGTGTGAGGTCCTGATTCACAAAGGTAAACTTACACATACATATAAGTTTAAGTTTGTTTTGAAATAAGCAAACTCTGATTTAATAGCAAGTTTATGACTGTATAGACTCCGGGGTGAGTTCTCGGCACATAAAAAGATTTTACCAGTTCTCCAGCCCGGCTGCAGAATCTTCGCAGTCGTACATTTACGATTAAATCTGACTTTGTGAATTCCAAAACAAACGTAAACTTACACAAAAGTGTAACTTACACCTGTGAATCAGGACCCTAGTGTCCCCGTATCCGAACCATGCAGAATGTTCTTAGCACACACTACTGGTCACTTACTTGCCTCTATCCTTTTATCATCGGAACTGGTGTCTCGTTTTGGTCGCACAATATCAGTGCAGGCTTTATCTAGGAAAAAATGCATTGAGGAGAGGTGAATAAATAAAAAACATGAATCATACTGCAGATTTCTGATTATTGGCACCATAAATGAGGTTAGCATTACCCCCTCATGGGTCCTCCCCGTCCCAGTCCTTACCACGTGAGGCAGTCCTGCCTCCACCCAGCCAATCAAAACGCCAGATATCCAAAGGTCGAAGGTGACATAAGCCCCTCCCACCCACCTCCATGCCTGTTTTTTTTCTGCTCCGACGGCTGTCGGAACGCTGGTGCTCCCGGTTCCTGCCTCTGTTCCTGTTTGCTTCTGGGTGTTTTTGGCGGTGCCGTGAGTGTTTCTTTTGCATTTTTAAATGCTTCTGTTTATGGTCTTTTAATGTTTTTACCGGCGCGGCCGCTCCGGTCCTCCGGCCGGCCACGCTCCTGTTCTGGGGTCAGGATGCTCCCCGTTCATGTGCTGGGCTGGGGCGGGGAGCCCTCCTGGTGTTCTGGCCCCAGGTCGTTCCGGCGCTGGTGCTTTAGTGCAGTGGCCGGCCCCTGCGGCCATGTTCTTAATATGTGGCTGTGGGTGGAGACTGCAGGGCTGCCCTTTTTTGTTTATTTTCTGTTCTCACATATGAGATTACTGTTTGGGGCAGTGTTTCCTGGAGGTTGCTGGGCACTTCCTTTCTATACCACCACCAATGTGTGTTGGGTGTTTTCCTGTTGCTCGCTTCGGCAGCACATATACTGTGCTTGGAACGATACAGAGTAGATTAGCATGGTCCCTGCACAAGGATGACATGCATATTCGTGAAGCGTTCCATATATGGGGTTTACTCCTTTACTCGCCATGTTTGAGGGGACTTCCTCTCCGGTGCATCCACGGAGCTGTTGCTCTTTGGTATGTCATATGCCTCTGGTGTCACAGGCTATCATGTGCTGAGGGTTCAAGTCCTGCCTATGCTGTCAATGTGACTTGGGATGTTCATTTTCATGCTGTGCTTTGGAAATTTGCATTCTCTTTGTCCACGTAGCATCTTTTGCAGTTTTTCTTGGACTGTTTTGCGCTGTCTGCGCTGCTGGTGCATGCGGCTATGCCATCATCTCTTGTTGGTGGGATCGTGGACGTTTTTTCCCTGTTGGGGTATACATTCGGGGATGGTCCATGAGATTTCTGGCGTTTTGTTGCTGGGTCTTTCTCCCTGATTCATTTGCTCCGGCGGGGTTTATACCCATTTTTTACCGGCCATTTCGTGCTGTCCTGTTGGCTGTACTGGCTGCGGTGTGGCTTGGCATTGCCATGCGGGGTGTTCCTCTCTTTCTGGGGACACGATTTCGCCTGGCGGTCTTTGTCACCTGGTATCCTCCATTTTTCTTCTTTTTTGCGCCTTCTCCCTCGGTCTTCGGAGGCTTCTTCCCTGGAGGTCCGGGTTGGGCGGTTGGTGGATTCCGCTCTCAAGAGTTCGTATGCTGCTTCTCCTTTTTGGGGTGTGTGCTTGCTCTTTTTCAGTCTGTGCTTTCCTAGGGATCCCTCCTTCCGGTCCCGGATGGTTGGGCCTTGTCCTCGGCTACCGGGGCGGCGGGGGCTTGTGAGATTTCTCGCTGGCCTGCGTTTTGGTGCTTTGCCATTCCCCTGGTGCCTTGGTCCTATGCCTGCATTTTTTGCACTACGTTTGGTTCCCTGCCTCTGCGGCGCCTGCTGCTGCCCCTGAATGTCAGTCCGATATGTTGTGCCCGGGTGGAGTCTCTGTGGCCTGGTGGTTGCATCTCTTCCTCTTCAGGTTATGTGTTCCACTCCTGGTGTTGACCTGCTTGTGGGTCGCCTATCTCCTTTGGTGTCATTGGTCCGGTCTGCTTTTAGAATGGTGATTCCTGTTGGTCGTCATTCTTGGTTGCCGGTTTCCATTCCGGGCTGTCCCCCTTTTAGGCCATTCTTCTTTGGCGTCGGCCAATTTTTTGTCGCTACGCTCTGTGGTGCTGGTTTTGGTGATGGAGTGGGGCCGGGGGTCCTCTTTCTCTCTGTTCCAGGTCCTGGCTCCCGTTGGTCTTTCTGTTCGGTTCTGCCTCCCGGGGCTTTGGTCGGGTTGGTGCGGCTGTGTCCCTTTCGGTTGAGCCCCTTGCAGCCCGGTTTTCCCCTCTTCTTGGTGGGTAATTTTGGCTTCCCTAGGTGTGGGAGTCACCTGTTTTTCTCGATCCCCTCCATCCGGCTGCTCAGAGGTTTGCGGTGGTTGAGTTCCGTTTCCTGTTTTCAGGTGTTTCCTTTCGGTCTCTCTCATGCTCCTCTGGTTTTTTCCACGGTGCTGGCTCCTGCTGTGGGGGTTTGCTGGCCTGGTTCCGGTTTCTGGGGTCATTTTGGGTCTGGCTGTTCCTCGTCTGGTTCCTGTTCGGGGGCTTCAGTTCCTCGGGACCGGTTTGACGCTTTGCTGGGGGCTGTTTCTCAGTGCTCGCTTCAGCGGCTCGTATGCTTTCTGCTGAGCGTTGCTGGAGGGGGTTGACATGGCCCCTGCGCTGGGATGACACGCATTTCGTGAGGCGTTCCATATATCCGGATCTGTTCTCTGTCCTGTTGGATCTTCTGCGGGTCCTACTGGGTCTCCCTCCTGCCCTGCTCGGGGTTGGTTTTATGTCCGGCAGATGGTGGTTGCCTCCTCGGCTGTGGTTCCTTGGGCTCTTGTGCACCTCGTGTCCTTGGTGTTTCTTCTGATGTCTTGTTGGGTCCTTTGTCTTGCTGATTACGAGGCTCTGGTTCCTCTCTCCCCTGGTCTGGTGGCTTTGCTCTCCTGACCTGGTGTGGGGGGTGCATTTCTGCTTTCCTCTCTCCTCTTGTTGTCCTTGGATGCCTGTCCTTGGGTTGGGGGCCCCGTTGGGGTCCTTGGTGGCCGGCTTGTCTGTTGTTCGGGCTGGCGCTCTGGGGGCTCGTTGTTGTTTGGGCCTTCTTGGGGGGTCCCGGTACGTGTCTCTGTTCCTGCGGGCTTCCCTGTCTTGTTTCTGGGCGGCGACTTCTCTGTTGTCTTTCAGAAGGTCTTGAGAGGCATCCCTGTTACGGCGGTTGGTTTCTTTACTGGAATGGTACTCTGGTTGTGCCTTCTTTTGGTGGCTTAGGCCGCTTCCTGCCGTCCTCTGTTTGGTGCTGTCTGGTGCTTGTTTCGACGGGACATGTCCTTTTGTTGGGACATTGCGTGGGTGCTTGGGACTGTGCGCTGGTGCTTGGAATAGCCCTGCGCTGGGTTGTCTTGCTACTTCGTGTAGCATTCCCTCTGTCTGTTCCGCTGTTCCAGGTCCTTTTGTCTTTGGTTTGGGTCTCTTGGTTTGGTCATTTTTGCTTCCCCTCCTGTTGCTCTTCTCCCCCGGTTTTTGTTCCGGGGTGGTCTGTCCTCGGGGGTTGCTCTCTCGTTTCCTTGGCCTTCGGGTTTTCTGTATACCTTCCCTCCCGTTTTTCTCCTCCCGGGCGCTCTGCGGAGGTTTGGGGGGTGTCGGTGTTGTTGGGTTGGCCTTGCTGTTTTTGGTTTCCGCTCCTGCTGTTGCTGTTGGGAGTCGGATTTGGCCAGCCTCCCTTGCCTCCGGCTCTGCTTCTGGGTCCGCAGCTGTCTTTGCCCTGTCTTTGGCGCTTGCTTCTGACTGCCTGTCTCTTGAGCGGGTGTCTTTGGCGTCTTTGGGCTGTTCTTCTGTGGTGGCCTGTGGCATGTGTTGGTCGCGTTGGCCTTCCGCTCTTTGGAGCTGTGATGCACTTTGGGGCTCTTTTGTTTCCTGGTGCTCTTCTCTTGGTCGGAATCCATGGTGGGGTTCCTGTTTCTGTGCTGGTTTCTCCAGCTTGGGTTTGTTGTTGGGATTTTTCCCCTTCCGCTTTGCCTGCTCGTTGACGGCGGTTTGTGCTTGTCGGGGCCTTGGGGCTTCCTCGGTGGTTGTTGCCCTTTGATGGGTCGGCTTCTTCGGAGCTTTTGCTTCATTGTCCAGGCTCTCCTGTTCTCATTTCTTCTTTGGGCCTTGCCTGCTGTTTTGCATGGTCTGCGGTTGCCCCTTTCATGCCCTTGTTAGTGGTGGACGTGTGGTGGTTGTCCACTGCGGTGTTTTCTTTTGCTGGCCTTCTCTTCCGCTTGTCGGTTGGGTGGGTTGGGCGCCTTGCTCGTTTTGTTTCCTTCTTTGCAGTTTCTGCAGGTTTGAGTAGTTTTGCGGCTTAGATCGGGCTTTTCTGCCTGTTTCTTCGTGTTTCCTTTTGCGGCTGGAGGTGTTGCTTCCTGTTTTGCCTGGTGTGGGGGTTTCTCCCTTTCCCCTTCTTTGGGTGTTCGCGGGGCTCTTCTGTTTTGCCACCGATGTTCACTACAGTCTCGGGTTTCTCCTAACCTGTTTGTCTCCTGTGGGTTCTGTGCCTGCTTCCTGTGCTGATGGGGCGGGGTCTCTATCCTGGTGCTTTGTGGGGCGGCCTTTTGGCGGTCCCGTCATACTTTTGTGCGACATTCTCGGCTTGATGTTTTTCTTGCCTCTTCTGACGATTTCTGTTGGCGTCTTGTACGCTGCTGTTCGTCGATGCTTTCTTGTTTGAAGTTTTGTACTTTTGCATGGATCCCTGGTGTCCTGCATTTTTTCTTTTTGATTTTCTGCTTGTGAGTTCCTCACGTGGTAAGGACTGGGACGGGGAGGACCCATGAGGGGGTAATGTCTTATTACTTACCGGTAATCTTCATTACCCTGATTAGGGTCCCCCCCGTCCCAGTCCTCTTCCCTCCCTCCCTCCCGCTGTGTTTGTGTCTGAGTCTTGTTGATAACAGGCATGGCGGTGGGTGGGAGGGGCTTATGTCACCTTCGACCTTTGGATATCTGGCGTTTTGATTGGCTGGGTGGAGGCAGGACTGCCTCACGTGGTAAGGACTGGGACGGGGAGGACCCTAATCGGGGTAATGAAGATTACCGGTAAGTAATAAGACATTATTTGTCAGGGGCTCCAATCAACAACGTAAGGTGAATAATTTGCACACTGACTTGTTTACGAATGGGAATGCAATTTGCGATGCAATGTAAGTACTAATAGTTGACATTGCAAACTGTAGTTTAGCAAAGCGTTGACAAATGGGAAACCTAATGAATATTAATTGGGCAGCTTTCAATATGCGAGTCAGTATGACTGACTGTGAATGCAGAGATGGAAGATAACAAGGGACAGCCGACACTTCTGTTCGTGCATTTTTAAAGTGTTTCAAAAAATAGGGGATATAAGGTCTTTTCGCAAATTCATTTTGGTTTTTGAACCAAACAATGTGCAGATATGTTTATGAATATATGACAGTTGTGTTTATTTTCCTTGACAGTGAATTAATTCCCCTGACGAAGGGCAAAATGCCCGAAATGCATTGGGCCAAGTATAATTTTGACATCTGAACATCAGTGACATTGTGAAAAATAATGATTACAACCAATTAAATTGAGTGTTTCAATAAAACTTTATTTGAAAGTAAAAAGTATAAAGGAAATCTTTCAGTGTTGTGTGCATTTGAGGACGTCATTCCCGGCTGGAATAACGCTACCACGTTCATTAATCTAGCCTCCAAGACTCAGAAGGAGGAACTCATCTAGCACCTAACTACCTTTTGGTACTGTTTTACAATTACAAGTAATTACGAGTGCGACGGTTCATTCTCTAAATTTTCGTGCATTTGCTTTCCCATGCATGAAACATTTTTTTTTTTTTAAAACAGACAGTGTCTATTAAAGTGGCAGGAGCTGTGTTTAAGGCTGCTGTAAAAATAAACCTTCAAGTTTAGGAACATATCGGGGTGGCAGGCATTGATCGTATGAGCCCCTGCCTGCTCCACCACCCCTGAGGGCTACTGACATGATTCCCGAAGGGAAATCTGTACCCAGGGGACAGGTTTACCTTCGCAAAGAAGTGTTCATGCTAAATTGGGGCTAGCATATGATCAATGGTTTGCAACCACAATTTGGGTTGCAAACAATTGACACATCCCTTTCTAAGCCACAAATATGAATTGTGCACCTTTTACAGCCCCAAAAATTGATATATCTTTTCCAAGTCACAAATAGGCAAAGGGCCCCCCTTTTACACCCACTCCAATTTGCTATTCAAAGAGGATCGCAAAGGTCCCTTTATGAGTCTGAAAGACTATTGCGACTTATTAAAAGGGATTTGTAGATTGTGAAAGCCCTTTTGCAATCTCAAAATTGTGTTTTTGGAAACGAGGGGTTTGTGACATCTAAAAGGCTTTGTACATCTGGGCCCAAGTTACTTACCTGCAACAGAGGTTTTGAACCTTGCCCACATTATAGAATCACATGGTGTACTTATCTCGCCATCCATCTGGAAAGTACCTTTTGTTTTTCCCTGAGAACTTCTAAGAGCTGAATATTGAATATCACTTTGATAATTTTACCACTATCTTTGGGATCAACACGTCTGATTCAAAAATGTTACTTTTTTAATTCAGTGGAGACCCACCCACATTTCTCAAACATTAGGTCAGAGTACCTCTACTCTGACCCCTTATGTTAGTTTTCAGAAATGTTAAGTCCCGGGAACCGTTCCCTATCAATAAAATGTTGGGCACAACTTTCTGTTCCGGTTCTGTTCAGCCAGTCAGAGCATTCCCGTTTGCACGTGCATTCGCGATTTCTCGCAAAACTGTCGCGAGATATCCGCGGCCAGATATATAACTATAATATTCAGCCTACATTTCGCAAAAACTTCTGAACTGATTTCCCCAAGTAGGCAAAAGGCACTTCCTTGCACCAACATCTACATCCCTGCCAAATTTGGTGTAAGTCTGTTTTAGCGGTTCGGCTGTAGCTGTGGCTAAATGTTGCTATGGGAATTAACATTACAGACACACCCTTATTTCGCACCCCGAAATCTTGGTCCCCACTGCACGGATCACCCCCAAGCTTTCCATGAGAACCAGAACCTACCTTGACACTTTTTTCGTAAAATGTCATGAAGATTGGTCAAATTATGCCAAAGTTATAGGCAAGTCAAAAAATGTTTTTCGTATGGAAACTAGGTCTTAACTATAACTACCAACTGGCAACCACCAGTAGGTAATATATATATAGATATATATAAATTCACAGTGGTTTTATCATTGCCCAGACACATATAGGGCCTTATTTATGAAAAGTGATGCATCACTGCGTGAAAACAGCAACACTTTTCAGTGCGCCCTCCTTGCGACACCAAGGGTGCGCCATATTTACTGTATGGCACCACATGTCCCAAGGATTTACAGATACGCCAGTATTCCTGACATATCTGTATTTGCAAAAGTGGCTCATTGCTAGGGTGTAACTGTACAAATGTGGAAAGGCCTGTAGGTAATAACTACTATAGAAGACATCAAAAGAATGCCACAGAAGAGAATTAGTGCCTCTAGAGGTCTTGATATGAAATTAGGGCATCGCCATCTCTACCAGAAATAATAAATATTCCGAAAAAGGGTAGAAAATGTAAGAAATAGACTCCCAGATAAACTAAGGCAAGTGGAAACGGTAAATGGATTCAACTAGCATTCATCAGCCATGAGGCACAATAATACTGGGTGAGGAAGGTAAAGCTGGAGACCACACAGAATCCTGGGATGCTAGGTAGAAAAGCATTTAGCATGTTGTAGCTTCTAACACCATTCAATAAACTAATAAAAATACTGCGCAAATGATATATTGCATTAGGACTAAAGACCACTCCATTAGTAATGCCGTAAGGGGTGATTTGGAACGTATACGTCTTGGTTAAACAAGACAAATGTGAAATTATGTGGCTACAATGTTATTTTAAAAAGTAATTCTATTACGTGGTCATCTCCAAATGAAAGAAGATAACCCACCAAACTATTAACCTGACAGCAGTTCCATCTTGAAAGGTGGAGTCTGGTATCAGGGAGAGAGAGGTATTCTGTTATCCTATGTGTTGGAAGTTAGTAGAAGAAGTTAACAAGCATTTGACCGGGGTGGTTAGAGGATTGCTGGACTAGTTGGTCCTATTAAATACAGATCATCGAAGGAAGGAGGTAATGTGGTGTTCAAGTACCTTGACCAGTTGGTGCCTTGGCATTGGCATTAGTAATTAGTGTAAGTCCAGCCAAGTTGAACACGTCTGTGTTGTCTTTCCCACCTCCTGCACCACAGCCCAAGTCACTCTTTTCGAACTCCCGCAGGACCTGTAGCAAAAGAGTTCAGTGTGAAAGGCAACACAGTTGAAAAATTGATCCATCAGCTTTCTCTGCAAAACATCAACCTTACTAATCAAACCCATTTCCCTGTACAACCGCAACATTATGGACATGTGACAACTCTGGGGCAACAGGAATTGTATGGATATGTAACCTTTCCCTGGACAAAGGAAATATTGTGAATATGCTACCTTTCCATAGACCATGTCATCCTTAAAAATATGTGACATTCTTCTAACCTTTCCCAACCAAGATCTGTAGCCTTTCCATGAACACTGGGCACAGTATGGATCTGGTACCTTTCCCTAAACAGTGGCAACAATATGGGTATGGAAAATGTACCTAAACAATGACAATGGAAACACTTTCCTGGAAAATGGCAACAGCTGCCTAAAATACTTTCTCCATAAGATGACAAAAAAAATCTACATTATAGATATGTGACATATCTCTGCACAAGAGCAACATTTCTTATTGGTAACCTTCCCCGGAGCAATGGCAGCAGTACAGATCTGTGATGTTCCCTGGCACAGTGGCAACATTGAAGTTGTGCGCTATTTCTCAGCACAGTGGCATTGCAACCAGACAGTGAACGTTCTGTGGTCAATAGAAGAATTACTTAGTTTTACATTGTTATGGATGATAGTGACATCACTGACATATATCCTTAGCAGGGGCAATATCGTTGAATAGTACTATTTCACTGGAATCTGAACATATTACTCAAGTGTGGCCTTTCCCTTTGCAACAACAATATTATTGACCATTGGTCTTTCTCAGTGGAGTGGTCTATAGTTTACTCTGAACTACAACTAAGCATGGGCAAATTTTGCGAATTCGGCGTTCGCAAATTTGCGGATTTTTTTTTGTGTTCGCAAGGGTTTCTGCCAGTTCGCAAGGGTTTTGTACCAGTTCATAATTGCGAACTTACTTGTCGGCTCGCAACGGTCACGACTTTGTTGTTTCTACGTCTGGTTCATCATCACAGGTTCACAGCACCCTCTGTTTCACCACTGACACCCTCTTATTCCCCCATGCCACCCTCTGGTACATCACTGCCACCCTCTGATTCATCACTGTAGATTATGGGGGGGGGGGGAAAGCAAGCACACCTGCCCTGCTTCAACTGACATGAATTAATTTGGGGTTGATTAATGTGTCACTGAATTTAAACTTCCTGTCTGGCACCTGCTTCCTTATCTGTAATTTGCTTTCTGTTGCAGTGCAATTTGTTTTCCCAGGACCTTTGTGGCCTACTTGTAGCTATTCTATGAGCCTGCTGTGAGGGTCAGAGCAGGGTCATAGAATAGTTGCAAGTAGGCAACTGAACTCTGGAGGGGCCCCTCGGGAAGCACTACAGGGAATGGTTACTAATGATGAGTTTGAACTTTTGCACCTGCTGAGTGCTTTCAGTTTTGCAAAACTCGTTTTTCTGCAGAACAGCAACTGTAAAGCCCCAAACAAACGTAGGCAACTGAACTCTGGAGGGGCCCCTTAGGAAGAACTACAGGGAATGGTTACTAATGATGAGTGAACTTTTGCACCTGCTAAGTGTTTTCAGTTTTGCAAATCTCATTTTTCTGCAGAACAGCAACTGTAATGCCCCAAACAAACTTACTTGTGAAAGTTGATTTCTAATCCAAAAGTGATCCAAAGAAAGTCAAAAAGGCCTCAAATCCAAAAAAGTGCAGGCAAATGTCAACCTGAGGAGTTATTCTGATAAAAATCATCATTTTCAGAAGGTTTATGCTGCTTGCTGGTGGATTTCTTGTGCAGAATTGCAAATTTTGTAATTTCGTGAGTGCGAGATTGTTGCTGCCCGCGGCATCTACATGTTCGCAATTGCGAACTCTCGCGATGCATCGCCAAACTCCAGCGGGATCCCGCAGCAAGATCCAAAATGGCGCAGTACTCGCAAAATATAGAGAAAAACAACTCGGCAAATGCTGAATGAAGGTAAGTGAACGCCGCACGGCGCAATATTGTATCACCAAGTAAAAAAATCCGCTGCATGCGAATTTTCGGTAAATTCGCGAGAGTTCGCGCATTGCGAATTTACCGAAAATCCGCAAAATCCGCGAGCGGAACGGATTTTCTGCCCATGCTTAACTACAACACTAAAGGTGAAAGCCCTTTCCTCGCTGTTTACATCCTGCCCGCCATAACTGCAAAACACAGCTTACCAAGCACTGAACTTTGGGAAATGGGGACACTAAAGTCCATGTAACTGATAAATTGGTCACTGACACTATTTAACTAATATGAGAGTCTGCTTTAGGTCTGCTTATATTTGACTCCTAGACTAACTTAACATTTAGAGTTGTAGGACGCTCTCAAGGACATTTAAAATGCAAATGACACCCTCACTCAGCCAGTCCACCCTTACCCCTTTATCAGTGATGAAGATTCATGTGGCTCTCTGATCACTGCCACTCTATTAAGGTGGAGTTTTTGCAAATATTATTTGACCCTTCTGCACTGATGAAGACCCTGGTATTATTTACATGAATGGGCCGAAACATAGTCATAGCCTTATATGGACTGCAGACATATCATTCAGTGAACAATCTTGCAAGAGGCAAATCCTATTTAGCACCCCTTTTGTTCCTAATTATGTACAGCCTAATTATGTTTAACCTTATGTGTTGACCATTACATCTGTGTGTTTTTTACTGTTTCACAGCTAATTTGTGAAACGTTTCCCAAACACAGGAACAGCTAGTGATGGTTCACATGGAAACCTGCAATTTCCTCCAAGATAGCTAAGTAGTTCTATTTTGTTACTAATATTAGAGGGTTCAGAATCAACAATGGGCCTGATGTACAAAGCACTGGTTACAAAATACTGGTCGCAACCTGTGGGTAACTCAGGGAAACCACCAATGTATTAATAGGTCGGTTTGCAAAATAGGGCTTTGGGAGGAGAGGCCGACCAGCGGGAGGACAGGCCCTCCCGGGGGATTTTGGCCTGGGAGGGGGAGGGGCAGCCAGCACCTCAGTTGGGCTGGTTGGGCTTTGTGGGCTCCTTTTGGGCTGTTTGGGCTGGTCTTGGGCTATCTGGGCAGCCAGCACCTCAGTTGGGTTGGTTGGGCTTTGTGGGCTCCTTTTGGGCTGGTTGGGCTCGTCTTGGGCTATCTTTGGGCTAGTGGGATATTTAGCCAGACATTTTGCGGAAACTACCCACCATTTTGGTGGTAGTGACCCCGCAGCCGGATGTAGGTGTCCTTGGGGTTTATCTGTTTGGTTTCTCTGTTTGGGTTTTGTGGCCTATTACTTGGCTTGGTGTTTTGCCTGTGTTAGTTGGCTGTGGTGGTGTACTGAGGGCTTCCCTATCGTGGGTGGAAGTTTGACTTACTGGGAGCCTTCTGTCCTGCGTGGGCCTCTTGGCGGTGCCTGGCTGGCCTGGGCGCGGTTTTCGGCGCGCTCCTCTTAGTCCCTGTATTGTGGGCGCACTGCTTTTATTTGCGTGACATCTGAGACTGCAGTGATTCTGGTAATGTTGGGGTACGAAGATCCGAAGGTGCTGGAGGCTCTCCGCCTCTAAGAAGAGGCGGGCCGCATGGACCTGCTGCGGCGCGGTGTGAAGGTAAGGCTGCCGCGGCGCGCGGCGATCAACGCCGCGGCGGCTGTGCTGGCGGTGGAGCGGCCGTGTGTTTGGCGGTGTTTGGGGGCGGGGGAGGGGGCAGGAGAGGGGGCGGGGCCACGGAGAAGGGGAGAGTGCTCAGCACGGTCGCATGTTTGCTGAGGCAGTGTGCAGGGGGTGGGGGCAGGGGGAGTTGGGCAAGGCCCAGCGGCCACAAATTACGTTCATGGAAGAGGCTCCGGGGCTCCTAACGCAGTCACAGCAGCTGTAGTGGCGGCGCAGGAGGGACGTGGGGTGCTCGGCGGGGGGGAATGGCCCAACGGGGGATGCTCATGCATGAGAGAGTGAACAGGTTTTGGGGAGGCCCCTGGACAGGATGACATTGGGGGGTGTCTCCCCTCCTAATTGATAGCTTGGACGCAGAGGGGGAGGGGGGAGGACTGGGGGTGCCGCTAAGGGGGTTGGGAGTGTGGCAGGAGTGATCAGGCCGATGTCCCCTTGGGGGGGCAGATGACAGCGATTGCAGTTCCTGGCACGAGGGGTCCAGGTATGAGGAATTGGGGGGTGAGGGGGCAGGGTCCGACCTGTACTGGTGGACCTTGGGGTGCGGGCCGGCTTCCACAGCGGGATCGGGGCGCATGGAGGGTGGGAGGGTTGGGGTGGACGGGGGCCTGAGAAGGTGGGATCGGGTGGGGCACAGAGGGATCAGAGGGGTGGGGGCCGGTGCGGCGGGAATTGGAAGCATTGGTTTGGAGTGCGGGGAGGAGGAGGGGGGAAGTTGGGGGAAAAGAGGGTGGGGTTGGCAGGGCCCTGGTAGGGAGCGGGGGAGGTGGCGGGACACCCCAGCGCATCGAGGTGGGCATTCAGCGGGATGGGGTAGGGGGGTGTGGGGGAAGCGGGGGGTTCTACAGGGCCATGGAGTCATATTAACCCGCCATGCTGGACTCCACCTATTTCTCCCCACAGGAACGGCTGGTGAGGTGCTCGGGAGAGCAGCATGCGGCTCCAAACCGCCGAGAGCATGGGCCGGCTCTGCTTTATGCGGGCGGTCGAGCTCCCACGAGGGACCGGCCGATAGAGCCCATGAGAGGTGGGCGGTAGGTCCCCGCCAGCCCCACCCCAAAGTGTCAAAACGGCCGCCGGGGGAAGGGAGCAGAGGTCCGTCAGTTCTGATCGGGACCCCGTGATGGAACCTGAGGAGAGGAGAAGGGAGAGTGTTGACTTGGGTGAATTGTTGACTAACTCCAGGGAGAAGGCGAGGCTTAGTCGGCTGGAGCCCATGGAGGGTGGCCGTTGGCGTGATGTGGATATGAAGGGCTTCAGCTGGATTATGATGAGGACAGCACTGAGGACGGAGAGATTCGGGAGGGGCGGGAACGGGGGGACAGAGTAATGTTGTTCCTAGTGTGTTTCCCCGAGGAGGAGCAGATTGGAGAGAGTGGCGGCCCCCTCTGCTCAACTGGTTAGGGTGCGGGATCTGGTGCGGACGCCGACCTTGACGCCAGGTAAGGAAGGTGGTGGAGCAGGGAGCGGGTCGGGTGGGGCCCACCGGGGCATGGGGTCTGTGGGCACTGATGCCAAGGGAGGGGAGGAAGGAGTGCGACTTAATAAAGGGACGTACGTGAAGGACATGGGGGTGGGCCTGGACGCGGAGGGCGTCAGTGGGGTGGGGGGCGTTAAGCCGGATGGGAGTGCCAAGGGGGTTGACGGTTGGAAGGAGAGCCATGACTTACTGGTGCGTAAGCTCCCATATATGGGCATCACAAAGCCCCTGGGGGCGCACCTGTCCTTGGCCACCAAGGAGAAGATTTGGAAAGGGATTATGTAGATATTTTGAACCTCCTACATCGTGAGCTGACGGCAAAGGAAGGATAGAAAGAGGAGGAGCAGGAATTGGTGAAGAGGCTTGAGGTGCCATTAACCGGTATACAGTCAAAATATCGAGTTTTTTATTTCGAATTACATTAATATAGATTCAAAAATATAGAATGGACACAATATCGACTGGACAGAATATAGACTACAAAAATATCGACTAGAATAGCATTACTATCGATTCCAAAATATAGAATGGACAAAATATCGAATGGACAGAATACAGACAACAAAATATCGAATTAGAGGTAAGTAAGTTAATATCAACTTTTTAAAGTGTTTTTTATGTTACTATATGTGTGAAAAGTGTATATTTATTTTATAATTTATTTTAATTAATTAATTTTATGGTATTTTATTTTTGCGTAATATAAATCAGTAGCGGGTTGTGGGTTTATAGGGGAATAGGGTGGGAAGTAATTTAATTATAATTAATTATTTATGTTAATTTATTTATTGGTATTTATTTTGAATTAATTGTTAATTATTTATTAATTGGTAATTAATTACAATTTAATTGGTAATTCATTTTAATTAATTGATTAGTTGATACTTATGTTAGTTATATTAATTTATTTTCTGTAGCGGGTTGTGGGTTTATAGGGGAATAGAGTGGGAAGTAATTTAATTATAATTAATCAAATATGTTAATTTATTTATTGGTATTTATTTTGAATTGAATATTAATAGGTAATTAATTATAATGTAATTGGTAATTAATTTTTATTAATTGATTAATTGGTAATTAATTAAAATTAAATTGGTAATTCATTGTTGATTAATTAATAATTGATAAGTAATTAAAATATAATTGGTAATTAATTTTAATGAATTGATTAAATGTTACTCATGTTAATTGTATTAAGTTATTTTCAGTAGTGGGTTGTGGGTTTATAGGGGAATAGGGTGGGAAGTAATTTAATTTTAAATAATTACATTTTTAATTTATTTATTGGTTATTTTTGTTGAAATTAATACATTTATTATAAAAAAAACTAATAATTATTTTTAAAAAAATTAATTGGTATTAATATTTAATTAATTTTCATTCATATATGAAGTATTTACGTTCCCTACTGTTGCACTCTCTGGAGTGGGAATAATAATTTTTACTCCTACGCTATCCAACGCTTTCCCTACTGTTGCACTCATTGGAGTGGGAATAGTAATTTTTATCCCTACGCTATCCAATGCTTTCCCTACTGTTGAACTCTCTGGAGTGGGAATAGTAATTTTAACCCCTACGCTATCTAGCGCTTTCCCTACTGTTGCACTCACTGGAGTGGGAATACTCATTTTTACCCCTACGCAATCCAACGTTTTCCCTACTGTTGCACTCACTGGAGTGGGAATAGTAATTTTCACCCCTACGGTATCCAAGGTTTTCCCTACTGTTGCACTCTCTGGAGTGGGAATAGTAATTTTTACCACTACTCTATCAATGTTTTCCCTACTGTTGCACTCATTGGAGTGGGAATAGTAATTTTTACTCTCCCGCTATCCAACGCTTTCCCTACTGTTGCACTCATTGGAGTGGGAATAGTAATTTTAACCTCTAAGCTATCCAACGCTTTCCCTACTGTTGCACTCACTGGAGTGGGAATAGTAATTTTTACCCTCCTGCTATCCAACGCTTTCCCTACTGTTGCACTCTCTGGAGTGGGAATAGTAATTTTTACCCTCCCGCTATCCAACGTTTGTGTTGTGGGAATAGCAATTGTTATCCCTACGCTATCCAACGCTTTCCCTACTTTTGCACTCTCTGGAGTGGGAATAGTAATTTTTACTCCTACGCTATCCAACGCTTTCCCTACTGTTGCACTCTCTTGAGTGGGAATAGTAATTTTTACCCCTACGCTATCCAACGCTTTCCCTACTGTTGCACTCTCTGGAGTGGGAATAGTAATTCTTACCCTCCCGCTATCCAACGCTTTCCCTACTGTTGTACTCACTGGAGTGGTAATAGTAAATTTAACCCTCTCGCTATCCTATGGTAAATATATTGTATATTTTATTATTAATGCAACTGCCACTCAACAATGGCTCGCCAAAGCGGCTGAGTCGTGTCTGCCTACATCAAACACTAATAGAAACAGACACCGCCCTCCGGCCCCCTGGTTTACTGACTCCCTTAAAGAGGAAAAAACCAAATGCAAGGTACTTGAAAGAGTGTGGCGCAAAGACTTTGCTCCGGACAAGAAAAAACGATATCAAATTGGCAGAAACTTATATCATACAGCATGTAAGAAAGCACGCGCCGTATATGTTTCTAATACCATCGCGGAAGCTGTGAGTAAACCTAAAACTTTATTCAACACGGTCAAAGATCTAGCGGGAGCTCAAACCACTGCCCCGGCCCGCCCATTAAACAAAAACCAATGTCAGGACCTCGCCCAATTCTTTTTTGATAAAATAGAGAAATTAATCAATTGGAATAGACAAGAATAACGCTGATACCACCACCAAACACGATCTGGTGAACACTCCCACTGTTAATCAAACCCTACACAATTGGCCGCCTATAACAATGGATACCCTTCAATCTATCTTGAAGTCTATCAAATCCGGCTCTCCGCAGGATCCTATTCCTATGAATATCATGAAAGAGCTAGACTCCTCCTCCCTTAAAATCATTGTTGACACCTTCAATTCATCCTTGGAGCTCGCCGAAGTACCCAGTCTATGGAAACATGCTATAGTAACCCCTCTCCTAAAAAAACCAACAGCAGACCCTGATATTTTAGCTAACTATAGACCCATCTCCCTTCTCCCAGCCTTCTCTAAATGTCTGGAGAGACATGTACATTCTGCCCTTACCACATTTGCCGAAGAAAACTCCCTTCTCCATCCAACCCAATCGGGTTTCCGAGCGGGTTTCTCTACAGAAACCGCTCTGCTGGGAGTCTCTGAGACTATCCGGAAACATCTTGACGATGGTCAAACGGTTGCGCTTATTCTACTAGACTTAAGCGCAGCCTTTGACACTGTGTCACACAAAAAGCTGCTTATCATGCTAGAAAATAATGGAATTCAAGGCAATGCCTTGAAATGGATCAAATCCTTCCTGGAACAATGGACCTTCCAGATAGCTTCATCTATGGCATGCTCGGAATTATTCAATTCCCCACATGGAGTACCGCAATTTTGAGCCCTCTTTTCTTTAATCTGTACCTAAGACCCCTGGCAGATTTAGCTGAAAAATCTGGGCTGACGTTTATGACGTACGCAGATGATTCCCAGATTATCTTCAGGCTATCAGAATCCCATCCTTCTTCTCCGTCTCTGCTTAAACAAGGTCTCCAGAACATCTCCAATTGGATGAATGTGAATCAGCTGAAATTAAACAGAGACAAGACAGAGATTCTTTTAATGGTTAAACAACCCGACCTATGGAATGCCTCACATTGGCCTTCCCAGATAGGAAATCTTCCAACACCAGTTTCTCATGCTAGAAATCTGGGGGTAATCCTGGACGACGCTTTGTCCATGAAGCAACGGGTCAGCAAAGTGGTTGGACTCTGCTTCACCATCCTGAGATGGCTCAGAAAGATACTATGGATGCTGCCCATCTCTATGCAGAAAACAGTAGTCAATGCCTTAGTTACATCCCGGCTTGACTACGGGAACATCTTATATCTAGGTGCCAACAAAGGAACAAGAAAAAGACTTCAGATGATTCAAAATGCGGCTGCCCGGATTCTCTGTCAAATACCCAAAAATACCCATGTGACCCCTTACTTGCGCAAACTTCACTGGCTCATAGTGGAAAACCGCATCAAATTTAAGACCTTAAACTATATGTTTAAAATAAAAGCAGGCACTGCACCCAAATACCTTCAGGCATTAGTGCACCCCTACATCCCTAAAAGAAATTTACGGTCACTCTCAGCAGCAACATACTGTGTGCCCAGATTTAAGCTTTCCAGAATGGGAGGGAGATCCTTTGCACATCAGGGTCCTTCTATGTAGAATACCTTACCTATCCACATACGCAAAGAAGAGAGCTATTCTAAGTTCAGGAAAGAAATAAAAACCTGGTTATTCGATCAATAATTCTGAATGACCTATGACGTTCCACTCTCACTGTTTGCTGTGTCTTTGGCGCCGGGAAACCCTTCCTGGGTAGCTGTTGCGCCTTACAAGTTCATAAAATAAATAAATAAAATATATATGTATTATTTTTTTTAAATTATATTAATTATCTATTAGTTTAAATGTTATTTAAGTATTTTAGGTATTTTTAAGTTAGTTATATTTATTATTTTATTAATTTTAAATTACTTTTAACTATTTTAAAAAGTTGATATTTTGACTATCTATATTTTTTACATCGATATTTTTGATTCAATATTTTTGTACTTACCTTTTTGGAGATAGGAAGTCGAGATTTTGGCATTCTATATTTTTAACTCGATATTTTTGTATATCGATATTTTTGACATCGATATTTTGTCAGTGATCACCTTTGACCATAGAAAATTGGTCGGCGGGGTTTTTGATATTCACCAGCGTGCACTGTGAGAAGTGCCCAGAGCAGGCGGTCGCGCTTTTCAAATACATGGACGTGATGCAGAGGGCGCAGGTCACATATGGGGGATACGCGTGGACGCACTATGATGAGGAGTTTTGGACGCTATGGGCGGGGGACCCGGACAGGAAGTGAGGTGAGATTGATATGGCGCGGCGGCTGGTGGCGTCGGTGGGTGTGGGAGCCCTCATGACGAAAGGGGACATTAAGTCGGCATTCAGGCTGCTGCCGGTGCATCCGGAAGATCACCAGTTTGACGGGGACATATCACCAGTTTGACGGGGACATATTTGTGGATAAGGCACTGCCCATTGGGTATTCGATCTTGTGCGCTTTGTTTGAGCGCTTCAGTAACTTTTTGCAGTGGGCTTTTTCCTGGCACATTGGTAAGGTAATGGTGACGCACTACCTGGATGACTTCTTGGTGAGACGGCCTGGTTCAGCAGACTGCCAGCAGCAGCTGGACGGTTTTACGGAAACTTATCGGTGTGCCCTTGGCGCCAGAGAAGAAGCAGGGCCCCAGTACAGTGCTGTCATTTCTGGTCATAGGAAGCACGCCTGCCGGAGGACAAGAAGGTGCTTATGGTGGCATTGGTGGATGGCAGGGGCGGTGGTGTGCAGAGGAATGGCTGCCACATTGGCAAGGCGGGGGACGGAGCATTGCTTTCTTGGAGCTCTTCCCGCTCGTGGTGGCAGTGACAGTGTGGGCGCAGGAGTGGCGCACAAACGGGTGATTTTTAAGGTAGACAACATGGTGGTAGTACAGGTCACTAACAGACCATCCGCCAGGGACCCACAGGTGCTCAAGTTGATGAGTGTGTTTATTATGAGGTGTTAGGAGCATGATATTTTGTTTCAAGCTCTGCATGTTCCCGGGGGGACAATGACATTGCGGATGCTTTGTCTCGTTCACGGTGGCAGAGGTTCCATGGGCTAGCCATGGAGGCAGACAAACACAAGACGCTGGTGCCGCTGGGGCTGTGGCACGTGGGAGAAACCGGGTCGTACAGCTGGTAAGAGCGTGGGTGGCGGTTTCTACCTGGAGAGCGTACGAACAGGCATGGTGGGAATTTCTGGACGGTGGGGCGGTGCGGCAGGACGATCGTTGGCGGCGGTGCAAGCAGGTGGTGCAGTTTATGCTGCGAATGATGGACAAAGGGATGTCAAAGGTGACGATTGCTGGTAAATTGGCGGCTGTCGCCTTCATGGGGAAGTTGTGGTGGGGATATGCACTGTCTGCGGGGGAACTGGGAGCGCGTTTGTTGGAAGGTTGGGCACGGGAGAAGGTTGCCAGAGTCTGTTGCCGCCGGCCCCTCACTGTGTGTCTTCTTGACACCTTGATTCAGCTTATTTCCATCTGCCACAATCGGGAGGAGACTGGACTGTTTTCCACGCTTGTGGATGTATTTTGGGGCGTTTTGAGTTTCGAAGCCGGTGGCGAGCAGGGGAGGGCCTGGGATGCGGTGGAGGGACATGGAACTGAGGACCCGGGAAATGGCGGTGAGATTGCGACGTTCTAAGACCGACCAATGGGGGGCGGGGATGTGGGTTGTGCTGGGTCCAGTGGAGTCAAGTGCGGTGTGCCCGGCGGTTTGGGGTAGGTTTTTGGCGTCTGCGCAGCAGGCAGGGTCAGGCGAAGTTTTCTGTTGGGGTGACCATAAAAGGGTGACGGCGTCTCAGTTGTTAGGGGTCCTGCGGCATGCCCTACGTGCCATGGGTGAGGACCTGAGGGTTTTTGGGACACTCTCGTTACGCATTGGGGCGGCGACGGATGCAGCACGACAGGGTTGGGGGCGGGAGGAACTCATGCGCTTAGGGCGTTGGAAGTCGGACTGCTATAAGATGTATATTAGGCTGCGGGGAGTGGGGTTGGAGGACTGCGCTTGATGGCGTTTTTTTCTGGTGGCTCACATATGTATCTTTGCAGGTGCAGTGGCGGGGCCAGAGAAGCTGTCCTGTCCATCCTCAATGTGGGTCATTCCTTCGCAAAACGGGCGGAACGTGCAGAATGGGAAAAGGAAAAGTTTGGATCTCGGATTGGACCCAGGGTTGTTTGTTTGTCACTGGCAGGGAAAAGGGGGTATGCGGTGGCATGAGCTGTTGCCAGTGTTGAGTAAGGTGGTCATGAGGGGAGTGTGTCCGGATGTGCTGATTATACACCTAGGGGAGAATGATTTAGTACAGTGCAGGGGATCTGGATTTAGTCAAGCAAATGAAGAGGGATTTGTTGGAGGTGCGGCGCCAGTGGTCAGGCTTCCATGTTATATGGTCAGAATTAATACTGAGGCGGATATGGAGAGGAGCGGAACAGCCGACGGCCAGAGATAGGGCGCGCAGGAAGGTTAACAGGGAGATGAAGTAATTTTGCAAGAAGGAAGATCTGTGTAGGATGGAACATCCGGAATTACGCTATGGGGCAGTGTACTCTTTTCGGAAAGACAGAGTGCATCTATCTCGGTATTGGATGGAGTTGTACATTATGCAATTGAAGGAGGCACTAGATAGTGCCATAGAAGTATGCAGATACCCTAAGAGACAAGTTGCCTAAGGGGGGGGTCTAAAGCCGTTAGGACGACTTTCAAATGGCGGTTTTTCCTAAAAGTGCAGGGCGGAGTTATGAGGTCTGGGTTTACAGTTGGGTAGATATAAGAAGTTATATAGATAGGTAGGTAGAAAAGTTGGAAATTGCAAGTTGGTGTTTATAATTGTTGCAGGGGGGATCCAATTTTAGGGGTGGGGGGAGTGTTAGGAAGTATATTTTTAGTGAGGCTTAGTTTTGTTCGGCACAGGCCAAGGGTATGTATTTGTAAGGTGCACCTGTTTCCAATAAAGCGGCCTTTTGCACACCAACAAGCTGGTCTGTGGTATGACTGCCCCTCCCCACCCCAGTATGGGCCCAATAGGGCTTTGGAAGGGGCGATCGACCAACCTGGAGGCCTGGCCTTCCCGGGGGATTTTGACCCAGTGGGGGAGGGGCAGCCAGCACCTCAGCTGGGCTGGTGGGGCTTTGTGGGCTCCTTTTGGGCTGGTTGGGCTGATCGTGGGCTATGTGGGCAGCCAGCACCTCAGTTGGGCTGGTTGGGCTTTGTGGGCTCCTGTTGGGCTGGTTGGTCTGGTCTTGGACTATCTTTGGGCTAGTGGCATATTTAGACAGACATTTTGGGAAACTACCCACCATTTTGGTGGAAGTGACCCAGCAGACGGCTGTAGGTGTCCTGGGGGTTTATCTGTTTCCCGCCCACCCGCCCTTTGTTTCTTTTAGTGGGAGGGGGGTGGTTACTGGGTTGTAGAATTGTGTAGGATGGGGGGTTTTATGAAGTGGTCTTGTTGCAACCTGGTGCATCGGGGGGTTCTATTGTATGGGGCTTTCGTTGCTGGAACAGGTCCTGGTGTGTTTTTTTCTGTAGTCTTTTGTGTTGGCGGTTTTTCCTAAAAGTGCAGGGGGGAGTTATGAGGTCTGGGTTTACAGTTGGGTAGATATAAGAAGTTATATAGCTAGTTAGGTAGGAAAGTTGGAAATTGCAAATTGGTGTTTATAATTGTTGCAGGGGGATCCAATTTTAGGGGTGGGGGAGCGGGGTATGTTAGGAAGTATATTTTTAGTGAGGCTTAGTTTTGTTCGGCACAGGCCAAGGGTATGTATTTGTAAGGTGCACCTGTTTCCAATAAAGGGGTCTTTTGCACACCAACAAGCTGGTTTGTAGTATGTCTGCCTCTCCCCACCCCAGTATGGGCCCTATTCTCATAAAGAGTGGGTTGCAATTCAACGCATCTTATGAATATTAATGAGGTAGGTTGCAAATTGCTACTTAATCCGATTGGATGGGGTCAAGAGACCAATATGTATTAAATTGCATTTAAATAAAGTAAACCATTTTTTAAAATACAACCCATGTTCATAACGAAATAGGGATGCTGTGAAAAAAGGGGGCTATTAAAAAAAAAGCTTTATCGAGACTTGGCAATCTTCCTCTGCAATACTGCCTACTCATAAACAAATTTTTTCTTCTAATTCAGAAAGTGGAATGGGGTCCCGTGGAGACTCTTTCCCTTTTGCAAATATTTGGCTGCCGTAACTCCAGAGTCTGTCCATTTTCAATGTTTTGCGACAGAACTGTGATGCATCTCCTAAAGAAACACCACTTGGAAGGGTCACCTACAACGCAGCCGTTAAAAATAGAGATTCCTTATGGGGTTTCAAACCTGATTTAAGAGTCGGTAATAGTTGAATTTTTAACAAAGGGTTTGTCAAAAACATTTCTATGATTGCAAACAGTCTGAATTGCTGTTTGCAACTATAAATATGGTTTCTACATTTGGCCCAATATTCTGAAGCTAAGTGAGTGGACATGTAGGCTGCTTCCACAAAGGCCTTTCTTCACGTTAGACACTTAAATACAAGTTAGAGGTTTGAAACTAGGTTTTTCAACAAGCCAAGAACAGTGCTACAATCACATTGAGCATCCCTGCCTGGAAGCACATTTCTATCAAATTGTCTACTGAAGGCATGCCTGAACTGGAAGAGTTCAGGATGAAGTATCTTAGACAAGTCCACTTTAATATCTGTACAAGCCAAGTACAAACTTAACAAAACACAGTCAACAGAAATCAGAGGTTTTAGTTGTGCATTCCAGTGCCCTGCAATAGGACCTGAGTCAAGGCTTTAATTGTGTTCCCACCAGAAGTCAGCATCAAGTTGTCTAGGATTTCAAGAGAAACATGCAGCAGTATTTCAATGGAAATGTAGCAATATGTAAAAGGATACATGTATCAGTATTTCATGGGAAATAGGTAGCAATATTTCAAGGGGTACATGTAGCAGTATTTTCAAGGAATAAATGTAGCAGTAATACAAAGTAGTACAAAGGAAACCCGTAGCGGTGTTTGAAGGGACACATTTAGGGAAAAGAGTGCCCGGAGGGGTTTGCGAAGTTGCATATTTTTTTCTCTGGTGAACAACCCATATTTCTCACAAATGCTATGATAACTGCCTATAGTTTGTGACGTTTTGTACATGTGGGTTGTTATGGTAATATATGATTTTTGCACCCTTTTAATGTTTTTGGTGTGAAATCCATCCGTTTTCACATTAATTGTTTTAAAGTTAACTCACGAGAACATGGCACATTCAGTGTTAACTAGAACTAATAAGGAATAGTAGGAAACTCCTCAAATAATCAAACTACAGGAAACTTCATTTGTACAATATAAAGTTATACTACCTTGGCTCTAGTTTTTCGCATAGGTCTCTTACTCATAATGTTGTCCCGCTCTAACTTCCTTCATTCTATTCCTTTTTTCTCTATCCACCATTCTCACCACTTGTCTGCTTTTGTGTTTGTTTTCCTGTTCTTCTCACTTTCCTGTATTATGTTCACTATCTCTAGCTTTCTTTTTCTTTCCTACTCTTGTTTTTTTCTCTTCCTCCTTCTTTTCTTCATTTCTTTCTCTGTCTTCTGCCTTTTGCATACCCTTCCATTCATCTTTTTTGTTGTGTTGACTCATGTTTCTTTCCACCCTCCGTGTTTCCACTAGTTATTTCAATCTATCTGCATCTTTCTAACCACCGTCTCATATTTGCCTTTTTTCCTCCCTTTTCTAACACTTCAGATCTTTCAATTTGCTCGATTATATTTTCTTTGCTTTTATTTGACCCGTATTTGTTTGCCTTTCACCTACTTCTTTTGACTTTAAACATTCTTTTCATCTTACTCTATCTTGCTTTTTTTGTTAATTCATCTTCCTCTTTTTTTCCTTGCATATTAGCACATTTCATTCTAGCTCCCTTTCGTTCTTTGTGTCTCGTCTGGTTTTGCCACAATTCCTTTCTTTGTTTCTTTAATCTTTTTTCCTTATTCCCATTTCTTCTCTTCGATATTATTTCCCAACTTCTTTGCTTCTTTCATTTTGTTATCCTTACTTTCTCTGCCTTCCTTACTCTTCAGGTCACACAGGGGCATATTATCAAGGGAGTTTATCTCCGCTTTTTTGACTTTAAAAGCCAAGAAAGCGGAGATAAAATTATTTCCCTATTACCTAGCTGTCGCTAACACCAGTTAGCAACAGCTAGTAGGAGATAGCAACCATCTTGGGCCCCGCTTTGCATCTCAGTGATATTTATCACTAATGACATGCAAAGTGGGCGTGCCAAGATGTTAGCGACTGAAAACAGTCGCTAACATCGCTATCTCCTATTACCAACTTTTGGAGATATTCGCGCTAAGCGCAAATATCTCCAAAAGCTAACACCTGCCCTGAGCAGTTCTTAGCCATGTTATCCAATGGGAGGTGGATAACATGGCTAAGAGCATTAGCTCGGTAATGCATGAATATCGCTGACTTTGCAGCGATATTCATGCATTGCGGCGATTTTTATTGCATTTGCGATAAACCTTGGTAATACCAAGGTTTATGTGCGGTAAAAATCTCCGCAGCTCAGCGGTAAATTTTTGTCTCTAACCAAGCAATAGCGATAATTATCGCTATTGCTTGGTAATATGCCCCACAATCTTTAAATTTCTTTCTTCTCTTTTTTATGTTTTTTTACATTAAGCCGTACTTCCATTTTCTATTCCTTTTCTCACTGTTTCATATGTATAAATGTGTTCCAGTATTACTTTTTTTTTAATTCCTTTCTTTTATGCTTTCATTCTTCACTACATAATTTTGTACTTACTCTTTTCCTCATTTTCATTCTCTTTCCATTCTTTCACCCTTTTGTTTTCTTTCAGATTTACTCCTTTCGTCCTCCTATATTGTGCGTCATTTTATTCCTTCTTTCAATTTTTTTCTTTTATCCTTTCTTTTATCCTTTCATCCACACCTTCACTTATTAATCCATATTTCTGATCTTATATTGTGTCATTCTGTTGTTTCATCATTTCTCTCTTACTCTTGCTATCATGCACGTAGTTTTTCTCATTCACTTGATCTTCTCTCTCCTCTTTTCATACTTTTTGATTCTCTATCCATTACTGGGTTTAGTTCTTGTTGTTTGTCTTCTGACCTCTACCATATAGCTCCATATTGCTGGTGTCTTGCAGTATTACCAATGATATTTTGTTTAGATACTGTCGGCCACATGCATCATTGTAATGTTTTGCGATTCCTTATTTGCGATTTTTAGGGAATCGCAAATAAGGAATCGCAAAATGGGATGCATGATTTTAATCGCATAATATTTGCGATTCTGTAAAAATCGCAATTTTTACCGAATCGCAAATATTATGCGAATTCTAATTTGCGATTTTGCAATTCCCATTGATTCCTATGGGCCAAAAGGCCCGTATGAATCAATGGGAAGGCATTGACATTTTGCGAATTTCAATTAGCGATTCACAAAATGTTAATGCATTCCATGGGTACAGGGGGGGTCCAAAGGACACCCCCCCCTGCACCTCTGAAATGTATTTTAAAGTGCATGTTTCACACACACATGTCCTAAGGACATGTGTGTCTGTAACATGACAGTGTTTAAAATGCAATTTTGAGCATTTTAATACTTTTTCGCAAATTACCACGAGGTTCACCCTCGTGGTAATTTGCACCTTCTAATTGCGAATTCGCAATTTGAAAAACAATCATGCATTGCTTTTAAGGAATAGCAAATTTGCGATTCCTGAAAAGCAATCGCATTTTTGGAAATCGCTAAAAATAGCGAATTTCACAAAAATGCATGATGCATCCCAAAAACTTATTTAGGAATCGCAAACGGCCGAATTTACCGATTCGCACCGTTTGCACTTCCTAAATAGGTTGATGCATGTGGCCGTGTGTGTCTAATTAAAGGGGTAAAGTTTCATAAAAGTACAATAATGGTCCCAGTGAGCTCACTGGTAACGCGCTATGTAGCTCAGTGACGTAGATGGTGTATCATATGCCCTAGTGCAAGGAAGGAAATGGCTGTTGATTGAATACAAATATACAGCAATAATCAGAGTTTAGTGTGTCCCTCAGGCCTCTGGGACTTGTCTCCACTGCATCTGCTGCACCAATGAAGATATCTGTCAACTGCAGGAAAACGGGCTTCAAGACAGCTCTGTTTCTGCTCTTTGCCTGGTCTACGTGTCTGAAGGAAGATTGCACTGTTGAAACTTTTGTGTGTCATCACTGCTAGACAATTTGGGGTACTCCTCAGATTAGATTATTACTCTCCAGTGGGATATGTAGGTGCTTGTCTGGACCAGCTGATGCTGGTGGTAGAAACAGAAGAAGAACGCGTTTGCTGTTTCAGAGCTGCAGTGTGATCTGAAACTAAGACCAGTAGTTTTGTAGTGTGAATATGATATAAATGTGTACTTTTGTTTGGATTTGACTACTTACTTTGAGGGATGATTTGTTCATATCTGACAGGGACTTCAGGTTTGCTCTAGTTTTTTAATAATTTGAGAATATTTCCAATTCTAATTGCATTAGGCAACCTGCCTTGTGCAAGTGATGTATTGATTGTGTTAAGGTGTGTGATCTCGGTAGAGAGCTTTAATGGTCATATGGGAGAATGCCATTCCCTTATGCAGTAGATTTGAAGGTGGTAAATTTATTTACTGCATGAGGAATCAATATACGAGGAGGCATTTTTAAGATGGTCCAGTTTAGTATATTTCCTAGAGGGTTGAGAGAGAGACTGTAGTAGTTTGCTTATCAATTGAGTCGGTTCTCAGACTGATCTTGGTTTGGTAAACACTTGAACGATGACCATGTATTGCCAGTGTAGTTCAGCAATGTAGCGGTATCGTATCAATCTGAGAAAATGTTCAAGGACTTTGATGAAGGCCTTAATTATTTTGAAGATGCCTTTCCATGGGTGGCTTTGGCTGAGGGTGAAGTTTCTGTGTGAGGAGTGGAAAGATTCCAGTCTTAGATTTTGTTTTTGTGATGTTTCTTTTCAAACTTATAGATCATTTGATGTCAATTTGTTCCAGGGCATCCCATAGTGTTGAGGGTCCTGTTGTTAGAGCAGAAATTCAGGGGTGAGTGCTGATACTGGCTTTCTGGATGGATTATGTTGAATACATGCAGGAGGGAGTTGATATTGCATTGAAGTCAGTTGTAATTGCCTTAGGATACGAATTCTTGCTTTAGAGTTTACAAGGAGCAGGATTGTGATTTGGAGAGTGTTAGGTAAGTGGTATTGCAGGAGTATTAAAGGAACTCTAGCTTGGTCAACCTACTTGTGTCATTTGGAAGACAGCATGGGTGTAAAACCCAGACTGGCAATGTTGACGTTGATCTGGATTGGTTAAATAGGTTGTTTGATGTTCATGATATCAAGAAGGTTGAACCGTGCATCTTTCGGCACCTTGCTGGAGAAATTGCTTGGGAATTTAAAGTTCAATAGAAAGATGCTGTTGAATTAGATAATGGTTCAGGGAGCTGATGAGTTCAGTGATTTCTTTGGTGAAGGTTTTACTGGAATTAGGTCTGCAGTTTCAGTGAAAGTGGTTATCTGGGAGGATGAGATGTACAAGTATGTGCTAATTAGTTACAAACTGTTAAATGGCAGTGGATTCCTTGCGGGTAGAAGGCCGGGGGATGACTCTGAGGTCATAGAATTGGTTATTTCTAATATTGATCACATCTAAATGTTCAAACAGTGCCCAGAGCCCACACAGTCCTTAAGATGACAATACACTAAGAGCCTTGTGGAAGAAGCTCACAGTAAGTGCACTTCTGGACGGATCATGCAGCAGACAGGACTGCCAGGAGGAAATGAATGCTGATGGCACACACAAACAAACTCACTCAAAGTGAGCATTTGGTCAGGGATGATATAGAACGAAACCATTGTGGCATAAATATTGTCTAACAAAAATATAGAGTACTAAATATTGTTTATGGAAATATCCCTACTAACTCGATTGGAGTTAATAGAAAATATATGAACAGTGGATGTGCAATAATTAGATCCCAATATTTAAGCCAAGTATTTATGTTATTGATATTCTGACACACAACCAACAAGACAACATATTCAGAAAATAATTGCAAGCTCCTTGTAAGGGACTGGGCAACTCAATGCAATTATGCTAAGGTTTGTGTGTCACCTTGATGTATTTGTTGTGATTTTCCAGATGTCAAGGTTAAACTGAAGTAATATGAAAGTGTGTTAAAGTTTTCTAGGATCACCTAGAAGCAGCCTTCATCTAGGAGTAAAGGTTGAAAGCGTAAGTTTGGGCTGTAAGTTATCTAGTTGTGTAGTGAATCTGTACTCTCATGTCTTTCAGTTAGGAATTTAACAGGGGAACCCTACTCACTGGGAGCCTGGGTTAAGTATTTCTACAAAAACAATGGCTCCTGTGGAAAATTACTCAAATAATATGGTAATGTTACTGCAAAATGGCAATGTAGGTGATTTGAAAACAGACGAAAGGCAAGTAGGTGGTATATACACTGGAAGAATATATTTGAATACCAGCCAAATTAATTACTGATTTTACACATATAGACAATATACACATATTATATACACTTATACAAATAGAAAACAGTGAATTTGTGTCCCAAGTGAATGATTTTAAACAAAAAACACAACTTATTTACAAAGATTTATACAAGAAAGGAAAATAACATAGGGAATCTATTGTGAATTCGTTTTTTGAAAAGGAAGATAGCGACCTATTGGTTCATTTACAAAATTAATATTCAAGTTGACCAATAATGACAACTTAAAAAACGGTCTGCTTCTTTACAAGTTGTCGACGACGTTTCGACCTTATATGGATAAAAGGTCTCTTCAGGACTGACTGTATATGGGGCACCTGCGATTTGCTGGTAATTGTGTATACACAAGGACAGTGACACCGTGATAAAGGTGAATGAAAGCAACTTACAGAGATCCCAGCCGGGACCCCTGTCGTGACTCAATTTGGTGTACTCGTAATGTTTTGTTCAATTTATGAAACATGTCCACGGTTCAAAAACCTCTGAGCACTTAATAGTGCTAAGGATAAATCAAGTTTCAAGCCAACAAGGTGGCCGAAGTATAAGGGGCTCAGACGATGCTGGCTCTTTAGTATGAATGGTAAACTCCGGACAATCCTGTGAGTAATGGCGGCTGCACAATGGCAGAGCTTACCGATCGGCAGTGCGGTGTGTCACCTTGATGTATTTGTTGTGATTTTCCAGATGTCAAGGTTAAACTGAAGTAATATGAAAGTGTGTTAAAGTTTTCTAGGATCACCTAGAAGCAGCCTTCATCTAGGAGTAAAGGTTGAAAGCGTAAGTTTGGGCTGTAAGTTATCTAGTTGTGTAGTGAAGCTGTACTCTCATGTCTTTCAAACATGTTGTCATCTGAGTTACTGGGGACTCACTCCTAAGAACACCACCACTTTATGCTCCGATGAAGCCCATTAAAAGTGCCCCCGCTTTTCCAGTAAAGATGAATAATTGACTTAACTCTTTCCAGGGGTCTGTTGCTTTTTTGCATGACTTTATACAGTGCAATATCCATTGCATTCAAAGATATGAAGGAGCCGCTCTTGGCGTTAATGGTGAGCTCCATGACTTTGCCTGGTTCATAGGACTGCTTGTCTGTAGAGAGTTGGACCTGGAGGGTGGAGAGAAAGACAACAGATGATCCTCAAATAGTTCCAGTAGACCAAGGGTCTTCACCACTGGTACACGCTGAATCAATGCCAAATTCTCATGAAAACCCATAACTCTGTCAATGAGTTCAATTTACAGTGTTTGGAAATTTATCTTGTGATTAGATTCTGACTATCCAGTATGGATCTGGCCATCCTGGCCCTTCACTGGACATCTCTAGAGTAGACACCGCTTGAGTAAACAATATAAACAAGTGACCCTGACAACAAAAATTGCTTACTTTATGTCAGGTTCAGCTTATCTGCAAACACAAGATCCTTCCATTCCAACGACCAACATGAGGATTAATACTTGTAGTAAGTGCTCTACCTCTCAAGTGTGTCCAATGCACAAAATTTGAAAATGACACACATTTTCCCTTTTCTTTTCGTGAATTACACCAGTCCTGATCAAATCTTGTCAAGTCTTCATGTTTGCTCTTTATAAAGGAAAATCCGCGTGCAAGTGCCATTCGGAATTTATTGTGAACTCTCTTAGTAAATACTTCTCAGTCTCACCATGACATTTATTTCTACATCCCCAAAGCATAGGTAAACAGCTAGAACTAGTAGCAGAGAAAACAAAAGAAAGCATAACTTTGAGCTCCCCATACCCACTCCTGCCGGTGATGGGCAAGAGTCAAAGTAGCGATTGAAAAAAGTCAGGTAGTGTATGCACTTTATCCTAAAGAAGACTCGAACATCTTTACAGGCAACATTTTCACCTTCCCAGTTTCAGTGTGACTTGCTCCATCCAGGACACAAAAACCATGACCTCTTTGGACTGTATGCAGAATTGGTTTCACCCATGATCATAGAGCAATAATATATTCTCGCACCTCAGGAAACATCCATCATTTACCTTACTATCTCACAAATTGCTTATTTATAGTAATTAAATGGTGTCACATTGAATTTCCCTACCATATTGCTATTGAGCGAGTGGCATGGATTATATTTGATCATATTAAATACATTTATAACAATCAATGCTGCACCATCAGTCAATCAGCAAACTCAGGGTGCTCCTTGTACCAAAAGATGTGAAGTCGTGTTGCCACAGCTGTGTAAACAAACCTCACATAGATGCCTACTGTGTCTAAATTTTAAGTATAGAATTGTTGAGATTTTTTTTCTCTTCAGCTCATGGTCCAGTCCTTCATTCATTTTTCCATATTATTGTTTGGTGGCATACCTAGGACTGGGTACCAGATATGGATATGCATTGTTAGAATTATCTTTAAATAAATCATAGAGAACGGTTGTTTCTACATTTCAGTAATACCTACGTTCTGATGGAAGAAATGTTTGTCCTAGTTGTACTAAAGGACTGTTGTTTTATAGAAAGTAGGATGGGGGAACGGAAAGAAATGTTGTGGATGTTACTCAAAGATGTTTGATTGTTTGCTTATTCAAAATCAAAAGGGAGAGCTGGGGAAAAATAGTACAGGGGTACGTCCCTTGCCCAAATCAATACAAGACTTAAACAATGTGGACGGACCCACTATGTGTATGCAATTAGATCACTGTGAGTAGAAAGAACATGGACCCATTAGGTGTTCTTAAAAGACCAGCCGGGACTGTGAGGGACCGAGTTAGTTTACTGCGGAGGGACCACCATAACCAAATTGGTTACTTGGATGAGCAACCCTCACCCGAGCCCCGATTCTCCCGCATTTTGCCCCATACATTGTATTTTCAAGTGTCAGTGAGTACGCAGACACTTTTAAACCACACACTTTAGCGCGTGTGTAGGTATCACAAGGTTTTATGTGACACAATTCACCTTTGCCACTCACTTTCACCCCCCTTTTTTGTTCCTGAAGAAAGCCCTAGCAAAAATTTTTATGGGCTGAAACATGAAGACCGCCACACATACCGCAACTTACGGTAGATAAATCCAGATTAGTTGCACGACACATATTATCTGAGCCGCCTGAGCCGCCACTATTAAAGTTATAGGCAAGGATCCTCAGAGATATTTTTAACTATAAATACCTCACCTCACATCACATTTAAGCACAACGCCAGCTCCGCTGTAGTCAGGCATCGTAGCACAACCGGGAGGCACTCGGCCGCCCGGTTGGGACCGCAATGATGAAGCATGACACCAACCAGGTTGGTGTGGGAGGGTTCTTTCAAGAACACCTAATGGGTCCATGTTCTCACTACTCACAGTGATCTGATTGTTTGCTTAGGCATTCCTCCTTGTGCGAACAATATATATGATTATAGCTGGGTAGAAGTGAATTACGGTGATGTGGCTCTGAGTGACAACAACAGACAAGAAGAGAAACGCTCTAGTTGTCTAGTTGTCGATGATGTCAATCAGAAGCCCGAGTAGTTCTAGGTAGTTGAATGTAAATTGTAAGAACTTATCGACATATTTGTAATTTTTTCTTGTATCTTTTGATTCAAATGTCTGTTTTATGAAGTTGACTCATGTACTGATGTACAGAGATGCCCAAAATTTGGTTGCAACTGGAATGCTGAAATTTGGTCTAGACAGGGCGCTTCCTACCCTCAGCTTCAGCCCGGTATAGACTCAAAATATTGAGTTTTTAATATCGAGTTACATTAATATCGAGTTAAAAATATAGAATGGACACAATATCGAATGGACAGAATATAGACTACAAAAATATCGAATAGAATAGCATTGATATCGAATCAAAAATATAGAATGGACAGAATATAGACAACAAAAATATAGAATGGACAGAATATAGACAACAAAAATATCGGATTTGAGGTAAGTAAGTTAATATTATTTTTTTATTAGTATTCACATTTTTTAAGTATTTTTTATGTTAGTATATGTGTGAAAAGTGTATATTTATTTTATAATTTATTTTAATTAATTGATTTTATGGTATTTAATTTTTGCGTAATATAATTCTGTAGCGGGTTATGGGTTTATACGGGAATATGGTTGGAAGGAATTTAATTATAATTAATTAAATATGTTAATTTATTTATTGGTATTTATTTTGAATTAATTGTTAATTAATAATTAATTGGTAATTAATTAAAATATAATTTGTAATTGTTTTAATTAATTGATTAATTGATAATTATGTTAATTTTATTCATGTATTTTCCGTAGCGGGTTGTGGGTTTATAGGGGAATAGGTTGGGAAGTAATTTATTTATAATTAATTACATTTTTAAATGTATTTATTGGTATTTATTTTGAATTAATTGATATTTAAATTTTTAATTGGTAATTAATTAAAATATAATTGGTAATTAATTTTAATTAATTGATTATTTGATAATGTAAATGTTATTAATGTATTTTCTGTAGCGCGTTGTGGGTTTATAGGGGATTAGGGTGGGGACTAATTTAATTATAATTAATTACATTTTTAAATGTATTTATTGGTATTTATTTTGAATTAATTTATAGTTTAGTTTTTAATTGGTAATTAATTAATATTAATTAAAATATAATTGGCAATTCATTTTAATTAATAGTTTAATTGATAATGTATGTTAATTGTATTAATTTATTTTCTGTAGTGGGTTGTGGGTTTATAGGGGAATACTGTGGGAAGTAATTTAATTGTAATTAATTAAATATTTTAATTTATTTATTGCTTTTGTTTTGTTGTAATTTTTTATTATTTTTTGATTGCTAATTAATTAATTGTTAATTGGTAAATAATTTGTATTAATAGGTAATTATTTGTAATAATTTGGTTTGTATTTTAAATTGATAGGTATTATGTTATATAAATTGTTAATTAATTATTAATTTGTATTTGGTATTAATATTTAATTTATTTTTATTCATTTATGAAGTATTTACTTTCCCTACTGTTCCACTCTCTGGAGTGTGAATAGTAATTTTTACCCCTACGCTATCCAACACTTTCCCTACTGTTGCACTCACTGAAGTGGAAATAGTAATTTTCACCACTACGCTATCCAATGCTTTCCCTACTGTTGCACTCCTTGGAGTGGGAATAGTAATTTTTACCCCTACGTTATCCAAAACTTTCTCTACTGTTGCACTCTTTGGAGTGGGAATAGTATTTCTACCCCTACGCTATCTAACGCTTTCCCTACTTTGCACTCATTGGAGTGGGAATAGTAAATTTTACTCCTACGCTATCCAAAACTTTCTCTACTGTTGCACTCTTTGGAGTGGGAATAGTAATTTTTACCCCTACGCTATCTAACGCTTTCCCTACTGTTGCACTCACTGGTGTGGGAATAGTAATTTTAACCCTCCCGCTATCCAACGCTTTCCCTACTGTTGCACTCACTGGAGTGGGAATAGTAATTTTTACCCTCCCGGTATCCAACGCTTTTCCTACTGTTGCACTTTCTGGAGTGGGAATAGTTATTTTTACCCCTACGCTATCCAATGCTTTCCCTACTGTTGCACTCTTTGGAGTGGGAATAGTAATTTTTACCCCTTTGTTATCCAACACTTTCCCTACTGTTGCACTCTTTGGAGTGGGAATAGTAATGTTTACCCCTACGCTATCCAACGCTTTCCCTACTGTTGCACTCACTGGAGTGGGAATAGTAATTTTTACCCCTATGTTTTAAAAAATGTAATTGTATGTTTATTTATTTTTAACTTACAGTAATTATTTATTAATTTTAAGGTTATTTAAGTATTTTAAGTATTTTTAAGTTAATTATATTTATTATGTAATTACTTTTACATTACTTTTAAGATATTTTAAAAATTCGATATTTTGACTAACTATATTTTTAACATCGATATTTTTGATTCGATATTTTTGTTTCGAGATAGGAAGTCGATATTTTGGTATTCTATATTTTTCAATCAATATTTTGCAACATCGATATTTATGACATCGATATTATGTCAGTGATCCCTGAAGCCCAACACAATCTTTGTGGGGATTCCACTTCACTCAAGTGCAGACATTTCAAAGATCCAGGCAAAATTGCTGTTTGCCATTTTAAGGCCATATTGTTGCCTATTGTAGTGACTACTGCCTACATTTGCCTTAAGGTAACACTAACCTTACAATTGAATACACATTGTTAGCATCTACTAGAAAAATCTAACTAATTCTGACAGGCACTTGGTGATGTGAATAGTAAAGTGAATTCATGTTCATTCTGGCCTTTGTGGGAGACTTGAGGTTTCTCCCTGATGTAGGCTGGATTCAGTTGTGATGAGCTTGAGATGCGGCAGCTCCTACCTATTCCAGTGCAGGGCCACAAGTGGATTTTTTCCAACTATAGAGTAGTGTCAATTTGCTAACCTCTCTTCCAAGACAAAAGCAATCTGGTAGATTATTGGCTATGCCCTACATGGCTGCCCAATACAGTTCAGTACCTCTAAGTCATGTGTATGGGTATAGGGAGGACCTAGCTATTGAAGCAGGGTGAAGACTGATTTGCATATGACTGGGTCAAAACTGAGGTGTCATGGTGTGCAAAGTAACAATGGACTGGGATACAGCCCTGAGTAAATTACCAATGGCTGACATTAATTCATGCATTCCATCCATCGCTTTTTTGCATACTTCAATTCCACTATAGTCAAGCATGACACAATCAACCAATACAAGGCACAGCTTATTAGTAAACCTCTTGATTTCTGAAGCAGTGCCAGAACAAGCATTTTTTGAGGACCCAGTCAAAATTATATTACTTCCGTTTATGAGCTCCCCCTTAGTTCTTTTTGCAGTATGGTATTCTCTTCTTGCCTCTTGTGATGGTGCCAATAAACATATAATGGTAGCAACAGAACCCTAGGCCACTCCATGTCTGGTTCAAAAGAAATGTTTTCTCTTTGTTGTACTTGAACCGACTGACACCTCTGACCCAGTGACTGTCTCTCACCTTTTGATTATTCACACATTTATCTTCCACATTCATCCACACTGAGTCGGCCACCAGCTCTGCGGTCTGGTCTCCAGTCAGGATGTAATAGACAAGGAGACGCGCAGAGGGGACCATGTCTGGTGTCAGCTGGAGGTTCAGGCTGTGATAGGCTGAGTCAGCATATCTGCTCTGTGTCCCATGTTGTACAATTTTTCCCTTGGATAAAATCTGTAGAAATATAAGAAATGATAAAAGAAAATGTAATTTGAAGTCATGTTGAAGATTGTTTACTAAGTACATCACAGATATGGTTAGTTGTCAGCGAGATTTGTAAGGTGCAACATGTCGTTGAAGTTTTACAAACCAGACAATCACTAGCGCAGACAGCAGCTTGGGGACCCAAATTTACTTTATGGGTTTTTTCAGGTTAACAGCAATAATACCACACACTCTTTGACCACCAATGAGGAAAAGTCTGGTAAGGTCCTGTGGGGCACACTCATCAAGCATTTTACTGGTCCCAAATGGTCCGATTCGCAGAATCTGCCCGTTTGCGACTGGAAAAATGTCTTTTCCGATGCATGTACCTTTTTGCTTTCGCAATATAGGTAATCAAAATTTTTTGCAATTACCGATATTGTGATTGCATTTATTTTGAGATGCATTTAGGAAACACTAATTACCATCAACTTCAAGTTGATGGTAATTTGTGCATGCATTGAAAAATGCACAAAAAATGCATTTTTCAATGCACTACGTTGCCACACACGCTCTTAGGGCATGTGTGTGCTATACATGTGCATACTTACTTATTTTAGGGGGTGCCTCAGGGGTGCCTTAGGTCCCCAGTCACCCTTGGATTTGAATTAGCAAATTGTGATTACAAATTTGGTCATTGCAAATTTCAAATGCATTCCCATTCATTCCTATGGGCCCATGGGCCCATAGGAATGAATGGAAATGCATTCCCTATAGCAATTCACAATTTACGAATCGCTATTAGGGAATGCTAGGGATTCACAGGATTATTAGTGAATCCTTCATGAATAGGCATTTGCGATTACCAAATAGCGAATCCTTAAAATTCGCTATTTGGTAATCGCAAATGACTACCTTGATGCATGTGCCCCTTTGACTCTCCAACATCACAAGAAGTGGCATCACAGTTTCCTTCTCTGTTGAAATGAAAGCCAGTAGACAACATAATGTAATGTTATGAGTGTAAAAGTAGTTTGCAGGCCCCAGCTGCAACAAAGCGCTCTACACTGACCCCGCTGGTGGTGCCTCACCAGCCTCATGCACATGCCTGCCATGGATGCAGTGTTGTAAAACAAAGACTTATCTAAGCTCCTCTTGGCACTAGCTACTCCAAGGCCAGCTCATGTGCACTTTAAGGCCAACCTGCATAAGGGGGTTGCAAGGAAACCATTAGAGCTGAAACTGTAGAGGCACGTTAGTGTGCCATAATTAACATCCATGCACTAATTCCAGAGTCTTATGCTGTAACATGATTTGTCCTGAATAATGCAACATTAGGATGAGGTATAATAATATAACAAATAAAGTGATGTGTCTGTGTCTATGATAGATATGGTTAGATTTCCCTAGCCTCAGGAATGGCTGCGATAACCATCCTACTTCAAAGAAAGAGAGAATGGACAGGTGTTCCACCCTTCTCCTACCCTCGTGGGTAATATCCACTAGTAGTTGGACGGTAGGAAGACAGGAGATGTGCAAAGACCTTGCAGGGTTTATGGGATCTTATCCTGATCTTGGACCCTTTCCAAAAGAGAAAACATACAAAATACATTATATTAGGGGGGTTATCATGCCCTCATCTATTGTATAAAACATGGATCAGAATTACCATGACTATAACACAATCGCTAACAAAGGGAGACAATATATGAAAGCAGCAAACTTTTTGGTTACTGAGTGAAAATCCTAGTCTAGATTAGCACCTGCATTTCCTCTCGTGCAGTAGTGCAGATAATATGCGAATGCCTCTGATTTGTTTGATGGAAACGTGTCTTGGGATGGGCACGACTCCCAAGAGCACAACGATAGCCCTAACAATCCTCATGGGACGGATGTGGTTATTAAAAAACCCATTGCGGGTGAGGGTTCTTGGGAACTCATTAATCAGTGAGCACACCTAATAACAGATCAATATGTTTGGCCTCTGAGGGTGGCATGGTAGCCACCTACTGTTAGGGAGTTTGTGCTGAATCTCAGCTTAAAAACTGCTAGGCCCAGATTTACAAATGTTCTACACAAGGCAGCAATCAAAGCTGCCTTTTACCGAATATCAAAGGGAGAGAGAAAAATATACCATACCAATAGTAGTTATGAGAGAACATGAACATATGGGGCATACTCAATTATAGGTTCGTCATGAGCCAGCATGCTGGTTTGTGAAAACTGGGGTTGTTAGTGATTAATTTTACTTGTGGTGATCATGGGCATGCCTGTTTTGGTCACTACAAGCAAGCGACTATTCAGGCAAGGGTTATGGTCTCTCGTGTTGATATTTACATTTGTAAACAGTAAGGTAACAGCCTGCGCACCTTTTTTATACATGTTTCAATCCATTTAGCATCCCCGCAAACTAATTGGTTGCCCATTTCCTCGTTTTAATTTTGCAGACGCTGCATACATATGTTCGTCACCTATAAACATTAATTCCGTGAGTGCTGACAGACCAATAACGGATCGCTCTTTGTAATATACACAGTTACTAATTTTGAAATAACAATTGTTTGTTCCTGAGTAACACATGTCTACTATAATCACTTACTGATCCAACAGCACCCAACTGTGCACGCCAGTCCGTATAAAACCGAGCACAAATATCAACACGAGAGACCATAACCCTTTCATGAATAGTCGCTTGCTTGTAGTCGCTTGCTTGTAGTCACCAAAACCGGCATGCACATGATCACAAGTAAAATTCATCACTGACAACCCCATTTTTCACAATGACGCACCTATAGTTGAGTATCAACCGCGATGTAAAGGGTTATATTCATACTACTGTTGTATTGTTTATTCGTGTTGGTGGTGGGGGGAGTGATTGGGGCAGCAACAACATGACTTCACCTTGTCTCTTTCGCGACAGGGCGGGGTGTTCTACTGCCCCAGGGGAGGGGGGAGTTTACTATGTTTGGGGTTTGGTTCGGGTTGATTTTCCCAGCTTTTCAGGGAGTTAATGACTCCGACAAACTAATGACATGGAATGTCTGTGGAATAGCCGCATTTGATAAGCGCAGGAGGGTCTTTGAATATTTAAAGCACTATAAGGTGGCTATAGCATGCTTGCAGGAAACACATATATGGGGGGACTGCCTACCCTGCTTGAAAAAACGCTGGATGGGGCAGGTATATGCTAACTCATATTACGGGTACGCTAGAGGGGCCATCATCTGGGTGTCTCTGGGAACCTCGTTCCAGCATCACCACCATTCGGTGGATCCGCAGGAGAGATATGTTGTTTTGTGTGGCAAGCTAGACAGTAACGAAGTGTGGATCATTAATGCATATGCCCACAATGAGAACAGTCCATCCTTTTTCCCTGACCTGATGAGGGCAGCAACCCCCAATGTGGGGGTGTCTGTATTGATGGTAGGGGATGTTAACTGTGTCCTGGAGGGGGCGGAGCTTGCCAGCGACCGAGATGGCCGCCTGAGCCTTGGGCTCCGTCTCGTTGTGCGGATTATTTGACATTATCCTGCATCATATCCGAGAACCGGAACTGCAGAGTTGTCCCCTGAATGAGCTAAGGAGCGGAGCTACGGGCGGGAGTCTGGCAGCTGGAGAACGGTGACGTGCGACTTGAGATATCCTTTGGAGAAGCGAGGAGGCTGGACGGGCCGAGCGGCTGCGACCTGGAGTGCCGAGCGAGGCGGTGCTGCGTCGCTGTACGTGCGGCGTGAATATTGGAAACTGCACGGTGCGACCCTACGGCGGAAGTTGCACCAGGGGCCGAGTCCGGTTGGCGTGCAGGACGGCACGGCACCCCCCCCCCACGCCCCCAGGCCAAGGGGGTAGCGAAAGCAGTGAAACGACGAACTGCGCCGCGGCCCTAGCCCTAGCTGATACCACTTCGAGAGGCCCGGCAACATGAAGTGTGCAGCGGGCAGGGCAGCGAGCTTGGGTGAGTGTGGAGGAGTGTGGAGGAGCGAAGGGCGACGCTACTAGAGTGGGGGCCGGGTGCTGGAGAGAGGAGGCCTTGCTAGTGTCACACCCTTACATGAGCCACGGGTGAGTGCACCACTCACACTAACAATGACCAGCTCGGGTCACCAGTCACCATCCAGATGTAGTTGCGTTCTCCAAGTCAGCAAAAGGAGACAAAATCATGCCAATGCACTCCAGTAAACAGTAAAATATTTCAGGAATCGTCAGGCTCAACAGATTGCTGTGTAGGATCCACACTCCTGCTGGGCAGTGGCCGTTTGGTAGGGCAAAAGCTTTGAGCAACAAAACCCTGGCTAAGAAGTGCACTTAAAACCCAATGCTCATAAGAAACTGCCAAAGTAGATCCTTCTTTGCCACAGGGTATTTTTGAGTGTAAAACACATAAGCAGCAGGCCTGGCAAAGAGCTGGGGTGAGTGTGGAGGAGCGAAGGACGACGCCACTAGAGTGGGGGCCGGGTGCTGGAGAGAGGAGGCCTTGCTCGCGTCACAGGGAGAGGTAATGGCGCTACAGACTAAGCAAAATAAGATTGGCGCAGCGCCCTCTTGGGCCGGAGGGTGTCATCGAGCAGTCGTGGGAGAGCACCGGATTTGTCTCCTGCTCGGCAGCGAAGGGATCCCAGCGAGATAGTGCTGAATTGAAGGACCACTGAGCGGCGGCCACACGAGGGAAGCACGATCCGACGGAGGTTACATGTGGCCCCCGCCCCCCATAGTCGACACCAGAGAGTCAACTGTGCGCGTAATAGAGACTGGCGCCGCGGAAAAGGTGGAAGGGTACAGTGGGCACAATGTAGACTCGGCATAGTGCTTACAGAGGCGGTGAGGGAGATTACCACGCAGTGCTTGCACGAGAGCTGGAGATAGGAAACGTGCAGCTAATGTGCACAGGAAACGGCCTCTCGTGAAACCGACTACCACTGTTGCACTGGAGAGGGACGGAGCAACTGGCCTGAGGCGATACCGGAATTAACTTGCCCGGGTAGAAACCCAACTAGTGAATTGGAAGTTGCCCCGTTGGGGATTTGGGGGCAACATGGGCAGAGGTGATAAAACGCAAAGCAAGCTGTCCTTCGATCAGAGACACTCAAAGTCCCAGGACACAGCGGGCGCGGACCGGGAGAGTACACAAGCCAGTTGTGGTTCTGTAATACTGAGGGTCTGTGGTTCAGAGATTCTGAACCCGTTCAATGAAGGTCGTTGGATATAGACGATTTTGCTGTCAGCGGACCGCAAATCACGAGTGCGGTATGTACGAGTGTTTTCATCATAACCGATCAATGAGAACACTAAGTATTCAGGGATTTCGTTTGAACCCTCGGGTTCCATTTTGTGTCCGGCAGCCATTTTGTGTGGTTGCCCTCACATAGGCCGATGACTATGGCCGAACGAGTCTTTGGGACACGTACACCTTAGCTGACTTTTGTGTGATCTGGCCGAACTGACTCCCTTGCCTGAGGCTGACCTCGTTGAGCCAGTTCCTTGTTAAGCAGCTGGTCAGATAGAGATCAAAGAGCAGGACATTGCTGAGTTTATGGTACATGCACACACCCTTCTATCTTGCTTCTCATCTACTTCTGTTCCTTCCTTTATGGCTTAATCATTGATTTGGGTTGAGGTCTTTATGATGGGTTTGTCCGGCCCGTTCGAACAAGAATGTTGATTTTTGCCTTGTCATTTCTGGTGGGCTGGACAACGGAAAGTGGGATTGTCGTCATGCGATATGTTTGAAATGTCGTTCTTTCATTGGTCAGTTAGTATGTAATTGATGCTAGCCAGGAATGTGATTTTTAGCATAAAAGACGATGCTCTGCTCCATGAATTTGTGCAGTCTCTAGCGAACCACCCGTTTTGTGCTTCGTAGACCTCTGTTCCTGGTTGCAACCAATAAATTTAGGTCTTTGACATCATCAAGAAGTTTCCCGTGTCTCTGTTTGCCGAGGCAGGGGAACTCGAAGACATCGGGCGTTATCCCTGGCGCCGCTGGGTTCTAAAACTTGGTTCTTCACAGTGAGGGGGAAACTGCAGGCACTGTTATAAAAAATTTACTCATCGCTATTGAGAAAGGCTTGCAGAGTAGCATGACGTCCCTGGGCACGAAAATAGACGCTTTGACCTATAGAATGGACAGGATGGCGGAAAGGATTAACAAACATGCGGTAGGACTGGACATGTCGGAAAGAAGAATTACTGAAGTGGAGGAAACGCATACCGACCTGGACTCAGATCAAAAAAAACTTGGAAAGCTCATGCAAGCCTTGCAAGATAAGACTGAGGACTTGGAGGCCCGTTCACGGAGATGCAACCTACGCATCACGGGCCTGCCAGAATCGACCCCCACTGGCAACATGGAGCTGTTTGTAGAAACAATATTAGTGTCCTTGCTTGGGGAGGGAGCATTTTCACCAATGTTTGTTATGGAACGAGCGCACCGCTCGCTGGGCCCGCGCCTCTGCCTGGAGCACCGCGGCACCCCATACTCGCAAAACTGCTCAACTATAGCGACAGGGATGCAGCGTTAAGGCTTGCCAGAGAAAAGAAGTTGTTACAGTTTGAGGGCTCTGAGATATCACTCTACCCGGACTTCAAGGCAAGAGTGCAGGAGGCCCGGAAACAATTTGTCCCGTACAAGAGGCAGATGAGTGATTTGGGCTTGGACTACGCCATGTTGTACCCTGCAAAATTGCATGTCAAGAGACAGGGGAAGTCTCATTTGTTCACAGACCCAAAGGGCCTCCAGCAGGTTTTGAAAGGGTGGACGAAGGAGCATCGCAAGGAATCTGTCAGACATCAGGAAGACGAGACGAGCGGCAGCCAGTTAGAAGAGCAGGACTGATTCTGGACATTGCTTGATGCAAGGGGTGGTACAGGACAATGAGAGTGGTTAGGCGCTTGGTCCAGAAGCGTTATAACTATGGGACATGATATCCTCTCTCCATCGTGGGGGGTGGTGGGAGGGAGGGTGGTCTAGGGCTAATGGGGTGCAAGTGAGAGAGGTACAGTGGTGACACCACCAGCACAAGTGTAGGATATTTACTGTGCAAAGTTGTTTAGGTGGTGCGATTCGCCCAATACCGGAAGCCTTGGGTCATAACAGCCCGGGGAAGGGACAAAGCAATTACTGTAACTTGACAAAGTTCATGTTTGAGTGAGGGGACTAAGTTCTCTGGTCCTTACTGATGCAAGAGGATTGGCACAATGAGGGGGCGGAGGAAGGAGTCTATCGATCTATGGAGACTCATTACTGGATGGTTGGGAAGCAACCTTTGCCCCCGCGTGCTAAGCACCCTAATGACTCCCAGTGGGTCCAGCTGTTAGGGGAGTGGGATGGGGGGAACGGGGGTGGACTGGGGACTCTGCAAGGCCAGGTTGGGGTGGTCTGAGGTGGGTGGGGGGCAGGCGGGTTACAGTGTACGGGGCATTTGTTGGGGTGTTTGAGGGGTTTGTTGTGGGACATGTACACAGAGCACAGCGCAGACACGTTTAGTGTGCCGGCACACAAGAAGTTCAGAGCAGACAGCGATAATGGATACGGATAATACAGGTAACTCGGGGCGGGTAGGCATGATAAGGGCACTTACTTGGAATGTTAGGGGTCTTAACAACCACAGGAAGCTACGGAAGGCATTGATCTACTTACAAATGCATCAAGTAGACGTTGCCCTATTACAGGAGACCCACCTTCCTCAAACAAGCAACATGTTACGCAGTAGGGGGCTGGAGGGGAATTCCAGTTCAGCAGGCTTCACAACATACACCAGGGGGGTGCTGACCTGGGTGAACCCCAAATCGAAATACACACTGGAGATGTTGAAGGCTGACCCGGCAGGCAGATTTGTGATATCAAAGTGCAAGGGGCTAGGGTTGGAATTAGTATTAGTTAACGTATACAGTCCAAATTATGACTGCCCGGAATTCTATACTACTCTGGTTGCGGCGGCCAGGGATTATAGAACGGCCCAGTTTCTGTGGGGCGGAGACTTTAACCTGGTTCTTGACCCGACTCTGGATAGATCGTCTGGCCCAGCCCATAGGCCTACGGCGGCTGTGCAAAAGCTAAATAGCGTTATCACCAGCTTGGACTTAGAGGATGTGTGGCGGGCATGCAACCCGGCACAGGGTGGTTACATGCACTACTCGGCCTACCACGACATCCATACCCGAATAGACTACTGGTTGATGTCCTCCTCACTGCTGTGGCGGCTCAAGGACTGCCAGATACTCCCACGCACTCTCTCTCTCTGATCACTCACCGACATTATTGGTGATAGATACCCCTAAAAAACAATCCCACCATTTACATGGCGGTTCCTGCCCTACTCGCTCCTGGACCCACTATTTAGAGAGGAGCTGGCGGAAGCTATTGACGTGTACTTTGAGACTAATCTTGGTTCAGTTGACAGCTTTCAAACAGTGTGGGAGGCGTTCAAGGACTACATAAGGGGCATAGCTATGTCCAAGCACTCGGGGGTCCTGAAGTCCATCAGGCAAAGATTGGCTGAATTAGAGAGGCGACTAGCGCAGTTAGAGGAGCGTCAGTGAGAGATCCATGATACGGCAGTAGATGATGACATTAAATTGTTACTGGCTGAATACCACGTGGAGGCGGACAGGGAGGTCAAGCATATGGGGAAGTATGCGTCAGCCCGCACATACGGTGAGGGGGATAGACCTAGCTCTGTCCTAGCTAGGGTATTGAAGGGGAGACGGGGCAGGCCACAGGTCACGGAGGTGAAGAAAGAGGAGGGAGAAGTCCTTATAGATGAAACTGACATAGCACAGAGATTCAAGCAATATTACTATGATGTATACACATCCAAGTGCGGCGACCTACACAATAAAATACTGGACTACCTGGAGCATATAGATCTTCCCTCCATCATGCACACGCATAGGGAATTCCTGATGCATCCCATAGAGAAGAACGAAATAACGGAGGCCCTTGCGGGCATGCGGTCAGGTAGCGCCCCAGGGGCGGATGGGCTCACGGTAGGTTTTTACAAGGTGTTCCAGAATGTTTTGACCCCACAACTGTTGACACTGTTTGAAGATCTTTGTGTTGCTGGTTGCATGCCACAGTCGATGAGAGAGGTGATCATGGTGACAATCCTCAAACCGGGGAAGGCACTAGATGAGTGTAGCTCGTATCGTCCCCTCTCCTTGTTAAACATCAACACTAAGATATTCGCTAAGGTGCTGACGAATCGGCTAGTGCTCCTTGCTCTGGTTGCACCGGAACAGGCGGGATTCATCCCGAGCAGGAATTTCACATACAACATACGCACAGTCTTTGGCACAATGCAACCTATAAAAGAGGACACGAAGGCCGTGGCGATATTCCTTGACATGGAAAAAGCCTTTGACTCAGTGGAGTGGCCTTTCATGCGACAGGTATTAACGTGGATGGGACTAGGATCACCGTTTTTACGAATGATTTGAACTTTGTATAACAAGCCTAAGGCGAGAATACGACTCGGAGATCTGGTTACTGATTCCTTTCCTATAGGCAGAGGGACCAGCCAGGGTTGCCCGCTGTCCCTCTTGCTCTACGCCCTGGTGGCAGAGCCACTAGCATGCGCACTGCGGGAAAACCATGGACATGAGGGCATAGGCTTCCCTACCTACAAAATAGTGGTCTCTATGCATGCAGACGACACCTTGATATATGTCCGCGACCCGGAAAATAATCTGTCGGCGGTACTTAGAGAAGTAGTGCATTACGGGGCTCTCTCTGGACTGAAGGTAAACTGGGCAAAATCATTGGCCTTCCCCCTTACTCCAGTCACGCAGAAATTCAACATGGAAATTCCGCTGCAGTGGACCACTGACTCGATTAGATATTTGGGCATTCAGTTACATACGGACTCTGAGACAGTGCTTAGAGAGAATTACGGTGTGGCGGTTAGTAAACTGGAGGATGACGTGGAAGCTTGGTGCAGGCTCCCGCTCTCTCTTCTGGGTCGCATCTCGATTATGAAGATGGTGGTGCTCCTGAGAATGCTGTTCATGTTTTCAAATCTCCCAATGGTGCTACCCCGTGTATTCTTCCAGAGATTGACTCAAATCATGATAAAACTTGCATGGGCGGGTAGCATGGGCGGGTAAGCAACCGACGGTGCGGTGGAAGGTTCTCACGTTGCCGTACAGTATGGGCCGCCCGGGGGCCCTAGACCTGGAACTCTACTGCAGGGTGGCACAGGGGTCGCACATGCATACCTGGGTACACGGTGACTAGCTTATTCCACATGTTCGCATGGAAAAGTTATTTGCGAACCCACTCTCCCTCGCTGCTACGATCTTCCAGTCAGCTGACCACAGGGCTGGGATTCTAGATTCCCTCACAGCCACTAAACACGCTTGGCATTGCATCCTGCAGCAGCAGGGAGGGGCGTTGCTGTACTCGCCCGTATGCCGGTGGAATGGGCCCAGTCGCTGGCTCCCTGCAGGGATAAGGGAGGGATAAGTGCCTTACATAAGTTGAACATCATGGTAGGGGACCTCTTCCAGGAAGAGAAGGTTAAGACATGGGAACAAGTGACGGAAAGTGGTGGGACAGACTTATTACTACTACGCTTCCAATACCACATAGTACGCAGAGCATTACTGGAGCAATTGGGGGATGACCTCGCAGAACCTCCGGAGGTCCCTGAGCTTACCTATGTAATCAAAGCTGAGACCTCCCGTAAACTATTGACCAATTTCCATAAAATAACGATGTCGCACAGGGAGAATCACTACACGGCAGCGAGGCTAGCGTGGCAAAGGGACTTACAGATCACGATAGATGATGATACATGGCGATATTGCTGTGTGAACACCAGACGGATATCCCTAAATGGTAAACATAGGCTGGGATATTTTAAATTCATCAACAGGGTATATTATACCCCTGAACGCCTGCACAGATATGGCCTCTGTGAGACGGCAGAATGCGAGAGGTGCCACGCGCCGTTAGCAGATTTCCTCCACCTAGCTTGGTCTTGCCTGGTAGTGCAGGCTTACTGGTGTACTATTTTTAAAGAGCTGAGCAGGATAGTGGAGATTGAGTTGACAATGGACCCCGCGCTGGCACTCTTGGGTCACTCCAGGAAGCTGCTTAGAGCTGCTCGCAGATTGGTAGACATGGGTGTGCTCATAGCCAAAAGGGTGATTGCCCTGTGCTGGATGAGAGGACCAATACCCACGGTCAAACGCTGGTCACAAGACATGCTATACTGCTGCACGCAATCTGAACATTACAATGAGCTATTGCCCCCCAGGAGCCTCCCGAAAAATTTCTGGGGGCTATTCCAGACGCATCTGAGAGGGGGGGACGCTGGGGGTGAGGCTGAGGGTTCGACCAGCTGTGGGGAGGAGAAAGCGCAACACGAAGACGAGTTATGATCATTTAACAGGGGTGCCTGCCTTTTGGAGCACTCGGGAGACGCCCTCCCCTGGGGGAGATTTGCGATAGTAAGGTTACCTACGTAGAGAACTAGAGAGGACAAGGGGGGCTGAGTGGTGACACGCTGGGTGTTGTTTGTGGAAGGGGTGCGTGCATAAGTTCCAGCCATACATTGGGCAAGAGGCTGTGGCCATTTGGGATGGGGGAGAGTGGGATTTTGGGGGTGGTGCGTACTATTCGCAGGTAAATATAACGGTGATTGCCTTCGACGCCGCCTGCCCATCATTGGGTTGTTGGCCTAAACGGCTGTGTATACTTTGATACCTGGACACATGTTCTAAGATAGGGAAGTGCTAAACAGTGCATGTTCCTTAGGGGGGGGAGGGGGTCTATAGGACTGTTTTAATTATGTGCTTTAAAAATCGATAAAATGTTCAATAAAAAAACTGTGTCCTGGATGGTAATATGGACCACGAGCCCCCAAAACCCTGAAGTAAGCCTAGGATGACAGAGATGCTACGAGACATTATGGACAGTAAGAAGCTAGTGGATGTGTGACATAGATGAAATCAAACAACTCGACAGTTCTGCTATTCACCTGCGTCAGGAACTTTTAGTCGGTTAGATTACTGGTTCCTATCTGCAGACCTAGAACTTAGGGTGAGCGGAATACTGGGCCCGATTCACAGAATTAACTTAAGTCAAAATCCTAAACTTACTACTTTTGGTATTCACAGAAATTAGGATTTTGTCTTAAGTTTGTCTTAAGACAGACTTAAGACAGAATCCTAACTTAAGTCTGTCTTAAATCTGTCTTAAGACAAAATCCTAACTTCTGTGAATACCAAAAGTAGTAAGTTTAGGATTTTGTCTTAAGTTAGTTCTGTGAATCGGGCCCAATGTACTTACCTAGATACCTATCTGATAACTCACCTGCACTGTTAAATCAGGGTGGGGTGACATCTCGCCCTGCCGTGCCACTGTGGAGGCTCAGGACGGAGGCTCTAATGGACCCCCCATTTGTGTCAGCAGTGCTTACGGCCCTAAAACATTATTTTGAGACAAACTAGGGGGAAAGCATCGACACACGCTCTCGAGTGGGAGGCCATGAAAGTGGTTATAAGAGGGGAGTGTATCAAAACATTGTATGGAGTACACCACCAGTTGGAATAGGATATAGCCAAACAGGAGGCCAAGGTAGGGGATCTAGAGAGAGCCCTCCCGGGGGTTCCCCGTAGGCTGTAGGAATGGCAGACAGCATACGAGGCCCTATTGACAGCCGTGCAGAGATTGGAAAAACATGCACACACCACATACAGACAAAGACTGCATAGGGAGGGAATAGAACAGGAGCTCTATTGGCTTGATTAATTAAACAAGAGTCGCAAGTTAACCAGTGCCACAAGATAGAATTCGAGCATTCCTGGATTCAATAGAGTTTCCTCAATTGGAAGCAGAAATTATGCCAAGAGTCCAGGGGGCGATGGCCTACTGGCAGAATTCTATCAAAGATACACTTCCCAGTTAGCTGACCATTTAATGGAGGTGTATAATGAGGCATTGGATCAGGGCAAGCTTACGCCCACTATGAGAGGAGCACTAATAGCAATGATACCTAATACGGACAAGGACCCCCTACTCGCCAGCTCATATAGACCGATATCCCCATTAAATATAAATGTTAAAATCATTAGTAAAATTATGGCAGCGAGACTTCTCCCTGGGAGAACCTGCACCAGTTGGGATTTATACTTGAGTGTAGCACTACCCACAACCTCAGGAGAGCGGCGCATATCTGGCATGCTCCATGCTTGATAGACGATGATTATGCCATGGCACTGTTAGACATAGAACCGGCATTTGATTCAGTGGAATGGCATTATTTATGGCAGGTCTTGTGGAGGAAATTCTTAAGTGGGTAAAATTATTATTCACCTCTCCTGTGGTACGAATCAGAATGGGGAATCTGGTATCCAAAAGGTTTGAGTTATACTGGGGGCACGACAGGGATGCCCACTCTCCCCATTGTTGTTTGCGTTAGCTGTGGAACCATTGGCGGCAGCACTGTGGAGCAGGTTAGGGAGTAGGGGATTAAGCTGGGAGACACCACCAATGTGGTGTCTTTATATGCAGATGACACCCTGATCTATCTACGCCAGTCGACAAATTCAGTACCACTGATTTTGGCAGAGCTGCGGAGATTTGGGGAGGTCTCGGGACTCCTAATTAACCCCGGCAAGTCCAAATTCATCCCCATCTGGAGGTTGGCGGGAAGGCCACTGTCTGAACGCACTAGGGAAGCACTACCCTGGGGCAAAGAGAGAGTGAGATACTTGGGCGTGAGACTGGCACATCAGCCCCAGTGTACCTTGACTTAAATGTTGGCAGAGTATTAGGGTTCCATCAGGTTCTCGCGGGACTTGCTGTTGTCCCTCATGGGTCGATCAGCAATAATAAAAATTACTCTAGGCACTACAACATTAGTTTTATATCATTCCGCGGAGCTACTTTCGAATGTTGGACCAACTTCTCATGGATCTCTTATGGGGTAATGGGCTTAGATGGGTAAGCTTACAGATGTTGCAGCAGCAGTGGGGCCGACGAGGACTGTAAGTCCCATGCCAGGAATTATATTACATGGCGTCCCAGCTCCAACACGCAGTGCAATGCTGGACTCATATGATAATTGAGAGGTCGATCTATTGGTGGGCACGCATGCCAGATACACATTGCCGGAATTATTGATGCTTGGGAGAGGTGTCCCGGCCCAAATCCTGTATATTGTGCGGCATGTAGCCGGGATGTGGGAACCCATGGTTCGCAGGGTGGTTCAACACGCTCCATATGCTCCGGATATGCCTCTGTGGGCGTTGCGACCATTTGCCCGTATTGCGGATTCCATGTCGGTACGCAGGTGGAGAGAGGGAGGGTGCCAAACAATAGGAGATCTGTACACAGAGGGGAGGTTCATAACGTAAGACGAAGCCATGGATATTTTCGACCTGGGAAGGGGGCAATTTTTACAATATGGGAAAATCTCCAACGCTACCCGGGAAATATGGCTGGGATTCCCTGAGGAACCCCTTAGCACCAACATACTGAAAGCAATGCTGTTTATGGCAGGGGGGAGGCGACTGGGATGAGGTGTTGGAGGAACCAATGTCAGACAGAGAATGAGAGAGAGTGCATGAGGGGGTGCGTACAGTTAGCTCCAATGCAAGATTCAAACTCCTGCAATATAACATAGTACACCATATATATCTCACCCCACGCAGACTGCATGGACTTTATCCAACCCGTAGTGCCCAAGATGTAGATCACAAGCGGCGGACTTCCTCCACATGACTTGGGTGTGCCCGACACTTGGCCCCTACTGGGATGCGGTGCTATCACACCTTCAGAGAGCTACAGGGTGGGTGATCCCTAAAGAGATCCGAAAGGCGCTGCTCGGCCTACTACCTACACCCAAAAACTACAAATTAAGTAGGCATTTTCTTTCCCTGGGATTGGTGCTCATAAAGAGACGAATCATAATAGTATGGCTCCGTCCTGGACCTTCGCAGGTAGGGGAATGGATGAAGGACATTTGTGAATGGGCAACAGAGGAAAGGGTACAAATGAAGATGATGCATGAACATGAAATGCTAGAAAAAGACCTCCAGGCATGGTATCAAATGTTACAGGATCTGAAAGGGGAACAGAACATGGGTACCTACCAGTCCACTCATGGGACGGGGGCTACACCGCACAGGGGAAGTTAGGATAAGGGTGCAGCACGATACAAGTCTGACATTAAGGAAGAGTGTATATTAACCATGCTAGAGCCTATCATGGCTGGGACTATAGTTGGGAAGGAAGGGGAGGGGGCGAGGGGTAGGGAAGGACATACCCAAGTTAGGATTGGCATAATGTTGTAAGCCACGGAGGAGTGTATCAGAGATACTCACAACATCAATGGAGGGGATACGAATGGGAACCCGGGCCCCCTCTTATTCAGACCTCAGGACCTGTACAGATAACGTTTTGCAGAGTTGTAGATGAGGGGACTGAATCCGATGAGATGATGGATAAAGGGGAATAGGGGACTGTTTTGATGTCTCAACATTGGGCTGTAATATTGTTTTTTATGAAATCTAAATGCCAATAAGGTTACTTTAAAAAGTGCCGTAAAGTTAGTTGGTTCCGTTACAGATGGCAGGTTTTACTGAGTAAAACAAAAATTCTGTGTTTAAAGTGATAATGCTTTGTTACTAATGCTGTGAAAAGTGTGAGAAAAGGCTTGCAATTTCTTGAGTATACATGTATCCGAGACCACCAGCAGTATCGCCCACACATGGTCCTTCAGAAACCTTGCACCCCTTAAAGCTCTGAGCTGAAGATGAAAGGCCTTCCTCATGCCATCTTAAACTGTCCCATCCCTTCATGCTTGACTCACACTGCAAGCAGGCTGGTGATGCAGGAATGCACTACTTGAATTGTTGAAGTGGCCCAAGCTATCCAAGCCTATACGATTAAGCACCTGTGGATGTCAGGGGGTATGTTTTGTATTTTGCACTGGGGTGTATTTGTGTTTTCATTCAGTAATGGATTCCATGGCTCTACAACTAAGGGGCATATTAACAAGGACTTTATCTCTGCTTTTTTGGCTTTAAAAGCCAAAAAAGCAGAGATAAAGCTAGAGCCCTATCAGCAACAGGGTGCTAACACGCAAATTTGCATGTTAGCACCCTTTTACTCTACACTTCCCCTTGCATCTCTAATGAGATGTAAAGGGGGCGTTCCAGAGTAAAATAATAGGAGAAATGTCGCTAAGCGACATTTCTCCTACTATCAAGGATATCGCTAGCGATAAAAAAAACAGCGCTAACATGGGTTAACGCTGCTTTTTTACGTCTGGTATTTTTCTGACTTAGCCATGATATCCTATGTAAGGTGGATATCATGGCTAAGTATGTCTATCCCTATCAGCAAGCTATCGCCAAACCTTGTGGATTATCGCTGTATTTCCAGCAATAATCTCACAATTGGCAGCTTGCGCTCTGAATTTTATCGCTTTTGGAGATAAGCGTTGCTGATAGCACGCTATCTCTGCGATAAAATTCAGAGTTGGCCGGCGATAATTATCCAAGCGCTAAGTGCGCTTAGCGATAATTATCGCCTGGCCTTGTTAGTATGCCCCTCAGCACCTAAAGCCTGGCTCTGCTTTAGGGAACCCCTACATCCTCCAGTTTAGCGGAACTTGAAGGCCATGTAGGAATAAATGAAGTCTATGACTACAAAGGACCCTAAAAAGAGAGGGTCGCACAGAGCATCCCCATTAATAAAGTGAGTGCCTGTTCGGGTGGCACGGGCGCTGTTACTGTGATATAGCACTCCGTAGTAACGCGGAGCATGCCCAAAAGGATCCCCCCTATATGGGACAAGCATTACTGCACAGCTCTGCTACTTGATGGGAAAATAAAGCTGCAATGCAAAGATGCAATACTTGGACTCCTTCTGGTATACAAAAGGTAGTAGCTAGAAAGAGCCAAAATGGGATTTTAGCTAGGCAAAGAACTCACAGGCTGGATGTTTTATTCTCACTGCAGGTAAACATTTCCCAAAACAGTTCACTTTACTTTGGAAGGATGAATACAACCCTCTTACTTTCTAGTAGGTAGTTTTAGAAGACCTTTAGGGTGCTTACCAAGTAGCTGTAGTGTGTCACCTTGTGCAGGTAGTGGCTGCTGAGATATATGTTCATGCTCACAAAGTCTCCCACATGCAGGTTCTTGTACTGCGGGGCCCAGTTTATGTACAGGTAGCTCTTACTGAGGGAAAAATAAGCAACAGCAGTGTACTCAGCAACTGCCTGGTTCTCTTCTGGGATCCTGGAGTCTGCAGTCACAATCTGAACAAAAAAACACAAGTATACATCGAATGAGAAAAACACAGTTAGGTTCCTACAGAAAACACCCCAAGAGCTTCACAGCACTAGTACAGCTCTAATTAAGGGTAGACCTCATTTGACATGCAAAGACACCCAGAAGTGGCATACACTTTTATGTTCAGAGCATCCTATCTTCAGTGGCATAACAAACCTTCAGGGGGTACCCTGTCTCATCACCGTCATCCTATAATGACCTCCCACCAGATGATGGCCTATTGAAAAGTAGACGGACTTGAAAAAAATGTTATCGAAGAGCAACTCTCTTCTAAATTGTGCATTTGTGTATCTGTAAAATAAATGTTTTATATACATTTAAATCGTCTTCGTATTTTTTGAGTACTTTATCACTGAGGTTTAATCTAATACTGTTCAATAAATATTCTGTTTTGTACAAGAAAAAATAGACCACAAGACTTAATCCAACTCCTTAAAAGCCCTAAAACATATACGGTGCTATAGACGATGGGCCTGGTTTAGATGTTGGTGAATCCGGTCCCTTCGTTGTTTTTTTTACCCCTTCCCAGACACCGACTTGGCAGTCCGTCTGCTGTATTTAGATGTGGGCGGGTCTCTGGAGGAAAGACCATCGGACTCCTACCACCCCGTAAGGGTCTTACTCTCGCATCAACGGCGTCAGATGCAGAAGCAGCTATCAGAGGGAGTCCCGCCAAGAATACCGCATGCCAATTACAATGTGCCTTTCCGCCGAAGCAGCTGTGGTGGAAACCTCCAAACTCAATTTGACCGAATGGAAGGAACAAAGGTGAAAACCTGCCTTTTTCTGGTTCCCACTACTGTTTCCATTTCCATCTTGAACCTCATCGTACAGGTCCTTCCTGTGCTGCTGCTACTTCACCCCGACATTCAGCAACCCCTTTGTCGCCGGAATCTAAGGTAGGCTTTAGTGTCACTTGTCTCATTATGAATCGTATGGGAAAATTTGAGTCAATTTTTTTACTTTGCTCTCACATGCATGTGTGATGCACATGTGTTCATCTTACAACTTATTGTGGTAAAATGAACACATCTGTGTTGACACATAAAAAAATATTTCTTTGGTGGTTGTGGGTGTTGTGCTTGTGGTGCCTGTGGCTGTACATTCAATACTGTGTGTATGGTTTTGGGTGTGCAATACTATATGTAAAAAAAGGGAATTACACATTACAAACTTATACATTATAAAACATGCATATCATATATGTGAAGTATGATCTTGAAGAGTGGGACTTACCTGTCTCCGCACCACCAAGAAACTCACTCTATTGGGACTCTTCTGCCAAGACACCGCCAGCACAATGGGAACATCTAAATCTGCTTGGCGCACACCCACCAGCCTAATGGCGACGGAGTACTGGTAGCCAGCTGTAACATTTAGATTTGGTGGGTGGACTGCTGCCAGCTTCACAGAGTACTTGGGACTGCCGCCACAGTGGGATGACGGTAGTCCCATCAAGATCTAAATCAGGCCTAAACATTTTTTAAGTGGAATTCAAGCCACTGCTCAGTGAACAATCAAAGAGAAATTCAGCTTTTCTCCATCCACAAATGCTTCACATCACCTGCACAGTATTTTGATTTTCTTTGGGAAGGTGTGATATCTTCATAGCTTGCCCTGGAATTTCCAGGAATGAGCCAGCCCTACTCATGCAGATAAGCATTTTAAAATATGGACAAAGTGGACACAGGGACCCCACCAGGGACCCCACCTTCCAACTCAGGATAAAGCATGGGCAATAGCTGGAATCAAGTGTCTCTCCCTCTGTGCAAAGGCTCCAAGATGATGCTGGTGCACAGGAGGTAGACAGAGCAGGATGCTGGTGGGAAGGGAGGAGCAGGGGGAAGCCCTGAGTCAGGTGATGGAAGTGAGATTGGCTCTGATTTACAGGTAAAACGTTGCACACTATTCAAACCTGTTGAGAAGCAATGCTTAACAGTAATTTAGGCACACTGAGGTAAAAATAAACCTGCAGGGCAAAGAGCTCCCTGACTGTTGCAATGTATCCTGTTAGTGGGTCAAAGAGAGCAGAGCGGTAGGAATCAAGTCAATATCACACCCTCTCTACGACCACCACAAGATGTCAATGGCATGCAGAAGGAGGGCAGACCAAGAAGTAGGATGGCGGGGCAAAGCAGGAGAAGCCCCTTCATATGACCGGTCCAAGATGTACCAACATAGCAGTAGACAGTGCAGCACAGGACAGAGGTACTACAGGAAATTGGGCTGTTAGTTGTGGGGCCGGCACAAGCAATAGGTCCACAATTCTCCTTACTGGGAACCAACCACCCAATAATAGAGCTTGACTCTCTCCTAGCAGTGAAGCAGAGCAGTCAAGGCACACTCTGTGGAGGTTGTGTGGGCTTCTACTCGCTGTTCGCTGGTATGCAATAATAACACTCAATTAAGGATTGTCCAATCAGTACGTTTTCTTTAGAAAAGGGAGAAGTACATTTATTACACACACATCTAAATACTACATAGTAATTTACAAATATGTACATAGGAAAATGGAAAATATCATAGAACCATTGCCTAATCCTCTTGACCCCTAAAGGGTTCATGCAAACATATAAGATAAGTCCATTGGCTTGGTCAAAGGATTAAGATGAACAAACAACATGTTAAAGACAACATTTTGTACATCAATGTGGTTAATAAAGCATATTCACTGTGACCAATAACCATTACTTTCTCAATTAAGCATTTAAAATTTGAAAACCTGTGTCTGTTTACTTTTCATAAGCTTTCCAAGCATTAAAATATAATAATAAATACAGCCCCAGAGAACACTGAATTTTGCTTTCTTGCATGTAACCATAGATTTAGCCCCTAAAGAGCACTGTACAACCTGTATTTTCTTTGATCACTTTTACACCACAATAATTGCAACCATAAAATAAGCACCTAAAGGGTACAGCACTCCCAGATGTAGAGCAGAACCTCCAGCTTGGGGAGTGCTTAAAAACATTGGAAAATTTCAGTCGTGTCCTGGTTCCGAGAACCCCACAAACATAGGTTAAGCACTTTGTAAGAATTCTCAAGGGGGTGCTGTTGTGCTCCTGCAGACCCCCCCCCCATGCTTCCTTCATTTAGTTGGTGGTGCCCCTGCCATCCAGGGACCACTACCAGGAGAGAAAATGTGCAAAATGAAGCACCCTGCTGTGACGGGAGCCTGTGTATCTTTTTTCTGTTTTTGTTTCTTTATGTTTGTGGGGGATGCCCAGTCCACCCAGGTACCCCCCATGCCTCCATAATGTTGGGGGCAGCAGAATGAGCCCATTCCTTGTTGCTCCCACCAGCTGCCACAATCCCCATAACTCTGTGTGCAGCCACAGGAGCTGGCAGCATCGCTGTCCCTGCCCGCTTCTATGGGCTGGAACTCTGTTGAGGCTGTGGCTGCCCGCTCCCTCCAGACACGGGTACGGGGAAGAAAGCAGACTCACAATTACTGTGGAGCCAGGGATGGGGTCCTTGTCCCTTTTTAATAAAAACATGCTGTGGGATGGGGTCCTATGCATGCCGCCTCCCTGAATAAATCAGTAAGTAAATCCTGCACTGACCCCCGAACCCTGGCCTACCCTGGGGTAAATGAAGATTTGGCCACAGAGCTCAACGTCGGCTGAAATGTTGCCAAATTTTAAAAGCCCATAGCTTGGGCCCGGTGGACCGATGTTGACGATCTTGGGTGCATTTTACTCGTGGTGGTGAGCTCTAGCCACCAGGGTCATTACAGCAGACCTCCTCATCTACAAAGTGATTCCCACAGGGGGATGGTTCTCCTAGCTCCCTGCACCAGCCTTTTCTTGGTCTTGGTTTCTGGGTGCAGAAGTCCAAGGCTTTCTTCCAACTGGGGGGGGGGGGAATTTTACTGGCTTTTGGAGAGACCCACTGGTCGTGGGGTCAATTGGGCGGAGTCCTTGGTCATTTGTGGGCACCAGGGGATTCTTCCTTACAGTTGTCGATGGCTGCCCTATGGTCCAGCATCGAAGCATGGAGACATTACCAGGCAAGAGAGAGTTATCCCTGCCACACCAATCCTAGGGTGCCACGTCACCTCTCCAACCCTGTCGCAACTCTCCTGCACAGCATGCTGGGACAGTTCAATGTGGCATCATCCGGGAGTCACTAGTCACATCCACTCTGGGGGCTTCAGCTCCATCCCTCACTCACTTCACTGCCAGAGCTTTTCTCACCAGATCTTCAAAGGGGGTTCCCGTATTGGCTCCAGAGGTCTGGGCTCCCTTCTTTATTCAGTGGGCTTAGGCAGACCAATCTGTGGGACAATTTGGCAGCTTATTGATTGATACAGATCATTCCACCCCACCTCTTTCCTCCTCAGGAGCTCAGTGAAGCACTGTTAATTGCGCTCTTTGTGTGAGGTGGGGGGCTTTGTTCCTGTTGCTGGCCAGAAATGTAATTAACTGGGCACAGCAGTGTGCCAAAAGGTCTGGGCTCTGATCCTGAGCTGAGAAATATGACAATTCTGGATGATCCATAATTTGTACAGATATTTTGTGGAACTTGCAGAATTGATTTTCCTACAATGGATACACTCCACTTCGATACATCACTGGTCTATGTAGACCAATGGGAAGTGAACCAGCATTTAAAGGTAAACCCCGGGCGGAACAGGCGTAGTGCTTCTAAACGGAGTTCCACGGATTTGGAAAAAACTCAGAGGAACTCCGCTCCGCTCCCTCCCACCTCCTAAAGTAATCATAAAGTAAGAAAAAAGGCACTTAACTGCCATGGCTGCCTCCTCCTCGCCATGGCCACTCTCCTTCCTCGTCCTCGCCGTCCTTCTGCTTTGATAACCCCTACGTTGTACATCTTGCGCGTGTGCATGCGCCGGACTACCTGTGTGTAGTTAACGTGCAGCGCACAACAGAAGTCTCCTACTCACTGCCCATACATGTTTGCACATGCGTGTGTGCACGTGTTCACGTGTAACCAGTCAAGTGCTCAATACCTATGCTATCATAGGGACCTAATCTTAAAAGGCGGAAACTGGTAGTAAATATGCAAAGTCCATTTGCCAAGTGAATACCTTAGGTGAGACACTTGTAGTGAGGCTCACCCACAGTAAAAAGTCCAACATCGGCTGATCCAATAAGAAAAGAAAGTTGGGTCTACTGAATGGACGGAACCCAACTGCAACAGGCACCATGTGAAAGCTGTGTGGCAGACTTAGTACTGGGGTAGTTTTATAACCAGGTCAAGGCAGCGGTGCATGTTGAGAGGTCAGTGGATGCCTGGTAAAGCAGTGTATGGTAAATCATAGGATGGAAGAGACCTGTAACAACTTATTGAAGATCTTGAAACTGGGGCTTCGGAGCAGTGTGCAGGCCATGCTACAGAGGCATTGCAGTGGCAGTACTGGGATAGCATTGTACTGTGTAAAGATAGGGGTGCATTGCAAGAGCTTTGTGCAGGAGTAACAATGCCTGGTTCAAGTGAGGACAGTTGTTTCATTGTCTCAGTACTTGTGCATTAATGTTGCGCTAGCTCAGGAGACCCTGCTAGGTGAGGACAGAATATAATACGATTAGGGCAGGGTGTATGGGCTCTCTTAAAGAAAACTGATCCTGACTGGTGGAAATGCTAACTGCATGTGTGAGTAGAGTGACCAGCCTTCCCAGATTTCCCCAGACATTCCTAGAGAGAACTGTTCGGTGTCCCAACACATTTGTCAGTTTTGAATACATACCCCAGTTTTTGGGACAAAGGTCATCCTGCAAAACAAAATTGAAAGGTATACTCTCCTTTCACAGGCCCTTCTGAAGTTTGAAACATTGTAAGTAATTTATCGGTGTCTGCCAGGCAGCACAGGGGGAGGTACACTGCCTGCTCTCAAGCAGAGAGACAGAGTCAGGAGGAGGACGGGGCTCGGTGCCAGATATAGATATCTGACAGGCTAGATATAAAAGTTAGACTACAGGCTGTAGTCCTACCCTTATGCCTGACCTGTCCTCGTTTTTGCATCTCGAATCATGTCACCCTAAGTGTAAGGGATGTCACACAACAAAACGCAGTCTGTCAATAAAGACAGATACATTTGGCTTTGGCAGCTTCACGGCTGCTGGTATGGCAGAAATGCTTCAGGCAAAAAAGATGTTCAGTGCTTCAGCCATCACACTTTGAAGTTCTCAGGACGATTGCAGAGGAGATAGTTCACCCAGACATATCTCCAGTGAGCTTCTAAGTATATAGTACAAATAGGTGTTTGTGGCCTAATGTTATAGTCAGTTTCTGATTTCTAAAATCAGATGCTCATTTACCCTTATTTAGGGGTCTAGTGAATTTTTGAAAAGGTAACACAATTTATCAACTTTATGGTTTGCAGTCTACAACTTTACAGTTTGTCACCTTTGCAAATTGTTACCCATTACACATTGCTTTATAGTTTGTAACCTTTAAATAAACTTTCCCTTTCTGCAAAATGTGCCATCAAAAAACACCTCGCTGGGTGTTTTTCCACAAAGAAACATTTAGTAGGACAAAAAAAGGAGGAGTTGCATGTTTTTCTCATGCTTTATCAACGTTTGAACGATGTTTCACACACTTATTATTGGACCTGGCCCTCTCTGCAGGGTCACTCCTTTCAAACATTTTGCCTTAACTCCTCCTGTTTTGCTTAATTTGATTTTGTTGACTTTAGGACTCTGTGCACTTTACCACTGCTAACCAGGGTTAAAGTGCTTGTGCTCTAAGCTAGTTCAATTGGCTTATACCTGATTGACACATTTAATTTACTTGTAAATCCCCAGTAAATTGGTACTACATGCACCCACGGCCCGTAAATGAAATGCTACTAGTGGGCCTGCAGAACTCACTGTGCCACCCACTCAAGTATCCTCAGTCTCAGATCTGCTATTTGCAGCCTTATTGCAGTTTCAAACTGCCATTTTAACCTGGAAAAATAACCCTTTTGCCAGGCCTCAACCATCATTTTTAATGCATGCAAGTCACCCCTGGGGTAGGTCCTAAACAGCCCTTTGGGCAGGGTGTAGTGTATTTAAAAAGCTGGGCATGTACTTTTAAGTTTTACATGTCCTGGTAGTGAAAAACTCTTTAATTCCTTTTTCGCTACTGCAAGACCTACCATTAGGATAACATTGGTTTACCTTATTATATTTAATAAGTGATAACTTTTAATGGGGAGCAGGTAGGAATGTCAAATTTGGTCTCAAATTCATTGTCATTTAAAATCTTCTTTAATGGTAAATCGGATTTTAAGTCACAATTGTGGAAATTCCTCTTTTAGAAAGTTGGCATTTTCTTGTCGAAACCATTTGGTGCCTGCAGCCTGTTCCTGGGTCACATGACTAGCTGTAATTGGCAGTAGGTGGTCTTTGTGTATTCCTACCACACAGCCACAAAAGGAGGGACTGGTTGTTGGAAGGATGTGCCATCCTGACTTAATGGGAGGGGCAAGATCGTCACCTTCCCCATTTGCACTTCAAAGACACTGCCTTATCACACATACAAAGAATTTCACACTAGTCCATTGTGACTCCATGCACCATGCTCCATGGCATCCTGGGACCACGGCAGGGAAACAGGACGTTCTAGATACATCTATGGGGGAACTTCCCACTAACTAACTAAAACTAGAACCCTCACATCTACTTTTCAGTACATTCCTGGAACTGTGGACACTACAGAAGGACTGGCAGACTACTGCCAGAGACCTGCCCTGTTGGCTTAGAAGGAAGCCTGGACCTGCACCCTTTATTTCAGGCTACCAGAGTAACTCAAAGGGCAAGTTAGTAGGCCTCCTGTTCTAAGCTACAGGGACAACAGGCTCTAGAGGCCTCTCTGCAAATGCCTAGCTGATCTACAGCACTGGACCTGCAACTGGACCTGCCTGAACCCACCTGGTCTCTGCAGGAGTACGTTCCTGATCACCAAGAGGTGCTTCCCATGTCCTGGACCCTTGGTGTAGTATCAGCTAAGATCCCCTTGGAAGAAGATAAGAATTTATGAAGTTTCGGGCTCTCTGTGCCAGCTAAAGGTCCCTTCCACACCAAAAGTAAACTCAATTCTCCAGCAAAGATTATCTGCGACGCCCAACAGGATCTTCATGGTACAGCGACAACCGTACACAATGCCCAGCTTGCTCTTTGCACTAAGGCAATAAACCTTCTGCAGTGCTCTCCTTGCTCCTCGCAGCCTATTCGAGGGTGAACTTGACTCTTCGTGTCAGACTTTCAGAATGTAACTTTTTTAGCAGAGCTATTCTGATCCCAGACAGTGCCATCATTGTCAGCCTGAATGTATGACTTTCACCCAGCCTCGCACAATAAGATAACCATGAGTAGCATTTTGTGTTTTAGCCATTATACTTACCTTTGACATTGCATATCCCTGGTTCTACTGATTGGATTTTTTAACCTTTGGTGTGAAATAATGTATTGAATTTTACTCCATTTTTCTAAATTGGTATGAGATTTTTCTTGTTTTGTGATTTCACTTTATTGCTGTTTGTGTGCTGCATAAATACTTTACACATTACCTCTAAGTTAAGACTGACTGCTTTTGGGCCATGTTACCAGAGGATTAAGCACAGGCTAATTTCGTGATCTTATTGTTTTTTGCCCTGACAAGGATAGTGGTTGTTGCTTGGCTAGAGTTTCACCCCCTCACCCTCTGCATCCATTAACCCAGTTTCTCACATTTATGTTTTTTACTCTGCCAACTTCGTTATGTTGGCCAGGTTTGCATGTTCTTTGCACTAAAGCAATAACCATCTGCGGTGCTCTCCTTGCTCCTCACATCCTATTCCAGGGTGAACTTGACTCTTCGTGTCGGACTTTGAGAATGTAACTTTTTAGCAGATAGCCATCATTGTCAGCCTGAATGTAGGACTTTCACCCAGCCTCGCACAATAAGATAACCATGAGTAGCGTTTTGTGTTTTAGGCATTATACTTACCTTTGACATTGCATCTCCCCGGTTCTACTGATTGGATTTTTTTAACTTTTGGTGTGAAATAATGTATTGAATTTTACTTAATGTTTCTAAATTGGTATGATATTTTTCTTGTTTTGTGATTTCACTTTATTGCTGTTTGTGTGCTGCATAAATACTTTACACATTACCTCTAAATTAAGCCTGACTGCTTTTGGGTCAGGTTACCAGAGGGTTAAGCACAGGCTAATCTCGTGATCTTATTGTGTTTTGCCCTGACAGGGATAGTGGTTGTTGCTTGGCTAGAGTTTCACCTTCCCCCCACCCTCTGCATCTATTAATCCAGCTTCTCACATTTATGTTTTTTACTCTGTCAACTTCGTTATGTTGGCCAAGTTTGCCTAGTTTTGTAAAATGTGGCCTTTCCCAAACCCTTTGTAATGATTATCACTGTTGCATTTAACATTGTCGTAAGTTCCCCTTGTTAATTTCCTGCATCTCCTTCTTCAGTGACCACCTATCATGGCCATAATTTCTGCAATTATTCTTTCTGATAAAAAAAATCCCTTATTTGATGTCTTGGCTGCCTAGTGGAATGTGAGTGTTTCTCCCATACAAAATAAAATCTAATGTTAGTCCACACCCAGCGCATGTAATTGTTTACAGAGTGATGATAGTTATCACTTACTGTATCTAAACACAGATGCTCTGGATAAGGAAAACTGTTCTCCTGGTTCTCTGTTCATACACAGTACTATGCTGTTACTACCTAGATAGAGGTGAATTGCAAATCTTTGAATAATTACTTATGCCCTAAAACGCCAAGATGAAAAAAAGAGAAAGACAAGCAGTGCAATCCGTACTCAAGTGTGTTGATCCATGTTTTGAGTGTATTCCTTATGATTTTTCATTGGGACAGCACCATGTTGTCTCTATTAAAAGAAAAAAAGGCTCTCCAAAGTCCTGAGGACTCCATGAAGAGAGCAGCCAGTGGTTGGGTCTTCAGGCCAATGTCAGGCCATGTCAGATGGCCTAGGGAATCTTAGGAAATCCAGGACACATCATACATTTAGAAGTAGACAGTTTGAGTCAGAAGCACTGTTCTGGTTCAGCTAATTGGATAGTGTTGCATCTGCTGCTCACTGGGTGATGCTAACAACTGAGGCAAAAACCCTCCCTGAAGCAGTGCTAACCTTAAACTCCAATGTGTTGGCGTCAGTTGGAATATTGACGGTGAAAGAGGCCGTCCCATCGTCATTCCCTGTCACTGCCTTGCCCTGCTGCGAGGTCTCATCGATCAAGGTGGTTGACTCCATTTCTCTGTTGAACACTGTGGCTGTGAGCCTCACTGGAACCATCTGGATAGGGATTTCTAAGGGATCTGTGACTTGCACCTACAGTTCAGAATGCAGAAAAAACAATGTATCAGTGTAGGCATACCCGAACATAGCTTAAGGCATCACAACTTATGTGCAACAGAAGGTTAGAAATATTAACTTGGATAAATATTCCACATTTGAAATCAGAGTTAGTGTTAAATGGAGAAAGAGAGAAAGGCCCCACTTCCACAACACTAAACAAGGTGCATAGGCGAGTGCCATCCTATGTGTTGGTAAGTGGACCACATCTTTGCACGGGCCATGAAGGAGTGGGGAAGCTTCTAGCTCCCTGGTTGGCTTTATTTTAAAGTACTCCCTGCCCTTGTGCAGGGGAAGGAGAGTGTGTAATTTCTTCCCCCTCCTCTCTCGTAAAGTGAGGGGGGAAACAGCAGTGGGACAGTTGCAGCTGGGAACTGCGTGCAGTGGGTGCGAGATGACCCACTCCTCTGTTTGTCAAACAGCGCCAATGCAAACCAAAAAGGATTTTCAATAGAAAGTGAATCTTAGTCTTAACTATAACCACAATTGCCGACACAGTAAGACTGAGGCGATGAGAGTATGGAGTGTTCTGTACAATAGAGTGCTCAACCGTATCAGACATGTAGAAGGATCAAAAGGGATCAGCACAGATGAAATATAGAGGGGGAATTATAAGGTATAGATAGATCACTATGGATGGATCAATGTGGTTTATCTACATTAATCCAGAATACACAAGAGGTTAAAGAACAGTTCACAGGAGCACAACATATGCCAAGATAAGAGACAAAGAGGCTGCATATTTCTGAAAGAATGAGGTTTGAAGGTGTCATAATAAAATTGGTCAGTTTGACAAACAAATGGCAATTTTTAATTTGAAAAGTGTGAAAAACGAAGACCGAATAGAAATAGAAGAGATATAAAGGTGGAGGAAAGGAAAAAGGTGAGCATGGAGTGGCAATTTAGTAAGTATATTGTTTGGTGAAATTGAAGGCCCTTGAAGGAAATCGAAGAGAAGAAGCCAAAAGAGGAGAACAATGTAAACAATTCAGAGCAAAGAAGAGGGGAGGGAGGAGCCATAGACCTATTATAGGATTCATTATAACATCACTTACTCTTCTGTGAGCTTGAGTTATAATTGAAATGGAGAAAAGACTTAAGGGATTGATTGAAAGGAGATTCAGCTATGCCTATCAGCTCCCTGCCTTATGCACAACAAAGGGAAAGAGCAAGCCAACGTTATGAAGTTTATGATTAGGTCTAATAGCTGGCAAAGAGCGCATAGAGGCAATGCGGGTGAAAATTAATAAATTTAGGGCCTGAGTCACAAAGGGCCTTTGCAGTCGTGAGGGAGTCTCTGCACTCGGGCGGAATCTCCGCAATGAGAATTCTCATTGTGGATATTCCGCCTCAAGTGCCGAGGCTACCCCGCGCCTGCGGTGCCTCCACCACGAGTGGAGAGGCCCTTTGTGACTCAGGCCTTAAGTTGGGAAGGAAAACATAAATGGTTGGTTGATAATAATCAAAAAATTTGAAGAATCAGGCAAAAGACTCCAAAACAAGGCTACTTCAAATCCTTTTCTTGACAGTAACAACATAATGGAGATTTCAGAGGGTTTGGTAAGGACACAAAGAGTGGAGGTTCAGAGCATTACATACAAGAACTATGTAAAGTGATCCAAGTCACTCACACTGGTTACTAAACCTGAAAACACTTGTAGGTGGGCATGAAATACTGTATTGAGTTACTCAGTGCCATATGATAAAGAGTTACATTTCAGTTAGTTCTTCGGCTTCTCATTTGTCAAACTCTGGTTGATATCCGTGAGATTTAAGTTTGAAGCCACTGGCTAATAGAAAATAAGTTGTGTGAGATGGACACAGCTAGGAGGATATGTACATACCCTCATGTAGAATGGGAGTCCTGGTCTCATGAAGAGAGGCGTGGCAATCAGCTTCAGTTTGTAAGGTGTTAAGACATATTTGACAGTAGAAAGCTCACTTTCTTCAGGATGAGCATCTAGGGGAACAAAATAAATGACCTTGGATGGTTTATGTTTCCGCATTTATAAATCACGCATATCACGTATTGGGTACTGTAGCATACAAATAAGATTACTTCTGCATCACAATACTTTCTGTCCCAATGTAATTATGTGGTTAGGTGTACGCTCTATTTCTATATCTTCCACAAGGCATGATGGGATTTGTAGTTGTGATGGGCAGAACTGAAGTAGCTGTGCAATTCCTCGTACTGTGAACAAAGTACTAGATACTGAATGAGGGATAGAGTCATTGGTTATATGCTACCAAAGAGGATTCAAACATAAATTAATTGGATCAGGGAGAACAAGTGTCAAACAGTTTAAATGAGCCCTGTTTCTTTGGGAGGGAAGGTAGAGCAGTGAGGGGGCTGTTACGCTTACATGATAACAAGGCTTAAAATAGACACTCACGCAAAATCCAGATGTTGAGCCAGGCCAATCTCAAAACGCACTTTTACACGCAACATGTATACATACAAACATATATTTCTCTCCACCCTTTTCTGCCACTTTCCTTCTCCTTGGGAACAAACGGAGGCAAACCTAATCTTTATTTGCCCATTCACCACAACTGCCATGACATATATATATAAATATATCTATATCTATCTATCTATATATATGTGTGCATATATATATATATATATATATATATATATATATATATGTATATATATATATATATATATATATATATATATAGTAGTTCATAAAATAGTTGCCAAGGACTTCAGGCGATATCGAACCCCAGTGGGTCCCACTAGTTTCTGCCTAAATCCGTTGGACGGAAGGAGGCCTGACAGCGGGGTGTTATTGGCAACGAGGGCAAAGATTTGATCTTACCTCCACCAACTGGGGAGACATGGAACATTATTTCTCCATTTGGTTTGATTTATACAGAACTAGTGGGACCCACTGGGGTTCGATATCGCCTGAAGTCCTTGGCAACTATTTTATGAACTACCATGTCCAAGATGCTGTGCGCCCACAGGGGCAGGACTATTAATTAACTGAATATTAAAATGGCGAAAATTACCGCTGCCTCTGCACATTGTTTTTATCCACTGACGAAGAGCTAACCTGATGCTCGAAACGCGTTAAGCTGCGCATGGAGGTGGGTGAGGATTTTGCAACCGCTGCTGCCTGCTGTGGTGTGCGTCGCTCCTCTGGTGTGATGTTTTCATTGAGGTCCACTCATGGTGTGTGTATATATATATATATATATATATATATATATATATATATATATATATATATATATATATATATATATATATATATATATGTGTATATGTATATGTATATATGTATACGTATATATATATGTATATGTATATGTATGCATCCAATCCTGGTTTGGCATAAAAAAGAACAGGCACCAACACCGTGGATGAAGATCAAAGGTTTTTTAATTCACCAAAAAACGACCAGACGCGTTTCGGCGGACAAGTCCGCCTTGTTCACTACATCCATGTATATGTATGTATATATATATTGAGATATAATATATGTTTGTATGTATACATTTTGCATAAAATGTGCACTGCTGGAAGATGTGCAACTTTTTTAGATTGGCCTGGCTTAACTTCTGCATTTTGCATACACATAGGTATGTGTGTGTGTGTGTGTGTGTATATATATATATATATATATATATATATATATATATATATATATATGTGTTTGTGATAATATAAATAAATAAATATATATGTATTTTCTTTTCACAAAAAAAGGTTACAGGAACGTTATAGTTAGGCTCAGATTTCACCAATGAAATTAAGCAGTTAGAGTTACCTGATCTAACTATAACTTACGCCCTCACAAAGCACTGCTGCTTGCATATCATATGACTCATAACACGGACAGTGACATCAGTGATGACATCTCAAATGACAACACTGATGACGTCATCCAGTGATTGTGAGTTTTTTTTTTAAAGTTTATGGGTGTTAAACTTATATACTCACAGGTACATGCATCATTGTTGCCGTTTGCGATTCCTTATTTGCGAAAATTAAGGAATCGCAATCAAGGAATCCCAAACAGCAATGCATCAAAAAATCGCAACTTCTTTAGCGATTCCTTATTTTTCCTTCATTGCGATTCACAATTTGCGAATCGCAATTAAGGAATACCTTCCCATTGATTCCTATGGGCCAAAAAGCCCATAGGAATGAATGGGAAGGCAATCTCAACTTGCGATTCGCAATTAGCTGATCGCAAATTGAGATTGCGATTTCAAGGGTGCAGGGGTGTCCAAAGGACACCCTGTTGCACCCCTGAAATCAATTTATGCACATATGTTGTGCACACACATGTCCTAAAGGCATGTGTGTGCACAACATGACAGTTTAAAAAATGCACAAAATTGCATTCTTCAGATTTTTCGCAAATTACCATGAGGTCCAACCTCATGGTAATTTTTTCCTCCTAATTGCGAATTCGCAATTTTTTTAAGTGTCATGCATTGCATTTAAGGAATCGCAAATTGCGATTCCTTAATTGCAATCGCATTTTCCGAAATCGCAAAAAATTGCGATTTCTTGTAATTTTTTGTTGATGCATCCCAAATAGTGATTTAGGAATCGCAAACGGCCGAATTTTGCGATTAGCACTGTTTGCGAATCCTAAATCCTTTGATGCATGTACCTGTAAGGTACTACAAAAGTTAAATTAGTATATTTAGTATACTACTAATAAGTGATACTATTTCTAATATATATTATGTGAGCAGTTGTGTGACTGTGTGTATCCATGTGCGAGTGACTGAGTGAGGGGCTGTATGGGTGAATAAGTGGGTGTGTGAGTAGCTGTATGGGTGAGTGAGTGGCCGAATGAGTGCCTGTATTGGGGAGTGAGTGGATGAGTGGCTGTATGGATGAGTGAGTAGCTGTATCAGTGACCAAGTGGTTGTGTGAGTGGCTGTATGGGTGAGTGACTGTGTGTGTAAGTGGTTGTATGGGTGACTGAGTGGCTGACTGGGCATTTGGTTAACTGAGTAGGTATGTGAGTGGATGTATTAGAGAGTGAGTGTCTGTGTGAGTGGCTGTATGGGTGAGTTAGTAGACATGTGAGTGGTTATATGGGTGTGTGAGTGGTTGTATGGGTGAGTGAGTGGGTGTATGGGTGAGTGAGTGGTTCTGTTGAACGGCTGTATGGGTGAGTGAATAGGTGTGTGAGTAGCTCTATGAGTGAGTGAGTGGCTGTGTGAGTGACTGTATGGGTGAGTGGCTGTGTGATTACGTATATGGGTAAGAAGTGGCTCTATGGGTGAGTGTGTGGATGTTTGAGTGGTTGTATGGGTTTGTGAGGGGGAGTATGAGTGGTTGTGTGGGTATGTAAGTGGATGTGTCAGTGGTTCTGTGGATGATGCCATCAGTTATGTCATTTGAGATGTCATCAGTGATGTCACTGACCATGTCATGAGTGATGCAATATGTGAAGTCACAAGCAGTGCATTGCGGATGCGGAAGTTATAGTTAGCTCAGGTAACTATAACTGCTGAGCTTCACTGTTTTTGTACAAGTGAAATCTGAGCCTAACTATTAGGTAGGGACCTTACAGGGGTAACCTTTGTTTTTTTCCAGTGAATTTCTAAGGTTTTTAAATTATTTTTCCTAACTATAATGTTCATTTACCCTTTCGTTCTTAACTGAATTTCTAAGTTTTTGAAATATTATTTCCTAACCATAATGTTCATATAACCTTTGTTCTTTTCTCATAATTTGTAAGGTGTTTTAATATTATTTCCTAACTATGGCGTCCCTGTAGCCTTTGTTTTTTCAGTGAATTTCTACATTGTTTTAAATTGTTTTCCTAATTGTACCTGTCAACTTTGAGAGTGGATGTGTGAGTGGCTGTATAGGTCAGCGAGTGGGTATGTGAGTGGCTGCATGGGTCTGTGAGTGGGTGTGTGAGTGGCTGTATGGGTCTGTGAGTGGATGTGTGACTAGCTGTATGGGTCTGTGAATGGGTGTGTGAGTGGCTGTATGGCATTGTGACTAGGTGGATGAGTGGCTGTATGGGTCTGTGATGGATGCGTGTGTGAGTGTGTCTGTGAGTGTGTGTGTGTGTGTGAGTGCCTGTGTGGATGTGTGAGTGCCTGCTTGGGTCTGTGGATAGGTCTGTGAGTACCTGTGTGGGTCTTTGAGTACCTGTGAGGGTCTGTGAGTACATCTATCTATGAGTAACTGTGTGGGTCTGTGAGTGCCTGTGTGGGTTTGTGAGTGGGTGTGTGAATGCCTATAAATGTCTGCGAGTGGGTGTATGAGTGGTGCTATGGATTTGGGGCATTTGCATGCTTAAGGTATTTAAAGGGGAGGACCATGGACTCCACTCTCACCAGAAGATCACAAGAAAGAAACCACTCATCAGAGTCACTACACATTAGACTGTGCTCCAATAGATCAAAAATGAATTACCCTCCATTAAGGATTTCATTTTGTTTTTCAATGTGGAATACGAGTGGAAACACACTTGCTTTGCCTTCGCCAATCCTAAGAAGTTAGGATCACTTGTCCATTACAGAGGTGGGGCTTCAACTGAGGCAGCTGCTATGTTTATAATTATAAGGGCTTCCTGATGAGGTTTAATTTTGGGGAAATGAGAATCAGAACCAGACGGAATCTCACCTGTCCATTTATCCAACAGGAGTTCACAGTTTTGCACAAAATGTCTACCCAACTGGAGTACTTTCTACTGCTGAATTATTAAGTGCTACCTGGTTGGGTAAATGTGTAGTGTGTATTCTACACTACAGTTGCATAACAGACCACAAGAAAATGTCTCTAGTGACATTGGCAGCGTTTCAGCAATGTGATTGTTCTTCATGTGTCTTTATCCAGAACTCTGTGGTAACATGAATTCTTCTATAGAGAGGACAACCAGACTACAAAAAGGTAAATCTCCACCAAACAAGAGATCTTCCCCTTAACTGTATGAAGTAAGCACTTTTTTGTTTGGTGGAGATGTCTTCATATTCCTCGGCACGAAGAACATGTCACCAAAATTGGTGGGAAACATGCTTGGGGTGGATTTTGTTAAGCTGTCCATCATCCTAGCAAAAGGCAGGAAGACCTTTGCATGCTACTAAGGTGGATGGGGTAATTTAAAGGGGGGAGAACCATGGACTTTGCTTTCACCAGGACAAGACTAGATATCCACATGCTGATTTCCGCCTCAGGGACCCCATCCCAACGGGGCCCAGACAAAATTCAATGCGGAAGGGGGCACGTGCTCCCCCTCCTTAGGCCAATTTTGGCCTCTAGCTCCTGGGTGCCCTGGAGCCCACCCAGGGCATCCAGTGCAGTACGTTGGGGGCTGCGGGGCAGTCTCAATGCCCTTGTGGTACCTGCCCGCTCCCCACCTCCAGAGGATTCTGCATTGCTCCCACACAAAGGGAGCAGCAACACAGGCTGCTCCTTGCATGTGGGAACAATCCTGACATCTGTTTCCTGCACATTTAACAGCTTCAAAGTTTATTATATATGCCACACATTTGTGAATATTCATTCTCATGAGAGGGGCACTTGTCCCCCTCTGTGGGACAATGTTGGCCTGGGGGACCCATCCCCCGGTGCCCAGCACATATGTTTTAGCTGAGGGTGTAATTGGTCCCCCTCCCTGAGCTGTTTTTGGCCCCAGGGACCCCCCGGGACCCCATCTCCCAGTGGCCAATATTAAATTTATGGGGAAGGGGGTATGCAGTCCCCCTCCCTGGGCCAATATCAGCCCTGGGGATCCAATAGCCTGGGCCTGGCCTTATTAAAATATGGGTGGGAGTGCATGGCCTCCCTCGCCCTTGGGGATTGGGTACCGACGTGGTCACAAGACCCCTCCTCTATAACTCTTATGTCCCGGGCTCCGACGGATGGAGTTCCCACGGCTGAAATTGGCCCAGGAGGGGTCTGTGTGACCCCTCTTCCATTTTACACCACAGCCGGGCCTCGGGGTGGGGTCCATGGGGCCACAATCAGCCCAGGAGGGGAGCCACGGGTCCCACACCCAATTTACTTCAAAGGCCAGGCCCGGGGCATGGGGATCCAAGGGCCAAAATCGGCCAGGAGGTTGGGCTACGTGGGCCCCCTCCCCCTTCTTCTACTTTGCCAGGGGATGGGGTCCCCAGGGTCGAAGGTGGCCTGGGGAGGGGGCACGCTTGCACTCCTCTCCCCATTACATTAATAATCCTCCCCTAGGGTTGGCACACCCAGGAAGGCATTAATAAAAACAAGCGAAGGAGACCATGCTTGTTTTTTTTATTTTAAATTTGCCCCGATCCTCAGCAAATTGAGGCAAAATTAAAAGTTTTTGGCCCCAGCGGAGTTCCTGTGGAACTCCACCACCAGGCGTAGGGGGCCAGGGCATTCCTAGCTTGTCCACTTCTGTTTTGCAGTTTTTGGGACTTGGGCTGAGTCTCGAAGCCCAAGATGGCAGCCACCACTTCCTGGTTGAAGTAGTGGCAGCCAATCAGATCTCATCCTGAGATCTGTCGGATCCGCTGAGGCTCCATCTACCTAGGTATACATAAATCCTTCTTCTTTAATTACTCCAAAACTACTGAATGGGTTTACACCAAATTACAAAAAGCACTCTTGCTGGACCAAGATCTAGCTTTCTGCCAAATTTGGTTAATTCCATTCAGCAGTTCGAGCTGTAGTCATGTTAAAAATTCCTATGGGAAAATATGTTTTGGGACCCCCCTTTTCAACTTTCCAGACAGCAGCTAAAGTGAGTGGCAAACTAGTTTTGAAAATTTTGCGATGATTCATCAAACGGCCCTAAAGTTATTAGCAAAACAAATAATGCTTTTCCAATGTAGCATTACTCTTTTTATTGACACTTAAAGATTAAATGCATCATATGGTCACCAGGAGATTTTAACCCATTCCCTACATATTGTCCACAGACTATGGCATTAGGAACATTTATCAACGGAACAACCGCAATGGTATTACTTCTGACCAAGTGTATCCATTGCTCAAATATATCTGTGGTCCAAACACCTACTGCGTAGATGTGTGTCCATCCAGCTTGATGAACACAGAGTGTAATGAGCTAACTGGTAAAACAGATTCTTATCTGTATGGGATTCACTACTACACATAATATTTTTCGAAGGTGAACATTATTCCTGTCTTATTCATGAATGACTCTCCATTGTGAGGAAGTTGGGACCCACTCCACCCATGGGTAAAGTACACATGTATAAAATCACAATGCACTATGATGAACAAAGTTCTACTGCACAAGTATAATTCTGTAGGTAGATGTGAGAGCATATGTGAGTGCCCCTTAGAATTTGTAGCAGTCTCAAATTCCCAGTAGTGTGTAAAGTAGCAGGGCACACCAAGCCTAGAAATGATGCCAGGACACCTTCAAAGTATGGTGGGTGTTTATTTAACTATCCATGAATTATGTTATGGCTTGTATTGCAGGAGCGCCGGATCGGGCTGCTGCCGGCATCGGAATCCGCGCGCCAATGATGACAAAATGGCCGCTGCCGGATATCCGCTCACGTCACTCCCGGGGTGACGCGCAGCTAGACCGCAACACCACATCTCCCCCCTTTACACTTTACAATTATAAACAGTCTTACTTGCTCTCCATGTGGAACTCTTCAAACCTCCTAGGTAGCATGATCTTCCTACCCCTCTGGGTCTGTAAGTCCTGCTGGGAGTTACTGGGTGACAGTCTCACATTTCCCGGACTGGGCATAGCTTCACTGCAATCACCGCTATACTTCCGTTCCTCTTCTTGCACCAGTCTCTCCGGAGTCCAGGTTCCTTGCACTTCCTCTCTCTCCTTCATCTGCGGTGTTTCCCTTTGGGTGACAGTCTCTCTGCTTCCCATCGGGCTCCTGGTGGCACCTCCTGTCCTTGGCGTACTGCTCTCTCTCTCTTTCACCACGTCCCAGTTTCTTCACATGATTGCATTTCACCATTCGGTCCTGCGACCATATTTTGCCATTGCTGAGTAATGCAGACCTGGAGTACGGATCCACGACTTGGAGTGGGGGGGTGAATTTGCTGTCCCCTTTCTTCCTCTGAATGGGTTGCTTGACTCTCACCCATTCTCCTTTTTCCAGGCTGGTCTCTTGTGCATTGCGTCTTTTATTGTAATGTTCGGTATATATTGCTTGGGCTTTCTCCAGGTTCTTACGGACTACCGCTGGTGACCAGTGGCTCTGGACTGTGAGGCGCTTCCAGGCAACATTGTCCTTGTTGAACGGCTCACGCCCTCTCAGTATCCTGAAGGGGCTGTAGCCCGTGGCTGTAGGTGTTATGCGGTATGCCCATATCAATCGCTTCAGCTCCTTCTCCCAATCCTTTCCTTGCCTGATAGCTGCTTGGATGGAGCCCATGATCACCCGGTTAAATCTCTCCGCCAGGCCGTTACATGCCGGGTGATATACTGGTGTATGCCTGACCGCAATGCCATTACGTTCCATGAACGTGACCCACTTGGCTGATGCGAATTGGGGTCCATTGTCGCTTAATATCCCTTTGGGGATACCTTCCCTAATGAAAATGTTCGTTAGGAATGTAAGTACTGTCTCTGTTTCTGTGTCTTCCGTTACGTCAATCTCGGGCCACTTTGAATATCGGTTGATTAGCACCATGATGTATTTGTGCGTGCCTTGTAGGTCTAGGACGGGCCCTAGGATGTCTATTGCTACCTCGTCCCACGGATTCTCTAGGTCTTCATGCATGCCTAGGGGAGGGCGTAACAGCCTCTGTGTTTTGTCGGCATTGCTGCAATGTTCGCATGTCCTGACATATCTTTCAATCTGTTTGTCCATTCCCGGCCACCAATAGTCTTCCTTCAATCTCCATTTTGTTTTGACAATGCCTTGGTGTTCTTCGTGTCCTATGCACAAGAGATGTTCAATCAGGGAGTTTGGTGGTATTACCTTTTCACCTCACAACAGGAAACACGGGTTGTCCCCAGTTGATAGTTCTTCACGGACCTCCCAGTATTGCTTTAGTTCGTTGTCCAACGTCTTCTTGTCTGGCCATCCGGTAGCTACATAGGATTTGACTGCGTCGAGCTTGTCATCTTTGGTATACTCAGCCTCCCACTCCTGAATGCTTATGGCCTTCTCCGGTTCAGCTGTCGTCGCTATTACGTAATCTTCCCATTCATTTCCATTCTGCTCCTCTGCTCCTTCTTTGGCTGCGGCTCGGCTCAAGAAATCGGCCACTTTGTTCTTGTGTCCTGGCAGATATTCCACATCGTATACATAGTTAAGCAGCCTCAACGTCATCTTCGCAATCCTGGGGGTTGCCCGCTCATGTCCGCACGATGTGAGCACTTTTATCAATGGTTTGTTGTCGGTGCGTAGTGTGAACCTTACTCCCCACAAAAACTGCCTGAATCTCTCCATGGCCCATACTGCTGCCAGCATTTCCTTCTCGATGACGCTGAATTTTTGTTCATTGGGGGCCAGCGCCCTTGATGTGAAGCTTATCGTGGAACCCGAACCTTCAGTTGATTGTTACGTGAGTACGACACCCAATCCCCGGTCACTAGCATCCGTGGTCAGTATTGTGAGCGCATCTTGGTCGAACCCGTGTATGGGCACCGCTTCACAGATGTTCCATTTCATCTCCTCGAACTCCCTTTGTTCCTCTTTAGCCCATAGGAATGCCGAATTGTCCTTTAGTATTTGTCTCATGTGGTGGGTCTTTGACACGAAGTGTGGTACAAACTTCCCGTAGAACTCTGCCATTCCCAGGAATGTTCTTACGTCTTCCTTGCTCTCTGGAGTGGATGCGTGTTTGATGGCGCTGACATTCGCCGCCTTAGGTTCAATGCCCCGATTGCTTATCTCGTGCCCCAAATAGGTGACTTTGTTCACTCCGGAACAGACGAAACATCAGTTTTTGGAAGACGGCCGCTGCGGAGGCTAGGCCGAACGGCATCCTCAAAAAGAGCGTGATGAAAGATGTCAAGTGGTTGCAAGATTGGTGTAGCTCAATCAGGTGGTAGGCCGAAGTGAGGTCGATCGTGGAGAACCATTCTACCCCCTTGGTCTTTGCCAGCATCTTGTTTATTCTGGGAAGAGGAAATTTGTCCACCACTATGCATTTATTGAGTTCCCGAAGGTCAACAGATAATCTCACCTTTCCGTTCGGCTTCTGCGCCACCACCAGCGGCGCCAACCACTCTGCGCTGTCAATTGCCTCTATCACACCATTCTCCACCAACCTCTGCAGTTCTTCTTGCACTGCCGTCCTGATCCTGAATGGGATGTTTCGCACTTTATGACTAATGGGTTTGGCTCCATCTTTCAGGCAAATCTTGTGCATGAACTTCGTTAAGCGACCTATGGTGCTTTTTAAGACCTCTCGGAATTCCTCTTTCCACGTCTTCGCCTCGTATGTTCCGGCTTCCTCCATTGCAAGTACTTGTGTGTGTCCCCCAGGGTTCAACTTTATCCCGAGGGCTCCTTGGTCCTTCCAGCCCAACACAGATGGTCCCTTTTCCGCGACATACAACTTTCCTCCTGTTGTTCTGCCCTTGAAGGTAAATGTCAATGGGCAATACCCTACCATGGGGATAGGTTCTTCGGTGTACGTCACTGGGTGAATGTCTGGCGGTAGGCGTTGACGTCCGACTCTGGATGCGAACTCTCTCTCCCAGATACTTCTCTGGATGATCGTGTAAGGTGACCCCGAATCAGCTATCATGGTCGTTTGCACTCCGCCTATTTCCATCTCGCATTTAGGTTTTTTGTCAGTGGCACTTCCAATCCCAAGGATTTGATCTCCTATCATTAGAATTTCGTCGTCCTCACTTTCGTCTGCGTCTTCGTTCTCCTGGGTTGACTCTTGTGCTACGTACTTGACTTTGTTTCTTGATGGTTTCCTTCTGCACACTTTCTCATAGTGCCCTATGATACCGCAGAACGAGCACTTGGCTCCAAATGCCGGGCATCCCTTGTCATTTGCCGCGTGAGTGGCACTGCCGCAACTGTAGCACGAGTTCCTGCTCGAGTTCCTTTGTCCTTGGTTCTTGTATGATTTCTGGTTCTGTCTCTTGTACGTGCGTGATCCTTGTTGTCCCAACTATTGCTGGCATCTGAACTTCTTTTGTCTGCTACCCTGCATACCGCTGCACTTTAACTGCTTTCTTGCTTCGCCGCTTCTGCGCACCTTTTTGACATCTCTGCCTTCTTCACCAACGCCACGACTTCTTTCAGCGGTGCGTCGCCATTTACCCACATTTTTTCCTGCATAGATGTGATGACGGTGTGCATGATTATTTGGTCACGGATGAGTTCTTGTTGCAACACTCCGAACTTGCATGTGATAGCTAACTTCTGCAACGCAGCCACGTACTAGTCTACTGTTTCTCCTTTGGAATGTTTTCTTTGAAAGAAATTGTACCTGTCAATGGCTGTGCAGACTACTGGTCTGTAGTGGGCATCCAGATCCTCCAATGCGTGCTGGAACTCGCGTGCATCAGTGGCTGGTCTCTCCGGTTTGACTAAGTTCAGGTATACTCTTTGGCCTGCGGGCCTAAGTTGTGCAGTATCTTCTTGCGCCATGCCTCTGTAAACTCGTTTTCGACTTCATCCTCCAAGGCCGAGAGATAATTTAGGAAGTACTGCTTCCAGTCCTCCCAGGGCATCTCCGGTTCGCCCATCTTTGGTAGGAATGGTACCGGGTTCGTCAGCGCCGAGAATTGTGCGCACATGGTCGGGCCTCTGGCGTTACTGACCGCTTCCCCGTCGCTCTCTTCTGGGGCGGAGGTGCTGGGTGACGCCTCGTCCTTCTCTGCGCCTTCTGGGTGAGCTTGCTCTCCCTCCTGTACTTGGCTTCCTCTTTGGGGCTCCAGCGCCGCCTTCCTAAGGGAGGCCTAGTGCCCACGTGTTCTTTAGGTGACAGTGCGCGCGCTTGCTGCTGCTCACTGCACTCTAGTGCTCGCTGAGGGTGGACTGCTCTGACCTCACTTGCCATCCGTCACTGCCACGCTCCTGCTTGCCCTTGTAGGTGCCTGAAGGTTAATGCCTGGTACCTGCGCTTCTCCAGTGGGTTCTGGACCTTCTTATGGGGTCGAGTCCCGTCACCTCGTCGCCATTGTAAAGTAGCAGGGCACACCATGCCTAGAAATGATGCCAGGACACCTTCTAAGTATGGTGGGTGTTTATTTAACTATCCATGAATTATGTTATGGCTTGTATTGCAGGAGCGCCGGATCGGGCTGCTGCCGGCATCGGAATCCGCGCGCCAATGATGACAAAATGGCCGCTGCCGGATTTCCGCTCACGTTACTCCCGGGGTGACGCGCAGCTAGACCGCAACACCATATAGTGTTCTTGGAAATCTTGGGTAATTCCATTAAAGTCAGAAAGTGCTCAAAGTTAGACATACTTTTCAGAGTTTCAGCTCAAGAGTTTTGGTGAATCAGGCTTTAAAAACGTCCAAACTTACATAACCTTCTGACGCCTGAGATTTTCTATCCCAAAATCTTCAAGCCCCCTGAGCAGTCCGAAAAAAAAACTGCCATAAGCTCTCTCCAAGTGCAAGGATTTGTGTTTCACATAAGCTTAAATATCCGCCTCTTCTACTTAGCCAATGAGCAATGCTCTGTAACTGCTGGCTCTGCAGTACACCTCCGCTACACCAGAGGGCACTGTAGACTGGCTGCTGCCTTAGGGCTGAGCTTTCAATAAGTCATACGGTGGCTCACTTGGTCAATCTTTGGCCTTATTGAAAGGCTCTTCTGTTGTATATTCGCTTGATGTGCTAATATTATCTTCTGTAAGTTTGCCAGTCACTGACCTAAGCTGGTTGCTACACCTTTGCTTGTACTTACGCTTACTTTTTAAATTTGTGCTTATTGGAATCTTATATATATTCTTAGAACGGAGTTAATGTGTTATTAATGCTTTCATATTTATATTTCGAAGATCTGCTTTGCTTGTATTTAATACCTTTGCAGTGTATTACGTGTTTATAGTATATCCGCTTCAAACTTTAAAAAAAACTTTGTTCTTGAGCACAATTTCTATCGCTGGCTTTCCTTGTGTGCCGTCTAGCACTCCCAGGCGCCTCAAAGGTATGCTCAACACATTGAATTAATAAATACACAAATAGATATCCTGTAAAACATGAAATGGCATTAGTATTTGCCTCTGCTTCTAATAACCTTGCATGTCTTGCCATGTAGGTGCCTTCAGGGACAGCATACTATAAATAGGGGGGGGTTTTGTCAGCATAACATTCATTCAATAATATCCAATCATTGTATGTGGTCACTTTGAACAAGCTTAGGTGATATTATGAGGAATGAGGAGTCCTTCCATAAATAAATGCATACATTGATAAATACTTTAAAAAAATAAGATCATGTTATATTCAACTTTTATTACCACCTACATTCATTTGACCCACATGCCCCGGAAGACTATTCCAGAAGAATATATAAGAAGTATCACAGCTATGGCTTGTGAGAACCACTGCCAAGCCACACAAACACATTACATTGTTGTTTTAGTGTAAACCACCTCACCTGGGGTCTCAAGCACTGTCACTGTTATATACAGGTTGGCGCCATCCAAGTCTTCCAGGGACTCATAACCTAGCTCCTTTACTGCACTTTTGCTGTTAAATGTGACCTCTGTGTAGCCATCAAAAAGCTGCAATGAGAGGTGTGAAGAGTTATCTGAATGCTTCTGGAAATAGCAGTAAAATCAGAATAAAAAGTCTCCTAGGGATTACAGCATATCAGTCTTTACAGCTCAACAATATGGTACATCACCTAACACACAACCTCTGTGGCCATCCTCTTTCAACAAAAAACACTTCCATGACCCAGCCATATCTTTGAACTCATGTTGTATTGTGTAAGCTGTCCAATAGAACATATTGAGAGCCTCAACCACAATCCAACTGTGTGTCTGAACCCATGAAATATTCTGTAAACCCTCCTTCTTCAAGGCAGAGTTTTTTTCCAAATTGCCAGCTTAGAGTCCACAACAAGAGGAATTTGGAGTGAATGACCTCAGTTTGTGCACTGCTTGCTTCACCATTGATTTAGTGGAGATGTCAAGACCTGTATTAGGTGAATTTGTTGGCAAATGCAAATGACACCTCATTATTTCTCTTGTTGTTTCACAGCTATTTTCAGGCTACCATAGGACAAAGCAGGCAGCTTTCTGGATGCAGATGGTAGTTGCCTCTCCCACCTTCTTGAAGATCTACATGGGATTCTATAAGGGTTCATCACGATATTGACAAAACCCTTTAAATCTCCACAAAAGTTGTAAGACTATGCCCAAAATGCTGTTTAATTATTGAAACCCCTTCTAGTCAGACTCATATGGAACTTGTAGAGATATAGGAACAGGCCAAATAATGAGAAAAACCAACAGACAAGTTTGCAATCCAACAGAAATTTAGACTCATATTTGCTTCATATTTGGCTGCACTATGTCTAAATTAATCCCTGCCACATCAGTGGGCCTGGACTTTTTATTTTTAATTTCTAATTTTTCAATCTTATCAAATATGTATAGGCATTGGCAGATAAGTAAAACGTGTCAAGTGTTATATATTCTATATACCTATATTGCAACATCAGCAAAAGCCAGAATGTAGCAAATCTGTTCAATCACCAAAGCCTATCAACCATCCAAATTTTGCTAACTGATTGTTAAAGAAGACAACGGATAGTCAACAAAGACAAACCAAAATATAGATCTGACAGAAACATAAAAAACATGTTGTTAATAAACGAATGCATGGGCTTCCCATAAAATACATCCATATATGTTCATAATTCACCCTTTCTGCTTCATACAGATGACGGGTCATTACACATAAGAAATAGTCCCCATGTGGTACAGGTAAGAGCAATGACTCGAGTAACAGACTTGTATCCCTGGCCCAAATCAGTAAATGATGTTGAAGATTCATAAGATGATATGCTCAAAACACAATGTCAACACAGTACGATCACTTGTGGCTACGTCTGAGCAAGGAGATTTTAGGATAGTGTTCATGATAAAGGCATTGTAGCATCACCTCAAAATACTGCTCTTCGTGCTGTTGCCACATTATTTGATTATTACTGGTGACCTTGAGGAGGTCGGGTGGACCTTCCTCATAACCCAGCAGATATTCATGCTGCTGATCATGGTACCAATTCCTAATCCGTGTAGTACATTAGCTCCTGTGTTGGGTCTTGGGACCAGAGCCCGATTCTGGTAGTACCTTTGTTAGACTTGTGAATTGCAGTTCACATGTTCAATCCTTGTCAACCCTGGCTATATGCTAGGATCACCAGTCTTATACCCAGTCCTTTTGTTACACTCACTACGCTCTTGGATTTCAGGTGCCCCTCCAGATCCTAGTAATACCCTGGCTATGCTCTTATATCAGGTCCCATACCCAAGCCCAATAGCTCCCTCGCTACACCCTTGTATCACGGGGTCATATGCCCAATCCTGGTAGAAAACTAGCTACACTCTTTTATCACAGGTCACATACCTCATCCCAATACTAAACACGCTACACTCCTGGATCCAAGGAGCCATGCCAAATCCCGTTAGTATCTTAGTTACAGTCCAGCATCAGATGTACCATGCCTGCTCGTAACAGTACCCTAGCTACACTCTTGGATCATAAATCCCTTGAACATACTGGTAGTACCCTAGCTACATTCATGGATAAAGATTCTCTTATCTGAGATGGTAGTACTGACCTACACTCCTGTGTCAGAGTTCGCTGACCCGATCCAAATATTACCATAGCTAGACTCTTGGATCATGGGTCCCTTGACCAATCTTGGTAGTACCCTAGCTACACTCTTGGTTTATAAGTCCCTTGACCAATCCTGGTAATACCATCCTTATTTTCTTGGATCATACTACTTTTGACCAATCCTGGTAGTACCCTAGATACACTCTTGGTTCATAAGTCCCTTGACCAATCCTGGTAATACCATACCTAATCTCTTGGATCATACTACTCTTGACCAATCCTAGTAGTACCCTAGCTACACTCTTGGTTTATAAGTCAATTAACCAATCCTGGTAGTACCATGCCTACTGTCTTGGATCATACTACCCTTGACCAATTCTGGTAGTACCCTAGCTACACTCTTGGTTTATAAGTGCCCTTGACCAATCCTAGTAATACCATACCTATTCTCTTGGATCATTAGACTCTTGACCAATCCTGGTAGTACCCTTGCTATGTTCATGGATCACAGGTCTCTTATCCATTACTGGGAGTACTAACCTATAATCCTGGATCAGAGTTCCCAAACCTGATCCATTTAGTAAAAGAGCTACACTCTTAGTAGTACTTACCTATAGTCCTGGATCATAGTTCCCTAACCCAAACCAGCTAGTACCCTCGCTGCACTCTTGGATCCTAAGTCCCTTGACCAATCCTGGTAGTACCGTAGCCCTGTTAATGGATCACAAGTTTCTTATCCATTGCTGGTAATACTAAACTATAGTCCTGTAAACAGAATTTCCTAACCCAATACAGATAGTAAGATATCTATATAACATATCTATGCTTTTTGATCACAGAACCCATGCACAATCTTGGCAGCACATTACCCACACTCTTGAATCACAGGGCTCATGCCAATTCTGGTAGTATCCTGGCCACACTCATGAGTCATAGGTCACACACCCACTCCTAGCAGTACACTAGCTACACTCGCCGGTCACAAGCCGGATGGTCAATGCAGGTAGTTCCCTGGCTACACACAAGGATCACGGCTGCCATGCCTGATCCTGGTACTGCCCTTTCTTGATGCTTGGATCACAAGTCCCACAACAAATCCTACTAGCACAGGTCCTCTTGTCCATCTGCAGTTGAGCCAAACCACAGGAAAATGTGTGTGTGGATTCTGTGTCTCGGTCCTATCTCTTGAAATGGGTTCACTCTCAGAGCAGGATTTAGAGTGAACTTCTCAAATTATCAATCTGCTTCACACTTGTTCACTTTTTCACTCACACTCAAGAATAGCAGAGAACAGCAGAACTTTGATCTCTAGAAAGAGAGTCCACGGTACCTACATCAGTAGCCAGGATGGACTTGGGCATCATCTTCCGTTCCCCCGCCTGGATTATTCCAAAGCGGAAATAAACATCGGCTGTTGAAAGCTTCTTGTTGTAGAAATAACTATGAAGAGATGGAACACAGATGTCTTCTTCAGTAAATTTACAAGGTATATATAAATATTTGAGCCACCAATCTGGGCACTCACATACACAGAGGGAGCTTTAGCAGAAGCAGCACCCGAACAATGCTCAAAAGACTGACAGACCTCTCTATTGGCGTAATTAACTTCCATTTCATTGGCTCTACTGACTTTTATTTTACTACTGCAGATCAGGCTCAATTTTAACCTGTTTACCGCGGTAGCAATTCCGCCGCGGTGCGGGCGTTCTACTGCGCGGGTGGAGCTGTGTCGGCCAACAGGCATGCGCAGCACTACCGAGATAGTGCTTGCGACACCCGTTGGCCGACGGGCGCACTTAACGGGTTAAAATCATAGAGGAGGTGATCAGTCTGACTTGTCACACTTTGGATACCTACGAAAGGTGCAGGCAGAATGCTATAACAAGAGTTTCTTTTTTAAATCAACCTGGGAGGTAAATAGTTTGCCTGGAATATTTGCAGGAATTGCTTCCTGGTTTGGTCAGTCACCCCGGGGGATATGAGTGGGTGGGAGAACACAGGTATGGCGTGCCAACATATTTTGCTTTTGTGAACATAGAGATGGTTCATTTCAGTTGGTGTGGAGCCACAAAGCAACCAATGAAAGTGTGAGGGGCTAGCATATTGACAGGTTATGAAAATAGGCACTAATGCATATGGAATGTTGTGAGTGAGGAAAAGAATGGTGGAAATTCAATGCTGGTGGGTGTGTCAGATTGAGTGGCAAACACTGCCAACATTGTGGAGGCAAACAATACACGTAAAGGCACTTAGGCGAGTGCTCTGAAGGAGGGAATGATGACAATATAGCCACAATTATGTTATGTTATGTTATATTACGCTATGTTGTGTTACATTATGTTATGTTATGTTATTTCTGGAGCCCACTATCACCTGCATGGGTATTCTGGCACTGAGCATGTATAGCCTAGGGCATGAGGTTAATCAAAAATCAGTTCTTCAACTTCTTGTGGAACTTCTCAAGAAGAGAGGAGGAGGCTCTCATCTGTACTGAAGGGTCATTCCACACTTTTGAAGTGATGTGTGAGAAGGCCCTGCCTCCAGGTCTGGTTCTATGTATTCGTAGAATGTGTGGGAGTAGGAGTCTGGCAGAACGGAGGTGTCTGGAAAGTTGGTGGCAGGAGATGAGATTACTGAGGATGTTATTTGAGTCATCCATGGCTGAAGACACAATTGTATGTGAACCCGAGGGTGAGGAGGTTGAAGCAGGGGGGGAAGGGTTGACAATGTGAAGGAGTGGACGAAAGTGGGAATAGCGAAAGTAGAAGGCCAAAGCAGAGCAGGAGGAAAATCAGGAAAGTGGTTGTGGGTGGGAGTATACAGGAAGCCTGGGAAGGCGGAAAGTGAGAAAAGGGGAGCGTAAGAGGCAGAGGTTTGGAAATACAGCAGAATGGGCAAAAGGGGAGCGAAAGAAGATAGGCAAGAGAGTGGGGCAAGAGGGAGAGGATGTGGCAGAGCAACAAAGGGAAACTGAAGAGAACAAATAGGATGACATGGTCTATGTGCTAGTTATTAGAGAGATGTAGAGTAGACAGGAAAAAGCAAAGAACAAAGGGGAAAACAGAGAATCCAGAAAAAAATTGAGAAGTCAGAAGAATTAGAAAACTGAAAGTAGGAGCACAGCTGAGCCTTAGAAAAGTGCTAAGAAGAGAAGCAGAAGTCAGTAATCTTACTAGCATCTGAAGGCCTAAGAACAAACTGGCTAGAAACAGCTAGAAACATAGTATAGCAGTTAGAAGAGATTGCAGGGAGCTTGGAGAAGAAGAGGTCAGAGCAACTAAGCACAGAAAATAAGTAAGGAGAGAAGAGGAAACATCTCAGAAAAAATTCAGTCAGTGAACGATTCAGTGAGAGACTTTAGTTTGACCCATAAGAGCACATTGGTTGGAGCACAATGAAAGATAGTTCTGTACAAATAAACACGTGACACAGAAACTGACACAGGATGTGCTGAATCCTGGGTAAGCGGCTGAAATGGAGAAAAAAATCCCAGCGACATGATGGGACAAGCAGTAGTAGAAACGGAGGGACAAGAACATTGTGAAGGAGAAGACTTTTGGAAGAATCGAAGGGCCATCGAGACGCAATTTATACCAAACACCACCATCGCCAAGCTGGGCTCAATGTGGGAGAAAACCAGATCAGTTAGGTTTGTTATATTATTTATTTCACCCAGATGTCAGTCAACATCTGGGTAGGGAGGACTGGCTGGAATCAAGAGCCTCATTTCATGGTGGAATACAGATAGAGAAAGGACAAGGAATAGGGATCCTGGTATCAAAGGTAGATTTTGATGGAGCTTCACCAAAGCACCTATATCTTCTAGGTATTGCAGATGGCTTGGGTTAATACTATGAAGAATGCTTGGACCTAGGGTGGTCAGGGTCGTGTACAGAGTTTGAATATTTCAGTACATTCTTGGAGTGGTTAATACAGAGGGAGAGTGGTTCAATGGTGGCTATCGAGTCCCTTACACACACCCTTATGTACAGTGATGGGAAATATGACCATGTCAAGACAATCAGAAAGTTCACGGAGATGGCAGTTACGATAGCGATGCCACCTAGCTCAATCTCCTTAGGGCACCATGTTTCCAATCTTGCACTTGCATTTAGTAGCCAAATGTGCGCTGGGAGGTTTTGTAACTGAAAAGCCTAAGATTAGAAGCATGGTGTCCCAACTCTATGTAGACGATGGCAAACCTAGCCATGAGGCACCACCAGAGGCTTGTAATTGCTACTGTAAAACCTTTGCTACCCTTTGATTCTGTAAAGCAGCTGTTCTTAACCTGTGGTCCGAGGACCCCTGGGGGTCTGTGAGGCCTACTCCGTGGTTCAGCAACTATTTTACAAAATTAAATATATTAAAATTAATACATTAAATGAATAAAGTATCTACAAATAAAGAATCAAAATTAAAAATGTAAAACTTTTTCAATATTTGCAAAATAAGCAAAATATTTCAATATTTGAGCATTTGTTTGGCGTATACTTGTTTCTGTAGTTTTGTCCATTGTTTTGAGGTTTGAATCAAAACAATTGCTTATGCTGGGGTCCCCGTCTTCCAATAATGACTCAGGAGTGAGGGGGGAGGTAGGGCAGGGGTCTCCGGATTCAAACTATGATTCAATGGGGCTCAGGGACGGTCTTGGGCAAAAATAGGCCAGGGAACCAAAATAAAAATGGCCGCTTTAGTGAATTCAATAGCTAAAAAATTCTTCTATGCTTCAAAATAGGAACAGCTTTTGATCTCGTAAAGACACGCTGTATAGGTGTTTTGCAATGTATGGAAGACTGCATGGATTTGATCTTGCTGCAGGCAATACTTGCTTTGATATCAGGGAAATAAAACAGTAAAACCCACCAAGAAAATGATAAAAACAGGCCCACAAACAGCCACAAAACTGGTCCACACATTGAACTATCAGGCCAGCCCATCTAACAAGCCACTGTGTGTGCCTGATTGCCCTCTAGGCCAGTCCGACCCTGGTGAGGATCCAAATGAAGGCAAAAGGTTAGCCCCTTCCATGCGTTAGACGGCCCTCGGCTGTCTGACGTCACAGTGGGCGGGTGCGGAGGACGGCCCCTGGCTGGCCGAACCCCGCCCACTCAATAAATCACCGGCACTGCGGTGGTATTCGCGCCGCGGTTCAGAACCACTGCTGAAAAGCATTGAAGAGTTGACAACACTGTAAACAGCGTCATGTCAATAAAGCATTACTGAATAAAGTAGATTTAGAGTGAGTAGGATCGAGTGAAGTTGTGGAGGAGGTGGACTGATACTGAGAAGGAGAAGTGGGAGATCAGAGTGAGAAAGGAGACCGACGGAGGCGAGAGACAGAGAGACACAGAGGTAGAAGTAGAGATAAAGTTAGAAAGAAGAAATGGAGTGATGGATGTGTGGAGAATAGATGAAGGGAAGGGATAGAGTGGACGCGGAAATGAAAAGAAAGTCAAATAAAGGAGGGAGAAAAAGAAATAGAAATTAAGGAAACGCTGGAACGTGAAATTAAATGTACCTGTTGAAGGGATAAATGGAGGGAGGAAGAATGCTGGAGGTGAGAGAGTGAAAGAGAGGTGATAGGAGTGAGACAGATCGACAGAGAGAGAACAGAAAGATAGAGAGCCAGGAAGGAGTTAATGTACAATAGTTGAGTTTTACCCAGCGTGACGTACCTTGCTCTTACAGTGATCTTAAATGCCTCAAACTTGTCATAACCAATCACGAATGCTTCGGGCTCGATGGAAACTGAATAACCTGGCAATTCTGAAAATAATAAAAACACTGAATCACAGATTCGAAAAAACCAAATGAGATTGACCTCAAGACCATGGAGTCCCCATCTAAGAAAAAATGTTCACTGCATGTTGATGTTTTAACCCCTTCCATGCGGCCACGATTCTGCGCCTGTGCGGCAGAATCGCGAGTGGGCGGGTTTATGACGGCCCCCAGCCTTCATCAGCACACGGGCACCGTAGTGCATGACGGCGGGGGGCCATCATCAGCATGCAAGGGGTTAAGTAGGAAAAACCGTGCAGAAGGTAAGGTGAGGGGGTAAAATATCAGAGGACGAGCACTCCTGTAGGGATGGTAAGACAGGCCTTGGGCATCATGGGGTACCATGGCAAGATGTGCCCCCTGCCTACAAGCTGTGCCTCAGTTTGACCACCTTCCCTCGGTATAGGTTCTTTCTCCTGACTAAAGGGGCAACACTCCCCGGCCCCTTTCCTCCTATGAGAAAGCACAGCCCTTGTACCAGCCATGGGCATAGCGTGGACCATGTGCACGTAACCACCTCCCCATGACAGAGATGTTAATAGAAAAAGGATTTAATTAAAGATTTTATCCAATTTTATCTGTATTTTGCACGGTATAATCTAATTTGAGCCATAGTAAACAAGCTGCTTTGCTAACTGGGCAACAGGACGAACAAGGAAGGCGGGGGTGTGGTTGGCACGGTGTTCCTTGCTTGTGAACTTAGTTAACCTTGCTTAAGGACATTTTTAAAAGGTTTGTTTCTGATTTTTAAAAATGGATTAGTAAAATGCCATTTAAGCCAACCTGAAATGAATAAAAGCAACCCCTGACACGTGTTTTGCTATCATTATAAAATGTGAACTTCCCTCCATACAATATAAATACTTGCAAATTAAAAATGTATTTCAATTGGCACCAACTCCAGGGAGTTCCATCTGGTAAAATTGCCTGAGGCTTCAGCTAACCTATTACAAATCATAATTACACTGTGAAAATATGTAAACGAATAATCAAATAAAAATCATGAACTACAAAACATGTGTAAAGATAATGTGCCCATCAATAAATGAATTCAAATAGCAGTAAAGGAGCAAAGCATATAGCTTATAAGGGGTTGCCACTGTTACATCTACAAAACAATTCAGAAATATTAGAAGAAAAGAGGCTATCAATGTACTTTTCACTCCTATCATGGGTCCTCCTGATATTTCAAACGCAATATCTACACCATGTGACTATAAGTAAAACTACTAAGTGCAGATGGAATTGTTTAGTAAGATGGACATGACATTGTGGCATAAACATTCTGTGCATGACCCATATTTTACTACAGCGTTCCTCATTTACTTTTGCGCATTGACATTTATTGATTGAGTTCTGGTGCTGATTCCTGACGGTCTGTTGCCACTTGCACTGGGTAGATAAAGATTTCCCTTTGCTCAATATCGAGTTTAGTGCATCTAATGCAGTTGATCGGTGCTTCCATAATGCTAGAATAGGCCTTGGTCTGTAACTCTACTTTGAACGACTTGGTGATAGTGGAAATGAATGGAACACATTTTACACTAAGGTCTTCATTGAACCCTCAATCCACCTGGTGCATCAAAAAAGCATTGGCAAATTAAATTCAATCTCAGGAACAGATGATAAACAAATCATGCCATCAGATTGGAAAAGGACTTTAAAAGGCAACGTGACGATGCCCGGACATGACTATATGAGAGCCCTCTACTCCAAACCGGGTAGAATTCCCCTCATTGGACGGACTGCGCACACGGTCTGGGTGTGGCACGCAGCTAACAGACATCTTAAGTGGGATGGGAAGATCACACTGGCCACTCCCTTGTGGAGCTCTGAAGTTCTGGGCAACTTGTGGAGATCAAGGGGCTTCGACCGGTGGGATCTTATTGGGATTTCGCGGGTCAAAGATGTGTGGGGGAAAGATGGGATCCTTTCATTCGAGGCCATGCAGCACAGTTATCAGTTAAGAGAGAGCGAGAGATTTAGGTACCTCCAATTGAGACATGCTTTATTGGCAAACATCCCCCGGGGTACTACACCTCCCGAGGCTTCCCCGCTGGAGGATCGAATTCTGGACGGACACCTCCCTACTAAAACCATATCTCTGATCTACAGAAAACTGATTAACCATATGGAGGATCCGTTGGCAGTGCTCAGAGGACAATGGTGCGCAGATGGTTTAGTTATTGATGATGAGGATTGGAGAGAGGCTGGGTCTTCCCCCAAAATAGTGGCTATTCCTATGAGGTTACGACTTGTGCAGTTGAAAGTCCTACACAGATCCTATGTGACGGGGCCTAGATTGGTACGAATGGGTTTGGCTGAAGATGGGAGGTGTCGGAGAGGATGTGGAGAGACAGGAACGTTCATGGATATACTGTGGCACTGTTCGTAAATACAGCAATATTGGGTCAAGATCCATGAGAAGTTCCGGGAGGTGTTGGGTGTGGAAGTGTGCATGGAGACAAGACGCTGTCTGTTGAATGTCTGGGAGCCCTCGGACCTCACAACACATGGGAAATGATGGTTGACACTAGCATGTATGATTGCTAAACGTAACATCGCGCAATTATGGGGTGCTGCTCAGACGCCTCAAGTGGGGAAATGGATGGAAGACCTTGACTGGAATATTATTAGGGAGATGTCAGGGTACGTGGCTAGGGGTCGTCCGAAGAAGTGAGGGAAGATCTGGGGTGCCTGGAATAGCTATAGAGGAGATATTTGTGCCCCACCTACTGTGCAAACTGAAGCTGTTGTGTTGGAATCTCTGTGATCACTTTGAAAATCCGCAATACACATTGTGTTGGTTGATAATGTATAAGTTATTTTTTGTAATGAAGTGTACTGTCACCTGATGCTTGTCTTTTTACCTTCGTTTAACAAGTCAAAGACTTTTAACCAATCTAATATTTTGTTGAGTTGCCTACAAATACTATCCTTTTGTTCTTTGTTCTTTTGTCCTTTTGTTCTTTACTGTGTGTACCTAACAGCATTGCTTCAAAATCACAATAATGAGGACAGCCTTTTGCACAGACTTGGCTTATGAATGCTCCTAAAAGAGTGTCAGAGAAGGTAACAAAACAATCCATTAAAAGAGTAACATAGATGGACATTATTTGGATGACCACAAATTTTCAAATCCTAAAACATTGACAATTTAACAAGTTGACCTCCACGTCCACTGATATTCCAACTCCCTACTAGACGTTTGCTGCAAATGGACAATTTGTCTTTGCCTCTTCCAAAGTTGGAGACAACCATGTCACGGCTGCCTCGTCTACTGAAGCCCAGCTCGAGCACCGTTTGCCGTTTGCTATAAAGTTATCATTGAGTGATTCTTTATTATTGTTTTGTGCTTGATGTCTGTCTTATATCCTCCTGGTTCCGGTGTCTTCTGCCTGTTTTTGTGATACAATCATATATATAAATATATGTGTGTGTGTGTGTGTCTGTGTATAGAACGTGAGGAGGAGCCAGAAGGCAGTTGTCTTTTGGGGGGATGAATACTTGCTGTCCAAAAGTGTTTTAAAGTAAATGTGAACTTTGAAACAGTAGGCTAGAAGTCCTCACCATATTCTTTGACCTGAAAATATGCATGTCCAGTGGTTTTGAAATCGTTCTTGTAAGCCGCATCAATCTTCCAAATGCCAAACCTGTAAGAGAAAATACAAGGTGGGCAAATTAATACACGTGACTCATTATAACTTTAAAGGAAGTGACTTCAAAGGAATAATGGCTCATTCTGATCACATCCCTAAATTTAGCAATTGAGCCATTGTATGTCCATTGACAGAATGATATTCTGTGCATTAACCTGTGGATTCAGTTCCCTTGCGCCCCCCTCCACTCCTACCATGGCCCAGATCTTCAAAGGGTGGCACACATGCACTCTCCATGCTGCCTGGTAAGGTGGTTACTCAGTGAACTGACAAAAGAGTTCTATTCAGAGACCAGATAGTGACTTCTGGCCAGACACTAGGGGGCCGATTCACAGAACTAATCTGAGACAAAATCCTAAATTTACTACTTTTGGTATTCACAGAAGGCATTTAGTAGTGGTAAAGTTAGGATTTTATCTTAAATTAGGATTTTGTCTTAAATTAGGATTTTGTCTTAAATTAAACTTAAGTTAAACTTAATTTTGTCTTAAATTTTGGTTTCAAGACAAAATTCTAATTTAACACAAAATCCTAATCCTAATAAAAGCATCCTGTGCTATGGTAAGTGCAGTGCCACTGGAATTATGCTGAAGATTAGAACAAATTATGTGTCATTATTAACTAAAATATGCAGGATGAAAAAAGAATTATGTGGTGTAATACAACACATTTTGTGCAAGTACTACTCCCCTGTTTTGTCATTTATTTTTAACAATGTTAAAACTGTCTGGGCAGAGATGGCACATCATTATTATCAGTTTAACATCTAAATGCAGCAATCAGCAAAAGAAAGATGAGCTGTCACTGCACGGTAAAAGGTCTGTCACTTTATGGCCACGTGTGTGGCAATGTTTTTAGTAACTTTTGAATCCGTTTGAGCAAGAAAAGGCTTTTGAGGTTAAAATCTGCAAATTATGCAGAATACGATGGACTGACTATGTGGCAAGTGTGGCAAATCCATTATTATGAAGAAAATGCCACGACCGCAGAAATGCATAATTCCACTACCACTAGTTTTACCCTAAACTGAGCTGTCCTGCACAAAATGCACAACTACAAACCTGAAAAGAGGTAAGGCAGTAATGGAACATATGCCTTTGACAGGAGCACTGAAGGCAGCAGAAAAACAAAGGAATAAAGAAAGATAAATACAAATCGCTCTACTTTGGATTGACCGGGATTTTGAAATCTGGAAACGATATAATTCCAATGAAGTCCTCAGCTTCGACAAAATCCACTTTGACACCTTCCGGATCCTTCCAAATAAAAAATATAAAGATTAAATGTGTAAACCCGTTTATTGAGTGTAGGTAAACAAAACATTCAATTCTTTAGTAATGCTGCAAAATATTTTGCTAACTTTAAAAGCTTTTGCACTTTTTACACTGTGCAGGGATGCTCAGCCTCTACCCCAGCCTGTCAATTTTGCAAACGATTCAGAAAAGGGGGTGGTGATGAACAGAGTGTCTGAATTAAGCAGACCGGGCCGAAGACGGCTGAAATGCCAGAAACCGGTCCCCGGTAGCTTGTTTCCTTCCCAGTATAAGAATTGGCTTGGTAGTTTGGTCTGCCCTGTTCCCATGATGTACTGGGCCAGGGTCAGACTAATTTGCATATAGCCAAGTTCTGAGCTGGGATGGTGCAGTGAGCTGAAAAACGGTGATGGATCAAGCCCTGATCTTTGGACTGGGTAAGAGTGGTCTGCTTAATTCAGACACTCTGTTCATCACCACCCCCTTTTCTGTGTCAATTTTGCAAAGGCATGAAATGTGTTCCTTCTCCCAGTGACATCATAAAAGAGGAGGAGCATCAGGTGTTTTTTTCAAACTGTAAGGGCCTTATTGGCTTTTTGTTTGGGGGCTGGGATACTCTGTCTCGCCCATTGTATTACAAGTGCATTATATCCCATGGCACTTCAATCAGGCGGTTGGCGTCACATTTGTGAAGTAGTAACCCTTTGCCAAACTCTGCATCAGGTCCTGAGTCTTTTCCTTTGTTGTTGTGATATGAAAATAGTGCAGCCTTTGACATTGCCGTCTTCTCTTGGTATATGCACTTTGCCTTGCCATTATAAGGAGGTCATCAGAACTCTATGGGACAACAGCCTGTCAATCACAACTTCCAAGCAGTAGTTAGATGGTAATGATCTGGTGGCAGGTTTCTGAGCAGGGTCAGTCCTACACTGACGTCAATGCAGCAGCAGAACAAAAATATTGTTCTTTAGGTCACTACACACTTAACCAAAACCCACCCAGCTACATACACTGATCAGAGGGATAATGTGGACCCCAGCAAGACACCATAGTCTTGGGTACATCATACAAACACAAACCTCAAGCTGAGCAACACACATCCCAGTCCTTCGTATGGCTCACACCCAGATTGGTAAATATCTCCGATGGACACACCGAACAACACGACAATAATACACATACATGACATATCAACCACACCCATGTTACTGATGATCCTATTCAAACAGGGGACTGACTCCAGTCTTGGACAGAATCCTCGAGACCTGAACCCAACAGTGCTGCAAAGCCATAATAATAGAGACACCCACTGGGGCAAGAACAGACTATTAGTGGCAGGGGACTGACACTGGGATAAAACAACAGCTACATTGGGAAGGAGACATTCACCATGAGCGGAAGTGCACTGATGCTGGGATCCAGCTCCATCAGGACACTTGCTTCTAGGTCTTTGAAGTACAGATGCAAGGCCAGAGACGGTGAACCATCCACAAAGCTTTAGAGCAGTGTCATATGGAGCGAGGGCATACACTGTGCCAAGCAGACAAGTACGGTAGGACCAAGGAGAATCTGACTCTAGAGCAGGCAGACACCTACAGCATGGAGAATGAGAATAAACCTGGGATAGAGGCACATACCAACATGGGATGGACACATGCATGCGCGGGGCAATGAACACTCACAAACACACAATACACAAAAGCAGACAGGCAGTACACTGATCCTAGCATGAAGGGAACTGAACAATGGGACACCGAAAGGATAGCACCAGCACCTCGCTGCTCAACAAGCACAGAGAGCAAATCAATTCAGAGAGAGTGTGATGACAGTGGGATAGGGAATGGTATTTAAGGTGCAGCCGAGACAAGGTCCTGGTCCCTCCCTGAGTCAGCTGCCCCTAGGCAGCAAAGAAAGGCGCATCTTTCAAGATCCGAATTATGGTGAGCCACTTTAATTTCTCATGTACGCCTCATACTTTGGTGCAGTTAGCTGTCGAGAAGGATTATTAATTGGTTCATCCTTCTCTACTATGAGTGCCTCAACCTGTTGGTAAAGACCACCATCTGCCTGACTTTGCAGCAGTGATCATGTATCTCAGCTTTCAGATGAGCCATCTCCTGACTCTCCAGCACCTGCAGGGTTGAAGATATTGGGGGAGGTGTGCAGCAGCGGCCTCCTTCTGGAACCTGCAAGGGACTGGTTGACAGGGAGGGAGTCAGCCGATGGCCACCAAGATGGGTAGCTGCGAACAGTATAATCCTACACCTTCATCTGTAAAAACATAAGTGCAGGGCCCAAAGTTTTCCATATGACCTGCTGCCTCTGGTGCTGAATTCCAGGGTTGTCAAATTTTGGGTTTGCCGAATATTAAGACTGCCCAGTCTCAATTCCTCCTCGTGTCTCTTTCTTCCATTCCCTGCACTTCATATCTCCTTATCCCACTCTTGTGTATTCTTTTTCATCCCTGCTTTCTTACTTTGTTACTATTTCCTTACCTAATCTTCCTCTTTCTCCTTCTTTTTCCCTGTTTTTGTCTTTGTGGTGAAAAATATGGCCTGACCCCATAATATGAGTGCTGCTGCCCACCCCCACCAACCCCCTGCAACAAATCAAGAATGACTCTTATTTCTGCCTTCTGCCTGATTCTGTACATTTTGAAGTTAGGAATTTTTAAATAATTTGTGGTGGATATTTTTAGATCCACTACAAGCAATTTTATCAGGGTTAGATGATATATACTTATTGCTTAATTTGAGCCAGTGGTTGTAAGTGGGGCGTACCCACACTCACTTTTGGGGACAGGGACTTATTTTTCAACATCAGACTTTGACCCAGAACAATAGAGAGAAAGGTAGTAGGGGGGAGGGACGAAAAAGAACTTGGAAGAGTGTGAGAAAGGGGCAGGGAGTGTAGTGTCTGGTGGTGGATGAAAGAGGCAAGAGTTGGTATCAAGACTGGAGCGTCTTGGTATTTAGCTACCCCAACCTTCGGTCGCACTGTGGGCAGGCTTCTGAGGAAAACGTCTGGCCCCGGCACTTACTCTTTTACAAATTAAGCACTGTTATGTGATATCATTTTTTGTGATGTCACGATGGAAAGGTTCATTGATAATGGTATGGTATGTACCTGTCTTTGATACTATGGGGGTCTAAGAATGCTCAATGCCACCTCCATAAACAATTTGAATGCAATGATATGGCATCAGACACATACGTACCGTAAACGTTAGAGTAGTTGCCCTCCTCGGTGGCTTCAGCTCTTCATCCAAAGAGTAAACTCTAACTTTTACTGAAAGTAGAAACAATAAATGGTGTCACAGAACTTACTCAGATTGTTTTTGGCAAGAAAATACTGTAAATGCCAGCTGTGGTCACAGGTTTCTATAGCCCAGACATTAAAAAAGCAGCTTTACAGTGAAGCCCATGGTCCACAGTGAACAGTACAGTTCCTGGCACTAGGCCATGGGTGCAAGCACCTACTTTGCACTACACCAGCCACCCTTCACTGTAAAAACTGTGACTCACTGTCAAGTCAGCTTCACATTCACAGCTCACCATGATGGGTGACTGGAAGCTTTTGTTCTGACAATTTAGGTGAGAGAGCAGGATGTTCATTAAAGCCCATTTGGACATGTTTGAGCCTAGAAGAAAATTCCAAAAATCCAACAATATCAGCCAACAAGTCAAAGACACAAATTATCCTGAGTTTAAAAGTGACTTCTAGCTATGAACCCGACAATTGTTTTATTGTCTAACTGACGTGTTGTTTCCTCTTTGACCCCATCACTCACTGCCTTGGTTCCCCATTCCCAAACCTGGACTCTTATATTCCCATTGGCCCCTCGGCCTTGCTCTGGGCTCTTGGAACTGAGAAATGGAACACAAGACAGCTTTGGGAGAACTTCTCCTAACTATGAACTTCCATTTTTAGGCCAGCTCATGTCATCAATATATTATAAAGACATTTCTAGAGAGAGTGTGCCTTAGGTCATCCCTATCCAGCCATTGGGTTCCAGATGTTTTAGTACTGTGCAGTGGCTTGGATTGGCTATCAAGGCCAAGGCATGTTGAGGATGGTTACAGTGACCTTTTCTGTTCCCATTTGTTCATATACTGCCATAATTAACCTAGCACTCTCAGAAGCTCCTCTAGCTCCTCAAGCTGTTGTTTCAAGTCTAGATTGTTCAAGAGCAAGGTAAGACCATTAGACCCCTTCTTGGTGTAGACTTTACTATCAGCATTGATGATAGATACTGGTCGATAGGACACGCATCTGGTAAAGTACTTTTATCTCGTTTTAAGCGCAGCTCTAGAGGCATTCTTCTAGGGGGCTGGTTTCTTACACTACCGTTGGACTTCTAATCAAATAATATTCGTACATTTGTGTTTCTTAGTGATCATGTGTACTATATGCCATCACATTTAATTGTGTACTTTGATTGGTTCTTGAATGTCATAAATGTGACACTTGCATTGGACATGAAATGCATTCTGCGTGTGGTCTTTAATGACAAAATGATCGAGAGCAAGGTTTGATGCTGCTATTTATGTAGAACACAATCCTAAACATTTACAACAGCATTTTCATGCCTATCTTTGGAGTTAGTTTTCACGTTTATGTGAATTCTCCCTGAATCCAGGAATACTCCTAACAAGCTGTGACTGTTGCAGTTTTCCTGGAGTAAGCACCTGCATAAACATTTACACATATACACATGTACAGACTGATCATTTAGGAATGAGTAAATGTTTAGCAAACGTGCATGTGAACATTTTCAAATGCTAACTTGTTTTTAGGTCTCGCCTGTCGATGCGCATGCGCATCGAGCAAGCGAGACTATTGCGAGTTATCCACTCTTTATCCACACTGCAAGGAATCGTGGCGATTCCTTGCAGTGCCCGTGACTTTTAAGGTCAATGCGCATGCGCATTGAGCTTATGCGCATGCGCATTGACCTTAAAAGCGCGTGCGCGTGCACGTCCGTCTCCTAACAACACACACACACCCTCTCCCCCGCTCCGCCCCCTCCCGCCGTGTCGCATTTCTCTTTCTCCTCCCCCTCCCCTCTCTTCCTTCCGTCTAACGCCGTGTCGCACCTCTCCCCTCTCCGCCCCCTCCCCGCTCCGCCCCCTCCCCTTCCCTCCGTGTCGCATTTCTCCTCTCCCCTCTCCGCCCCCTCCCCTGCCCGCCGTCGCCGTGTCTCTGCTGCTTCCCCCTGTCCTGTCTCTCCTCCTCTCTCTCTCTATACCCTCCCCCTCCTCCCCACCACTCCCATCAAGTCCCTCTGGCCCTTCCCTCCTCCCCGGACCCCTCCTCCCCTGCCCCCTCCACCCTTTCTTGTTTAGTCTGGCGCTCGCCATTTATGCGCTTTTGTGGTCCACAAGTCTCTGGGTGTGACTTAGTGCTCATCGCTTTGTGCACTCAAGGCAGTTACACACTCTCTTTCTTCCAGGCCGCTGTGGATGCACCATGGGGACGCCCTTTTAGTGCCACGCAAGGTATGAGTTCCAGTGCTGCTGCTTTAGGTGACAGCCTCTCACCCCCTAACTCTCTGTACGGCCTTGCGCTCTTTTCTGTGTGCCCCTCTGGCCGGGAGGTTCGGTGCCGTTTGTTGCCCTCGTCCTCTCGAGCCTCCTCTACGGGCCACTGCAAGCCACGCCGCGCCAAGCACTTTTTTGGCGTTTTAGCACTCCATGAGCTTTTGTTAAATAAAAGGAGATCTGCTTTTAAAGCAAGACGTGTGTATGTAGGCGTGCGGCTTTACATTAGCCACATAAAGACAGCCATTCCACCCGTATATCTCATGTGCACTGGCTTTTCAGTCTGGGAAACACCGTGAGAAAACTAGGTATACCTTGGCAACAAACGTTGGCCGTGGAGCCTTTTGCCCGTAGCGCCGCACCGCTTTCACTTTTGAACATCCACATGGGCGGGGTACCCTGAGGGTAGTATCAGGCGATGGTACGAGACAGCTCTTTCCGCTGTTTTATCTCTCCCTGCAATCATGTGATGAAAAAATGCCATCCGGTGGGCAGGCATGGCAGATGTTTCTACCGAGTGCAGGCATGACTACCAATCGAACAGATAACGGGCATTACTTTACTACCACCATACTGTTGGGTTCAAAACACATCTTGCAGGCGTACATTCTTACATATAATGTCACCAGATGCTTCAGCTCTCAACGTTTACGAAATTATAACGGTTCAGATCCAGTCATCCGTCCACCCGTGCATGCATGCTGTCATCCGTCCACCCGTGCATGCATGCTGTCATCCGCATATCCGTGCATGCATGCATGCAGCTTTCCGTCCATCCGTGCATGCATGCATGCTGCCTTCCGTCCACCCGTGCATGCATGCTGTCTTCCGGCCTTCCGTCCACCCCTTCATGCATGCGGTCATCCACCCACCCTTGCAGCATGCTGTCAGCCGCCCATCCGTGCATGCATGCTGCCTTCCGTCCACTCGTGCATGCATGCTGGCATTCGTCCACCGACCGCTCTGGCACAGACAAGCCCTTTCCGTCTTTCTCTTGCCGTCTCTCACTGTGATTAACCTTTACAACAAAAAAAAGTACTCACAGGAACATATTGCCACTAGTTTGAGGACCGCAGAGAGAGAGTTTAGCATCGATACACATTTATCTGCAGGGAGGCATTATATCTTCAATCTAGTCTGCAGGAAGACTTTTTAGAGTGAGAACTTTTACATTCTGTCTAGCTCCACCCCTGGGCCTGGTGACAGCTCCCCACACAACCATCTGAAAGCTGCACAAACGAGTTTACTTGTGATCTCTCCCATTTCAAGCGAAAAATCATCTTCAATTTCAAATATAGCAGAATGCAGATGAATCATGCCTCCTCTCTGGCCACTATGCCGCATGTCATACAAGAAAGGTATAAGTGCATCCATTCCCTTGAACGTGGGATGATTCTACAGCACAAGCCTGTTGCCCAGGCATCAGGTCTGGAATCCAGCAGCCTTCTCCAGGACAGTCAATGATTAAACGGTCTCATGCGCCAGGGCACTCAGTGCTGGGGTGCTAACTGAAGCATCCAACAATGAAAGCTGTGCATATGGTAAGAACACACACAAACAAGTGCAAACCCACACAGATATGACCTCAAACACACACAGGCACATGCATACGTGCACGTGCACGCACAGATATGCACACACACAAACACACATCCACACATGCTCACACACAGATATGCACACACACACAAGCACACACACAAATACATGCACACAGATATGCACGCACATACATAGACATGTGCACACACAAGCACACATACATACATATGTGCGCGCGCACACATGTGCAGACACAAACAAATTCCTTATTGGCAATGACTTTTAAAAATTCTGATTCCACCAGAATCAGAGTCCTCCACAACACCCTGTTTTTTTGGCTGTCGGCTGTGAAAAGGAGACCAATATTGACCCCATTTTTATTATTCTGTATCCTCGGTTTAATTCTGGGGTGCTTTTTAGGTCTCACCCTCACTCTCACCCTCACCTTCACCTTCAACCCCTCACTCACCCTCACCCTCAACCCCTCTCTCACCCTCACTCTCACCCTCACTCTCACCCTCACTCTCACCCTCACTCTCACCCTCACTCTCACCCTCACTCTCACCCTCACTCTCACCCTCACTCTCACCCTCACCCCCTCACTCTCACTCTCACCCTCACCCCCTCACTCTCACCCTCACCCCCTCACTCTCACCCTCACTCTCACCCTCACTCTCACCCTCACACTCTCACCCTCACCCTCACCCTCACCCTCAACCCCTCACTCACCCTCACTCACCCTCACTCACCCTCACTCACCCTCACTCACCCTCACTCACCCTCACTCACCCTCACTCACCCTCACTCACCCTCACTCACCCTCACTCACCCTCACTCACCCTCACTCACCCTCAACCCCTCACCCTCACACAGTGCAATAGGTCTCGGAGCATTTGAGTTAGAGCTTTTAGAAATGTTTATGGCTTTTTTTTTTTAATTCTTTAGCATTGGCTACAGGAAACAAAAATGTTAAAAATTTACAAAAAAAACCATAAACAATTCTAAAAGCACTAACTCTAATGCTGCGAGACCTATTGCATTTCCAATGCTTGTTCTTTTTCTATGTGGAAAAGTCACCTACCACACACCCACCAATTCAGAGGCTGTTCTCTCCCCTTTGCTACTTTGGATAGGAGTTTACTCCTGCCATTGACAGTAGTATGTCAGACAGGAAACAAACATGCCAGTGAGGAGGAACAGCCAACCAAAGGAGAAGTCTTCAGAGCTGCCCTCTGCTTCAGTGGTCAATCACTAATAATACCAGACTACAGGAGGTAGCCCATAAACCCTAATGAGACTAGGGCAAACATCTGTAACGTACAACAATGTCTCAAAAGGGTGTCAGAAATAGGACCATTAGAAACAGTGCAAGTAATTACAGAAGGCTAAATCAAGAAGGGGAAAAAACAGGGAGATCAGATACTTTGCAAACTTTGAGACATTATTGTACGTTTCAGTGGTCAATCAAGCATGATTGCGTGTTCTCACAGTTTCAATAAAGAACCGGGTACTTTACCAGACTGGTCAGGGGTGTAGACGGGCTTGTCTGTCTGAATGAAGAGGAACCCGTTTTCAAAAGTGATGGGCAGTCGCTCCTCTTTTGAAAAGCTCCCACTGTAGGCTCCCAGGTACACATAGAGGAAGGCATTGTCCCTCTTTGGAATATCTTTTGGCTGAATCTGGAATAAAACATTGAGTAAGAGTTATTGAGGTAAGAGCAGCAGTTCACCTCCGGAAGTGAGGTGCAGCCCATGATCGCTCAACCAGGAGCAAGGAACTGGAACCCACAGCACACACTCCTGACAAGGAAGAGAGAACTAGAATCACCCTCACCCAAGGCTTGAAAACAGGAAGCGAAACCCACCTGCCGCTAGCCTAGTAAATGGTGGTGATCTCTTGCCCCCTCACCTAGCACCGAAGGAAGTAGGAACTATCAACCTCCCCCAAGACAGACAGACGTGGGAACCACGCCTCTCTGGGGAGAAGGAAGTAGGACTCATTTACCTCCCCCAGCCCAGAACACTAGGGAGTGGAAATCCTTCCACTCTACCCTACCAAGAATAGTGGGAATTGGATAGAAAATCTTACCCTGAACACCCTTCACCCTCTGCCAAGGGCAGAGGAAAGTAAAAACCCTCCCCGCTCCTGCCACCAAGAACAGAAGAAGTGAAAAACCCACCTCCACCGAACACAGACCAAATGGAAACTATCCAATGCCCGCACCTCCACAGAAGGCACAGGGAAGTGAAAAATATGCCACGGTCCTTCACCAAGAATAAAGGAGAGTGTAAAGGAAATCCTCCCACAACCTCTCCCCGGGCAAGTACAGAGGTAGGTAGAAACTTTCTCATGCTTCCCAGCTGAAGAAAGAGGCAACTGGAACCCAACCTGACATCCACCACCATGGACAGAAGAGAAGCAGATGGAAACCACCTCATGCCCCCTCTACCCACTTGCGCCAAGGACAGCTGGAAGTGGAACTTTCTCTTGCTCTCCAGCCGAGGACAGTGGCAAGTAGAAACACTCCAATACTCCCCCGCCTGACATAGAAGTAAGTGGAAACCATCTGATGCCCCCACCCCGGAGAGAACAGAGGTAATTAGAAACATTTCCACACTCCCCCAACTAGGACAGAGGAGAATAGCGCACTCCATTGATGCGGTTAGAGCGGATATAAAAACATCACACTCTCCTAGATCTACCACTGAAGGCAGACACAACTGTCCCAAACCCTCCAGCCCAGTACAGAGGTAAATAAGAGCTAACCCACTCTACTGTCAAGGACAGAAGCAACTGAAATCATTCCAACCATTTTGATATAACTTAATTTTGCAACCCCTGGAAAAACATTCACACAATGTTTTCTAGATATTTAGGAACACACTGAACGTATCAAAAGTAAAATGAGATTACCTCTTTTTGTAAACAAATGTTCCAACTCGGGATTTAACAATATTTTTGACAAAAATAATGAACTGCAGTAGTTTTGACAAAAAGCAGTCTAACCATGCTCCAAAAGAGGCAATTTAACATGTTATCCCTGTAGCTCTTATATATGACAGGAGCCACATACGATTGCCCCCTAAGTTGCCATGGCCTATGCAATGTGGAAATTGAGGGTTAACTGTGCCCCATAGTGGTCCCTTCCTAAAAACTGAAGAAGACCTCAGCAGAAGACCACAAATACCAACCATCAATGTTGCTTTGCCTTGGAACTGATTGCCTTGATGAAGTTGGAGAATCTTATAATCATATGTGATTTTCTTATCCGGGTAGCTCTTGAGGCTTATATTTACATTCATCGGAGTGGTGTAGCCAAAGGTTTGAGCCACCACGTTTTCAAAAGCTCCAACCCGTATCAACTTAGGTCCTGTGATGAGGTATCTAGAAGAGAAAGAAAACACTACAGTCAACAGCCAAACTCACCTTGCAGGTCAATGCAGCCACACAGAGGTTCACCTAGCGGTGGGAAGGCAGGATTCTGCAAAAAATATGTATCTACCGCTGAAAGCCACCACATGGCAAGAGATACAGTCTGATCCACAATCAGGCCCCAATCAAAAAGCATAGTCAGAAATGTACCCCATCAGTTCCTCACTACATTTGGAGCAAATATTCAACTAACTTAGAATTCACAAGGTATTCTACAACCCCACCCGCAAAAATGCGACAGTTGCAAAATGTTGAAACTCTTTTCTGAACTTCATGCTACTCACATAGTTTATCTCCTCCACAAGTATAAATGCAGATGGTGTGTATTTCTGCATGTGTAAACTAAATGCACACGTGCGAATGCACTTAAAACCTTTTTTTCTTTAAGGTGAAAATACTTTCTGCTATGAAGAAATCCCTTACCCAACAATTCCAATAATTGTTGTGGGTTTTCCCTCCCCATTTCCATCCTGACGACTGTTTTACTCCTGAAATTGACAGGGGTAAATCTCTAAATGCATCCCGGGTAGGAGGATGTAGAGTTTTAAATCTTGGTGCTTTACAACATTACTTATTTTATTTTAAATTCACCTGCTTTGCAAAATGCGAAGCGGGGAAAAAACTGCAAATAAAGGGGTCATGAACAGAAGCCACTTAGGTGCACAGCACACATCTGACTCAATGTGTATGTCTTTACCAACTCATATATGTAAGTTACAATTTTAAACTAATTTGCAAACATTTCTATTGCCACTTAAGGTAAATGAACACAACTAATGCATTATTTTACATACCCAAGAGACAAACTTGGTGTTTACAAAAATAGCCAACACGTCAATCTTGGTACCTTAATCATGCCTAACTAGTTCATTTATAACCTATTCTTGTCTAGGATTCGGCCTTTGTTTTCTTTAGGACTTAAAAAAGGTTCAATTTAAATATCGATCAAAAAAATATCATAGGCTAAATTTCAACCACCATATTGTTGTGAAAGTAAGAATATAGAGGTATGAGCAGATTTTTTTACTTTATATAACATGTACCTTGATTATATATATCTTCAAAGTACATCGATTTGAAGTAAAGATGTGTCAATTTAAACATACCCATATATACTTACCTTCACAGTATTGGGTAATCGATACGTTGGCTATATTATTTTTTGGGCACAATATTTTTGGATCACTGACATAATATAGAATGCCAAAATATCGACCTACCAAAATATCGAGGTAAAAATATAGAATGCCAAAATATCGACCTCCTATCTCCAAACAAGTAAGTACAAAAATATCGAATCAAAAATATCGATGTAAAAAATATAGTTAGTCAAAATATCGAATTATTTTTTAATGCTTGAAATTAATTAAAAATGAATGAAATAATAAATATAATGAACTTAAACGTACTTAAAATACTTAAGTAACCTTAAAATTAATAAATAATTAATATAAGTTAAAAAAACATACAAATTGATTTGTTAATACATATATATATATATATATATATATATATATATATATATATATATATATATATATAATATTAATAAAAAAATTACAATATTTTTACCGTAGGGTAGCGGAAAGGGTAACATTTACTATTACCACTCCAGTGACTGCAACAGTAGGGAAAGCGTTGGATAGCGTAGGGGTAAAAATTACTATTCCCACTCCAGAGAGTGCAACAGTAGGGAAAGCGCTGGATAGCGTAGGGGTAAAAATTATTATTCCCACTCCACAGAGTGCAACAGTAGGGAAAGCGTTGGATAGCGTAGGGGTAAAAATTACTTTTCCCACTCCAGAGAGTGCAACAATAGGGAAAGCGTTGGATAGTGTAGAGGTAAAAATTACTATTCCCACTCCAGAGAGTGCAACAGTAGGGAAAGCGTTGGATAGCGTAGGGGTGAAAATTACTATTCCATCTCCATAGAGTGCAACAGTAGGGAAAGCGCTGGATAGCGTAGGGGTAAAAATTACTATTCCCACTCCAGAGAGTGCAACAGTAGGGAAAGTGCTGGATAGCGTAGAGGTAAAAATTACTATTCCCACTCCAGAGAGTGCAACAGTAGGGAAAGCGTTGGATAGCGTAGGTGTAAAAATTACTATTCCAACTCCAGAGAGTGCAACAGTAGGGAAAACGCTGGACAGCGTAGGGGTAACAATTTCTATTCCCACTCCACAGAGTGCAACTGTAAGGAAAGCGTTGGATAGCTTAGGGGTAAAAATTACTATTCCCACTCCACAGAGTGCAACTGTAAGGAAAGCGTTGGATAGCGTAGGGGTAAAAATTATTATTCCCACTCCAGAGAGTGCAACAGTAGGGAAAGCGTTGGATAGAGTAGAGGTAAAAATTACTGTTCCCACTCCGGTGAGTGCAACAGTAGGGAAAGCATTGGATAGCGTAGGGGTAAAAATTAATATTCCAACTCCAGAGAGAGCAACAGTAGGGAAAGCATTGGATAGCGTAGGGGTAGAAATTACTATCCCAACTCCAGAGAGTGCAACAGTAGGTAGAGCGCTGGATAGCGTAGGGGTAAAAATTACTATTCCCACTCCAGAGAGTGCAACAGTAGGGAAAACGCTGGATAGCGTAGGGGTAACAATTACTATTCCCACTCCACAGAGTGCAACTGTAAGGAAAGCGTTGGATAGCGTAGGGGTAAAAATTACTATTCCCACTCCAGAGAGTGCAACAGTAGGGAAAGTGTTGGATAGAGTATAGGTAAAAATTACTGTTCCCACTCCGGTGAGTGCAACAGTAGGGAAAGCATTGGATAGCGTAGGGGTAAAAATTAATATTCCAACTCCAGAGAGAGCAACAGTAGGGAAAGCATTGGATAGCGTAGGGGTAAAAATTACTATCCCAACTCCAGAGAGTGCAACAGTAGGAAAAGCGCTGGATAGCGTAGGGGTAAAAATTACTATTCCCACTCCAGAGAGTGCAACAGTAGGGAAAGTGCTGGATAGCGTAGAGGTAAAAATTACTATTCCCACTCCAGAGAGTGCAACAGTAGGGAAAGCGTTGGATAGCGTAGGTGTAAAAATTACTATTCCAACTCCAGAGAGTGCAACAGTAGGGAAAACGCTGGACAGCGTAGGGGTAACAATTTCTATTCCCACTCCACAGAGTGCAACTGTAAGGAAAGCGTTGGATAGCTTAGGGGTAAAAATTACTATTCCCACTCCACAGAGTGCAACTGTAAGGAAAGCGTTGGATAGCGTAGGGGTAAAAATTATTATTCCCACTCCAGAGAGTGCAACAGTAGGGAAAGCGTTGGATAGAGTAGAGGTAAAAATTACTGTTCCCACTCCGGTGAGTGCAACAGTAGGGAAAGCATTGGATAGCGTAGGGGTAAAAATTTATATTCCAACTCCAGAGAGAGCAACAGTAGGGAAAGCATTGGATAGCGTAGGGGTAGAAATTACTATCCCAACTCCAGAGAGTGCAACAGTAGGTAGAGCGCTGGATAGCGTAGGGGTAAAAATTACTATTCCCACTCCAGAGAGTGCAACAGTAGGGAAAACGCTGGATAGCGTAGGGGTAACAATTACTATTCCCACTCCACAGAGTGCAACTGTAAGGAAAGCGTTGGATAGCGTAGGGGTAAAAATTACTATTCCCACTCCAGAGAGTGCAACAGTAGGGAAAGTGTTGGATAGAGTATAGGTAAAAATTACTGTTCCCACTCCGGTGAGTGCAACAGTAGGGAAAGCATTGGATAGCGTAGGGGTAAAAATTACTATTCCCACTCCAGAGAGTGCAACAGTAGGGAAAGTGTTGGATAGCGTAGGGGTAAAAATTTGTATTCCAACTCCTGAGAGTGCAACAGTAAGGAAAACGCTGGATAGCGTAGGGATAAAAATTACTATTCCCACTCCAGTGAGTGCAACAGTAGGGAAAGCGTTCGATAGCGTAGGGGTAAAAATTACTATTCCTACTCCAGAGAGTGCAACAGTAGGGAAAGCGTTGGATAGCGTAGGGGTAAAAATTACTATTCCCACTCCAGAGAGTGCAACAGTAGGGAAAGCGCTGGATAGCGTAGGGATAAAAATTACTATTCCCACTCCAGTGAGTGCAACAGTAGGGAAAGCATTGGATAGCAGGAGGGTAAAAATTACTATTCCCACTCCAGTGAGTGCAACAGTAGGGAAAGTAAATACTTCATATATAAATAAAAATAAAATAAATAATAATACCAATTACTAATTAATTAAAATACTTAACATTTTTATATATTATATTAATTAATCAATTAAAAATGAAAATACAAATTAATTAATAAAAATAATTACCTACTAATACAAATTATTTACCAATTAACAATAAATTAATTAACAATTAAAAAATAATTAACAATTTGATCAAATAAAAAATAATTTAAAAAAAGAATTACTTACAATTAAATTACTCCCCACCCTATTCCCCTATAAACCCACAACACACTACAGAAACTAAATTAATAAAATTAACATAATTATCAATTAATACATTAATTAAAATTAATTACCCATTATATTTTAATTAATTGCGAATTAATAATTAATTAACAATTATTTTACAATAAATACAAATAAAGAAATTAACATATTTAATTATTTATAATTAAATAACTTCCCACCCTATTCCCCTATAAACCCACAACCCGCTACTGAAAATTAATTACTAAAATCAACATATTTATCAATTAATTTATACATTTAAATTAATTACCAATTATATTTTAATTAATTACCAATTAATAATTAATTAATAATTAATTCAAAATAAATACCAATACATAAATTATCATATTTAAATAATTATAATTAAATTACTTCCCACCCTATTCCCCTATAAACCCACAACCCGCTACAGAAAATAAATTACTAAAATTAACATAATTATCAATTAATCCATTAATTGAAAATAATTACCAATTATATATTAATTATTACCAATTAATAATTATTTTACAATTATTTCAAAATAAATACCAATAAATAAATTATCATACTTAATTAATTATAATTAAATTACTTCCCACCCTATTCCCCAATAAACCCACAACCCGCTACAGAAAATAAATTACTAAAATTAACATAGTTATCAATTAATCAATTAATTAAAAATAATTACCAATTATATTTTAATTATTTACCAATTAATAATTAATTAACAATTAATTCAAAATAAATACCAATAAATAAATTAACATATTTAAATAATTATAATTAAATTACTTCCCACCCTATTCCCCTATAAACCCACAGCCCGCTACAGAATTATATTACGCAAAAATTAAATACCATAATAATAATTAATTAATATTAATAATAAAATAAATATACACTTTTCAAACATATACTAACATAAAAAACACTTTAAAAATTTATATTTACTTACGTACCTCAAATTCGATATTTTTGTAGTCTATATTCTGTCCATTCTATATTTTTGTAGTCTATATTCTGTCCATTCGTGCTATCCTATTCGATATTTTTGTAGTCTATAATCTGTCCAGTCGATATTGTGTCCATTCTATATTTTTTAATCGATATTAATGCAAATCGATAATAAAAACTCAATATTTTGACTGTATACCAGTTTACATAGTCAAAGCGGCTCCACTGACCATTACGGACTGCCGCAGGTTGGCTTTACTATTTATTTTACTTTCACTATGGCTGCTTGAGGACACTTTCAGGAGTAGCGAACAAGGTAGTTAAAGGAAAGAACACTCATGAGAAAGTTCTTTTAAAAGGCATATAAATTGAGATGCACAACTAAAACTGAGAAACCTTTCAGGGATTTCTTCAAAGTTAACAATACAATTAACAACTAATCAGCCAAAGATACTCATACATCCAGGTGCAAACACTCAATTGAAGGTCACCACTGATGGCACTGACACTGCAGGTTGCCAAAAGACTAAAGTAAGAAACAAACTAACAGAGCAGGAAAATAGAGAAGGCAAGGTCCTGAAATCCACAGAACATACTGTGGAGGGCAGAACAGGACCATTAATTAAAGAGACCCATATCGAACTACGGAATAAGGTTGAGAAAGACGGGGACCTTCAGAATATATGAAACATAAGAGTAAGGCCACAGCAATATTCTAGATTTAACACAGCAGGAATACCTAAACCTCGATTTATTCATCTAAGCTAGACAGACCCTTTAGGCAGTAATAAGAATTTTATCTACAGTGACAACGATGGTAGTGTCAGGAGTTACTGGAATATTAAGATTTAATATGTCCAGCCAGTCACAGTGGAGGCTATTAAGTAACAGAAGGTATAGTAGAGGTACAATTGGCAACTACGGATGGCCCAGAGAGAGGCATTGAAGACTTCGAACAGGGATAATTTAGAAGCTCAAAGAATGATTCACATTTCAGCTCAAGCTCCGGCGGCATGCCAATGAATCATCATAATTTGATCTTTGTTCAAGAATTAGGTGAGCCCCAAGAAGAACAAACAGGGGATAGAAGGTGTTCTACACTGGTCCTTACACCAACTTTACAGTAAATGCATTCACTTCATCGAAAGCTGATGACAGATAGCTCAGAAAAATGTGTCTATATAAAAGTAATGGAAGCAACATTTTGAGCTCAAAATGAGAGATGTAAGTTAACTGAGTTAGTCTCCTTTATAGTGGATACACACAACTCTCAGCAAACTCGTTTTACACAGCTTCAAACAGATTTGAATATAAATAAAATGATAATAGGTAAACTTGAGAACCGGTCATGGAGGTCAACATTAAGACTTGTTGGTATTCCTGAGGGCTTCGATCAGAAGCAAGACACCATAGAGGTGGTTATAAAGCTCATTTCCTCCTGTGTCTTAAAAGAACCCCGCTCTAATCTCATAGTTGCTAGAGTGTACAGATTATCCTTTAATAAACCCAAAAAATGAACCAGAACAAGCACTTTGGTCCTATATTTTTAAGATGTTAAGGTGAAAGGAAAAATATATTGCAGAAGGTGATTCAGATTAGAATTATAAAGGAGGGTAAAACAAGAAAGGTTAAACTTTATGGTAGCAATAAATAACAGTGGCACAATGAGGTTGCCGCAAAAAGGCTTGGAGTCTCTAGCCTCACTTAAGATATCAGCAGGCGTTACCCCTAATTCATGGAGAAATTAGACTTCACTAGCTTTAATTCAAATGACTTTAAAATTTAATTTAAGAGGGACGCCATTTTTGCCTGGTTTAAAAAATGTAACCCAATTATTATTTTCTACAGGAAATGCAATATATTCAGGGGAAGGAAAAAGACAAGAGGAAATATCCCTGGATTGGCGATATGTTCTTCTCCCTGGCTAGCGTTACTCAAAGGGGGTGAGGAAATATTGAGTTGAAAAAACTCCAACTGAAGTGTTAGTTCCCTATTAAGGATAAAGAGTGACACTGGATTATTCACCCAGTGGAAATCAGGGGCAAATTCTTAACTTTATCTTCTATTATGGCAAGGTATAGAACAATGAGAAGCCATTTTAGAAATTAGAATGGGAATTGTAAAATGTACCAGGCAACATTATCTCAGAGGTAGAATGTTGCTTTTTATCAGACCTTCTTTTAGATTCAAGCCAAGCGCAAGAAAAACACTGAAAATATGTTTAAGATATATGTACCTATAATGGGATCTGCAATATTTGGAGACAGAAGAATCCCACAGTTAGATTAAAAACCTGTTTTTCAAAGAGCTTCAGCTCTGCTTCTAGAACTGCAACACCTGAAAACAAGTGTTCACTTGGAACTCATGTATGGCCAAATCTAATTTCACAGACTTCTTTGTAGACTTAATATGTATAAGAGAATTTGTCATAAACCAGACAATTGTTCTGTAACGACTTAATCTTTTTTCAATTTAGAGTAGTGAACAAACAACCAGTAGATCATTATCTAGGTAATGTGAAATCAGATTGTGCACTAAATGAGTTCCAAGTAAACAATTGTTTTCAGTTGTTGCAATTACACCCAAGGTCACGTGGACGTATTGGGTTGTTCTTGTTCCTTTTTGACTAGACCTGCTTCTAGAACTGGCATGTTTTTAGGGTCACCCCTCCTCTCTGGCCTCTACGTACAGCATCATGCTAGTAGGTTTTCAGAACACTTGGCGATAGTTTTTATCTGTGCTATGCTTATACCTGGTAAATTACCCATATGGTATATCGCTTTGACTCTTTTCCTAGAAAAGGACAATATAAAATTGTTTAATGAGAAATTCAAAACAATTTTACTCATAATGAGCCAATGACAGGTGAAGCCATAGTGTGGGAAGCTTTAAAAAGTAATAGGGTTTTTTATCACTAAGGATGTATAGATCTAAAAAAGGTAAGGAAGTAGTACACTCTTTACAGATGGGGTTAGCGGAAGCCTATCAAGTTATGGTAATAGGCTTGAGAACTCTTTAAAAAAGTGGTGTGAGATTAAGGCACAAATAAGAAACATTTATCTCTAAAAAGAAATTGTAAATAGCCAGACATTTTATTAGCTGGTCTATATGGAAGGGGAGAGGGTCAGAATATTCTTGGCTTGGAGCCCAAAGGAAAACAAATCAGAACTTGATCTTTCAAATTAAAGATCCAAATTCCAACCAATTAATTGAAGTTGAAGGGAAAATTTACTATTTCTTTTAGATTATTACACTAGACCAGGGGTCTTCAAACTGTGGGGCGCGACCCCCAGAGGGGCTGTGGAGCGATGCAAAGGGGGTCGCGCTCCCAGTCACACTTATGCTCAGGCCCAAGGGATTCAGCCCTCCTCTTCCCCTGTATCTCAGCCCGGGCTGCTGCAGTGTAACTCGAGCTGCTGGGGCCTCAGCTGGGCAGTGTCTGGAGTCTTATCTCCAGCACGCCCATCAGAGTTTTTCACAGGTCTTTAAAGACCATTTACATATTTACATGCCTTTGTAAACTGGTTACAGAGGCTTAGTGTTTTTTTTTCTGATTCCATTACCCCCTGGGTCCCACTCTGCCTATTCCTTACATTTGTATTTTACATTTACTGGTGTAGTGTGAGAATGCATTTCATGACAAGGAATATAAAGTAGGGTTGCCAAAAGTAAAATGCCTGTGTGTGTTGTTTAAAGAGCATGCAGAGACCTCCTCTTGACACTAAATAGATTTATAAATAAAATAGTATGTATTCATTCATTATGTGACTTTTCAGTGTTTGTTCTTTTTAATTATCAGTCATGGATCATTGAGGCAGTCCTAGAACACAATTAAAAGTGCTTTCTATTTATATTTTCTGTTCGAAGTATGCACATATTAGTGCTTAAAATACAGCTTTAGGTGACTGCTTATTTTTGTACCAACTGGGCCATCAAAATAATCTACTGGCAACCGTATCCATAAGACTGGAAGTTTGTTGCAGGATCAGCACATTATTTATTTCCTCCACCCTGCCATAATAGCAATAGTTTAACTTAGATCTTAAACCCTACGCCGCCGTCAGTAACATGCTGGGTTACTTCAAGTGTCTGGGAATGGACCCTGCTTTCAGACAACTCACGCCCTTCACTTTCACGCTCACCCTGCCCTTATAGCGATCACAATGCGCTCACACTGATCACAATGCACTTAGACCATTCACCTGCTCACCCTGCACTCACAGTGATTACTCTGCACTCACAATGCACTTGCGCTGTTCTCCCTATACCTCACCCTGCAGTCACACAAGCATACTACTCATCGTGCACTCATGTGACACTTCACTCACCTGTCCCCCTCACTGCTGAATATACAACTTACTCAAACAAGCCCAGCAGTAATCATACATTCATTCATCCCATTCTGAACTTGCATCCACACCCAAATTCGTACGGCCACCTCACTCACCCTGCAGTCACTCCTCTCACCCTACTCTCACACTGCTGCATCGCTCACCGTGCACTCACATGGGCACTCCTGCCACCCACACAGCGCAGAGGGTTAATGTGCCTGCTACAAAGAATATGTACCATGCAGATCACAGAAATTAGTGTGAGTAAACTATGAGTAGAACTATAAAAAATGAAATGTTTGTCAGAAAGGTGTTATAGAGAGATGAGATGCATTGTTGGTGAGTAGTAGTGAGGGAATTCATGGAGAAGGAGAAAACGGAGGTGGAGCACCAAAAAAGACTGTTGCACTGGGTGCAACCAGTGTTTAGGCCTGGCTGGGAGTGTTAGTACCCTTCCCCCAGAAGTTCTGGTCTAGTGGCTCCCCTGCTTCTGCCAATGATTATTATTTACATTTGTAGTGCGCTTGTTACCAAAAGATGTCCTGGGGCTAATAACCACCTGCTGCCTGAAGGCAAATGAGAAACACACAGAAGGAGATTGAGAACCAGCCAAATGGGGTAACCTACAAAGCATAGAGAAAGGTTTTTATATCTTCCTAAAGGATAATCGATTCTTGGTGGAGCAAAGCAAAGGAGGGTGCAAGTTCCATAACTGCGCGGCCTGCATCAAAACCGTGAGACAGGCAACTCATGCCTTCTTGAATTAGGGAACAATAAGCAGAGTGGCACAGGCTAAGAGGAGCATACAGGTCCGATCTGTATGCTTGGTGAAGAGAGATGAGAGGATGAGAGAGGACAGCAAGGGATTGAGAGAATTTGATTGAAGAGGTCAGGGATGAGGAGAAATGTAAATTGCAGAAGAGTAGTGTGGACATGCTAGAAGTGAGTGTGAGCCAAAGGTGAGGGCTTCTGTTAGAACAAAGGGGAGATTTGAAAGATGAATGGGGGGACCGGAGAGGTGTAAGATACAAATAGACAATAAGTTGAATGGAGAGACGAGGTGAATGAGAAGTGCTGAGGGGAACGGGTGGTGACGGGGCCAGAGAGGCCATGAGATAAATGCGAGAGACTGTTAGAGATGAGGGCAGTAAAAAGACAGAATGGCAAGAGGTGTTTAAAGGTAAAGTGAGAGGTTGAATGGGTAGAGTTCAGAATCAGAAGTTGTGAAAAGGGGTGAAAGAAAATGGCCTGCAAAGTGAGAGAGGGATCCGGGGTTGGGAGAGGAGAAAGGAATGGAAGGGAGGGAGTGAGGGGAAAACTGCATGGGTAAACTGCTTAACTCTGCAGAAAACCACCAGGGTTTTAAGGGACCCATGATTCTCCCAGCCAGGGCCAGGTGAGCTTCTAATGTGGCAGTATGTATTCCTGCAGAGTGGTGGGCCCTTCACAAAGGTTGACTAGAAATCTTTCTGATGTTAATTTCTGTATTTTGGTTATAAACAGGTACTGATGGGGTGAAATATTTCCTCAGTGTTACTGTGTGTAAAAAATTAATTTCAAAATAATGAAGCAATGCTATCCCAAAATACGCTGCGTCACGTAACATAATTTACATTTTCTTCCCACACAATTTAGTCAAGCCTGTCGCGTAATTTGGTCCTCAACTGCCTCATAATTCCAGTATCCCTGCCTACAGATTTAGAAATTTTTGTCAGGAGGGGGTCCTTACACCTCAAAATATTGAGAGGGGGTCTCTGCATCCAAAAGTAGACCTCTGCACTAGACTATATCAAGATTCACCGCCAGCTGATTTGTATTTGGAACATCAGATAGATCAATTTTTCAAAGATCTTAGACTTCCCTTTTTGACCAGAAGCAGCTGACATGTTGACAAACCCTGGAACTGAAAAGGTCCTTATGGAAGCTACAGGACAGTTGCCAAGCTCTAAAGCTCTCAAGGTGGGTTGTGGACCTGAATTTTACAAGACATTTGCTCCATCCCTGATTAAACCTCTGACCACTCTTTAATTCTGCACTGGGAGGTGGGAAGATTCACATTTCATTATGTAAAGATGTATTGATACATTTTCTTCCACAGGGAAAATCATCGATTGAGCCTACATCATATATGCCGGGTATCTACTGAGCCATCTAGGCTGATGAGATCCGCAGAAGACTAGGAGGCAAACAGAGCCACCCTGTCCCAGTGACAGGCAGCACCACTTAGGGTCGCAGTTCCCCGTGCCAGAAGCACAGCTGTTTTATAGAGCTTGTAATCCTTAGGGAAACTCCTCTGGCTAGAAGCCTGCCTCTTTGTAATAACAACCTCCAGAGGGCCTTCTGTGGCTGCATTTATGGACAGAAGACACTGGCTGCCCTTCGGTGTCTAAAATCAGAAGTGCAGTTGCACAAGTCAGAGGTACGGTGTGAGCATCATGGCAGAGGACAAACTTGGGTCCAGCCCTGGAGAGTGCAGTAGGGACCGGCTCTCGCGACTACATTGCAAGCACTAGACCCTGGAGCTTAGCACTACTCATTTGTGCAATGTTTTCTGTCTGCTTTGTTCTGAAACGAAACATTAATTATTGACATGACTAAATATAGATGTACTGCTGCAAAAGTCTATTCCTTCACATACAAGGCTGGAGTCACACTGAAATATTTGGGTTCTTCCTCCCCAATTTGGCAGCTGAAATTAAACAAAGACGAGGACCATTACAATATGACCAGCTTGAATCCTGACATGGCAGTCTGTTACCTGGCTGACAACAAGACAGTTCTTTTTTTTTAAGTTTAAAGTTTATTGAAAGAGAGATTATAACATACATAGAAAGAAATATCATATAAGAGAAATCACAATGAAAAAATTATATTATACATTATAAAACAAATTACAATCTATGAGACAACAAGACAGTTCTGAGTCCAGGCTGCCCCGGTAACGATGACCAAATGGGAGATGTATATCTTCACAGAATGTTATCACCCAGGGTATCCAGCTACAGATGCGTAATTAGTAATAATTTCATATGCCCTGGTGGCTGCATTTGGAACTTGGGAAAACAGTGGATGATTTAGACCCGGTGTGATATGGGTACGTTGATTAGAGGCACCATTCAGATGTTAAGGGTGTTATTAAGTTATAGTCACTATGACTGTCTTGGAGAAAACTCCCAGAAAGCCCTCCAGAAGGCCAGTCTCAGCAAGTAAACCTTGGTTTTCTGAGCACCCCTCAATGAAGGTTTTTAGTTCAACTTTTTTGAAAATTGTAGTTCACAAAGCCCACGCCATTGATTTTAAGATAAGATTGTGCTTGCACACTTTACATGTTCACTCACCCAAGGCCATGCCAAACCTGGTTCAAAGTGCATGGTGGCCTTCGAAATTTGTCCCTCCTCCCATCCTGTAGAGGAGGTTAGGAACCTGGGGATCAAAGTCGATAAGGGGCTGTCTCTTGCTCCTCATGTGAAGGCTGTTTCCGGGGTTTAGCAAAGCACACAACACACACCAGAGGCACAGCCGCCTGCCATAAACACAACACATATCTGGCAACAGCACAGATACGAAAAAAACAAGCTAACTTGACAACAACTTATGCGTAGCTATGGTTTACATTGTCATGGTAAATTTTACTGTGGTTAATAAGAATGTGTGGTAAATGTGCTGCGTGGTGTCGAGGGTCGTTGTTGTAAGTACGGCCCAGGGGCAGCATCCGGCACTCCTGACCTTTACATGCGGCCCCCTGGTCAGCAGCAGCACTGGGCTTCTGTTTACTCGACTCAGCGTTAACATGAAAAAAACATGTTAAATATACAGCAAAGACTTATTTAAAGGTTAATTTGCAGTTAGGGAAAGGAAGTAACTAGGCCCTTAACTTTAGGAACACCTTAATTTTTAAAGACAGCTACTAGATATACATGCTTTGCTTCCCCTACACCCACTGTACACCCCACCCCCCGCTGGCATCAATGCTGCCCTCGGTCACACCATAGACCAAACTTTGCGCCCCCCGGGAAAATGTTTGTGAGTACCCATGTTGTAACCTTTATGCTTGTATTCGGGGTGCCTCTGCCTACTCACCCCTGTCCAAGCAAGTGAGTGAGGCACAGGGCTGGCTTTACCGCCGGTGGCACCCGGTGCAACAATGAATGTTGGCGCCCCCCTCAAATGACCTCCTCCGGAGATTACCTCACTACCATACTTTAACAGTGCCCCTCAAGTCTCAATAACCACTATCTCTCATGCATTTCTTTTGTTTTATAGCGCCACTCATACCAGTGTAAGGTGTCAGAGCACTTTACATCACATACACATTACACAGAGACAATGAGTCATACGTGTGTACATCAGTGTATAGGAAATGTTACATAAGACAGAGGAGTACAAGGTGTAGGAGTCACATGCCATCCATACTGGTAGACAGTATAGTTTGAGTGCTTGGTCTGGAGAAGCACAAACTCAGATTTTAAAACGTAAAACCATGGTGGGTGGCTTAAGGGAAAAACCATTACGCTCTAATTTATACTTTGCAGTTTTGCATATAGCTCTTTGATAATAGTTAATAGGTTACTGTTCTATATTCGGATTTAAACTTAAAAACTGTAAGTAACAAAAGGGCCTCTCTGGCAGAAGCAGTAACCCACTGACCTATTTACATTATATGCACTTTGTGATCTGCACAGTACCCTGTTTTGCGCTACTTTATGATGAGTCAAAACCACTAGATAAAACTCGGATGTCTCTGCAGCATGAACATTAATCACCAGAGTTATCTTGACATTTTTATGGTTGCCTGAAAATATCTGGAGGGAAGGAACCAAGTCAGCGCCTGGTGGTGGGGCCCTAGAGCCTGCCATGGTGAGGTAGCTTAAGCCATCCCAACTCTTCACATAAAACTGCAATATGTAACCAAACCCAGTGGGGTAGGAAGAGGGGGGTGCAGTGGGTGCGGGCCGCCCCGGGTGTCATCCCTGTGAGGGGATGATACAATGGCAAAAACATGTGTTTTAAACACAACTTTTTGCCATTTTGTCAAGCCGGGGGTGACAAGAAAAGTTTTGCACCGGGTACCAGCTGACCTTGCTAAGCCACTGACCAAACCACTCGTCAATCAATCTGTCCTCAGGCAGGCTCAGGGTAAACAACTTTTACGCTCCGTGCGCCAAACGATTGTGAAAGAAATTACAGTAAAAGGCTTTGGTTTCTGGGCAGTTGGCATATGTTGGCATGGAGTCAAGATGGCCAGGTCCCAAAAATCCTGCTAAATCAGAAAAAGCAGCGGAGATGTCGGGAAAGAGAACCAGGGTGAGATGAGACACAATCTTGGGTTAGCAAGAAAGCCACACACCTCATAGGCTCATTTAGAAAATCACAAGCCAATGCTTTGTCTCTTTTGGGCCCTATGACAAACATAGGAAAATGAACCTACTGCACCGGTGTGCGCGGCGATTGTATCCTTGATGGGGTGTGCGCTGAGTACCACCACCGCGCTTTCTATAGAGCAGGGGCAAATTCTCAGCGTAACTGCAAGTGCTGGAGAGAGCCAAGCAAGAAAGCATGGTACTATATTTAAGTCAAAAGAAGCTCTCAACCCTTGATTCAATCCCTGAAGGGCCAAGCGAGCCCCGCCCCCACACAGGTGGTGCAGTCAAACACTGAACCCACACTCTTGTACACTTTACATGTCACCATGAGTTGCTTTGGGGCAGAGTGCCACAGCAGAGACAGGGGCAGCACGATAACTGATGTATCATAGGTGTCCAGATAGAACAACCAGCCTTCCTGGGAAAAACAGCCCCCAGTGGAGGGGTAAAGTGCACTAGTGGGCAGGGTGCCACAGCAGAGACAGGGTCAGCACATCAACTGTTGCATCATAGGTGTCTGGACAGAATGACCAGCCTTCCTTTGGAAGGAAACCACAGGCCCCCGATGGAGGGGTGAATCGCACTTAGTTGGCAAATAACTTCATGTTTGCGTGTAGAGTCTTATTTTTTAATGCAGAAATTTCCACGTGTTTGGGATTTCCATGGTAGCCAATTTGCCTATGTGGTTGTGACTGTGGGTGCCACATCTACAAAAGTTGGTAAACCCACAAAATCCCATGTGTGGGTATTCATCAGACTTTTCAAGGTAGTTTCCAACATTGAAAATGCACAGAGATTTACTCAGCACTCTATTTTCAGGATAGGAGTTGGGAGGAAACACAACCTAAGCCGGTGATGATGTAGTAGTTCTCCACAGTGATAACTATTGTCCTGGTAGAGAAACAAAAAAAATGTGCCAAAATACAAGTGCGCTTTAGTGTGACATTTGCGCTTGCGTGAGTGGAACAGCTAGGTTTTTGAGTACTTCTTGGAAGCTGTTACATTGGTAATTTTTAAAGAGTACTCCTGTTATTCTTTCTGAATTCCAAGAAAGTCTGCACTTTATTGAAAATGTACAGTTAGGGTTTGGCAGAACAGGAGCCCTGATGAAATCTGATGGGAATCCAACCATGCCGAGTTCACCCGTCTCATTTAGAGGTTTTTGATGTCGGAGGCTTTGCTGGCTATGCCTTGGCTGGCCATGAGAAAATCCTCTTTAGCTCTTAGGTATTTTTCTTTCTGGAGAATGATTCCTTTCCCCTTGGTTATCAGAATTCATATTTAATAATCTTTATTCGGATGCAAATATCCATAAAAGCACAATTCAATCACCACCAACAGAAATACAATTCTTATTTAAAACCGCGGTGCATAAAGCTAGATAAAAAATAGCATCTGGTAAAAAAGATTACAATTGTGTACAACATTAAAAAGGCATAATGTACGACAACAATATCATAATTAAAATTTACAAGTTAATAAACAAAATTTAAAAAGGGGTTGGACAGGCATTTAGCAGCAACGTCATATTAAGATAAGGTGCAATTAGTTGCAGGCAGAATTGAAATCCTGGATGTAGTCAGTGGAAGGGATGAGTAAGAATTAACTTGATATTGGCCTGAGTCGACGAGCACGATGTGGGAAAGAATGTTTAAGGTTCCTTTGCCACCTTGCAGGTCTTTGCTAATTTTCCTCCTTTGGGTTCTGGATTCTGTTTGTAGGACCCTGAAGGATCTGTAAGATTTCTTGCCTGTTAGGATTTGGCAGGGAGCTGCTCTACTAATATAGATGCAAGGCACACTACATGGCTATAAGATAAGGCTGCATTGAGGGGTACAGAAAGGATGCAATGGTGCTGTCGTTGCCCATAATCCCATGCGCCGAGGAGCCTCTGCTTAATGTACCTGTCAGTTCAAAGGGGTGGCCAAAGTTCACCCCACCATAACATGTACTCCAGACTGTAGGACTAAACCCTACGCCTACATCATTAGCCACGTTTGCTATTTCACACTAAAGTTCAAATGAGAACTGGAGATAATTTCAAGTTTCTCCTCTCATTATTAAAACGTCAAGATCAGGACAAGCTATAAATCCACCTGCATTCACCTGGGATATCTCTGCTCCAGGTCTGTGTGTCCTTGGACAGTTGACTGCATTACCTACAGCACATCCCTCTGATGCTTAATCTGGGATGGTCACCACCCCTCAAAAAGCAACAATATCAAACAAGTATTAGCGAAGCCAACATTCCTAGCTTTCATGTGCCAATGTTGTAAACACAGGCATCCTCAGTCATATGTACATGCCCGGCATGCATAAATGCTATCACATTAAAGCTTGGCCTATTGGCTTTGCCAATTAAAGACTGGCTTACTGGCTGTGCCGATGAGTAGAAAAAAGTTGGGTAAAAAGGGTTTACTGCTTTTCATGCAGAATTGATTTTGGAGATCAAGAAATGAAAGAGACAAATAAAATTGATTTTAGGATTTAACATACTTTTCAGGTGTGAAATAGCCCATGAAATAGTCAACAGCAAGAGGGGAGAAACTGATACTCCTCTGCTGGTGCCAAAATTCACACTGGGCCTGATTCGCAAAGATAAACGTACACTTTTGTGTAAGTTTACGTTTGTTTTGGAATTCACAAACTCCGATTTAATAGTAAATTTGTGACTGCAGAGGCTCCGCAAAAATGTTCAAACTAAGCCCACATTGTGTCTAGTCTAGAACGGGGCCATGAAGCTTAGGTCATGGCAGCCCATCCATCTCTCAAAAAAGCCCCACTAGGAATATGAGAGAGCAGCAGAAAAGCCATTCCAGCCATCATGAAGATCTCCTTTCTTGTCTCAATGTCTGGTACCAACTATTTAAGGAGTTAGATGCCCTCCTATGTTAGGGAAGTTCTTGGCTGTCCTGTCATGAACTCAGATTTTCTGTGATGGTCAATATTTTTAGGTTTCGCTGGGGGGCGGAGCCGTTAGGCTCCTCCTCCAGAGAAATCTATTGAGTACAGTAAGCACTCTGGAACACGCCCCCCGTCCCATTTGCTAGCTCCATAAATGGAGCCTAGCCATTGGACGAGGGGCCTGTCCATCAATGCCGGACCAGACACGGGGGCGTTCCCGAGATTCTTTGGCTTTGGCGACGTCACGCGACGCCGGGAACGCCCCCGAGTCTGGTCCGGCCGGGCCGTGCTTGCTGCTGTCCTGCCTTGTGTCCCTCCTCCCGCTGTCCCCACGTTTCCCGCCTCCCTCCCGACGTCCGTGTCCTTTCCCGCCCCCCTCGTCCTCTCCCGCCCGCCCCCCTCGTCCTCTCCCGCCCCCCCCCCCCCTGTGTTCATTTTTTAACTCGGGTCGGAGGGAACTCCTCCCGCCGCCCCCCCTCCCGCTCTCCGTGTGTTCCTCCGTGTCCCCCCTCCCGCCGTCCCCCCTCCCCGTAAAGCGGTGCTTAGTTTGTGTGAAACGTGAAGGACACCGCAAGCGCCCCCGCCGCCTCCTGGGAGCAGTCCGGTTTGTTGTCGGCTTCTCTTGACGGGTGATTGGGCTTGTCACAGATTTCACATCTGAAGCTCAAAAGCTCCAGGTAGGATGGCGCTGGCTCAAGCAAGGGAACCCGACCTTGTGTTGCGTTTCCTGCAGGAGGTGGAGGAGCGAGCCGAGGAGGTACTGGCGGACAAACAGCAGGTGAAGAAGGGAGGGCGTGTGCATTTGGAGGAGAATGCAACTGTTTCGGCGTGCGGTGCTCGACTGCCCCGCCTCCTTCCCACGCGTCGAGATGCCTCTACCTCTTATTAGTCCGTGATCTTTCAATCAACTGCTCTGCTACTTCGTCCTCTCCTTTCACCACCCGACCACTCTCCGCTCACACACCCCCGCTCTGCCTCCCGCCTGTCCCTCACTAGCCCCTGATCTCTTAACCAGTCTGTCCCCAGTCAGTCTACTCTCTAATGCGTGGTCCCTTTTCGCTCCCCCTTTCATCCGCCTATCTACTCTCCCCGCTCTCCTCTTCACCCCATCCTGTCCTGCTCACTAGCTCCCGTGAACCGTCCGCCACTCTCCCCGCGCTGGTATTTTGTATCCATTCGCCATTCGACGCCCCGACCCCCTGCTTTCACTAGCATCCCTCTGTCCTGCCTCTCCCTCGTTGATATCCGCTCTGCATTTCACCCGTTTGTCCCCGCTCCCACGCTGCCCCCTGCCCTTCTTTCAGCAGGCCGTCCCCGCTCCACTCACTGGTCCTCTGCTTACCGTTTCACCCGCCTCTCCCCCTAGTCCGGGCTCCGCTTTTCATCATTGGGCCTCCCTCCCATCTCTGCTTGTAGTTCTCCATTCGCCAGTCTGCTCTCGCCGTCCTACCCCCAAATTCGACCCTCCTGTCCGTTTTGTCCGTCTGTCCCCGCTCCCTCGCGCTCACCAGTGCCTGCACTACTTCACATCGGTCCTTAATCTCCGACCATCGTTTGTCCCTCCTCTCTTCATCTTCAGCTGGTCCCCTCTCCCTCGTTGGTCCCCTCTCTCTCTTTTTTCGCCCATCTGTCTCCTGCTCCTCTCGCTGGGTCGCGCTTTGCTTTCGGCAGCCTGTCCTCTCTCCGCGCACTCGTCCCTTCTCTCTCATACTCATTCGCCTCCCTCCCCCTCACTATGATCTGCTTATCTTTTCAGCCGCCTGCGCCCTCTCCAATACCAGTCCCTACCCTCCTTCCTCTATATCAGCGCCCCCTCTTACAAGTCTCTGCTCGCCTTTCTATACCCCATTCTTGCCAGTCCCGGTGGCTCCCCCTTTTTCCCGTCACAGCACCTTCTTCCCTCGTTGGGCCGTGCTCTCTCTTTGAACTGCCCGTCCCTTTCACCCAACAACTTGCTTCTTTAAATGCCTCTCCCCGTTGACCGTTCGCTCTCGCAGTATAGATTAATTTCTATTTCTGACCCGGGCTCACCCATCAGCCGTCCCCTACCCATCCAGCAAGGGTGCAAGGACATGAAATGTCTCGCCTCCCCCAGCTGGAGTGAAGCGGGGCCCTCTCAAGGCCCCCCCCTCCCTGGGCCCCGGTGCCACTGCTGCACAAGTAAAGGGGCGCCCTCGCCCCTTCTCATGAATGTGATATAATGCCCCCCTCACCCCTATTCACCTTGCACCTAACCCGCTTTGCTGCATTTTCCTGATTGGGTGTCTCTCTTCCCAGCAGGTGTCTTGGGTGCCCTTAGCCCTCCGCCCCCTCTATCATGGTCTCTTTTCACCCTCACTGAATGACCCTCCCGCATCCGCAATGTACTTTACAGAGAATTCTGGGCACCTGTCACAAGACACTCAATAGAAGTGCAGTGCACCTGTCGCACTCCGGTACATCACGGTGCTTTACTGTGATTGTTGCAAAGTTTGAAAAATGTAAGTCATTCTGTCTTCAGTGCCAAAACGTCTCGTACGTCAGCTTGGGTGCGCCTTGAAACATTGCAGGCGCTTATGTTCAAGAGCAAAGTCACAAGGTACTTTCAAAGGCACATTTGGGGTAAAAAAATGAGGTTTGCTGTACACAGCTGGTGGGTACCTTTTATTCCAGTACGGTCTAATATACCCTTTGGGCCAACAGCTGAAGGCACAGAAAAACACGCGCACGTATTTGGATACAAACCTAGCGTCGTGAAGGCGTCTTTTGAAACTGAGATTGTAGCGGCATCAACTTTCCAGACAGCTTGTGTCGGGCCAATAAAGCAACTACTTGGCCCAATGCGTTGACCCAGTCACTATAGAGATTCGCATGTTTATTCGTTGATGTATGTAGTTTATGTAAAGCGCCCACATGCGTTGTGACTGCACCTTTTGGGCGCTTTGGGATACTAAATAAATATAGGTAAGGAAGCAGTCGCTGGGTGCAGGGGGTGATACGTTTTATGTGGAAATGTGCAAAAGCTGGCCGACCACTCCTTTCATACCAACAGAACAAACTCGGCGGCTTGGTGGGTTAATGCACCTGCTGGAGCGTTGCAAGGTCCCTTAAATCGTGGAAAAAAATCAAAATTTGAACAGTGCATTTCCAGACCAACTTGCGCACGACCAGCTAAAAGAGAGCTTTAATGCGTTGCCACGTCGAACCGTATGGTCGTGGAATCCGTATGGTCGTGGAATTAAATTGATTCATAAACCACTAGCCTTGGTCCGCCTCTAGGCGCTTTCGGCAGACGAGGGGCAGTCGTGGGTAGTGATAGAGGCACGTCTTGAATACCTGAATTGGTGCCTTCTGGTGTAGTGGTACTCGGCGTTGTCTTCCAAGCCCCCTAGAATCAGACCACCACAGGAAATGCGGACATTCCAATGCTTGATATCTCGGGTGCCCTTTGCGGTTGGAAACAGGAGGATGTGGCATAACGGCCAGAGCTGCCACTTTGGACCTGGGAAACTAAGTTCGAGTCTCGGCGTCGGCTCCACATCCTGTGATCCTGGGCAAATCACTTAATCGCCCCATCCCTATATATGTGTATCTTTTTTGTAACGTAACTAGTGCTCATATAAAGAGCTACAATACCTTCTAGTCGAGTTTGCGCTACATAAAAACTGCAAAAAGAACTTCTAGTCGACCAGTTACATATGGATTCCATAGGACCCAGTTGCTTCCTGGCTTTAGGGTGATTGGGGGCAAGCCCTCGACTACTATGGAGGAGTCCCAGTCGTACCCTGGAGTTTGTTTGTGGCACATGGTGGTGTCTGTCGGGGTTTTAATTCGAGCAGCACAGGCATATATGGTCAAATGTACATATAGATGCTGCAGCTGAAACCAGTGGTAAATTGTCCTTCCCATTTTTCCCCCAGGGATGCCCCGTATTAGACAAACGGAACAAAAGCGACGCTACAGGTGACCTGTGATCTTTGGAGAACCCCGTATTGACCGACTAGAGAAATGAGGCAGCGCGGTGGGTTGGCGTGCCGGCTGCCGAGTGGCAGGTCACAGATATTAGCCATGGTGAGCTCAGCTCAGCCTTTCATCCTCACCAGGGATAGGCTCAGTGATTTGGGCAGTAGTCATAACCGTTGTTCATAGTGCCACGGAGCCATAAGCATGTTCTGGCACGTGAAATAAAGAGGCAAGCTGTATATGTTGTTAAACGTTAACCACGGACAGGTGTCTGGTGAAAAGTGCAACTGTGTGGGAAAAAGAATCCTCCACCAGTGAACAAAACGAAGAGCGCGTGCCCACCTAATGTAAAAGGGTAGACTCCACCCAGTAGCCGAGCCAGTGTGTCATGGACCCCAAGGCAAGGAAAATAATGCCCCCCGGCTGCTGTTTGAATTATAAAATACAGTAAAAAACAGGGTTAAGTGCCCGCTCTGGGCAGGGCCCCGGTGCCACTGCACCTGCTGCACCAAAGGAAGCTACGCCCCTGCTCCAAGATCTTTTACTCCCACTATTTTTTTGGGGGTACCAGTTTCACTAATTGTTGCGGGCGCATGTGTGCTGCGCAGAGTAATAAGCAACCATTAAAGGAAGTCCCTTCAGACGGCGTGCAGTGCTCGTGTGCCCCGCCCCCTTCCCACGCGTCGAGATGCCTCCAGGTGAAGCAGGATAAATGACTCTTTCAGAGACCTGTTTTGTACGCTCTGCTCAGAAGCTGTAATACTCCTTACCTTCAGAGGTTCGTTTTTGTAGGGGTGGGAAGATTTCCGGGGGTGCAAGGGGCTTCTAACAAACAAAATAATTCGGCTCTTGGGGGGCGGGGGGGTAGTTGCTGTATAAAAAACGGTTTGATTTGAATGAATCATTATGCACGTCAGGGTGTAGTGTAAGATGCACACAATGGGCCCGATTCACAGAATGAACTTAAGACTCAATCCTAAACTTACTACTATTTTGGCATTCACAGAATGAACTTACTACTTTTGGTATTCGCAGAAGTTAGGATTTTGTCTTAAGTTTGTCTTGAGACAGACTTAAGACAGACTTAAGACAGACTTAAGACAAAATCCTAACTTCTGTGAATACCAAAAGTAGTAAGTTCATTCTGTGAATGCCAAAATAGTAGTAAGTTTAGGATTGAGTCTTAAGTTCATTCTGTGAATCGGGCCCTATTTTTTTGGGGGTACCAGTTTCACTAATTTGGATATTTGGATATTTGGATGGGTATTTATAGAGCGCGAACGTTCGCTCCGGAGGGAGCATCATGGCGCTGACAAACCAAAAGACCAAGTCACAAGGAAGGTAGTGGGGGGCTAGATGGCTGCTTTAGTCCAGTCATCAGAGAGATTAAAAATCCACGTTTTGAGGTGTTTCCTAAACGGCTTTTCAAGCGTCTGAAGTCTGAGATGCCTTGCCATGCTGTTCCAGGCTCTGATAGCCAGGGTACTAAGTGTTTTACCGCCTTTGGACTTCAGATTGAATTTGGAGGGGGTCATGAGGTATTCTTGCGAGGATCTAAGGGAGCGGCCTGGTGTGTAGTGGGGAAAGCGGCTTGACAGATATGCAGGACCGGATTTGTTGAAGGCTCGGAAAGCTACAATGAGAATTTTAAAAAGTATTCTTTTATGCAAGGGGAGCCAATGTAAGGCTTTCAGAGCAGAGGAGATTGAGGATTTGCGTGGGAGTTTAAGGACAAGGCGCGCAGCAGTGTGCAGGACGCTTTGAAGTTTCAACCGGGTGGACTTTTTGGTCCCTGCCAGGAGGCCGTTACAGTAGTCCACTCGAGAGAGGATGAGGGCTACCGCGATGGTCTTTCTGGAGTCGAGCGGGAGGAAGTCAAAGAACTTTCTCAGGGACTTTATGATGCCGAAGCATTTACCTGCTATGGTCGTGGCGTGGGTATCGAAAGAGAGATCGGAATCACAATAAATTGTTACTGGATGCCTTGCCTGTTCCGATACCCGACCAACCGTCATCTGCTACCTTGCAACAATCCGTTGTCTAGGTGGATGACTACAGCTCCCAGGATGCATCAGGCCGCCAAATGACACCCGGGCATGGGTTCTTGGTGTTCTGAGTGGCATTTCTTCCTTGAAACGAACATACCCTTGCTCCCAAGGAAGTAGTTTGTGCTTTCCATGGGCAGGCACAGAATTGCCATCTTTACAAATATCTTGGGTTTTCTCTACACTGTTTTACCTCCCTTCAGGCGTTTCCAAAACGCTGCAAATGTCAGCTGTTACTTGTACCCAAATAGGTGATCATTAATTTACAGATCAAAGAAGGTGAAAGGGCGAGTCTCCCTTGTAGTGTAGGCAGAATTGACAAACGTTAAATATTTTTTGGGAGTGGCGGAGCAGTGTATTAAATGCACCATTAAGTTGGGCAAGTTGTCTTTCTGTATGTATGCGTGTGTACATGTCTATATGCTGCTTCTTTTGGTAGGGCCGGCTTATTTACCGGTCATTACAAATGTTTCTGTGATTTCTGGAGATGCTGCCCACAGTGCAGGAATCCCTGCAACTCACAGCCCTCCTTCCACCTCACAGCCCTCCTTCCACCTCACAGCCCTCTATCCACCGCACAGCCCTCTATCCACCGCACAGCCCTCTATCCACCTCACAGCCCTCTATCCACCTCACAGCCCTCTATCCACCTCACAGCCCTCTATCCACCTCACAGCCCTCTATCCACCTCACAGCCCTCTATCCACCTCACAGCCCTCTATCCACCGCACAGCCCTCTATCCACCTCACAGCCCTCTATCCACCTCACATCCCTCTATCCACCTCACAGCCCTCTATCCACCTCACAGCCCTCTATCCACCTCACACCCCTCTATACACCTCACAGCCCTCTATACACCTCACTGCCCTCTATCCACCTCACTGCCCTCTATCCACCTCACTGCCCTCTATCCACCTCACAGCCCTCCCTGCAGGAACTCACTGCACCTCACAGCCCTCCCTGCAGGAGCTCACTGCACCCCCCAGGTGGTTAAGCTGATCTCGCGAGGATAGCTCTGGTTGGTTCCGGAAGTGGGGGTCTACGACTTTGAGACCACCTTCTCCGTGTTTATTCCACCTGGCTTTGCTGTGGCAGAGACTTGTTTGATATTGGACAAGGTGAGAGCAACTAGACGTGACAGCTTCTTGCATTTCCTCCAGAATTTCCAGCTTGTCCTCTCCCTGCCTGTTGTCGTGTCCCGGCGGCAGCAGGTAGGAGCGTGTACTGCGTCCCCGAAGTAACAGCCCTAAAGCAAGCAAGAAGTACGCCCCCCTCCCACCAATCCCTGTTAGGTAGTGGAAACTGTCCAAAATGGGGTGCAGACAGCCCCTCTCACCTTTCGGCTTGGTACCACTGCACCAGCCACACTACTTCCCTACTGACCGTTCTCCACTTCAGCCCCGTCTAAATTACAATTCCTGCTTGTGACCCTTTTGCCTGCTTGTGCTTGTTTTCCTGACCCTGTTGCCTGCTTGTGCCTCCGTGTGCCCCTGTTGCCTGCTTGTGCCTCCGTGTGCCCCTGTCGCCTGCTTGTGCCTCAGTTTTCGTGCCCCTGTTGCCTGCTTGTGCGCCCCTGTTGCCTGCTTGTGCCTCCGTGTGCCCCTGTTGCCTGCTTGTGCCTCCGTGTGCCCTTGTTGCCTGCTTGTGCCCCTGTTGCCTGCTTGTGCCTCCGTGTGCCCCTGTTGCCTGCTTGTGCCTCCGTGTGCCCCTGTTGCCTGCTTGTGCCTCAGTGTGCCCCTGTTGCCTGCTTGTGCCTCAGTGTGCCCCTGTTGCCTGCTTGTGCGTCCGTGTGCCCCTGTTGCCTGCTTGTGCCTCAGTGTGCCCCTGTTGCCTGCTTGTGCCATGTGGGTGTGTGTGGAGGGCTCTGTGTGGCTGTGTGTGTGGGGAGCTTTGTGTGGCTGTGTGTGTGGGGAGCTTTGTGTGGCTGTGTGTGTGGGGAGCTTTGTGCGGCTGTGTGTGTGGGGAGCTTTGTGCGGCTGTGTGTGTGGGGAGCTTTGTGCGGCTGTGTGTGTGGGGAGCTTTGTGTGGCTGTGTGTGTGGGGGGGCTCTGTGTGTGTCATTTGCGAGAGATAAAGCTAGTGGCATTGTAAATGACAATGCCATTTATTTATGTTAAAAAAAACATAAATAAAAATAATGTCAAGAGCAATGCCAATAGCTCTAACTTTAACAAAGGCGAAACCATTGCATTGTAAATGCTTGTTTCCTAATATCCCATCAATTTACATTTTTTTGCGACCCGTTTATATGAACCAAGAAACATAAAAAAACAATAGCCGCATTATTATAGAAAAAAACAGAAAAATACAATATGTTTAAAGATCATTGCACCTGGAGCAGCGCTTTCTGTACGTATTTGAATAGACAATATACTAGTAACCATGTAGATCATGGCACCTTGTGGCATCCTATAAACCTGAAAGAGAGCAATGCGAATAAATATGAAGATCTAAAGAATATTCCGGTGATATTGTGCTTACGTGCTGAGTCTTTAAATCAAACTCTGACCCAGGCACATGTACGAACTTATCGTGATCAAGCATTAGGGAACTCTCATTACTCGCTGAACTTTCTCTCTCACAAAGTAGAAACCATTGTCGCTGTATATGGTGCAATGGTGCCAAGAACAAACCATACCTTCTCAAGGCTTTGAGTCACAGAGGTGCAAACATTTATATGATTTTATTTGTCTAGGCATATTACCATTTCTGTAGATCACAGAGGCATGGTCTTGCATGAATGGAGAAGTAAGGGGAGTGGGGTACGAAGGGTTAATATAGAGTTCAATTATTACGCCACAAAATAATTGTCTTATTGGCACTCACAAGAAACAGGTCTGACCTTATTGAGTCTTTTCTTAGAAATCATGGGATTTCCATTAAGTTTGACTGGTAGATTGTCCATGACATTTTTGAGAAATATAGAAAAACACATTAAATGCCATTACTTGTGGTTTTGGGAACGGATTTACAATTATACAAATCTGTTGAGGAAGCAAGCAGTCCATATTAAGAATTAATTTTGTGGCTAGAGAGTTTGCATTTCATGTAATTAATTTTAGAAGTGTATTTTTATTTTCATAATTTCTGTATAATATATTGCTGTGATTAAGGATTTTCTTTATATACAATGTGGCATAAAACACGGTACAGTTCCCCTGAGGAAGTCTGGGAACACTGCATAAAAGAGAAAAAAAGAGAGTGGTACATGTAAAATGTTGATCACACATTGAACTGCCCCTAATCTAAGCATCTAAAGAACAGATGTGACTATCAGCAGGTCAAGTGTACTCTTCACAGGCATCCCAGAAGGATAAAAGCCTGAGACTGCCTCACAAGGATCGAAGCAGCCACTCAGACATCTCTGAAGAAACCGCTGCACCCTCAAAGCTACATTAATAGTTTACAAATGCATGTGATAGATTAGTGTTCGACAAAAATTCTTCATGTAACTAGATTTATACAGCTGTTTCTCACAGATCAAGCTTTCCAAGAGGGCAATGAACACAGCAGTGAGATCTGTGGAAAACACATGAAGTTTGTTTTTCTGGAATAATTCTGTGTCCCTCTGTATATCGAGCGCGACCTCTGGTGAAGCCACCTCTGCATAGTTAGGAAAAATCCAAATGATTAAATCATCACTAATATACCAAGGAAGTCCTTACATAGGAATGCGGTTTAATCCTTTGGCTTCTAGCTGTACGCAGACAGTAAGCAGAATGGATCTGCCCGCATGGCGTGTAGCGTGACAAAGGATCTGACCGCATGGCGTGTAGCGTGACAATGGATCTGCCCGCATGGCGTGTAGCGTGACAATGGATCTGCCCGCATGGCGCGTAGCGTGACAAGTTTGGCAGGCAGGGGCAGGTAGGATCTCTTTCTCCTGCCCTACTACAAACCCCTTCCCCCTCCCATGACCATCGGTCGTGGGGGGGGTTGGGGGAACAACATTGGGAGAAGAGAGACAATGTCTACCACCCTCACCCCTCCGGACAGCAAACGTCACTTGCAGGGTGTGATGGGCACTTGGGGGTGAAGGGAAGGGGTTTTTGATGCCTGATGCCACCCTGCCCCCATTCTCTCTCATCCATCATTCCAGAACAATGCACAGTGAGGACATCAAGACTGGGGGTATCGGTTGGTTCTATTACGATAGGGAATTCCGAATAAAAGATGGTCATGTGCCCCACCCTAGGTTGGGCCTGGTTATGGATGGAATACATGGGGAAATTCGACCCCCGCAGAAGGATTTCTACACAAGGACACACCAGAGACAGGGTCCCTTTAAACCTCATACCCAGGCAATGAAGTGAACCTTCAAGCAGCTCTTTCGGGGGTTGCGGTGGGCAGCTGGGCATAAAGGTACTTTTAAAAGGTTCCCAGCTGTGACATACTGGCTCGTCAATGCGGAGAAGTTGCACAGAGAGGTATACTTGGTACAGGTGGGGGGGTCCCTTCAACTACGCCCCCCCCCTCCTTTGCCAGATTTTGTAGTATCACCATTAGGTGTGGTTCCTAAGAAGGAGCCTAGCAAATTCCACCTGATTCACCACCTGTCCCACCCCAAAGGCAATTCAGCCAACGATTGGCTTGACAGAGAGTTCTACTCAGTTACACACAAATGATTTGATGAGGCGTGATATGATACAGCAGCCCAGTACAGGTGCCATGCTAGCCAAGGAGGATATTGAGTCTGCTTTTCGCCTGCTTCCCATCCACCCAGACAGTTTTCGCCTCCTGGGTTTCCAGTGGGCTGGTAGATTTCAATTTGACTTAAACATGCCTATGGGTTGTTCTGTTTCCTCTGCCTACTTTGAAACCTTCGGCACTTTCGTGGAGTGGTCAGTGTCAAAGGCACACACAAAGGGATGCTCAACCCACTACCCAAATGACTTCCTGTTATAGGCAAGGCAGGCACACATGATTGCGAATCATTCCTCCATGCATTCCAGAAGCTAGCTGAACAGCTGGGGTCCAGATTGCCCCAGAGAAGACCGAGGGCCCTTCGATGAGGCTTACCATTTTAGGAATAGAATTGGACATGGTTAGGGGCGTGTCTACACGACCAAAGAAAAAGGTTAAAGTGCTATTGTCTGACATTGAGTTTGTTTTGGCAAAGGAAAAGGCAAAACTAGATGTCATCCAAAGCCTGCTGGGGAAACTCAACTTTGCAGCCAGAGTCATCCCAGCTGGGAGGATTTTAGCTAGAAGGCTGGCTAGTGCAACATCAAAGGTAACCTAAAAACACCATCTAGTGAGGCTGAACAAAGGGTTGAGGGAAGACATACAAATATATGCCCAGTTACTAAAACAGTTTAATGACTCCTTAATATGGAGATCACCATAGGCGTAGAGCACAGAACTGTTGTTATTTACAGATGCTTCTGGCAGGGAAGTCTTTGAGTGTAATTTTAGGGAAGGAATGAGGTGCACAAAAATGGCCCAGCCCTGGGTGTAATAGGAAGGTTACAGCAAACATTACGGTTCACTATAGTTGCCGCATTCTATCAATGGTCAAACCATCTTGCGGATAAGAGGGTTATCTTCTGGTCTGACATAGCAGTGGTGCAGGCCATTAATTCGCAATCTGCCACCTGCCCCATGGTGTTGAGTCTGTTGAGACAGCTGGTGAGGGGTTGCTTGTACAGTAATTTACAGTTCAGGGCGAGACACATAGAAGGGGCAGCAATAATGCTGTTGATACTCCTTCTTGATCCCAGTGACAATGTTTCTGGGTTGCATGTCCACAAGTGAAGCTCTCCTTGATGCATTTTACACCCCAGGTTTGGCATCTCCTGCAGTGGACATGCGGTCGCAAGCTTAGGTGAGCTACCACTCACTCCAGGGACGTAGGTTAGGTATAAGAATTGTGTCAGCACATTTGTAAGGTTGTCTGCAATAAGGACGAGCAGTGCATCACCATTGGCAGCAAGAGTGCAGGACTTTGTGCTATGGGCCAGGGATGAAGTAAAGAGCCATGCTTGGGTGGCAAGGCACATTACTGCAGTGGCCCATCACGCAAAGCTGCAAGGTCTTCCGACGCAAACAGCTCCTTCCCATTCATGGCAGCTTTAAAGGGCTGGGTGTGTAAAGAGCACAGAGAGCCAGACAGCATTGGCTAATCAGGTGGGTGGACAGCATAGGTTGCATCTTCGCTGGCTGGCCTTGGATCATCCGTACGTTAACCCATTTTTGTCTTGCCTACATGTGCAAAAATAAATCTGCAACAAAGTTCTCTCTAACCCTAACTGGAGTGGCCTAACCATTTTTCTTACGGTCTTCACTCTATTGGCATATACAATTTCAACCAGGATAGTGCGTGTGTGTGGTGGACTATGGGATATCCAAACTATGGAGCTGCCTGCGTCGCGTGCAGTGTGACAAATGTGGTGGGCAGGGGATTAGCATTGCATTCCTGTGCTACTGCACAACCCTCCCCTCCATAACCATAAGTGTTTGGGGGAACTACACTGGGAGAAGAGAGCCACAGTCTACCACTCCAATCCTCCGGGCAGCAGACACCACTTCCAGGGTGTGTTGGGTTCTTGTGGGCATGGGAAAGGAGTTGTAAATACCACCTGGCCCCATCCTCTTTCAGCATGCATTCTAGGCGAAACCCACCTTACCTTTAGCCTCAGATTTATTTTATGAGCATGATTGCCTATAGTCTTGCAAAACTGCTTTCACTTGTTTTGTGTTGCAGGAGAAGTTATGGGGTGATCTGAAGGATGTTGGTGAGGAAAGCAACCACAGAGGGAGCACAAAGTGTCAGGTTGTAAGTCCAGCGCGCCTACCTAAACTTCAATTCCCAGCACGCTCTGGCTTTGAACTACTGTTCCCAGCATGCCCGGCGGAACAGGATATCCCTGGGCAGAGCCTATCGTTCGGTGCTCGTGATTCTGAGAGTTGGAGGGTGCGGAGACTCCTCGGCTCTTGGTGGTTCCTGGTTCTGTGGGATCCGTTTTGAAGAGAATGAAGGCCATCGTTTTTGGTAAACAATTGCTAACGCGTTGCTAGCGCGTTCAGTCTGCTGATTTAGACTTTGGCGCTTCCTGCGCAAAAGGAGCAACGTTGTCTAGGTTTGTTTCTGCTCTCTCGCGGCTGCGAGGGAGAGAAGCCTACGTTCCGGTGACTTGTGTAACGCGCTGGCTATCGCGTTTTACAGCTGACCAGTGTTTTGTGTTAACTGTGCAAGCGGACCCACGCCAATTTGTTTATTACTTCTCTCGCGGCTGTGAGGGAGTTTCAAACATGGGATTGCTGTGTTCTATTGGCAAGCTTCAGCAGATGGTTATCTGGAGTAAGTCAGTACCCGTAGTTTGGGAGGTGCAAGTGGCGGAGTGCAGGGGGGGAGTCGGACCTCCGCACTGCCGTCACGAAGCTGAAGGCATTTATTTGGATCTATTGGATTTAAGTACCAAAGCGGATAACAGTAGTGATGGAACTACGTTATGCCGTGTTTGGGTTCCCTTATTTATGTTCAATGAACTGAAGGATACTATTGTACTGTATAATACATTTTAGGAGCTACTCATTTTCAGCGTTATTGCACAGGCGTGCTACTTAAGTCCTGGCGCTATTAACGTCTCCTTTGGATCTGTTTCTTCAAAGCCTTTTATTATTTTCATGGGGTATGTTGATATCATCAAGAGAAGGCTTTTATATTCTAAATGTTTCTGCTTGTTGGTAATACGTTCTTTTGTGTTGTGCAGGAAGGAAGGAAGACTGGAAAGACAGCAGTAGGGTGTATCTGAGCACGTTTGCTACAGGTGAATCCAGGGGTTATTAGCCTAGTGAGAATTACTGAGAGTAGGGTTAAGTATTGTATTAACCTTTGTATTTTTGTCTTACAGTTTCTTTATCCCTGCTGCCCCTTTCCTCCTCCTCTTTTTTCTTTCTGGGTTTTTTCCCCTTTTGGGGTTTTTCCCTCACCGTATCGTCTGAACACCCTGTGTTTATACTTCAGGGTGTTTGGAGGGTCCGGAGGTGGAGCATTGTTGCTGCAGGCGGATCCCGTGGAGTGCGAATCTGACAGAATCACGAGCCTAAGAATTTCACTCTGCCTGATCCGTTTGTAGCAACAATGGCGTCTATGGAGGATGTGTTGCATGCTTTGGTCCTGGTACAACAGGAATTGGCCTCCTCCAAGGCAGAGACTGCTGCCTTGCGGGAAAAAGTGGAACGTTTGAGTGGTAACCCTTTTAACGCTTCCGCTTCGTCATCTAACGTTCAGGTCACTGTGCCTCCACCCATTCCATTGGCTACTCCTGAACGGTTCTCAGGGGACCCCCGTAAGGTACACGTGTTTATGACTCAAATCCTCATGCATTTCTCGTGTAAACCTTCTTCGTTCCCCACCAATCATTCTAGGGTGGCTTTTTTGATATCATATCTGGTGGGAGATGCAGCGGATTGGGTGGTACCTTTAGTAAAAAGAGACGACGCTATCCTGACTGATTGGGCAGCATTCAAGAATGAATTCGAGAGGGTTTTTGACCGACGTGCTACTACATTCAGCGCTGACAGAGAGTTGTTGACATTGAGACAAGGGAAGGGAGAACTAATAACGTATCTTACTGCTTTTAATAGGCTTGTGGCAGAAGCTGAATGGCCTGAGGAGAAAAGGTTATCTTTATTTTATCAAGGGTTACATGATGACTTGAAAGACGTAGTGGCTCAGGTGGATCCACAACCTACTTCGTTTGTGGATATGGTGAATTTGGTGTTACGGCTGGACAGCCGTCTCACGGATAGGGGGAGTAATAGGAGAAGATGGGAAAGAGGAGCCTACAGTGGTGAAAGGACCCCGCGGAAGGCCTCTGGGGCCACTGACAACCTTCCAGAGCCTATGGAGATAGGAGCACTCAGAGCTCCTTTGTCGAGAGAAGAGAGGGAGGCTAGAAGACTACAGGGCCTATGCATGTACTGTGGGAAGAAGGGGCATTACGTCCGGGAATGTCCATCTAAACCCAAGTCTTCGGGAAACGCCAGTAGGTTTAAAAAGGTTGCTGTTTCCAATACAGTACAGGAAAGAGAGCAGAAGGAAGACAGCAAGTCAAGTGTAGAAGGGAGACATGAGTGGAAACTCACGTCTTTGTCCTCTATGGGTATTGATGAGACAGAGTCACATTTGATGGTGTTAATGACACTAGAGTATGACTTAGAAAGACGTCAGGTGAGGGTAATGTTAGACTCGGGAGCGACTGGTAACTTTGTGGATGAAGGCTTGGTGAGACGTCTAGCTTTACCTCGTGTCCCTAGGGAGATACCTGAGGACGTGCTGGCAGTTGATGGGCAACCTTTAACGTCAGGTCAGATTACTGAAAGAACAGGCGAGTTGGGGTTGTCAGTGGTGACACAAGGATTTGTGCATTCTGAGGTTTTATCTCTAAACATCATTGACGCACCTCAGTATGAAATTATTCTGGGGATGCCTTGGTTACATAAACACAATCCTGTGGTGGATTGGCAGTCTAAAACGTTTCAGTTTGTGTCAGAGTATTGTAAAGATCATGTAACTCCATGTGTGTCTGCCAATGTAACGGCGTTAGCCACCCCATTTTTGGTGGCTACAGCTGCAGAAAAGGATGTCCAACTACCAGTTGAATACTTAGCCTATAGTGATGTGTTTAGTGAGACAAAGGCAGAAACTCTACCCCCACACCGGGAATATGACTGTCGTATTGATTTGGTGGATGGGGCTACGATACCATCTTGTAGAGTGTATGCTTTGTCCGTACCTGAGACCAATCATTTGAGAGAATACATAGAGCATTATTCTCGTTTGGGGTTCATACGACCATCCCGCTCACCCGCAGCTTCCCCTCTTTTCTTTATAGCGAAGGCCAATGGGGACTTAAGAGCATGTGTGGACTATCGCGTCCTGAATAGAAACACCATTCGGAACCGTTACCCTCTTCCACTCATCTCAGTTCTGCTTGATCAGGTGAGAGAGGCCGAGATTTATACCCGTCTGGACCTACGGGGGGCGTATCACCTGGTAAGAGTAAGAGAGGGGGACGAGTGGAAGACGGCGTTCAAGACGCGATTTGGTTTATATGAGTATTTGGTGATGCCTTTTGGGCTTTGTAATGCTCCTGCAGCATTTCAGTTTTTTATAAACGATGTTCTGAAAGATTATGTGGACCAGTTTGTCATGATGTATATCGACGACATCTTGATCTACTCACAGGATGTATCATGTCATACTGAACATGTTTGCAAAGTCTTGGACAAACTAAGGGAGCACCACTTATATGTAAAACTGAGTAAATGTGAATTTGGGGTGCGAGAGGTGGAATTTCTGGGTGTGATCCTCAGTCCTAGCGGTTTACAAATGTCTGAGAGGAAGGTACAGGCGGTGAAGGATTGGCCATCCCCTAAGAACGTGAAGGAGGTGCAGAGCTTCTTGGGGTTCGCCAATTATTACCGTCGGTTCATATTGCATTTTTCCCAGACAGCGGTCCCCATCACTAGGCTAATAAGAAAAGGGAAGTCTTTTGAGTGGACAGGTGAGGCTGAGGAGGCGTTTAGAGCTCTGAAGGAAGCTTTCATCACAGCCCCGGTGTTGGCGCATCCTGTTTTGGAACATCCTTTTATAGTTGAGGCAGATGCTTCAGATGAAGCCATAGGGGCAGTTCTGTCTCAGAGAGATGTACACTCGGGTCAGCTCCATCCGGTTGCTTACCTGTCGAAGAAGTTGAGCTCGGCTGAGGTCAACTATTCAATTGCGGAGAAAGAACTCTTGGCGATTAAAAAGGCTTTCCAAGAGTGGAGACCTTATCTGTGGGGGGCTTGTCAGGCAGTGACGGTTTATACCGATCACCGGAACCTCCAGTACATGTCATCTGCTAGACATCTGACGCAAAGGCAAATGCGGTGGATGCTGTTCTTTTCCGAGTACAACTTTGTGGTAACATTTCGTCCTGGCTCGGAGAACAGGAAAGCGGATGCCCTGTCCAGACAGGAAATCCCTCTAAAACAGCGTGAGGAGGAACAATCCATCATTCCTGCCACCAAAGTGGTGTGTGTGATCAGGGCCGAGAAATTTCTGGATGACATCAAGGGCTCCAGGTCTATGGATTCCTGGGTTCGTTGGGCAACTGCCAAACCAGATAGGAAGATAAGACAGGGTTTACCTTTCCAAGGGGATTGCTTGTTTCTACCCAATGAGGAGATTAGAAAGAAAGCATTCAGTTGGTGTCACGAAGCTCCAGCGGCTGGACATCCGGGAATTACAAAGACAGTGGAACTGCTTAGGAGGCATTTCTGGTGGGAGTCTTTGGTCAAGGACACTACTCAATGGGTAGGGAAATGTGACACATGCGCCAGAGCGAAGGGGGAAACAACAAAAAAGAAAGGCTTGTTGATGCCTATGCCCACGCCTGATCGTCCATGGTTGAACATAAGTCTGGACTTCATTACGGGTCTTCCACCTGACAAGGGAAACACAGCTGTGTTGGTGGTAGTGGACAACCTGACGAAGATGGGACATTTCGTGCCGTGTGTGACCCTTCCCACAGCTAGTCAAACAGCTCAGTTACTGGCCTCTCAAATCATTTGTTTGCATGGCATTCCCAGAGTCATTGTATCCGATAGGGGGCCACAATTCATTGCTCGCTTTTGGCGTATGTGGTGCCGTGCATTGGGCATTGAGGCTGCGCTATCTACTAGTTTCCATCCCCAAACAGATGGACAGACAGAACGTCTGAATCAGACATTAAAAAAGTATTTGCGCTGTTACTCTAAGGAAGCACATGAGTCATGGGTGGACTTACTGTGGATGGCGGAGATGGCATATAACAATGCTTGGCACAGTTCCATAGGCATGTCGCCGTTCAGGGCCAATTATGGTTATGATGTTCACACCTTGCCGATCCATATACCTGATGATTTGGTTAACCAGCCATCTGTGAGGGGGCATGTTCTGACATTGAGGAGGGTGCATAAAGCGGTACAAAAACATCTGTTGAGGGCAAAAGAGGTGTACAAATGTTGGGAAGATAGGCACCGAACACCTGGTCCTCTGTTCAAGGTAGGGGATAAGGTGTGGCTTTCAACCAAGTACATTCGTTTCAAGATGAGGAGTATCTTCCATCCGCGATTTATTGGACCATACCCTGTTGTGCGACGCATCAACCCTGTTGCATACAAACTGAAGTTGCCAAACACGTTGAGAATCCATCCGGTGTTCCATGTGCAACTGCTAAAGAAAGCCCTCACGTCTCGCAGGACGGCGTCTCCTGTTGTGGCTAGTGATGGGGATCTGGAGTACGAGGTGAAGTCTATCCGTGATTCCAAATATCGCAGAGGGGTGCTTTGGTATCTGGTCTCTTGGAAGGGCTATGGTGTCGAGGAAGATTCATGGGAACCGGTACATCACGTCCATGCTCCTAGGGCTGTGAGATCCTTCCATGGTAGATTCCCTGCGAAGCCTGGGCCTAGGAGGCGCTTGGGAGGAGGGCGTACTGTCAGGTTGTAAGTCCAGCGCGCCTACCTAAACTTCAATTCCCAGCACGCTCTGGCTTTGAACTACTGTTCCCAGCATGCCCGGCGGAACAGGATATCCCTGGGCAGAGCCTATCGTTCAGTGCTCGTGATTCTGAGAGTTGGAGGGTGCGGAGACTCCTCGGCTCTTGGTGGTTCCTGGTTCTGTGGGATCCGTTTTGAAGAGAATGAAGGCCATCGTTTTTGGTAAACAATTGCTAACGCGTTGCTAGCGCGTTCAGTCTGCTGATTTAGACTTTGGCGCTTCCTGCGCAAAAGGAGCAACGTTGTCTAGGTTTGTTTCTGCTCTCTCGCGGCTGCGAGGGAGAGAAGCCTACGTTCCGGTGACTTGTGTAACGCGCTGGCTATCGCGTTTTACAGCTGACCAGTGTTTTGTGTTAACTGTGCAAGCGGACCCACGCCAATTTGTTTATTACTTCTCTCGCGGCTGTGAGGGAGTTTCAAACAGGGGATTGCTGTGTTCTATTGGCAAGCTTCAGCAGATGGTTATCTGGAGTAAGTCAGTACCCGTAGTTTGGGAGGTGCAAGTGGCGGAGTGCAGGGGGGGAGTCGGACCTCCGCACTGCCGTCACGAAGCTGAAGGCATTTATTTGGATCTATTGGATTTAAGTACCAAAGCGGATAACAGTAGTGATGGAACTACGTTATGCCGTGTTTGGGTTCCCTTATTTATGTTCAATGAACTGAAGGATACTATTGTACTGTATAATACATTTTAGGAGCTACTCGTTTTCAGCGTTATTGCACAGGCGTGCTACTTAAGTCCTGGCGCTATTAACGTCTCCTTTGGATCTGTTTCTTCAAAGCCTTTTATTATTTTCATGGGGTATGTTGATATCATCAAGAGAAGGCTTTTATATTCTAAATGTTTCTGCTTGTTGGTAATACGTTCTTTTGTGTTGTGCAGGAAGGAAGGAAGACTGGAAAGACAGCAGTAGGGTGTATCTGGGCACGTTTGCTACAGGTGAATCCAGGGGTTATTAGCCTAGTGAGAATTACTGAGAGTAGGGTTAAGTATTGTATTAACCTTTGTATTTTTGTCTTACAGTTTCTTTATCCCTGCTGCCCCTTTCCTCCTCCTCTTTTTTCTTTCTGGGTTTTTTCCCCTTTTGGGGTTTTTCCCTCACCGTATCGTCTGAACACCCTGTGTTTATACTTCAGGGTGTTTGGAGGGTCCGGAGGTGGAGCATTGTTGCTGCAGGCGGATCCCGTGGAGTGCGAATCTGACACAAAGTTGGTGCTCGATGCCAACTTCCCCGGAGTCTTTACGGCAGGACAGCAGGATGAAAGCACACTGCCCCGTTAGTCCCATGGGCAGTTTTAAACCTGAGCAACTGGGGCTTTGCCTTGTATTGCTCCGCCACTGCGCATGAGTTCTGTTTCATTCACTACGGGGTGCACTGTTTGGGGAAACCCTAAAAGGTATGGCATGTGATGGTGTGGAGTCTAGGTGCTCATTGGCTAATTAGGTGGGCGGTCAGCATAGGTTGCTCATCTGTTGGCCGCCCTTGGATTGCCCGTAAGTTAACCCATTTGTGTCTTGCCTACATATACAATAATAAACCTGCCACAAAGTTATTTCCAACACTAACTGGTGTGGCATATTCTTTTGAGGTCAACAACAGGATCACCTTCAAACTCCTCATCCACGCACACAAAGCCCTACACAACACCGGACCAGCAATGACCGACTCAACTTCTACACCCCCACCCGCAGCCTCCGCTCTGCCAACCTCGCCCTCGCCACAGTTCCACACTTCTGAAAAACCACCGCCGGCAGCAGATCCTTTTCCTACCTCGCAGCTAAGACCTGGAACACTCTCCCTACCGGCCTACGACAGACCCAGGACTTGCTGACCTTCAAAAAACTTCTCAAGACCTGGCTCTTCGATCAGTAGCAGCCCCCCCAGCGCCTTGAGACCCTCACGGGTATGGAGCGCTTTACAAATGAAATGATTGATTGAAGACTAGTTAGTGCACATGTGCTGTCTGGAAGACCTGCTGTATTCATTATACGAAGTGTAATCCTGCCTGCTGCTTACCATTGGTTCACTCCTGCATTGCTCTTCTTTGCTGCCTCCTAACTTGTTCACACAGTCGATACCTCACTTCCGATAAAGGCTGAGGAGTACCAGTCAAGTACAGTGTCCTTTTGATTGCATTCTTTATGTGTTGTTTTGGAGAACTCTTTTGTTTAAATATTCCTTTCCGCCCATTGCTGCTTCTTTCTTTAGGCTGCTCGTGTCTTCAGTGCAGAGCCCAGTGCTGTTTTTTTGTTTGACCCAAAGTTTTGCTATTTCTGATTGGTTGGGGCAGTCTGGCAAGCAATGCGTGTGTCTCTCCATGCAGCACATGGTGTTTCTGATATTGTTTTCATCGGGCTGAAGTGCTTTACTAAAATGTTGCAAAGGTAGAATATTTCACAATATATTTCAGCCTCATGCCAAAGAGTTGGTGATCTCAAAATAAATCTCTATTCAGCTGTTGTGAATGATGCAATAACTTCAGGAATATTGCAGGAAAAGATTCAATAGTCAAATGTTTGGTTGCTTGAGGCAGACTGTGCATCACATCCATTCCACTCATATGTAGGAGTCGTGTGAGAAAGTTTGCAGAGAGCTTTCAGCAATCGATGGAATGCTGAATATAAAACTGTAAAAAACACATAATTGATGGACGGAATGCAGAACAAATCAAAACTTTCACCCCCAGTCGGGAGATCTGGGTTAAATCCATCATTCTCTTGCTCACCATGCCACCTCAGTTCAGTCCTGGCCATATGCAAATCAGTCTTGACCCTGTGCCTCATGGTAACAGTCCAGCCCGAACTGCCAAGTCAGTTCCTCCCTGGACCGGAAAATAGCATCCTAGGACCAGTTTCGGGGTTTCACCCTTCGTCAGCCAGGATAGCTTGAATTCAGTGGCACAGTGAGCCTGGGACCCAGGTCTGGGCATACCCGGCACACTTAGGGTGAGGAAGCAAAAAACACACAATTCATGGACGGAATGCAGAACAAATCAAAACATTCACCCCAGTCAGGAGATCTGGGCTAAATCCATCATTCTTTTGCTCACCATGCCATCCCATTTCAGACCTGGCCATATGCAAATCAGTCTTGACCCTGTACCTCATGGGACTGTCCAGCCTGAACTGCCAAGCCAGGTCCTCCCTGGACCGGAAAAAAACATCCTAGGACCGGTTTCGGGGTTTCACCCTTCATCAGCCGAACTAGCTTAAATCCAGTTTCACAGTGAGCCTGGGACCCACGTATGGGCATAGCCTGCGCACTTAGGATGAGAAAGCAAAAAACACACAACAGGGTCAAGACTGATTTGCATATGGCTGGGTCCAAACTGGGGTGGTGTGGTGAGTAAAAGAATGATGGATTTAACCTAGATCCTTGTGACTGGGGGTGAATGTTTGCATTGTCCAGCATTCCGTCCATCAATTGTTTATTTTGCCTATGTCGCCCTAAGTGAGAAGTTGTATGCCCAGACATGGGTCCCATGCTCACTACACCACTGGATTCAAGCTAGCATGGCTGATGAAGAGTGATGCCCTGAAACTGGTCCCTGGATGCTTGCTTCCAGTCCAGAAAGGACCTGGCTTGGCAGTTTGGGCTGGACTGTTCCGACAATGGAAAACAGGGTCAAGACTGATTTGCATATGACTGGATCCAAACTGGGGTGGTGTGGTGAGCAAAAGAATGAAGGATTTAACCAAGATTCTTGTGACTGGGGGTGAATGTTTGGATTGTCCAACATTCCGTCCATCAATTGTGTCTTTTGCGACTATAAAACTGTGGCATTGTCTGGTGCTGTGGAAGAAATGTTGCCTCTTTTCTAAGTCTCTCTCCTACCAGCATACCCACCTGTTAAACCTCTCATAACCTAGATTTCGAACAAGACAATAACTGTGGGGACTCTGGCATAGTACAAGGGCCATTGCCTGCACTACAGAAGTAAGCTCTCTCAACTCATGGCACAGGGAGCAGACCGCAATGCGCTCAGCAGCCCTTCTCCAAAGAGAGATCTGGTTGGGTGTCAGGGCAATGTCAGGCATTGCACTGCTCAAAAAGAGCATCCAGCTGCAAGTGCTTTTGCAATCAGATAATGCTTTTTCGGAAAGCTTGGAAATCTTCCAGTTAGCAATGCAATGTTTTGTTGTATGTAAGAGCCCCTCACAGCTTCTTGTTGGCACCTCCGCTGCGTGGTGCTGTGGCAATTCCAAGATGAAGAATTTCTTTAATAGCAATGGGCACATTTTCATGGCCTGTGCACGCAGATGCTGGGCGTTTAATTCAGAGGATATCCTTAGCACTCAGTTCGCCTGTAAACACTAAGGAATGAGCATTTTCTTTCTTGCCATTCTGTTTCTACCTGCGAATGACCTTTTGCAGTTTCTGGCCCACAGGCTCCTGCGGACCCCAATTAATTTTCCTCAAACCCGTAAGTCCATCCATTGCCCTCTGCCAAGCTGAGTGGATGGTGGGCACCCCCTTTATGATTAGCGATAGATACAGGGTGCTTGGGAACATTTTCCGGCTATTGCCACTCCCTGTTGACACCCTGTGTTTTCTCATGGCATTCACCTTATGTCTCATTGGGTATATGCATTATCACACTGACAGAACATGAAGGAAGCACAAGTCAACATCAGAAAAACTGAAAACTTGGTGTTCAGTGAGGTAGCCGCAGGTACTGTGTTCTGAATTTGTTCTGCTACAGTTTGTGGAAACACGAAATGCTTGGATGTGCCCTTTGAGCACATTATGAATAATGCAGCTTGAGAAACATATGTTATTTCAATTAAAAAAATGTTATTTGAAACAACTTTTTATGCATAGAATGGCAGATGGTCTATACTCTCCTCAGTGAATGAACCCTTTGGGGTATGTATGTTTTTATTCTACATGTGAAAAGTTTATTATAAATTGCAAACCGTGTTGCTTTTTACAGATTGTTATTTGCACCCGAATTTCATCTTCTGAGAATTCACAATAACATTAGTAGAACTCCCAAATCAATTGTACTCTCATTAAACACAGAATAAAGGTGGCATTTCTATGCAGGTACCTGTGTCACTGAAATCTCAGCAATAGGCAGACTAACTCAGTGAATTATCTTGCCTGCCAAATGTTCACTGTAATCGCAGTTGCGGCTTTTTCAAGGGTCAAAGCTGGTAATGTTGTGGACAGATAGAGGACGGTGTGTATGTTGTTAAATATGTGTGGGGGTGAAGGAGTTTCAGTGGTGATTGGCGGTTGTGTATCAGTCACCACTCCTTCATTTACTGGCATGTATACGCAACGCATTAATCTCCCAGCCTGCCCCGCCAGTGGAGCCTGGCTTGTTTACACAACTGAGATACTTGCACTGGTATGGTAGACATCCCAGTACACTGGTCAAATGGCAAAAGGATTTGGCAGAGAACTCTTTGGATACAGGGCTTTGCCAAGGCCCCCCCTCCCCCCCCCATTGAACAATGTTTACTGCCAGAACTCTTTTGAAGCTTCTCTCTCTCTCAAAGATACCTTTTCATCTAGCCCTGTCGTAGCACTCTGCGCCGAAAGCCTCTGCTCCCCTGCACTCCGTTTTGCATGTGTTCTTGCACTACTCCTTTTGTCCCTATATTCTCTCCATTATGTGTTTCTTTTACCTTCTTCCCCCCCAACTGCTACTCCAATTCGCATTTCTCTTGCCTCTCCTGTTCTCACCCACATTTCTATTTTAACCAAAAAATGTGTTGTTTTTTTATGGAGTGGCAGGCATCAAATTGCTCTCTGTCCTTCCGCTTTAAAAAGAAAAATGTTTTTGTGTTACTTTCTTTTCATAATTCATGGCACATGCGCATGCCTGCAAAATGTCATCAGGCTCTGCCTCGTCTGCCCTTTTTTCTCCCTTCTGTTCATGCTGTAAAGCATCAACATTTTTAGGTGGAGCCTCGGCAGCGCATGCAATGTCTCTCAACATGCTAAATTCCGTCATGGGGCTTACAGCCCGACTCCAGCTTCTCATTGGCTTTTCTCTGCGTCTTTTAAAAAAATGTTGCTTTTAATTGGTTAATCGTTCCTGCTTGTCCCACCTTTTTTTAGGTCGAACATGCGCTGTCTGTAAGATCTGCTCTAATCACTAATCATGAAGTGTAATTCCGCCAGGTGCTTGCCATTGGTTCACTCCTGCGTTGCTCTTCTTTGCTGGGTTCTCATTGGTTGGCACTCCCAAGACATCAACTCTGTTTTTCGCTCAGGAGCACTGGCCAACTACAGTTTCCTTATGCTCTAGATGTTTATAAGTTCCTTTGGGGCCTACTTCTTGTATTTCCTGCTTGTGTTACACTCGTGGTGCCTGTTCCTACTAGCCTGCGCCGTTTATTTGATCATCACGGCGCCTGCTTGAGGGGCCGCCGCATGCATAGCTTTCACCTACACGGGCGCCGTGCTTCATGTTTCAGCATGGCACCTGCTTTTATGTTTCTTTTTTTTATGTGTTCACTCCACTCGTAACCAAAACACCTAGGTAAAAGACATTGTGATTTACAACGCCAATAGCTCTAGCTCTCGCAAATGCGAGACCCATTGCATTGCAGATGCTTCTTGCTTATGGTCTTCTGGTCTTATAGCAGTATGTGTGTGGTGGGCTATGGGATATTGGCGCTATAGGGTTTGTCAAAGAAGAAAATCGGTTTAGTAGAGGCATAATTGGTAAAAAACAAAACAATAGAAGCATAATCCCAGCTTTTCAATCAAAACGTGGGATCTTGGGCGATCTCGTTTACCTCCCAGGGCCTTAATTCCTTTGTTCGCCTTTACCCTGGGTGCTTAGAAAGAGGCTACTGAGTATTTTAAGGCACTATATAAAATATATTTGGACCTTTAGCACATCCAACGATAATATACAGGGAGAGAAGAAAAGAGCTCCAGGCAGCCCTCAAAGTTTGGCAACAAATTTGGAGCTTCTGCGGTACCGAACTGTTAGATGTGTAAATACTAGTTTCCAGAGCTGTATGAGCAGTAAGGTAAGTCCTTATATCAATGCACCAGCTGCAGCGGCCTGCGCACCGCAGAACAAGCCAACGAGGCAGCTCAGCCCATTCATCCTCCTCAGATCTTTGAAATGAGTGTGTGGATTCAACCATCATATTTATGAAAGGTAGCCAGTGCTTTGTCCAACGGTGTCAGGCTGCAGAAGTAGTTGCAATAAAAAAGCGTGCTATATTCCACCACTGTGTATTTGTTTTGTAAATTCCTACTAGAAGACTGAATTTGCTATGACGTAATAAAAAGTGTTTACAATAAACGGGAACACCAGTTACTCTACACAGAAGCTGCTATTGTGATGCTTCTCACACCGAGGGGCGGGCACGCAGCATAGCAACCAAAGGAGGCATGCTACGGAGTTCGTGGCGCTGCTAGGGCAGTTTTGTCAATGGAAAAAGCAGCACGTGGCACTCATGCCCCTCCAGTGGGGAACATCCTTTACGACGCAACTATTACCCCGCACTACCATTACAACGCGGGGATTACAACGAAAGTCGTTACAATGACTTTCGCTGGAGGGCGCTGTTGGATAGGGAATAGTTTAATTTTCTATCCAACACCTTCCCTACTATCCACGGGGACTGGAGTTGGAATAGAAAATTAAACTATTCCACTATCCAGCGCCTCCCAACGCAAGTCGTTGTAACGACTTACGTTGTAATGGCATGCAGGGTAAAAGCATGCGTTGTTCTGCCATACAACCCCTCCAGTAGGGCTCTCTGGGAGATACAAGATTTCTGCCTTTACATTTTGAGCCAGTGACTGCCTAGAGCAGAAGTCTTCAAACTGGGGGGCATGGAGGCCAGTGGCTCTATTCCCGGAGGTGAGGGGCTGTGGGGGAAACGGGAGGGGCTGCGGAGGAGTGCAAATGTTTCAGAAAATAATCATGAATAAAGCTTCTGTCTATTTTTTAAATCCTTGCATGGGAGTGGCCCATGCTATCTTAGAAACAAGCTGCAGCCATATATTCCAGCTCACTACCTTAGCTCCAGCGAATTATTGCTGGTACATCGTAGGCGTACGCGTACCCTAACAGGCCGCTCTTTCTCTTTTCTGGCCCATAAACACTGGAACCAACTACCCCTGCCGCTTTCCTCTTTCTGGGACCTACCTTCATTTAAGAAATCTTTAAAAACATGGCTGTTTAATCTCTAATGTGATCATGAAACTACGACCTGTGTTGGTTGCTCAAGCGCCGAGAGATCCCCCTGGGGATGATTTGTGCACTTAATAAATGTACATAACATAACAGGGGACCTGTTGTCTCCAGGCTGTCTTCAAAAGATATTTGAACTGTGATCCGGAGTGCCCTGGCTACAGGGTCTGTGAGTCTGGTGGCTAAAATATATGCTTCTTTCAGCTTCATATAACTGTACATAAAATAACACACACATCTTTAATAAAAATAAATGCAAGATGCAAAATGCGCTAATTTACGTTATGAAACCTGAGGTGGTTATGTAATCATTGCAGATGTCAGTTTGTGGGTGACCAGAGTGTGTCAGCATCGATCTGATATTGATGTGTGATTTGTGTATGTATAGTGCTTTGAGCCTTGCCTTTGATAGAAAGTACTGTGACTATGTAATTCATGATTTTATATTTGCACTGCACACATTATAAGAAAAGCTACTACAAAAACATTTAGATAAAACAAGTGCTCTCAAAATATATATTTTAGTCAGAGGCAATCAGACTGTACCCAGTGCATTTTTTTAAAGTCTCCAACAGAACACCCTCCAGAACTCAGCTGATAAAGCCCTTACATTGCTTCCCAAAAAGAAGAAATCTTCCTCAGCATGAAGTTTCAAGAGATTCCATCAATTAAAGTCTTTATTAGCTCTCAACTAGCCTTTACATTTAATGATTAACCAAACGCACATATTGACTTTTATTTCTGACTAGCAGCCCGTCCCTACGTTGTCCAGGTATGAATTGCTGCCGGCCAGTAGTATATTGTTTTGTAGGATTTCGTTTTGATAGCATTTCTTATCTGTGACAGGTCTGTGAAACGCTCCGATTCACAGTGCATTGCTGATGCACTTAAGAGTGCGCGTTCAGTAGTGTGTGAAATCGAGTTTCCCTACTTTATTTTTCCAAGCAATATTATATAGCGCGAACTCGACAACATGGCAGGAGCACAATTTACATTACAGAAGAACACATTCATTTGTGGTAGGCACGGGGAGACAAAGCGATTTGCCTGGAATCACAGGATGTTGAGCTGATGCCGAGATTCGAACGTAGCTCCCCAGCTCTAAAGTTCGCAATTCTAGAACTTGTGGCGGGAGGTGTGTCTAAAAGTGTATGTCGGTGCTGGCCATCAATGAGAGAGACCTGTGCATTTTTCAAATGGGTGGTGAAAAAAGATGAGTATGTTGCTGGAGATGTGGGCCGCCGTGCCACCAATGTACTTACCGGGGGAGGGTAAACACCCATTATTCCACAACTTTCTTACCACATACCATCACTCCGCATACTTTCATTACGAAAGTACCATGACTCCGCAATGCCAATATAACGCATGGCAATACATTTTATATGCTTTTACCACGCATACATTTACAACGAAATTCGTTGTAAATGCATGAATGATAAAAGCATGTTTTTTTAAATGTTTGGATAAGGTAAGTATGGGTATAGGGGTATATGTTTTGGGGTACTGAGGTGTATGTTTTGGGGTGTTTGGGTATTCTAAGGGTTCAGATATAGTTTTGGGTTATGTGGTACAGGGGTAGTTTTAGGGTTTAGGGATAGGTATGGGTTTTGGGGTACAGGTGTATTTTTAGGGTTCAGGGCTACGTTTGGGTTCTGGAGTATAGGGGTATTTTTAGGGTTCAGGGGTAGGTATGGGTTTTGGGATACAGGGGTATTTTACGGGTTCAGGGCTAGGTTTGGGTTTTGGGGTACAGGGGTATTTTTAGGGTTCAGGACTAGGTTTGGGCTTTGGGGTACAGGGGTATTTTAGGGTTCAGGAGTAGGTTTGGGTTTTGGGGTACAGGGTTATTTTTAGGGTTCATGGCTAGGTTTGGGTTTTTGGGGGTACAGGGGTATTTTTAGGGTTCAGGGGTAGGTTTGGGTTTTGGGGTACAGGGGTATTTTAAGGGTTATGGGGTAGGTTTGGGTTTTGGGGTACAGGAGTATTTTAGGGTTCAGGGATAGGTTTGGGTTTGGGGGTACAGTGGTATTTTTAGGGTTCAGGGCTAGGTTTGGGTTTTGGGGTACAGGGGTATTTTTAGGGTTCAGGGGTAGGTTTGGGTTTAGAGTTACAGGGGTATTTATAGGGTTCAGGGCTAGGTTTGGGTTTTGGGGTACAGGGGTATTTTTAGGGTTTAGGGATAGGTTTGGGTTTTGGGGTACAGGGTATATTTATAGGGTTAAGATGGGTTAGTGTTTAAGGTTGTTGGGATATTTTAAGGAGTAAGGGTGGGTTATGATTATGGGGTGAAGGGGTATTTAAAGGGAGCAGGGTGGGATTAGCACACAAAATGAGACATGGCTTGAAGGGCGGAACAAACCACACGCCCCCAGCGTTTGTCACGCCCTCAGCACACGCCCACAGCACAACGTAGACACGCCCACAAGGGACTACTTTGCTGGCACGGTTCTTTTACCTTTTAAATGTATATGGTGGGCGTCTGCATAGCCTATGTCCTTCTGCTGCAACTGCCCTTTCCAACACCGTATTGGGTGTTGTGATTGGTACTGTGGTTCCTGACATTACCCGCCTCAAAGGTTTGGTCTCTCTCTTTATTATATTAGTATAGATAACATGCCAGGCACCCTGGCGAGAAGACCTTTTTTTTCAATCGGGCCCAGCAGCGCGCATGCGCTGCTCTGTTAGGCATGCTGTATCTGGATGGGGGGCTTGGGCCACACCCACTCCTTTCCATTTGTTCCTTCTTGTGCCTTTCTGAATTCCTTTCTTCTTATTGGTAAGACGTTGTTCTTCGGCTCACCTTTGGGTGTGTTTTTCACTTTGTGGCAACCACCCATTTTACATGTACCCTTACACTCCAACAAAATATTTTGTTTGTTTGCCGCCCTTTTTTCACTACATTGGTCCCATGCTGTGAGGACAGCTTCAACATGGCCAAGCTATATTTTTCAACGCTTTATTTTGTTACTACTTGGGCATCAGACAACAGGCATGTGGGGGAGAGTGGGGCAGCTTTGTCAGCGCACACAGGCTGACCTCTGGGGTGCTGCTCTCTTCAGGAAAGCCAGAAAAGTGTTTAGAAAGCTTACCCGTCTCTCTACCATTTTTAGGTCGAGGACCGTAGGCTGCGCTTGCGCAGTTCGGTCCGAAGATTTAATGTTTTTTAGTTAGGGGGCTTGAACCCGCCCCTCTTCTCCATTGGCTGGCCTGGTAAATGCTGGCCAGCCATTGGAGGAGAGGGGCGTCACTCTGTTTAAGCCCCGCCTTTTTCGGATTGGGGGCGTGTTTTTTCGTTTCCTTCTCGCTGTGACGTCATCATGAAAAAACACGCACCCCAGTCTGAAAAAGACGGGGCTCTTTCACAATCCCTCCCCTGGTGTCCTGATCCTCCTGCCCCGTCTCTTCCCACCTCTTCTCTTTCCCTCTGGTGCCTCCCCCATCCTTCCTCCCTCCCCCTCCCCTCGTCGGAGCCTGTGGCAGTCCGGGATCTCCGGCAATGATTGAGGCAATAATTGTTTCTTTTAGACAGAAGAGTATTTAATAGGCATGTTTAAAATATTTAATGTTTATTTTTGCTAAAGAGTGGCTTATTGTGGGTGCTACCTGCTCAGGATAGAAAAGCCTGAGCCCCAGTTGCATCGCTCGAGTGCGCAGTTCACCTCAGTTCCCACAGAAACCTAGAGCTTCTCTGCTTGTGCCATATCAAAGTCGTCTACATATCCCCTTTCAAACTGGAGTTTGCACGAGCATTGTTTTCCTTTCGCATCCTTTGCTCTGTCAATTCCGATGTACTCTGATAAAGGTTTGCAGACTGGCTTGGCAGACCCTGATCGGTGCTTCGCGGGCACTTCGCAGACCCGGCGATGGCGCTGTGCTCAACCACTGCAGAACGCGGGTTGGGAGACGCTCTGTCCCAATGACCGAGGGTAGGTGCACATGCACAGTGTAATCACACACGCGCACGCTCTGCCGCCGTCTATGCTCCTCGCCGCCCCGGGGCCCTTGGTCAACCATGGCGGACAGCGCCAGCGAGAGCGACACAGACGGTGCGGGCTCCACCGCCATGCAGAGCTCATCCTCCTCCTCCACTAGCAAGTCCGGCATCGTCATCTCGCCCTTCCGCCTGGAGGAACTCAGCAACCGGCTGGCGTCTCTGCAGCAGGAGAACAAGGTCCTCAAGATCGAGCTAGAAACCTACAAGCTCGAGTGCAAAGCCCTGCAGGAAGAGAACCACGACCTGCGCAAGGCCAGCGTCACCATCGTGAGTACTGGGGGCCAGGGGGCGCAGGGTCGGCATCACTGTTACGAGTCACTGCTTGTGGGGGCGGTGTGTGCTTGTGTCTTCCCTCTTGGTGTCTCTGGCACTTCAGTGGGTTGGTCAGCTCTATGTCTTGTATCTTGTACGCTGCTGTCTTTGCCTCAACGTCTCTGTGGCTTGGACCCCTCCTGAGTCTCCCCCGGTCATGGTGTCTGTCTGTGTGTGCTCGTCTCGTACCTCTCAGTTTACTTGATGTTCTCTCATTGCTTGTGTCTTTTCTGCTTCTTTCTCTGTGGTTTAAGCCACTCACTGCGTCTCTCTCTCTATCCTGGAGCCTTTATGTGGTTTGATCTTGTGCATATCTCTCCCTGTCCCATAGTCTCTCACTGTGCCTTGGGTCTCTTTTGCTTCTCTCTTCCTCAGAATCTCTTTGTGGTTTGGACCGTTTGTATGTTTCTTCGTGTCTTGGAGTGTCCATGGTTCAGACCGCTTATGTCCTTTAACTGCTCTTTGCTCTCCCTCACACCTACCCGTTGCTATCCTGAGAAGTGTTTTCTGACAAACACCTTATTCCTCATCAAATAATAACTTTTCCGCCGGAATTTCAGATTGTTCTTTCAAATGTGTGCTTTTGTTTTCTTCTGCCTCGACATGGATAGATCCTGCCTGCCAGTGTGCATGCTCCTGCTGTGATACCACTGTTCCACTCAGATACTACTGTTATGAGCCCACACTTTGCCTCGTCATCCCAGGTTTTAATCCAAGTCTTACTCCCTCCACGACCCTCTCTAGTCTGCATCTTACTCCTGGTGTGCCCACTGCCTTTGTATTACTCCTTCCATGAAGCTCTCTAGTCTGCTTCTTACTCCTGTTCTCTGCTTGTCATCCCGGTTTTTCTCTTCCTCTGTTCCCCCGGTTTTTCTGTGCCTCTGTTCCCCCGGTTTTTCTGTGCCCCTGTTCCCTGCTTGTCATCCCGGTTTTTCTGTGCCTCTGTGTGCGTGGCTGTGTCTGTGTGTGCGTGGCTCTGTCTGTGTGTGTACATCTTGGTCACATGTGCATTTTAAAGTGTGCGTTTATTTGTATATGATGGAGTATGTGGCTTGTGACTGTGATTTATGCATTTGGTGGAGTACGTGGCAATAGTGTGGTCATGTGATGACATACACGGAAGGAGGTAACAGTCAGCGTAGATTTCTGCTCAACACTTATTATTCTAAGCACACGCATTTAAGGGCATACAGTAGTTTCTTTGTTCACAAGGGTTTTCCATTTCAGGACTCAACGGTAGTGGTACATTTGTGGTTTCAGTTCCTTGAAATAAATCTGTAAAGGTTGTGTTGCAGTAGATATAAAATGTTAATCCTTTGTGTCATAGCCTTCTTTCCACTGATTCCCTTGGATACCCCTTCTATAGTCCTAAAGTTGTCTTGGTTATTGTCCATCCCGTTTCCTCCCTTTCCCTCTTAGCAACAAATAGGGAAATGGTCTGTCGTTTGGCACAGTTGTAAATAAAAAAAACTAGCACACTACAAACCACAGGCTTCCAATTACCCAATATGTGTGGACAGGCCTGGTGGTGCACACCAGGTATCAACACAGGTAGCATTCCCGACCAGTCTCACCTGTAGAAGAATGTAGTGTTTAATTTGCATACAAAAAACAGTGTTCAAAAGTGCTACGCCCCATATTTTTAAATCTGACAAATCTAGCAAATGATTTGTTGATCATTCTTAAACACATGCTTACAGGGGTATTGTGGGCCCACCCACAGCAGTATTACTGTTTCTCCTCATGGTATTGGCTGTTTGGTTATTAGCCTGCCTATTGAAGGCTTGCATTGCAATTCATGAGAAATGCATGAGAAACTATTTTAAAGCCAGTCATCACGCATAAAATCTTTTATGCAATACATGCAAAAAGCATCCTTCTTTTTGATGTATTTTCTAATGCAGCAGCCCTGTTTCTTAAATGTTTTTGAGCATGCATGACTTTTCGATGGACATGGACACCTAAATGCAGACTGGGACAACTTTCCCCAGGATGGCAGTCCCCAAATCTTGAGATTTTGAACAGTTATCTCACGGTCAGGTGTAACAATCAGCAACCACCACTTCTTCTGGCCAATCTCTCCTCCTTCTTCCTTTCCATTTGCTATCCACTTCCTTGTTTGCACCAGCACTTCCTCCTCCTCTCCACTTACCATCATTTCTCTCTCCCCACCGATACTCTATCCTCCTCTCCTCTCGCTGCCGTCCATAGCTTTTGGGAGCGTACAGCGGCTCGTCTGGCAGAAGCCAATGGAATGGCAGCTCTCTCATCAGAGCTCCGCCCTACCTCACTGCTCTCTTTCCCAGTTTTCTCCAACATCTGGAAATGGAGTTGTAGCTCCCTCTTCCCCCTCACAGGGAGGCTTTCGTGATGTTCTTCAAATTTATGAAAGGTTAGTGACGTGGTTCTCTGGTAGACAGCTTTAAAAATTAAGGATGCTATATTAAATGTGTTAACCCTTAAATAACACCTTTAAGTACAGGCAAAGACAGTTCTTTAATAATCTCTTATAAGGTCCCAAAGGCGGGACCTATTGGCTATGCCAATCCTTGTTTTTCTTTAGTCCTCTGTCCCTCCCTGAGCTTCACAAAACAGGAGACCCATTCAGTTTCAGCCAGAGAAACCTTAAGGCCAGCATTGATCATTCAGGGATGGTTGTGTTTAATAAAAAGTAGGTCAATTTGTTTTTGAAAATCCCATAAAAAACATGGGCAAAACATTCCCCACAGAGCTCACCCACTTTGACCTGTTTTTAGGTCTCGCGACCTATCAATGCCCGCAAGCGCATTGAGCGGAGCGAGAATTCATGTCGGCAAAATACAAGTCAAACCAAGGGCTTTCAGCCGCGGTTTTCTTGAAGTTCACGTGAATCACGTGAACAAACAAGCACGCGCATCGCATGCAAGCCCAGCCTCTCGCATTCCCAGGCTCTCCCGCCCCCATCCGGCATCAGGCACTCCTCCCACACCTCACGGACATCTGTTCATTCTCCTCCCCCTCCCCAGCCAGCTTCCCCCAGGCCCCTGCTGCTTCACACCCTCATCGCCGCTCGGCCCACTCCCCTGCCCGACGTGTCGCATGCAAGCCCAGCCTCTGCACCCTCTGCACTCCTCCCCTCGCTCGCATTCCCAGGCTCTCCCGCCCCCATCCGGCTTTCCTCCCACACTTCTCCCAAGACAGCCCGTTATCCCCCCCCCCCCCCCGCCGCTTGCATTTCCCGTACTTGTTAATTATTTTCATCTCGCCAATGCTTGTTTCAGGCTACAAGTGTGATGGGCATCTTGTCAGCTTTGCATCCAATCAGACGCCCGCCGATCATCCCTGCATGGCGTTGCCCACTCCGACAATTAGGTTTTGTACACAGCAATCCCGTTACGCTACATTACTTCAGTAAGAGTACTTCTCCTCCCCTAATTATTCATGGCCGGCTGCAGGCCGGCCGTACTTTCAGTTTTGTTGTCTGCAGTCTCAGCCTCTCTCGCTTCTTTCTCTATCTGTCTCCTACACATCGCCCTTGCACAGTCCCTCTGCTTCTTTCACCCCCTCCTTCTCTCTCCCTCTTTTTCTCTTCTTTCTGTCTTCCTCACTCTGTCTCACCCCCTCCTTCTCTCTCACTCTTTTTCTCTTCTTTCTGTCTTCCTCACTCTGTCTTCCTAGGGAGAAGTACGTGCTATGTTTTGCAAACACTTCTTCGTTTCTAGTAGCATGGCAACAGGGACACTGCACTTAGTTCAAACCCTTTCAGTGACGATGCTTGTACTGCCCTCTGCTCAGAGGTAACCATGGAGCTACGAGCAGCTCTTAACATTTCTACACATCACTGCAATATCAGAAATGAACAAATGAAACTTGTGCAGTTGAAAGAAGATACGCTTCGATTGCAATGTTTCTGCAAAAAGGGGAAAGACTGTGATAATGTGCTTAATCAGCGAGGCAAGGCGACTTCGTTTCTCCACTTCCTGTTGCCAGGGGGGGTGGGGGGGGGGGGGGGGGGGATTCGAAACCTACAGCTAATTCCGAGTTCTTAAAAAAGGGTGCATCCGAGAAAGCGTGAGGCAAACCCCTGGTCAGTCAAATTCCTTATTAAAAAAAAAAAACTGTATGCCATTATTAGCAAAAAAATCGAAACCCAAATGGGGATTTCCGCAGTATTTTGTTAGTCTCACTAACGCATAACGTCAATAATAGTAGTACTTACACACCCTCAGCCACCCCAGCCCCGTCCGGACAACTGTGCACTTTTGCTAAGCCCAGGATCCCCGGCATTGCCTCTATAAAAGACCACTTAAAGACAAATACTACGCAATTTCTCAGTCAACTTCCCTTCCCCTTTCAACAAAAATACCGTGATCTTTCAACCTTACTTCCTCATTAGCCTTTCCCTCTAGCCAGAAACTCCCAGCACGTTTGGCATACAATTTTGACAAAAGATAACTTTATCCTGCAATGCCCCAAAAAATACCCTAAAATGCCAAGGCAAAGTGAAAATAATACAATGTAACCTGCAACAGAAATTCCATGGCTTCATTTACTTCGTCCCTTCTGCAGCCCTCCATGAGCCTACACATTCCTCATCGAGAAACCCCCTTACGAGCGCTCTGGAATGAAATTAGCCACTACAAAAGAGGGCAGGGTGGTGTTCTTACAATCACAGGCAACGTTATTTTGTTGCAACTCATTAAGCTGTGAATCACACCACACAAAAGGAACAAACGCAAGGGAACAAACGCAAGGGAACGAACTGTTTAAACTAAAACTCGCCACATGACCATTACTCAGCGGTTTTGAAGCACAACTGCGGGGACATTGGTTCAGACTCGAAACGGCGATTATGCAACGGTTCACTAAGGAACGCCCTTCTTGCGACTCCAAAGCCTCTTTAGGGGCCGGTAGGTTTAAGGCAGCACCAGTTTAGGCATGCACACTTAAGAGTCGCACCTAGCTCTCCCATCTCCAACACGCTGCATCTAGTTAAGAGGACGGGCGATGAGGTATTTGATGAAAATCTGTAATAAAAAATTTGCACTTTTAATAATCAAAATAAATAAAAAGTTGCGACTTGCGGCAGTCGGTGTTGGATATTGGGTAACTAATGTGCCCTGTATGATGCAGGGTCCGCACAAAATTCCACCAGTACTTATTCCCTCACTATTTTAGCCTGCACGCCCACAAGCATATCATTACAGCCCGAGGACGACTGCTATAAGGTTATTAAAGGCCCAATTGCAAAAACTGTGCTGGGAGGAAACCCCTAGCAGTCTTACAGAACACAACTCAAATCAGGAAAAGATAGACCTCTTAGGTCTCGACAAAAACCCTTATCTACAGGGAAATCCATTTTATTACTCGAGGCTGCAGCGGTTTCTTCCAACATATTGTAAAACAAGCACTGGCATTGCCAATAGGTCTCGCAGTAGCAAAGTTGGAGCTATTGCTTTTGTAAATGACAAAGCCCTTTATGTTTTTTAAATAAAAACAAAAATAAAAGGCATTGTTATTTGCAATTGTAATAACTCCAACTTTCCTAATGCGAGACCTATTGGCAACGCCAGTGCTTGTTATTTTCAGAAGTCCTTTAGGGTGAGTCGAAAGGGTGGCAGTGAGGAGGCCATATGTTTGCATTCATGTGCAGAGCCCTGACTGTGTGGACCCCGGTTCCTTGCAATAACGGCCCTGGAGAAAGAAGAAAGGCATGCGAGTCATGGATATTATCAAATATTTGGGCCAGGGATGGGGATGGGGATGGGGTGGGTGACAGGTGGGCCAATATTTTGTTTACAAATGAACAGAGACAACTTTCTGAGAGCGATGCCCGGGGAAGGAGGTGAGATGGGGTGCTCTGTGTTTAAAAAGAATATATACAATCACTGTCATTAGTGCAGCAGGGGCAGTAGCATTGGGGCCAGTGATGTGTGAGGCCATTACACCCCAGTTGTGGCTGTGTTACTTCAACAAGAGGGAGGGGGAGCCCATTGCCCTTGCTTAGGGCCAGGGTAACTCATGCTGCACAGGGAACAGGACCCAAGCAACCGGGAGATGAATTGGGATTTTATTAAATACAAAGTGGCAGACAGCCTGCTTTGGGCCTCTGGCCTAGGAGTGGTGGCCCTGTGGAGTGAGCCTTGGTAACATCCTGTTTCACAGGACTATAAGAATAGTCGTGGCTGCAGGTGCAGTGGCACCGGGTCCCAGGGGTAGGAGTGCCCCCTACAAAACAATTATTGCTGCTTTACTATCCTTCCTTCCTTGCAGGCATTAGGTCCCAGTCCTCCCTTAAGGCCCAATATTGCTTTAGGCCTCAGAACAATGATCCAAGGGAGGGGAAAATTGAAGCAGAGGATACCCTTTAATTTGGGCCTCAGAGACATGGTGGGTAGGGAAGTGGAGCAAGTTGGGGGACCATGTTTTTAACAAAGGGCAGAGGAGACCACCCACTGGGCATGGCAGTAGCTATCATTAGGGAAACAGGTCAGCGGCACTGAGGACCAGGTGTGTGAGGGGCCCGCTGCCTCATAGTTTTTAATGTTGTACTTTATGAAAGTGGCTTGTGGACTCATTATCCTTGCTAGCAGCAGGGCTGAGGGCACCCTTGCTCAAAGAGGGGGGCAATATTATTTTCTGTGGGAGATCATGATCATTCTTTTCTGCAAGGGACAGGTAGTCTGTTTCAAGATTAGAGTGATGGGCAGGCATGGGGGAAGTGGTGAAAGAGGCCGCGGTGACGGCCTGCTACACAGATCCAGAGCTATCATTAGTGTTGCAGGTAAAGTTTCAGCGCGGCCCAGAGGTGTGAGTGATTCACAACACACAGATTATGGGGAGCAGTATTTTTGGTCAATTTCGTTTTCAGGGCGAGCGTGGGCAGCACTTGAGCTGCTCTTCAAGACATGCTGTATGAAGGCAGGGACTTGAAGCTCCGCCCACTCTCATCCCATATTTTTCATTTGCGTGTGTCATTATCATTTGTAAAGTCTGGCTCTAGATTGGTCAATAGGCTTAGTAGTCCCTCCTTAGTACCGTATTGTCTCATCTTGTAACCTCCAATAAGGACTGGCCCTCTTACATGTGTTGTTACTCTGTAGGCTTTAATTACAGCTTCCGAGCACTATTGTGTTTAACTTGTTTTCACCTGCCTGCTGTTGCAGGCAGTACGTGCTCTCTCCTGACACCGCACCTATGGTTTATTTGCAGCGCCAAACGCAGCGCATGTTTTTTTGGACTCTTTATTCACTTTTTTTGTTGTTGTTTCCAATCGCCCCATGCTGCGCTTGCATGTTAATAGAGGCAACACCCCTTTCTTTAGACGAGCCGCGTCTTAAGAAAGGGGCACATCCACCATTAAAATGAAAATACTGTAATGCGAAAAATGCTTTTTTGGTAATAGGTCCCCATACCATGGTTTCACTTTATTGGCTGCCACGCACCTCCTTTTGATGCGGCTCGTCTGAAGAAAGGGGTGTGCATCTATTAACGTGCAGGCGCGGCATGGGACTCTTGGAAAGAAAAATACTTGCAATGCACTAGATCTCGCATTTGCGAGAAACTAATATTGTCAGTTACAATGCCAATAGCTCAAACTCTCATAAATGTGAGACCTATTACATTGCAAATGCTTGTTTTTAATGCATTTCCTCTTTTATAAACCTCACATTCAGGGCCCGATTATGATACGGTCAGAGCCATCCTTACTGTATCGTAATCTCCTGTTTGTAATAATTTCCGACCGAACGATTTTGATGGAGTTGGTCGGAAATTATTACAAACAGGAGTACTGAATAGGTGACGACGGGCTCAGAGAGCCTGTCCGCCATTCGGAAGGCCTGCAGTAATCCCTCGGCCGGCTCTTTCCGGCTGAGGGATTACGATGGCAGTTTCCCACTACTTTTCTGTGCTGGCCTTTACTGACACAGAAAAGCAATGGGAATCTGTCTTTGGGGCCCCCAGCAGGGCCCCCTTGGGAGCAAGGCCTTGAGGTGCCTGCCACCGGGTGCAGGAATGAATTGCACCTCCGCTCTTTGCTATCATAGCATGCACTCCGTTCGGAATGCATGCTCCCATAACAAACTATTATCTAACATAACAAAAACGCCAATACTGATATGGATAATTCAAATAAACAAATATCCATCCAAATCCAGAAAAGAAATTCAAGAATTGGAATTGCTACTCAATAGCATTTTATTCAAAAAAAAATTCAAAGAATTTATTTCAACGTTTAATACATAGTACAAAAAAGATTTTTATAACAAACACGTGGGACATTAGGGCATTAACCATGCACTCAATCTTTCATTCAAGATTTCAAACATATCACAAACAACCATATCACATTCACACACTCAGGGGGGGGGAAATTGATGTTGCATAATTTGTAGACAGTTAAGGAAAACCCCTAGGTGGGGGGGGAAAGGGGAATAAGGTGAAGAGCAAAAAGCAAAAAACAACCAAGGTCTACGAGTGTTTTCCAAAAACAATAAAACAAGCTATTTTTTTTAGTAGTACATTCCTATATCTCTAGCAGATTAATTGAGACTCATTTCAAATTAGTACTGCAAGGTAATGTACAAAATCGAGCTCCGGGTTCAGCTATTTAGATGCCCAGATGCTCACGCAGACCGGTTGGGTGGGGCCTACGCGTTTCGAATCCCACTGCAGTCATTGGGGATTCTCTTCAGGGCCTTATAAATCTCCAATGAGGGGGGTCCTAAAAGTGTACTAGGAAGAATGGCCTTTTGTGGCTGGTCTTGTCCTTTTCGCATCAAAAGGTTGTGCGTTCTTATTCCAGATGTCCAACACTATGGTGAAAGGATTCTTATGCGGCGCAAAATGGACGGGTGCCCCTAATACTGATTAGCTTCGTCTCAGGGCTGGTGCGAAGGTGGACAACAGGATTGATTAGGTAAAAGGTCTTAACGGGCTTGAAAACTTAGACGCCCGAACAGGTTGAGTCGGTTAAGTTCCGCTAGTCCGCACAGTAGAAGAACGATCGGCACGCTCCTATTAAATCGGCGTACTTCGGAGTATGGTAAGCCAACTAGCAACAAAGCTTCAGAAGCGTTCCAACAGAAGCACAAATGTGTTCAGTATTTCAATTTGATCCATACTCGTACATAAAAAAGCGCATCGGGCGAACGCCTACCAAGAGCGTTGAAGTAATTTGTGGCCCGAGCACCACCACGGCAGGCTGGCGTTTGAATCAGCACTTCTCTCTCGCGCATGCGTGGACAAATAACAAACTATAGCATTGCTACAGAACAGGGTTCGATCACATCCTAATAGCTGGGCTGCAACCAACAACAGGAGGTCGTTTGGTTCCATTTCCAGAGCGATGTCAGACGGACTCTGGTCCATCTGACATCGCAATCGGGCCCTTAGCGTGGACTACAAGCTACAGAAGAATGCACTAAAAGGATCTTATGCGCTCCACCATTTGTGCTTAGCCCTGTCCCTCCCACTATCCCAATCTTTGCCACAAAGTTTTGGAGGGGGCCTCACTTGAAAACATTTTGCATGCGGGGCCTCAGAGCAAAAAAGCTTGAATACCTTTGGCCTAGAGCAAACATTGACAAAGCTAATACTTCTGGCCTTGCCAAGCTTGTGTAATGGTTATTGTCGCAAGCAAATGTCATGAAAATAACACGAGAAATGCCACCACCTAAAGGTGTAGGCCATAAGCTTGCCATTTCAAATTTAAATGTAAAAAATCATAATCGCATATAAATGTAAGTAGAACAGCTTGGGTGCTTTTTAGCACTCAATTATACTTAGAAAGAAATAGAAAAACATGCGTTGAGTTTTCGTAAACATCACAGGAAAATACGACTCGTCAGAGCAAAATAAAGGCATTAATGACATGGATTACTGTTATCTAAAGATGTAGTGTAAAAACAAAAAGATAAAAAAAGATAAAGAGTGAAAAAAAAGCATTGGTAGAGTAAAGCATTAACGTATAGCACTTGCTCTGAAGTGCACTCTTTTTAGACAGTTGGGTATATTTCAGCAGAAAAATGTAATCACCCACAGTTTACCCCATGATCTGTACTCCTTTGGACGGAAGCAAAATGTGCCCACTGCTTGAGGCAGGTGAGGCCAAACCTGTCATTGGCGAGGCCAGACCCACTCTTTCTTTCTTACGGGCTTTAAAGTGGCATTAATGACATGGATTACTGTTATCTAAAGATGTAGTGTAAAAACAAAAAGATGATAAAAAAAGATAAAGAATGAAAAGAAAAAAAGCATTGGTAGAGTAAAGCATTAACTTATCACACTTGCTCTGAAGTGCACTTCTTTTCAGACTGTTGGGTATATTTCAGCAGAAAAAATGTAACCACTAACAGTTTACCCCATGATGTGTACTCCTTTGCGGACATACACAACAGCTTCAGCACTCAACCGACGATCACCACGACCGAACCACCGCCCCCCACCACCACCCTCCGCGCCTGGACTCCGATCAGCACCGAAGACACCGTCCGCACAATGAACTCCATCCACTCCGGATCTCCGAACGACCCCTGCCCTCACCACGTCTTCAACAAGGCCGACGCTATCATCGCACCCCACCTGCGGGACATCATCAACACCTCCTTCGACACTGCTACCTTCCCGGAGAGCTGGAAGCACGCCGAACTCAGGGCTCTACTCAAGAAGCCATCGGCTGACCCCACCAACCTCAAAAACTACCGCCCCATCTCGCTGCTCCCGTTTCCTGCAAACGTCATCGAGAAGACCGTCAACAAGGAGCTGGCCGCCTTCCTCGAGACTAACGGATCCCTCGACCCCTCGCAGTCTGGCTTCCGGGCCAACCACAGCACCGAGACCGCCCTGATCGCAGTCACCGATGACATCCGAGCGCTGCTCGACAACGGAGAAACAGCGGCCCTCATCCTCCTCGACCTCTCCGCCGCCTTCGACACTGTCTGCCATCGTACCCTAGTACAACGCCTCAGCAACGTCGGAGTCCAGGAGAAGGCACTGGAGTGGATCATCTCCTTCCTCGCCGGAAGGACACAGAGAGTCCGCCTCCCTCCGTTCAGATCAGAAGCCACCGAGGTCATCTGCGGCGTCCCTCAAGGCTCCTCGCTCAGTCCAACCCTCTTCAACATCTACATGAGCCCCCTCGCAGACATCGCACGCCAGCACAACCTCAACATCATCTCCTACGCCGACGACCCCGCCACCGCCAGAGCCAACCTTCACGAAGGGATGAAAGAGGTAGCCGAATGGATGAAGAACAGCCGCCTGAAACTGAACTCAGATAAGACGGAAGTCCTCATCCTGGGATCCTCACCCTCCGCCTGGGACGACTCCTGGTGGCCCCCCGCCCTAGGCAGCGCACCCAAACCAACAGACCACGCGCGCAACCTGGGCTTCATCCTGGACTCCTCCCTCTCCATGACCAGACAAGTCAACGCCGTCTCCTCGTCGTGCTTCAACATCCTGCGCATGCTACGTAAGATCTTCCGGTGGATCCCCACCGAGACCAGGAAGACGGTCACCCAGGCCCTCGTCACCAGCCGTCTGGACTACGGCAACACCCTCTACGCCGGAACCACCGCCAAACTCCAGAAGAGACTCCAGCGGATCCAGAACACCTCAGCACGACTCATCCTGGACATCCCCCGTCGCAGCCACATCTCCGGACACCTGAGAGATCTGCACTGGCTCCCGGTCAACAAGAGAATCACCTTCCGTCTCCTCACCCACGCACACAAAGCCCTACACAGCCAAGGCCCAGGATACCTCAACAGCCGCCTCAACTTCTACGCTCCCAAAAGCCAGGTTCGATCGACCAGCCTCGCCCTCGCCGCCGTCCCCCGCATCCGTAGAGCCACCACAGGGGGACGGTCCTTCTCCTACCTCGCCGCCAAGACATGGAACTCCCTCCCCACCCACCTCCGCCTGACCCAGGACCACTTCGCCTTCAGGAAGCAACTCAAGACCTGGTTGTTCGAGCAGTAGCAGATCCCCCCCCCCCCCCCCCAGCGCCTTGAGACCCTCTGGGTAAGTAGTGCGCTATATAAATGCGATGATTGATTGATTGATTGATTTTGGACAGAAGCAAAATGTGCCCACTGCTTGAGGTATGTGAGGCCAAACCTGTTATTGGCGAGGCCAGACCCACTCTTTCTTTCTTACGGGCTTGAAAGTGGCACTGCTGGCTAAGATGGTTTTCAGTAACGTTTCAGAAAATCATTCGGCTGTCAGTGCTGCTTGAGACCCTGTAAGAAACACAGTGGGTCTGGTTCCTTCTACAGAGGTATGTATGTGACCTACTGCAAGCAGCAGGGCTGACTCTGCCGGTAGTCCTTCTGAGGTCGAAATCATAAACACAACGGTGTCGGTTAGTAACAGGGCATGGTCCTATAAAAAGAGGTAGGGGGACTGACCAACTAAGACTGTATGCAAATGACATAATGACGTCACGACGTAGTGCTATAAAAGAAATAAAAAAGTGCTATTTAAATTTTGTGTGCAAATATTGGGACAGTCTAACCCATCAGACAGTCTTACAGTGTCTGCATTTATATATAGGGACAGAACAGAGGCAAAAGCATGCCTCTCTTAAGTGCCTTTGTTTCTCTCTGCGGCATTACATTTAAATGTAAGGCTCCAGACGGCCCCTTAGTCAGCATACACAAACAAAAGGAGGCCAGATGGCCCCTGAACTGCTCGAGGTGAAAAAAGGCTCCTGCTGGGCATGGAAAGCAGACAATGTGCAGGTGCTGCTGAACGTGTCCTGGTGTCTTACACTGGGATAAGTTCAACATATTTCTGTGGGGCCTAACTTCTTGTCAGGGGGGACGGCGTCCACCCTGTGAAAATAGTGGGTGGGCGCCGTGTACCTGCGTGTACCCCCAACGTGTGCCCTTGTTAGTAACAATCTATTTTTTGGGCGCTAGATGGCAATTGCAAGTGGACTGTTGGAGTTATAAATAAACAATACAACTAAAAACAGAGCCAAAAAATAGATGAGTGCTGGTAATTGTGACCATCTCGGGAGCTTACAAATGTAAAGTGAAAAGGAAGTTGGGTCTGTAAAGTCAGAGTGCATCTTGTAAAATTCTAATAGTATGGCAACCTTGCATCTTTTTTTCATGGATCACCAGACCTCTTCTTGTGCCCCGAAAATGCCAACAGGCCCATAACAATGCCTAACATTAAAAATCTACAATGCCACACTTATGGCAGATTGTAGCTAAACAAATAGGAGTAACATAATAGATTTTCAAAACACACTATGGGCTTCGCACTGGCAGGCTCTAACGGGAATCTGTATGAGTAGGCAGAGCTACTGAAATTATGCGATTCTGCGGCTGCAACTTTTTTTTGCATTATTATGAGTTTGCCACATTTGCCACATAATCCATTGACTGCTGCATAATCTGCCGAATTTTACAAAAAATGTATTTTGTTTTTAGATCAAAGGGTTCAAAAGATGCCGATAAATGTCCGTGCGTAATGGAAGGCCCTCCGCAAAGATTAACTGGTTGTCTTTCAGTTGCTTATTTCTGCATTAGGTTGTTAAACTGGTGCTAGTGAGGTGAAATCTTTGCCCAGGCAGTATTACTATTTGAAAAAAGTTACAAAATAATTAAGTAATACTATCAGAAAATATGTTGCATTATTCTACATAATTTGACTTTTCTTGGTGCATAATTTAGCCAACCCTGCCACATAATTTGGTGCTCCCCTGCCGAAAAATTCCAGTGACCCTGCCTGTAGGCCACTCCACCACAGTCGGCACTGCAGCCTCAGAATAACTTAGGTGCAGAGCTTTTAAGTGGGCCAGGTCCCTCCAGGTCTGGAATCCAGTAGCAATTAAGAACAGAAACTGAAACGGGTCCCTATAGGGCCCCGTGTTCATAGCCTTAACAATAAAGGCAAAAACACTGATCGGTTTTTGAACAATGAATGTAAAGATGTTTAGGTAATCAATGTCAGCGATTTGGTTTCTGTTTATATTTCACATTTTACTATATATTGTATTCACTAATTATGATAGCTATTTCCAGGATGTTGTTGGTGTTTTTTTTTTTCATTAAGCATATTACACTTGTATAATACACATTTTCAACGGAATCGCCTCCATGCATTTATAACAGCCATGACTGAGAGCTCTGAAGGCTGAAGGCAGAATGAGTTTCTCGCTGTGAGTGTCAGTGGGTCTAAATGGTGTTCAGAATACATGTTCATCAAATCCATGGCGTCTCTGCAGAGCGCACAGGGCAATGGTCACTCATTTCAGTCACAGTTGTGCTTCTGTACAAAATGTGCTTTAAATGGGCTGGTACTGACCGGTACTGAGTACTGGCACTTTTTTATTTTGAGAGGGAGAGTACCTGCACTTCTCAAGAAAAACATAATACTTTTAATTGAAGAGTACCAGCACTTCTCAAGAAAAACATAATACTTTTAATTGGAGAGTACCAGCACTTCTCAGAAACAAGTAGGCACTCTGGTACATAGTACCTGCACTTTTGTATCCCCATTTCAAGCAATGAGTGTGTGTGAAGGAAGTCCACAGGTCAACAAATATTGACCAGGCGAAAGTAAAAGAAAATACAGTGTTTACAGGTGAGTGGGTGCATTGTCTGTCTGGGAGGGTGGTCTTGAAGTGAAGGACATGTGAGGAAGTGCATTCAGGAAAGTGAAGTAGGATGCCGAAGAGGAAAGAGGTGGTACAAAAGGGGGTGGTGATGGACGAAGCATCTGAATCAATCAAACACTCACACCCAGTCAAAAGATCTGGGTTTAATCCATCACCGTTCTTTAGCCCACTCTGCCACCCCAGTTCAGACATGGCTATATGCAAATCAGTCTGACCTGTGCCTCATGGGAACAGTCCAGCCCGAACTGCCAAGCCATGTCTTCCCTGGACCGGAAACAAGCTTACGAAGACTGGTTTCTGGCATTCCAGCCGTCTTCAGCCCGGCTTGCTTGAATCCAGTGGCAAAGTGAGCAAGGGACTCACGTCTGAGCATACCCTGCCACACTTATGGCGGCCCCTCGGCTCACATCTGCCTTAAAACGAGTGACACACAGGCACTGCATCCTTGGCACAACGAATGAATTTCTGAACACTGACTTTGAACTTGGCGTAAAACTTGTGCGGGCAACTACGGGACTCGGTCACAGAGGGCTTAGAATTACAGCACAAAAATGTTGCCCTAAGCACAGGGAGAAGGTGCACAGCTAAAATGGTGAAACAAACGCTCCAGTATGGGGAGCTTGCCATTAAAATCAAAATAGAGGAAGAGTACAGAGGTACTAAGGATCTAGAGTATGTAGTGAAAGAAATACTTGAAAAAGTATTTGTGACAAGGAGGACCCGGACTCGGGCCCTCCTGGCTTTCCTTTACCTGTGTACCCTCTTTTTGCACAGTATACCGATACCTGGAAAACGGCTGGCGACTGGTTCGACCCCACACAGGACCCGGAGGAGCCGTGTTACTTTAATTGGGCGGAGTTGGACCATGAGCCCGCCCACCAGCAGGAGGTAAAGGAACGCCCGAAACACACTCAGGTGTGTATTACACCCGGAGGTAGTGGAGAGTGGTGGCGTGAGAAAGGTGCTGAGTGGAGGAGGACAGAGGACGGAGAAACGAGGATTGCGATCGAGGAGGAGGCAGGAGAGCAGTGGAGGAGGTCGGGAGAGGAGACGAGCGTGGAACATCGGAAAGCGGAGGCGGGAGAGGAACAGCGGAGAACGGAGGCAGGAGTCGAGGGAGGCAGCGGATCACTGACCTGCAAAGTCGAGGGGCGAAAGAACAGAGACGACTGCGACAAGCCGGAGGCCAACGGGAAGGCGCATCGCCCAGCCACACTTCACACGAAGTGTGGCTAGAGCAGGTACGGTCACAGTTCACGGGGTGAGCGGGCCGTAAGTGGGGTAAACCTCCGTGACACAATCCAAGCGACCTTCTGTGCACCGATTCCCCACCCATCACCTTATCGGCACCCTAAACTTTGAGAGCACGTGTGGTCCCTCACTTCCCTACCCTAATCACGCATCACAACCTTTGCCTAATATTGGTTTCTTTCTTTCTTGGCGGCATTCCTGACGGGAGTCGAAAACGGCGGAAGCAAGGCCTACAACACCCAGGAGGCACCAGGAGTTTTGGCAGCTGGGAACGGCGAAACAAGCGGCAGAGGACGCCGAAAACCCATTACCATTCTATAGAGTACCAGTACAGAAGAGAAGGCAATACAAAACAATAAAACCCTTGTTGCCTAGAACTCCTTTGTCAGTGAGTTTATTTGATAACCGGGCCAAAAGCCCACAGTATTCAAATGTACTGCTAAGGATTTAAAATGTGTACAGCAAAACAAAGATAGAGGTTTTTTTGAAATTACGTTTTTTACAGAGCTGAAATATGAAATTGTTTTACAGGGAGTGTCACTCATGTGTTCACATGAGAACCTCAAGGGGGTAAAAATTACTGCTATGGCAGCAGCAAATGATGTGCCAGTAATTGTCCATATGTACAATGCCCATGTGTCTACATGGGAGATTGAATGTTTTTTAAATAGGTTTTGCGCAAAGGTGAGGGGAGGTTTATTACAGAGAAATACGTTTGGAATATGGAATGGCAAGAGGAAGTTTTTTGTGATACTTAAACCAAACCCTGCTGGGGGAGAGACCCACCTCCCACAAACCTTTGCATTGGACCCAAACAGAGGCTATTTAAACTACCCAAGCCAACCACAATATTGTAGGAACGGTTTAAGTTTTGGCCACCTTAAAGAAGAATGCAAAAATGAGGGTTGCAAGTTCTGTGGGGACATAGGCCACAAACACACCGAATGTAATGCCCCCAAATCATGTAACCTATGTGGATCCAAAGAGCACCTTTATAGAGCATGCCCAAAGCAAAGATTCTCATATGCGGCATCTGCAGCTGCCAAACATCACCAGCCAGGGGATAGTAAACCTTATGCCGCAGTACTGGCACCATTAATCTTTAAGACAGTTAGTGATGGAGGCACCAGGGAAACACCCAACACAAAAAAACAAGTAATACAAGTTGCACCTACCCCTACCCCACAGGCAGAACAGGAACAAACCAAGGAAAGTACACAGGGAGTAGAGGAAACTCAAATGACAGAAATAGTGGAAAGTGAAAAGAAAGTTAAAGGGATGTCAGACATAGACTCACAAGTGGAAGACAGGGAAATAGATTCAGATTGTACTCTTATCCCTACAGATATATAAAACATCATCAAAGAAGCCAAGGACAGGGCACAGGAAAAAAGGGAAAGAGAAGAACAGACCTCCTCAGAAAAGGAAACAAAAACCACTGAGGGCCAAATGCAGATTGTTAAAAAAAGAAATAAAATCAAAATTAAAAAACAAACGGCGGACCCAAGTGGTCCGGCCGCAACAGAACAGAAAGAAACTAAGAAGAAAACTCTACCAAAAGAGAACTGCTCAGGGTCCAGGTATAGTGTACTAGGGGACCTCTCAGACTCAGAAGACCTAGGATATAGCTTATTCTCTTAAGAGGTAGGAGTAACCCCCCACAAAGACCTTTTTCTACAGTCCCCATACTTAGGGGGAGCAGAAGAAATTGGCGGGCAAGAGACGCAAAATAGTGAGAGCAATCAGCAAATATGTGACAGCATCTGGTCGCCATTGAGCTTTGAAAATGTTCAGTTTTAACATGTATTGTATACTGTGCAAAGTAATCACCATTGCAAATATAATGTTTAACATCATATCATGGAATGCCTGAGGAATGAGCTCACAAGTGAAAAGAGCGTCAGTGTTTGAGCTCTGCAAAGTACAAAAAGGGGACTGTATATGTTTACAGGAATGTGCAATTCCCCACTCCACGGACTACAGTCACATATCCAAATATTGGGAAGAAGGCCCCTCCAAATGGTCTGGGGGTGGAAACAAGAATGCTGGAATAAGCATTCTCATAAAAAACAAAGAAATGTCAATCCTTGATACTAAAATTATACAGCCAGGCAGGGCTATGATGGTCACCATACAATACAGAAACACCACCTTTAAGGTCTGTAATATTTATGCACCAACCGACAAGAATGAAAGAATGTCCCTGTTTGAAATGCTCCCACTTTTTATTGCAGGTGCAACCCCAATGGTGTTAACAGGGGATTTCAACTGCATCATAAACCCACAGACAGATGTGGCAAGAAAAATTGTTACGAAATTGATAAGTCTGCAAAATGTCTCAAAAACATGTGTAAAGATTTGCAACTGTCAGATACAGGGGCAAAATCAGGGTCAAAACAAACACTGTTTGCTACAAGCTTCATCTTATCAAGAGTGGGCATATGTAAACTAGACAATACAAAGCCTTTTTTACTAGAACCACCCCCTGCGTACAAAGGCATCAAACCTTTCTTCAAGAGGCTGGAAGAGAGACAAATTCAAGCGAAGGACATAACACTCCAGATGGCCTTAAGCAAAGAACTGAAAGAAACGGACTCAGTGACAATGGTAAACAACTTATCAGAGAAGCAATCAGGGAAGGTTTGGGAGATGGTGAACCACAAAGACTTGACAAACTCCCAGAAAGACTTGGCATGGATGATGGTATCCAAATGCCTACCAGTGAAGCAATTCCAACATGCAAGGAAAGTGGCAAAAACAGCAAGATGTCCAACACCAGGCTGTGCAGCAGATCAATCCCGGATGCACCTCATTTGGAACTGCGGCGGAGCACAAAGCATGTGGAAGGCAATGGGACAGCTCATTAAAGAATTAACAGGACAGGCATCCCTGTCCTATGAAAGGGTTCTATATGGGTTGGGCATGAGTTGCAATGCAAATAAAGAAAGGACACTACGGAGAATAATAAACTGCGTGAAAGAGGCGATGTGGGAAAACAGGAACCTTTCCTTGTACAAACACCAAGCAATCACGGAAAAAGAATGCCAAAAACTTGTTTTCACTAAAATGTTCTCTTACATGTGCATAGACACCAATAGATTTGGACAAGAGTGGGCAAAGGAAACTTGGAAAATCAGGAGTTGGTCTGGATGGGTAAAATGAGAAATCTTGATGGAAAACCACCAAAGATAGCCTAATGCGCTTCTTTGAGAAGGGTTAAATGTACAGCACCCAAATATAAGGGACTGCTTAAAATGTAAACCTGACAAATAATTTTAAATAAAGTATATTTTTACAAACAAAAAAAAAATCTGAATCAATCAAACACTCACACCCAGTCAAAAGATCTGGGTTTAATCCATCACCGTTCTTTAGCCCACTCTGCCACCCCAGTTCAGACATGGCTATATGCAAATCAGTCTGACCCTGTGCCTCATGAGAACAGTCCAGCCCGAACTGCCAAGCCATGTCTTCCCTGGACCGGAAACAAGCTTCCGAGGACCGGTTTCTGGCATTCCAGCCGTCTTCAGCCCGGCTTGCTTGAATCCTGTGGCAAAGTGAGCAAGGGACACACGTCTGAGCATACCCTGCCACACTTATGGCAGCCAAAAGCGGTACAAAAGGGGGTGGCGATGGAAGGAGCATCTGAATCAATCAAACACTCCCACCCAGTCAAAAGATGGTGACATTTAAGAATTGCACATGTAGGAGATGTGAAGAAAAAGTGTGCACTTGTCTAACAGAATGAAATCAACGGGTGTGACTGATACAGTCTATAGACCATACCTCTTCCACATGCCTCATTAATGCTTCATTCATAGACTCACAATTCAAAGGTTTTCAACATTAATTATTTACACGAAAACCATTGCCCTTACTCATTTATCTAACAACCCTTGACAAAGCCAATAGACCTGGTTGGATTTAAGTGCTTGCAGAAGGAGCAACACTACGGAATCACAGAAGTTTAGTTTACATGTTCCAGCCACAGCCTTAGTTATACAGGCCACGCCCCATTTAGAGACCAATAACCCCCCACTACATCCCCCCCCCCCCTCCAACCCCCAACAGACACCTTTGTGAACCCACCTACAGCCCTGCTTTGTTAGGCACATTTTAGTAAACTTACGTTAGGTCTTGACTCCAGCTGCTTGTACATAGCGCCAAGAAGCACGCGATGTGGAGAATCTCCATGACCCGCAAACGAGAAAACGGCAGAGGCACTTGGCCCGGGCAGCGGACCGGAGGCGGCTCAGTGACCGGGGAGGAAGTGCGGGCAGCGATACACAGTCAGGTATCAAAATACATCGTTTTATGGGCACGCGAAGGCAAGAGACGGCCGTGGGAGCCCTCCAGAGGGCAGGGCCTGGCACTGTCCGCAGAGGGAAAGAGACAGGAGAGCTCTATAGACGGCAGGAACTGACACTGCCCGCAGAGGGAAAGAGTCAGGACAGGAGAGCTCTCCAGGGGGCAGGAACTGACACTGTCCGCAGAGGGAAAGAGACTGCCAGGTGAGCTCTCCAGGGGGCAGGAACAGGCTGTGTCCGCAGAGGGGCAGGGACAGTTTGGTCAGCTCTCTAGAGGACAGATACTGGCCCTGTCCGAAGATACTGGCCCTGTCCGAAGAGGGAGAGAGACTGACAGGTGACCTCTCCAGAGGGCAGGAACTGGCTGTGTCCACAAAGGTCCAATGACCCTCCTCTTACCCCGGCCTGCTGTTGGAAGGTGGTCCGCGGAGTTAATCATTGTAAACTTTCTGAGGTTAAAGGGCCTTTCGACTCCCGCCTCTCCTGACACCCCAAGGCCCTGTGCTGTGATACTGGCTAACACCTCCCAATTCACTGATGAAAGGAGGAGCCATCACCGGGACAAAAGCTGGCGAACCCCCATTGTCCAGACGTGTTGACAGGCAGCCTAATGTCTGAATGAGTCATGGTAAACAGAGTTACCAGACCGTGCCGAGGGATTGGAGCCATGTTTTAAGCGCATTTTATTGTTGTTTATTTAGACCCTAAACGAGGTCAACAAAACGAGCCACACCAGTCCAGCCAATTCGTGTCTTTTAAAAAGAAGTTGACAAACCTAAATGACATACGATGAAATAAAACAAAATTAAACGCAGAACAAGCGGAGGACAATCATAGAGTCTCACTTCACTAAAATTGATTTATTACAGAGGTACAAAAAAATCTAAATGTTAACACCAACGAGTTCGTTTTGATGAGACAGAATGAAGACTGCAGCTCCTTCAGGAGAAGATTGCAAACCAGCCCTCCTGATCCAACTCCTGGTGGGAGCGCCTTAAAGTGAACACCTACTTGCAACCTATGATCAGGCTCAGTTCAAGATAAGGTTGTAGCTTTTACCTGTGCTGAACCTGTAATCACTTCACATGTGGGAGCGGTGCCCTGCGTCAAGTTTGATACCGGCCACGGGGACCAGCAGTACGTCGAATTTCAGTTGCTGTTGTCAAAGTTGATAAACTGGCAATGGAAATCCAGATGAGCCGAAGGCAGGTGCTTGAGGTAGGAATGGAAAGACCCTCCTAGGGCTAGATGTAGGTAAATAGTATTTACCGATTCGTAAATACCGAATTTTACCGATTCGGTATTTACGAATCGGTAAATACTGCATGTTGCAGAAATACATGCCCTAAGGGCATGTATGTCTGCAACATGGCACTGTAGCAATTTGCATTAAATTTTTGTTTTTTTGTTTTTGTTATTTACCACCAACTTGTAGTTGGTGGTAAATAACGAATCCTAACATGGGATAAGCACTCATTTAAGTGCTACCTACATTAGGAATTCGGTAATTTACAGAATCAGTATTTAAGAAATAAGGCCCACATGCATCAAGCACTTTTTCATTCGCAAACGGTGCGATTCCTTAAAATCGGCCGTTTGCGAATGCAAAAGTGCTTTTTGGGATGCATGAAGCAATTTTAGAATTCGTAACATGTTTGCGAATTCTAAAATTGCGGGTGCTTTTAAGAAGTCGCAGATGTGCGATTTCTTAAAAGCAATGCATCATTATTTTAAAAAGTGAAAATTCGCAAATAGGGTGCCAAATTTACCGAGTGGTTGAACCACTCGGTAAATTTGGAAAAAGTGTTTAAAATGTTGAAAATGCTTTTTTTTCAACATTCATGTTACGGACACACATGTCCTTAGGACATGTGTGTGTGCAACATGATGCGAAAAATACATTTCAGGGGTGCATGGGGGGGTCCTTTGGACCCCCCCCTGCACCCATGAAATTTTCTAAGTGCCACTCGCAATTTGCATTGACTCCTATGGGCCTTTTGGCCCATAGGAATCAATGGGAATTGCGAAAATTAACTTAAGAATTCGGTATTTCTTTGGGATTCGGTAAAAATTGCGATTTTTACCGAATCACAAAGAAATACCGAAAAAAATGATGCATAGCATTTTGCACTTCTTAATTTGCGATTCCTTATTTTTCGCAAATTAAGAAATGCAAAATGACACAATGATGCATGTGGGCCAAAGTAATTTACAGATTCCTTATATTACCGATTCTGTAAATTACCGAATCCTTAATTTCGGCCCCCTACATAAGAAAAGTCTATTACCGGTTTGTAACAGCCGAAATTCGTTAATTTCGGCCGTTACAGACGGGTAACGGGCCACTTACATCTGGCCCCTACTTGGGAATCTCATCGCGGAATCAACAAGAGCACCACGGGATTCCTGTGTCCAGTCCTACTACAAAAAAACAATTGAAGACAGATCCCGCTTGTCTTGCTGGAACCGATGCCGAGAAATTCAGAGGGCAGAGTTTGGGTAGAATCTTACCTTCTGTTCAATTCAAGAAAGACCAGGACCGAAACTTGATTGTTTCAACTGCAAATTTTGCTTATATAAATGGTGATAAAGTGATCTAACTGTGTGTGACTGACTGAAAAATATAATCGCTGTGGTACACTCGCCTGGATGAAGGCCTTATCAGCTAAATGTGAAATGTGGTGTTTGTCACTTAAGTCGGGGGGGGGGGGGGGTTGGAGGGAAAAATCCCCCTAAGAAAATGATACGTTGCCACAACTTCTAGCTGTATCCATCAGGGACCAGCTGAACGTAATATATGTTTGATGTCTCTTTCTCATATATACTAATACCTTGCTTTTGGATGTATTAATTCTCAAGAAATGTTCTGAGGCATATCAATGTAAGCTGTCAGGATAATTTGGATCGGCCACAATATGACCTGGTCCTTTGCTTAACAGTCGGATCTGGATTACTGCTTGTCCTACGCCTGCACATCTATGTGCTACGCTAACAGTTTATATGTGTTCTTAACTGTGACAACAAATCCCTGTTCTATTTTTATAAATGTGTGTTCACCCAGTGTACCACCAAGAAAATTGCTGTAACCCAGTGTTTCTACCAATTATAGTGATGCAAAAACTATCAAAGACAATGTAAAAAATGTGATGTGGGGTATGGGATGCCTCACGGAAGTAACACCATGGGAACTCACTGGTTGGTTCTCACCTGTGAGCTCAGGTTCTCATCATCAGCACACCCATACCATAAGCCAGGATTCCGAGTGTGCTCCGCTTGATTTCAAGCTGCGCACACTCGGAATCCCGACTGACGGCAGGCAGACCGGGATATACATTGATGCAGTGTGACCAGAATTGAAAGGGGGCCGCAAGTATGCCCGCAAGGGGCAGTGAAGTGGTATCAAACTTCGCATGAAGTAATTGCAGTGTGGTGACAACTGACCCTCGCCCTTAAGAAGTTGCCTGAAATTTAGTAGGCAATGAAACATAATGGCCTCCTCGGCGATAGTAGGCGACAGAGTGTCTTTTAATATGAGCAAACACACAGCATAAATAAAGTCAGAAAGCTAGTGGTTGTTTTGCTCAGTTTTAATCTAATGGGGTGGTCCCAATAGTATTAGATTCTACTTCATTAGTTCAGGGGTCAGGCACAGGGAGCACTGGGGAGATTCATCCTAGCATGCACATAACTAGTATTTCCACTTTTTTGTTATCATTATTACATTTTTTGTTATGGTATGGGCATGCTGATGATGAGAACCTGAGCTCACAGGTGAGAACCAACCAGTGAGCTCCCATGGTGTTACTTCCGTGAGGCATCCCATTCCCCACATCACATTTTTAACATTGTCTTTGATAGTTTTTGCATCACTATAATTGGTAGAAACACTGGCTAACAGCAATTTTCTTGGTGGTACACTGGGCGAACACACATTTATAAAAATAGAACAGGGATTCATTGTCACAGTTAAGAATACAGATAAACTATTAGCGTAGCACATAGATGTGCAGGCGTAGGACAAGCAGAAATCCAGATCATACTGGTAAGCAAAGGACCAGGTCATATTGTGGCTGATATGTTGAGTGGGGGCAGACCTGGGTCCTGTCAAACCCCTTGAGCTCCTTTATGAGGATAAAGATAATTTGGATACCTTTAGTAGTTAGATCTAAAATTACCAGTCATCCTCGTATAATAGGATCCGTAATAGTCAATCACCCAATTTAGGTGATTCACCTGCTGTCTGATTTAACTTACATTGCACATCGTATAAGGAAAATACAACAGATGCAGGAAGGCAGAACTCCGTCATCCATTTGTTGAATACATTTTTCAAGAAAGACCATGGTTCCAATCCAGAAAGGCCTATCACAAAGTTATATAACTCATTGTTTAGTTGCAGCAAACCAGTGGCATCCCAGATGCCTTTAATCTTTTCCATAGACTTAGGGCCAGATGTACAAACACATTTTCCCATAGACACAGATTGGGTAAAACTGTTTGATACATCTGGCTCTTAGACTGTAAACTCAGTCTAAGCTGCAGTGAAGTTAGTACAGCCAATAAAGGCAGAGTGCGCTAAATGGCTCCTCGGGCTCACATATTTATCAAGCAAGGCTTGGAGTGTAGCAATATTGTCTAGAGTTGAGCAACTGGCTATAAAGCCAGATTGCTGGGTTGGAATAATGTTGTTATCAAGGACCCAGGGTTGTAAATGTTCCTATGTACTTTTTGTAAAGCTCTTTCTTTCTGTGTCCAATAGGGCTATTTCTCTATAGCTGCTTCACCCCTTGTTATAGAGTGCACTGTTGCAGTGGGATGGGATTTGCACCGTGCAGTTTGTTAGTGCACTCAAGTGATTGGATCTTTAGTCCTGACTGAGGCATGACATCAACAAATCAACAGTACATCAATAACAGTGGATCACATTAGGCCCCACAAGGAGCACAGGGAGTAGTAAATTGGCAAACCATGAAGGTTTGTTAGTAGATTAGCAAAGTTACAAATTCCAATTATTTGAGGTTATCAAAAGTAAATGGTCAGTATGTGAGTATATCTGTTAGATAATTTGAAACAATTTAAAATATGCAAATACAAACAAAATGCTAAGAGTCATCATGGATCTAATTCTGTTTCTCATGAAGGTAAGATTCCCTAACATACCAAACTCGAGGAAATCAGGACATTTCTAGAGAAGTCAGGAAAGAGGTGTCAGCAAGTAAAGCCTCTGCAAGGCAGAATCAAATAAAGATTCAGGGCCATATGTATCATGGAAATTCGCAATCGCAAAGGCCGAAATTCGCAGAAGTTTGGTCTTTGCGAATGAGAATTTGCTAAATGGAATGTAGAAGCAAAACTGGTGCAAAATAAGGAATCGCAAAATTTGCGATTCCTTATTGTGCAATTGCATTTAAGGAATCGCAAATTTTGAGATTCCTTAAATGCTATGTATGTAGCCAAAAAAATTAGCAAAATGCCCTTAAAGAATCGCAAATTACCACCAACTTCTAGTTGGTGGTAAGTTGCGAATTCCTTGAAAAATGCACATTTTTGCATTTTTCAAAGTGCCATGTGATGCACATACATGCCCTTAGGGCATGTATGTGCGCCACATGTGCACCCATGCATATTTCAGGGGTGCAACAGGGTGTCCTTTGGACACCACTGCACCCTTGAAATTATTCTCAATTTGCGATTAGCAAATTGCGAATCGCAAATTGAGAATAACTTCCCATTCATTCCTATGGGCCTCCTGGCCCCTAGGAATGAATGGGAAAGTATTCCCTAATTGCGATTCGCAATTAAGGAATTCTAACGAATCGCAAAAAAATTGCGATTTTGTGCATACATACCTATTTGCGATTCTCAAATAGCGATTTCTTAAAAATCGGTATTTGAGAATCGCAAATGGGTATCTTGATACATATGGCCCTCAGTCAGGTAATTGAGAATGGTTTTGCTCAAGAGTATACCTCTTTAAGCAGGAGCACAGAAGTGTCACCTCTAAGGAGAGTGGAAAAGGGGCATCTGAACCTCACAAGCTCAACAATACACAACTAAAACACAATTTTGACATTTAGCAACACTTCCTATGATTTCCATGGAGGGAAAAACAATCAGTATAGAACATTTCATGATATGTTAGGGGCAATCCTCTTCCCAGCTATCGCACAATGGAAGTCTTTTCTGCGCGGCCTTCAAGAGATATCTGGTAGCAGGATGATACATCACAGTCAGCAGGTTCTCAGTGCAGGCATGGAGTCTCATTATTCTGCTCTCCATGAATTCCGCATGGATAAACATTCACACAGAAACTTTAAACAAGAGAATACAGTTAATTAAAAGTTGTCAGTTACAGATTGGCTCCTGAAACGAGAGAAAGGGAAACATGCACATCAGCCAAAAGGACATTTCATATTAGCGAGAATTATTTACATTAACTATGTTCAACTGTAACATGAAAATCACTTGCTTTTGGTGATTTGGCGTAAATCTGTTCAGTAGATTTTCAAATATTAAGCTCCAACAATATTTGTATATCTGGACGGTTAGGTTCGAGAGACTATCGCAAGAATCCCTCAAACCCAATAAAAATAAATAAAGCCTTTTGACTCGCCTTGGGCCATCTTGCTCCTGTGGGAGCAAGGCTCTGATTGACTGCCTGCAACATGAGAAACATTTTTGCAGACAGCCATAACAGGACTCGGGGACTAAGTCTGCTGATGAGTTTATGGAAAAAATAATATAAGAGAGTAGGGTAAGGATACCCTGCCACTTAGTCCCTTTATAGGGTCCCAGAGGGACCCCCTATGGGGCCAGAATATATATATATATATATATCCCACAGGATGCAAACGAATACAAAAAAAATGCCCATCAATGTTAGGGCTGGGCGTAGTTTGCGCACTACGCGAGCTACGCGTAGCACTACGCAAACTGCGTAGTAGCATGTTCGCACTGTGCAAGATGCCATTTATAATGATTGCACAGTGTGGACAAGCATCTGGCACTGTGCAATCATTGAAAACGGCATCTTGCACAGTGCGAGCTGTAGTTTTCTGCCGCTCGAGGATATTTTTACTCGAGCGGTAGCTTTCTCAACGCAAACTGGTAGTTTCTCATAGAGAGCAGTCGCGAGCATACGCGACCACTCGCAATGAGAAACCAGACCTCCCCACGTTGAGAATCTCATAGGGAGGTTTATTTTCCACAATTGCGATCTTCAACTTGATGTTGCTGATCGCGAACGAGGAAAAAGTCTCGTCAGGATGTCATTTTGCTTGCTTGCGGTCGCCAACTTGACGTTGAGGACCGCAAGCAAGCAGAAAATGACCGCTGCATTACGACACGCTACGCTATGCGAGTTCGCACTGTGCTACGTGCAGTTCGCAGAGTGCGAAGTTGCGCAAACTTCGCAAACTACACAAGCGTAGCCTAGTGCTTTGCCCAGGCCTAATTAATGTTTAAATATTAAAATCATTTGGGGTAGGGGGTACGTACACCCTTCCACAAGACAACAATGAGCCCAGGCAACCTCATCCCCCAGGGATAAATTAATCAAAAAGGGAAGGGTTGTGCGGTGCACCCCCCTCCCCCAAATAAGAGATCCCAGGGCAAAATAAATATAAATCGGGGAGGGGCGCACACCCCACCTCCCCAAAAAGGTAGCGGTCTCAGGCACCTCTCACCGAGCCCAAATGGGCACAGGGGACCCCATCTCTGGGGCCACAGATAAACTCAAGGGGAGGGGGCTCGCACTCCCCCGAGCCCTAAGAGACACGGGGCCCCTTCAACCAAAGCCTGCCCTTGAACTGGGGATTCAAAAAGGGGGTGGTGATTGAACTGGGGAGCCCACAATATGTTTTCCTACCCGCAGGACCGTGGACAGGGAAAGAAGTGTTCTCCCACCCAGTGGGAACTTTGACAATGCTTGCGCCGGGTGGGAGCATCTTTGTGTTTCCCTGACAACACTCTGGCAGCTGTTCCTGCCTCAATGGGGTCCCTGTGGCGCATTTGGGCTCAGGTAGGGGGGCCAACCCAATAATATTAATGTATTTGGCCCCAGGAGATTGGGTGCTTGGGCCAATAGTGCCTTGGGGAGGAACACCACGCACCACCCTCTTGTTTTTGAAAACAAATGTCTCAGGGCTGGTGTCCCAAGGAATAATAGTGACAGGGTGGTGGGCTGCACGCCTCCTCCTCTTCATTAAAAATATGGGGTCCCCAGGGCCACTAAGGTTCAGTTAAGGGGGCTGCATGTGCCTCCTCCTTTTTTTAAAATAAAAGGCTTGGTGGATTCAGCCCCATGGCCAATAGTGGCTTAGGGAAGGGGGGACACCGGGGTTGATTGATTGCAGGAGGGTTGGATGCAGATTATGCTGCCATCCTCACGGCACACATGGCCAAAGGACATATGCAGCAGGGGATTGGTTCACTGCAAGCGGTTTGCTGCAGGGCCTGGCTGTAGGACATGCCCTGCGGGCAACTCCCCGCCACACATGGGCAAAGGCCATGCACTGCGGGCGGTTGGCATTAAGTATGTTAACAAAATATTACTTTACGTTTAAAAACCCTAGAAATTCACTGAAAAAACAGAGGTTAAAGTGACAGTATACTTAGGTAAAAATGCCAGCACCAAGATAACATATTAAACATCAAAAAACAAAACACAGAAGTTCAGCCCTTTTTGTTATCTCTAGTAATTATAACTCATGCCTTAAGGTAGCTACAACTCTCACCCTCGCCGTCCACTGCTAATGACCTCCCATATCATATCACTCATGACTTGTTCTATGGCATTATTGATAACATTGCTCCAACATGTGAAATGACATTATTGATGACAAGATTGCCAAGACTGACACTTCTTCCATCATAAGGTTGCCTTTAAATCCCAGCATGTCCTGCTGTGTAAACCTCCAGTACAGGCTTCTGGAGGTACAACTGAGCCACAGGCATATATGAACTTCACTCTCTGCAGTTTTCTATGGAATAGGAGATAGAGATAGTGTACACATAGGACAGCCTTGCACAAGTTTAAACAAACACTGTAATTACTCAACACATACGGGAAACGGCAGCATGAATTTGGGAATCCCGATCAATACTATTGATTGCGCTGTCTGCGAAGGTCTTGATGGATAAGTGTCCTGTTTGTGCGTTGAAGCGTACAGTGTTGATACAGGCAGTGGTCCACCCTGTTGGCTCTGGGCCAAAAAGGTCACCAACTTTACATGACCATGAGAATGTTGGATCCTCTCAGCTTGTGTCTGGCTAGGAAGAACAAAGCAGTGCAGAGAAGTCAAGCTGGTGTCTTGCTAGGAAAAACCAAGGGGTGCAGAGCAGTGAAGTGTGAAAGTGTAGTGTAGTTCCTATATTCCCAATAGGCTCTGCGCATTGGAATAACATAAACAGCAGTGTAGACGTAGGACTGAGGTCATCTAGGTCTCTACTGACTATATTAGACTTAATTAGTTTTGCTAGCTAGCTCAGAGGTCACTAGAAACTTTCTCGAGTGAACAGGAAAGAGTTAACTTTCCTGAATAGACAAGAAGGGATTAGTTTCTGACAACTGCATAAACATGACAGCTTTGCTCCCTCAGAATAAAGAGTATATCTCTAGAGTCGTGTGAAAACAATAGACAGCTATTTCACTCAGTCAATCGTGCATGCTTAGTTCCACCAGAGTGCAGAGAAATAGAGAGACGGGCGTTTTCAATAAAAGGTGTTATTTATTGAGCAGTCTTCTTTCTCATGCAAGAGAAATGAATTGCCACAATTGCAATACTTATCATAAAGTAAAGTGCGTACAGTAAAAGTAGTATTATGAAATACTACTGTAAAAGCATTGATATGGTTTCTTAGCCATATGATACTTTAAAATGGACAAAATATATACATACATAAAAACATTGACTAACGTGCTCAACTGGTGCTTCTAAATACGCCTACCCCTGTGTACCTGACCTAAGCCTAATACGTGGGAAGGAGTAAGTAAGTTGTAGTTTAAGTTAAGTTGGTTTTTGCCAAGAATCTGAATCAAGAATTCTCTTAAGGGTTTAGTCAGCTCCGTACCTTGGTTCTAGAATGAAGGAGGTCTTGTATCTCTCTCTCAGGACTCTATCTCCCAGCAACCCGCAAGGGTGACTGGAAACACCGGAGCTGGATTTTCTCGGCTGGAGAAAAAGACAGCGTCTCTCTCGGTGCGTCAAAAGGGAGGGCCGGCTTCCTTCGGCTCTCGCACCAGCTGGGCTTCCAGGCAAGTAGATAGCCGCTCTGCTCCAAACCACCGTGTGTTTGCTTACGGCAACGTTGGTATATTTATACCTGAAAGGTGCTGGGTTTGACGTAAGGTTGGACATAAGACGTCACTAAGAACTAACAGTTCTTTCTGGACTCCAGGAGTTCTTGTGCAAATCAAAACAAAAGCAGGGGGAATTCCCGGGCTGCTGGAGGCTTGGTTTGTTTAAAGAACGCGTTGTACTTTCCAGGAGTCTATGGGAGTAGCCTTGCCGTATTTGGACTGCATGGGCTATTACTAAATATGGATATGATTCTTATGCCTTTATAAGGACATTATTTGTTATAACCACATAAGGGCATAAATCGGGAATATTTAATTAGGGTCCTAGATAGAAACACAACACTCACTCCACGTATTAATGTCCATCATTACTAAATAATAGGCAATATTAAACATATAATGATGCATGTGTTTTTTCCAACCCACCTCAAAATACATAAATTGCATTTGAAATGGTGTATGGTGTATACACGAAAATGAGTATTGGTACTGTACACTTTTTAAGCAGGGTTATCATTCAGTTAAATGCATATATATCTCAGCTGAATGAATTGCGAAAATTACACATGAAATGGCTCTGTATACAGAAAAGAAGGTCGAGACCATTTCCTCACATATTTAAAAAAAATGCTGTACATGTGCTAGAGGCTGAGGTAAAATATTGTCTCTAGTGTCTCTAAAAATAGAAGCTCTGTTCTCTAAGAATAGTTCTACTTTAAGCAGAGTACATGTGCCCAAAAAAAGTAAATATTTTGGAAGTGGAAAAATGATTTTCGCTTTCAGGGGCGAAAAAAAAATAGTTCCAAATGTTTTCAGCAGTGTTGTTTATCAAAACTGAAGGCCGAATTCAGAGTTCAGGGAGCGCTGTGTGCTCGCTGTTTTAAAAGTTATTCTCATTGTTAGGAGAAAACATCATGTCAGACAGGCTCGCAAAGAAATGGTCTACAACATCAGGTGAAAGTTCGACCAAGTTCGAAAATGCTGTAATTGTGCATATGTGACAATGATTGCTATCATCGATGTTTGGCTCAGCAATGCTCACAGAAGTTTGTACCTGTGTGGTGCCGCTTTCATCTCGTACTCCACCGCCACCTACTCGTAGTGGTGAAGTCTCAACGAATGCCGTCATCAGAATAGGTAGCCGCTGGGGACAATACGTTACATGAGTCGTTACCGGACCTAGCAAAGTATCGATATCCATTGGTACTGCTGATGGTAGTGTAAGACAGACGTCCAACACGCATTCTTCTCCGCATAGCAGACATCGAAGCACAGGTAAGATGCAATCTTGCCAGATTGGTCTGAATGAAAGAAACCAAGTTGCACTCAGATCTCTAAGCCGGGCTAATCCGAGGACCTTAGTGATTTTGTCTCGGTAGCGTATTGCTAGGATCGTTTCTTCCATCATTACTGGAGTCTTGTCTGTGGCTTGGCTTGCCATATCGGAGCAGAAGGAACAAAAATAAAATTCCTGCTACGAGTCCCAAAATTAAAGGTAGGCCGCCGAAGACAGAATGCAGAAAATTCGGGAAGATGCCCAGAACTGTTTCAAAGGGTGCTAACAGTCCCGAAAAAATTGTCTTAAATACATGTGAGATGCCGCTGGTATCAGAAATGTTTAAAATTTGACTTAACATTTCTACGAAATGCACGGGGCAATTTGTCGATAAAAGGGTATGTATCTCTGCCACTGTCTTGCAACTTGCAGATCATACGTTTCTTTGGACGAGGTCAAAGGCACAGTTGTCTGTAAAAGAATAGACTTCATTCTGCTTAAAGTATCAATTCGAATAGAAGAGTTATTCACATAAGGACATATTGCCGCCTCCATGTCTGGATTGCTGTTTGGAACTTTGGATACAATACTTGCATACAGCAAATGACCCTGGAAGTAACGGTTACGAGATAGGCTTTTCCTGGTACCATTTCACAACAGCTGTGGTCACTTATTAGAACGTAGCTGCCGTTGGATAGCTGTCTGAAAAATGGCTCTATCTGTGTTGCAGGAGTGCCGTGCAGGTGACATGAAAGGCTATTTGATGAACCTTCGCAGGCTCCATGCAAGTTAATACCTTGACACAGAAGTGTACCGCTTAGTGATTTTTTACAATTGTTACCACTAAGGAATACCTCATTTTTCCCTTCACTATAACATTTGTGTGTATAAGGTAAATCCCAGGTTGATTTGATGTATCCTTTACCCAACCTTTCATATTGGCCTGCTGGTATATATTCTTGGCAATATTTAAACTGGAAAGTTGTTATCGGAATTGGAATTGTTCCGTGTATTATCCATTCAAAGACAGGTCTTTCTGACATTGTCAATGGTAATCTCTCAAGTTTTTCAATGCTCAGAATCGTATAGTATGCCCCTTTTTGTGCCAAACTGATTTGTTTATCAGTAAGGTTAAAGATAGAGAATAATGACGTAATGTTGATTAAACACCATGGCATGTAGCCTGAACGCAGGTTTTACAACGTCCAGCCAAGCTGTACAATAGAACGCAATTGGGACTGACCATGTTGTAACATTAGCAAGTCCTGCTCTGTTATATCAATAGCAGATGATACAATGCTGTCCAGTGAATATATTCTGGAGGACAGAGTCGTTAACCCATTGTCCACTACAGAAAGTGATTTTTCCAAATTTATACGATCAATTTCTCGTATTTTTTCTGCTGTTTCAATTTGCATTACTTTCCAAGCTTCGTTGTATGCAGCATATATACTGGCCGCTATGAAACGTTTTTGACGCTGTTTGCGTGGTCCCAGTATGAAATCACGCAAGTCAGCACCGTCTTTAAGTAAAGTCAAGTGTTGCCTAATTTCAGCCAGTGTGGATTTCTGTAGCCACTCAAGACATAGTTTCCCTACACTGTATGTTGTAACTATCCCTGGATGTTGTCTCTGGGAATATCTTGGGTCTGGCCTAGTCTGTTTTAACCCCTGTATTTTTTTCAGGAATCTATCTTGACAGTTATTTGTGTCCGTGGGCCAGATCAACCATTTTTTCCAATCAGGACTTGTTCTGTTTTGGTGTAAAATATGGGATACGTCTATCTCCACATCTGTAGTGCTATTACTATCAGGTATGGGCTTCAGAATAGACGGTTTATTTAAGTCTTTTATCTTAGCTAAGCCAAGACAAGTAGTTTGTTGAATGGTATCATTCAGGAATATTATCTGTTCTGGTATCATGCAGCCTCTAAATAATGATTCTAGACCTTGTACCTGCCAGTTTTTTGTACCCCAGATGGTTTTTGTTTCAATGTTGTTTTTCCAAAATTCAAAACCAAAGGTAGACATTTCGTCATAACATTTTTCAGAATAAATCAATTTAGTATTTGTCAACATTGTTTTCATTCCTGTCTTATTTAACATTTTAAAATAAAACGTTTCTGGATCACTGTTGTTAAACCCTGAGAAGTATGGACATTTCTCATAAAATGTTTTCGAACTGCCCTTTGGTGGAAATGGACAATGTTCCCAATGGTTATAAGTTAAAACATTTCTAGGTTGAGCAGTTTTATGCAAATAGTGATGACCATAGTGGTTAAAACAGTACATTTCTTCATAGTTCGATGAACCCTGTAAGTAATCATGTTTTGTGAATTTAGCTGACATTACTAAATCTCACATCATAATATTAATATTTTCAAAGTCCCAATCATCAGAGAAAGTACTTGGTGTCGCAAAGTCACTTAAGGAAACCTTAAACTGGTGTGGATATTTCAAAAGCTCAATCAGGCCATAGATTTCATAATCCGTTTTGTCCCATGCTACCCCACCGGGTATTGGATTGGCTGTGATGTTCACTGATGATAGTTCTCTTTTCTCGATGTGAGAGGATCTGTGAGGCTTTAGGACCAAGTTGATGTTCTGACTTGCTGTGTCCATTGTACTATATTTTCCATCAATAAATCTACCCAAACATAAAACCATGATGAGCCAAGGTAGGAGGAAAAGTACACCTAACACAATCCAAAATTCAATCCATGGTTAAATCAGATATGTTTCTTTTAGTTGATGAACAAGTTCAGTCATTTTTTCTTTGAAAGTTTTTGTTGCTGGCGTCGCTCCATGTTCACTCAGATCATCGGAAAAGTCATCGAAATTGATGAAGTAGCCAGATGCAGTTCTGTCAATTGGTGGAATTGCTTCCGGATTTCCATTGATCTTTGGATTTTCTTTTGTTACATTTGTATAGTCCGATGCTACATCGTTGTAGATTGGTGTTTCTTGACGAACTGTTGCAATTTGGGTTTCAAGAGGCACAAGTTCCATGGCTTTGTTGCATAGTCCTTTTTTATTCACTGCAGGTTTATCAAATGTGATTAGTCTCTTAGTTTGAACCTCTTGGATTGTAGCAAGATTTGGTCTTCTGCTACATCTTGGGAGTCCACTGGGCCTACTACTTATTATTGGCCACATGATTGTGGTTTTACCAGGTCGATGGATACAACTCTGTTCTCCTTTTTACCAGCAAGGGGAGGTAGTACAACTGATCTTGTTCCGCTGACAGCTAAGACAGGTACTGCTTTTCTGTAAGAAGGCCTAAATTCCTTCTTCACCGCGATCTTTTCTCTGACCAGATCCCCAATCTTTGGAATCCAGACAGGTCTTGCTGGGACAGGTGGTTTTTCTTCAGTGGCTGTTGGCTTTAACTTTACGTTACTTAGACTTCTTCTTGTTTCATTTAAGTCCTGTAAAACAGCCAAACGGTCTTTGATATCAAAGGCTTTTTCTTCTACCACTGAAGTGTGACTATCTAAGTCCTGAATGTGCATTCTAGTACCGAACAATAGTTCGTATGGAGTGAAACCTTTCAGAGAATTTCTTGGCAGATTGTTAAGACTACGTTGGATACTTGTTAAATGTTTGACCCACACATCACCCGAACTTAATATCCCCGCCGTTATAGATTGCTTTATGTCACGTTTTTTTCTTTCCACTACCGTATTTCCCTCACGATGGAAGGGAGAAGAGTACCGCAATGCAATGTCCATGCTGGTCATGGCCTCTTTGTAAGCTCGAGAGCTAAACGCAGGACCCTGGTCAGAATGTAGCATGCCAATTGCGTATGTGCCGATAAAGACTCGCAAATCTTTTATACCAGTTCTGGCATCAGCCGAGCGCTGGGGTCTACATCTTAAGTGAATCTAGTCTTAATAATTATGGGGACGCATTTCTCCTGCTGGATTTCTGCATATAGATAGCCTGATGCTTTCTAATAAAGGTGTCCTGGCAATTGTCTGGTCCGGTTCACAACTGCGATCTCGGTTGCAGTCCTGACAGTTCATTGCAAAGTTGTAAATTTGCACGCTCATCCTGGGCCACCAGTATTTTGATTGTAATTCTATTGGAGATTTCAAGATCTCTTCATGCCTTTGACCCAATCCCATGTGTGCGTATTCGATCAAGAAGACTCTCCGGTTCGTGTTTGGAATTACTCTATCCCCCACTCCAGGGATTTTAGCAAAAGGAACGGAGTTTGCATCAATTATGTATGTATTACTGAGTGGATAGTTGAGAGGTAATGCTGCATAATCGCCTTTTAATGAGGCTTTTACTGCCAGCATGGTTTCTCCATCTATGTGTTTTTTAGAACGCTTTTTTGTGGCTACGGAAGCCGGTTGAACCGCTTCCGCTGTGGCTCTGTTGGCCAATGAATTCCCTGCAACGTGAACGCCATCACATCGATGACTCAGTGTATGTATCACGTGAATCTTTCGTAGTTCTTTCTCTTAAAGAACTACCTGTTCCCCTAGCTTTTTATGCTTTATTGTGGCACCTGTGTCATCTTTGTAATCGTTTTGAATCCAGGTCTGCAAGCTCTTATTGTAAGACTGGACGCAGTAATGTGAATCGCACACTATTAGTGTGGGGAATTCGCGATCGGCATTTTCAAGCGCCATCTTTAAAGATCTTATTTCAGCTCGCTGAGCTGAACAGTTTCTGAGTGATTCAGTTTTGGTAATTATCAGTCTGAATTTACCAAAGCACCAGCGACCTTTAACAATCGCGCACGCTGCGTTGTAGGATTTTTTATCCACATCGCAGTGTTGTGCAAATCTGTCCATGTAGATTACACAGTTGTATTGTTCTAGAGGCAGAATTTCGATTGGCAGAGGATATTCTTGTTCCTATTCTAGATTTTCTAGTTTTTTCATTTTCGGGTCAAAATAGTGTTTCACGTCTTCTGCAGCAAGAGAATTTCCCATTGTATCCATTTCGGATTCAATGCCACTGCTTTTAGATTGCGTGGGCTTGTTAATGCCTGAAGGGGTGATTCTGCTGTTAAAACAGATATTCTCTTGCCTTGGGCTAGGGCTCTTTCATTTGCTACAGCAGTTTGAACCGCTATTAGAATTTTTCCAGTAGAACTGAATTTCATTTCAGCTTGTGTGTACAAGTGTGATTTGTAAGCTTTTGGTACCGTTTCTCCCTCATTTGAGGTCAGGTACGTGAATCTGCATCTTCCTGGGATGACTCGGATTACAAGGTTGCGTTCGTTTGCGCGTGTTTGCAATTTTGTTTTAGTTAACATGTCTGGTTGCAATGATTTTAACATTTCTGTGTGTTTCTGAGTCCAATTTATTGGTTTGAAATCAGGTTTCATTAATTCATAGAGAGGTTTAACCCTCTCCGCATAATTTAGAATGTATGTTCTTCCGAAATTCAGGAAACCTAGTATTGATTGTAAGTTCTTCAGCGTTTTTGGTGCTTGGAGTACAGCACACTTCTCTAAGAAGTTGTCTGCTAGGCTTTTGCCTTCACTTGATAATTGAGGGGCATATTATCAAGCCTGTGCGCTAAAATTATCGCCGCTTTATCGGCCGAAAACGGCCGATAAAGCGGCGATAATGGGCTTGATAATATGCTCTGTGGAATTCCAATCGAAGCCCATGTTAGATGTCTTCACATCTAACATGTGCTTCGATTGGAATTCCATAGAGCATATTATCAAGCCCATTATCGCCGCTTTATCGGCCGTTTTCGGCCGATAAAGCGGCGATAATTTTAGCGCACAGGCTTGATAATATGCCCCTTATATCCTAAAAACAGGACAGTTAGATGGGCAATTCTTGACTTTTTAAAGTTGAATTTGTAACCCTCTGAAGCGAACAAAAGTATTATGGTGTTCACTCTTTTTAAGTTAGTCTCCAGGTCATCATCTGTGAGATAGATGTCATCGACATAAGTTAATGCATCATCATCATATATTTGTAGTAACTCTGTCACCCTTGCTGAGAATAATCCTGGGCTATTCTTGAATCCCTGTGGGAGTCGACAGAATTGTTTTTGCAACCCCATTATTGAGAAAGCGGTCAAATACCTGCTTTCAGGTGCTATGTTTTTACAAAAGAATCCATTAGAGATATCTAATGTTGTTTTGTATTTTTTGCGCACAATGTTATTCATTAGTGCGGCACTGTGTGAGTTTTGTACTGCAAATGTTTTACAACAGGAGTTTAGGTGTCTGTAGTCCAAAACTAGACGATATGAATCGTCTGGCTTGGAGACAGGAAACAAAGGATTGTTCATTTGTGAGGTGCATGTTTCAATCACCCCCTGATATTCAAGTTGATCTAAAATCTCTGTTACTTGTTTTTTAGCTTCTTGTTTAACTGGGTACTGCCTTTGTGCAGTAGGTTGATTTTTTAACTGGATTTTGTGGTGAGGAGAGTCCTCATCCCATCCTACATGATTTTTATATAATGCAGGGGCTTGGGCCACTGCCCATTTTCTTGCAAATGTATATTTTTTATGAATTGGAATATGATTAGAGAAGGCAGGCATAATTATTTCTTCGCCATGAGGGCACTCCCTGACAAACTCTGGTGGCAAGTCTTTCTCAGCTAACAGGATGTCATAGCCTTTCGAAAGGTTGTCCCAAAAGAGACCCCTTACTTTTCTAGTCTTGTCCCCCTCTATATGCAATGTTATTTCGTATAATTTATGGGGTTTGCTAATTCTGGTGTCTGCAGTTTCCACTTGAAAGTATTCATTCGTGTCCACTGTCTCCAGAAGATTCATCGGGATCTTGAGAGCTATTGTTACTTCTGCTGCGCTGTCTAGCATTGTCTGGGCCCATTCTCCGTTTTTCAGTTGTGTCCTCAGAATCCTCGGCATGTTTAATTTTAACACTGGCTACCTTCTTTCTTGGATATTGTAATTTTTTACTTTGATGAGCAGGTTCCTTGTCTTTGGACTTGACGTGCTCTTCTTTGTGTTCTGACCGTCCTCTTCTTTCCGATTTCTGTGAGGAAGTCTGAAAAGATCGAGAGGGACGTGTATTAATATCTTGATATCTATCAGGTTTTCTCAATTTATCCCTATCTCTAAGGTTGTATCTTTTCTCAGAGGGTTCCCTTTGGGAGACTTGCCTCCTCGGTCAGGAGATCTTTCTCTCCGTTGAGGAGACCTTCCTCTGGACTGGAATCGTTTTTCCTTGGGAGAGGATTGTTTATTACCCTCCCACCTCTTTTTTGGAGTGTTGAGATTATTTTTAATGAATGTTTTTTCGGGATTTCCAGTTAGTTGGGGTTTTACTGGTTTCCCACCCAAACTATCTCTTCCTAGTTCTTCATAGGATTTTTCTATGATTCTGGCAAGTTCAAATGGTTGGTCTGCTATATCTCTCTCTTTCAGTATCTGTGGCGGATCGCCACAGATACTGCTTCTCCTTTTATGTTGGCTAGTAATATAGCCGAAACCTGCTTAAAGTCTTTCAGTAATTTCATACCCAGAGTTAAGGCAGGTTCTAGACCGTATTCATTTATAATCTGTCTTAGTACATCTGGTATAACCGCCATAGACAGAACACCATGTGTTTTTGTGTAGATAGAAGCAAAGACCGTGCCCCAAGTGTCACAGTCCTCCACATGTGGTGCGATCCCCATTGGAAAGCAGATAGTCAGAATTCTGTGTTTTTCATGAAGTGTAGTATTAGGAAATACTACCTCTATTTGAGTGATTTTTTGAGCTAACCAGAATGGAATTTGTTCCCGTTTTGGGGGTGTTTTACCAAGACATGATTGTATGTTCTGTGGTGTAATTTTGTTTGTGTTCCCCTGATGAGGGCTCAGCTGTGGAATGTTATTCGCTGGTTGGACTGTTGAAGTCTGCATGACATATTGGACCAATTGTCTATGTATTTTTATTAGCTGCTTTAACTGAACTAAATGTTCTATGTCTGACATTGTTTCAATGTCGGGGTGTGGTGTGTAGCTGGCTAGAACCGGCCACGTGGCTCCTGGTCTACCTAGTGGACCGAGCCTGGTGATGGGATTTTGATGTTTTAGGGCGCAATTAAACCAGAGCAGGTGCTCTTGGTATGTTAGTGGAATTTCAACTTCCTCGAAAGGAGAGTATTCATCCGGAGGTTCCTCTATTTTGTAATAGTGGAAGTCGTGTGTTACAGCGTGTGCTGCTGGAAAATGTATCCATGAATAGAATACCTCTGTCTGCCGATATTCATGGGCCTCTACCACGAATATGACGGTACCAACTCTTGATGATACTCTATTTTCTATAAGTTTAATAGTTATAGTTCTTCTTACATTTACCGCAATGATTATAACATTCGGGTCATTCTGTTGGAGAGTTGTGTCATCTAACAACAGTTGAGACGCTAAAGCATCTCTGTCTTCATCACCTTCCGGCATTTTACTGACTGAAAGGTTTTTGTTGCAGAGCAAGTTTCAAGGAAACAAAGATTAGGTGCACAATATTTTGGAACACTGTATCCTTCAACGTTGATTAAACCAAAAACTAATACATAGGATTCTCATCCTGCTAAGTTCCGGCGGATATTAACCTTTTGCCCACTCCAGACGTCTTTTGGAGTTTTTACGGGAAAAGGGGTCTGTGTGAAAAGCACGACTGAGTTACTCTAATGTCTTGCGTTAGATTATCGCCTTACCAAACGTTGGGCGCCATGTAGTGTAGTTCCTATATTCCCATTAGGCTCTGCGCATTGGAATAATATAAACAGCAGTGTAGACGTAGGACTGAGGTCATCTAGGTCTCTACTGACTATATTAGACTTAATTCGTTTTGCCAGCTAGCTCAGAGGTCACTAGAAACCTTCTCTAGTGAACAGGAATGAGTTACCTTTCCTGAATAGACAAGAAGGGATTAGTTTCTGACAACCGCATAAACATGACAACTTTGCTCCCTCAGAATAATGAGTATATCTCTAGAGTCGTGTGAAAACAACAGACAGCTATTTCACTCAGTCAATCGTGCATGCTTAGTTCCACCTGAGTGCAGAGAAATAGAGAGACGGGCGTTTTCAATAAAAGGTGTTATTTATTGAGCAGTCTTCTTTCTCATGCAAGAGAAATGAATTGCCACAATTGCAATACTTATCATAAAGTAAAGTGCGTACAGTAAAAGTAGTATTATGAAATAATACTGTAAAAGCATTGATATGGTTTCTTAGCCATATGATACTTTAAAATGGATAAAATATATACATACATAAAAACATTGACTAACGTACTCAACTGGTGCTTCTAAATACGCCTACCCTTGTGTACCTGACCTAAGCCTAATACGTGGGAAGGAGTAAGTAAGTTGTAGTTTAAGTTAAGTTGGTTTTTGCCAAGAATCTGAATCAAGAATTCTCTTAAGGGTTTAGTCAGCTCCGTGCCTTGGTTCTAGAATGAAGGAGGTCTTGTATCTCTCTCAGGACTCGATCTCCCAGCAACCCGCAAGGGTGACTAGAAACACCAGAGCTGGATTTTCTTGGCTGGAGAAAAAGACAGCGTCTCTCTCAGTGCGTCCAAAGGGAGGGGCGGCTTCCTTCGGCTCTCACATCAGCTTGGCTTCCGGGCAAGTAGATAGCCGCTCTTCTCCAAACCACTGTGTGTTTGCTTAAGGCAACGTTGGTATATTTATACCTGAAAGGTGCCGGGTTTAACGTAAGGTTGGACATAAGACGACACTAAGAACTAACAGTTCTTTCTGGACTCCAGGAGTTCTTGTGCAAATCAAAACAAAAGCAGGGGGAATTCCCGGGCTGCTGGAGGCTTGGTTTGTTTAAAGAACGCGTTGTTCTTTCTAAGAGTCTATGGGAGTAGCCTTGCCGTATTTGGACTGCATGGGCTATTACTAAATATGGATATGATTCTTATGCCTTTATAAGGATATTATTTGTTATAACCACATGAGGGCATAAATCGGGAATATTTAATTAGGGTCCTAGATAGAAACACAACAAAAGCGACAAATCTGTGTTTTCATTCAAACATCAAATATAGAATTATCGGTGGGTAACAATGATTTACAGGGATGTTTTTCACTGAGGGGTTCTGAGCCCATCAATAGACAACAATGTCACTCAGAATCCTGAGTTGGAAAGCATGCCTGTAATTCACTTTTTTCCATCTATTAATTTATGTTATATATGGCCCCAAAAATCATCTTCCCTTGCTTTCACCTGCTACGTGGGGACAGAGGAGTAATGGGGGAGCACAATATAACACAGCCTCTCTACCCTGTCTCAAATTTTCAAAAAAACATACCTGCAGTCCCTAACCAATCCTGACCACCTTCCCTGGCTTCCATCCTCCTCCTGCAGCTGTGCTTTCTGCTTTCATTCAAAGCAGACAAGCAGAGCTGCACTGATAGGCTCTCAGGGCCTGATAGGCCTTTATGATATCACAATAGTGGGTAACCAGATTTGTTATCAACTGTTGCGATGTCAAAGCAGTGAGTTATGACATGTATAAACTGAATTAGAACATTGGAATGTGGAGCACTCCATTGAATACAGTGGAGTGCTCCAGGCTTCTATGGGCCAGTAAAAGCCCGCAGAGCAACATTCCAATGTTGTTTTTGTTCTTGCTGTGAACAAAGGCCTCTCGGAGCCCAAGGGGATTAAAACACCCTCGGGCTCCGATAGGCATTTTTTTATTTGTTAGAACATTCTGCCCTCTAGTGACAGAATGTTCTAGTAGCTTTATAGCCCTCTGTCGCTGGGTATTCGGTCATTAAAGTCCTGCTCCCTTGTTAAAGGCCCTTGCCTTCGGCTCGGGCCTTTAACACTGGAGCGGGCCTTTAATGGCCAGTATAGCCTGCTACGGTGGTCTATAAGGCTATAATAATTGATAATCTCTTTATAAGAGCCATGCATATCATGGCAATCCTAGTCAGTGGGGCTTATTTGCAATTACAGTTTTGATGGAGAGCCACAACGCCAGTAGCGACAGCCACAGATCCTCAGAAGATCTGCAACTGATTAGAGTGATTCCACTGTATACTCATGAATGTAGTACCAGTGTTTGAATGTGCTCCCACCCTCTCTCGGATGTTCTCCTAACCTCACACCATAGGGTCCTGCAGCTAGACTCACCTGACTTGTGACAAAACAAATACTGCAGCAAAGCATGCGTATATTTGTGTTTATAGAGATAAAAACAAGCTAGATAGCAGCAGACCTGTGTACAACATGGCGAGAAGGTAAAATTAGATCAAGATGAGCTACACTACTTTGTGATGATGTACAATAGTGTAAGGAAATGCCTCTTTTTACATGATCAACCCAATGCTTTTGACTGATGCTGCTGGTGCTCTGACCCTTGAAGTGTGTATGTCTGATTGGTTCAAGCACAATTAGAATAAGCTAACTTTGTTATAAGCCCCTAGTATATTGTACCAAGGGTACCCAGAGTTAAAGTGCCCCTGGTGAACTGCAGAACTTATCCTGCTAGGTCAACTCTGCCATTTACAATAATGACAAAGTCCAGACCCTCCTTATTAATATATATATGTCATGCCTAAGGCAGACCTATCCAGCCCCAAGGCAGAGTGCAGTATATTAAAAAGTAGAACATGTGTATTTACATGTTCTGACTGTAAAATCCCCAAATTGTAATTTTTGCTGTGGACAGGATAGTAGTGCCATTGGCGAGTATAGGTTCAGACAGTGGCAACTCACCTGTGCTAACTCCTGAATGGGACTACTAAATTGGCATTTCAAGGTATCAAAAGAATCATTATGCCCAAATTGAATTTAATGCAACTTTCAAATAAATGGTGACTTTAGAAAGTTCTAACAACAAACAATGTCTAGGGGTCAGAAAGAAAAGGAACTCAACTATAAGAACCATACGAGACACAACTAATTATTAACAAAAGTGGAAAGAACCCAATACGTGTGTGTATGTGTGACAAATCAATAGACAAATCTCAAGGGTATGGGAAAAATATTCCCATCAGTTGCCACTCTGTACCGCCCTTTTACATCATATGGGTTCTCTTTACCTAGGAGAAAATGTCCACAGCCTTCGGATGTTGTTGTGACTGGAACTTAACCATTGAAAAGTATGTGTACAAATGGATGGTACAGGAAAATATATTGTGAGTGGGTAACTGAATAGCAGTGCAAAGTGAACGTGAAAAATATTAAAATTGGATAGGACTGAGTAGAAGATGAATTTTACTAATTTCTCTCAGTTCGTCCAAATCTTAAAAAATGTGTGACATACCAACAGATTTAACATAATATCCGTTTGCAATAGGGGTCGACATGTTTCAGCATACGTGACAATTATGCCACTGCTTTCCTCAGGACCAGAATGTTTGCTACTGCACAAATAGTGAGAATAAAAAAAATAATTATATCACCTGTTGATTCCAGGTTGTTCTAATTTAATTAATCCACCACATCACAAATAGGTATGGGGATAACGCATCACCCCACCTGGCTGCAGCTCAGGTAAGAGGAGCACCACTCTGTCCGTCGGTGTCTCCCAGCGTCCCTCTGCGCTGTCTGGGGAGGCGACTTTAGAAAGTTGCCACTCTGTTGCCCAAAGTTTTCAGTGACCATTTATGGTTGCTGGTGATAAGTCAGCCTTCTGCCCTCCTGGGGGAAGGTGCGAAATGACTCTCAGGAAGGAACACAAAATGGACTACATTTGGAAGCGGTGTTACCTTTCCCTGGGAGGAACATCAAGGACAGTGTGAGCCCAAAAGGCAAGCTTCAAAGGGAAAGCCCACAGGAGGGGCTGCCTTTTTGGTCTGGTAGACAGGTTGGTGTCGGGGACAGAGAGGGGGGCAAATCGTTGCTAAACCAGCATCCCATGTACATGTAGCCCTCAGATAGCCACACTCCTAGGGTGGGATACCAAGCTACCCACACAAAAAAGAGGGGTTATGTCATCTTGGGAGTGGTAAGAATATTGCATTCTGGAATAGTTAGATGCCACACTTTGCAGGAAGTTTTCATTAGGTGTAAGGGACCTGGTAGCCCATTGTTTAGTAGTCACTGCATTACTTGCAGACAATTTCTGGGCATAAAAATGGCAACTTGGCACCCAGACCGGAGATTACGTCTGCACTGGAGAGAGGACCGAAGAAGAACTGCCCTGCTATTTCCTGGACCTGGCAAAGAGAGGATGTGCCAAAGAATGAACTGCACCTGCTGCTCCTGGGCTAGCAGAGAGAGAAAAGTGCCTGTGGTGCCCGTCTTAAGGAAAAGTGCTCCCGGATCCTCAGACAGAAGGAGTGACTGAAATCCTCAGCATCCCACTGCATTTTAACATCCTGTATCCCTTGCACCAGGACTACATGTGATTGGTCAGTGGGGCCTGGCTGCGCTTCTGTCCGAGATGGAGAAGAGCAGGAGCGGAGAAGCTGGACCTTTACGCAAAAGTAAGTTTATTTTTATTTTTATTTTTTTAGAAAATATGTGTGACAACCCCCCACCCCCTCCACCCCCCCACCCCTCCATGTGACCCGCTTGCGAGCCATGTCGGCTGCCGCTGAGTCTTGCATGGGGATTAACTTTCCCGCGCAAAAGTATTTTTGCGGTTGAAAGGCGCATTTTTCTCAGCGCAAATAGAACTCTGCCCTGCTTTGCATCACTTTGCACTAAAGGGCAGTTACTTTGGTGTCACTTGGGCGCATCTGCACAAGCACCGGCAGATTTTTATGCAAAGCCCCATCACCAAATGGAGCCAGACAAGGCGTTGCATCAAAAACTGACACCTCCTTGAAGCAGGCTCTAACAAGGAGAAATGTTTTAATTTCAACAAACGTTCTGAGCATTGCTTATGTTCTGCACTGTACAGCACACTGGGTAGAATGTTGCAGAGTTAGTCTAGGCATAGGATTCTGTACTGGTAGGGTATGCTTTCCAACCTCTCCTAGAAATCAGACACACACCTCTGCATCATGCTGAAAAGATAGTCAGTGGCACTAGGCCGTCTTTATGGTACACCATGTTTAATAAATATTGTTCTGTTTTGCTTTATCTCCCTAGCACAAAGCAACACTGGAACTTCTTTAGCTGCACTGCATAGCGCTAAAAAGAATACATCTGCCCCGTCCTGTTTGTATTTAAAAGCCAAAGCAAGCACATGCTGCAGCAGTATTCATTGTTTCTATAAAACTCAGCGATGGTACCGTATGCCTGGTTGTCATGATGGGTGGGCATGACAAGTGGTGCATTCTGTGGCAGAAGTGCCATGCAGTTACCTCAGAGGTGGCAGGCAGGCTGCCCATGTCAGAACTAGCTCGACAGAGGTGTAGTTAGGTTTATAAAACTGGGTAGTACTTGAAAACACATTTTCTTTTTATTATCCCTATATTTCACCATAGAGTCTCAGCAGTCGGGCGGAGATCTCTGCATGGTAAAGTATAGAGACCATTTTTAAAAGTTACTTAACTTGAAAATAAATTAATAAATATTTTTTTTATCTAAACATAAAGGTACATTTATTTGTATGTTTACCTTAAATATAGAGCAAAATACAAAATGCTACAGCACTATTAAATGTATTCTAATTAAAGGAAATATTTCATTTAATTTTTGCTTTATTCGACATATTTAGTCACAAAAGCAATAAAAGCATTCAATATTGTGATAAAAATATAAAACAAAGCGACAACATGTTATACATAAAATCATATCCAGGTAAGAGAATCATTGCATCAAAACATACCAAGAAAAAGTAATCAAATGTGGAATAGTTGCATTGGAACAGACAAGCATAAGAAGGGCGAAATAAAAACTCTGTAACATAGGCCCATGGTAAAAACTAGGCTATGCAATGACCAGTGAACATATTGTGAGAGCAGTAGTCAGAAAGAATGATAGCTAAGTATCCAATCATTGCAATTGCTAGTATACCTATACAGAAAGCTCAAAACGGGAAGAGACTCCTCCTAATGGTCAGAAAGTCAAAGTAGAGCTCAAATCACACCATTATTCTAGATACTACAACCCCTTTTTAGGTTTCGCTGGGGGACGGAGCTGTAAGCTCCGCCTCCAGAGAAATCTCTTGATTTCAGTAGTGACTCTGGAATACGCCCCCCTGTCCCATTGGCTAGCTCCATAAATGGAGGCTAGCCATTGGAACAGAGAGGCGTCCGTCATGGCTGGACCAGATTCGGGGGCGTTCCCGAGAATCTTTGGCTTTTGGCTACGTCATGATACGTCAGCCAAAAGCCGGGAACGCCCCCGAATCTGGTCCGGCCGGGCCGTGCTTGCTGCTGTCCTGGGCGTCGTGAGTGTTTTTCCCCGGCACGTTTCCCGCCTCCCTCCCGCCGTTCGTGTTCTCTCCCGCCCCCCTCACGCCCCCTGTGTCCTCTCCCGCCCCCTCCCGCTGTCCGTGTCCTCTCCCACCCCCTCTTCTAAAATTTTAGAAAAACCATGACTGAACAAATATTGACCAAGTCATTTGCTTTACCGGTACGTTTCTCGTGTAGTCTGCTTTCTAGATAAAAAGAGTTTGGTTACACAATATTTCTTCTATTTTGTTTGAGCTAGAACTGGTACAACAAACTATACGAAAGCACAGAAGCAATCCCCACATTGATACGCAATTTCCGCTGCATAAATGTGTATTCGACGACGGCCATCTTGGAACGACACCAATTCCACTGCAGTATAACGGAAGCTTCTGTAAGCGGCAAATCAAAATTAAAGTTTTTTGTATCATTAATAACAAATTATAAGTATTTCGCCAAGTATATAAATAAGGATTTTGTTAACTATTCATATGGCGATTGTAGCAAAAGCGTGACGTTGATGTAAGTATTACTTTTATACTTGTGCTGAACGCTGAATATGTTAACGATGATTGATAGACTAATTAAAATTAATTTGATTGTCTCGAGAACATGTGGCGCTGTAAGTAATGAGAATCGGCAACGCTAAAAGATGGCCATTGGAGCCCGCCAACGCAGACGAGACGCCTCCTGGTGGGTGGACGGCTTTCTGGTTAACACGTCTTCTCTGTTTGTGGATTCCACTCTATCACCTGATGTCATCGGCCCGCCTCCCTCAGTCTTGGCGGTGTATAAGCGCCATTGCTTCTCGTCGGTACATCGCGAGCTTGTGGGCGAAAGTTGAAACGCCAACGGCAGCGTTGGGGGGAGAACAGATAGTGAAGCGCTTAGAAGCACCGGAAGGACGAAGCGGCCACCCTGATTTTGGGGAGACAGTGGGACTAAAGAGAGCAAGGCTACCGTCTTTATTACATGCCCTGTCCGGCGAGTGTAAAACAGGAGAGGTCCGGAAGGTACTGCATCACAGTGGCGGGCATGTTGATAAATAAATAAGTCCCTGCCCCTAAGAATAAATGCCGATGCCCACCACCGGCGGAAATTAAGCACTGTGATTCAATTTAGCATCAAAGGATAGTGTTAATTGTACTCTTACCAGGGTCTCGTGTACCCGCTGCAGCCAGCCTCAGTCAGAAGTCAGTGCTGCCAGCTGGTGATAATTGATTCATCCCTGATTAGAGCGGACTGCGGGCTTGGCTGGGAGGGGGAGGAGGGGGCGCCGAGGGGGTGTTGGAAGCAGAGCTCAGTCAGTGCCAGGATTATCTCTTCGCACCCCTGGCTCCATCAAAGGCATTAGGCAGGGTGACAGGCGCTGCACTCCTCTCTACATGTCATTTACGAGCCAGCGGCGTCCCACAACGGGGTGAGCACCTTATAGAATGTTTTGAGGTGCTACTGACACACCAGTATCTTACAGATATTCGTAGGCCTTAGGTTCGATTGGGTCCCACCTGTCTGCAGGGGTCTGCGTTATACCCCTCTAAAATAGAAGCCTCAGACCAGACCACACATCTAGAGTGGGCTCTTTCCTCAGGGTCATAATGGATACTGTTTCCTGTCCTCGACTTTGTTGTGTAGCCTAATGCATTCTGGGAGTTGTAGTCTTGCCTTGCTTTCACTACACTAATTAGGCTAACAAGCCTGAAATCAATGATTGAAAGATGAAAAACGTGTGCTTTCTAAACCAGAGGTCATCCGAAATAGATTCTACTTATCCCTGCTAAAATATATTGCACAGTCTCACTGTCATGTATGTCCCACGCATGCACAATGTACACACACACACTCAACACATATACTGAATGGCAGCACAAGGGCCTGGGTGCAACATTTAAGCAGAACTTTTACCCCTGTGTGACTTGGAGACCACACTTATTTCATACACTGAAAAAAGTTCTGGTCATGTCTATAAAATTGGCTGGTATGCTGCTACCACATCTTCATGTCAACAACCCAGGACATGGACAGTAGCCATATGTCAACAAAAGAGGGCATGCTTAGACTTAGTTCGTCCCTCTGGATCACAGAACATGTCTTGGACCTTGGCGTTACAATGTGGCTGCTCTTCACAAACAGGACATCGCCAGCCACACAGAGCACAGAAGCTGCTTCACGCGACACTTAGCGCTACACGAAAATGTAAATATGCAAGAGCGGTAAAATGCGCATACATCCGTTAAAAAAATAATTTTAACTAATGTTTTCTGGAGAAATCCACACTTATTTCATATGTAATTTTATGACATATAATAAATAAAAAAAATACGCTAGTAGAACGTGTTTTATGATCCAGTAATGCCGATTCGGGGTTCAAGTGACAGGTATAAATCACGCGTCCTTCTAACGCGTGGTTTACGTCCTTGGCGCCAGTATGGATCATATTGATTATGTAAATATGAACCATCTAAAATCGAATTGCGCATGACGTCACAGAGTAAGCTTTCGTAATACTGCGCTTTGCATAGCTCTATGGTACTCTTGGACTTGTATCTAACCTGTTTCACCAGAACAAAAATGCTAATTGAATAAAACGCTCGTATCGCTCCACCCGGGTACACATTGTTAGCATACGGAACAATAGCGCAGTGGGCAATGCGCTTGCTGCTGGCCTCTTCGTGTAACCTAACAGTGAAATCATCTAGTATCAAAGCGCTGCGAGAATTTTCAGTGTGTGGGTTTTTTTTAGACTTGACCAAAGACATATTTTAATTATATCATAATCTTAAGCAATCTATCAGTTTTGGAACCCTGGAGCAAAGTTGAAAAAAGAGCAATTTACTGCCAGTTAATGTTCTTAAAAACGCAGAGGTTTTTTAAAAATATTTTTAAATACCCTGAAAACAAGCATTTACAATGCAACGGTTTCGCCTTTGGAAAAATTAGAGCTATTGGCAATGTAAATGACAATGCCATTTATTTATCTGTTTTCAAAACCAACACATAAATACAAATTTTGTCATTTACAATGCCAATAGGTCAAACTTTTCCAAAGGCGAAACCGTTGCATTGTAAATGCTTGTTAGGAAGGCTGTCAGCGTATATTGGCCACGGTTGTACAGGGAACAACAGTTCCTCTGCCCAATACATTATATTCATGGTTACTTGGCTACAGAATGGGTTCTTCCCTTCCACAGGATGACAGAATGCGGCTTGAGTCAATTAACTGTTTTCACCAGCCAGGGCCCTAGCACTGATAACCCACATTTTGCCCATAAACTTTGCAAGTGCACATGTGTAGACCAAATTGAAATCTAATCTTAAGATTCTTAGGGCAACTAGACTACTGCGTGTTCCCAGTGGCCTGCAAATTGCTTTAATCCATGTCCAGCGCATGTCAGCATAACCTGTGCAGGCAAACAGGGCATGACCAATTGTATCAGGTGAAATGTTTCACGTAGGACACAGTTCATCTTTACCAGGAGCCCGGCTGATGGGAAACATTTAGGGACAATGTGATAGCATCCTAGTAGGTTTCCAGAGATCTGGTACATTTCAAATCTATTAAATATCCAATCAGGGGACTGCCAATACTTGCACTGATGGTGTTTTCATCTACCCAATGTCCGTAGCGTTTCTCACTGAGACCTATATCCCTCAGTTGAACTTGCTTTAGCCAAAGTATTTTGTGAAATCGGTTGGCCTCCATCACGTCCCTAAGGGCCAAGGCATTTTAGGCTAATTTTGGTTGCAAAACCACAAAATCCAGACCAAATCTGGGGTAAGGGAACCAGAGACACGGGGTGCTGGGAGTAGGCAGCCTCCAACATAAACGATGTGCCACAATGTAGCCACTCCCAGTGCGGTGCACTTCTAAACTAAGTGGGGGCCCATGGGAGAAAATAGTAAGTTAAAAGGCCTTTAAAGGTGTCAGCTTAAATTGAATAGTGCTGGCATCCATACGACCGCATTGATAGCGGTGGGGGGACAATAATATCCCCATTACACTGATCACCTTATTTTAAACTACCATATAGATGCCAGCACTATTCAATTTAAGCTGACACCTTTAATGGCCTTTTAACTCACTATTTTCTCCCATGGGCTGCCCCCACTTTGTTTCGAAGTGCGGGCCAGATGTAGGTAGCCCTTTACCGATCGGAATCGGCCGAAAATACCGATTTTCGGCCGTTTCCGATCGGTAAAGGGCTATTGAGATGTAGGGGCACATTTTCGGTAATTTTACCGAATCGGTATCATTACCGAATCGGTAAATTTACCGATTCGGTAATATGTACCGAATCGGTAAAATAATTACCGATTCGGTAATATTTACCGATTCGGTAAAATTACCGAAAATGCAATGTAGGTAGGCAATGTACCTTCTGCACATGGCTTACAGAATCGGTATTTTACCATGGAATACAAATCCATGGTAAAATACCGATTCCGGTGTGCATGCACATGTGTGCATGCACACCTATGTCATGTGACAGGCAGACCTGCCCTTAGGGCAGGTATGCTTGCCACATGGCACCTGTGCCTGTTTTGGGGGTGCCAGAGGGTGTCAAAGTGACACCCCCTGCACCCTTGTGAATTCTTTAATTACTGATTCGGTAAATACCGAATCGGTAATGCCTAATCATTCCTATGGGCTTCAAAGCCCATAGGAATGAATGGGCATTACCGATTTGGTATTTACCGAATCGGTAATTAAAGAATTGTTAAGGATTCGGTAACGAATCCAGATGTTGGGACCTACATACCATTTACCGATTTTGAAATACCGAATCGGTAGGATTCGGTATTTCAAAATCGGTAAATGGGATTTACCTACATCGGGCCCTGCATCCCTGTCGTCAGGTGTATGCCCGCCCTTTATCAAACTAAGGGCCAGATGTAGGTAGGCATTTACCGGTCGGTAACGGCCGAATTCGGCCGTTACCGACCTGTAAATGCAATTTGAGATGTAGGGCCCTGTATTTTACAGAATCGGTAAATTTACCGATCGGTAAATTTACCAATTCTGTAAAATACCGAATCGGTATTTTTTCCGATTCGGTAAAATTGATATGTAGGTGGGACTCTTCTGAGTCCCACAAGCATTACAGAATCGGTATTTTACCATCAAATACTATTTGATGGTAAAATACCGATTCTGGTGTGCATGCACATGTGTGCATGCACACCTGTGCCATATGACAGGCAGACCTGCCCTTAGGGCAGGTATGCCTGCCACATGGCACCCAATCCTGTTTAGGGGGTGCCAGGGGGTGTCAAAGTGACACCCCCTGCACCCTTGTGAAATTCGGTATTTACCGATTCGGTAAATACCGAATCGGTAAAGCCTATTGATTTCTATGGGCTTTGAAGCCCATAGGAATCAATAGGCTTTACCGATTCGGTATTTACCGAATCGGTAAATACCGAATTTTACCGATTCGGTAAAAGGGAACATCTGGATTCCCTACATACCAACCCCTCACATTTACCGAATCTTAATTACCGAATCGGTAAAATTCGGTAATTTTCGGTAATTAAGATTCGGTAAATGTTACTTACCTACATCTGGCCCTAAGTTTTTAGAGGGCGAGGACTGGTCTATGATGAACCATGACACCAGGTGGTGTGTGAGACCAGTCCTTCACTTTTTGTGAGATGCCTGCACAAACTAAAACCGCACTAGCACCTGCGACACCACACTGGGAGCGGCTACATAGTGGTACATAATTTTGGTTGCAGCCGTAGCCTCCTCCAAACCAACAAAGGGCAGAGTCTGGCTCTAACTTCCAAAGTATGCTTGCCCATGCCCATCATCAGGGGCTTGATTGGTGTACTTTGTGGTAGCCTCACTATATTCCTTACAAATCTATTCTTAGAGCTGGATTACGAGTTTAGTTTGGAGGACCCCTACAGCTCCTTGCCATAAAGAGCAGAGATGACTGCTTTAGCATCATATATCTGTAATACAGGTGGAATTGCTTTAGTAAGAGAACTACTACGTTCTCTGTCAATGGCACCAGGGATTTCCCTATGCTCATGAGTCAGAAGTTCCACCTTGGGTGTCCGTGAGAGGTTAGAGAATATAGTAATGCCCAGATTGCTGAATATCTCAACACTTTTGAGGGGTGCACCTCCCAGCTCCATCCTACCTCTAAACGATCTATATTTGTTGAAAGCCATTAGCTTGGTCTTCGCAGAGGTTACTTCTAAACCACGAGTCGTGCAAAATTTCTCAAAAATAGGATAGTGCTTGTTGGAGTCCACCTGCTGTATTCGAAATCAAGAAAGTATCATCAGCAAATAGCAGAATGGGAGTCTTGGTGCCAGCCAGGGATGGCGCATTGATTGAAAAGGAGGACAGGCAACAAAGAACACCATTATGATATAGTTAAAACAAGGTGGGTGCCATGACTCAATCTTGATGAACATCAATCAGTTGAGACACCGCATATCCTTTAAAGGAATGACATCCCTTGTATGGACTAGAGAACGTTGCATGCTTTTTTGTTTAGGACAAAAGGAGTCCATGGATAGGCTTAACGTGTTGTGGTCACTCGCTATCCTGTTTATTCCTGTCACATCCAAGAGGTAGGATCATAAACGAAGATCTAATAAGATATAATCTATGCAACGAGTGAATAGAATTACTGTAGGTGTTGCCTCCCTGCCTATAAGAGAGCGATCTACCATTTCTGGCTCTTAGGCCAATATCCAATGTGAAGGCCTTCAGCTGTAAGGCAGCCTTGGTCCACCTGGTGGAAGATCGAGCTGTGGATTTTCAGATCTCGTCCTCATCACCATTTCTAGTGGGATCATACTGGACCAGGGGCTCAAATGTAGTATTAAAGTCGCCCCTTAATACCAAGGCCGAGTTGAATGTTTAATGGAAATATATTAAATGAAAATTATTTTTTTGACGTTTAAACAAAAAACAAAAATTCCCACCTAAAGAAAAGACATATTTTTCTTGTACATTAATATTGATTAAACATGATATATAGAATTCAATCAAATTAGTGTAAATATTTTTACCCTGTAGTGCTGGACGTACTACTGTTTTTCTTTCAGCAACTTACACTTGGAGATTGTGATACCGATAAGTAGTAAACATAATCAAAAGTGTGAAATTGCTCAAATCTGTAAGATACTTTTGTGAATCAGGCCCTATGTTTCCTGTCCTGTGCTTGCATTGGACAGCCTAGGGGCAGATTTACAAACATTTCTCGCAGCACTGGGCAGGGTAGCAAGGCAACTTGATGCGCTGCATGAAAGAGAGACACCGGAAATGCACCATATTTACAAATATATCACACATTTCTGCTGACTTTTTACACTGGTGCACTTTCTTCTGCATAGAGCCAACGCAGGCACCCTTGTGCCATGCTGCAAGTGTGCCTGTGTTACAGGCAAGATTGTTTTTGTGCAGGAAGGTGTCGAATCCTTAAAGAACAAGAAGAGTTGGAGGGTCTGTGAAGCAAAGTGCCAAGTCTACAAGGTCCTCACTGAAAGCTACACATTTGGATTGCACTGAACCAGACCAAAGTGGTCACTAGACACTAGGTGTACAATAGATATCCTATCAGCCCACCCACTTGGCGGAGCCTCGTCATGTAGGACGTCTAGAACCAAGTTGGTGTGTCCAAGCCTAGATGAATTGGCTAGACAACACACAATTATGGTTCATACGATAGAAGTGTCCACGCCACTGGGCGGTGCTGGGACAGTGCAGTGCAAAGAAAAAAAGTGTGTGAGTGATGTTAAAATGACGGTCAAGGCAAAAGAAAAACTTTTTATTAGTATTCACCTGGACGTCAGATTAAAAAGAGATGCAAGACAGTGTGACAAAATCACTGTCTACTTTGCTGTGTGGTTAAATAGGCCAACATGTTTCTGCCATTAGGTGAAACTACACCGGCATTCTTCAGGGCCACTTGTATGGAATGTTGCTACTGCAAAGATACACTCTAATATTGGTGTAAAAAAGTGAAGATGACAGACCAAAAAGTTTAAGACTGTCAGTGTGGTCACTAGGACCATCCTACCGTATCCTCTTGAACCGTTTGATGATAGAGGATGCAGTCCTGTAAACAAAAAACAGAGGGACAAATACTATTTGATGTTCTTTGAACATAACAGACTTACAGGAACAGTTAACCCCAGAAAGGGTTATATTATTATAACATGAGGACCAAAACAAGACTTAGCACGGCCAGTCCAGATTAGAACGGCCACTTAATTATTTACAGGTTGCAATTAGAATAAACCACAGAGATTTCTGAATACAAAATTGAAAACAATGAAAAGACTTACCCAGCAATGTGTGGGAGTCAAGCCTCACCTCGCCCGGCAACGGCTCGGAGATTGAGGCCCCGCTCTATGCACAAACAAATAATTGTAAACATGTAATCCTTAAAGGCATTTCCTTTATTTGTGATTTTAACTAACCAATGAGTTTGACAAACTCATACAGGGGGCATGTGTATCAAGGAAATGGCATTTTAAACAGTCACTCAACTTTACCCTACTGCTAAGTTTATCATTGTATGCATGCATGTGTACAATATCTGCGTCTTTTACAATGGACCTACATCATACAATAATATAACATGCCTGTTTTGTAAGTGATGCCTGATATGGCCTCTCTCCCCATGTTTCCAACCCATTCCAATGACCAACCACACACCTTCAACAAAGGTATAACAGTGCACATATATGTTAACGAGCAATCATCAAATGCACTTTTGGCATTCTTAAATCATGCTACAGATGTATAGATGAGATAGGAGTGTGCTCCAGCACACCCCTTAAGGTGCGTGCATGATTATTGTAGCTTGCAGCCTGTTGCACAATATCACCTGGGAATGATGCTCACCTATGGAAATAACAACTCAGCTATGACCCCTGCCTAGGTTCCTGAGGTGAGGCACATAGAGGTCTGGGTCTACAGGTGCATGAACAACTAGTTACACATTTTCCCATGAATTGCTACTTTGGCTGCTGCCACACAGTGGTTATAGAATGTCAAGTCAATGATAAATGGTAGACTATTACACCATGCACAAACACTATCCTGAGGTAAGGCAGATGGTAGACATTTACACCATCCACAAATATCATCCTGAGATACCACTGTTCCACTATTCTGATGCCACAACCAACCAAGCAGGTCTCACTGTCAAATGCATTCACTTACACATCATGTTCTTACTCATTAATTAGTTCTGTCATATTAATACCAATGTAATTCATCTACAATGCAATTTTTTTTTAAAACAGACATTTTGAGGATTAAATTATTATTTTTTAATAGCAAATTTTATTAAGTTTTAGGGTACATTGTGGGCGATGCCCAATACATATATTTCGGATACAGTATGTGTGAGAGGGTACCAATTACCAGTCCAGTCGATAACTTTATTTCGGTCTCAACGGACCATAAAAGCACATTTTAAAATACATACATACATCAACAATACAATTAATAAATAACACAAAACAATACAAAGACAATCATACATTTAACATTAATAACAAGTTAAAACTATACATTTAGCCATCCAATTCAGATAGAGTTACCGACAATAGTCATTTTAAAAAACTCCTATGTTTATGTCACATTCCATTTGCAAAGCATGAGATGGCAAAAGCAATGGGGGGATGGGTATCATACTTTAAAACTCTAAAAGCTTGAAGGCAGTATCTAAAACCAAAATGTTTTACAAATCGGAATCACCCAACGTTTTCTAGATGCGTGATATGCAGGACAAATAAAAAAAACTTGAATTTCAGTTTCTGAGTTATGTTTACATACTAGGCACTCAGTATTTCTTTGGCTGTCACATTTACTAGTAAACGACATGAGAGGGAGAGTCCCCATCCTGAACTGCATGTATAATTTTCTAGTCAATGATGGGTAGATCAGGTCTAGAAACTCCTCTTTTTTATTGCCCTCTTTTACTTGAAGAAACTCAATAGTCAGACGACCGATTGTGGAACTTACATGGAGAGATGATAAATTATGGTGCCTATAGGATCGAACCAGATCTGCCCTAGTTATTGAAGGGCATACTGCATCTGGGGTCTCCCATAGCCCAGGCCTTCCTATCCTACTGCAAATTACCTCGATGTATTTAAGCCACGGTATTTTGTTTTTGCTACTTATAGTTACCCAAACCTCCCTAAATTCATTTCTGTAGGGAGCTAGTTCAGGGACTGTCCATAACCTTCTCCAGTACAAGAGTGGCCTTAAGGCCACTTCTTCCTCAATGGGAAGTAACCCTAGGTCCATACGAAGGGGCACTAACGGTGTGCTAGGTGGAAGTCCCACCAAATTCCTCATAAATGTATGCTCTACCTTCATGAGGCTGGCAGGCCTATGGTGCCCCCAAAGTTCCGCCCCATCGAGGGTAGCCGCCATGGCCTGTACCTTGTATATTTCAATAACAGGGGCAGCTGGTTTAAACTCGGACACTCTATGCATTTTCAACATCCCCCCGCCACTTGGGTTAATTCTAGAGATGCCTTTGCTAATTGGGTACCCCATTCAAGATGTTCCGAGAGCGTGATGCCCAAGTAGCCAAAAGTCTTCACCCTCTCAAGGGGAGTGCCGTCCAAAAATGGATTCGGGACGAGTCAACCTTGGAGGTTTGAAGATAACAAATTTGGTTTTATCTAGATTGATCTCCAATCCTCTCATTTTGCATAAATCAGCAAAACCGCCCAGGGTATGTTGGATGCCCGTTGATGTCTTGGACAACAACAACATGTCGTCCGCGAACATCAACGCGGGCACCCTCCCCGAGACTAACCTCGGTGCGTCACTCTCCTTGGCTCCAAGTAGGTGGCCTATAAGCCCATTAATGTATAGACAGAATAAGGTGGGGGCCAGGACACACCCCTGACGCACCCCCTGTTTCACTGGGAAGCGAGCTGACAAATCTCCATGCTTCCCGCACCTAACTTGTGCATAAGTCTCCTTATGGAGCCTTACCACCACATCCAGAAGGTAAGGTGGAATACCAAGATCGTACAGTACCCTCCACAGTTTTTCCCTAGGGACCAGATCAAAAGCAGACCTCAGGCCAAAAAAAATGAGGTAGAGGCTGCCACCCTCCACACTCACCATTTTCCAACATAAAACCTGAAGTGTGAATATCTGGTCGATAGTAGATGTGCTTGTCCTGAAGCCAGCCTGGAAAAGACTCAAGATCTCCTTTTCCTCGATCCAACTCTGTCCAAAATAACCCGCCCCATCAGTTTTTGGGTAGTATAAATCAGGCTAATAGGCCTGTAGTTGGACGGTAAAAGAGGGCACCTTTTTTTATGGATCGGAACTATCTCGGCACCACGCCAGGTATCTGGCGGGACCCTGCCCTGTAAAATGACATTAAACAAGGTACACAAATATGGTGCCCAGATTTTAGGTTCTGACCGGAATAGGTCCCCAGGAAGCTTATCTAAACCGGGCGCCTTATTTGGTAATAGTTTGTTAATGGCAGATTCTACCTCGCAAAGAGTAATCTCCCAAACCCCCTCCAATCGATACTCATGCAGTAGGCTTGTTAGCGAAGTAGAAGTACCGTCATTATCCGAATTTGCCTACAAAGCTCCAAAGTGAGCTTCCCAAGCTAGTGGGGCTATATGTGGTTCTATCGCTGATCTGCCCTACCTCCCCCCAGAGCTGACTATTGCCCAAAATGTTTTAAGGTCTTTTCCCATAAGGGCATTCCTGAGGTCATCCCATTTATCGGCTTTCCAATTTTTCTTTTCTCTTTGGATAACTCGCTTATACTTGCTCCTACATAGATTGATTTTTTACTTAACTTAACAGTTCTGTTTTGGCCTTGCGGCAGTTGGAATTATACCAGGGAGGAGTGGAGACCTGATTCTCCCTTCAACTTCCAGCCGGATAAAATACTTCATGCAGTTTCGAAGTCAGCTGTTTATGTATTCTTAAAGGCCTATCCCCCATCCCTGTTTGCGTGTCCGTTGCTCTTGCCTCTCCCATTTCTCTTAAGTATGGTAGAACCTGATGATAAATGCTAGCTTATTTGATTGGTGAACCCTAGATATGGGGCCATTTCACTCTCCGCCTATTATTAGTTAGAGACAGTGAATGCTGGGTTAAGGTGGGCACTGAAACCGGATTGGACAAACCCAAACTCCCTGATTTAAGAGTCATAACTAAGGCGTTATGATCACTATCTTGCCTTGGGTAGATCTGGAAGTCCAGGACCCTATCCCAAATTCTGGCTTCAACCATAATGTAGTCCAGAATTGAGTTTTGCCCTTCTCTATTAAAGGTGGGCAGGCCTGGTCTATCCAATTTTGCCCTCCCGTTACATGCCCTCAATGAAGATGACAACGTAAACGTCTTTATTTGTAGGACCAACGGCGTCCACGCTCTAACTACTAAAATCTTGGGTTCAGGTATATGGCAGTACTGGTCCTCATCGTCTGGACCATCTATGCTTGGATTAGTTAGGGGCTCAAATTGGCAGTTGAAATCGCCCCCTATTATCAGGACAGCTGCTGGGTCAAGAGTCTAAATAAACTGTCTCAGATGTTCGACGACTCCAGACTCCTGCCCACTCTACACTGGCCTAGAATAGATATTAAGTAGGGCGATTTGTATATTTGCTGGCATTGCTAAGAGTGTTACAAATATGGTGGTCCTAGACGTGAACTTCCACACACAATATTTGATATTATTTCAAAGAAACTTTCTCAATTCTTATTCCACTTGCGAAATCAATCCTGCAATGAAGAATTTTGGGAAAAAAAAGGAAAAAACACAATAGCCCAAAAACAAGCAGATGTCCAGTATACACACAAAAGAATTGTTCAATCGTTTTAAAAGTAGAGGAGAGAAGACTCTACTGTTTATTCTCAATAAAATTCCTCCTCATGGTACAGTACATAAATATGCAGTTATTATGAAACAAAGGGGTTACCAAAAAGGGTAAGGTGCATAGAGTGAGAAGTAAAGTGCTCGTGTGAAAGAGAGAAAGGACCGAGAGGTCGGGGGATCGTGAATTACACAATTGTCTTTGAGTCCAAGGCTACGATAATCCTTGGTTTGGTTCAACAGGAGCCTGCCCTCAATAGTTTTTGCAAAGAAATGTCAATCTCTGTCTTTGCGGCGAACAATTCGCTCGGAGCTTCGTATCTTCAGAGGGGATGAGTGGGCAGGGGCATAGGAGATGCAGGCTCAATGCAGGGGAGATTGTCAATCTCAAGCTCCTGTTGAACCAAACCAAGGATTATCGTAGCCTTGGACTCAAAGACAATTGTGTAATTCACGATCCCCCGACCTCTCGGTCCTTTCTCTCTTTCACACGAGCACTTTACTTCTCACTCTATGCACCTTACCCTTTTTGGTAACCCCTCCACAATCATAGGGTAAAAAGACACGACTAAACAAACAGTCTGACACTCCAGCCTACAAGTAATAACCTTTGAATGTACTTCGAAATGCTGGTGTACAGGCCAGGGCCCCGTCTTGTTCTCTATCGTGCTCGAACGGGCTCAAACGGGCCCGCCCTTGGCCCGGGCTTCGCCCGGCGAGTGTTCCGCGATGCGGGGACCGTGAGGAGTAATAAGGCGGTTGTGGGAGGGAACTGCTGCTGGGGATCCTGGTCACTGGAGTCCCAAATGCGGCAAGTGCAAAGTCTTCTTCTACGAGCGTCTCCCGCGAAGCGGGGGCCGCGAGGAGTAATAAGGCGGTTGTGGGCGGGAACTGCTGCAGGTGACCCTAGTCACTGGAGTCCCAAATGGGGCAAGTGCAAAGTCTTCTCCTACGAGCAGCTCCCGCGAAGCGGGGACCGCGAGGAGTAATAAGGCGGTTGTGGGCGGGAACTGCTGCAGGTGATCCTGGTCACTGGAGTCCCAAATGTGGCAAGTGCAAAGTTTTCTCCTACGAGCGGCACCAATTACATCTAAACAAAAATATCGCCTGTGAACATACAGGCCCAATAACTAAACTTGGCACAGGTTACAACATGTTTAACTGTAAAGAAATTCCAGATGAACATATGTAGGTGACAGAGCTACTCATCGTACTGTGGTATAGTCTATCTCGATTTGGTTTCCTGGTTTAAGGAGAATCTAGGGATGGCAGGAGAGGCAGATCTATACCCCGGTATGTTGCCCAGCAAAACCATATTTTCCTACATTTTTGAGGACAGCCACAAACCTGGTACACTGCGATTTCGGCCCCCGTGTATTTGTCCAGGGCCTTTCTCCACCCACCCATTGACGGCTGGGAGGTCCCCCTCCACGTTTGAGCAATATCCCGCTTGGCAAGTGTGAGGCCCACAAATAGTAAATGTTGTTTGGAATGATTTCTTCCTATCCCCTCAGTACTGTTAAGTAAGAAGAGCTTTGGTTCAAATGGAAGATGCCAGGACAGGACCCGGCCCAGCCAGGAAGATATTTTATGCCAGAACAGTTGCAGTTCCCTACAACTCCAGACCGTGTGCAGGAAGGTCCCCTCTGATACCGCGCATCTGAGACATGTGGGGGACTGGATAGTGCCCATCCTCCAGAGGTGGGAGCGGGTGTAATATGCTCTATGGAGGTATTTAAACTGGATTAGACTGTATCTTGTGGCTACTTTAGCACCCCGAGGACTGGCTAAAGCCTCAGTCCAATCATCATCTGTAAGGTCTGGAATATCAGCTTCCCACGCTTCTCGGGTTTAGTGCAAGGTAGTTTGCGGATGGGTGGTCAGTGTCTGATAGATATGCTGAATCTTGTGCGCTCCAAGGTCCCCCATTAGCAGGCGTCCCTCTAAGGGGTAAAACTCTGGTAGGCCACCCAGCGAGTGGATCAGGTCTCTGCTGCAGGTATTTATAAAACTGTGTCAGATGCAAGTGGTATTCTGTTTGCAGTTGTTGGAAGGATTTGAGTGTGGATCCTTGTAAAAGGTCACCTAGGGTAGAGATTCCAATGAGGTCCAATGCTCGGCAGCCAGGGAGCTCGGCAAAAGGTCTCAGGTAAGTACCCTGCCACAGAGGAGTTGTCTGTGTCAACCCATTTTCTTCACGGTATAGCACAAGAGCTGTATAATGATTCTGCAGGCGGGGGTAACGGTCAAGGTTTTTCCGACTGTGGAGGAGGCTCAGGAGAGAGGTGCCCTCCATCACAAGTCTCTCCACAGCGAACTCTCTGTCTGTGTATGAGCTGTACCACCACTCATTTATGTTCAGCAGGTGAGATGCCATATAGTAGGCCTCAATCCCACCACAGTACATCGACTGTGTGCAGGTTTACAGTGCAACACAGACTGCGCCCCCTCCCCGTAAGAAGCCGTTAAGGAGTGCATTGACCTGGGCAAACCATGTGCGTGGGAAGATGTATGGGAAATTTTGTAGTCAGTATAAGATACGAGGCAGGGAGACCATTTTAAAAATTGCTGAGCACCTGTACAGATATTATTTAGTTTTTAATGATTTTTTCAAGTCAACATGTAAAACATGTAATTCTCCATCTTTTCTATGTATGCAGAGTCCTCTGGATTTGGGTGGCAATGTCTTGAAGTAGGCAGCGATCTCTGCCCTCGGTATGGGAAACTCGACTATTGCAAAAAACAGGAAATAATTTACAGGAGGTAGGACAATGCTGGGCCATCCATTCACCACAACTGAATCCTCCTTTGGTGTTCTGCTCCTTTTGTCAATTTTGCTTGATGAAATGGCCCCTAGCTTTACTGAAGCGTTATGGCATCATTTGTGATGGGCTCCTCAAGCATTTTCCTCAGATTAATGGGGGATCTGAAAACAAGCTGAGTGATGCAGCAGGGATCCAGACACACCACACACTGGTTTGCAGTGGGTGGCCATACCAGATAAGGGAAGGACCTCTGGTGCTGAAGGCATCCTCCCACTCACATTTGCAACACTTTAGATTGACACCACTGTACAGGTGGGTCTTTAGAACGCATAACAGAAAGAGGAATAGCCTGAAGAATTGTGCTGCTGTCCCTTACCCTACCAACTGAGTAAAAAATAAATTTGAGGACTGGACACCAATCATGCAATCATTCAAGCAAAAACAACATGCTAATCATTCAGGTTTACTTATCAAGGTAGTATTTGCTTGAAAGCAGCTCCTACTGGGTGCTGACATCTAAGCCCTTAAGGGACTCCAAGTGTGACAACCTCCTGAGGTCAAACATTCAGCAAGGCTCTGCTGCTGGCCGTTTGCCTATTCCCCTTAAGCCCTTTAATGTTGGGTCCATAAAACACTCCGGCTATCAACCCCCCCACCCCCACCCCATCCTGCAAGCTAAACTGGAGGCGTAAGGGCAGCAAAAAGGCGGTAAATCAGATTTGGTGATACAAATCAAAATACAGAAATGTTTTTAAAGTGTCGTCCGGTCTTGTCTCTTGTTACTGTGTTTCATATATCCCATTTTGGCTCTACCATATGTTGTCCTGTTAAATGTGTTGTGCAATGTATGTATTTTTCTGGGGATTTTTTGTATAAAAGGATGTGTTAATTGTGTTATATTCATATGGTGGCACACTAGCATTCATATGCTGGCACACTAGAATTGCACTTTTACAAATCTTAAGTAATATAACAAAAGATTTAGGTAACCGTTGACCAATGACAAACTATGTATTTGAAAGCATTTTTAAAATATTTCCACCTAACCTTTAGCAGACACAGCATGGTCATTATAAAGTGCTATTCAATATATGACCCCCACTTTTAGCAGTCCATCACCATATCTACATGAATTAGTTGTGAATGTTCCACCCATCATTCAACGTTGTTTGTCCATTCATTTATATTTAAATTCATGTTTACACCCTAGGTATGTTATGGTTAGCCAGTTCTAGTGTTCAAAATATTTTATTCATTTTTCAGAATAAGTTACAAATACAGACAATACAAAAAAAGAAAATTACATAGTCAATAATACCTTATCAACTAAGAAAAAATGTAAAAACATCAAGTAAATGTACAAGGTATCGAAATGTCTTATACTAAGAAGAGGAAAAAAGGGGGAGCAACAAAAAGGTGAGAGGAAGGAGGGAAGGGAGTATGAATACACCTTATAGCATCATAATATAAAAGAGTTACTGATAACATACAATCAATGTAGTATTATGATACAAGAAAAAATATAATAGGTGGAAAAATACAATTATGATAAAAATAAGCATCTATAGGAGACCAAAAAGATTGATAATAATGAGAGTTATGATTAATCCCAGTTAAAGATAATTGTGCACCTCTTCTTGTAAAAATAACCCAAGACCACCAAGCATGAATTGATAAACTTGAAACATCTTTCCAACAGAAAGTAATTGACTCTAAAGCAGCCGACATCAAGAAAGTAAACATTTTACCTTCTAAATCAGTAAGATTATGTACAAAACCAACCGATTTACAAATTACTAATTTATAAGAAAGAACATCTTGAACAGGTAATATCTTTAGTATAATATCCCAAACAGCAGACCAAAATTTAGAAATAAAAGGGCACTCAAATAGCATATGATGTAAGGATCCAACTTGTAATTTACAATGCCGACATATTTCAGATTGTAGCAATTTAGCACGAAATAAACGCTGTGGAGTCCATAAACAATTGAATAAGATATAAGAGTTGGTCTGATAAAGACAAACAGGTAGCCATCCATAAATACTGTTAAGCCAAATACTTTTCCGAGTGTCACTAGATAAAGAAAGGGAAAGCTCATTATTCCAAAATGTTGAAATTATATCGAGGTTATTGCCTAAAGAGGAAGACAATTTTTTATACAAAATAGAGACTACATGTGATGACGAAGATACAGCTTGAAGATAAATTACTAAATCTGTTGAAATAGTAGATGGAATACTATGAGGGAAAGAGTCTAAAATTGAATTACATAAAGACTCATATTTAATCAAATCAGAATTAGGCAACTTAAATTTCGATTGTAAAGTATCAAATGGAATAAAAGCATTATTACTGAATAAGTCTTTAAGGTAGAAGATACCAGCTTTAACCCATGAATTCCAAAATGTGACATTTATATTCAATTTAATAGCATTACTATGCCATAATGATAAATCCACAGTATGGCCAATAGGAGCTGAAAAATTTGAATCTAAATCATTAAAAATTAGTTTCAAGGATCTGATAATAACTGAGTGGTGTAGGACTGTAGATTTATTGGACATGGTAAGCAAGGCGGAAAATGGGAAAGGGTTAACAAGAGATTTCTTTATTGTGAACCAAATAGGAGGGTTAATTATAGAAGATGAGCAAAGCCATATAGAACTTTGTTTCAATATAAATGCTTTATGATACAGAAAAAAAATAGGTAACCCAAAACCAGCATTACATTAAGGAAGTTTTCGTTTCTTATAACCAATTCGAGGTGATTTATTATTCGATAGGAATTTGGATAAAATGTTATCAAGATCATTATAAAATTTTAAGGGAAACTGAGTAGGTATCATAGCAAGGGTATACAAATTTTTAGGAGCAATATTCATTTTAATAGAATCCATTTTACCCCACCATGAGAGATGAAGTGAGGACCATTTACATGTTTTGTCTTTAATATAATTTAGGATAAAATCACTATTCAAAGTGAATGTCGTTTTGATGGAAGATGAAAACAAAATACCAAGATATTTTAATTTATGTTTTTGCCAAATAATATCATTCATAGGTAACATATCAGGAGTACAGAAAACATTTAAGGGAAAAAATTCTGTTTTATTAATGTTAAGTTTGTAACTAGAAACTGTGGAATAATTTGTAATGATTTTTAATAAGAAAGGGATCGTAGAGGTAGGGTCACTAATAAATAAAAGAACATCGTCAGCATAGGCTAGGGTTTTAACATTCTTTAACATGATGCCTTTAATTTTATCACAGTTTCTTATATGGTGAAGGAAAGGTTCAATTCCAAGTAAAAATAAAAGTGGTGAAAGAGGACAACCTTGTCGTGTACCTCTAAAAAGGGAAAATTGAGTTGATATTTTGCCATTGATAAATAACCTTGCAGTAGGAGCAGAATACAAGGCTGAAATCATATGAATAAACAATGGACCAAAATTAAATGGCAATAAAGTCCGAAATAAAAATTGCCAATGGAGTTTATCAAAGGCTTTTTCTGCATCCAAAGCCATAATTCCTGAAGGAGAAATTAAAGTATGACTTTGTTCAATTACATGCATTAAGGTTCTTGTGTTATTTGCAGAATATCTATTCCTCATAAAGCCTGATTGATCAGGGTGAATAATAGAATCAAGAATAGGGGCTAATCGAGAAGCGAGGATTTTAGCATATAATTTACAATCTTGGTTAATTAAAGAAATAGGACGATAATTCGAAACAAGGGTAGGATCTTTATCAGATTTAGGAAGTACAACAATTAAAGCATCCATAAAAGTACACAGAAACGGTACCTGAAGAACAAAAAAAAGTAAAAAGTTGGAATAAATAAGGTAGACGTTGGGATTGGAATTTTTTATAGAATTCAGCTGGAATACCATCAGGGCCAGGGGATTTATTTTTTGGGAGAGATTTTACGGCAGCTGAAATTTCCTTAACAGTAATGGGTAAATCCAATCCAATCTTATCTGATTGTGAGATTTTAGGCAAATCATAAGTATTCAAGAAAGAATCAATTAATGAGGTATGAAGACAATCTGGCTTATTATATAAATTAGAGTAAAAGTCTAAAAATTCTGTAACAATATCATTGTGAGATAATGCAACTTTACCATTAGGACCTTGAATAGAAGTAATCTGTGTCTTATCTTTTTTACTATGCAGATAATTTGCTAGGAGCTTCCCAGATCTATTGGCATTAAAACGAAATTTAGCATTGGATTTAGAGATTTGGATACCAGCTCTTTTACTGAGGATTGAGTTAAATTCATATCGAAGTTTTTGAAATTTGAGTCGAACGTGAAGATCATTGGACGTAATAAATAGCCGTTCAAATTTTGCTATCTGTTTTTCCAAATGTTTGATATGAGCATTAAAAGTTCTATTCTCATAGGCCATGATAGAAATACTAACAACCCTGATATATGCTTTACAGGCATCCCATCTATTAACCATAGAAGTGGAGTCTTCAGGGTTAAACAAAAAATAATCTTGAATGGCCTGCAAGATTTGTGGGGTTATTATGGTCATTAAGAACAATGTTAGTATTCATACGCCATCTAGTTTGTTTTGTAAACGTGGAGGCCAGATTTAAAACCAACGAAATCAAAGCATGATCGGATATGTCTATATTACCAATCATAGGATTCGTTGTAGAATGAATAAGTTGTTTAGAAATTAGAAAATAATCAATCCTAGAATGAGAATTGTGGGGATTGGAGAAAATTGTAAAACATTTGTCAGTGGGAAAGTGCAAACGGTAAATGTCTGACAATTTGGTGGTATTGATAAAGGATTTAAAAGCATGAAACACCTTAGGAGGATGAAATTAAGTACTAGATAATCTGTCTAAAAGTGGGTCAGCAATAACATTAAAATCCCCACCAACAATCAACGGAACATTGCCCAACTTTAAGACTTCAGTGGCAATATTAGACCAGAAAAGAGGGTCATCAGCTGTAGGACCATAAATATTAGGTAAAAATAAGACCGAATCATGAAGTTTAATTTTAACTATAATGTATCTGCCTTCCGAATCTGAGGTTTTACTTAAAACCTGGCAATGTAATTTTTTTGCAAAGAAAATAGCAACACCATTTTTCTTACCATTAGCAGAAGATGAAACAATAGTATCAACCCACTTTTTTTCATATAATTTAATATTTTATCATCAATATGAGTCTCTTGAATGAAACAAATATCAGCGTTACAACTACCTAAATAATGTAAAATTTTGGTACGTTTAACAGGATGACGTAAACGTTTAACAATTAAAGAAACAACTTTGATATTATGAACATTGGCCATATTGAAGAAATGAAAGAGGGAATAAAAGTAAGGAATCAAGAAGAGACAAAGAGAACAGCAATAATAAAGAGAAGAAAACAGTAACTCTAGCTGTGGAAAAGGGACAGGAAGAAAAGATAAGAGGGAGAAAAGGACAAACAAAGTACATTAATCTCAAGAAAGAAATGCACATGCGTTTTACAAGGATGACCGGAACCGTTGGAGCCCGTAGCATATGAGCATTTATCATGTCAGAACATAGGAATCTTTTCTTCTGAATTGAAATCAAGTATTAGAGTCATGAGTATCCATGGAATGGTGCGATTGTTGATCTAAAAAGCGACGCAAATCATCAGGACGCTGAAAGGATTTTGAAAAATTGTCTTTACAAATACGCATAGTAGACGGGTCAAAAATACCATATTTGTACCCAAGACTTCTCAATTGAGGACGCAGTTCAGAAAACTCTTTGCGTGTTGCCACAGTCTCTTTAGCGAAATCCTGGTGAATTAAAATGTTATTCCCATTAACCATCAAAGAAGGAATCTCCCTCGCAGCTTTTCGAATCAGGACTAAATGGTGATGTCGAAGAACTTTGAAAATCATTTGATGCAGTTTAGAGTGCTCCTGTGAGCCTTATCTTTTTTTTTTTTGTTTTAAATGTTTTTTATTTGCATCAAAGGATCACATAGGCAATAAACAATTCATTTTTTCACGTAGGAAAACAGGAACAGAAATAAGAAGATGACAATATTCCATAATTACATTTAGATAAATATATAAATAGCCTTACTTAAACAGTGCAAAGCATAAAATTAAGGATCGAAAAGCTTGTGTTTTGAGACACAGCTACTAAGACATGAATAGGCCCCATATTCTGTCAATTTTCCGTCTGGCCTGCTGTCTGTGAGCCTTATCAATCTCAAATTTTTCTGGAAATGTAATTTGTAGAAGGCCTGGAATCAAATTCTCTAAATACAACCTGCAATTATTACCCTCAACCTCTTCTGGCAAATTAAAAATGTGTAGGTTGTATTGCCTGTTCCGATTTTCCATGTCCAAAAGTTGTGTAGACATTGGCAATATTTTAGCAACCAGAGGGTTAAAAGAGTCAAGCTTAGTTTTATTGTCCTGAATTTTATTGGCATTATCAGATATTTTCATTGATAAACATGCCATTTCTTTACAGACATTTTTAATTTCAGAAGCATTAGAGTCTGTATTAATGCAAAGGGCTTGAGTTTCCTCTAAAATCAGAGTTAATGAAGGTTCTGATGATTCAACCGCCTTTGATTTAATTGGTGGAGGAGAAACTTGCTGCCTTCTTTTTGAATGAATAGGATTTTTATTTTCCTTTTTAAATATGGGATAAAATGCAATAATTTAAGGGAAAAAAAGAAAAATAGAAGCAGATTTATAATGCAGTAAAAACAAATCTGAAGTAAAGTTGGTGCAGCAGCTATAATAGGCTGTGGGAGTGGCTAGGCCCAAGCCAGGCCCTTTCCTGGAGAGTTACTCCGCCCCCCTGACTGACTGACCTGGCTGAGCTGAAGAGCAGAGCTGGAAGCAGAAGCCCAGTGAAGAAAAAGCGCTGCAAATTGCACCAAAATCGTCAAAAAGCACCAACTCCAACAGGTACTACTTTTAAAATATAAGGGATCTCATTTTTGCCAAGTTACTGTCGCAAATTCTGTGTTTTTAGGCAAAAAACGGGTCAGACGCTCCGGAGCTCACTCTAAGGCGGACATCTTGCTCGCGCGTCTCGCCATGGTTAGTCACTTCTAACATACACAAATTGAAATGTAAGTGGATTAGCCTTAAGTGACGAGCCTTCTGATGCATATTCTTTTATCAGACACAAACAAGACGGGGCTTGCCATTCTGCGACTCTGGCCTTTTCCAGGTATGCATCAGGTACGGTAGCTGAATTCTTACCTGGAAAGCTGTTATTATGCAATCATGTTACAAGCCTCAATTCTCATCAAGACGTCCTTCATTGTTGGTCTGGTTTGACATTTTTTATCCAGATCTGATGTTGGTTACCACTTTTGCTCTTGAAATAGTGGGAAGTATAGCTATCAAAGTTTCAAGTCAAAATAGAGTTAAATATGTTACAATGTCCTCCTTTGGCACATCTACTGTTGAATTTATTTTGAAAAAATATATTCATGTATATGATGTACTGTGCATATGCCCTCATAATAACCGGATCACTGACATCGAGGAGCAAAATATCGACCTGTCAAAATATTGAGGAAAAAATATAGACTGCCAGAATATCAACTTCCTATCTACAAACAGGTAAGTACAAAAATATTGAATCCAAAATATCGTTGTACATAATATAGTTTGTAAAAATATCGATTTCTTAAAATATCTTAAAAGTAATGTAAAATGAATTAAATAATAAATATAATTAAGGAAAACATACTTCAAAATACTTAAATAACCTTAAAATTAATAAATATTTAATGTAATATAAAATAAATAAATACACATGCATTTTTATTATTTAATACATATATGTATTAACTTCGATATTGTGAAAATTGATATTTCTTACCTTAATTTCGATATTTTGCACCACTATATTTTTGCAATTCGATATTCTGTTCATTCTATATTAAAAATTCAATATTCTGTCCAGTCAATATTGTTTTCTTCGATATTATGACTAGTTACCATCATAACCTTATTTTATCAGTATTCCATTTCACGTGCAGTGCTGGCGAAGCAAGACTTGAACCAGACATGGGGCAAAGATCACCAAGAACTTGGCTGCTATGCGGAAATGTCCTTTAAGTTCCACCAGTGAAGAGGAGGGAGGAGGCACCTTCTACCAGCACATATAGAGCACCCACTCCCTGTCAAGCAAGGAGGCTAAGGGAGGAGGATACGTAGGAACCTGATGGGTTGGTAGAGATTGACGCCACATGCCAAGAGGATTTTGGTTGATGGGGCTCTGCCCGATCCAGAAGACGTGTCCTATCATGAACTGGCCCTCCAGCCAACCTACCTTCACTCCAGAGACTTTCATACCAATGGGCCTATAGCTGCACCCCTGCTATACTACCTCTCGCTCAGCCTAGAACATCTGCAGTCAAAGGAACAGCTGCAGAAAACAACTGAGAGCTCATGCTTTGCTCACCTAGCTGCTTTCAAGAAAGCCATGAGGAAAGTTTGAGCTGGTGAACTGGTTATCTCTCATGATGTTGGGTAAGTACAAATCCTTCAAGAGATACTAAATGGCCAGCATCAACAACTATGTTCTCTCCTGACCTCCTTGATAGCAGGCATTACATCTCATCCGTCTTCCCATCCCATCTCACATTTTCTTGTCATGCCTCCTAATCTTTCTAAGTTGTTTCCACACCTTATCATAACTCTGGGTTGGTGACACTGTTTACCGCTTGGTATGGTTTTAGTGGAGGGCAATATTGCTTCAAAAGTGCTTGAGCTATGTTTCTTTCAGGGAAGGAAAGGCTGGTAGTCATCATGGAATGTCAGCGCTGTCTGGACTGATGTTGTGTATACAAAAGGAGGGAGGAAAGATCTGTCCGATCAAAGGGCAAGAGTACCACTCAGAGCGAGTGGAAGGTCCAGCCACAGTATGCGCCCTTAGAGACTACGTGTTACAACACAAGAAATGGGCTGTTCCTAGGGAGGTTGTGTGTGTCGGTCACAGGGGTGTGGGGGGCGAGGTGGAGGTTCAGTGGAAACCTACCAAAAGGGTATCCATTTTGTTGGATATACTGGCCTCACACACCTTTGCAGGTGTCATGCTTCATCATAGGCAATGCTCCTCGTTGGGTAGGCGGTGCAATCCCCAACGGGCAACACCTCAAAGAGGGGCTCTTTAGCGGAGATCTTTTAGTCCAACTGCCTGTAGGTGAAGTGCTAGACTAGACTAGAAAGTATAGAAAGTGGACCACTTTCTATACTTTCTAGTCTAGTCTTGAGCTAGGAAACTTTACTGTCCAGCGAGTACAGACTAGTCGCTGATTTTAATTGACGCAAGGGACCACCCGAATAAAGTCTGTTTCTGGTACCCGTTGCCTCATTTTAACTCACCACTCCGTCTACAACACCCTGGCAACTCACCGGCACTTCACCTACGTGCAGTTGGACTAAAAGATCTCCGCTAAAGAGCTCCTCTTTGAGGTGTTGCCCGTTGGGGATTGCACCGCCTACCCAACGAGGAGCATTGTCTATGATGAAGCATGACACCTGCAAAGGTGTGTGAGGCCTGTATATCCAACAAAATGGATACCCTTTTGGTAGGTTTCCACTGAACCTCCACCTCGCCCCCCACACTCCTGTGACCGACACACACAACCTCCCTAGGAACAGCCCAGTTCTTTTGTTGTAACACGTGGACTGATGTTGTGCCTGTGCTGAAAACATGCAGTATGGCAGATTTCCGACAATGAACTACAGTTCTTTGTAGGCCATGAACTGTCAGGAGTTCTGGAAGGATGGCTGCCGTCTGGGATAACTGGGTCTAACTCCCTCTTGTCCCACAGCCCCATTGCAAGGAAATCAGGTTACAATGCTGCTGCAGCCAGGACCTCTCTATTCGGATCTTGGATATCCTTGCCAAAACTAATACAGCCAATGGATTCACGTTAATGGGCATTGCAAATGCAGAGAAATACTCAGTAACATTGTGTTGTTGATTTAAAATAAATTTGAACTACTTCTTGAATATTATATGAGCTCTAAGATGGGGTAGGTAACGTTTACCAGGATATTCCTGTGACAGAACAGGATGGATTCTTAAAAAAATTAGTAGAATATGAACATTGTTGGTTTCCTTGCAGTTCTACAGAAGTCAGGTGTAAACTATGATGTCTTCCAAAAGAGAGAGCGGTGCTCTAGAGTTAGTTATTGAAGTCAGAGTGAGAGGTTGTTGTGTTTATGCTTATACGCTCTTGGGATCACAAGTGGTTTATTATAATTCCATTTAAAATGTGTACTTGTAAGGTTCTAGGAATGGCAGTTACTTGTTGGTTGCAGAGGGGGTTGGGTGTTTTGGCCCCAACTACTCCATACTTAAATAAACAAGTTACTCCATTGCACACCTCCACAGGGATAACTCAAACATGTTGTCGACAATCAAAACTATCAAACTACAGACTGCAGAGGCAGAAGTACAGGAATGGACCTTTTCTACAACTGTGGCATCTCTGCTTGGAAGCACTAAGGACTTTCATATTCAGGAAGGAATTCGGCGGTAAGTGGGGACCGACACTGGACATTTTAGCATTTGACTTTGGCTTGCCAAATTGCAGAAATAGAGGCACAGTTGTCTATGCAAGTGGCCCTATTATTGCAATGGCAATCTTCTTGAGACTGTCTGTGAGCGTTCCGGGTGATTTAGGTGGACGTCATTGGCTGCATTGTTTGTGCACATTAAAACAAGTGTGTGGAGTCTTACGCAACGTCGTTTACGTGCCACCATATTGGGGGAAGCTAATGCAACATTGTTAAGTGCTGCCATATTGGAGACCTAAACAAGTATGCAGTTTTTAGGCAGTACATCGTTTTTGTACTGCCATCTTAGGTGCACTGTAAGGTTTGCGGTCTAGTGGCATGAGCTCCATGCAGCAAAGCTGTTAACTTGCTGAGAGAAGCGCGCTGTGAGGGGAAGCACTTTGAGCTTATTGCCACAATTTGAGCAGTCTGGTCAGGATATTCAACTTTAAGTTTTCCCGCTTTACTAAGGGTGATCTGTACAGTGCAGAGCACTTTTGGAATAACAGCAGGTACTGGCTATGTATAGGAAAAGTTTATAGTGGGTTTACCAGGAACCTTTTCCAGCGCCAGTGTACCATTGTGCTTGGCATACTCCCAAGGGGTCCTGACCATTGTTTATCTTAGCAAAGTGAGCAATAGCCGACAGATGTGCCTGCGCCCATGATCTCGACCTTTTGCTGGTGAATGCCCACTGGATGAACTGCTCAACCGCCCTCCTCGTCTCGACCGTATCTCCCAGTCTCTGGATTCCTCCTATTTGCATCACTGTCCCTGCGTATTTCTTGTAGCACTTGGCCGTTTCCAGGGTGAGGGACTTGTTCACTAATACCGACAACTCTGTCCCGCCAGGTCCCATAACCTGGACCTGGATCTGGAAAGGGGGTCATAACCTTGTCCGCCCCTAGTGCCAACTCCTGGAATCTGCTCGTCTGTGCTTGTGAAAGGGCATCCACCACCTCGTTTTCCACCCCTGGTACATGACGAGCTTTCAGATCTATGTTCCCTTCCAACTGCAATTTAACCAATTGGCGCATTAGTCTCAGCATATCTGGGCACCTGGCTGAGCCTCTGTTGATTGCCTGTACTGCCCCCTTGTTGTCAGACCAAAGCGTCAGCTCCATGTTCCTCAATTTTTGCCTCCAAACTGTTAGGGCCACTACAATGCGGAAGAGCTCCAGAAATGTGATGTTGTTGGTGATGCCCTGTTTATGCCATCCTTTCGGCCTTTGGCCCTGCACACTACTTGTCCCCAGAATTGCCCGAAACCTGTGCTACCCGTTGCATCTGTGAACAGGGCTAACTGCTTGGCTGTCATCCAGCCCTCTCTCCATATCAGGACACCATTACATTCTGCTAGGAATGTATCTCACATGAGCAGGTCCCACTTGACCCCCGCCCCCAGCGTGACGTGGTGGTGCATGTGAATGAGCCCTGCTGTTAGTGAGGCGCCTGGCAAATCCCTGCTCGCGGAATGACCCTAGCCCCGAAATTGAGCTTGCCAATCAACTGCTGGAGCTTGCGGAGGGTCCCCTTATCTCTTCCTTAAAATCATCCCTCATCTTCTCTTCGGGCAGTCTGAGCGTTCCCACAGCTGAGTCTAGCTCTATCCCCAGGAATATGAGTTTGGTTGCGGTACCTACTGTTTTCTCGGCTGCCAGCGGAATCTCAAACTGCCTGGCTAACTCTTGAAATGCCGCCAATGTGGCAACACACTCTGCTGACCTTGCGGGCCTGTGAACATAAAGTCATATAGGTAGTGTAGTTTACCCCCTGTGGCGTGCCTGTTCTGCAGGCCTATTCCAGAAAGATGCTAAATTGTTCAAAGCATACGCAGCATACTGCGCACCCCACAGGCATTGCTTTGTCAAAATATGTTGCCCCTTCCCACTGGAAACCTAACAGGTGGAATCTTGCGGGGTGAACTGGGAGGAGGCGAAAGGCGGACTCAATATCCACTTTAGCCATGAGGGCTCCTTGGCCTGAGGCCCTTACTAAGTCAATGGCTTCATCGACTATAGCGGAACCCACTGAGCATGCCTCCACGCTGATACCGTTATTCACAGACATCCCCTCAGGGAAGGAGAGGTGGTGGATGAGTCTGAACTGACCCGGTTCATTCTTGGGCACTACCCCAGGGGAGAAATGACCAATCCCTTTTTTAACGGGAGAGGAGAAGGACCCTCTATCTTATCCAGAGCTTTCTCTAGCTTTTTGTGAACCACCTCTGGGTGCTGTAGAGCTGATTTTAAGTTCTTTGCGCAGCCCAGCAGTAGGGAACTCTCAAATGGCATAACAAAACTTTCCTCAAAACCCTCTACAAGCATGGCAGCATCTTTCTTGTTGTGATATTTGTTGGCTAGCTGTTGTAGTTGCTGTGTGTTGATGGGGGACTCGGCTAACCTGTTGTTGTGTACTCCGTCTTGTCCCCATCCCCTCTCTTGTCTGTGCTAGTGTTTCCTCTTTTTCTCTTTTTTGTCCCCTCGATTCTCTTTCTTGCGCCTGCACCCTGCTGCTGGATGTCCTCCGCCACACGCGGAGCATATGTGCTGAAATTTGCAAGAGCCCCCAATGTGCACTCGTTGGAATCATACTTTCGGCAGATGGCTTTCTGCCCGTTGGAGGATGGGGGTTTTCAAGTATTATATGTTTTAGGCCTATGAAATGACTTGCCCTTCCCTTTGTAAATGAACCCAGAAAGGGCTGCTCGCTTTTCCCTGTCCATGTTTTAACCTCTTTCGCCACCATCATTTTGTGGCCTGGAGCACCAGCTTCGCTGCAAAGCTCCATCCTTCAAGGTAAATGCAGCTCAAGGCAAAAAACATCTTGCTGCGCTATTCCCCAACTTCACGATGATACGAGCTGTACTGGGGGGAGGGGTGCTATACAACCCCCCCGGCAGATTTCCCGCCTCTGCCAGTGGTTTCAGCCATTGGGGGATTTGTACTTGCATGTCCCCCTCATTGGTCGGCTGCTGTTATGGAGCCGGCCCTCGAGGCACCCCTTGGGGGCGGCCTCTGCAATAAACTCTACAGTTCATCGCAGCAAAGCATTGTGTGACTTTAAAAAAAAGGATATATATATATGTAGGTTCTTGTCATATAATATTAGGAACTTAGCAAATGTACACTGTGTTACAGGTAAATTCACATAGTATTTGATTTTTCATCTTCTTGCAAAAAGTGTGCATCACATATATTCTCTTTACCACAACATCAAGGATTTTTAACAGGAATGGGTTATCCACCTATTAAGTGAAATGAGTGGAAACTATATTTCCTGAATTAAATGGATCCCATTGGCGATGAGGAGCTTTCTCAGGTAAAAAAGGTCAATGAATTATTGTGTATAATGCAATAGAGAAAAAAACCTCATATAGAGAGTACGTCCGATGTCTTCAAAATTGCGTTAGAAAATTTAGACAAATATTATTTCACTTCTGTTTGTATAGCAATAGACAGGTTTAATTTCTTCAGGCGGAAGCAGAATAAAATGGAACTCATTGAAGAATATGGTTCTGCCCTGAAGAGATTAGCGTTAATCTGTAGATTTAGGCCCTTGCATGATGAGTTGATAAGGGATCACATCATCATGCATGTGAACAATGAACACATTGAAGAAAGACTCTGGATTCACAGGGAAGTTTTCACTTAGCGAAGTAAAATCGGTGGTTAAGAAGGCTGAAAATTCTAATAAATGTGCCAAGGCGGCTGAGGTAAATTCAAAGGACGAGCGGAAGGAAGTTGTTTGCAAGGTCAAACAAGAGGAAAAAAAAGATGTGCGGAACCAAGGGGAGAACACGAAAAGGACTTATAAACAACCTTCTAAATTGCAAGAAAAATAGTGTTACAGGTGTGGTAGTAGGGACCATCTAGCCTATAGTAGAACATTTTCTGCTCGCAACCAAAAATGTGGAGAGAGTGGAATTATGGGGCATTTTACTGAAGTTTGCAGGAAGAGTAAACCAAACAAGAAAATTGGTGTGGCTAAGGGTGAGTCTGTGTCAGACAAATTTGAGGTAGAGGGCTCTATTAGCAGAATGAGTGTGCACTTGGAGTGATGGAAGTGCAGGAGTGTGGAAGTGCGAATCTTCTTTCTAAATTGTCAAGGAACAAATCTGTGTGTAATGTCAAGTTAGGTGGGGTGGAAATTCGAATTGTTGCTGACTCACGTTCCCCATACACTATTGTGGATAGAACTGTGTGGAAATATTTGCTGGTGTCTTGGGAAATTCTTTAAACCCATCTGATGAAAGCTTTATGGGAGAACCCATTCCTATGATGGGGTTTTGCAAGTTACGGTATAACTTCAAAGGAAGGACAGTTAGCAAACTCCACGGGCCGATTGCGATCTCGGTCGGAAAGCCTCTGACCTTAGGTCGGAGGCTTTCCGACCGAGATCATCCGTTTCACTTCCGACCATCTGACTACAATTTAGGCGATCGGAAGTGAAACTAGACGGTCATTCCAGCTGGATTTCGACAAGCTCAAAGAGCCCATCGGCCAGTAGAAGACCAGCCCGTAATCCATATGGCGGCGTTTTACGCCGTCTGGATTACGATGCTCGGTTTCCAGCAGGTTTTCCATGCAGGGCTTTCTGTCGGAACCTGAGTTTGGGGGACCCTAGCAGGGCCCCCTTTCCTTTTGCAGCCTCCGGGTGGGGGCCAAGAGGGCACCTATGTTGCCCCCTTGTTGATCCCTACACTGTGTGGCAGGCACCCTGAGATGCGTTCCACGCGGTGCAGGCAATTTCCCTATGGGAGCTTGTGCTACTGCTGGTTTACAGACGTAGCACATGCTCTCATAGGGAAATGTGAGTATGCGACCACACCATGTGGGTCGCATCATAATTGGGTGGTTGGGACCAACGACCGGAAGTAAGTAGGTCCTGTTTCCGCGATGGCGTCCGCCCGACATCATAATAAACCCCTTTGTTGTGGAGAATGGTCCATCTGTCTTAGGGTGGGTGGACTAGAGAGAGTTAAACATAATTTTGGACCCCAATAATCAGGAGCAAATTTTGGTCACTGAAGATGGTGAAAAAAGAGGAAGCGAATTTAAGAGTAATTATCCAAAAGTATTCTCTGTAAAGATTGAAACGTTGGAAGGTTACTTGAACAAAATTATTCTCATACAAGATGCTGTCCCCAAGGCTCATAGAGTTATGGATATTCCTTGGATTGTAAGGAAGTAGGTGGATCAAGAGATTGAGACGTTAATAAGGGAGAGTATTATTGAGGCATTTGATACAGCAGAGATCGCTCTAATTGTAGTTGCAAGATGTGCCAATGGGAAGAACTGCTTATGTGTTGATTTAAGGAACTGGAACAATAATTTATTGTAGACAGAGTTCCCCTGCCAAGGTAAGTGAAATGTTGGTGCAAGCTAAAGGGATGAAATGGTTTAAACCAATTGATTTATCCTCGGCGTACCACAAAATAAGGCTGCATGATGACATTAAGGACTTATCGACATTCATGACTCCATCTGGATGTTATAGATAATGTGTGCATGCTGTTTGGTCTAGTCTCAGTGGCAGCCGTATTTCAGAAATCAATGCACTAACCGTTTAAGGATCAAGGAGGCATAGTTTTTTTCCAGGATGACATTTTGATCATGGGGGAGAGTGAGGAGTGACATGATGTCAGAGTGAAAAAAGTACGACAGATTTTAGAATATAATGGGTTGACTGCAAACTTTTTCAAATGCAAATTCAAAGTAAAAAGTTAAAATTATTTGGCCATGAAGTTACAAGTGATGGGATAAATTCAAAGGAAGAACTGTTACGCGCCGTAAGAGAGGCTCCTACTCCCATATGTAAAGATGAACTTAGGTAATTCTTTGGATTGGCTAATTTTTATGCTAAATTTGTTCATGAATTTTAAGAGAAAAATTTAGTTGGTCAAGTGAACTGCAAAATGATTTTGAATGCATTAAAAAAACATTTGTAAGACAATACATTTACTTGGATTTGATTCAAAACTGAGATGTATTCTGAGTACGGCAGTGTTCGGTCGGAAGGATGGGAGAACAATGGAATATACAGTGGCATTTGCATCACAGGCATTATCCCCTTCTGAAGAATGGTACTCTGCCTTAAAAACTAGAAATTGTTTGGGGTTTGGAACACTTCAGGAATTTTCTTTTGGGGTATGAAGTTGAAATAAGGTGCGATTACAAACCCCTATTGAAAGTATTGAAAGTATTGATATCTGAAGGGTTGTTAAATGTTGTGATCATATTGCTAAAGGCCATAGAAGAGACATGCTGCAGCCTGTAGGATAATCCTAAGGGGTAACACTCAATAAAGTATCCCACCTCCTTACACTGTATATTGGGCAGTATTCTCTATCGCAGATACATCACAGGTTCCGTTGCTAGCTTGGAAGCAATTCCTTTTTGTTTAATAACCCTCACACATTGTACGCTTCATTGTCCCCATGAGCTAAAATCAAAAAGTCCCTCGAAATCCTAAATGTTCCGATTTCAAATTGCGCATAATCATAGAAATGACATATTGAGCCACGTTTATGACCAATAGATGTGATATTATCATTAGCAAAAAATGCAATTAATATTTGCTATAAAATATTGTTTGGGTCATGGTCCCAAAAAATGTAACTAGTAACATATCTTACCTGCTGTTGTCATGGAAGTTGGTGGTGGACACATCTCCCTAGATATAAGAGCTGTCAACTTCAGGGGGATTAGAATTGATAGCAAATTTCAAGAAACAATTCCTTGGGAAGAATCTGTAGTGTTATTTGATGGATGGATGGCAGAGGGACGAATTACTGCTTGGAGGATGTCCCTAATGTCATTGCCAAGATGGTCCATAACGTCCCCTGATAACTAATAGATGGTCCGCAACATAGACACATGTGGCTGTTGGGTCACCAAAGCTGTATAACTAGAATTAAATATATAAATATAGTATTGTTGTATAAATTGGGTATATAACAAAACGGCAGTTCAAACACATGGATGACACACGTTTGTAAGTATCTGCTGGATCAAAGTTGATTTTAAAAGGCACAAAAAGACGCAATGTGAAAATTAATAAGATAATAAGGTATACAACTATTGAAGTATTTAGTGGCATTACTTTACACTTGAGCACTAACCTGTTTCCATCCTTTCTTTTTTTTTAAACTAAATTGTATTATATGAGCATAATCAACACAATCCTGGGCACAGCTCAGCATGAATATTCATGGTCATACGCACAATTCAACAAATCTTGTTATGGGTCCAAGTATAATATCCAAGCATCAATCTACATAGTGCAAAAGAACTCAGGCCCTCCTCAACTACAAAGAAATATACCCACCCCCAACCCACATCTCATGCTATGCTGTCCCATTTTCTAACCAACAATGGAAGCCAAGAGGCCGCTCAGTCCTCCAAAAGGGATAAAAGCCTACACGTGCAGGTACCAGTCCGGGATCATATGAACCTAGGCAGGCTCCCCATCCAATTTATTTCCAAGTATCGGAGAGCCCTCTGGGGTGCCCATATCAGGGTTCCAGAGACAACACACCAGATGCTCCCAGTCGCGAGCTTGTTTCCTTCCTTTGGTTGTGCAATCTTTCAAGAGCCAATGTGATTCCAGAAGCAAGGCCCCACACCACCCAAAAACTGACACCGCCTGAATCCGGTCAAAAGATTCAAACATGGCCAGTCCTCATGGCAAAGGGGAAGTATATTGAGAAAAGAAGAATAACATTCCTATTCACTCATAAGGCTCTAAGGGAAAAAACAGAGAAAAACTAATTTTATAACAACTTGAAACTTTCTATTAACAATGTCTAGTATAAAATAATCACTCTTTCGGGTCCCTCCTCATTACTTGTCATATCACTCAGTGAGGACCATTTACCACGATCTAAAAATGGGAATTATTTGATCATTCGTTAAAACATTTCCAAGATTTGGGGCCAACAATAGATAAAGGCTGGATCAGAGGAAATTCAAATAAAAGTTTCCAAAATCCAAGAAGAAGGTTTAAGCAATAGTCTTGGGAACGAACACACATTTCTTAATTACATATATTGTGTTCAATGGCAGGCACCGTGACCTTTGGTCTGAGGCTCTCCGACCGAGATTGTCGGTTTCAGTTCCGACCGCCTAATTGCAATTTAGGAGGTTGGAATTGAAACAAGCCGGTCATTCTGGCTGGATTTCGACGGGTTCAAGGAGCTGGCCCGTAATCCCAATGGATGGCGTTTCTGCCATTGGGATTACGATGTTCGGTTTCCGACAGGATCGTAACAGGTCCCTTAATATAAACTTTATTATTTAACCAAAACAAATTATATATACAAATAAAATTGAACAATTAACATACGTATTAATTAATTAAATAATGATTTATCAATTAAAGGAAATTGCCATTATGTATTACTTATAATTTACAACTCTATACCCCTACAAATCTAGCAGCCCATACTTAAAATATAACTAAAAAAATAAATGTAATGCAGTTAACATAATAACTAATTCAATTGTAATGTATGAATTAATATTTAATCATTAATTAATTAACAAATTATTATGTTAATAATTACTTATTAATTAATGTATTAATTAATAATTAACAACCCACCCTATACCCCTAAAAAACCATCAACCCCAACTAACAAATAACTTTAAAAATATTATTACAAATTGACATAATTAATAATCAATGAAATAATTAATAATATGTTGGTAACTATTTGCTAATTAGTTCTTACTTAATTAACTTCCCACCCTATACCCCTACAAACCTAGCAAGCCGCACCTAACACATAACTTAAACATGTAACTATTACACACTTTACTGAAGGGATTATCAAATTAAATAATTAATAATTATTATTATTAATTAATTAATTAATTAATTAATTATAGTTATTTAACTCCCCACCCATATCCCGTCAAATCTTGCAACCCGTTACAACACTATAAATTACTATTAGCAATTAAATTAAAAATTATAAATCACTTAAAAATACAAACTATATTTAAAAATATTGTCCACAATGACACAAACAATATTTAACATATAAAATTAATATATGAACTACAACACATAAAGATAATTAAAAATTATATTTTTTACAACTATATTATTGAAAACGATATTAACAACACAGATATTCTTGAAAGCAATATTATTGATTAAAAAATGTATATTCTTGTCATACTCCGGCATTACAATATTTTGTACCACAATATTTTTTTCCCTGATATGTGTGTATCTATATATTTTTAAAACTCGATATTTTGTCCAAGCACTGTTGGTAAGGTTTTTTTTTTAGCCTTTGCCTTACAGATCCCCAGTGAGGAGCAGTGATGCAGGCAAGAAAGCAGGCAGCAGCCGAAAATAGCAGGCATCAGGACTCCAGAGTGTGGCAGAAAGAGGAGTTGTAGGTAAGAAATCAGGTTCAAGAAGGTAGTTACACAGGTAAGTATCATAAGTCAGATATATAGTGATAGCTTTTCTACTCTGCCACGCTCAAGAACCATGACTGAGAAGTGCGCAGACTTCCTCCAATGCACAGGATACAGCCACAAACACTAGAACGCGATCTGTTTACTGGAAACTCTATCCATGTCAGGGCTTTGCTGGTGCGCTTCCCACAGAGCCGAGGAAGCCGTGCCATATTATAGACTTATAGCCTGCCGTAGAGGGCTGCACCGGCTATTAAAGGCCCTTCAGCTCGAGCCTTTAACAAGGGAGAGGGACTTTAATATCCGGTATAGTCCAGCTACGAAGGGCTATAAGGCTATTAGAACATTCTGCCACTAGAGGGCAGAATGTTCTAACAAAAAAAACAAAGCCTTATGGGAGAGCAAGGGGACTGAAATCCCCTCAGGCTCCCTGAAGCCTTTGTTAACAGCCAAGCTGTGAACAAAGAAACATTGGAATGTTGGAGCTCCAGGCTTATACCAGCCATTATAAGCCCAGAGCACTCCATTGTTTTCAATGGAGCTCCCAACATTACAATGTTCTAATATGTCATAAAGATTAGCTACCTGACCTTACACTTCTAAAATCAAGAACGCTACATGCAGCTCAATTAACTTTAAACAAAGTATCAAGTCATTTATATCCACAGCCTTGTCAAGACACATATTGTTAGCCGTAGTTAGTGTAATAATTTGAGCAGGCGGTAGTGGCAGCTGGCTGATCAACTTATAACACTGGACCTTCTAAATTGTAAAAGACATGATAAAAATAAGATGTAATAAATAAGACTATGGAATATCATTCTAAGTCTGTATTGGTTACATGTAATATAACTATAGCTAATAAATATACGCCTAGATCAGTATTGATTGATATAAATCAAAATCATGCAAAGCACAACATTGTTGAAGTATCAAAGCAAAAAAAGTATTTTGGTAACCTATTCAGAAAATATTTGAATACAGATGCCTACATGCCAACAAACCCGATTCAGACAGGAGACTCCGGATTTCTTAGGCCGAAAAAATGGCTTTATTTTAGCTGTCTCCCACTTAAAATTGCATATACTTCCATGTATTTCAAAGGAGAAAATAAAATGCCCCTATTTATTCTTCAAAATCTCCATCTTTGTAGTGTCAAAATGTTGGCATGTATGCCAATGCACAAGCTAACTTTAACAGTAAAAAGCCTAAAATTGAGAATATGTGTAGTTTGAGTAAAGAAGAACATGAGTTTGTTAAAGAATATAATCAGAGGAGAGTAAAGATTTTTAGAGCTAGAAGGATTAGAAGGAAATTAGAGCACAGACTAAGGCTGAATCGGAAAGTAGGTTTTCAAATGTGCATCCAAGGTTAAAAATGAAGTATAAACGAAAGGGTAACTTTTGTATGGTGCGTCATGAACCCACAGGAGTCAGGTCAATCAAGTTTGTGGGAAGTTGCTATTTTTTTCCCCCAAGGGTTTTTTTACATAAAAAAAACAATGCCCCCCTCTGATTTAACTTGCATGGTCGAGTGGGACAATTTGCAGTTTTCACAGCCCATTACTTGCAAGGCTTTTCTAGGCGATGGGGAGCAGTGATAACTGATTTGTATGTCCTTAAATCTAAGTATGGTAGGGGGACGTACAGGTCAACCTCTTACTGCCCTTACTCTGTTGGACCATTGGAGGGGTGTGACCACAGTGGAGATTGAATAGGCTCCGCTGATGTTATAGAAAAGGTCCGCCTGCATTTTAATTGGGTAGGTGGACCATTGTGTTAGCTGAAAGGATGATCTGTCCATGTTGTGACAGAGCACCAATACCGCCAAAAAATAAATTATAACCCGAGGGCTGTTGTCACAGCTGTGAGGCCCGGGGCTCATGTCCGCAGCCGCCATCTTAGATGAGATGAGAGGTAGAGCGAGTGGGCATACTCCTCCGACCGGTGGTTGGCAGCCCTGAGAGAGTTTTGTGCCGATCTGTGCGGCATCCGAGGTGCCCTCAAAGGTGCAGGAGAAGAGGCCGGGGATTGACCCCTAGAGGCGTGAAGGTATCGTGCTTTGCTGGGGAGGGCCTGAACTCACCATCTTGGGTCCTGCCAGGCTGGAGGGACTGAGTCCCACGACACAACTGAGGCTCTCAACGCGGCACTAGGGCATCAGAGGACTTCCCCCTGAAGACACTGAAGACAACGGAGGGGTGCGGGATCAGACTGGCTGCGCCTGCTGGGACGGCGGGCACGAGGGCTGTCGCTGCAGCTGGGAGACCTGAGGCCCACTCTTGATTGCATCAATTTCTTTCCCCAATCAGAATCAGCATCTAATGCAGGCAAATTGCATTCTTGCGTAGTCTCTACAACCATCACTGGTTCTTTGGCATTAGGATCAAGGATAATATTAGGATCCTTTTGATGATGCCACCCTAAAAGATTAGATCCAATTCCGTTACATACACCCTACCATGTATACTGTTATTCTTGAAGAATATATCCATCCATTCCATGCCTACAATGTCGATTCTCTTCTCCACGGTAACCTACCGCTTTTATATCAGGATGTTGTAAATCCTCCATGCTTTTCTTTAACTCTATCTCATAAACATCTTTAGATATAAGTGTAAATAGACTACCTGAATCCACCAACACTGTTATTAGAGTATTACAAAAGGAAATCTCACAATGGGGTTTTTCAAGTTATTCTACATTCTCCTATTTGCATGTTTTTACTCACAACATTGATAACAGTTTCGTGATTGAGGTTAGACATACCACACTCATCTACAGACAGTATAATTTTTTCTTGAACCTCTCCCAGATTTTCAATTGTTTTTGACGCTTGGAATCTGTACTTTAAATATACACATTTTAGCTAAATGTCCCTTCTTTCCACATGACCTACACATCACATTTCTAGCCCCACAGGCAAAACTAGAGGCAATGTGCGCAGGACAACCCCATCTATAACACGTGATCTTTCTTTTCACAATTGAATTAGGTACTTCTACTTTAGTAGTATTTTTCACTCCAACCTCTTACATCCAGGGCAACAACCACCTTTTCTGGAGATTTCACAGTTAATTTTTCCATGTCAATCTCCTTTATCCAAACAGCAGTGTGTTCCAAGCTTCTGGCAATCTGCACAGCTTCTTCTAATGAAGGATCCAAGGACAAAAGTTTTACTTTGACTCTTTTGTCTTTAGTACATCTCACAATTTGATCACGAATTAACGACTCCATTAAACCGTGAAATTCACATGTTACTGCCAAACCACGCAATGTCGCTACATAAGTCATAATATCCTAATGATGTGCTTGTGCTCGACAAAAAAAAATTGTGCCTTTCAAAAACGACACTAAGTTTAGGTGTAAAATGTTTTTCCAACATTTGAAACAACATGTCATATACATTCACAGGTTGTCCATTACCAATTCCCAAAAAGACTTCTGGAAGATCATCATATATCCTTCTCCCTTCTGTCCCTAAATGATGTAACAAAATTGCTTGTCTTCTCAATGGTCCATATTTGTCACCAGCATGTAAGTACTAAAAATATTCTTCCACCTTATCCAAGGAATGCTCAGTTCTCCAGGTAGAGGCAAAAAGGAAGGTGGAGCAGCCATACTTAAATCAGACATACCAGTAATAAGAAAGTCAAAACAACATGCTACCACAACTAATCAAAAAAATAAGTTACAACAATAAAATAAAATAATAATTTAAAATAATTATCTAAAATAATTATCTAAAATAACTATCTAACATAATTATACTGTAGTAGTATGTGTCAGGACCCTTACACCTCAAGTGTCCACTGTGATGCACACAAGGTCGTGGAAGAAGAGAATAACGCCAGCGCAGGCTTCCTGGTCAATGCTGATGCAAATTCGGCACTCTAAGATGGCGGCCGGCTGCGCGTTCTGCCCAGCAGTCTAGTCTTCCACCCAGTTGCCACTGCAGCTCAGGTGAGGCGCGTGCTGATTGTCATCTGCGCACTTCACCGAGTCGTTAAGTCGGAGCAGTCGTGGAGTTCGAGTGAGGAGAGAATTATAACAAAGAAAAGTATTAAAACCTAAGTTTCTAGTCAGAAGACTAGTTTTTTTAAGCTTACCATCTTCGGAGTGCATTTTCGTCCAAGTAGATACAGTCTTAGAAAACGCCACTAGGAGTCAGAAGTTCCGTCGTGAGATACAGGCTCTGTCATCCTTGTCGAGTAACTGAGGAGGAGAAATATCAACTAACAGAGATAAGTGACAATAAGAATTCGCACAGTGTAAACGTAACTACTAAAGACTTGTACAGCATAAGAGTTGTTGTTAAATCGTTACTTACCCAAAGGCAATCTTGACTTCGCTACAATTCTGCAAAGGGAAGAAAAAGAATAGGAAGTTAGTTAAAATGTAAATGTGCTGGATTTGTAAAGCGCACTGCTGCCAGTAAGCGTCCTGGCGCTGAAGACCGCTGGGGAACCCGTCCTGGCTTTCCCTGTGAGATGGTCCCTTCTGGGTATCTCCAAGGTGAAGCCAGGCATCCCCGGCGTCAGTGGGGGGCCGTTGTGGAGATGAGGCAAGCTTAATGCCCAGAGTTGCCGAGTGTGATCCCTGGTTAGAGTAGGCACCGAGGCGAGAATTATTGAGTCCGTTGACCCTGGCCCACGACCCTGCCGCGTCGGGGATTGAACCCTGGTCCCGGGCCGTTCTCTGCTTCCAGGTCTGCCGCCTCTAACCAGTGAGCCACACGACTCCACTAAAAAAAATATACGAAGAGGATACACACATACACAGATAGTTAAAGTAAGTATAGAGTTAATCAGTCATAGCAGAACTTAGTGTTAGAATAGGAAAGTGGACAGCTAATAATCAAAGAATCGGTCACTTTACCTCGATGCGTTCAGATTAATGACCCTTTAACAATGTAAAACACTCATGAAGAAATTTCCATTACATCTTCACTGCCGGAACAGGTGTGTTATACACTGCAACTTCCTCTTTAAAGGCTCTCAACAACAACGTTGTTCCCTAAACAAGTAGCGTGAATCTTCAGAGTATGCCGAAGATAACTTGTTCTAGTCCCACTGTAGAAAACAAAACAAAAGTCATAAAATTACTCACCCTTCCAAAATTCGTGAGCAGGACTCTTCAGTGAGCTGCTTTTCCAGGGGTGGAGGTCACTCACTATTCTGCCCCCTGCACAGATCACTCGTCGCCAAAAAACTGTAGTAACCATGTAGGTAAAAAGTATTTAATCATAAGTACAATTTCATGGTTGTACAGCGACCTCCAGCTTCTCCAACTGACTCTCTTTCCTAGAACTACTCAGTGATGCCATTCCATTACATCACCAAGTTCTACACTGGAAGAAAGAAACCTCCACACCTGGCTCACCGGGATCTGTAGAGCCTTGAACGTACAACGTACCATCTTGCGATACACCTGAGGCAACCCCAAAGGTGGATGAGTAAGGGTCGGGGTCGTCTCCTGGAAGCGTGAAGATGTGACGCCTTCCAGGGGGAAGGCCTTTAATCGCCATCTAGGGGTCCTGCCGGGCGTTTCAGAACGGACGCCCGGGAGGGGCGGCGGAGAGCCTACTGTGCCCGAATCCCCCCCCCCCGGGCAGAGGCTAGGCCAAGGAACTGTAGCTGCACCTCGAAGAGAACTGTCACACACTAGGGGAGCAGAAGAAAAGGGAGAACAACCCCATGGCATAGTGAGCATCGCAGCGCTTCTCCGGATAGGACCTGTGGAGCTCAGAGGGTGCAACCAGCAGAGAAGAACTGATCTGCGGAGTCGCGAAGCCGCAGTGGGAGAAATCAGAAGATGTAACCACTGCAAGGCCTAACTCTACTCGGGGCCTAGGAGACATAGAGGCTGGTTTGTGTGGCCCCAAGACTCAGCCACCTCCTGAGAGTAAAAACGGAGCACGCCACCAGACGACTCGCTCGACTGAGTGTGAACTCGCAGGTACCTTGTTAACACATAGGTCTGCCAAAACAGCATACAAGCGGCTTCCTAGAGAGAAGCTACCAAACCCCACACCGCATCCTGAGATAAACACTATCACCCCGCTGAAGAGCACTAACAGAGGCCAGTGAAGGAGCAAGAAGGCACAAAATCAGACAACGCATTGGGAGGGGGTGGAACTCCCCTGCACAGCTGCTACATAGATCAAAATACACAGGAGCGTTCACACCAAGAAGAGAGAGCAATTAGGAAGATAACAGACTACAGAGTTCCTGAAGAAAATAAGAGGAATAGAATAGTTATCATACCCTAAAAAGGCAGAACAGAAGAGAGGCAATATCTTGGGAGCACACTGGTAGGTGTAGAAATAAGAAATTAAGTATTTAGTAAGGTAGAGTAGGAACACAACAGGTATTAATGTTATTTTCCCTACAGGTTCCAGCCATAACAAAAGGTCTGCGGGTCGGACAGGTTAGGAGGAGCCAGCCAGGACAGTCTCTTCTGTCTCTCTCTCAGTTTGTTATTTAACCCAATATCCCCCTTCTCCCTGGAATAACAATTGAGAGACTCGTGCAAATCGAGCTCTGGGTTGTTGTTCGGGGTGGTTTGGGGAATGGGCATCTCTGTTCCTGTGCAGCCAAATTAAAAAGAGTTTTCTCGGGTTCTGACAGTATGCTCCTTGAGTAGTAGAAGTTTCACTTTTTTCCAGTGTAACTCGACCAAAACTAACATGTAAACAGCTGAAGTTGCACGTCTACAATAAAAATGCATGCTTTCATCAGACGTTGAGATAATCTCCTGAGGACAGCAGAACACATGTAAAAAAGAAGATGAACATACGTGATCACCGGTAAGATTAATACTGAAGTGGCAACCCTTTGACACTTCCAGAGCCTCGCGCTGGGATAATGACAGCTTTGTTTATCTTGAAATATTCACTCCTTCGGAACCACGCGCTGGGCCTCACGTGTTAGCTCGCGTCTGTGGGTTTCTTGGTCTTGATTATTTTCAAAACTTCATTCTTTCACAGCCTCGCGCTGGACCTCGCTCTCGTCAAGTCAGGCTGTTAAATACAAATCGGCGTCTCGCGCAATCACTTGTAAATTCAATTATACTTTATCATAGGCCAAATTATCAAAGAATCAGTCACTTTACCTCGATGCGTTCAGATCAATGATCCTTTAACAATGTAAAACACTCATGAAGAAATTTCCATTACGTCTTCACTGCCGGAACAGGTGTGTTATACACTGCAACTTCCTCTTTGAAGGCTCATAACAACAACGTTGTTCTCTAAACAAGTAGCGTGAATCTTCAGAGTATGCCGAAGATAACTTGTTCTAGTACCACTGCAGAAAACAAAACAAAAGTCAATAAAATTACTTCACCCTTCCAAAATTCGTGAGCAGGACTCTTCAGTGAGCTGCTTTTCCAGGGGTGGAGGTCACTCAGTATTCTGGCCCCTGCGCAGATCACTCGTCGCCAAAAAACTGTAGTAACCATGTAGGTAAAAAGTATTTAATCACAAGTACAACTTCATGGTTGTACAGCGACCTCCAGCTTCTCCAACTGACTCTCTTTCCTAGAACTACTCAGAGATGCCATTCCATTACATCACCAAGTTCTACAATGGAAGAAAGAAACCTCCACACCTGGCTCACCGGGATCTGTAGAGCCCTGAACGTACAACGTACCATCTTGCGATACACCCGAGGCAACCCCAAAGTTGGATGAGTAAGGGTCGGGGTCGTCTCCTGGAAGCGTGAAGATGTGACGCCTTCCTGGGGGAAGGCCTTTAATCGCCATCTAGGGGTCCTGCCGGGCGTTTCAGAACGGATGCCCGGGAGGGGCGGCGGAGAGCTGACTGTGCCCGAATTCCCCCCCGGGCAGAGGCTAGGCCAAGGAACTGTAGCTGCACCTCGAAGAGGACTGTCACACACTAGGGCAGCAGAAGAAAAGGGAGAACAACCCCATGGCATAGTGAGCATCGCAGCGCTTCTCCAGATAGGACCTGTGGAGCTCAGAGGGTGCTGGTGCCCAGCACCGGTGCAACCAGCAAAGAAGAACTGATCTGCGGAGTCGCGAAGCCGCAGTGGGAGAAATCAGAAGACGTAACCACTGCAAGTCCTAACTCTACCTGGGCCTAGGAGACATAGAGGCTGGTTTGTGTGGCCCCAAGACTCAGCCACCTCCTGAGAGTGAAAACGGAGCACGCCACCAGACGACTCGCTTGACTGAGTGTGAACTCGCAGGTACCATGTTAACACGTAGGCCTGCCAAAACAGCATACAAGCGGGTTCCTAGAGAGAAGCTACCAAACCCCACACCGCATCCTGAGATAAACACTATCACCCCGCTGAAGAGCACTAACAGAGGCCAGTGAAGGAGCAAGAAGGCACAAAATCAGACAACGCATTGGGAGGGGGTGGAACTCCCCTGCACAGCTGCTACATAGATCAAAATTCCCTCCACAGGGTTCATAGATAAGGGACTTGCAGGACCACTGACATTGGGGAATAACACCACAAATCTAAAACACATCGCAGAAGCATATTACACTCAAGGGCACCTGCCTTCTGCCCTAGTGGAGCTACTTGTCCAACTGCAAGCGGCCCTGTCTCATATCATGTGGCACTCTGAGTGTTCTGCCCTGTCTCCCCGGCCAAGCTACATACTGAGACCACTACTGACCACGGGATATGTCACGCTCCAAGGTAGGGAAAGACACCACTACAAATCTGAAAGACAATTCTGTCAGCTCCCTGTGGAACAAAGCTGGTCCTTCGGCTACTGTGTCTATAGCATCCTCTCACTCAAGCCTTCATGGCTAACTTTCTACACAAGATCAAAACAGAAATTGGTTCCCTTAAGACTGAATTTAAGTCATGCATTAAGGAACTCAAAAAGGACATAACAGAAATTGGGGAGAAAGTGGATGATATTGAAAAAACAGTGGACACCCACACGTAGGATCAGGAACATCTCTGGCAACGACTAGCTATCCTTGAGGAACAACACATCGAACTTCAAATAAAGCAGGAGGATTTGGAGAATAGAGGTAGGCACAATAACCTCCATCTTAGGGGCATACCTAAAGGGGCAGAGGACACTGACATCATGACATTTTTAGCAGAGCTCCTTCATGAGATCCGAGGGGATGAGGATGCCTCCCCGCCAGCACTTGATAGGGCACATGAGTGGCTGCACCCCCTGGATGCTCTGAATTAGTACATTAACCAGAGTCCATTTCTTCACAGAGAAAGAGGCAATATTGAAGGCGGCACTGAATAAAACTGAATTGACATACAAGGACTTTACCATCCAGCTTTTCCAAGACATCGCACCAACTAAATTCCGGCATGGCAGAGACTTTAAACCAGTCACTGACATGCGTTGCGAACTGGACATCCAATACTAATGGGGCCATTCCTTTGCTTTAATCTTCACATGGGAGACTAAACGCCAGGTGATATGCTCCCTTCTGGAGGCCAAACAATTGCTACAACTTCCTGTATCCTCTAGAGCAGCCAGCCCCTCACCCTTACCACCACTAGATAGAGAATCTGAGCGGCCGTGGTGGAACAGAGCACCCAGGAAGCAATGAGGGCCTAGAAACAGGGGGCAAGCCTCCTCCCAAGCCAAACAAGATATTATTCAGCACCTCTGTACAAAGCATGGTGAGAAGTCACTCTCTCGCAAGCGCCATCAGAATGACAGAACTTTCGTGCTGGAACACAGGACTGAGTCTCACTCCTGGTGCTGTTCCTCGCAATGGCATTCGGACATTCTACGTAGCAACGATCTGCCCTTTCACCCTGACCAAAGCTTGGCAGCGGGCCGGAGGATCCTGCCTGGCAAAGTGTTTGCTTCACGAGACTCACTTCGCCCCACCCTATTCCTAAGAGAGTGACATCTCTGGAATGGTCCGTGCCATAGCCCCTTGTCTGTTCTTGGACTGGAATAGGAACTGTTTATCCCTCAATAGTTTTTGAAGTCTTTGTTTTTTTGCTTTTTGCTTTTCTCACTCATTTTGCCCTGCTGGAGGGAAGGAGGGTTAGTACACTGAGATTGCGCTGGTTCCCCAATCCTGACTACTGGGGCACGAGACCTCTCAAAGTTACTATCTGTTGTAAGTCAGGCGTCATTTTTTATCACCATTCCTAACGGGTGTTTATCACCATTCCTAACGGGTGACCTTCCGGGCTTGGGCATGGAGCCAAGTGTCCATCTACCACAACCCAATACTACAATGCAGATGGATACATTAGATATTCACGATGACCACTGTTCCCTGCTTGAAGATCCTATCACTTAATGTGAAGGGCCTTAACGTCCCTAACAAACGCAGTCAGATTTGGCACTACCTGTTGCAACAGGTTCCGGAAATTATCTTGCTACAGGAGACACACCTTCTGAGAGAGGATATCTACTGCATGACTCATCCTAAATACCCACTCCAATCCTGGTCATCCGCACCTACAAAATCGGCTGGGGTGGAAATACTCTGTAGGACAGGAATCACTCAAGGTGCCGCCTGGGCGGTAAAGAGTAGAGAGGGTAGATACATTAAACTTGTAGTACACGTTAGGCACAAACACCTACTCTCTTCAACAATTATGCGCCTAACCAAGAGCACGACCTCTTCATCAGGGACCTTTTAAAAGAGCAGATATCACAAAATAAACATCATCTTGTCTTAGGGGGAGACCTAAACATAGCATGGGATGCGGCGCTAGATTGGAGTTCCAATGCTTTCCAGGGGACTGGGGCATGTCTGCCTCCTTGAAAAGAGTGTTCAGTGACCTGGACTAATAGATGCCTGGCGCTATCATTCCCCCGATACACAAGACTAATCATACTATTCGCATGTACATCGCTCTTACTCCCGCATAAACTATCTGTTAATCTCTCATTCCCTAGTACAAGATGTACTTTCGCCATCCATGTCTGATGTTTCAATCTCAGACCACGCACACTTAGGGCTGCTGTTGCAAAACCTTGCACATTCTTCACGACCCACACCCCACTGGCGCCTCCCCCCACATATTCTGCATGATCCAGTAGATGTAACGGAAATCAGGGAAGCAATCACAACATATTTTGCATCTAATGACCTCCCAGAAACTCCATTCCCAGTCGTGTGGGATGCTTTTTTTAAAGCTACTATCAGGGGTCTAATAACATCCATAGCGATAGCGCGCAATCGGGAAGCCCGTCTGGTTGAGGATAAGTTGACTAAGGACTTAAAAATGCTGGAGAAGCAAGATCAAGAGACGCCCTCAGCCGTCAATAAACAATGCTTGGCTATGCTCCAGGGCCAGCTAAGGACACACAGAACTAACAAAGCGGAGTGAGCACTAATGGCACTAAAGCAGAAGTACTATGATGGGGGGGATAAAGTGGGAACAATCCTAGCACGCTGATTACGAAGGAGGGCGGCGAAGGCACACATTGAGAAAATTAAAACGACTGATGACACATGGGCCACAACTGAAAAAGCTAAACTAACAGCTTTTCATGACTGTTACACTACTCTATATGTGCAGGAGAATACCCACCCACACCAGATACAGGCAGCGCTGACTGCAAGTGGACTCCAATGGATGGGCAGCGTGCACAACTCCTCGAGGAGCCACTCATATTAGATGAACTTACACGAGCATTGCAAGACCTGCCACTGGGCAAAACCCCGGGCTAAGATGGCCTACCAGTCTACTTTTACTGCACCTTCTTCCCACAAATACAAGATCACTTGCTGCACCTTTTCAATTCATTTACAGATACCGCTGGTCCATCAGCCTCCATGGCTACGGCAGAAAGAGCACTCCTTCCCAAATCGGGCAAAGACCCCACGTTATGCTCTTCATATCACCCCATTGCACTTCTTGACACGGATTTAAAGATATACACCAAAATCCTAGCTAAACGAATGGAGCTACATATGCCGGGGCTTATAGAGTCAGACCAAATTGGCTTTATCTGGCACTGCAAGGGAGCCAACAATGTGCGACAAATAGCACACCTGGTAGAAAAGGCACACCACTGGGACATTCCTACCTGCCTGCTGTCATTTGACGCGGAAAAGGAATTAAGGGCCGTATTACAGAAGATAGGACTGGGGCCTATGATGACCTCTAGGATAATGGCATCATATGCCTCCCCTCAAACCCAGGTTAGGGTAAACGGTCAACTCACAAGCCCCATACACATACATAGAGGCACTAGGCAAGGTTGCCCACTGTCTCCCTTGCTTTTTACGCTTGTAGTGGAGCCCCTCGCCATAGGTATATGTCAGTCGAATGACATCAGTGGCATCACTCTTGGAGGAGTGGAGCACAAAATAGCTCTATTCGCGATGATCTCCTACTCACCATATCAAAACCGCACACCTCACTGCCAGCCCTTCACACTCTATTACAAACATTTGAAGTAGCATCAGGCCTTAAAATTAACCATACTAATTCTTGGGCCCTAAACCGTACAATCCCCGCATTGGAGATCCCGGCACTTCGATCACTGGTCCCATATCAATGGGCAAAACACTCTATCAGATATCTCGGGCTCAACTTAACCACTATGGTACGCACATGGGTGCAGGCAAATTGGCAGGAATATAAAAAGCAATGATGGAAGATTTGAGAACATGGAAGTCCTTGCCAATATTTTGGTTGGGACGTCTTAATGTAATGTAATGTAAAAGAAATTTATAAAGCGCAGCTAACACCCAGCGGTTTCTTGGCGCTGAAGAAAAAGGAAGCAGACAGTCCGGGGGGTTAGAAGCGTTAGTTGTAAGCATTACAGAACAGGTGGGTTTTAAGGAGGGACCTAAAGTGAGTGTAGGTGGAAGCTTGTCTCAGGCATAACGGAAGAGCGTTCCAGTATAACGGGGCAAGGACTGAGAACTTTAGTCCGGCCAGTTTTTTATGTTTGAATATTGGGGTCCGGAGTAAGGCCAGGTGGGAGGAACGAAGATTACGGGAAGGGACATACAGGTGTAGTCGAGAGAGAATGAAAGAGGGGCCTGTGCCTGCAAGGGATTTGAAAATGATACACCCCAATTTGAACTTACAGCGTTCAGATACAGGGAGCCAATGGAGGGATTTCAACAGAGGGCAGACATGTTGGTGTCTAGGCTGATGGTAAATAAGCCGTGCCGCCTGGTTTTGTACGAGTTGTAATCTCTTCAATTGGTAGGCCGGGATGCCAACATAGAGCGAGTTGGCATAGTCTATCCTGGAGATGACTAGGGCCAACAGGACCAGGGTGAGAGCCTCGGTGGTCAGGAAGCGTGCGATCTTTCGGATTTTCCTTAACTGGAAAAAACTAGAGGAGACTACCGCGTTAATCTGGGGCTTCATGGTAAGGTCATTGCTGATAATGATCCCAAGGCTTTTTACTGAGTTGACAGGGTTGGGGGAAGACCCAGCCTCGTGGGCCAGAAGGTGGAATTCCAAGGATTGGCCGTCCCCCCGACAAGCAGTAACTCTGTCTTGTCGGGGTTGAGTTTCAGATGGTTCATCCCCATCTAGTCACTGATGTGACAGAGGGTGGTTTGGAAGTTGTCGATCGAATGGTCCGAGGAGCTAATGTCGAAGACCAACTGAATGTCATCCGCGTAATTGAACGTGGTGACAACACTGCCGCGTAAGGACCGAATGAGGGGGGTAAGGTATAAATTAAAAAGAAGGGGAGATAGGGAGGAGCCCTGCGGGACGACGCAGGTTAGTTCGACCTCATCAGCAGAAAACTGAGAGAGCCGAACCGCCTGACGGCGGTTGCTCAGAAAGGAGCGAACCCAGTCAAGGGCGGTGCCCCGGATGCCAGCCTCCTCGACACGGTTGACCACGATGTTGTGGTCGACCGCGTCAAAGGCGGCCGACAAGTCCAGGAGCAACAAAGCCTGACTGGTGTTAGAGTCAGCCCCTCTCCGCAGCTCCTCCATAACTGAGAGTATGACAGATTCCGTAGAGTGGTTAAGTCGAATTCCAGCTTGTTGGGGGTCAAGGAAATGGGAGTCTTCAATAAAGGTGCTCAAGATGTTGGTGACATGAGACTCAATGACTTTGCTGAGGTAGGGGAGAAGGGATATAGGGCGGTAATTGCTCATAACCGTGGGGTCTGCTGTGGGTTTCTTCAGGATGGGTACGACCTCTGCTCTTTTAAATGACCAAGGAACTAGGCCAGAAGAGAGAGAGTTGTTCAGCAGTGCCAAAGGGGGGGAGGGGCAGGCTGTAAAAGCCTCACGGAGAATCAGGGGAGGGCAGCAATCCGTGGGGGATCCGGAGGTAACCTTTTTTAAAAGGGCAAGAAGCTCCGACTCCAAGATTAAAGGAATCTGGGTCAGCTGCATAGGGTTGGAAGAGAGCAAGAAAGGGTCAGGTCTAGGGGGGTAGGGCGAGGTCGACGAAAGAATGCTGTTCTTGATGTTGGCGATTTTCTCCATGAAAAATAGGTTAAAGGAGTCACAAAGTGCACGAGAAGGAAGGGGATAATGGTAACCCTATCTGGGTTTGATAGTTCCTCCACGATGGAGATAATATCCTTGGTTCTGGTGGAAGAGTCAGCAATTTTTTTGGAGAAATAGGTGGTCTTAGCTTGCAGGACCGCTAATTTGTATTCCTTAAGCAGGGTTGAGAATCGTATTTTCATATCAGGGGCGTAGCCACGTCGCCACCGGCGCTCAGCCTGCCTAAGCCTTAATGCAGTTAAGATGTCGGTATTGCCGAAAATACTGTACCTATTCTAATCTAAACACTACCCACATCAATACCACAAGGCCACATTATGCACCTACAACGTGAACTCACCACCTTAATAGGGGGAGTGAAAAGACCACACTTCTCCATTAAATTACTCATGCTGTCACGTGATAGGGGAGGGTTGGCATGTCTCAATCTATTGGAGTATTATTGGGCATTACACCTACGCTATATCTCAGATGGGTGGTGCGAGAAATCAAGAAAACCAGGTTCCACATGGACATAGCGGTGGCATGCAGACCCTTGTGGGACCTTGCGTGGCTTCCAAGAGGGGCCCGACCATGTAACGCATATATAGCCATACCCACAAAAACGGTATTGGAAATTTGGGATAAATTGCTACATTCAAAGACCTCACCTCTTTCCCATCTCCTAATACCCCTATAGCGCGTAACCCAACCTTCCCTCCAGCAATGCAGCTTGACTCCTTCCTAGAATGGGCAGAAGGCAAATGCCGGACAATCAAGGACCTCATTAAAAGTGATTCCTTCAAGACTTTTGAGCAGCGTAAACAGGAATTCCATCTCCTGGAGGAAGTGCGATTGCAATACAGCTTAGACACTGGCTACAGGCACCATCCGCTACACAGGGGGCAACTCGACCCCTTACCCCATTTGAGTCACTAGTTCGCTCATATGAGGGATCTAGAGGATCGATGTCCCGCACATATCAAGTACTCCAACACTCATCTCAGATCGCACCCCATACTTATCAGTTGCAATTGTAATCAACTAGCACACATGAGATCAACACTAAGCAATGGGAACAACTTTGGTGGGACATACCGAGGATCTTTATAAGCATTCCTCAGAGGGAGACTGCATATAAAGCAATGTCACAGTGGTGCTATACTCCCCAAAGGCTCCAAAAAATGATTTCTAATTCCCCGTCCACCTGCTGGCAATGCAAGAGCGCAGTTGGAGATTTCCTCCACATTTGGTGCCATTGTCCATTGTTGGCTCCCTACTGGAAAGAAATCCTTAGATATATTAAAAAGGTAATTGGCTACCCTATACCTCCAATGGTAATTATTTTGGGTCTTAAACATATGACCCTTCTTGCCATGACACATGCGGACTGGTGCATAACATCACACATGCTTGGAGCAGCCAAACAGATAATAGCAGTGCACTGGAAGAGGGCAGACACTCCCCCGGTTGCCCTTTAGTCACCCGTCTGTGGCATACCACGGCGATGGAACTTCTCACAGCATGGATAACTCTCCGCAAGAATACGTTTTCAAACACATGGCAGCCACTGGTAGATTATTTCTCTAAATTAGAATACGCCTGCTTCCAGCCACCAAAATGCCAAGCCTTGCACCTCTTTGAGGATGACCTCTTACCCTCTTGCTTGGAGGAATTTTGGGGCTAGAACAGTAGTCACATATGAATGACTTGGTACACAGCGCCCATCATCCCCACCTAAGGGGTCTCCCATTCTTTCTCCCTTCATTTACCCTGCACTTGGCGCTTTCCTTTCTCCCAGACAATGTATTGCTTCTATATTCAATCGATTAGCCTAGCCACATGGTTAAAAGTTTCAGACCACACACAGTGTACCTACTATTTGTCAACAGTGAGAAATGTGGTATTGTAAAGTAGAGTATTAGAAGAGAGGGATGAGTGCACAGCTTTGTTTCTACAGTTGTTTTTTCCGTTTTGGGTGCTCCGTGGGTGGCGACCAACGTCCCTGGGCGCCTGATTAATAGATCCGCAATTGTGTCTTTAATGGGACATTAAAGACATCCCTTTGGGCACACCTTGTTTTCCTCCGTAGAAAAAGAGGATTCCACACACTTTGTTCCTTTGTTTCTGTGTATGTATTTATTTGTCTTATTAATCCATTTTTACGTATTTTATGTAAAACATTCTGATTATATTCAGTCTTTCATCAAGTTCACATCAGCGACAAAATTACATTTCTTTCCAATGCATTTCGGGCGTGTCTACGTTGGCCTTCATCAGGGAATCAACTCTATAAACCAAAAATAAATGCAGTCATGAGTCATAGTGTATTGTGTTTGTATCGTGTTCAACTATGTCAAAATGTTCACTACACCAATGTGTTCTTCACCTCACTTCACCTTATTTGCCCGTGCTACCTATTCCCAAGCTGTCATAAATGATGCCACTTACGTGTCGCTGTAATCAACTTCGCAATTAATCACTGTAACAAAGAGTCAAAAATAACGATAAGTCAAAAAAAAAGTCTTTAAAGAGAAACTCGCTTGGTTTAGCGCTTTTCTCATCGGGTAGGTTAACATAGCTCTCTGTTTCTGAAACTGACCTGATCCGAGCTCTCTCGGCGTCTTAACTCGTTCTTCACCACGTTCAACACTCCTCCATTCGGATCGGTTGTCATGGTTACTAACAAACCGCTCTACTATAGGCTAAAGTTCCGGTCATGTGCTCACGGAACTAAACAAAATACTTCGCTACAAATAGCGTGTGACAGTCAATATCTACCTTCTCTAGCGGTTCTTCTCTACATCATAAGAAGAGCAATCTCGAGTGCTAAAATACAACTAAACGTAACTAAATGAAAACACCACTATCCTCTACCAATATAAAAAATATAATAGTTCTATGTCGATCGGTTAACTGGGAACCGAACTGACTCCTTCTCTAAAACTAGGGGCATCATGGATTATAGCGTTGTGCTATAGTGTATGTGATGTGATGCAAGTGAACAAAGGTTGCATAGTGAATGCGTAATAAACTCATGATTACGCACAAAAATTAAAATTGTACATTCAACTTCGCAGGTTTCCTTTCCAGTGTAAGGAAAAAACAGGAAATATTTCCAGTCTGTTTATAGATAACATGATAGTTCACTTCGTTCATTGAGCCCATTAGGGCTCTGCGTGCCCAGTTTGTGTATCCAAAAGTTCTCTCGCTGCAGCATGAATTTAGTGTTATCTCTTCCTTCTGTTCTTTCAACAGTCTCTAGTACCATGTACTTTAATTGCGAGATGTTGTGCTGCGCCTCCATGAAATGGGTAGCTACTGAAGATTTGATATTCTTCATCCTTATGTTGGACTTATGTTCTGTAAGTCTTGTCTTTATACTTCTTTCTGTCTTCCCAATATATAATTTTCTGCATGGATATTTTAATGCGTATATTACATTTTTGGAATTGCAAGTAGCATTAACTCTCACTTTGATCTCTTTTCCTTTCATTGGGTGGTTTATTACATTTGCTCTAATGATTCTGTTACAATTTCCACAGCTTAGACATGGTTTTGTGCCCTTATACTCTTTGGTTGGAGGTTGACGATGTTTTAGCATTTCTCCCAAATTTTGGGCTCGAGTGTGAGCAAAAATAGGAACTTGATCGAAAGAGTTTTGAAAATCCGGTTCCAACTTGAGCATCTTCCAATGTTTGATAATTATTTTTCGTTGTAAAAAGCTTTATTCGAGATAATTTCTCATAAAAGCACAGCATAAAATTGAACATTACAGAATAAAAAAAACATATCATTTAACAAATACAAATTCATATAAACATTCTGTGCAAGCTCATACAATATCAACGTGAAAAAATTTTACATATAACAAATTAGTTTAATTCTGTAGACAATTAAAAACCTGATTAACTGGACCCCCCCAGATATCGCCGCCTAATTGCCCAGGCCCACCCCAGGTATTTGGCTACCCCAATTACTATCGACTCCTGAGTTGATGTACACAAAATTCTTAATGCCACTGCGCTATCACGTGTCCCAAGGTTTTTACATACAGGTGTAAGCCATACTCTCCTAGGTGATGAGTAGGCTTTACAAACAAATAGAAAGTGGCCTACGCTCTCCACAGCTGTTTCACATACTGGGCATGACATATTAGTCGACCTCTGCCAACCTGCCGTTAGTTTTTTTAGGGGAATAGAACCAGATCTTAGCTGGAAGACTAGCTTCCTATCCATTGGGACCGTAATAGTGTCCCAGTAATTTTCTAAGATAGGACAGATTTTTGTCTCCATGAAGCGACCCGCCATAGAGTCAGACCTAACACCTCTCAGCAGATTGCCGTCCACCCAGTCCCAATATTGTAATTTGAGGGCTTCCTTACTTGGGAAGACTTCTTCCACTGGGTTGGTCCAAAGATTGGAAAACCCAAGGTTAATTAACATGGCCCTTAGATTTTTAAGCCATTTTATCTTATGGAAGTTGTCTTCCTTGATTATCGAAAGGAAACCATCAGCATATTGCCTAATCTCAGGAGTTGTCCAAAGACGTCTCCAATAGAGAACAGGGCGCAGTCGCGCTCTATCGCTAATTGGACGTCTACCCAACTCCAGGAACAATGGTACTAGGGGGGTGCTCTGTGGGAGGCCTGTGATCCCTCTGAGAAACTTGTTCTCAGATGTCTGTAGGGCCGAAAGATTATCCCAAGCCCATAACTCCGCACCGTATAAGGTGGCGCCTAAGACCTTTGCGTCATACACTATAAGGGCGGGTTTGATCGGTTTCGTTTTAGATTTTCGATGTTCTCCCCGCAATGCACCTGAAAGCTGTTGGTGTTTTAGGGTCGTTTTTTCCAGATGGTGTGACCAGCCAGGGCCCTCTGCTATCTGTACCCCTAAATATGTGAACTCCTTCACAGTCTCTAGCTTGCTATTATTCAGGGTTACCTTAGGGTAAATTTTACGGCATGGGGAGAAGGCCATTAGTTTCGTCTTCCCCACATTTACTTCTAGGCCGTGCTCTTTGCAAAAAATATCAAAAATATTTAATGCGCGTTGTATCCCAGCAGGGGTTTTTGACAAGATCAGGGTGTCGTCAGCGAACATCAGGATCGGGACCCTGACGTCCGCTAACGATGGAGCGTCTACGCTTGCTTTCAGCATTCGCTCGACAATCCCATTAATAAATAACGAGAAGAGTAAGGGTGCCATGGCACAGCCTTGTCGGACCCCCCTTTCCACCGGGAAGTCCGAAGTTGACTCGCCATTCCCACCCCACTGGACTCTTGCGAAGTTAGATTCATGCAGACGCATGATTAGGGTGAGCAATTCAGCAGGAATCCCCAGCTTTTGCAAGACCAGCCATAACTTAAACCTGGGGACCAAGTCAAATGCCGCCCGTAGGTCGACAAATGCGACATACAGGCAGCCCCTTCCAAGTAAAACCGTCTTCCACCGCAGTATGGTAAAGCGGAAAACCTGGTCAATAGTACTGGTTGCTCGCCTGAATCCGGCCTGATATGGGGAAAGAGCGTTGTTGTCGTCCGCCCAGTCCATAAGCTGATTTGTAACCATTCTCCCCATTACTTTTTGCACGGTTGCTATCAAGCTTATAGGCCTATAGTTGGCAGGGAGTGAACGATCTCCCTTCTTGTGAATGGGAATAATAATTGCTCCTTTCCATAGCTCGGGAACCACCCCCCCCCCCTTGGCTAGAGCATTTCCTAACAAGAAAATATACCTCACCCATCTCTTCATGTCATACTTGAAGATATCCGGGGGTATCCCATCTAACCCTGGTGCTCTCCCGCATTTCACAGAACTAATCGCATTTTCTACTTCTTTAGGGGAGAACAAATTATCAATAGCATAGACTGGCATTATGCCCTCCCCTACCCCGGGGTGCATAACTTCGGCATATTGTGGTCTAAAGTACTCAACCCAGGCTTCTTCAGCTACATTATTATCAGGCTTTGCGGGGCTACCTCCTCTACCCCACTTAATAATTTTCCAAAAAATCCTGGAATCCTTATTACTAGAAGCCTCTTTTAACTCGGCCCAGTGGTCTTCATCCCATTTCCTCTTGGCCTGGGAAATGGCCAATTTATACAATTTCCTTGTCACTCTAATTGCAGCACTGTCCCTGCTTCTAATAGCTTGTCCCAATTCCAATTGTGCGGATCTGCATTGGCGATTAAACCACCTGCCAACATCCTGGGTTTTCCTCCCTTTATTAATCTTAGTCAGAAAATATGGTTTAAGGAGGGAAAATAACTTATTATGGATGTCTGTGATATCCCTAGCCCCGGGAGCTGTGGACTCTACCGCCTCCATGGCGGAAATTGCATTATCCACCTCATGGTTGATGTAGGTCATTGTTTCCTCGTTAGCCACGACCCTTGGCCATTTTAACCTACGTTCATCATTGCTCATGACTGGGATCTGATCGTTCCTTAAATGCAAGTTTCCCAATCCAGCATTCCACCACCTATGGGTCACACAGAGGGGGTTATGATCACTTTCTATTCTAGGCTTAATGGCCATATCAATAACCCCCTGCCACAGCTGGAGACTACATATTATGTAATCAATTCTACTCCTGCTGTTGCCGTTATCAAAAGTGCAACTGCCCTCCTTGTCCCCTGGGGTTCTCCCATTCAGGGCTCTTAGACCATATTCCATACAAATAGCATTTAATAACAGGATGTCTTTTGTCCACCGTGGGACGGGGTTTAAACATAAAGGTGGTACTCCCCAAAGATTGTCCTCATCCTTCCCTAAGGGATCATTTGTACAGTCAAGAGGTTCGAAAGTCCTGTTAAGATCCCCAGCTACTATTACCCTACTATCTTGGGACTTAGTTTCTAAGGAGGCAGACAGCACCTCTAGAGTGGAAGAGTTGGTTGTATTACTACCTCTTGCATAGACGTTATACAAATCCATTAACAACCCCTTTTCTGTTGAGATTCTTAACAGTTGTAAATCGCTAGTTCCCAAGTCCAACATTTTAACAGTGATGTCCAAGTCCTGTTTTATCCATACAGTAAGGCCTCCCATAGGCCGACCCCTTCCACCTTTGGATGCTGGTATAGAGAAGTTTAAATAACCACAAAGAAAGACGGGGTCACAAGCCCAGGTTTCTTGGAAGCAACAAACATCAAACCCATTAATGAATTCCACCCAAGATTGGGAGTCTAACTTACTACCCAACCCTGCAACATTCCAGGATAGAAGCGTACCAAAGCTAGGCTCAATCCCACCTGAATTGCTATTGTTGAAACACACTTGGGAAATCATTGGGCTTTCAGTGTTATTAGTGACCTTCACAGGATCATCAATGATATCAACAACCATGTTTACTGTTGGTGTGGGTAGTTTCATAACACTGGCATTTATATTGTCTATCCCACCTCCTCCCTCTACAACGAGACTCCCCTTCCCTGTGAACCCGACAATTAAGGTTGTACCAGCAATAACATCATGTTCTTCACAAGTCCCCTTGCAGTCATTGGTGCTCCCTCCACTACTACTACACAACTCTTTGGCAGTTTGTCAACATCCCCATCCCTGATCCTGCCATCCGACATGAGGGTTATAATTCATACATGTAGTATAGTTTTGAGCAGGTAGAGGTGGAGCTGGTGTGGGGATGATTGGCCATGGTACGTGGGGGGATTTATGGGTTCATTGAGCAGGCTAGTCAATACACTGGTTGGGCGGGGGTAGAAAAAGGTAAGATCTACAATTCCAATACCTCCCTTGTTTGTACCCCATCCTTGTCTAGTTATCCATCCAGCCACCCTTGGGTCTTGGAAATTAACCACAATACAATCCCCACCCAGACTTTTGGTTGTATACCCTATCCAATCTATTCTCCTTACCCCTATGATTAACCCATCGATGTCTCCTGGGAGAGGTCGGTTCTCCCTTAACCAGTGCATGATCTTGTTTTTAAGCATCTGGAAGGTTTCTCTCTGTCCTGTAGATAGCGGTGGAACATTTATAAGGACTGCTACGTAGGGGAAAGAATCAGGGGTAAGATTCACTGGGGGTTTTCTATGTGGTGGCTTTGTCAAGGGTGGTGGGATCGATTTGGAAACTATAGGAACAGGGCGAAGTGCAGGTTTGTTTGACACCAACTGATTATTAATTGGTTGGGTTGGTACTAAAAGTTTACCCGCTGGAGGACATACATTAGCCCCTATACCAACAACAGGATTGTTTGATACTAACTGTTTATTAGGTGCTTTTGTAGGTACTGGAACTCTACCCGCTGTAGGACATACATTAGCCCCTAAACCTACAACAGGGGATGGAATTTGTATTGATGCTGATTGAAGCACCACAGACTGAGCTGGGTTTGTAGTGTTAGGAGGATTTAGAACAGGGCCTGGATATACCAATTCAGTAGGTTTGGGAGTTGTATTTACAATGGCATTACTTGACTTTGATGGTAATGGAGGATTAGTTTGTGGCCTTCTTCCCTTGTCTTGGGTAGCGTAGTTAGTTTTGCCCTGGTGCTTAGTACTTACATCCACCCTAGCATTAGTTTTAATCAATGATTTTGTGGAATAAAAGTTGTCTAACGTTGCCTGCTCGAAATGATTTAATCGATCAGAGAGCTTGGCAATTCGATCCTCTATCGGGGTAAGAATTAATCTAAGCAACTTTTCTAGTTCAGGGATCAGGTTTGCGAGTGATAACAACTTGTCATCAGTTGGAGGGGCTGTCTCAGGAGAGATATTATGTCCAGAGACTGGGCTATCCAATGGAGCAGCGTTATCATTCTGTACACTATCTGTGCTATGATTTGGTTCAATGGCAACCTCTCTAGTACTCATAGTTTTGTGTAACTTCCTATGCTTTTGAGGGGGTTTCACCACAAATTTACATTTTCTCGGTACGGCCATCCTTTTCCTTTTAGATCCATGCTTGGGTTGAGCCAGGGTAACCTTGGCACCAGAGTCAAGAAGCAACGTAGGATTAATATGACTCCCACTGGATTTAGTCAATTCAGTAACATTGTCCTTATTTATTACATTTGTGGGTGCGTCAGATCGCTCGTTTACGGCTGGAAGATTTACTGAAGATAGTGGTGTTACCAGGGCGGGATATGTTTGGATTAATGCTTGTCCGTGGAATTTTTGAGTAGTTCAATGGATAGTCTGCGCTCTGTGCGCCTCTCGGCCAGTGATAACTCTTTGTCAATAGATAAAGATGAACGGTTAAAAAAGAATTTATCCAGAGGACCAATTGCCAGTGGTCCGGTCTCGACCGGTGGAGTTGTCGAATTGACACAAACAATACTTGTAGAGGCAGACATTGCTCTACTTCACACTAGTAGGGTATAGCGCTTCAATATCACTTACTGTGGAATGAACCGTTGGGCATATTTCAGAGGACTGGCCCAGCCCGGCCTCCCTCGGCCCCTGACAGCCACAGACGGTCCCGCCCTTGTCCCGGGCTTCTCCCGGCGCCCTCCCGCGCGCTCCCGCGCAGCGGGGATGTCCAGTTAATAAAATACTGTTTTGGGAGGAAGAGGAGGAGCCTGCAGGGAGAGCGTCCCAGGTGACAGCAATTGGGAGTTGTGGGCGCTCCTGGGACTTGAAGTCCTGCGCCCACAACACGCTCGCAGCCCTGCAGGTCACAGCACCCGGAATCAAGCACCCAGCAGCCACGATAGAGTAGGTAGCCTCAAGCGAAGCGGGACCCGCGCAGCGGGTTCCGCAAGCAGTTTCCCAAAGGTGCAGATCAGGACTCAGAAGCAGCGCCCGTCCTGGCGTGGAGTCAGCAGCACAGCACAGAGGAATCCGCTGGAAGCAAAGAGAAGGCGGTATTTACCGCAGTCAGACACCAGGGAGGAGCCTGCAGGGAGAGCGTCCCAGGTGACAGCAATTGGGAGTTGTGGGCGCTCCTGGGACTTGAAGTCCTGCGCCCACAACACGCTTGCAGCCCTGCAGGTCACAGCACCCGGAATCAAGCACCCAGCAGCCACGATAGAGAAGGTAGCCTCAAGCGAAGCGGGACCCGCGCAGCGGGTTCCGCAAGCAGTTTCCCAAAGGTGCAGATCAGGACTCAGAAGCAGCGCCCGTCCTGGCGTGGAGCCAGCAGCACAGCACAGAGGAATCCGCTGGAAGCAAAGAGAAGGCGGTATTTACCGCAGTCAGACACCAGGGAGGAGCCTGCAGGGAGAGCGTCCCAGGTGACAGCAATTGGGAGTTGTGGGCGCTCCTGGGACTTGAAGTCCTGCGCCCACAACACGCTCGCAGCCCTGCAGGTCACAGCACCCGGAATCAAGCACCCAGCAGCCACGATAGAGAAGGTAGCCTCAAGCGAAGCGGGACCCGCGCAGCGGGTTCCGCAAGCAGTTTCCCAAAGGTGCAGATCAGGACTCAGAAGCAGCGCCCGTCCTGGCGTGGAGTCAGCAGCACAGCACAGAGGAATCCCGGCTAATTATTTTCTTATAGTATTGTAAAGTAGACCAGACACAGAGCAAATGCTAATAATGGATACTAATGATGTGACTGATTGAACTTTTGATTTGTCTTCTCTCCCTTTCTTTATCCCCTTCCTTTTTAGGTTTCGCCTAGCAAACAGCTGCGCAGCAGCGTTTCGCGCAGGCGAAATCTTATGTTTTAACGGTATGGGCACTTTGTCCCGCCTTCTCTTCCATTGGCTAGCTCCATAAATGGAGGCTAGCCATTGGAAGAGAGATCTGTCCGTCATTGCCGGAGCAGATTCGTGGGCGTTCCTGCGATTTTTACTCATCCCGCCCCTGTTAGAACGTCATGTGGCGATGGGCGGGTGTTTTTTTTTGTTTTTTTTCCGTGATGTTTTCGTCTTTTTCGAAGTGCCTTTAGCCGGAGTGGTCTCGCATACTCAACGCTGCATCATACTTCAGCAGTGCAAGCTTACTGCAGATTAATGCAAATCGATTTAAACAATGTAAGAAATCTTTTCTAAACACGTCAATCATTTAATACTGATGGCATTGTTGTGTCTCAGGGGGTTAGTTTGCCTGGTGCAGAGATCGGCGCGTCTCCAGCGGTCACAGTTTCCCATCACCGAGGTGCGTATGCCCCGCATGTCCCGGGTTCCAGTCCTTGCGAGCCTGTCCTGCAGGCTCACGCACATTCTGCTGCGGCGTGCGTGTAACGTGCGTGTAACAGCAGAAGCGCCCGGGCGGTGAATGTTCCATCACAGTGATTTGTGTGAAAGTTGCGAGTCGCGGGTGCAGTTAGATTATATAAATCAGTGGTTTCATGTATTGTTTTACAGATTTGCTTAACATGCAGATGAACCGGTCCGAGCAAAATAACTCATCGGCCGGAGCGCCTGTGCCAGACGTGTGTGTGGCCGGAGTCCCAGTTTCCAACCCCAGTGAAATAGCTCAGGGTGTACTTTGCTTCTATAAGAATAGCATACTGATATGCCCAGTTCTCCGCCATGTGGCAGAGGCTGGTTTCTTCTGTGTGCCTATTTCGGGCAGCCCTCAGCTGTTTCCTGTGACTCAGGCAGGGCCCTGACGGTGAAAGGAGCTGAAAGTGTGTCTCCAAAGCCGTGAGTTATGTCTAAACTGTCCAAAATGGCCGCCGAGCTCATTACTACGGCCACTGTCCGCAGATCCAGTCTTGTAGTCACAAAGAAGGCCGTGGAGGGACGTGAGGTCATGACCCCGTCCTCCCTTCGGCCATTTGCTGCGCCGTGCAGCGACTGCACACACTGGCTGGATGGATGGGAGACAGACACATGTCCTCTGGCGCTGACTGCACTTCGACACCCAAAGAATTGAACACGCTTTAAAGTCTAGTCAAGTACTTACAAATCTTCAAAAACACAAACCTGGGGTAGGATAGCACTCTGGCTAGCAAGCTCAATCCCATCCTCCCGGCCCTATGCATTCTGGTAGGTGTGATGTAAAGTAGCCATTTACTCTCAGTGATTGCATTTGTGGTTCTTTACGATATCGCGAGATTTCGATCGCAGTATTTTGAACGCTCCGGTAACTTTACCTTCGGACAGAATTTTGCATCACGAGCAGAGAACCCAATGAAACATCATAGCACTGGCCATTTAATTACTTTTACTATATTTTGTGACTGGTTTCAAATCATTTATGAAATATATTCAGGGCATGCAGAATGAACTACAGGAGGAATAATGATGACGTCATCCTGTAGTTCTTTACGATATCGCGAGATTTCGATCGTGGTATTTTGAACGCTCCGGTAACTTTACTGAGGACAGAATTATGCATCACGAGCAGAGAACCCAATGAAACATCATACTGTGAGTTGTTACATTAACATATTCCATTAGTACAAAGCCATATGCAAGCCGGTTAAACTATAACTAGGGACGTTTTTGTGTGTGTGGCTCTGGGTGTGTGTGTGTGGCTCTGGGTGTGTGTGTGTGTGGCTCTGGGTGTGTGGGTGTGTGAGGCTCTGGGTGTGTGGGTGTGTGTGTGGCTCCGGGTGTGTGGGTGTGTGTGTGGCTGTGGGTGTGTGTGGCTCTGGGTGTGTGGGTGTGTGTGTGTGGCTCTGGGTGTGTGGGTGGCTCTGGGTGTGTGGGTGTGTGGCTCTGGGTGTGTGTGTGCCTGTGTGGCTCTGAGTGTGTGTGGCTCTGGGTGTGTTTGTGTGTCTGTGTGTCTCTGGGTGTGTGTGTGTGTCTCTGGGTGTGTATCTCTGGGTGTGTGTGTGGCTCTGGGTGTGTGGGTGTGTGTGTGGCTCTGGGTATGTGTGTATGTGTGGCTCTGAGTGTGTGTGTGGCTCTGTGTGTGTGTGTGGCTCTGGGTGTGTGTGTGTGTATGTAGCTATGGGTGTGTGTGTGTGTGGCTCTTAGTGTGTGTGTGTGTGTGGCTGGCTCTGGGTGTGTGTGTGTGGCTGTAATTGCTGTCTGCTGAGCTCATTTGTAGGGTACAATAGGTCTCACATTTGCAAGAGATTAAGCTAATGGCAATGTAAATAACAATGCCCTTTATTTATATGTTTTCAAAACCAACACATAAATACAAATTTTGTCATTTACAATGCCAATAGATCAAACTTTTCAAAAGGCGAAACCATTGCATTGTAAATGCTTGTTGTGTATTGTTGTTTTTATATTACAACTTTCAATAAAAAAGATTTGAAAGAAAAAGCCACAGGTTTGCAAGCCAAGATGGGGGAAACTTGTGTTGCTGTTTGCTCTTTAAAAGAACAAGCACCAAATGTACTTATTACATTTATATTTATTACATTTATAAGGCGCAACAGCTACCCTGAGGGTTTCCCGGCGCCTTGGATCTGAGTTAGGCTTGATAAGATGGAAAGTTACAAATAGGAGTGTGGAGTCTATTGATTAAATAGCCAAGTTTCGATGCCCTTTCGGAATTGAAGGTACCTTGTTTCAAGACGCAATTCGAGCGGCAGTGAGTTCCACAGAACCGGGGCCAAGTAGGCAAATGAGCGCCCGCCCAATCGTGCTCGTTTGAATCTAGGGACAGAAACGTTGGCCTGATGCATTGACCGAAGGTTTCTAGAGGGTAGATATTTATGCGCCAGCTTACATAGATAGGCAGCAGCTTCCCCTGTGCCAATCCTGAACATATAGCACAGGGCTTTGAATTTAAATCTATTGGTTATCTTCAGCCAATGCAATTTCTTAAGATGTTCCGCAACACTTGCTCGCCCCGGAAGATGGAGAAGCAGCCTTGCGGCCGCATTTTGAACGACCTGAAGTCGATTGATGATAGCTTTATTGGCTCCTAGATATAGGATATTCCCATAGTCAAGTCTGGAGCCAATGAGGGCCTGTAAAACTGTTCTCTGCGCCCCTTCTGGAAGTTGCCATAGGATTTTCCTCAGCCATCTAAGGATGGCGAAGCAAGTTGAGGCCGTTTTAGCTGTTTGGGCACACATTGACAGTTTCTCATCAATTATCAACCCCAGGTTACGTGCGGATTAGACCGCTACCGGGGTAGGGCCCATTTCCGTCGGCCAATGAGTAGGACCCCAGAGTTCTTTGTGTTCCCCGAAAATGATCAACTCAGTTTTGTCCCAATTAAGTTTTAATTTCTTGGTATGCAGCCAATCTGCCATTCTCAGAAGCCCGCTGCAAAGGGAGAAGGTGTTGGACTTGTCGGTGGTTGATAGAGAGAACACTAATTGTGTGTCATCCGCATAGGAATATATTTTGAGACCCATTTCCTCTGCTATTTTGGCCAGCGGGTTCACATAAATATTGAAGAGCAGCGGGCTCAGTATGAAGCCCTGGGGGACCCCGTAAGGGGAGTTCAAGACATCGGAGGCATTGTTTTTGGAAAAGACCTGGAAAGTCCGATGAGAAAGAAATTGTTTGAGCCATTCCAGTGCTATGCCTCTTACCCCTATGTCCTCCAAGGCCTGAGACAGGGCTTTGTGTGAGATGGTGTCAAATGCGACACTCAAATCTAAAAGAATGTGTGCCACCGTGCCACCCATGTCCAATTCCTTACGAATCGCTTCAGTTACCCCTAATAGGGTGGACTCAGTAGAGTGACCCCTTCTAAACCCCGATTGGGAGGGGTGTAGTAGCTTGTTGCTGTTAACAAAATCCGCTAGCAGTTTGTTCACATGTTTTTCCAAGATTTTGGAAAAAATAGGCAGAAGCGATATTGGGCAAAAGTTAGAAAAGACCTTCGGATCTCCATTAGCCTTTTTCAGCAGAGGTACCACCATAGCATGCTTCCAGTCCATGGGCACAACTGCTTCCGTTAGGGAAGTATTTAACAGTGTTCTAATTATATCCAAAATGTATGGATCTAGCTGTTTCATTGGCATTGGGTCCAGAGGTGAACCTGAGGTGATGCTGTTTAGTATTTCCTTAAAAGTAGTGGTGTCTAGTGGTGGCCAGGCAGTCAGTAGATACTCAGGGGTATTGTCCCTTTTGTCAGACTCCTTAAGAGTGGGGGTCAACCGTGGGATGGCTGTAGCATCGCAACCTTCATTGAAATTAGAATAGATCTTGTCTATTTTCTCATTAAAAAAGTTAGCAACAAGATTGCATTGTGTGGTAGACAGTGCCGGGGGTTCTGGTTAGAGTGCAGCTCCTGCCAGGTCCTTTAGGACTTTAAAAAGAGTGCTGGGATTACATTGGGCTTCTAAAATGGTGTTTTTAGTGTGTTCTCCCTTAGCTATTTTGCAAGACAAGTGGTAGGCATTGAGAGCCAGCCTATAGACTTCCTTGCTGGCTGTATCATACTTTCTCCTCCACTGCCTCTCTATCTTCTTACAGTTGCTTTTCTCTTCCTTCAATTTCTCCGTAAACCACGGGACCGGGGGATTACAAGATTTCCGTTGACTCAAGGTGATAGGAATAATCGTTTGAACGGCTATCGATAGCCATTTATTGATCTCTTTGTGGTCACTGATTTTGAGCTCACTGAGATTAATAGTAGGTTTTGACTGTATTAGTTGCGAATTAAGCTCAGTTATGTTCAGTTTTTTCCAATTCCTGAACCAGGCCTCAGTTCTATTCACATGGTCTTTTGTAGTAGGCACCCAGATTTTGAAATAAATTAGATAGTGGTCACCAAAGAAAAGAAAACTAACAAAAGAAAGCTAAAAGGAACAGGAGCAATCCTCCACAGTGCAATTAACACCACACTACTCAATTGCATAAATTAAAGACATTATAGGTATGCGCAGTTTGCAGGGTTTTAAAATTCCACCCCCTGATACCTTCCCTTCTACCATACTGCCCATTGTCTGCTCCCTCTGGCTTCTAAGGAGCACCTACCGCCACCGTTTCTTCAGAGAGCCCACCAAGGAGGTCATGACCCACGCAGTGACGAAACCAGCCCAGCAGGAGCCTCTGGTAAGGCCTGTGATGTCTACAATAGGGAATTAAGCGATGACCCTAAAGCAAGACTTAGAGACAGAAAAGTGCTTTGTCTTGCATAAGAGTGTTGGTTATTATAAGACAGAGAAACTAACACAAATAGAAAAAAGCTAAAAATAAATGAATTTCTAACCTCAAAATGTGTAGCACTCCTCCTGACTTGTCACCATACATGTACCTGACATCCATCTGTTGCTCCAGATTTCTTTTAATTTTCCCGGGTCAATTTGTAATATGTCCAGGTGGGTTTTTGTGTGCATTCTGGCAACTGTAGTCATGCTTATTGCATTAGTAGACTACAAGTGGGAATGCAGTTTGAACACCCGGAATGTATAAGCTGCTTACACATACACCTGGGAAACTTCCTACTGACCACTCACTTGCACCAAATGCATCTCAGAAACTTTCACTCAGATCTAGAGGGGTTTTGTGTGGGTAGGCTTTCCATGATTCCGAATGAGTCTTTCACTATGGATTGCTCTATCCTACACCCAACTCTGGAAAAAAGATCCGAGGTGAGAACCATGAACCTTCATGGAATTCAACTGCAGTTTTCAGGGTCGTCGAGGTAAAGGGCAAAGTGGTGGCAAAATCACTCTCTTGCCCACACCATATGAAAAGGAAATGTTCTTTATTTTTAAAATATTTGTGTTTCCCCCTTTCCTAAAGGCGTATATATCAGATGACGGTACTCGTTCTCTCGGCCTATGAAGGGTCTATAAGACATGCTGTCATTAAAACCTCAAAATTGCACTTTGCACCCAGATATTAGCCGCATGTACTTTAACCCTCCTATCCGCATAATATTCCCTAATAATCTTCCAGGTTACGAAGTCTACCTGTTTTTTCTATATCTCAGAAGTTTGCTTATTTATTTCTGGTGCATTTCTAGGCTGATATGTCTTCATACATAAGCAAATGCATACTTTTTGGTCGGCATGAGGTGCTAAACTGTGATCTCCGCACTAGCCACTGGTTCTTTTCTAGAAGCGGCTCCTCCGCTAAGGTTTAAAGGAAAAATGGAATGATAATACCTCGTTGTAATTATCATTTTATTTGTTCCTGTTGCTGCAGCTTGGCAGGGCTGCTCTGCTCATGGAGCAGGGGAGGAGTGGTGGCATTCTGTGAAGTGCACATGATTGTTGGCCAGCAGTCTTGGGCCGGGCAAAAAGTTATGCGCACTTTGAATGTTCTCCACACAGGTTGCATTATATCCTGGGTGGAGAACATGTCCATGCTCCCAATCCTTGACTGAACGCCGAACCACGGTGCTAAGACTAATAACAACGCTAAATTGCAGCATTGTGACTGGCTTGGGGGAGCCTGGGTGCTTCCTGTTCCGGCCGGAGCGGAAGAACAGTGACGAGGGACAACTGGGAGAGACGGGGCGAGGAGGTACTTTTTTGGGGGTTCCTTTTAACCCTCAACTCCCCCGCCCTCAACCCTGCCACCCCCTATCTGTGACAGCTGCCACGCTGACTCATTTCTGTATATTTATAACTTTTGTACAGTGAGGAATCATGTAGGATACTTAGCGCATCTGATCACGTAGAATGAACAGGGTTGTAGAGTGGTCAGTAATACTGGGGGATGTGAGCTTCAGATTTCCCGACAATCATGCTGGCATATAATGTTAAAATACAATATATGCCAAGTAGGGCGCATGAGAGGGGCATAAGGGGCAGCGGAAAAGGAGAGGAATGCGGAGTGGTATGAGTACTAAGTGAGAGAAACACAATATTTCGCAAATTAATCTAAATATTTTAGTGAGCAAGGTACCCACGTCTGGGCATACCCTTCCAACGTAGAGGTGAACAAAGCAAACACAAGGACAGTTAGCAGGAAATGCCCAGACGTGGGTCCCTTGCTCACTTTGCCACTGGATTCAAGCTAGCCTGGCTGATGAAGGGTGTTACCCGGAAACCGGTCCCAGGATGCTTGTTTCCAGTTCAGGGAAAACCTGGCTTGGCAGTTCGGGCTGGACTGTTCCCATGAGACACAGGGTCAAGACTGATTTGCATATAGCTGGGTCTGAACTGAGGTGGCGACGTGAGCTAAAGAATGATGATGGATTCAACCCAGATCTGTGACTGGGGGTGAGTGTCTGAAAAGTTTCAGCGCTCTGTCCATCGTCTCCTTGTATTTGCTTTGATTCTATAGCACAGCACAATACCTAATGCACACTATATTCATATGCACATGATGCTGTTTCTTTCTACCATCATGAATGCCCAAATTGCATGCTATCTCAATGTTCTATATCTCTAAAACATGGCATAAAAAACAACGTTTACTTAAAACTTCTGTTACATTTCCTTTCTCTTTCAAATTACCCTCTCTTTCCCTTCTTTCCTCTGCATGCTTTCTCTCTCTGCGCACAGCCTACTCTGTCACATGCATGTTTGCCTTAAAATATATTATTGAATTTCTGTAAACTCCCCACACCCTACTTACATCACAACCTCGCCTCTGAAAGTCATACCTGTGTAACCCCCCTCTTGCTCATCTTTTGATCCCACAACCATGTGCATGTATCACATGTCCTCCACTAATTATCACAAATAAGTCCTATTCACATACATTCCACCAGCATGCATGCAAATTCTTCCACTTCACAAGGGAGACTGCCGATTTCAAGGGTAGTCTCCTGCCTCCTGATTCCTGCATGCAGAAGGCCGATTTGGAGTTTTATAAAACTGCCAAAAATAAAATGTTGATGCCTGCCACCCACCGTCCAGTCTCCCCCTCCCCTCTAAAAAATACCTATGACATCAGAAGTTAACCTTGTTGTCCTTAATTCTTGGAAAGGGCGGTCAAAGCACTAACAGGACACAATGTTATTTTTGGTATTTTTAAATAGTTTAAAACTCTGTTTTTGTTTGCCAGAGTTTAGAACTCTGTTTTTGTTTGTGTTGTGTTATTAAATTATCAAAAATAAAATGCTGATTGTCTGTCACTATACATACCTATGTACCCAATTCAGACAGATTGCCTCTGCTTCAATATAAGGCAGTGGGAAAAATACATTCTCCCAACTATTTGTTTTAAATCTCCCACTTGCCTGTTCTAAAATGTTGCCCTGTGTGCAACAGACCTGATTCAGGAGGGAAACTCCTGAATCATGTAAAGCGCTCTGATACCCGATGTCTCTGGTCTAGTCCACGACATATGAAACTTTTTTTAAATATGTAATCATACACACATATGCCAACATTTTTGAAGCATTATGTGGGAGAATGAATGTATTTCTATCAATAATTGCTATTAAGGCAGAGGCAATTTCAGACAGGAGACAGCCAAATTAAAATCATCTTTGGCTTCAAAAATCAGGAGTCTCCCGCCCAAATCAGGTTTATTGTCAAGTATGAAAATGGCAACATTTTTAACCTGTAAAGATGGATATTTTGAAACAAAATCAGGAGAATGTAGTTTCGCCATTGACTTAATTTAAGTCATATGTAGTTTAGTGAGACTATGTGCGCAAGGACCCTTTTGGTACTGGGCTGGCTCGCATGAGGAATTACGTAACTTGCTCGGAGGCGTTAATGTGTTGTTATTAATGGTTATGACATAATGAGAGTGCAGTGTGTGATTGTATGCTGAGAAATAAAGATGTCTGTTACAGAGCTCCATATGTGGCATATTTATTTGCATGCTACGAGGCTGGGGAGGATGCTACAACTGACGATGAGTGGGGATACATGCTCTGAAGAAACAAGACTGCTCACCTTGAGAGTTTGCAACGATACAGCAAACTGCTTGTGCATGCCAGATGCGCCCAAAACGATGAGAAGCAGTTTGAAGTTGGCATATGTGGAATTAAAGCCCCGCTTCAGCCCAGACACGGCCCTCTAAGAAGGTGAATGGCTTGCGGATGAGCACAGTTGGAAAGCCTACATGAAACCACTGGTAAGGCTGAAAGAAGAGATACTGAGCTGCACCATAACCCAGAGCCATCATCCATGCAAAGCAAATGCTAGAGGCAGCTATAACCAGGTACGAAAGTACACACTGACTTGCCAGCACTAGCGAGGGAAGTACCACTCAACCTCAAATCGAGTGTGACGACCTAGGCCCTGTTGAGGGGCCAATGCGTGCACAGAGCCAAATGGCATACAGTGCAATGAAAGCCATCGGAATAGTGAATATTTTAAACGGCTGCAGAAGAGCACAAAGTACAATGCAACTGCGTTCCTGAAACCACCACTGCCATTTGACACCACCAAGAAGCAGAATATTGGCGCCAGGTGGACTGCAAGGATCAAGGTATTTGATGACTTCTTAGATGTTCTACAAGAAGAACACAATATGATAATCATTAACTAATTAAAGGACCTTGCCAGTGACAGAGTAAAAGAAGTGCTGAAGACAATCTTGGCAAACTGAAGAAATATTGTACTGTCAGATCAAAGAATCATTGGGAACCAAGTTCAACCCGATGCAGAATGTTGACTATCTATGAAAGGTATATTTTCAATCAAGCGAGACAGCTATTGAAATGATGCATGAGTTTGTTAAGAGATTTGACATGCTTATCAAACACTGTAAGTTTAATGTGTTTAATGACAAAGAAGTCTCAGAGTTATTAATGTGTGTCTTTCAGACTCATTAAGAGGACACATGTTGAGAGAGACACTCAAATTGGAGACAGTACTAATGGCTGCAAGGGCGTTTGAAAGACCGGATCAACAAGTTGCTGCTATAGAAGCTGGAACAGCGAAGAGTGAATCTACGTTGGGCATGAAATGCAAGCACAAGTACAATGTAGATACATGCAAGTTGATGTCTTGAAAGAAGAAAAAGTTGTGCTTCCCATGTGGGTAACGGGGTTCCCATGAAAGTAGATGTCCAGCCATAGGACAGACTTGCAAAGGGTGCGGGAAATAAAACTACTTAACACCAGCATCTGTGACATAGCGAGAAGAGAAAAAGGTTTTACTGTGCATCGTTGACATATCCTCAACTGCAACCTCCATACTCAATCCGAAATTGTGAGCCAGTTCCCGTCATTGTTTCATGGCCTTGGAAAGCTTAAGAAAATAAAAGTGCAACTTCATATTAACAAGGACATTCCCCCTGTTGCCATACGGCACTGCAGAGTCACTTTTCACTTCCAGGAAGCTGTTGAAATAGAACTGGAAATGCTGTTGAATGGTAATATCATTGAGCGCTCCACCCTGGGTCTCGTCTATGGTAGCGGTGCTAAAAAAGGACAGTGGAGATATGGTCTCATCTGTTTTGACGTGCCATGCCAAAAAAACAAAGAAAGACATCTTGGTCCACACGTGATCATACAGCTGAACGGAGCAGCCAAAGATTCTTCTCTCATCTTGACCTGAACAAAGGATCAAATCAAATCGATCTGGAAGAGAATTGTAGTTATATCTCTACTTTTTCAATTCATATTGATTTGTTCCGATACAAAAGGTTGAGTTTTGGAGTGTCGTCAGCTGTAGAAATATTTCAGGATGTTATATGTTAATTAATTCAACCTGTTGCACATGCTTGCAATGCTGGTATGTGGGACAACGCAAAAGTGGTATGAAAAGGCTCTTACACAAGTGTTCCAGCTACTTCCGGGTGCATGTCTCACTCCGAATGCAGCAAAGTGTGAGTTTCGCAAGACCAAATTTTAGTTATTTAGGCACATGTTCTCCTGTGGGGGAATTACTCCTGGTCTAGATAAAGTGCAAGCACTGTCAAAAACTTGCTCTTCACAAGATCTCACCAATTTGAGATTCTTCTTAGTCATGGCCAGTTATTGCTGAAGGTACATTCCTGACTTTGCAACTGTGAGTTCCCCATTGAGAGATTTGACAAAACAAAATGTCCAATTCCAATGGTCTCCTGAATGTGATCAAAGTTTCAAAAGAATAAAACATGCTATTGAGAAGGCAACCAAGATGGCTTATTTTGATCCCAAGTTACATACTGAGATCATAGTTGATTAAGTCAAATCAAATCAAACAGTATTTCTATGAGGGTATCCGAGCCCCTTCCTGAAGTCAGCGAGTGAAGAGAGGTTCGAAGGTGGAGGTACAGGTTGTTCCAGGACTTGGCGGTGAGGCATGAGAACGAATGGCCTCTGCTGTGGCTCCGACAGATGAGGGGGACCTGTGCGAGGGTGAGGGAGGCAGAGCGGAGTTGTCTAGCTGGTTGGTGGAAGGTCAGGTGGTGGTTGATGTAGGTAGGTTAGGCCCTGTATCAAGCCCTCCGTGCTTATTGTTCAACTCCTCACTCCATAACTGGTGAGAGTCCTGCAACTTTGCATTTTAGAGAGCTAGCAGAACCAAACTGGCACAGTGGACAGCCGACCAATCTATGAATGCTGATATGGTTTGTGTCACAGACATTTCGCTGAGAACATATGCCAATCGGCCTCGAAGAACTCAGGAAAGAAGTCTTCGATGAAGGGACTGAGTCCTGGTCAAGTAGAAACTAAAGCGTAAAACAGACACTGCATTTGCTGGTGATCCTCTGAGTGTTGTGATGTGCAGAGGACACCTGGTGACGGTGCATTGTCCCGGAAAGTCCATCATGCGTGACACGTCACACTTTAGGCACCTGCCTCAACATTTGTCAGCTCCCGCAATCATGAATGAAGCGACCCCACCTTATAGGCCAGATCAAGCATCAGAACCTGTGCCATCAGTGCACAATCAAAATGCATCTCAACAACCTAAAACCACTCGATCAGGTTGATTAGTGCGAGCGCCTTGACGAACTAAAGCAACTGTTTATACTTTCTATGTAACCAAGGGGGAGATGTAGTGTCGTGAGATTATGTGCTCTATGACTATTGTGATTCTGGGTGGACTCAACAGAAGATTACATAACTTGCTGGGAGTTGTTAAGGTGTGGTTATTAATGGTGATGAGATAATGAGAGTACAGTGTGTGATCGTATTCTGAGGGATAAAGACGTCTGTTACAGAGCTCCTTGTACGGCGTATTTATTTTCATGCTCCCATGCCAGGCAGTACGCTACAGCATAGACCACCAGTTGACGAACTTTAAGAAAAGGAAACTGGGAAATAAAAAAAAATGAATTGGGAGAATACATTTTCTCTATTCTATTGAAGCAGAGGCAATTTCAGACGGGAGACAGCCGAAATGAAGTCATTTGGGAGTATTAGGAGTATTAGGAGCATTCGTCTAAATCGGATCTATTGGCATGCATGATGGACAATTTTAGGCAGGAGACAGCTAAATTAAAGAAAGTCTTTTTAATTAGGCCATAAAAAAATCGGGAGTCTCTCGCCTGAATTGGGTCTGTTGGCATTTATGTGTCATAAGAGTTTATGCTATAAACTTGAAAATGTTTCACATAAGCAAAAAGGAATCTTGGCAGCTTTTGAAGTGAACTATTTTTACTTTGCATTATTGGTTTTGCAGTTGTTTGTCTGATCAGCCATCCCAAAATGTTATTTGTTTTATACATGGTTACTGAAAATAAGATTGGTAAACAAGAAAATGCATTATCTGAGCCTTCGGTCCTGACCCAGAATTAAAAATTTGCTAACATTAGTGACAAGAATTTTCAATTCTATTAAGGACAGGAGGCGAAGATTATGCTTTCTCATTTCTTTACTGCCAAAAAAAACAGCAGCCAATCAGAACACAGTAAAGAAAATAAGCACTACATTTCCCATGAATCCCTGGTCAACCATAGAGTATATGTACTATAAAAGGAACCATAGAGGGCAACACTTCCTCTTTCTTTGTCCAGAACAGTTCAACATCAAAGTCAAAGTTCCAAATGAATAAAAGGATCCAGAAGTACATCACGCTGAACAGACCACCGGAAGGCAGAAGCGAAGAAACAGCAGCTGAAAGTCTTCCGGGGAAAAACCACAGTCCTCAGGAACAGAGAACGCGCAGCGGGAACCTCATTTAGGATCAGAACCTGAAAAACAAAGCAGAGCCGTAATACACTAAACCCACAATAGAGTTAAGGCATATAAAAGTCTCAAGATAGGGAGGGAACAAATACTGTAAAGAGCATTATGAGACAGTAATGTACAATTGCATATAAAGCAAAGGCAATCAACAGTAGATAAGTAGACTGTTAGACCTGACATCATTGGCTTGAGTCTCTCCTCCATTTTTCTGTTTGCCTCTACTGTTTTACGATGTTTTGCTGGTATATGCTTTGGGCGCCGTGTCACTGCTGATCAGTGCCATAGCGCAAGTGCTCCCTATGTTAAAATGATGTATCTATGGTATCCATGTTTGGCTTATTTTGGTTTACTGTCAGTCCCTAGTCTAGTGCACCAGGAGTGCCGGGGCTTGTAAATACAAATGCCGCTCGTGGGCTTGCAGCACGTGTTGTGCCACCCACAGGAGCGGCCTTGTAAAAGAATGTCTACGGGTCGGTCATTGCGAGACCCACGTGCAGTCTTGCACTGTCACGTCGGCTGCACAGGTATACCTACTTGCCAGCCCCTCCAACCTTCCCTTAACTTCATGTTAGTTACCCCTATGGTAGGCCCATGGGCAGGGTGCATTGTAAGTGTAAGGTAGGACAAGCCTGACCAAGTTGGCATGTCCTGATAGTGAAGTACCGCCATCTTAGGGCTTCACTATTGCGAGGTAGCCTGCTCTCCGTTGGATAGAATGGGCCGCCGGGATTATTAATGTTATGATCCTAGCTAGCTCGGAGAGTACGGTGCAATGTCGAGTTTGGTATCCCTGAACTCGGGGTTTAATTACGCATCCGTTGGTGTGGATGGTTTTTGGACTCTGGGTTCGAAAGTAGTACTTTTAGAAAGTATCTACTTTCTTGCCTAACCATATCTGGTCTCTGCTGGTCTTACGTGTGTGTGACAGGAGCTGGGTGGCTCCAAGAGGTCTGGATGAGTCAGTGTGGGATGAGTGGGACATTTACGTTGAGAGTAGGGGGAGAGTAGTTGTTGATAGCCTGCCTTGTCTGATACAATGCTGGCTCCACCTCCTGCCAAGCGACTGATGGCTCTGTGCCTGCCATGGACGATCCTAGCCCCACCTCCTGCCAGGAGGGCGATAGCTCTGCTCCTGCCAGTATCAATGCTGGCTCCACCTCCTGCGGGCGTCTGAGGACCCGGTCCGGCTCAATGAATAGGCCAGGTGCTACTGCCTAGCTCCACCCACCGCAGACCCAGGGTGTTGGGAAACCCCCGGCCTAGACAAAGGGATTAAAGACGAAAAGGGGTATAAGAGAAGGACCCCTGAACTAGGAAAGCAGATCACTTCTGACAAGGAACCCTGTAACCAAGGACAAGAAGCCTGCTGATCTAAAGGACTGCCTACCCCTTCTGCCGGTGTGCTGTTGTTGGGGGAATCCTGCGGTGCTTCTTTATTTTTGCCAAGGAACCAGGAGAGAGGAACTGTGTGTGTACTCTCACGCTTGCTAAGAAAATCTCCAAGGACTGGAAGAGTGCCAGTCTCCTGCTGAAGTCACAGGGCTAAAGGACTTCACCTGCTAAAAGTGCTATTTGCTGGAAGTGTGAATCCAGCACCTCTGAAAGAACCAGCAACCACGACGATCGGACGCTGGGCCCAACCGACGCCAGCAGCAACGCCAGGGAGTAGGAGTACGGCTCTAACTCCAGAGGACCTCGTGTCTGCCCCGCTGCTGATCGCATCAACCGTGTGCCCTTCGCCGCCGTGAGCGCTGCTCACTCTGTGCAACTGCATCATCGACAACGCCTGCTGAGGCCTGATCGACACCGAAGACGCGACGCCGGATTGCTCGACGCCGCTGATCATCGTGTGCTTCATTTTCCTAAGGTACTGTGTTGTTGGGGGTCCGTGTGACTCCAGGCCCGACGTAGCGCTCCTTGTGGTCGACGCCACGCCTGTGAATTAACTTTGCCTCGACGTTGTGTAGCTCCCGTGTGAGTTACCCTGTTGCTAAGAACTGTGTTTCCAAGAAGAAGATTTGCTTGATACTAAAAGACTTTTGTGCTTAAGAAGAAACTACCTTTGAACTATCCTTTTTCCTTCCTGAACGTATTTATTCCGATTGTGTACAGTTTTGCCGTTATTTGGTCTTGTGCTAAGTCTTATATAAAGATACTTATTTTTATAATACTACGGTGTCGTGTCCATTTGTAGTGTATTCACTTCATTACTGTATGTGGTCATAATTGCTTAACACACAGCCTCTGAGATAAGCCTGTTCTGCTCTGCCAAGCTACCAAGGGGGTGAGCAGGGGTTATCGAAGGGTGTGATCCCCTTGCCCTGACTGGAAAAGGAGTGTCCCTATTTGTCAGAAGTGTATACCTCTGCCAACTAGAGACAGCCGGTTCTAACATTGGATGCAGCGGTGAGGATTTGGACCTTGCATTTATGACCCATGTACAGTGATTAGTGTGCGCTACGTAGTGAAAGCAGACCATAACGCAGTCACAATCTGATTCGGAAGGATCCTATTTTTGTTCTCCGCTTTCCTGAAACTTGATTTTCTGAACACTGCCAGTTTAACCATGAGTGACAACGGAGTCACTGCCCCTGCTATCGTTGTTGTTGAAGAGTTCGAGAGGAGTAAGCTAAAAAGATACAAGAAAGATGAGCTGAAACACTTTTGCAACCAGTTTGAAGTTCCTACCACCGGCCTCTCGAGAAAAGATGATTTTTATAAAGCATTACAGGCCTGGTGGGAATCCAGAAATCCCTCTGATGTGGTGGTGGTACCCACAGAGGAAGGGGATGAGGAGGTGCCAGTGAATGGACCTGTGCCCTCTCCCGGAAGCAGTGTTTCCTCCAAAGGTCTTTCCCCTGAAGAAAGAGAAGAAAGGGCGAAAGAGCGAGCTTACAACATGGAGATGGCAAGGCTAAAGATAAATGGGCAGTTGGAGTTAGAAAATGCAAGAGGGAGAAGGGAAGCTGATTTAGAGATCAAAAAGTTGGAGTTTGAACGAGAGAAGTTAGCTTTGGAGCGTGAAGCCAGGTTGAGGGAACTGGATATCCAAGCTAAAAAGTTAGAGTTGAATCCCTCTGGTGGCAGCATTCCATCCGAGCCTGCAGAAAGTAAGTTTTACTTCCCGAAAGATGTGATCAAAGATTACAATAAGAATGAAGATATTGGTCAATGGTTTAAAGCATATGAGTTAGCATTGTTGGCCCACCAGGTCCCTGAGAAGAATTGGGGAGCAGGGTTGTGGGGTCGCTTTGTGAATGAGGGAAGAGATACCCTGTTAGACATGCCTGTTGCAGATAGGATGTCGTATGCTCATATGAAAGATGCTTTAATGTTGCGATATGGTTTAACCCCCGAGCAGTACAGACAAGCTTTTAGAGAATGTAAGAAGTTGCCTGGTACGACGTGGGTTGAATATGTGTCTTATTTTTGCAGAGCCATGGATGGTTGGGTAAAGGGCAGCAAAGTGGAAAGTTATGAAGCTCTCTATGATTTGTTTGCGTGGGAGCACTTGTCTAATAACTGTTTTCCAGAGCTGCGCCAGCACCTGATTGATAGCAAGATATCTAACCCTAGAAAACTTGCTGAGGAGGCGGACCGCTGGGTCAGTACCAGGGTCCACAAGGGTCCAGTGGGAGACTCAGCCAAAGGTGGGCAGGGTCCCCAGCAGAAGAGTGGGGGGGACAAGGGTAAACAGAAGGAGTCTCAGAAAGGGCCCCAAAGTAATCCCCAAGGGAACCAAGGGAAAGGTTCCCAGCCTCCCCCTGAGAAGAAGCCAGGGGCCCCGACGGGTAAACCTGTTCATAGGGGCCCCCTAACCTGCTACGGTTGTGGGCAGGTGGGACACCGGTTTTATGACCCCCAGTGTCCCAAGAAGGATTCGAATGCACCGCCGCGTGCACCCCCTCGTCAGTTGGCAAGTGTAGCCTTGGGAGGGGAGGAGATGGTTGTCCATGGTGGGAGGGGTCCCGCAGAAATGTCCCTGGTCTCGCTAGGAGACATGCAAATGGTCCCTCCACCCCCTCTGCCTAGTAACACTAGTAAATATAGGCAGTGGGTGACCATTAATGGCCATAGAGTGGAAGCTCTCAGAGACACCGGAGCGAGTGTGACAGCTGTCAAGTGTCACTTGGTGTCCAGAGAGCAGGTGGTTCCCCACGCATTCTACCCCGTGATAGCTGCCGATAACTCCCAGAAAGAGTGTGAGGTGGCTCAGGTTTCCTTTGAATGGGGGGGAGTTTCAGGTACTCTTCAGGTTGCTGTGAGGCCCGCCATGCCTGTCGACTGTCTCCTGGGCAATGATTTGGAAGACTCCCCTTGGGCTAAGGTGGAGTGAGCGGCGCACTTGAAAATGTTGGGTGTGCCAGAGTGGGTGTGTGCAACCACTCGATCCATGACAGCAAGTAAGGGTGTTGATGGGGTCCCGGAGCCTGAAAGTACGGCCCAGGACCCAGCTGTGAAGAGAAGAGGCAGGAGGCACGGGAAACCGGCCCCCGTTGTTCCCGTGGTCCAGAAGGAGGTAGACCCTGAGGGGGATGCCCTGGAGCCCACAGGGGAACAAATTGCCGAACTGGGAGATCTGCCCGAGCTGACCCACTGGCAGCAGGATGGTGGTCCCTCCAGGGAGGAATTCTGTGCGGAACAGAAAGTGTGCCCTTCTCTTGTGGGCATGAGGCAGCAGGCCTCAGCCCAATCCTCAGGTGATCAGTCAGGGTCACATTTTGTGTACTGGGAGAACGACCTCCTGTATAGCGAGCCTAAGGCTGCTGAGCCTGGGTCAGCCCGTGTGCTGGTGGTACCCCAGTGCTTCAGAGCCTTCCTACTGGGTTTGGCTCATGACGTACCGGTAGCTGGACATCTGGGGCAGGACAAGACCTATGACAGGCTTGTCACCCATTTTTATTGGCCTCAGATGCGTAGGGATGTAGACATCCATTGCAAGACTTGTCGCACTTGCCAGGTAAGTGGGAAAAGCGGAAGGAAGCAGAAGGCTCCCCTCCAACCTTTTCCGGTGGTCAGCACCCCCTTTGACCGGGTGGGTATTGACATTGTTGGGCCCCTGGACCCCAAGACAGCCCTGGGCAACAGGTTCATCCTGGTCTTGGTGGATCATGCCACAAGGTACCCGGAAGCCATCCCTCTCAGGACAGTGACGGCCCCCGTGGTGGGACGGGCACTGATGGGTGTTTTCTCCCGGATGGGGTTCCCCAGAGAGGTGGTGTCCGACCGAGGCACCAACTTCATTTCGAAATATATGAAGTCTCTGTGGAAGGAGTGTGGGGTAACCTACAAGTTCACCACTCCTTACCACCCTCAAGGAAATGGGCTGGTTGAGAGATTCAACCGGACCCTGAAAGGCATGATTATGGGTCTTGAAGAACCAATGAGGCGGAAAGGGGACGTCCTCTTGCCATGCCTGTTGTTTGCTTACCGTGAGGTACCGCAGAAGGCTCTAGGGTTCAGCCCCTTTGAGCTCTTATACGGTCACCCGGTAAGAGGGCCTTTGAGTCTAGTCAAGGAAGGCTGGGAGCAATCTCCCAGGAAACCTCCCCAGGATGTATACAGCTACATGCTGGCCTTTCGGAACCAGACTCGGCGCTTCAGAGAACTTGCTCAGGCAAATCTGGAGGCCAGCCAGGAGGAGATGAAGCGATGGTACGACCGGAATGCCACTCTGGTAGAGCTTCAGCCTGGTCAGGAAGTGTGGGTCATGTCCCCTGTGGAACCTTGTGCGCTCAAGCAAGGACAGGTGGACTGGACCGTTTAAGGTTGTGGAGAAGAAGAGCGATGTCACCTACTTGGTGGACTTGAAATCTCCCAGGAACCCCTTGCGGGTCCTGCATGTCAACCGTTTGAAGCCCCACTTAGAAAGGTCCGAAGTGGGAATGCTCTTAGCTACAGATGATGGAACGGAGGAGGAGAGTGAGCCTCTTCCTGACCTCCTGTATGCTAAAGAGCAAGACGGGTCGGTGGATGGTGTGGTCCTCTCTGACACACTGACCCTTGAGCAGAAACAGGATTGTCGCCACCTGTTGGGACAATTCCCGGATCTGTTTTCCTTGGTTCCGGGTGTCACGCATTGGTGTGTCCATGACGTTGACACCGGAGACAGCCCTCCTGTGAAGCACAAGGCTTACAGGGTGACTGACAAGGTCAGAGCGTACATTAAGGAGGAAGTCTCCAAAATGTTCGCGTTAGGGGTGATTGAGTCCTCTAGCAGTCCTTGGGCCAGCCCAGTGGTCTTGGTCCCGAAGGCTGCAGCGCCTGGTGCTTCACCAGAACTCCGGTTCGGCGTGGATTACCGAGGACTCAATTCGATCGGTTGGGGGCTGCCCGGTACCTTAGTACGTTTGACTTAACGTCTGGGTACTGGCAGATCGCCTTGACTGATGGGGCAAAAGAGAGGTCAGCGTTCTCCACACCAGATGGGCTATACCAGTTCCGGGTGATGCCCTTTGGGATGAAGAATGCCCCTGCCACCTTCCAGAGGTTGGTCACCCAGGTCTTGGCTGGACTGGAGGAATTCAGTGCCGCCTACCTGGACGACATCGCAGTGTTCAGCGCCAGCTGGGAGAAACACTTGCGCCACCTCCAGGAAGTGTTGTTGGCCCTGCGCGGAGCAGGCCTCACAATCAAAGCCAGTAAGTGCCAGATTGGGCAGGGTTCTGTGGTGTACTTGGGGCACCAAGTAGGGAGTGGTAAGGTGGCCCCCCTGCAACCCAAGATTGATACCATCCTGGCTTGGGCACCGCCCAAAACCCAAACACAGGTGAGAGCCTTCTTAGGACTCACGGGTTATTACAGGAGGTTTGTCAAGGATTACGGTAACATTGTGCACCCCTTGACTTCGCTGACTTCCAGGAAGCAGCCACGAAACGTGATCTGGACTGATGCCTGTCAAACGGCCTTTGACACCCTGAAAACTGCAATGTGCACAGCACCTATACTCCAGGCACCCGACTTTTCAAAAGAATTCATTGTTCAGACGGACGCTTCAGAGCATGGCGTGGGGGCTGTTCTAGCTCAGGTGAATGAAGAGGGCCGAGACTTGCCTGTAGCCTTCATCAGTAGGAGGTTACTTCCCAGGGAAACGAGGTGGAGTGCGATAGAGAGAGAAGCATTTGCTGTGGTCTGGGCGCTGAAGAAGCTAAGACCCTACCTGTTTGGGACTCACTTCCGGGTTCAGACAGACCACAGGCCCCTCAGATGGTTGATGCAAATGAGGGGTGAGAATCCCAAACTGTTGAGGTGGTCCATTGCTCTACAGGGGATGGACTTTACGGTGGAACACCGCCCTGGTACCGATCACGCCAATGCTGATGGTCTGTCCAGATTTTTCCGCCTTACTGATGAGGACTCCCTAGGTTAAGGGTAGTTCTCCCCACATTTCAGCTGGAGGGGACACGTGTTAGACCTGACATCATTGGCTTGAGTCTCTCCTCCATTTTTCTGTTTGCCTCTACTGTTTTACGATGTTTTGCTGGTATATGCTTTGGGCGCCGTGTCACTGCTGATCAGTGCCATAGCGCAAGTGCTCCCTATGTTAAAATGATGTATCTATGGTATCCATGTTTGGCTTATTTTGGTTTACTGTCAGTCCCTAGTCTAGTGCACCAGGAGTGCCGGGGCTTGTAAATACAAATGCCGCTCGTGGGCTTGCAGCACGTGTTGTGCCACCCACAGGAGCGGCCTTGTAAAAGAATGTCTACGGGTCGGTCATTGCGAGACCCACGTGCAGTCTTGCACTGTCACGTCGGCTGCGCAGGTATACCTACTTGCCAGCCCCTCCAACCTTCCCTTAACTTCATGTTAGTCACCCCTATGGTAGGCCCATGGGCAGGGTGCATTGTAAGTGTAAGGTAGGACAAGCCTGACCAAGTTGGCATGTCCTGATAGTGAAGTACCGCCATCTTAGGGCTTCACTATTGCGAGGTAGCCTGCTCTCCGTTGGATAGAATGGGCCGCCGGGATTATTAATGTTATGATCCTAGCTAGCTCGGAGAGTACGGTGCAATGTCGAGTTTGGTATCCCTGAACTCGGGGTTTAATTACGCATCCGTTGGTGTGGATGGTTTTTGGACTCTGGGTTCGAAAGTAGTACTTTTAGAAAGTATCTACTTTCTTGCCTAACCATATCTGGTCTCTGCTGGTCTTACGTGTGTGTGACAGGAGCTGGGTGGCTCCAAGAGGTCTGGATGAGTCAGTGTGGGATGAGTGGGACATTTACGTTGAGAGTAGGGGGAGAGTAGTTGTTGATAGCCTGCCTTGCCTGATACAATGCTGGCTCCACCTCCTGCCAAGCGACTGATGGCTCTGTGCCTGCCATGGACGATCCTAGCCCCACCTCCTGCCAGGAGGCCGATAGCTCTGCTCCTGCCAGTATCAATGCTGGCTCCACCTCCTGCGGGGCGTCTGAGGACCCGGCCCGGCTCAATGAATAGGCCAGGTGCTACTGCCTAGCTCCACCCACCGCAGACCCAGGGTGTTGGGAAACCCCCGGCCTAGACAAAGGGATCAAAGACGAAAAGGGGTATAAGAGAAGGACCCCTGAACTAGGAAAGCAGATCACTTCTGACAAGGAACCCTGTAACCAAGGACAAGAAGCCTGCTGATCTAAAGGACTGCCTACCCCTTCTGCCGGTGTGCTGTTGTTGGGGGAATCCTGCGGTGCTTCTTTATTTTTGCCAAGGAACCAGGAGAGAGGAACTGTGTGTGTACTCTCACGCTTGCTAAGAAAATCTCCAAGGACTGGAAGAGTGCCAGTCTCCTGCTGAAGTCACAGGGCTAAAGGACTTCACCTGCTAAAAGTGCTATTTGCTGGAAGTGTGAATCCAGCACCTCTGAAAGAACCAGCAACCACGACGATCGGACGCTGGGCCCAACCGACGCCAGCAGCAACGCCAGGGAGTAGGAGTACGGCTCTAACTCCAGAGGACCTCGTGTCTGCCCCGCTGCTGATCGCATCAACCGTGTGCCCTTCGACGCCGTGAGCGCTGCTCACTCTGTGCAACTGCATCATCGACAACGCCTGCTGAGGCCTGATCGACACCGAAGACGCGACGCCGGATTGCTCGACGCCGCTGATCATCGTGTGCTTCATTTTCCTAAGGTACTGTGTTGTTGGGGGTCCGTGTGACTCCAGGCCCGACGTAGCGCTCCTCGCGGTCGACGCCACGCCTGTGGATTAACTTTGCCTCGACGTTGTGTAGCTCCCGTGTGAGTTACCCTGTTGCTAAGAACTGTGTTTCCAAGAAGAAGATTTGCTTGATACTAAAAGACTTTTGTGCTAAAGAAGAAACTACCTTTGAACTATCCTTTTTCCTTCCTGAACGTATTTATTCCGATTGTGTACAGTTTTGCCGTTATTTGGTCTTGTGCTAAGTCTTATATAAAGATACTTATTTTTATAATACTACGGTGTCGTGTCCATTTGTAGTGTATTCACTTTATTACTGTATGTGGTCATAATTGCTTAACACACAGCCTCTGAGATAAGCCTGTTCTGCTCTGCCAAGCTACCAAGGGGGTGAGCAGGGGTTATCGAAGGGTGTGATCCCCTTGCCCTGACTGGAAAAGGAGTGTCCCTATTTGTCAGAAGTGTATACCTCTGCCAACTAGAGACAGCCGGTTCTAACATAGACCTAGAGCAAGGGTGGGATAATCTTCGCCTCCTGTCCTTAATAGAATTGAAAATTCGTGTCACGAATGTTAGCAAATTTTTAATTCTATGGCAGGACGGAGGCTCCGATTATGCTTGTTCAAAGCTGAGCCACCACAACAGACGCAATATCAATGACAGGTTTGAACTAAAAAGTCTTAAACACAGAATCAGAAGACCAATCAGCGGCTTTCATGATATCATGCAAACTGACACCCATGGAAAAAGCTTTAGAAGCTATTGCCCCTCTCGCAGAATGCGCACCAAAGAGGGAAACATCGATGCCAGCCTCCAGCATCAGCCAACGCACCCAACGTGCTAATGTAGCAGGAGTCACAGGCTTGAAAGGCTTCTGTAATGCAATCAACAACTGACCATTTACATTTTGTCTAAAAGGTGCAGTACTTACCTCATAATCTTTAATGCACTGGACCACACATATTTGTGGATTATGCAGAAAAGACGGATAAGTCACGGAAGACGTATTGCATTTAGTACATCTGGAGACCACAAAGGTAACACTCTCAGGCGAGAATGTACGACCAGCAAGGTCCAAGGCCCGAACATCAGAAACCCGCTTGCACAAAACCAGACACAATAGCATTGTTAATTTAGCCGAGAGTTGTTTGCGGGACAGCAAAGAATTGGAAGGCCAAGATTCCAAAAAACGCAAGACCACAGACACGTCCCATAAGGACACATACTTAGGGCAAGGAGGTTTTACCATCTGAATGCCCCGGAGTAATTTCCAAACCAAAGGATGCTCTCCAGCAGGTTTGCCATTGATAGGAACATGCCCAGCTGAAATGGCAGAACGAAAATGATTGACAGTCCTATATGCCAGACCAGACGAAGCAATGGAAGCCAGAAAATTGATAATCAAAGCGATATCCGCAGAAGTGGGGTCCACCTTCCGTTGTGAACACCAATCACACCACCGTTTCCAAGCTGACGAATAACGTTTGTGTGTGTTGGGGGCCCAAGCCTCGCTGATGAATTTGGCAGCGTCGTTAGATAAGCCTGGGATTTGCCAGCGTCCCCCGAAATCCTCCACGCTACCAGATGGAGCTGACCCGACAGGACAAGGGGGTGAGGAGCGAGAAGAGGATCCAGCAACAGGTTCCACCTGTGCGGGCGAAGCAGCGGCGTCGAACAACTCATCTCCAGAAGAACTGGAAACCAAGCCTGAGCCCTCCAAAGAGGAGTGATGAGAATGAGCTACGACTGAAAGAGTTTTGCACGAGCCAAGACCCTGGGAATCATCAGAAAAAGAGGAAAGGCATAGCATAGGAGAGGAGGCCAGGACTGGAGAAACGCATCCATGGCCAGAGCCTCCGGATCCGGACGCCAACTGTAAAACTGTGGAAGTTGAGTGTTGAGGCGAGACGCAAAGAGATCTATGTGACAACGTCCCCAAATCCGGGACAGGGTCCGTAAAGCTCGAGGATGAAGCCTCCAGTCGCTGGAGTCCTTCAGATGACGGGAATTCCAATCGGCTATTCGATTGTCACGACCCAGAAGATACTCTGCAATAACAGTGATCTGACGCTGCAGACAAAGATGCCAGAAGTCTTTCGCAATCTCCGCCAGAAGAAACCCGAGGAAGTCCATGGACGGAGATGGAACAAAGGCGGACTTCAGAGGATTCACCAGAAATCCTAGTGATTGTAACAGATCTATTGACCAATTCAAATGAGTCTGCAAGAGAAGAGGGCATTGCGCCATGATAAGAATATCGTCGAGATACACAATCAGGCGAACCCCGCGGGCTCGCAAGGTCTCCATCACCGGGTGCAGAAGTTTCGTGAAGTACCACGGAGCGGACGAGAGACCGAAGGGGAGAATAGTATACTCGTACCAAGTCCCGAGCCACTGGAACTGAAGGAACCGCCGATGAGGGCCGTGAATCGGAACTGACAGGTAAGCATCTTTCAGGTCCAGACGGACCATCCAGTCCCCATCCTGAAGGAGGTCCTGTAGAAGAAGGATGCCTTCCATCTTGAAATGTCGGTACACCACTCCGCCGTTGAAGTCTTTGAGATTGAGGACCAAGCGAGAACCGCCTCCTTTTTTCTGAAGCAGAAACACATTGCTCACGAAACCCTGTGGATGACGACATGTCTGCACTATGGCCCCCTTGGCTAGAAGAGATTCTATTTCCTCTGAAATGACCACCTGATCTTGTTGGGAAAAAACTAGGGGTGTAGGCAGGTGGGGTTGGAGAGGGCGATGGTAGAATTCTATTCTGTAACCCTGCACCGTCTCCAACACCCAGGCATCGGTCGAGAGCAATAGCCAATTGTGGAGAAAACACCGTAGCCTTCCCCCCAAAACAACCTCTGAGGCTTCAATCAAACTCACCTGAGTTATGGGAGTCGTGAAGTCCTCCCTGGTTACCTCCGTAGCCACCTTTCTTGTATTGGCCTCTCCTTTTACTGGAGGGATAGAAACTGGACTTGTTGGAGCCGTAGGAATCCTGTCCGCCACATCTCTGGGGCTGCGCACCACGCTGAGTCTGTTGGTTGGATCCTCGGCCGAACGAGCGTCCCCGTCGTCCGGCCCTTCCAAAAACCGGGCGGAAGGCGCCGGAGGGAAGCCTGGGCTTTGTCCAACCCACTGAAGGTGGCCACAAATTTCGTCAACCCCTTGAGGAAAGGATGGCCGAACAACAAACCCTGAGCCAGGGAACCGGATTCAGAAGATGCCAAATCTATAAGCTTTGGTCAAGTTTAAGAAGAATGGAGCGACGACGCTCGGAGAAAATCGCACAATTTGCGATACCGAGCAGACAAATGGCCCTCTGGGACCACCCGACCAGCTCGTCAGGATCAATGGCAATACCAGATTCTTTGGCTCGAAAGCCCAGGTCCAAAATTTTTGTCAGGGGACCCAAAAGATCTAACATCTTATCCTGAAAGGAACGCCAGGACCTGTCCAACCCTTTCTTGGGATCTTTTGCGTACTTTCTGAGGTACGTTACCATGGTTGGATCGACCTCGGGAGTATCAGCCAGCTTGTCTGAGGGGTCCAGACGCGGACACTCCGACCGCAGTCGAGCTCGAACATCTTTCTCAAAAGGCTGGCGAATGTGGGTCTGCACCTAATCAGCCACCTCCGGAGAGGGAAGCCAAGAGGAAGAATTCGGATGAACAATGTCCGAGGGATCAAAAGTAAGCAGTTGGGGGGGGGGGCATCCACAAAATGTTCCTTACGGGCTTTTTTGGACGGAGGAGGGTTCACTGGACCAGAGGAAGAGGAATCAGAGGTGGTATCCCCACCATCAGCAGGAGAGTCAGAAGACGAGCACACTGACTTAGAAGGTCTAGCAGACGCCTGCTTGGAAGAAAAGGACTTAGCCAATTTTACAAAGTCCGAAAGTCCGAATGGTGAGGATTTTTGGGAGACTTCTTAGCGAGTCCTGAAGATTGAGGCAACCAACCCTGTTGCGCAGCATAATCTGACAGATGACGCTTCAAAAAAGCAATTGATTGGACCAAAGCCTGATCCAGCAAGTCATGCTCCACTGAGCCTGAGGGCTCCTCCTCATAATATTAAGCATCCTCCTCATAATAATCTCCCATTGTATAACACAGTTGTAAATATGCCCACTTGGAGAGAGGAAAAAACGAAATATTAACAGCCTGAAAGGCCAAGCCAGGGGGAGTGGAAAAAACCCCAAAGCAAGCCAGGGAAGAAGCAGGCAAAAGAGCCTGTCAAAACAACAATTTTAAATGTGTTGGGAGGGCTTGCCTTAAACCATTCTAGGCAATGCCTATGCGCTATTGTACAGCCCCACCAAGTGAATTTAGAAGGGCGTAGGCGGGGGCAGAAAAACAGCAGGCTGTGGGCAGAGCTGAGAGAAACGCTGCTCAAGCGTGTAAGCGCTCCGCTTGGAATGCGGAGAATGTAAACAATGAACCGTGCATGCGCGTAACTGCCTGCCAGCAATGAAAAGGAACGGGCGAGCAACGCGCTCGTCCCTCGCCCCCTACTCCCGCTCCACAAATTCAAAACGGCACGGAACACAAGCGGCGGTAACTGGGGAGGCGACCACGTGCTCCCTGCACAGGCGAAAGAACGAAACCGGCAATGAAAAGCATGCGAGTCGAAGCGTGTGCGAACACAATAAGGCACAAAGCGGTAAGAACAGCAGCGCTTAGCGCACAAGCACAACAAGCTAAATATCCACAAAGCAGATACAAAATAGCAACAATAACCAGCAATTGAATGATTAAAGGCACTTAACTGGCTGCGGAAGCAGCAAAGAAAGAGGAAATGTTGCCCTCTATGGTTCCTTTTGTACATATACTCTATGGTTGCCCAGGGATTCATGGGAAATGTAGTGCTTATTTTCTTTACTGTGTTCTGATTGGCTGCTGTATTTTTTGGCAGTAAAGAAATGAGAAAGCATAATCGGAGCCTCCGTCCTGCCATAGAATTAAAAATTTGCTAACATTCGTGCCAAGAATTTTCAATTCTATTAAGAACAGGAGGCGAGGATTATGCTTTCTCAATTACTTTACTGAAAAACACAGCAGCCAATCAGCACGCAGTAAAGAAATAACAAACTACATTACCCATAAACCCTGGGTAACCATAGAGTATGTGAGAGTATATAAAGGGTCATAGAGGTGATCACTTCCTCTTTCTTTGTCCAAAGTCAGTTAGTAAAAGATCAAACGGAAAACTCAAACAATCCGTCAATGGCGTCCCCCAGAGAGGTCAGCGTCCGGCTGAAGAGGGGAAGGAACCTCCCAGAGCCACAGGAACAGCAACAGACCAACCAGGAGAATAAAGTCGCGGCACACTTCATTTAAGGTCGGAGCCTGGAAGAAGTGAAACAGAAGCCATAAAAACTGTTCCCAAAAAGAGTTGAACACAGAATTCAGGACAGGGTGGGAAACATTTCATAAACAGTAACAGTATGGTACAGCATAAATGCAGTAAGCATAATATAAATACAATAAATGAAAGGGTGGGATAATCCTCGCCTCCTGTCCTTAATAGAATTGAAAATTCTTGGCACGAATGTTAGCAAATTTTTCATTCTATGGCAGGACGGAGGCTCCGATTATGCTTGTTTAAAGCTTAGCCACCACAACAGATGCAACATCTACAATTGGTTTAAAATAAAAAGTTTTGAAAACAGACTCAGATGACCAATCCGCAGCCCTCATGATATCATGAAGACTAGCACCCATGGAAAAAGCCTTGGAAGCCATTGCTCCTCTTGCAGAATAGGCCCCAAAGAGGGAGATATCAATGCCCGCTTCCTGCATGAGCCAACGTAACCAATGTGCCAACGTAGCTGGAGAAACAGGCTTGAAAGGCTTCTGTAAAGCGATAAGCAATTGACCTTGTGGATCAGAACGAAAATGTGCAGTGCTTACCTCATAATCCTTTAGGCATTGGACTACACACAACTGAGGGTTGTGAGGAAAGCAAGGATAAGAAACCGCAGCTGTATTACATTTAGTTCGCTTTGAAATGACAAAAGAGACACCTTCGTGCGAGAAGGTACGCCCCGCGACATCCTAAGCCCGCACATCGGACACTCTTTTACAAGAAACCAAAAACAGGAGCATAGTCAGCTTAGCTGAGAGTTGTTTGCGGGATAAGAGATTATTGGAAGGCCAATCAGACAGAAAACGCAAAACAATAGAAACATCCCAAAGGGCAACATACTTGGGGCAAGGAGGTTTTACCATCCTGATTCCCGCAACAATTTCGAGATTAAGGGATGTTCTCCCGCTGGTTTACCATCCACAGGAATATGACCTGCAGAAATCGCAGAACGAAAGTTATTAACCACTCTGTAAGCTAGCCCAGAGGATGCCATAGAAGCCAAAAAGTTAATGATCAAAGTAAGATCCGCTGAAACAGGATCCGCCGACCGCTGTGAGCACCAATCACACCAACGCTTCCAACTTGATTTATAGCGCTTATGTGTGTTAGGGGCCCAAGCCTCATTGATGAATCTTGTAGCGTCTCCCAATAAGCCTTGGATTTGCCTGCGTTCCCCAAAATGCTCCACGCTACTAGCAGGAGCTGGCCCGACATTACAAGAGGAAGTGGTTCCTGTAGAGGGTCCAGCAACAGGTTCCATACATGTGGAAGGAGGAGCGGTGTCGAGCAACTCATCTCCAGAAGAACTGGAAACCACGCTTGAGCCCTCCAAAGAGGGGTTATTAGAATGAGCTCCGAAGAGAATAGACGGGCCCGGGCTAGAACTCAGGGAATCATGAGGAACGGCGGAAATGCATAGCAAAGCAGAGGAGGCCAGACCTGAAGAAATGCATCCGTGGCTAGAGTCTCCGGTTCTGGCCTCCAACTGTAAAACTGGGGAACCTGGGTGTTGAGTCGGGAGTCAAAAAGGTCCAAATGACAAGTCCCCCAAAATTGGGACAACCTGCGAAATACCAGAGGATGAAGCCTCCAATCGCTGAAATCTCGCAGATGGCGAGAGTTCCAGTCCGCAATTAGATTGCGGGAGCCCGGCAGGTATTCGGCAATAACTGTGATCTTGCGGTTCAAGCAAAGGTGCCAGAAATCCTTCGCAATTTCTGAGAGTAGTCTGGATCTGGTACCCCCCAGTTTGTTCACATAACGAACTGCCGAGACATTGTCCATTCTGAGAAGAATGCAACAATTCGTTTGGAGAGGAGAGAGACATCGAATCGCGAAAGAGCCCGCCTAAAGTTCCAGGCAATTGATGTGGAGAGACAATTCCTCCGGAGACCAACGACCCCCTGTTGACACTGAACCGCAATGGGCTCCCCAACCCCAGAGGCTGGCATCTGACTCTATCACAACATCGGGAGTCCTCCCGAAGAGCGCACGGCCGTTCCAGGATTCCATGTGGTCCAGCCACAACATCATCTCTGTCCGGGCTTCCTCTGAAAGAGGGATGTGATCTGAGTACCGAAGACCCTTCTGGAGATGACGGATTTTGAGGCGCTGAAGAGCACGATAATGTAATGGACCTGGAAAAATCGCCTGGATGGAGGATGATAGAAAACCCACAATCCGAGCCACTGAGCGCAAAGAGACTGTCTCTTGAGCGAGAAGTAACCTCAAGTCCCTCTTGATGGATCTGATCTTCTGACCTGGCAGAAGTAACTGACATGAGATTTAATCTATTTGAAAGCCCAAAAAATCCATAGTTTGAGATGGAGAAAAATTTGACTTTAGGGGATTCACTAGAAAACCCAAAGACTGTAAAAGATCCACGGACCATTGCAAATGAGATTGAAGAAGAACAGGACACTGAGCCAAGAGGAGAATATCGTCTAGGTAGACAATTAACCGAACTCCGCGTGATCTCAAAGATTCCATCACTGGACGAAGGAGCTTCGTGAAGCACCACGGAGCGGAAGAAAGGCCGAAAGGAAGGACCTTGTACTCGTACCAACTGCCCATCCATTGGAACTGAAGGTAGCGATGATGAGGAGCATAAACTGGAACTGAGAGATAGGCATCCTTTAGATCCAGTCGAACCATCCAATCGCCCTCCTGAAGAAGATCTCTGAGAAGATGGATACCCTCCATCTTGAAATGACGATAGACCACACCACCGTTGAAGTCTTTTAAGTTGAGTACTAAACGAGACCCTCCCCCTTTTTTCTCCACGAGAAAAACGTTGCTTACGAAACCCTGGGGATGAGGAGACGTCGGAACAATGGCCCCTTTGGCCAACAGGGAAGAGATTTCTGTGGAGATAACCTCCTGATCTGGTCGGGAAAAAACAAGAGGGCGTGGCCGGAGATGTTGGTGAGGGCGAGAGTAAAATTCTATCTTGTACCCTTGCACCGTCTCCAGCACCCAGGCATCGTTTGAGATCAAACGCCAATTGTGCAGAAAAAACTGAATCCTCCCCCCCAAAATCACATTGGAAGCGAGAATCAAGCTCACCTGATGCGGAAGAATCCGGACGTCCTCCTTGGTTACCGTTGTAACCGCCTTTGCCATACTGCCCTCGGCCTTTTCTGGAAGGGTAGAAAGAAGATTTGTTGGAGGAGGATCCTTGTCCTCCTCTGTGGGACTTATTCCCCCGTTGAGTGGGCTGGTCTGACCCACGGCCGGACGAACGTCCCCTCCGTCCGGCCCTGCCGAAAACCGGGTGGAAGGCCCGTCTCAGGTTCGCTTGAGCTTTATCTAGCCCACTGAGGGTCGAAACAAACTTAGTAAGTTCTTTGAGAAAAGGAGCTCCAAAGAGCAAACCTTGAGCCTGGGGGCCAGATTCCGAAGTTGCTAAATCAGTGAGGCGTGGATCGAGCTTCATCAAAATGGAGCGACGTCGCTCCGCCGACAAGGCACAGTTAGTATTACCCAGAAAACAAATTGCCCGCTGGGACCAACCAATTAACTCATCTGGGTCAATCAGAGTGCCAGACTCCTTTGCCCTGTAACCCAAGTCCAGCACCTTCGCGAGTGGGCCCAACAAATCAAGAAGTTTGCCCTGGCACGAACGCCATGACCTATCTAAACCCTTAGTATGGTCCTTAGAATACTTACGCATGTATGTGACCATGGTAGGGTCTACATCAGGCGTGGAAGCTAGCTTGTCTGAAAGGTCAGGGCGAGGGCATTCCGAGCGTAAACGAGCTCGCACATCCTTTTCAAAAGGGGTACGGATGTGGGACTGGACATAATCTGCCACCTCGGGGGATGGCAACCAAGCAGAGGAATTGGGAGAATTATGTCTGCAGGATTAAATGTCAATACCCTAGGAGAAGATGGCGCATCTACATAGTGCTCCTTCCAAGATTTCTTGGATGGGGGAGGCTTAGTAGGCTCAGAGGACGTGGTTGAAGAAGAAGACCCATCATCTGAATCGGACGGTAGGTCCGAACGGGCAGGCGCAGAATGTTTCCTCGATGAAGGAGCAGAGAGGGTCTTGGCCAATTTAGCAAATTTGGATTTGTGAGGGTTCTTTGGCGATTTTTTGCTACGACCAGAGGTAGGAGGCACCCAACCCTGCTGGGCTGCATAATCAGAGAGATGTCTTTTCAGTGGCGCAATCGCCTGAAACAATGCCTGGCCCATATAATCATCAAGGGACACAGAAGGCTCATCCTCCTCATAATAATCCTCACCTTCCTCATCATAATAATTCGCCATGGAGACAGAGACCACCAAATAATGCCCACAGGAAGGAAAAAGATAAGTTTAGAACTTATACAAGGCAAAGCCCAATTGGGGGAGTGGTACCCCTAGTGCAAGTCAAAACTCAGGAAAAAACCTGACCAACAAAAGTCAATATAGATAGTGGAGGGATGACTCGCACTGAACACCAGCAAGATTCAGCCACTCTAGGCAGAGCCTATGCTATAATTATACACCCCTCAAGTTAAATTTGAAAGAGGGCGTCAGGGAGCTCAAGCGGCAGCACCAACAGGGCAGGTGTCGATAAGAGCACCAGATATTCCCACCGTCTGAGGCAAAGCTGACGGCTGAGGAGAAATACACGCTCTCGTCGGGTGTGTAAACAAAGCTTTCGCGCATGCGCAAAAGCCGCTGCGGAATAGGGAGAGACGCGCGAGGAAGCGCGTCTCAGCCAGCTCCAACTCCCGCTCCACACCAGCACAAAAAACAACGCGGAATACGTGTTGAAATAAACACAGGAGGTGACCAACGCTCCAGTAAGCGGCGCAAATAGCAGACGAGGTCAGCGACCTCGAACCAACACGCCGAGCGGCGAGAGAAAAGCGCACACAGCGTGAAAAACAAAGCACAAGTCAAAGACAAGTAAGCGTTGCAAATATCAAATAGCACAGTGCATAAGCAGTAATGTAATAAGATAAAGGCACTTAACTGGCTGCGAAGCAGCAAAGAAAGAGGAAGTGTTCACCTCTATGACCCTTTATATACTCTCACATACTCTATGCTTACCCAGGGTTTATGGGTAATGTAGTTTGTTATTTCTTTACTGCGTGCTGATTGGCTGCTGTGTTTTTCAGTAAAGAAATTGAGAAAGCATAATCGGAGCCTCCGTCCTGCCATAGAATTTCCATTTCCGAGTAGCTCTTAGTCATATATAACTCTCATACTGTTTAAAGATGGCGGTCTAGTTTCGTGGACGATGCCTTGTCCTTATTATGTGTCCTTCTTCTGTTTCTTTTGGCAGTTGGAACCCTGCTTGTCTTTTCATTCATGCTCAGTTGAGTCGAAAGCGGGAGCCTTCGCGGGTAGTCTTTCTTCTACTCACAATGTGATTGGCCACGCAGTCACGAATCGAGTAGTCTGTTCATCTTTTCCCTCATTTCGACACACACACCGACAACATTCCCAAACAGCTGCCGGAAGCCCGATGGGGTGTTGTCATAGCAACCTGGAGAAACGATGCCGCCCGTGGCGCCCAGACTGTTGTGGGGCTGGGGAAAACTGAGGCCCGGTGGCGAAGGGGCGCTCGTTATTGGGATCCGGTGACGCCAAGGTCCAAGCCTCACCAAAAGAGAGCAACCGAACCGTGAGTATATTGCGGAGAAGCAGACTGTCCTGTTTGGGCCACCGTACTTGCTGCGTAGCACTTCTGCTCTTCTCAGTGAACTTAGCTGTCAAATGGAAGGAACTGTGTGTTCTCGCTGCTCCCGAGTGACAACGGGTCACGGCTGTTTCAAGTTACCCTTTCTTTTTAATTACGCTTCACTGTTACACGTTTTAAAAGATGTATTTAAGAAAGTTTACAACCAATTTTTGAGCATTCGAGCATTCGCAAAACTAATTATGCTGTTTTATAAACTGTTTGAAAAATATCTCAATAATCAAAACATACTGGCAAGTGTTTAAAGGAATGCATTAAATAAGTATTCACTAAAAAAGAATCTGACTATATACTGTACGATGCAAATTAATTTCCTCAATCGCTTGAATATTTAGGATTTATGTTGCCAGATTGAGTGGTATCATCCTCAGAAGGAGTCTGCCGAGACGCAGTTTAATCTTCTAAATTGCAGATGTCCAAGCTAGTGTCAAGGATTACTGAGCTACGTCATCTGTACTACAGATAGTCTCCCAAATTTAAAAATATCGTTAATCTGTTCTTTTTCATAACTAGTATGTTTTAAAAATAGACTTGTACATTTTTAAAAAACTGGACGTTTACCGTTTGCAATTGCCCATTTTGACACAGGCTTGGGCAGATAGTTTTTTCTTATTCACAGCAATATATATATATATATATATATATATATATTCTTTTTAATGTGTTTTAACAGCTGTGCATTTTCGACACTTATTTTAAACGTATCAGGTTTTGTATGCAAGTCTAATATGGTAAATTATTCATCGAATATGAGCTACATTTGTCCAAATTCTGGTCATATGGATGGTAGTATAATTGTTTACATTCGTAGTTGGAAAAAAAACAGGACCATTTCTCCTGACCTCCTGAGCACCTATTTGGCGTGCCGGAAAAATCAGCCTAGCTCAAAAACTGATCTAAGATTTTTTTTGTACTAATAAGACAAGGTGATCTGAGATCCTAGTATTCAAGTTCAAGCTGCTCAAAAGTTTTACATTTTTTCTTGCTTGTACTGTGTCAAAAGTGTCAAGAAGGAACAGACATCAACAGCAAGTACACGAGAATATGCTAATACTAACATTCTGACACGAAGTGCTTGTAGAGCAGGTACATATATGCAGCGTAGTGAATATTCTAGTAGAAAAAATTGGCAAGTTTCTGTCGGCGTCAAGCTGCAAGTGCTTATTGAAAGGTGGTTCCATATTTCCCCGCTCACCTGATGGTAATAAGAAAGCAACAGCCTGCGCCTGCAGCCAATGGAACTCAAGATTGCCGTGTTAAATTGAGCATTGTACATAGCCATTCTCTTATGGTATATGTTGGTTCGACAGTGGGCTTTAAAGAGTACGTTAGGTTAAAAAAGTCAAGACATGTATACTGTGTTTAATGGTTAAAGGCTGAGGCAAAAGTGGCTATCTCACCAATGTCAGTATTACTATTTTTGAATGTATTAGTAATACTGTTTCATTCTAATATCATGTTACCTCCAGTTGTGCTACTTGTGCTACTGCCTGCCCATATGGACCCACCTACCATGTCAATAGAAGCAACTCCCTAAGCACCCTCTCTGAATTATCCCATCAGCGTTTCTTCCTCCTGATCTTTCTTTTGGATGCGCAGTATTAGATCCTCCCATTCATATTTTTGGCTCTGCCCTCTTTTGAGACCTATTAATCGATTAGGTTTTTCCTCCTAATAGCGAAAACAGGCCAACATTATTATATGGAATATAAATGCTATGTAATTAAGTTTATTTCCCAACCCATTGTTCCGCTTTCACTTCTTTATTAGTAGACATGTAATATATCATTTTCTGGGATTTGGCTGCATGCGTGGTGTTAATAGTACTGCATTTTGGGGGGTAACCTTGGGAAGTGAATACGTCTCTTAACAGTAATTTTCTGCAGTTATTCTGCCATGCAGACAGGCTGGGTTTCGTTGCTCGTTTCTCTTATCCCTAAGAAGGAGATTTGGAGGCCATTATCATAACAGAACTGTCACGCTTTGTTAAAGTTATGCTAACAATTGTTAGAAGATATTGTTGCCACTGCTTCCGCTACAGTTGCAGTGTGTCAATTTTAACCATGGTGTAGTTTCACAAGATTGCTTCCTCAGGAAGTAGCCATTCTTGTAAAATCTGATCTACATTTAAAGAAGAAAAACACACGCTCCGACACTTTTTGCAACATTACTTCCTCTTTTGGCAAGCCCACGTAAGTTTAAGAAAATGTCCCTGTTCATTTTAGATAATGTAACTCTCTGAAAGTGCTGTCTCGCAGTGCTCAAGCCAATTAATTGATAACTGTATTTGTGTACTTAATGTATTTATTGAAGTTGTATAATTATGCAAACCGGACCGTTGCACTGTGCATTAATTTAGGAAAATCTGAAATACGAGACACTGACTGCTTGTTAAATATATGATGAGGCTTGAGGATGGCCTTTAGTTGACCAGAATGCTTCAGTGAGGAGCTGCAGAAGTACATACATTGCTGAGTAGTTAGTATCAAGGCATGCAAATGTTCATTTGTTAGATGTTGAAAAAATAGCTTTTGTTTTAGCATATTGCAAAAATTAATGATGTGTTTGGTCTGCATCGCCAGAAAATAACTGTTGGTGTTTAATTTCTTCTTAAATCTAACGAGTCTCTAAAAACAGGGTTTTATTAATTTTAAAAGTGTCTGAGACAGCAGTCCTATTTGCTTAGTAGGTAAGGTGTCCCAAGTGAATTGATTTGTTGGGCTGACAAGTTCTATTCAAAGGCGGATTGTAGTTCAGATGGTAGTCATTTAAGCAAGATCGATATAGGACATGACTTGTCTGCTAGGCATAATAGGATAGCACCTTGGCACCCAACGTGCCAGTGGCCTCCAGTCCTGCTTGTGCCTGCCTGATGCAGTTACCGCCTTTGGACCAAGTGACACTGCCACTGCCTGGGTTTTCCTGCACAGGTTTTTCCTGCTCGCCATTCTTCCAGCCAACAGAAGCCCTGCCCATCCCAGGACCTATTTAATGCAGACTACAGCACATACGCATCAGTAGGCACCTGGGCAAGTAGCTTGCCACGTGCCAGTAGGCTCCAGTCCTGCTTGTTCTAGCCTGATCCAGCTGCTTCCCATCTGGGTTTTTCCTGCTCACCGTTCTCTCCGCCAACAGAAGCCCCTCCCACCCCAGGACCTACCTAATGCAGGCCACGCTGCTGGCACCCCAAAGGCAAACCCGTCTGCACCCAGGGCCAGGAGCCCTGGCCTCACCATCCAACGCAACACCACAACCAGAGCTGCCAACGAATGCCGCCGCTACTCCTGCTGGACCTCAACAACACACACCAGCAAACACTCTCCTGCAGGTTACCCCCAGCACCATTGTAAAACCTTTCTCCTGCACCCATTGCAATTTCACCTCTGTCACCTCAGACGCTGACACCACCACTTCCAAACAATCGATGCATACAACCACCACCACGCCACAGCAACTAATTGCCATGCTCTTCAACATCTGATAGCTCTTGATAAACTCAGCTGAAATCTAGGACGTCCTCAACAGCAACACGCCCAACCTTCTTTTATTGCCTGAGACATGGCTCAACCCAGCTTCCAACATGGACATTGCTGCAGCCAACCCTCTCTCCTACAAAATATTACACCAGGACCCAACCCACAAACTTCTTCGAACAGAATATTGCCAAGATCTACAATACATTCAACCACAGCATACCCATTCTAACTTCCACAACCAGCTAGACACCTCCCTCATTGCCAAACAGCAGCTAAGAAACTGGAATCCCCTCTGGAACGAAGGCACCACTGCCCTGATGAATACCGAGAAACTCAGGATCCCCCTCAGACCCATACTACTATTTCATACACAACCTTGGAACAACTATCCTCTCTCCTTCCCTCACTTTTATCGTCAAGACCTGCATAACCACTGTCGCCTTCCAGTCTTGCTGGAAAGATCTCCACAACACCGGTCCAGCTTACCTGAACCCTTGCCTCAACTTCTACCAACCCACCAGACACCTTGGACCTGCATCCCAGGCAAGAGCACACCTCCCTCGCATCAAGAAGACCAGAAGCGGAGAACGCTTCTTCTCATACCTCGCAGGCAAGACCTGGAACAACCTCCTAATATACCTCATAACCTCTCCCTCATACATGGACTTCAGAAGAAACCTCAAGACATGACGTTTCCAGATAAACAGGCATGATCTCCACCTTCTCCCTCAGAACTGCCCTACTAAGTGCCTGGATACATTCACATGTGAACAGCCTGCGCTCTACAAATTCACATAACATAACTTCATTTTAGGTCGAAGCCTACCAGGCAGCTCAGGGTCTGTTGTGCTAAAGGCATCTTGAGGACATTCAGAAAGGTGACCTAGGAATGCATCCTGCCCATTGCTTACCATTGGCTTTGTGGTTTGTAAACTATCCCCCTGCAATCTACCCCACTCAAAGCTACATTACGTAACTCCAGCCTACCCAACCCTTATCCATTCTACCCCACTCCAGTTTAACCCATCTATTCCACTACACAATACCCCAAACTACCCCATCCCACTCTACCACTAGAATCAACCCCACTCCACATTACCCCACACCACACTACACCATCCCACTCCAATTATCCATCTTCAATCTACTCCAATACATTCCAGGCTGCCCTACTCTGATCCACCCTAATCTACCCCGCTGCACTCTTCTCTTCCCCAATCTATCTGATTCCACTCCAATCTCGACTCCACTTCAATCTATCCAACCCCACTCCACCCCACTCCAATCTACCCCAATCAACCCAAACTCCACTCTACCCCACCAAAGTTTAGCCATGCTGAACAGCAGCCAAACTGGTGTACTTGCCCTAAACACATTGCCTAAGCCAATTGTTCTCTATTGGCTTTGCCAATGTTTGTTAATTTTTCTCTTCTAATGAAAATTAATATTGTTTTTTTGGTTTTTCTGACAAGTCATGAACTTACCTCCTTCCTTCTCTGAAATCCTTCCATCGAATTGATGGGTCCTACTTGCTTTTGAAATCCTTCCATCGAATTGATGGGTCCTACTTGCTTTCTCTCTGTCTGCTATTGTTCACTCATCTTGTTTGCCTCTTGGCTGATCGCATATTGATGTTTGAGCTGCATGTCTTCGGTCATTCAAAAATACTCCAGCCTTAATTGCCACTCTGAATTGACATCTATCTGCATTTAATCTTTTGGAAAGAAATGTGAAAAGACTAATGCACTAATTAAGTAGAGAACCAGGGAATACTGATTGACAAAGACCTCCTTTTACTAACAGATTAATGCGGTTACCAGTTACTCCATTATCACATAAAAACTTAAAGGTGTGAACGTTTTCTTGTTCTTTAGCAAAAACATATTGCTTGGCAGGAATTTGTCTCACATATATAAATAAGTTTCTTTTTTATATTGACCTTGCTTATCTAATTCAGTAGCTTCTTTATCTTTTCTGTATAGTGCAGAGAAACCTCAAAATGGTATTCATTCCCATTAGGAATGTGTCTAGCGTAAGAGGTGGAATCTCTCATAACTTTGAAGAAAGATCCTGGGTAATCCCTCACACAGTTTCTTGCCACTTTGAATGAAAGATTCTGGTTTTATTATGGATTTATGCCCTCTCCCAATTCGGCATATATTACGGCCCTGTTGGACGTGTTCTATGGGCTGCTGGCCCTCCTTGCTGGCCCATTTGGGCTGTTAGCTGGCACAATTGGTTCTGAGATCTAATCAGTGGATACATGAGGGGTTAGCTGTCAGGAGCAGATGGTGCAGACATTTTTAATATATTGAGTAGCTGGGTAATCTTGCCACTGGTGGAGGTTATGAAAGATTCAAGTTACTTGATGGATTTAGCAGGTTACTGGTGGAGAGGTTTGAGTTCCAAGGGAATGTGATAGGTGACGAGAGGGTCATTTTGGCTGATAAGGCAGTGATGTAGATAATTTCAGTCTTTAGATGAGTTGAACATTAAGGATCGGACAGACAGTCCTTCAGTGTCTGATGCAGGGCCGGACGCAGGGCCGGACTGGGAAACCCCAAAGCAGCTTGGCAAAAATGCTCAAACCAACCCTTTGTCTCCTTACACTTCCTCTCTCTTACCATTCAATCCAATCTCTCTAGTCACTGTCTATCTTCTCCCTTGTTTTTGATTTACTATTCATTGGTTCAATGTCAACTCATATTAAAAGTTGTAGAATTACAAGGGATCTTAACTCACTACTGTCTTTACCAAATATTAGCATTTAGACAAGACTACTGGGCAAGATTTTATATCTGTTACTTTAGAAGCACAAATGGCATTTAGAATGGAAAAGAGGCCAGGTTATAAGAGGTAGAGAAGACCCGGCAAATATGAGATTACGTTCATTTAGTCAGAACTACAATTTGAGAGAAGACCAACACAGAGTTAGACAACTTGCGTAACTCCATATGAATGTGAAACGACAAATGAGTTCTAAAACGCAGTTGAAACAGTATGAGCGGTTAAACTAAATCAATAAAACTCCCCTACCACAGTGCCAAGGAATATGATCTCATGCAAAGTAACAAAAACATGTGTACCTTTACCAGCTTTAATTTCTTACACATCACAAATAGGTATGTGACAAGGTAAATAGTCACAGATTTGCTTGAAATGGATAAAATAATGCTGCTGTGTAATATTGCTGGACTGAGGTGTGCTCTTAAATACTGAGCATATTTACAGTTGACAAATGCACTTCACCACTGAAAACTATCATAGGATTAAGATTAGTTTGATACATATCTTCAAGGTTAAAGTTTTCACCTTCATACTGGAGCAGGTACATCTTCACTTACAGTACAAGCAACCCTAAGGGTTAGGAATTCATCATAAGCTCAGGTGAGGGCTGATAGGTCCACGTTTAGGATAACATAATATTTCAATATGAACCATAAAAGAATCAAGCCATCAAATCTAAACTTTGAAATTTGTCCAAATGAGATTGTTTAATCTTGATTTAAAAAGCTTCATCTACTAAAGAAAAAGTTTCTGCCTTAAAAGATCATTTAAAACTGAGAACGTATTAAATGTATTCCAAGCTAGTTCGAGTTGCAGATGGAACAATGACTTTACGGAACTCAGAAGAGCGACTTAGCAAATAATGTGAAGTGTTCCAATAATAGTGTGTGCAGCGTTACTGAAAATCAATATAAATCCTATCATGCCTCAAAAATTGTAAAAAATGAAACCAGACCTTCAGTTCTAGTGACTTGACCAATTTAGTCAACCTAACTGTAATGCTGTAGGCTACTAAATTGGTCTCAATTTGTGTTATCGTGGGCAAATATTTTATTTCACTTTGCCACCTTTTTCTTCATTATCACTTTTGAGAGCACTTTCAAATATGTGAGTTCAGCATGTCTGCTGTACAAAAGACTCTTTTTTTTAAATTTGATATACTAAACATTTGCTCCATGTATAATCTGAATTTAGTCCACATATAGGGTTCACATGACCCCTGACTTTCCTCTTAGTTCACTAACAGCACTGCCGGGGGTAGGCATGTTTCCTAGTTGATGTTTATAAATTGTCACTTTTGAATAAATATGTTACTAAAGCATGATGTGGTAGTGCATTGTAATTTACAGTCTGCACTTTCCCCATGAAAATGGCCACACATGTCCCACTGACAAGCAGTTTTACTGATAAAGCTACATAGCATACAAACGATAATACTTGAAAATCGGGCTCCTGCTACTATTTATAATTTGCACATTACCAAGTTGAGTGTTCAGTTATTTTGATCATGTTAAAATCCTTGTATCTATCACACTCCCGAATAGTAACAAAAATTGCTTTCCTAATTGCTGATATATTTAGAAATATTTGTACTGGTCAATTAAAAGTTATTGGAATGTTGTATGTTAGGAAAAAACTGACATCCTGCTGCTTTTCGTTTCACAATTGTCAGACACTCACTTCACAAAATCCCTTAACTCTACAATCAAAGAAAGAAAAGTAAACATCAATCTCCAGGATGAAATAAGCAGCAATTTGTAAGAAGACATACGCTGACATTTGATGTCCGTCTTGAAAAGCACAGCAAATGCGACTATATAAGAAAAGTAAGTTTTAATGAATGCTCACCCACTCACTTTCTGAATGAACCAAACACCTGTCTTTGCTTTCTTGAGCTCTCTCACCAGAATGGACCAGTAAGCCCAAAATATAGCTCGCATTAATAAAAACTGACTTGTTGAATCGAGTGGGCACATAGAGTTTTTGCGGCCTGCCTATTCTCTGGACATGGACCTTGATCAGGAGCACAGGCTGGACTTTGACTGTGGTTTGATGCAAGACTGTGACCTAGATGCAGCTTGGGGGTTGCAGATTTGGTGCGATCCTTTTCCTTGAATTCTGGAATAATACTTGGAACGAGACTTGCTTCAAAACCTGGACTACAATTCTTTCCCTCTCTTCCATTCTCTTGGAACTGAGAGGTCTGGACCGGCTGCGAGAACACTCAAACTTTGGTTTTGATGGGCTTCGGGAGCGTGAACCTAGATCAGACTTGGTATTGCTCTTTGATCGATATCTCCTGGCTTTGGTTCTTGAGTGAGAGATCCCCCTGGCTCCTGGATCATGATGGTTCTTTAACTGGGCTGTGTGTTCTATTGTGACTGCTCCTATGGCACCTGCTGTGTGATAGTCACTTGCTTCTGGATAGGTACCATGAGCTCTTCTTCCTCTTGATTGCTTTCTCCCTACCACCTCTCCCCCCTTCCTCCCCATGCCCTCTGCAGTTAATTCAGGGGAATGTATCAAAGGCAACAAGTGTTGGCTCAGGGCTTTCAAAACTGGCCTCCAGAGGCTTCATCCCACTGCCCAGTGGAATAAAAGACCTGCCTGGCCCTAGTCTGATGATGGTGAGACACAATAGGGTTTTTCAGAATAAGAGACTATTAGGTGCTGGTCTGTGTTTAGATGGGGAGGACCATTGTTATTGTTATTTTTTATCTTTTTGATATGACGTGAGAGCTGCTGATTTGAAGCACTCAATGTAGGAACCAGAGTGATTGGACTTGTTCCAGAGAGAGGAAAATCAGGTAACACTCGACAACATGGCTAATCTTTTTATGACTTGGGGCCTGACTTAGATGTTGGCGGACAGGTTACTTCATCACAACGGTGACGGACATCCCGTCCACCGAAATATAAATCTCATTATATCCCATCAGATTTATATGTCGGCTGACAGGATATCTGTCAGTGTTGTGATAGAGCGACCCGTCTGCCAAGATCTAAATCAAGCCCTTAGATTGTGTGGAAACCCAGTGTGGTATAAGAAGGGTTGCATGATTGGAGTATAGAGATCAGTGCCTTCAATTAAATAAGGGAAAAAGGGTAAAGTAAGTGGTGAGGGATATTGGGGTGTAAGAGTGAGAGAGTGTTGACTATGTTTTGTGTTGGAGAATTTGGACAAGAAATAGGACACAAAGTCATTGACTGTGAGATTGGACAATATTGTGGAGGTGCGGTAAAGAGCATGGATTGAGCTGAATATGTTGTATAGCTTTGGACAAGTTAAAACCTTGCTTAATGCATGGACGACCTTTGTAAATTTTAATTTGTTTTTGAATGCAAAACGTTAGTGCGTTTTAGGGCAGTGAGCAGATAGCGGAGAGCAAATGTGTAAGACATGTAAGATTGACTCGGTAGAAGCTGATACAACACTCTTCAGTGTTTTTTTATATTTATGTCAAAATCGTTAGGAAGATTTATAGGGCAAAGAAGGTGTGCTTGAATTGAGAAGCAATACAAAATCTTCGGAGGATTTATCTGTGGTGCTTAATTAGTATTCCAGACCTTGGTATTTTACTGTGATGCCTGTGTGTATGATTGTGGGTGGCTCTTGTCAGGGAGTTGGGGTGATGAGTAAGCAAGAAATCTGCTGATTAGGCGCCCAACACCATCACTCTTGCCTGTTGTTCTTAGTGTACAGATGGAAGTGGCATGATCAGTAGGGTGGACAGCTTTGATAGCTTTATCTTTCTATTCAGTCCATGTCCCAGTAACTGAAATGAAATGCAGAGAAGTCAGTTGTGCGAATCATAGCAGTCACTTATGGCGGTTCTTTCATTGTGTATGTAATGGGCATTCTGTAGTTGAAATAATAAGCACACGCATTTATGGAGTGTTATGGGTGTGCAAGGGTCACTGTGAGTGACTGTCAGGTTCGTTTCAAGGCGGTAAAATGCCCCATTTTGGAAAATGAGTCTACTGTCACCATAATGACGTGGTTTCCTGCCAACAGGGGCAAAGAAGAAATAAAATCAGTGGACACTGTATACCATGGTGATGGAGAAACATATATGGATTGAAGCAGTCCCCCAGGCCTGATGTGAGAAGTTTTGGATTGTGCACAGATCGGACAGGAGGAAACCTACTTCTATGCCTTCTCATACTGACGTCCACCAAAAGGAACAGAGGACTAATTCACGGGTGGTCTTAAAGCCACGATGACAGGCGATGGGAAAATCATGACACATTTGTAGGGCCTCCACTTGCACTCTCTCAGTTGGAAGAAACACTTCCTTTCCGTTGTAGAAAATTTGTTTAGTTTGTAGAGTTGATAGTTCACTCTGTTCCAATCTTCATTGGTTAAAGACTCATAGACTGACTGTATCCTATCTAGAAACTATTGGTTTCTTCCAGTTATACGTTCTGGATCTATGTTTTTTTTTTTAGGAAAACCAGGGCCTTCAGGACATCATCGCAACAGAGCATCTGTTAGCTTGTAATGAGAGCCTGGTATATAGGTCATGGTCAAGTCATATTGACTGAAAAAGTCTAGCTTGCCGGCTATGTCGGCATTTAAGGTTGCAAAGGCATTGTTAATTCCTATGATCAGTCCAGATTTCAAACGGTTCTCTAATATCCATTAGGAACTGTGTCCATTCACTGTAAGCTAATTTCATAGCTAACAGTTCATGCTCAAGAACGGAGTAGTTCCTTTTGGAATCAGACAAGATATGTGACAAAAAAAACAGGGTGTTCATGCCCATCGTCGTCTTATTGTTGAAGTAGAACAGCTCTCACTTCCCTATCTGAAGCGTCAGTTTCAACTATAAATGTGTTGGTATTTCGAGGTGTCACAGAATGGGAGCATGAGTTACAGCTGTTTTAAGGCCTGTAAAGCCTTTTCGGCAGCTTCAGTCCACTTGAATCCTTGTTGAAGATTTTATTTCTTTAGTGTTTGAGAGATAAACGTTGTCTGGCTGGCAAAATTGTCAATGAACTAGTGATATAAGTTCGCCAACTCCCAAAAACATTTGGTTTCTTTAATAGATGAAGGCGATGGCAAATCCAATATAGCTGTTATTTTCTGTGGGTCCATTGCGATTCCCGTCTTGTTTATGCGATAACCCAAGAATTCTGACTCGGGCTGCTCAAATTTTGCATTTTTCACGTTTACAAACCAGACTTTTTTGGCATAGTCTTTCAAGAACTTTAGTAACTTGTATGATGTAGGTTGAGGTCCTGAGAATAAACAAGAATGTCATCCAAATATATTAACACGGTCTGGTTTAAGTGGTTTGCGCACACATTGTCCATGAATTTTTGAAAACTAAAAAACATCACTTAATCCAATGGGCATAACCCAATACTTTATGTGACCCATGGGTGTTCTGAATGCGGTCTTCCACTCCTCTCCTTCTTTGATACGAAGGAGATGGTAATCTCCCTGAAGGTCAAGTTTGGTAAACATTTGTGCCCCCCTGATTTTAGTATGTCCTTGATGAGAGGTAGAGGTTAACTATCTATTATGGTTACTTTATTCAACCCTCTAAAGTATTTACATGGCCGTTAATCCTTAGTTAATCCTTAGTCTTTTTCGGTAACCCAGCAGGCGATCGCGACCATGTAATTAAATCACTCTGAATGTTTTCTTCAGTATATTGACTTAGTGTTTCTTTTTCTGGTTCTGTAAGTGAATACACTCTGCCAAATGGAACTACAGCTCTAGGTTTGAGGGAATTACACAATCAAATCTTCTGTGAGGAGGTAAGGTCAATCGTTTTGGGCCAGAAACACGTCTGCATACATTTGGTAATGATCTGGTAACCCCTTGTATGACATTAATGGAGCTGCAACATTTTCCTTGGCTTTGGGCATGTCCTTAGCTAAACAATATTCTTCAGTCACAGAAAATTGCTGACAAAAAATGAGAAAAATGAGAGGAAAAAGTTAGAGTTCTTGTTTCCCAGTTGATATAAGGGTTTTATCTGACCAGCCTGGGTATTCCCAGCATCGTGGTATGGTTCGGAGAAGCCATGAGATCAAAAAAACAAATACTCTTGATGCTTTCCAAAAGTTAATCGGAGGGAAGCAGTCATATCTTTCACTGGTCTGGAGACTAGTGTGGTTTCGTCCACAGTATGCACCTGGTCTGGGATATGCTTAGGAACTCAGAGTATTTGTTTTTTCATAGCTCATCTTTCATCCAGATAAATTCCACTTTCTCTGCAATCTTACGGGGATAATACTTTCTCATCAGTGCCATTAGGTAACCCTGGAAGCATGGGCAGGAGAAAAAGAGAAGTTGAGGCTTTCCTTGAAGAACAAATTGAAGGAATTCCAGACCATCCTGCCCCTTTCCTGGACGGGATCTAGCGTTTCCCTGAGGCTTCTGAGGGCTTGGAGTGACGTAAATATATAATTTACCGTCTTAATTTCTATGCAGGTAAGTACTTAATCAATAATAACTCAAATCGGAAAGAAAGAAACAGAGTCCGTGGTGTTAGAGTTCTTAGGGGTTTTATTCCTTAAAAAGGAATGGCCAAGACCTGGATATCATGTTCTTCCCACCACAGGGTTCTCAACAAGAGAACTCTTTAAAATTGTTCAGACCTTTACTAACCCTGAGGTATGCGAGAGCCCTAACACCTTTACTCAGGCTTTGTGTGACGATATATCCCAATATTTTGAAGACAAAATAGAAGGGATATATAAAAAAATCACCGCTGTCTCAGACTCTCAGGGAAATGAAGCTCCTGAAATATCCTCTAGGTTGACCTCTGAAAGAACTCTCCAGGCTATTCCAGGAATAACTGCTGAGGATCTGACCTTACTGATTAATCAAATAAAGACTGGTTCCCCTAATGACCTGCTACCTGCTAAATTCTTCTCCCCGCTAATCGACATAGTAGGACCCTCCATCCAGAAACTGCTTAATCTTTCATACGCTGAGGGTATGCTCCCATCAGCCTGGAAGAAAGCGGTAGTGAACCCTATACGCAAAAATTCCACCTTGCCCTGGTCTGAACTCTCCAACCTCCGCCCGATTTCTCTCCTCCCTTACATTAGCAAACTGGCTGAGAAGCACGTAAATACCATCCTTTCCGATTTCATCGAGGCGACAGGGGGCCTGGACCAATCACAATCTGGGTTCAGGCCCAACCACAGCACTGAATCAGCCCTTCTTTCTGTGACGGATCAGATCAAAATGTCACAGGATAAAGGAGGCTCCATGATTCTAGTGCTGTTGGACCTGTCTGCAGCCTTCGATACCGTGGATCATAACATCCTTCTCGGCCGGTTGCAAGGAGTAGGAATCGGAGGCCTAGTACTATCATGGTTGGAGAGTTTCCTTTCCGGGAGATCACAATCTGTCAGCCTGGGCCCCTTCCGTTCCATCTCCAGGGGGCTCACGAAGGGGGTGCCACAAGGCTCCTGTCTTAGCCCTACATTGTTTAATGTATATGTGGCCCCCCTTGCTGAGATTGTGCGGAAGTATGGGTTCACGCCGATCTCCTATGCTGATGACACCCAGCTCCTCTACCCTTTCAGCTCCCTTGACTCTAAAGTCAAAGAGAACTTTGCTGAGGGTATGAGGGCGGTGTCACATTGGATGGCGAAGAACTGCCTCCAATGTAATGTCACAAAAACTGAGGTCATGCTTTTTGGCAAAGCAAGCATTCTTTGGTCCCCTGACTGGTGGCCAATAGATCTTGGCCCAGTACCGTCATCTAAACATCATGTGAAGAATCTTGGGGTAAAACTGGACCAAAAGCTGACCTTGAAGGAGCATACCAATTACATCGCAGGATTATGCTTCCACACTATTGGCCTGCTTAGACGTGTCTTTCCGTATCTTCCTGCTTCTTACAGGAAGACACTTGTGCAGGCATTAGTGACCAGTCGTCTGGACTACTGCAACGGCCTGCTGACGTTAGCAAATGCTGACGCAGTAGGTCGTTTGCAGGTGGTCCAGAACACGGCAGCAAGACTGGTTATGGGGGCACCAGCTAGGACCCCCTCCAAACCCCTGCTCAGGGAGCTGCACTGGCTCCCAATAAGACAGCGCGTCGATTTTAAGATCTGCTGCACGGTCCATAGATGCATCTATGGCACAGGTCCTAAATACCTGTCTCAATCCTTGGTGCCATATCAGCCCAGTAGGTCCCTTCGTTCAAGCAGTCAAGCCTTGCTAAAACCCCCGTCCACAAAGAAGTCCAGACAAGGAGACCGGGCCTTCTCCTCAGTCGGACCTGCCCTATGGAACAGACTGCCCCTCGAAGCCAGAACAACTACTAATCACCTATCCTTTAGGAAAATACTAAAAACTATCCTTTATCAAGAGGCATTTCAGTCCATCTAATTAATGTTCCTTATTCACCGACTGAGTTTCCTACTGCTGGCACAGCGCGGAGATACCCTTACGGGATTGATTCCTGCGCTCTAGAAGAATTTAAATAAATAAAATAAAATAAACAGGGGTGGAAGAAGGGATAGAGAGCGCGCTACATTTTATTAACAGTACATAGCTTATATACTTAATTTACATCATAGAAAGCAATGCAGTAGGCGTAACAGCTGAGAGAAGACAAGATAACAGCATCCACGTGTTACTAGTACGTAATCAGAGGGCGTAAACTAGGCGTGAACTAGAGGTGTGTGCTAGAAACGTCACAGGTAGGTGTCACAAAGGGGTGGCACCAAACAGAAATGTTGCAATGTCAGCAGAAATCGGAAGCTTGGATGCGCGCGCAGCTGCATGACGTGTGATTGACACGGAAACTGGAGGGTGCAGGGGACTTGACATTTACACTGACGGAAAGAGACAGAAGTCTGGCATGTCAGATCAACTCGTACTTCTATCATATCTGATATCTGATGTTTGGGAACCATATTATCTGGACGGGAAAGGTCTCTGGGGCAGAAGCTATTCTATACTGACTATGAATGCGTGTATAAGCGCCTAAGTGTCTGCATGAGAAACGTGGGGGCATGGGCCTTTCATGGGAGCATGGTAACAGAGGCTATGAATTACTTGCACGGAGACAGGTCGGCCCTTTGCTCTGCAGCTGAGGGGGATGTTTACTGGAACCAGTAGGCAGGAATGTATTTTCGAGGAGCGGAACAGATAATTCGAAGGTTGTAGTCAGTCTTGGCAGGCAGCAGGCTGAGCTGAGCGCGGGGACCGCGCTGGGAGTAAGTCAGAGTTCACGGGTACAGAGGCTGCCTGGGCTGAGGCTTTCAGAGTCAGAAGCCAGAAAAAAGGCTCGATGGCAGAAATTCAGGGCCTACTTTGCCAGAGCTGGAGAAACGTGTAAAGTACACTACAAAAAGACGTTGGCATAGCATACTTAGGAACGGACTATTCACTCCATCCAGGGTGGATCTGAAAGAGGACATGTTAACGTTGGACGCAAATGTGTTTGCGTCTTCATAGCTGAGACAGGAGGGAAGTTACATGCATTTTAAGCTGGTACATGGAGACGGTGGGGTACTCGCTAGGGAACACAACTTGACCAATAATTTATATTTCCTCATTCCCTCCTTGTTCCCTACGGACCCTTCATGATATATCGATCCTCATGAATCGATCAGTTTGTTCTTGTAACATCATTTGCTCTTCTTTCTTCCTCTCACGTTTTGAGAGGAAACTGGAATGTTCAATACAAGATGTGGCACACAGTCCACAAATCGCTGGCCCACACTGTAAGCACAGGCAGCAACTGAATACTAGGACTAGGCCAATGCCTAGGAAGGATAGGATCTTCCATCCCCAAGCGGGTAACGTTGTCCAGAACCAACCGGACCAAGTCCAGGTGCCTGGATTCTGATGTATCTGATTTGCAATTTTATGGAGACGTGTAATAGCTTGATATACAGATGGGGCGTTTTGTGGAATGAAAACACAGCAACTTGACCCGATGACCTTACAGGCTCCACCTCTATCTGCCAAGATGACGTCAATAACAAGACGATTCTGAAGAACAACAACCCGCATGGCGGACTGCTCTTCGGTTAAGTTACCTAGGGCGGAGGCAGTTTCATTCACTACTGCTTCAAGTGTTCTAGTTAATCTGCGTATTAATTTACTATTTTGGACAGGGCCTAAAAAGAAAAAGAATCCTTTATTAAAATCTGTGTATTGCTCCCATGCCGTTTCAGTGTAGTCGACAAGTGAGATATCTCTTCTGAGTCTATTCTTCACTAGGTTTGTATTTCTGTGATAATCAGGAGGAGCTAGAAAAACAGGTGGCAGAAGGAATGCAATGTAACAGGTACCATCCCAATCTGGAGGTAAACGTATGTATGCGGTATGACCACAAACAAAATAGGAATGACTGGTAGCTTTAAAGGACGATTTACCATGATCCCTGAATTCGACCACAGTAGTACATTTACTATGACCTAAGTGTACTGAACCTTTCTTACTGACACATAATTCACCAGTGACTGGTAATACTGACATAGCGGGCAGAACTGGTGCAGCTTCAGATTCAACAGTAAGAATCATAAGGTTAATTGTGTAATTACCTAATCCATATACTTCATTTTCTAGATCAGTTCCTATTCTAGTGGGGAGTCCCTCCTTATCAGGGGAACAGACGTCGAGCAGGACCAAGTTCAAGTTTCCCCAAACCCAGCCCCCATCGAAAACAGCAATATCAGGATCTAAGGAATTAATTATTTTAAACCATGCACCACAGGAGCCATTGTGAGTGAACGGGTACGGAAAGAGGGGCAGAGCTCCCTTGTAATTCTGGTAGGGAGGGAGTCGGCCACATATCCAGCAGTTTGTAGCATTATTAGTCTGATGGGAATGATGTAGCATACTAATGAATGTGTTGTTGCGCAGCGCAAGTCTGTAAGAAAGTTCATGTGGAGGTAACTCGCTAAAAGAATGTTCAGCAGATACATTGTAAGCAGATTGTTCACGCTTGAAAATAGGGTAATAGATAGGGAGAAGTATGCTTGCAACAATAATTAGAAGACTTAGAAAAAACATGATTAATAATGTCACTATACAGTGACTACGCAATGATTTGCAATATGTACGTTTCTTGAGTTGTCTCTCTCTCTCTCTATCTCGATCTAGGGGATACATGTCAGAAACTATTTAACCGATTCACCTAGGGGAGGACTTAAACAATTAAACTGTCTGACTTGCTAGATCGAAGCTTGAGTTTATACTCTTCTTGGGGAGTTTTCTCTCGTTCGGAAACTTTAAAGTCTCTAGTCTTGATACAGTCTTTGGTGGGGGTGGACGAGCCTGGATCTGGTTTCAGTTCGTTATATTTCTTAATATGGCTCGTGTGGACCCACCCCTTTCTGCCTTCCAGTTTTACTGCGGTCCTCGTTGTAAGAAGGACGGTCTTTGGCTCCTTCCAGCGGGGCTCCAGCGGACTTTTCCTGTCGAAGTTCCGGATTAAAACAGTATCACCAGGACGGACATCGTGTGGCTTTACATCAGTGTTGTCGGGAAAGGCTGCGGCAACCTGTGAACGACATGATTGGAGTGCAGACATCAAGGAGGCAAGGTAATCTGTCAACATATTACAATCGACATCAGTAATTTTCTTAGGAATGGGCGTCCCCCACATATTCGGTGGTCTACCAAAGACCACTTCGTACGGGGATAGTCCTGATCTCGAGTGGGCAACCATCCTCATATAGAACAGTGCCACTGGCAGGGCGACTATCCAGTCGACCCCTTTCTCTTGACATATTTTAGCAAGGCGTGTCTTTAGTGTCTGATTATGCCTTTCTACAAGGCCTGCGGCTTCGGGATGTCGGACACAATGGAATTTCCACTGGTATCCTAGCAATAAGGAAACCTGCTTCATTAATTCGGATGAGAATGGCTGACCGTTATCTGAGTACACGACACGAGGCAAGCCGTACCGTGGGAAGAATTCTCGAACCAGCTGCTTGGCAGTGGTCGGGGCAGTATAGTCTGGGACTGGATATGCTTCGGTCCAACGGGAAAGTGCACAAACAATTACGAGGACATATTTAAATCCTCGACAACGGTCCATCTGGATATAATCCATCTGGAGGACTTCAAAAGGGTGATCGGGAAGATGAAATCCACCTTGCTCTACAGGGACGCTTTTACCTGGATTGAACTGACAACAGATCATGCAAGTACGCACTTTCTGTTTTGCTGCTGCTCGTAAGTGTTTATTGCTCCAAAGATTTTGTAAACTGTCTAACATCGCTTTTTCTCCTAGGTGTGCTGGACTATGTGCTGTATTGATCATGACTTGAACCATAGAATCAGGGAGAAACCATGTAGATTTTCCCTTCGTCATCCAACCTTGATCTGTCTGGATCCCTCCTAGTTCAGTCCATTTCTTTATTTCATCTGGGGTAGCATGTGCCTGAATATCGATTACATCTAGTGTGGGATCCCTGACTGTCATACAATTTGTCGGTCCTATTGTCTTTGTCACATCCGTTGTCTGAGTGTGAGTCAGTGCTGTATGTTTTGCTGTCTGGTCTGCCAGGTCGTTACCCTGGGAAACAGAATCTGTAACTTTAGTATGTGCTTTACACTTCATGACGGATATGCCTGAAGGCAGATGTATTGCTTCTAACAGTGCTTGAATGAGGGGACCGTGTTGGATCTTGGCACCATGAGAGGTCAAAAAGCCTCGTTCTTGCCATAACATTCCGAAGTCGTGTACAACTCCGAACGCATAACGGGAATCAGTATATATATTAACATTTCTGTTCTTGGCTAGAATACAGGCTCGGGTCAGAGCAATAAGCTCTGCCGCTTGAGCGGACAGTGTGTCAATACGATGTGTTTCTTTTACTTCGGTTTCAGTGGTCACTGCATATGCGGCCACTAATTCTCCTGTACTTGTTCGCATACATGAACCATCCACATAAAGTGTCAGGTCTGGATTTGTCAGTGGAACATCTGTTAAGTCTCGTCGGGGCTTTGTTACTGCATTAATGATTTCTATACAATCATGCGGGGCTGGATCTGTCGTAATTGTAGGTAACAGTGTTGCGGGGTTCAGAATGCTGCAGCGTCTGATTTCTATGTGTGGCTGGAATAGCGTCAATTCATAACCTGTCAGTCGTGCTATAGTCAAGTGTTGAGTCTGGGTTCTGTTCAACAGAACCTCTACAGAGTGTGGAACTTGTACTGTTAACTGATGTCCTAAAACAATTGAATCGCTCTGTCTGATTGCTAATGCTGTTGCTGCTACTGACTTTAAGCACGCAGGGAGTGCCTGGGCTACTGAATCCAATGTACTTGAAAAATAAGCGCAAGGCTTATGTGAACCTGCTTGATCTTGAGTGAGGACAGACAATGCTGTACCATCACGTTCTGTAACAAAAAGTGTAAACGGTTTGCTGTAACATGGTGTCGCTAAAACTGGTGCTTGACATAATGCTTTCTTTAGTTCCTCAAAGGCTTGTGTATGTTCCTGAGTCCAAGGAAGGACAGTCGAAGTCGCTGCCTCCTGTGTCGTTAACTGGATGAGTGGTTTAGCTAGAAATGCATATTGAAGAATCCATTGTCTGCAGTACGAGGTGAGGCCTATAAAGGCCCGCACTTCCTTTTGTGTCTGGGGTCGTGGCATATTTACAATTAACTGAATGCGATCGGGAGTGAGCTGTCTCCCCACTTTGGACAGCAAGTGACCCAAGTACACAACTTGCTGAACACAGAATTGTAGCTTCGAAGGAGACACCTTGTGTTCCTTGTCGGCCAGAAAATGTAAGACTGTCAGTGATGCTTGTTCGCATTCGGGCTCACTTCGTGCGGTGATCAGCAGATCATCGACGTATTGCAGTAAAGCAGTGTTAACTGGCATTTGAATACAATCTAGTTGTCTTTTCAGTGCTTGACTATAGATGCTGGGGCTTTCTGTGAATCCTTGAGGTGCGCGGGAAAATTTGAAACTTCGTCCATTTAAACTGAATCCGAAAAGGTATTGGCTCTCTGGGTCAATAGGTACACTAAAGAAGGCGTTCTTGAGATCAATTACAGTAAAGAACGTTGCTTCTGAATCAATAGCAGTCAATAAGGAAGAGATATCGGGGACCACAGGGTACTGTGGAACAATGCATTTATTCAGCTCTCTTAGATCAATCACCAGCCGATATACTGGCGGTGCATTGGGATCAGTACGTTTAAGAATTGGAATGATGGGTGAATTACAGATATTGGAGTCGGTCTCTACGACCACTCCTTGGGCAATGAGCTCTTCAATCATTTCCAGTAAAGCCACTACAGCATCGGGCGGTAACTTGTATTGTCTGATTCGCGGTAGAACAACTCCTGTCTTGAGTGTAACACGGTATGGTGTGATATGCATACAACCTACATCAGTTGGGCCTGTTGCCCACAAGTGATCTGGTACATTTTTCAATCTGACATCGAATTCTCGTAAGACATAATGGCCCTTGAAATCCCGCAGAAAGAGTCTAACCCCCTCCGGGGAACAGCAGATTATGGCTCCTAGAGCCTTCAATGTTTTAATTCCTAACAGATTTTCTGGGCATGATTTCGTAAGTAACAAGTCTGTAACTCGTGATAATGGACCCACAGCCAGGGGGACTGGTTCAGATACTTCATTTACAATGGGCTGTCCTGAAAAACCAAGGGAAACATTCTGTGAGCCTGAGAGGGGTGCCCCTGGGACTTCATTATGACTGATTGTTGTGCGGCTTGCCCCTGTGTCAATTAAAAACTTTCTATCTTTTCCCAATACTTGACTGTGTACATAAGGACCCTCTTGATCTACAGGAATTTCAATAAGAGGCAAGCCAAACTCCCTCTCTAGGCTGTTTCATGTGTATCGTTGATACTCAGGATAAGCAGATTGGGCATACTGGTACATCTGTTGGGAAACTTGTTGAGTCGAGGCAGTGGGCTGTGGTACCGCTACTGTCTGTGCTGTATGAGATGAAGCATGCATAGGCTGTGTGTTCTGCATAGGTTGTACATTCTGTGAGGTCTGTTGCTGGGCCTGATCTTGTCTTGGTGGATGCGGTCTTTCTTTAGTTTTACCTGTGGATATGTTATGTTTCAGAACTGGACATTCATGTACGTAGTGACCTGGCTGCTTACAATAGTTGCATGTCCCTTTAACGGGAGCTGCAGAATGATTTGTCTGGGTCGTACCCTTTCTGTTTCCGTCGGTATGGACCGACTGGGCTACTAACATTTTCATTTTCGTGTCTTTCATACGTTTCTGTTCCTGATCTTGTTCTTCTCTAATTCTATTCTGATGGTATTGTAACATTTGTAACATCTGGGATGGCGTATTTGCTTGCCATGTACTCTCAACCTTGTATACACGATTCTTGACTGCTAACAGGGAATTCTCAACTAACTTGGATACAAAAAGATGCGGGTACGACTCGCTACTTGGTTTAAGACCACTATTAATAATAAAACATTTCTCGAATCTTGAATAAAAGTCACTAGTATCTTCGTCGGGTTTCTGTTTACATGCTGAGATTGCATCCCAGTCTTCTTTTCTAGTTGTCAATAATCTTGGCAGAACCTGTACTATCAAACCTGGTAATGCTTTAGTTTTCTCCCCCAGGCTTACCCCTGGGACACGTTTGTTCTCTTCATCTTCTATTTCTGCCCATGCAATCTTTTTCTCTCCCACCTCCCATTCTTTTTCCTTTAATTTCTCGTAGATGCCAGTGGGCAGCAGTACCTTTAACATTTTCATGATATCTTCATATGTGTAATCCCCCATCAGTAACATGTCTTTAAGTTCTCTGTGAAAACCTGCAGGGTCTTTATCATGGCAGGGTACTAGTTTCTTCATTTCTAACAGTTCTAACTTAGTCAGTGGCGTGTGTACATACACGCGTTTCAGGGTACGATCTTCACCCATAACTGGATGTACCTCTCGTAAGGGGTTCTGACTTTCAAGACCATGCAGACGCTCTATATGATACATTTTTCTTTCTGGGGGCGGGGCGGGAACATATTCGGAGCTTACAAAAGTGTTATATCTATGTCGTTGTTCTAGAATTATTTGTATTAACTTGTTACTTAGACCTCTCCATCTATCCATGAGTAGTGCTTCTAATATTTCGGGTAAGGGACCTGGATCAGAATGTTGGTTTCTGTATTTCGTGAGGAGGTGCTGAATCATGTATACACCTGCTAATTTCTGCTCGTCTGGGGAAAGGTTCAGAAATGTCTGTGCTACCGTGTCATCATTGTATATGTCTGGATTTTCAGACCATAATATGGCTGACCGGGCTAGTTCTTGTTCATCCATAGAATTGAGTACGTGGTACCCCATTCTCTCTCGGAGTCTTTTATCAGTTTCCTGGAACTGATGTTCAGAAGAATTCGGGTTTGTTAAGGCAGAGAGGAAAACTCTCTTGCTTTCCGGACGGATACCTTTCCTAAGGTAAGTTCCCTTACCTACATACGCTATAGTATCTGTAGTCTTTTCTGGTTCTTCAAGTTCTTCTTCCTCCTCGGAGGAAGCCTTTTCTTTTTCTTCTTTGTGTATATCTATCACTGCTTTTCTAATTTTCTTGTACATACTGGCTATGCAAGTCCCCTTGTCGTGTTTTCCTTCAGATATATTTTGACCCCACTTGTTTAGTGCATCTAACTCACTCTGATCTGTCTCAGGCCTGTCTCGTTCTCTTATTAGGCAATTTATGAAAAAACTTAGTATCTGTTCTTGAACGTCAACTTTCTGACGCTCCATGGCATCCTTAATACTGTCAGGGTCTTTCCCAGTCTGAACAAACTCATATATTCTATCTAGGCGTTCCTTCATTCCTGCATAGTACAGCAGGAAATCAGTAGCAGATCTTAACCGTAGTGATGCCATCATCATTATATCGTCTTTGCCGGGTACTGGATCATATCTGCAAACTGAAAGGTTTTCTTTGAATATGTCAAGGCGGGGTGACTTGAACGTAAAAGGATTCCGCAAATCCCCGAGCTGTAACCTGCGTGTTAATGGCGGGGTGTGAAGACCCCCGGTCGCACCCCCTGAGGCGGAAGCTTGGGCATTATCTCTCTGTGGAGTCTGTACCTGGACTTGAATTTGTCTTTTAGTAGGATCAGGTAGAAGTGGTTTCGGTAGATCAACTTTAGGTACGGGAAGTGGTGGAGGTGGTGGAACAGGAGGATTCTGTTGTGGTACTGGCAGAATATGATCTTGGGGCGGGTTACCACCCCCGTCCCTGTCGTTAGGCAGGGCGCGGACAGGCAGATTGGTGTAAGCGGGTGCTACATCCTCTAGATAGGAATTCAGGAATATGTCTTTAGTGGTCCTATGAGTTACTTTAGTTGGAACCAATGGTGGCGGCAGATTTTTCGGTATTTCTGAAATGGCCTCAGGCGAACCCTCGGCCGCGAGATACATACCGTTTACGAGGTTATTTCGTGCGCGGTCTACTTGCTCTGATTTTACTCGGATCCCCTCGGTAACTAACTCGTTTTCTTGGGCCTTGTCTGATTCTTTAAGTCTGTCTTCTCTACGTAGTGCTTTTTCAGCACGCTTATGTGATTCCTTACGCCAAAACTCTATGGCGTCTTTCTGAGATTGTCTGGCTTTCTTTTTCCATAGTGCTTCTTCTACCTTCATGATGCACTCGGCATCCCATGTTCCGGTAACAGGCCATCTGTGTCTTTCGTCTAGATGCTTAGTATAGTCGGCCCATAAATCTAGATACAATATGGCATCTAAGCCATGCTTATGGTACATAAAATTTCCAGGAGTATCCCTAGGGGGGATAGGAATTGCTTCCTCTAGTATCCCTTTCCTAGTTCCTATTTGCTTTAATTTATCGAAAAACGGCATCTTGTTTACTTAATACTGAATGCTCAACCCTAACTACTTAATACTGAATACAGCTAGTTATACAAGAACACAATAATGCACATTAAAAACGGTCACATTCATACCACGACATTAATCACATGAAAAGACATTTTGAAACATATATGACTACCCCCTATACTGGATGTACTGCTAAACAGTACAGATACACTGTCTAAAAACAGTGCAGACCGTGTTTGTGTACCCAAACCCGTCTTGATACGTCCCAGCAATGGTACTCACCGGGAAGCACGGAAAACAGAAGGCCTCGGAAAACTCGACTGGACTGGACTCGACTCGGCACGTGGATACTTCGGAAAACTTCGGAAAACTGGTGGGCCTCTTGACACCTCGGACCTTGCTTCTTTCGGCTAGGCTCTGGTCGGGATCCTCCGCACTCCTCACCGCCTCGTCTGGGTACTGATCGCAGTCTTCGTCACCTCCGTGGGCCAGAGGGAGATGCAGGAAATCCTGTCGGTACGCGTAGTTTTCCTTCTAACTGATGGCAGGGGACAGAGCTTGCAACGCACCAACCAGCGCGTGAGGTGGGGGAGGGGTCCCTGTTCGGGCGCCAAAATGACGTAAATATATAATTTACCGTCTTAATTTCTATGCAGGTAAGTACTTAATCAATAATAACTCAAATCGGAAAGAAAGAAACAGAGTCCGTGGTGTTAGAGTTCTTAGGGGTTTTATTCCTTAAAAAGGAATGGTCAAGACCTGGATATCATGTTCTTCCCACCACAGGGGTGGAAGAAGGGATAGAGAGCGCGCTACATTTTATTAACAGTACATAGCTTATATACTTAATTTACATCATAGAAAGCAATGCAGTAGGCGTAACAGCTGAGAGAAGACTAGATAACAGCATCCACGTGTTACTAGTACGTAATCAGAGGGCGTAAACTAGGCGTGAACTAGAGGTGTGTGCTAGAAACGTCACAGGTAGGTGTCACAAAGGGGTGGCACCAAACAGAAATGTTGCAATGTCAGCAGAAATCGGAAGCTTGGATGCGCGCGCAGCTGCATGACGTGTGATTGACACGGAAACTGGAGGGTGCAGGGGACTTGACATTTACACTGACGGAAAGAGACAGAAGTCTGGCATGTCAGATCAACTCGTACTTCTATCATATCTGATATCTGATGTTTGGGAACCATATTATCTGGACGGGAAAGGTCTCTGGGGCAGAAGCTATTCTATACTGACTATGAATGCGTGTATAAGCGCCTAAGTGTCTGCATGAGAAACGTGGGGGCATGGGCCTTTCATGGGAGCATGGTAACAGAGGCTATGAATTACTTGCACGGAGACAGGTCGGCCCTTTGCTCTGCAGCTGAGGGGGATGTTTACTGGAACCAGTAGGCAGGAATGTATTTTCGAGGAGCGGAACAGATAATTCGAAGGTTGTAGTCAGTCTTGGCAGGCAGCAGGCTGAGCTGAGCGCGGGGACCGCGCTGGGAGTAAGTCAGAGTTCACGGGTACAGAGGCTGCCTGGGCTGAGGCTTTCAGAGTCAGAAGCCAGAAAAAAGGCTCGATGGCAGAAATTCAGGGCCTACTTTGCCAGAGCTGGAGAAACGTGTAAAGTACACTACAAAAAGACGTTGGCATAGCATACTTAGGAACGGACTATTCACTCCATCCAGGGTGGATCTGAAAGAGGACATGTTAACGTTGGACGCAAATGTGTTTGCGTCTTCATAGCTGAGACAGGAGGGAAGTTACATGCATTTTAAGCTGGTACATGGAGACGGTGGGGTACTCGCTAGGGAACACAACTTGACCAATAATTTATATTTCCTCATTAGGACAGCTACGAATCATATAGCTAGGTAACCATAGTATAAACATAGCTCTTGTTTTCTTCTATGCTCTCATTCGGCCTCAGACAATGCCCCCCGGGCCAGACCAATCTGCATAGGTTCCTCTCCCGAAGAAGGTGTTTCAGGAAAAAAAGCATTTTCCTTGCAGATATTGAGACCTGGTGTTTCTGTATGTTGTTAAGTGCGAGTCTTAAGTCTCTCAAACCGGCGTTCATTGGGGGGGGGGGGGGGGGGGGGGGTTCTACGGACAAGACTAGATCCATCAGACCTGCAGTGGATCAACACGAGAATACACCAATTCGTCCTTAGTTTCTATGCCAAGACCCCGGCAAAAGAGAGTAACCAAGGTACACTCTACCCAAGTGGTCTCACAGCTAACTGACGTAAGCGGGTTATGTATTGGAGAACATCTTGGTTACATTGCTGCATATCTCAAAGTGCTTCCTCCGCAGAATTTTTAGGCCTGGTCTTTCAAAGATTTGTCTGAAGGCGGTGAGTAAAGCCATGTAGTTAGAAATGCATGGGTCTTCTATGGCTACCAGTATTGTTGTACATTCGAGTGCTGGACCGGACAAGGCTCCAGTAAAATACCCAACTTTATAGCTCTATCTAGAGAGAACTGAGTTGGACGAAAAGTGAAGAATGCCATCCGTGAACCCAAGAATTCTTTAAGCTTGTTTGGGTCACCTGAAAACCGACGAGTAATTGCTGAGATTGTTTTCACATCAGACGCCCTGGCTACAGGTGCTTGGCGTAACACCAAATATTCATTCTGGAATTGTTGCAGGTCTTGAGCCTGTTGCTGAATTGTGTGAACTAGGGCTTGTGCTTACTTCACAGGTTCCTCTTGGGGAAGTGCTTGGGGAACATCAATTGTTTCAAGGACAAAACTGGGTTTTGGACATTGCAATCTGTTGGGTTCATCTCATTGAGGACTTCTCTTTCTGGTTCAGGTGCTAAGAGATCGTTCCTGGTTTTGAAGGTTCTTCTCTGCCCGAGGTAGGGGTGAACTTTTCAGGTAGCCACAATACTGCTGACAATGAAATACGGTGGGGTGCTCCATTTGAGCCATGCAATTATACCATCTCACTATTGAGAGAGGTCTGAAGGCATGTAACGGCCGGTTCCCCATAGATTTTGAATGCTCAAACACTTTCTCTAGAGGAAATTCCTCATCACGAATACATTTCATGATGATGAGCACAGCCCATTGGGCATACGCTCAGGGTTTCAATGTAGATAAAAGAGGAGAGAGTGACCATTTCTCATTATGTTTAGATCTATCTTGGAAATGGTTTTCCACCCACCCAACGTTTACAACTGATCTGAGGGAAGAGGCTATGCAGCCTTTGGTAAGCAACAAGCGGCTGTCAGTTAAGTGGCCCGCTATAATGGACCAAGTTGAGCCCCTCACCAATATATACAATGTTTTTAGCGAACTTTTAACTTCCTATCTGGAGCCAGGCCCTGAATATATATATACAGATAACACAAATCCACCAGAGATTGGTAGAGAATATAACATTCTAGCTAACTAAACCCCAGACAGGAACAGGTAACCTCCGGGTCTTGAAACAGCAGTCGAACCCTTGGTTTGACAAGGAATGTGTATTGGCCAAACAACTGCTCATCAGGGCTCTAAAAGCCCAAAACATAACTGATATAAGACGCAAAAGACCAGAATATAGAAAAACACAGAAGGTAGCCCTAGGAAACTGGGAAGATTCAAGTTAGGAAGATCTTATAATAGCTTAAAAAACTGGGGACCAGTCCATGTTCTGGAGAATATTTGCCAATGGGAGCAAATTAAACAAGTCTGCTTCTGACCAATTTTTAGACCCTTGTACATGGCAGAGACATTTCGCTAACCTATATGCCACCCCTAACAAACCAGACACAGACCTTTCAAATGCTACCAAGCGGCCCTTGACATTAGCACAAACTGTGCTTTTCCAGCTCAGTATTGAAGACACAACACTTGCTATAGCTGCTATTAAGTCATCAAAGGTGCCCAGACCCATACAAGATACCAGGGACCTATTAAAACACGCCCCAGAAGTGTGGGTGCCATACACAAATGTATTATGTTTTGCAGTAGCCAGGGGACATCCCATTCCAGAATCCTGGACGGGTGCAGAGATAGTTCCTATTAATAACAAGCATTTGCAATGCAATAGGTCTCGCATTAGGAAAGTTTGAGATATTGGTCTTGTAATTGACTTTTTTTAATTAATGTGTTGGTTTTGAAAATTGCTAAACTAATAGCTTTGTCATTTACAATGCCAATAGTTATAACTTTCGCAAATGTGACACCTATAGCATTTGTAATGCAACATGTTTTGTATTTATTGACTTGGATGTATTGATATTACAAATAACAATGGCTTTTAATTTTTTTAAATAATTAATACTTAAGTAAAAGTGATTGTAATTTATAATGGTAATAGCTTAATGGCACTACCTGTAATCGTTCTGAACAGTTAGCACCATGATGCCACCATTGGTAGATGCACACTACACAAATGCTAGGTTACATGACATAACTTGACAAGCGTCACTTGAGTCCTATACATAGAAAGATAGAACAAAACACATACACTTTATGTCAAGGCAAAGTTGGGGGAAATCTACATGTCCTCTATCTATGTTGACAATTTGGCCCACTACAAGTTTGCTGCTTTTGAGTGCCATCTACTTTTTATAGGCCTCTGCTGAACAATAGTACTTCTATTAGCAAGGTAATTTACTATCCACTTAATGTGCTTTTGGTAAGGAACGCTCTCAGAGAGAAACACTATCCATTTGTACATGTATTTCAACTGTAACATCAAAAAGGCATTGCAATTTGGGGGGTCGGGAGGAGAGGCAACAATGAAATAAAATTACAATGAAGATATTTTATTACACAGACATAAATGTTGTAAAAGCAATGCACTGCTAAATGAATATATTGCACTATTTACCACAAATCATGTATCAGGCCTAATTGTCCTTTCACAGAAAACTGATAACCAGTTTGTAGTTTATTGGCCATAGTCGTTATTCCACAACAGATTATTTACCCAATTATTGGTTAGTGCTCTTATGAGTCATAATTAATCTAATAACATTAGAGAAGAAAAGAACAGGCTACATAACTAATGAAAAAGCAACCTACATGTGTTTCGCGTGGTTTGATGCACTGACACTTCATGGCTATTTTTTCTATTCAGAAAGACTCAAAATGTTTGCCATCTTCATTTAAAATGTATCAATATTATAGAAATAGCCATCTTTTCCATCGAGTTGCCAAGGTAACCCAAGACATGCTAAGTGCTCCTCTTACCCAATGTACAGGTACCTTTCTATTTCCAAATGCGACAGTATTCAATGTCAAGGATTAAAGGGTTTGTTACCTTGTCAGAGAGGTGAGAGGTGTACAGGACAGGGTAGAAAGTGAGAAAAGGGTCACTAAAGTCACACTCTTCAAAATACAGAGCTTAAGACAATCTAAGAAGAAAGCTCTATAAAATGTTCCATTGCAAAAAAAAGTGCGCCAAACAACATCAGCTCGGTATAATAAATGCACGTGAAAAAATAAGAATTCTACATGCGCTTACTTTGAAAAGGCTCTGGAGCAAAGGCAGACAATATCACTGTCCTCACAGGGATCATCTATATGCAGCACGATCTCTGCCACCATGCTCCACCTTTCGCACAACATGCCGGTTGCCGCGGAGAACAGCAACCAGATGCCTTCTCTGTACGCGCAGGCACCACACAAATGCCCCAGGGCCTCTTTACGACAAGCATTGAACATGCAAGTCCTACCAAGTTTGCGCTTTATCAATGGTAAACACTGTATTCACTGCGCACGAGGACCGAACCAGTGGCTCCAACCATAAAAACTCAATCAGGTGTAAGAAAACATATCCTGTTTAGATAGGGCAGTACTCTGACAATCAGGGATTGGTTTGTTGAACTTTTGTCATGTGACTGGCTGGGAAGCTATTGTCAACTGTTCATTGGACAACAGTGCTCTTAAACTAAACGGTTGTTGTGGATTGGCTGAGAGAGGTCTGCCAATGTATTATTGGTTGAGGGATCCCGGAAGACGACACACAGCCGTACGATTGGATGGCGGCATGGCCGTTAACTTCTGTGTGGGCAGTGTGCTGGTTTGCAGCCCACCCGGCCTGTACTGGCGTCACAGGCGTGTCATTTTCGCCTTCCTTTCCTACTGCAGCGTCCGGCCTCTTAAGAGCATCTTTCCGTCGCACCCGCTTTGTGTGCTGCGGCCCCCCACCCCGCAGCTTTTCACTTAGAATGTTCCCTGCAGGATACCGGCGTCCCGACCAGTTCAGGTGAGACTGCTGCAGCGACTAGTATCACCTCCTTAAAGGGCGCGCCAGCCATGGTACGGGATGCCCGCGCATGCACGGATTTCTAACTTTCATTCTGGGAGCCCCGGCCCCGGTTAGAAATGCCGCGCATTCGCAGGCAGCCCCCGCTCTACTAGGTCCGACAGCTCCCGTCGTGAAGAACATCGGCGGGCAGCCCCAACACTACTAGGTCCGGCAGCTCCTGTCGTGAAGAACGTCGGAAAGGGGCGAACATGCGTAAGGGGAGAGGAGCCCGGTGAGTGGGGCGAGGGTGGGGGTGTACGCGTGTGTGTCTGTCTGTGTGCGCATGTGTCTGTTTAAAGGGGGGTGCGTGTGTGTATGCAGTGTGTGTATGGCTGTGTATGGCTGTGTATGTGCGCATGCGTGAGTGTGGCTTTGTTTGCGCATGGGAATATGAGGCACGAGAGGGGCACGGCGACATGCACGCCCACGAGGTAAAATCTCGGCCAGAAAAAGCGCGTGGCACTCTGCTGTCCACATTCCCCCAAAAGTAACAACATAAGTTGTCTCGCCCTAGACAGCAAAAGCTTTGCTTTTGCTTTCGTCTAGGCGAGACCTAAAAAGGGCAGCAGGGATAATCCTGTTACCTAAGCCTGAAAGACATCCTGCAAAAAGTCTATGCCAAGCAAATTCTGGCTAATTTAAATGACTGGATAACGGAAAAAAGATCTATTATCACCTTGACATGCTGTTTTTAGAAGGAAATCGAGCACAATTTTTTGGGGGGTAATGTTTCTATTTTATTTTGAAAATAAAATAACATGTTAAACAAGCGGTACAAAAGGGGGGTGGTGATGGACGGAGCATCTGAATCAATCAAACACTCACACCCAGTCAAAAGATCTGGGTTTAATCCATCACCGTTCTTTAGCCCAAACATGTTAAACAAGGCATGAATACACAATGTAAACAACAACTAGCCTGACCTGCAATACACCTGATACTGAAAATTCGACACTGTGAGGGTTTCCAATACTTTCCAATTCCCTCATGAGTGTTATCCCTATCACTACTCGGAGTGTCGTGGTGTATCAATTTTATAAAATGTCATCAGACCATCAAGAAGCTTATCCTACCCACAAATAACCAAGAAAAAGTGTGGGAAAGGAGAGAAAGCTAATAAAACAAACATGTGTATGGAGGGTCCAGGGGAATATTTTACGACCTGTCCGCTCGCTCCCCTATTATCAAGTTACAAAACACACAACAGAGTAGACCAGGTCTGGGGATGGTGTGTGACTATGCAAGTACCTGCGAGACAGTTGGATGCATGTGTGCGAAAGCCGTTGAGTGACATGCGCTAGAACCAGGCCCAACCTTTATGTCGGAGTTTACGTCATGTGGGTATTTTCTGGTCATTCAACACCACATCCAACCATATAGTGCCGGTGCGGGAAAGAATGTCAATACTCTAGCCATGTAACTCATCGTAGAGTGGTGTTGAAAAAGTGCAGTGCTCAAGTGGTAGTGATGAATAAAATTGACTACTCAGATTCAGCAGAAAGTTCGAATGGAAATCTGTGTGTCAAGAATTAAAAACACGCCAAGTAGTAAGACTACCCTCTGTGCAGGACGGTCGACATGTTTCAGCCTAATGGGGAGGTTCCCCCGGCTTTCTTCAGGACCTTTTGACATGGGAAAGCTACTGCAACTACAAGATACGTGTGAAGTGAAAAAGTGACATAATTATATACTGATAAAGTTACATATCTACCAGGAACTTAAACGATTGTGTGTCCACTGGAGGGAGAGAAGCAAGTCTTCTTCCCAGCTTTTTGTGGGTGAAGACCTCACCTCACCCGGCAACCGCTCGGGAGTATGAGGCCCCGCTCTGTCCGTCGGTGTCCCCGATATTAAGCCGAGCGGAAGGGAAGAAGAGAAAGCACCTCACGGTCGTAATAACAAGTGGGTTGCTGGCTGGTACTCACCTCATACCCACTTATCATCATAGGTTACTTTCTCTCCATGCAGTAAAAGAAAGTGTGTGTATTCTCGTGAAAAAATCTCAAACCCAGTGAAGTAAAGAAAGACCGTAAAACCCAAGTGTAAATAAACTGTCAGCGCCTAATGTCTTTGCAAGTGCACATTGGACCCCTGTGAGAATATAAAAGTATAATTCTTACCATCAAAAACCGGTAAAGCTTACTTGCTCAACGTAACTTTATTAGGTGCTGTAAGCTTCCCCAATTAAAAATGGGTTCAATCAAACCATAATCAATTTTCTAAAGCCAACATGTTTCATCATGCAACTTCTTCAGGGCTGTTGGGGTTCCAAATATAAACTTCACGTGAGATTCGCATTAAACCTATGATGGTATGACAAAGAACACAGAGAATGCCATATGTAAAATCCATCTGCTTTCTATGAGGACATAATATAGTCAATGATTGCTCTGAGAAATATATAAACACCTGTTTTTTCCAATTGGCTGCAACCGTCTTAAAGTGGCACATGCGTCCTTCAATCACGTGCCCAGGGGATGACATATCAAAGTGTGGGCACCCAAAATTACAGTAAACAACCTCCCCCTTCAAGACACAGCCCTGTTACAGCTATGTCTGCGCATTCACGCTTCAGCACAACAATTGCTTTGAACACTGGACTACCAATTTATGTTCTTCATCCACTTGGCGACAGCTTTCTTTCCTTCTTGGAGGTTGGTTTTGGCAGTGAGGGAAAGGCTCAGCTGGGTGTCGTAGGCATAGGAGATGATGTTGAGGTTGTGCAGTCGAGCGACGTGGGCGAGCGGTGCCATGTAGATGTTGAACAGTGTCGTGCTGAGGGATGAGCCTTGGGGTATGCCACAAATGATCTCGGTGGCTTCGGATCGGAAAGGGGGAAGGCTGATGCTCTGGGTTCTACAGGAGAGGAAGGAGGTGGTCCATTCCAGTGCCTTGTCTCCGATCCCTGCGTTGTGGACACCTGTGCGAGGGGTGCGGTGGTAGACCGTGTCGAAGGCGGCTGACAGGTCCTGGAGGATGAGGGCAGCGGTTTCGCCGCTGTCCAGCAGGGCCCTGATGTCATCGGTGGCGGCGATGAGGGCAGTTTTGTTGCTGTGGTTGCTGCGGAACCCGGACTGGGACGGGTCCAGGATGCTGTTCTCCTCTAGGTCAAAGAATCAAAAGAGGGCCTTGACTCGTTACTCAGTGAGGCTGAGTCCAACTAATACTAATGACCAACACAATAGCCAAAACTGGGGTTTCAATAATTGAATGAACTGGTTTCACTGAAGGTTGTTTTGATTGAATCAAACAACAACCGGTTAACTTGTTACACCGAGCAAATTTATTTGATTTTTGCAAACGGTCTTTTTTTCTTTTTTCAACACATTATTCGTTGTGCGTGGAAAATACTAAATGAACAATGAAATACGTTTTATGTACAATATATACAAACATCTAAATACAACATTTCATACACACTTGGCCAAACATTCATACACAGACCATACAAAGCAAAATAATAATACAAAGAACACTTTGTCCAGGCATCTGTAAAACAATCAGTGGAAAATGATTCTTTTCATATTTTAAACTGTCGTTGTAATTATCATGAGATCCCTCATGAACCAAAATTAATGAAATCACTATTCCGACATGATAATGGTAGCCAGATGCGGGACTGAAAAGCTGGTCGACGCGTTTCAAACCCCTAGGAATTGGTGGGGTTCTCCTCAGGACCGGGTTTGGTTCTCAATCCAAAAGTTCGACCGACAATTTGAAGGTTTCCGATCAAAATCGTATTTCCCAACAGGTTTAGTTACAGCAGCTGCGAGCTGGCGGTTTAAGTCTCGCTGCTCTGATATTCTCTTTGGCGGCTGCTCCTATTCGGGGCGGGAGCAAGGCGATGGTCCTTCTCCTTAGCTGGTGTACATGGTTCAACCGGCTGGAGTCCTCGAGGTAGCTTATCCTACCCACAAATAACCAAGAAAAAGTGTGGGAAAGGAGAGAAAGCTAATAAAACAAACATGTGTATGGAGGGTCCAGGGGAATATTTTACGACCTGTCCGCTCGCTCCCCTATTATCCTCGAGGACTCCAGCCGGTTGAACCATGTACACCAGCTAAGGAGAAGGACCATCGCCTTGCTCCCGCCCCGAATAGGAGCAGCCGCCAAAGAGAATATCAGAGCAGCGAGACTTAAACCGCCAGCTCGCAGCTGCTGTAACTAAACCTGTTGGGAAATACGATTTTGATCGGAAACCTTCAAATTGTCGGTCGAACTTTTGGATTGAGAACCAAACCCGGTCCTGAGGAGAACCCCACCAATTCCTAGGGGTTTGAAACGCGTCGACCAGCTTTTCAGTCCCGCATCTGGCTACCATTATCATGTCGGAATAGTGATTTCATTAATTTTGGTTCATGAGGGATCTCATGATAATTACAACGACAGTTTAAAATATGAAAAGAATCATTTTCCACTGATTGTTTTACAGATGCCTGGACAAAGTGTTCTTTGTATTATTATTTTGCTTTGTATGGTCTGTGTATGAATGTTTGGCCAAGTGTGTATGAAATGTTGTATTTAGATGTTTGTATATATTGTACATAAAACGTATTTCATTGTTCATTTAGTATTTTCCACGCACAACGAATAATGTGTTGAAAAAAGAAAAAAAGACCGTTTGCAAAAATCAAATAAATTTGCTCGGTGTAACAAGTTAACCGGTTGTTGTTTGATTCAATCAAAACAACCTTCAGTGAAACCAGTTCATTCAATTATTGAAACCCCAGTTTTGGCTATTGTGTTGGTCATTAGTTCTCCTCTAGGTAGCGGGTCAGTTGTCTGTTGCCGGTCTTCTCTATGACCTTAGCTGGGAACGGGAGCAGGGCGTTGATCTCTGTGTGCTTCCAACTCTCCGGGAAGGTTGCGGTCTCGAAGGAGATGTTGTTGGCCTTGCGGAGATGGGTTGCGATGGTGGCACTTGCTTTGTTGAAGATGTGGTGTAGGCATGGGTCTGACGAAGAGCCAGAGTGGGTGGTGTTCATGATTTTGATGGTGTCCTCGTCGTTTATGTTGGTCCAGGTGAGCAGCTGTGCATTCCCAAAGGGTATGTATGAATGTTCTGCATTCTACGTAGCACCAAAGACATTCTGGACTTTTATGTATTCGTGCTCTGTCAATGTAGGTTTGGTGCAGGATTTTGTATTGGATGAGACGTAACCTAAGTTTAATTGCTACTTCACAGGGATGCATGAGAGCGGCCTCCCAGTCTGCATCTTCCATTACTCCGGTAGTCCTCTCCCAATTTGATCGAAGTGGACCCAGTTTGTCAGGCATGTTATTGGGCAATGTTTTATAGGTAAACGAAATGGCTTTACCCTGGATCTCCTCCTGTAAGAGTCGACCCTCCAACGGTGCATATTCTGGTAATGTCTCCCCATCCAACCCCTCTTCAAGCCATGCATACTTCAGACGGAGATATGTGTATGCCTGAGTGTCATGGAGCTGGTATCTGGCCGGGAGTGTACTGAAAGAAGCCAACACACCATTTTCCAGGATGTCCCTTATTTTGGAAATGCCAATTAGGTCCCACTTCCTAAAGCCTTTCAGCTTCCCAATCTCAGTTAACCTATTCACTTCAAAGGTCGTGAGACGCCAACAGACATCTTTCACTGCGCCCATTGCCGTCCATACCTACTTCGATCTAATTTTATCGAAACTCGGTATCTTTAAAAGAATATCCGAAGCTTCATCCAAGTGTGCTTAGTACGGCAGAGCGTTTTGTAGATCTACCTTTCGGCAATATATATTGATATTTGCTGACTTTCATAACATTGAAATAGACATCGCTTATGACAGAAATCTGTAGCCTGGAGATGCCAATAATATAATTTGAATATACACCGATATTGGCTTTTTAAACGGACAAGAGATACCTACAACGAGTTTCCAAGGCCTTGTCGAATTTTGTAAGATCTGACTACTCTATCGATCATCATTTCATTATTAGATAAGAAGTTGTATACACTACAGAGAACGGCACTGATTTGAATTTGGCAATCACTTGCTGTATCGAACTACTTCACGTTGTTGAAAAACATACTTTGTGGCTCCTGAAGAAGGCGTCTTTGAAACGCCGAAACGCTCGTCGGAAACATACTGTTTGCCACTTTTTGGTTCTTTTTAATTTTGTGATTATTTTTATAAATTCTGTGAAATTTATGAACATATATGTGTGTGTTATTGATTGTTATGTTTTGTCGATAATGTGATACATGCTGTTTTTAATATGAATATCTATTAAATATAACTAAGTTTTTTATATTGAATTGTATTAGTAATTCCTTGTCAGCGCCATCTTCCCTCTTACTTGTGAATTTGTTGCCAAGGTATATACATTGTCTCTATCCCTGTCTCAAGGAACTATCATTCCGCATCAGGGGGTCCTTGTTGTTCACACTGGACTTACAGGAGGTACCAGGAGGGATTCTTGGCCCCCCCAGGTCCATCAGGAGTAAAGTGGACTTCATTCCCCAATCAGTAGTGCACCACCAGCCACATTTGCAGAGTGGTGGAGAAACGTGGCGTGGCCTCCGAACACCTCTTAGCCATCCCGCAGTGTGGCACTTACTCTAGGTAACAGGAGGGGTAGTTGGCTCCCAGGGACGTCTCTGGGCTGAACGACCACAGCTGTTATTTCCAGTAAGTCCCACGCAGTGGGATTGCTGAGACATCGTAGGAGGCCATGCCCTCTTTCTCCACCACTCTGCAAACACACCTCCTGGAGCACAACTAGTTTGGGTATGAAGTCCCCTTGGCGCTTGAGGGTCCTTGTGTCAAGGTGTGATTTCTCAGCGCTTGTGCGATGATAGAAGAGCCCACCTCCAGGCAGCTCTAACTCTGAGATGTTGTTACGACACAGAGTATTCGAGTGGCCAGGTGAGGGGAAAGGGTGTTGGGAATGGAACAGCAGGGAGGGAGATCTGAAAGAAGAATATACAATATGTTAATACAAGGAGATTTCGGGATTGGGATTTTTAGCTAGTAAAGTATGCTGTCACATATTCACCTTCGTATCCCTGCTGTCTATTCTGTGGAGCGCAAGGAGTGTAGCTAGAAGAAAACACACAAATCAGTAAGCAAATAATCAACTGTTCATAGCTCACATTACTTCACTATGACCAAAGGGGTCTTGTATTATACCCACCACAAGCCTTCCCACTCTTGTCTTAAACAATGCTTGTTTGCTGGACCAGCCACGCAACTTTATACAAGAATAGGAATGTCTTTGAGTTCCTTTTCTTCAGCAAGAAAATGTTCCATGAATTATCCTTTTTAGTTTGTTAAAACAGAAAATTTTCCATGAGCAGTTTTTGATTAACTGTTCTTTAACCCCTTCCATGCTCATGACGAGCTCAGCTCGTCATGCAGTACACTGCTCGTGTGCTCATGACGAGCAGAGCTCGTCGTGATCAATGGGATTTAAGGGAGTTCAGCACCATGGATGAATTGCTGTAGCATTCAAGGTGTTAAAGTCCCAAAATAATCTCAGCAAGATGCCAATACTTGTTTGCAAAAATTAACAGAAGCGTTCGTGGCGCCACGGTTCTCTTACCCTGATTCAGATGAAGCTGCTCACTCTACTCATCAAATCGCCGAAGATGACCGCAGCTAACATGAGCAGAGTTCGGGATGTTCTGTTGCTGCTGAATGAATCGGCTGGAAGAAGACCACAACCTCCTAATCGTCCTCCCGGTAAAACGGAGGAATAGTGAGCGTTTGTGAATGGGCGCGGTCCTCTTTTATAGAAGGGACCCGCCCTTGGATTTTTCCGTAGTTCTGGAATGCTCGTAGGAGCGTGATGACATACAGGGGGTGTGGCCACTGAGTTACCGTTAACAATAAAGAACACTGAGTTACCGGTAACAATAAAGGATACAAGTTAGCAAAAGGCTGCATTAAAGGATACAGGGCTCAAAGTACTTACATGACATGCCCTAGCATCAAGGCTTCAAATCTATTAACCTATATCTTTCCTTAAAGGTATGAAACTTGCCGCATAAACATATTGAGCTTAGCGCATGTATAAACACATTTAACATTATTCATAGAATTAGTCCATGAATATTGAAGGTCTTTAAATACAGGTTACTGCATTAAGTATTACCAGTTTACTTTCCGATGACAGAACCACAAATAGCGTGCCATAGGAGTCACTGCATGCATTTTACCACATAGTCTGCGTGAGCAGGTGACCGTGCCCCTAGAGCCGCAGTCCACAACCATGACACCTTGGGGGCCAATTAGCTCTCCTGTTACCTCCAGTAAGACACACAGATGAACGCTGAGAGGTTGTCATAGACCATGCCCCCTTAGCTCCACCACTCTGCAAACGTGCCTCCTGGCGCACTGCTGCTTGGGGGATGATGCCCCCTACAGTCCTGAGGCGCTCAGGAGTCAAGGGGACCTTATCCGTCCACCAAGAGATGCATTGGCAGAGTGGTGCAGAAAGGGGGCGTCGTCTAGACCACCTCTCAGCAATCCCACTGTGTGGGCCTTACTGGAGGTAACAGGAGGTCTTGTTGGCCCCTAAGGACTCTCGACAGCAAAGGGGACTTCATCTCCAGAAGGCGTGGAAGGGGAGACTGCATGGCCTCCCCTGGATCACTTTGGGCCCTGGCGACCCAATCCCCCATGGCCTGGCCAATTATTTGTCAAATAAAAAAAGTAAAAAAGGGAGGGGGGCCATTACCCCCCCCCCCCCTTCCCAAGGCAGTTTTGGCCCCGGGAACCCCACTCCCCAGGGCCTATTTCTTTTATTCAAAAAATACTTGGAGGGCCCCTTCCACAGACACATTTCGGCCCCTGGGACCCAATCCCTTAGGGCCAGGCCTTCATTTAAAAAATGTTTTAAATGGGGAGGGGGACCAGTGTGCCCCCCCTCTCTGGGCTAACTTTGGCTTTGAAGACCCCATCCCCCAGGGCATGGCCCTCTTTTTGTGCACCGTGGGGGAACCTCAAGGCCCCCCGAGGTCCCTGCCGGCTCACCTCCTCCTGCAGGTGCCGGCATTGTTTGTGTTTAAAGTTAAGGAGGTAGGTCCCGGGACGTAGGGTAGGCTGGACCGTATATAATTTTTAGAAAAACAAGTGCCACCCCCACCAATTCTCAGTGCTCTTTACTGCGAGCAAACAAATCAAAAATGAATTACAGATTTGTTTGGTATATTTATTTTTACCTTTTGCTTTAGAAATTTCAACGTATACACTCAGACGAGTTGTCTGAGAAAGACACTCAACATGTGACAACTACTAGACAATAATGCAACAAAAAAGAATATACATCACAAAACTTTCGAAAAAGATTTCAAAAGGAACACACAATTAGTATGATACACATTTCATAGTGAATGATCGTTTGGAAACATTCATCAAATTGATTGGAACATTTACTCAACCAAAAACAATATATCAACTCAATGAAAGAGACACGTTCTGGAAAAACATTGGAAGAATATAGACAAATTAATCATATAGTCAGTGCGACCCAGAAATAAATTCTGTATCCTTTGCAAATTCCTCCAATGGTGCCGACGCGTTTCGAGACCGTAAGACAAGTTGACGGACTCTCATCAGGGCTCATTCAATGTGGTTCTAAAGGTGTGTGTTAAAAACAAAGAGAGAGCGACATGTCACCAAATGTTTTCAGTACCCAGGTGACTGCCCCCACTGCCCCTCTAGGCCCTTTTAGTACCTGAAAGTGGCTCCGGAGGCCTGATCTCGGGGATCTGTTAGCACCAATACTTGTAGCGGGACCGTGTTATCTGTAAGATAACATCAAGCTTAAAATGCCAACAGGCAATGCATATTCAGTTAGTACACACGCGGGCGAGCCCGCGAAACATCAAAGAAGAAATCATCAGATTCATACCTAGGACAGTACCAAGGTTTCTCCCTGTCCCTTTCTCATTTCAAGTGTCCCGTCGTTCCTTCTTTATACCTGTAAAGTGCGAACCAAAGTCGCCGCATTAGACTGTTGCACCTACTCACACATTTAAAATGCTCAAAGATGTTTAAGAACCAAAGTTTTAGATTTAAAACCGCCTACCTGGAGACTCAGCGTTTTCTCAATGGTCTCAGGTAAACAGGCGTGCTGTTTGTTCTGGTAAGGGGGCGAGAGAGCGTAGCATTGTTTAAAAGCCTGCTACAAGTCATACTATTTGCAATACAGGCAGCACGCGGGATGGGTTCATGTCCAAATTTACCTTAACTTGCGCGTCTTGGGATCTCAATAAGATTACTGATCCTTCGTGCATCAAGGTCAAGCGGGTTAGGGCAAAGCCGTACTTTATCCCATGTCTATGCCTGCAGCCTGTCAAACAAAGGCGAAAGACTCATGAGTTGTCGTCTCCGTTTGCGCATATGAAGATAGCCACTGATTGTTATGCGGAGCACTCACCAGTTCGGTAGGCGCTCCGTCGTCAATCTCCCAGGTTCGATTCCGAATCAGTACTGCCATGTTTGGGGCGGGGATTTAAACCTTTATTTAGCGCACGGAAATCTGGGACATGTAGTTTGAAGAAAGTTGCACAAATTACGAAGTAACAGGATTAAAGCCTCGATACTTCCGACATACTGTTCAATCCAGTTTGGGCACTGTTAAATCGCATAATCAGATAAGCCTCCTTACGCAGGAGGGTTTCCTCGATGTCAACAAGACCTTTTTTGGTGGGCATTGTATACAACACTGTCCAAGAGAAATCAGTTTCTGTGTGTGATTTATCAATGAAGTGTTGAACCATTGGGGCGCTAAGCACTTTATTTTTGATTCGTGATCGATGCTGTGTTATCCTAGTGTTCACTTGCTGGTTAGTCTTCCCTATATAGAGTTTGGGGCAACCGCAGATGATGGCGTACACAACATTTTTGGTCCTACAGTTGGAGAACCCTTTATTGGTCCATTTTACTTGCTTGTGTTGGAATTCAGAACCTTCTAGGCAGGACCCACAGGACACGCAGTTACCACATTTATGGTGCCCCTCAACCGGTTTAAGGCCCCATTTGGATAACAGGTCTTGCTTGGGTTTAGGTATGGCAATGTCGGCACGTACTAAGTGTTGGCCGATGCTCCTATTTTTTCTGTAGGCAAAAATAGGCCTAGGAAAGGGAAACTCCAGTTCTTCCAACAGGTGCCAGTTCTTTAGGACCATTTGTCTGACCCGATGTGTGTCTGGCCCAAAAGTTGTGACACACACCATCTGTTCAAGATCACTTTTTGTTTTATTCTGCAGTAAGCATTCTCTTGGCGTGTAGCGAGCCCTTTTGTACGAGTGTTTAAGCATCTTCTTGGGGTACCCACGGGTGATCATTTCATCACAGAACTTTTCGGCATGGTGGTCAAAGTCCTCCAGACTTGAGCAATTTCTCCGTATCCGGAGTAATTGTCCGTATGGTAGATTACTTTTCAAGTTACGTGGATGGGCACTCCGGTGATGGAGGATGGTGTTTTTGTCTGTTTTTTTGCGATAGAGAGAAGATTTGAGGCGCCCCTCTGGACAGGTAATTTGGACGTCTAAGAACGTCATCACAGTTTTACTCTGTTCGAGGGAGAATTTAATATCCTGGTGTTTATTATTAAGCCAATGGTGGAAGGACATCAACTCGGTGTGGCTCCCCTGCTACAGGAGCCACACGTCGTCGATGTACCGTAGCCATTGCTTAATGTGTTTCTGGAAGGGATTATTGTTTTCAATGAACATTTGTTCATATTGTGCCATATACAAAATGGCTACCTCCGGCGCATACGGACAGCCCATGGCCGTCCCTTTGATTTGCATATAAAATTGATCATTGAATCGGAAATAATTCTTTTTCAATGTCAATTCAGCCAGTTGTACAATAAATTTTGTCGGTACTCTATGAGGTCGTTCTCTGGTGTCCAAATACATCTCTATCACCTCAAGCGCCTCATCTTGAGGGATCTGTGTATATAAGGACGTCACGTCCATTGTGACCATAATTTCAGATTCGGGATCGAATTCCGTGCCCTCCACTTTGGCTAAAAAATCCGTAGTGTCCTTCAGATAGGACCTTACCCCACTGACAAAAGGTTTTAGAAAAAAATCAATATATTTGGAGATAGGCTCCAAACACGAGTCACACCCCGAGACAATTGGTCGTCCCGGGGGGTCAGTCAAGTTTTTGTGGATTTTTGGGAGGAGGTACAAGACAGGGGTTCGAGGGAACTTCTTCACAAGAAATTCACTTTCCTTTACTCCTACGAACCCACTGTCTTTACCATCCTGAATCAGTTGCATTATCAATCCCTGAATTTCCTTAACAGGGTCTCCCTGCAGTTTCCTATACCATGTTGCGTTGTCAACCTGCAATTGGCCTTCCATTAGGTATTTATCTTTGGGCCACAATACCACGGCCCCGCCTTTGTCGGCTGGTTTTATCAGGACGGAATGATCCTCTTGTAAATTCCTCAGTGCTTGTCTTTGTCCTTTACTCACATTGGATTGGACATACTTTTTTTGTTTCTCAAATTTGTTGATGGAGGACAATAATACTTGCTCATATGCAAGGACTTGCTTGGGGATATTTTGGTTTGGGATGAAATTCGACTTGTTTCTCAACCCAGTGGTTTCAATATTTGCAACAGGTGGCTGATTAGCAAAAAATGCCCGAAGGCGTATTTTGCGGCAAAAAGCAATCATCTCCATCTTCAGTTTAGTATAATCAGTCTGTTGGCTAGGAACAAATTTGAGCCCCAAATTAAGCACAGATTCCTCGTCCTTGGTAAGTTGCTTAGTGGATAAATTTACAATGTTATTTGGAGCCGCTATGATTGGTAGTGGTTCCTGCGCGTGCGCATTTCCCACGGGACTTTGTATCTTGTCTTGCCCTGTTGGTTTTTGTCTAAAAAAGACACCTGTTTTTTATTGGAATTGCCCTTCGGATCAGACCCAGAGGAATCAGATGAGGAGGATGTTTCTGAAAAGGTCTTAAAACGATTCCGTGACCGACCCTGAAATTTATAGAGTGCGCCACGCGAGTCAGCCTGAGTATAATAATCGTCCTTCAGGAAGGGATATGCCTTTTCTAAACTGAAGGATTTGGCGTCTTTCTCGTATTGTGAGGTTTTGTTATTGATTGTGATATCCCGAAAAGCCAGAATTTCCTTTTCAATTTTTTCAATCAAAGTTTTAGCATCAGGAACCACAGTACTGTCCAAGATGCTTTTAGTGAGTTCTTGAATTTCTTCCAATTCCTTCTGACATAAGCGTTGTGCGGTCTCAATGGTATGGACCATGAGGTCCCGACTGCACTTCGTATTGATGCAACTAAATCCTTTCTTATACTCAGCGTCATCCGTAAATATTACCGGGACATTCTTTACTTGAAGACCCCAGGGGATTGTGCCTCCCCTTAGGTGCTTCAACAAGAAATGCCCATGTAATTCTGTTCTAATGTGTTTTTTGCTAAGTCTCGTTAGTTTGTCGGACTCATTCTGTTGTTGTGCCGAGGTGCTAAGGGCAACGTCGGGGAAGGGGTCTGACTCACATAGGGATTTGATATGGCTCTCAGAAAATGAAAGAGTGTCTTTCTCGGACATCCCCCAATGAAGGACAGTGTGTCCTTCCTCCTATCAATGGAAAAAATAGCAAAACAAAGTGACTTGAATGCCCTTTGTACTCTCGCGGGTGATTACGCCCGCCCTAAACTGTTTAAAGTTAAGGAGGTAGGTCCCGGGACGTAGGGTAGGCTGGACCGTATATAATTTTTAGAAAAACAAGTGCCACCCCCACCAATTCTCAGTGCTCTTTACTGCGAGCAAACAAATCAAAAATGAATTACAGATTTGTTTGGTATATTTATTTTTACCTTTTGCTTTAGAAATTTCAACGTATACACTCAGACGAGTTGTCTGAGAAAGACACTCAACATGTGACAACTACTAGACAATAATGCAACAAAAAAGAATATACATCACAAAACTTTCGAAAAAGATTTCAAAAGGAACACACAATTAGTATGATACACATTTCATAGTGAATGATCGTTTGGAAACATTCATCAAATTGATTGGAACATTTACTCAACCAAAAACAATATATCAACTCAATGAAAGAGACACGTTCTGGAAAAACATTGGAAGAATATAGACAAATTAATCATATAGTCAGTGCGAGCCAGAAATAAATTCTGTATCCTTTGCAAATTCCTCCAATGGTGCCGACGCGTTTCGAGACCGTAAGACAAGTTGACGGACTCTCATCAGGGCTCATTCAATGTGGTTCTAAAGGTGTGTGTTAAAAACAAAGAGAGAGCGACATGTCACCAAATGTTTTCAGTACCCAGGTGACTGCCCCCACTGCCCCTCTAGGCCCTTTTAGTACCTGAAAGTGGCTCCGGAGGCCTGATCTCGGGGATCTGTTAGCACCAATACTTGTAGCGGGACCGTGTTATCTGTAAGATAACATCAAGCTTAAAATGCCAACAGGCAATGCATATTCAGTTAGTACACACGCGGGCGAGCCCGCGAAACATCAAAGAAGAAATCATCAGATTCATACCTAGGACAGTACCAAGGTTTCTCCCTGTCCCTTTCTCATTTCAAGTGTCCCGTCGTTCCTTCTTTATACCTGTAAAGTGCGAACCAAAGTCGCCGCATTAGACTGTTGCACCTACTCACACATTTAAAATGCGCAAAGATGTTTAAGAACCAAAGTTTTAGATTTAAAACCGCCCCCAGGGCATGGCCCTCTTTTTGTGCACCGTGGGGGAACCTCAAGGCCCCCCGAGGTCCCTGCCGGCTCACCTCCTCCTGCAGGTGCCGGCATTGTTTGTGGACAGAGGGAACTGCAAACATACAGCTCCTTCTGTCCAAAAGCAATTCCGCACCGCTTTGTGGAAGTGAGAGCATTTTTACTGCTCTCGCTTCCATGAGTCGGAGCAGAGTTTGCTATGGCAAACTGCAATGTCCAGGGGTGGGCACCCCAGGACTTTCCTGGAACCGGCCTTGCGCCCCCATCCAACAAAAATGAAGTCCTGGGTAGGTGTTGGACTCTGGGGCTGTGTGGGGGGGGGCCCTGTGACCCCCGCATTCCAGTCAAGTAGACCCAGGGATGTGGCGGTCCCTGGGGCTGCTTGGGAGGTGCATTGCCCCCGCATTTATTAGCCAGGGGAGTTGATTTTCCCTGGGGCTGCGTGGGGGGGCTGGGGTTTGTATATCTGAGAAATCTTTACATTTCTCAGCAACTACTAAATGGATTTACACCATTTAACAAAAAGGTAGCTTTCTGGACCAAGTGCTTCCTTTTTGCCAAATTTGGTATTATTCCGTTCAGCAGTTTAGGCTGAGGCTGTGTCTAAAGTTTCCTATGGAAATTAACATGAAGAAAAAGCATTTTAGGTGGCCCCCTTTTTCTCAGCCCCCACTTGATGCATAACCCACAAATTTTTAAAACAGCAGCTGAAGAGAGCGTCAAATTAGTTTTGAAACTCGGATATTGGCAAATGAATAACTTCTCTTCCTATGGAAACTGTATCCTAACTATAACTACCTACTGATATATATATATATATATATATATATATATATATCTCCGTTGTGTTTACCTTCTGGTGAAGAACCTGCAGATGTGGGCTTGTCTCCTACACCGATAAATGCAACTTGTCTACCACACCGGAATGTATGTCTGTATTTGCTTGTCGTATAGCATGAACCTAGCCATAAGACAGTAGAGTGCTGGATATGGTCAACGGAAGGCATACAGTCAATGAATGATAGGAGAGGTAGCTGGATTCTGAGAGGATGAGTGTAATGTTACTGCATTGACATTCGGTGAATGTTTGGGCTCCAAACTGTTATGGTTCCAGTCATTGATCAGGATTTGTACTAGTTCATGCTTGCTGTTCTTGGCAAATGGCAGGAATTCTTTCTTGGTGGGGTCGAGGTTCAGATAAGCTGTGAACTTCCATATGCGGGCTTTTCTCGCCTCACCGTCACATGTGGGCTTGTCTCTTTCTATCACTGCTTCTTTTGGCCTTATTTTCTCCCCAACCCCTAACCCCCTAGTCACCACACATCTGGGCTTGTGTCCACTCTTTCGCCCTCCATAGCTGCTATACCTGGACTTGTTTCTGCTTTGTCACCGCAACCTCTGGGTTTTGGTCTTTGTGTCCCCTTCACTGTTACAGCTGAGTTTGTGTCTCATTGACCATCCCCCCCTACCACCCACCCCCCGGGGCACCACCACACCTTGAGTTTTGTGTTCCCCCACATTGCCGACACTTCAGGTTTGAGAATACCTCTCCTTTGCCTCAGGTCTGGGGTTGTGTCTCAGGCCTGCACCCTCTCCGTAAGCCCTTTGGATTGCGTCCTACCCTAACCCTCTTGTACTCCTTTGGGCTTGTGTCCTGGCTTCTCCCCTGTGCTCCATCAGCTTGTTATGTACCCCTAGGCTTATTTCCTCTTGCTCCCCCAGCTTGTTATTCACCATTTGGCTTTTCCCTCATTCGCTGCCAGTTTTCTATGTGTCACCTGGCTTGTTTCGTCAAAGGCCTGCCTACTTGCTATGCACTACCGAACTTGTTTCACATGCGGCTACTGAGCTTGTTGACCCCCCCCCCCAACCCACACACCTTGCACTTTTGGGCTTTGTTAAGAGGGCAAGGCTTTATTTTCGTGCTTTTTCTCCCACACACAGCTCAGTTTAATCCCCTACCTCCCACCCCAGTAAGACTTTTTCCCTCCTCCTTGCCCCAGTCAAATAGGCTTTCCCACCTCCCCCTCAGCAGGGACTGACTTGTCCCCTTCCCTTGGCAAGGATGGGTTTGCTCTTCTCCCCCTGGCAATGCTGGATGTGTCTCTTTTGAAGCATTTCTGAATGCAGGTTTGGAGGGTTTTGCTTTCAGATCACATGGGAGGGAAGTTTAGTGAAGTGGGGGCAGGCAGTTGGAATGCAGAAGGTGGAATTGTGTATTGGGGCGAGAGGGTTGGGAAGAGTAAGGAAATCAAGGTAAACTAAATGAGGAGGTGGGGATGGTGAGTTTTGAGAGCGTACGATTGTCAAGTGAAGGAGTAGTCCATTAATCAATTTGAAGAGGAGGAGCTTGCACTAAGAAGAAAGCCAGCCTTTATCGAGGTATGAAGGTATGGTGAGAAACGTGAAGACTTTTTCAAAGGGCAGAAAGTATACCTTAGGACAGTGTTTCTTAGGCTGTAATCTAGGGACCCCTAAGGGTCCTCAAAGCCTACTGAAGGGTCTGCATACTGCTTATAAAGTTAAATAATATTAACAGATTAATAAAGTGTATTTAAATAAAGAAGCAAAATGAAAAAAAAATGTTTTTAAACGTTCTGTAAATGTCCAGGAATTTGAAATTGGAGACTAAAAATTAAGTTGGTATCTTCAGATTGATTCATGGGTGTAGTGTACGTGCATGAAACAGAATATAGTATGGACAGCTGAATTTAAAAAAGCTCCAACCTTCCCAATAAAATTTCTTTATACATATATATTTTATGAAATCAAATATTTAATCAATGTGTGTTTGTTTGATGGTTGCTTCTGTATTTTTTTGCTTTTCAAATAATCAAAATTGCCTAGACCAAGAATAATCACTCCGCGGCGGGCTCCTGGATTCCAATAATGATTTATTGGGGGTACCTGAATTCCAGTAATGATTAAGAGGGCTTCCTTAGAAGTCGAAAGCATAAGAATCACTGCCTTGGGAGACCAGAGGCAGACTATTACAGTTGTGTAGTTTGCTAGTTACACCTCTGTTTGTGAGTTACTTAGTAGTTTAGATAGGGAGGCAGGACAGACTGTTCTTTTATTGAGTAATTTGTATCGCACTGTGCGCAAGATAAAGGTGTACACTCTAGTGCTCCAAGATTTTTGGCAGAATGGGCAGGTGCGATTAATTATGTGGGAGGAAAAGATATAGGTGGAGCCAATGCAAAAGAGTTGGAGGATGCCAGGAAATGGGTGCTTTCAGGTCCAATACATTTAGCATGAGGCATCATTGAATCTCTCGGAGTGGAGATGTTGGCGTTGTCCACAGGAGGAAGTTAGGAGAAGCTTTAGGTGCGTCCAAGGTGTGATGTGGATGGGGCACATTCTAATTTCATCAAGTTATAAGTGAATATTCCATTGAGATTTACGTAAAAGGCTTCTCCACAAGGAAACCTACATGAAAAGATTTTGCTTGAGGGGAAATGTTTGAGTAAATGCCCACCACATTAGTTATACTTACATCTGCAGATTTTCTGCCTTGCCTGCAACCCACTACAGTACATTTAGTGATTGACATGCATAGGAAATTAGGATTTTGTAGATTACTCTGCATACTCCTAAAGACTTGTCTTAACCTACTCTGCATACTCCTGAAGGCTTGTCTTAAACTACGTATATCTGAAAATCTATGTTAATTGTAGGCGTATGCTATGAAATTGTAGATTTCCAATGGTTTCTGGAAAGGTTGTTACTCAGGCTGTAAGTGTTAGTCATCTTAAAGTTGAGTTCTGACATAAGTACATTGTTTTGAAACGTCAGCAGATGTATGGGAATTATGAAAATATAAGGGCTCTGAAAGCAACTACTCACTCCCTTACCTATTGTTCCTTTGTATCTTCAACAGTTTCAAGAAAATAGTTGCTTGTTAAATTGTTAAAACATTAAATGTACTATTTATTTTTGTAGCTTGTACCTATGTTTAACTCCATTCCATGCAAATGAAGAAAAGTCAGCAGAACACTATGCCAGCAGTTAGGAGTCCAGTGCCAAGTGTGGGATCCCGGACACCCTCCCCTGTTGGTAGAGCCAGAGCTCCAACGCCGTACAAAACCAGAGCCCAGAAGAAAAGACAATATGACACTGCTGACGAAAGTGACACAGGCCCTCCTCCTGAATTCCAAACTGATGAAGGTGAGGTTGGATACTATTGGGTAGTAGGGTTCATATAGAATGGTTTCTGGAGTGGTGCTGTATGGGAGAGGATTTTGGTTAATTGTAAGAATGTTAGAGTTTAGGCAAGCATGATTAGGAAGTTATGTCACTGTAGATGGAGGTTTAGCCTTTTGCGTTAGGTAAACACCATTTGGGCTAAATATCTCAGGTCATACTTTCTTTAATCAGTGTTTACTTGATCTTAGATCAATTGCTGCATTAATATGCAGAATTCAGTGACTGTCTAGACTTAAACTTAGTGTGCATGTGAAGTTGTTTTCGAAGGAATATTATATTGTGAGAGATGGATATGTTTCAATATTTATTGATAGCTACTTTCTGTGCTTGATAGTTACAACTGTGTATATTTTGTGTTTTGTAGGACTAAGAACTTTATTTCCTTTTCTAAACAAAGGGACTATGAGGTGTCTTACAGCTTGTATAAGGGTACTGAGTTTATTTGGGTCAGGGAGCTAGTCACATGGATCGATCTATTTATTTAGAGATACGATCATATCTATAAATAAATCGATGCATTTAAGTCTGGACTGGGCCAAGTGCTGCCTGCCCCGCCTCGCTCTGAAGTAGGAGTTGGAAGCCACGCAGTAGATCAACTTTTGAAACTGTAATGCAGGACACAGGCCTTTCTGTTTTAAAGTCCTTCATTGCCTTTGGCTCTATGGTTGCTTGTAGGCCAGTGACACAATTGGCATCATGGTTTCGGGCGTGGGAGACTTCATCCCTGCGTGACTTCAGACGTCCGTCATTCAAAGGCGCAGATCCCACCCTTTCGTCATACTTGACAGTGGATGCAGGCACGTCTGATCCGGTGACTTATTCTCGTAATGGTAATTATTTGCAGGCTAAAGTTGCATTATGTATATTGTGCGGAACCCCTCATCACTCTAACCTGCCCCACTGTGACACACCAGACACTGACTGCACGTAGCTTGCCCCGTTAGAAGTGGAGCAGCAGCATTTGTTCCACTGCGAAATGGATGTAGATCAGTTATGGTATTTATTTGGATGCAATTACATCTCAGAGAGAAACCAGTAAACCAAAATACTGGTCGGGTTGCACACTATGGGAATCACAGAAATTTATTCGGCATATTCCTTAATAGAGGGCCCCTACTTTTTTCATCCCACTTATAGACCTGTCTGCACATATTTCTATATGAATGGTGGCAGCTAACCGCTTTAGGTGCTTTCGAAGCTTGGTGGTTAGAGCATATTTTAACAACGTTAATGCTGCATGCAGTTCAAGGCAGTGGGCAAGCATACATTTTAAATTGCGAACGTTGTTACTGTACAATTTATGCATTACATTAACTGCTCAACATATTAATGCAGTAAGATATGGGGCAGTTTTTAATATGTTTAATATTTCAAGACTATATTTTCCCACTGCTTTATAAGCCTTGCTTTATCGCTACATTCATTTGCTTTGAAATGTACCATTTGGCAATCTTTTTTTTAAATTTCTTTCTCGGAAGAGAGACCCACTGTGGATCCCAGGTTTGTTCAGTAAACCTGTTCATGTTGCTCTCTATATAAAAGTCATGCCCAATGTTTATGCCTCCCCAGTTTCACCAGCCGCCACTGCCAATACCAACCCTGCTTCTTTTCTTATGCCTGCACCTTCCTGTAGCATCCTGCAATGGTCAGCCATCGAAGCCCTTTCTCTAGCAGATGTCACTAAAATACTCTCTCAAATCCACTTCATACGAAGATGATGACTTACTGTCGTCCTTCATCAAAGCTCTTTTTGGCGATGCTCTCTCATCCCTACTTACACTGTCAATGCCTCCCTCACACAAGTCATCTTCCCAGAAGCTCGCAAGACAGGCCTCTTTCTGCCACTCCTAAAGAAACCTACTATAGACCTGACCTCTTTGCTGGATGATGGTTCATCACTGACCTATCATTTATTGGCAAGATCATTGAAAAGTCTGTGTACAACTCCAAGATCAAATTAATGATGATATTTCCAGCAGCTCGTGGACCACTGTCTTGTACATTGTAGATGACACGTTTTCACATCATATCGTACACCTATGATATTCAGTTAATCGTCCCCTTATCACAGAATTCAGCTGCAGTCTCTCTGAGGACCTGCCTTTCGGCGGTATCCCACTGGATGGACCATAATTGCCTGAAATTAAATGCAGGCAACACTGAGTTCCTCATCCTGAAAGGGCAGCCCTCTCTGCGGTCCCCCGATTGGTTGCCAGTAACTCTTGGTCCCTTCCAGTTGCCTAAGCCTAAAGTCAAAAACTTAGGCATTCACTTTGACGCTGGCCTTACATTTGATAGTCAGAACAGTGCCTTAGCTGCCAAATACTTTGAAATGTTAAAATCTCTGTTCTACCTGAGGCCGTCAGAAAAACTGTTATCCTGCTATTAGTCATTTTCTGGCCAGATTACTGCAACATCTATCTGAAAGAGACAGTTAGTTATAGATTCCTTACCTTAGAATTACCCCCAGGGGTCAAACTGTATCCGGAGAATTTTTTCCTAGCAGTACCCATGTACGCTGGTTGACTCCGTAATGGGCTTCGTGCTTTCAGAGGTGACCTTCCGGTGCCTACTTAGACGCCGCCCCTGCGCGCTGACGTCAGGGTCCAGGGACTTCAATCTCAGTGGCTCTGGCCCCGGCGCCGGAGGGCACCCATGGATCCGGGCCCGGATCGATGCCGGTCGTTCTTACTCAACCTTCCCGGCGCTCATCCTGACTATGACACCCCTGGCGCCGGCCTTGCCCCCGGCTGGCGCCGTCCCAGTGCTCACCCTCGAGATGGACCAAAGCAGGATCGACGTCTGATCCGATGCCAGAGGGTACTTTTGTTCCCCTGTTCATCCCTAGTGTTCCCTACCGCCCAGAAGATGATGATGGGGCCTGGGATGAGTAGCTGGACCTGTTAGCAGACCAGCAAGATCACCTTAAAAAGCGCATATTCTCTTCCTCCAGCTTGGCCCTGTGGTCCGTGAATACCACGTGCCTCTTGGGCCGATACTCCTACACCATCTGGGATACAGTTGCGCTAGTGCTGCCTCAGTGCCCGGAGGATACCCGGGCCATCTTCTCCCAGGCAGCGGCAGAATGGAGAGACGCAGCCAAATTTACGATCAGATGTGGATTGGATACCACCGACTCACTGGGCATAACGATTGCCACGTGGGTAGCCTTTAGGCGCTATGCCTAGTTGAGGACATCTGGCTTTTCGGGGGATGTCCAGTCAACTTTGCTGGACAGTCCCTTTGATGTCAGTCTTCTTTTTGGTGACAAAGCAGGCTTGCCACTGGAGCGCTTTAAAGCTTAGCAGGCTACGGCTAGATCTTTGGGCCACGCTGCACCTTCTTGACCACTCCAAACTGCTTTTTACTCTATTCGTGGCTATGGAAGGGTCGGCGGTCACATCCGGCCTAGCCGAGCCTCCAGTTCACGCATGCTGCCCAGCCTCTGCTTGGCTGTGGATATGGGCCCCGGCAACCTTGCGGGTCTGGTAGCAAGCTGTCGGGCCATTCCACCCTTTCCCCTACTGCAGCAGCCTCCAAACCCTCCTGGAGCTGGATGTTTCAGGTCCATCAAGGACCAGTGGACGGCAGGATTCGCCATCACCTCCCCCACTGGCAAACTATCACGTTGGACAGGTGGGTTTTGCAAATATTCCAAAGGGGCTACTCCCTACCCGTTGAGAGTACACCTCCCTCCATACCACAGTCTTTCGATCGCATGTCGGAGGATCATTTGGCGCTCCTCTGCCAAGAAGTCTGGGCTCTCTTGGCCAAGGCATCTATCAAGAGGGTCCCTGAGCCAGAAGTTGGTCATGGTTGCTCTTCCTCATACTTTCTGGTGCCCAAAAAAGACAAAGGCCTGCATCCTAATCTAGACCTTGGGGCCCTCAACCACTTCCTCCGAAAGGAGAAGTTGAAAATGCTCATGTTGGCTCAGGTCCTGTCTGCCCTCGACTGTGGAGACTGGAGACTGGATAGTGGTGTTAGACTATTTCCATATTCCTGTCCTGCCAGCCCACAGACGCAATCTACGGTTCACAGTAGGCCATGAACATTTTCAGTTCACTGTGCTCCCCTTTGGCCTTGCCAGTGCACCTCGCATGTTCACAAAAGTGATGGCGGTGGTCGCAGCTCATCTGCACAGATCAAAGGTTCCAGTCTTCCCCTATCTCAACGACTGGCTGTTGAAGGCGGACTCGTCCCAGGCTATCGTCTCCCACCTCCAGACTCCTGTGGACTTCCTGCTCTCGCTGGGGTTCACTATCAACGTGCTGAAGTCACACCTGACTCCCTCTTAGACGTTCCCCATCATCGGGGCTCTTCTGGACACAGGGCAGTTTCGGGCCTGTCCTCCTGAGCAGCGATATTCGGGCTATGATACCGATCTTTCAGCCTCTATCCTGGATTCCGTTGAGAATGAACTTTAGCTGCTAGGCCTAATGGCCTCCTGCATCCTGTTGGTGGATCATGCTAGATGGCATATGTGGGCTCTTCAGAGGGTCCTGAAGTTCCAGTGGGCGCAGCATCAGGATATTCTTTCCGACTACATCCCGATCTCGGAGGAAGCTGTACAATAACTTCAGTGGTAGTTGACAAACCCGGCTTGGACCAGAGGCAGATCCCTCTCCCTCCCCCAACCAGACTTAACAGTGGTGACTGATGCGTCACTCTATTCGTGGCTATGGAAGGGTCGGCGGTCACATCCGGCCTAGCCGAGCCTCCAGTTCACGCATGCTGCCCAGCCTCTGCTTGGCTGTGGATATGGGCCCCGGCAACCTTGCGGGTCTGGTAGCAAGCTGTCGGGCCATTCCACCCTTTCCCCTACTGCAGCAGCCTCCAAACCCTCCTGGAGCTGGATGTTTCAGGTCCATCAAGGACCAGTGGACGGCAGGATTCGCCATCACCTCCCCCACTGGCAAACTATCACGTTGGACAGGTGGGTTTTGCAAATATTCCAAAGGGGCTACTCCCTACCCGTTGAGAGTACACCTCCCTCCATACCACAGTCTTTCGATCGCATGTCGGAGGATCATTTGGCGCTCCTCTGCCAAGAAGTCTGGGCTCTCTTGGCCAAGGCATCTATCAAGAGGGTCCCTGAGCCAGAAGTTGGTCATGGTTGCTCTTCCTCATACTTTCTGGTGCCCAAAAAAGACAAAGGCCTGCATCCTAATCTAGACCTTGGGGCCCTCAACCACTTCCTCCGAAAGGAGAAGTTGAAAATGCTCATGTTGGCTCAGGTCCTGTCTGCCCTCGACTGTGGAGACTGGAGACTGGATAGTGGTGTTAGACTATTTCCATATTCCTGTCCTGCCAGCCCACAGACGCAATCTACGGTTCACAGTAGGCCATGAACATTTTCAGTTCACTGTGCTCCCCTTTGGCCTTGCCAGTGCACCTCGCATGTTCACAAAAGTGATGGCGGTGGTCGCAGCTCATCTGCACAGATCAAAGGTTCCAGTCTTCCCCTATCTCAACGACTGGCTGTTGAAGGCGGACTCGTCCCAGGCTATCGTCTCCCACCTCCAGACTCCTGTGGACTTCCTGCTCTCGCTGGGGTTCACTATCAACGTGCTGAAGTCACACCTGACTCCCTCTTAGACGTTCCCCATCATCGGGGCTCTTCTGGACACAGGGCAGTTTCGGGCCTGTCCTCCTGAGCAGCGATATTCGGGCTATGATACCGATCTTTCAGCCTCTATCCTGGATTCCGTTGAGAATGAACTTTAGCTGCTAGGCCTAATGGCCTCCTGCATCCTGTTGGTGGATCATGCTAGATGGCATATGTGGGCTCTTCAGAGGGTCCTGAAGTTCCAGTGGGCGCAGCATCAGGATATTCTTTCCGACTACATCCCGATCTCGGAGGAAGCTGTACAATAACTTCAGTGGTAGTTGACAAACCCGGCTTGGACCAGAGGCAGATCCCTCTCCCTCCCCCAACCAGACTTAACAGTGGTGACTGATGCGTCACTCCTGGGATGGGACAGCCACCTAGGAGGGACGGAGATCAGAGGCGTCTGGACTCCGGCAGAGTCCGGGCTCCATATTAACCTGTTTGAGCTCTGGGTGATCCGCCTGGCACTGAAGTATTCCTTCCCTTTCTTAAAGGGAAAGTGGTGCTTGGCTTTCACAGACAAGACCACCGCCATGTAATTTCTTTTTAGGTCTCGCATAGAGCAGCGCATGCGCTGCCTCTACGAGGCATTAAGTAATCAGTATTCTACTGAAACTCCACCCATTGCATTTGTCTTTGTCTTGTCGCTTGCCATTGGTGGAATCTGGCATTGCTGTTCTTATCTTGCTCATTGTTGGCTTGTGGTCCGATACATCACTTACTTTTACTTCCCTTTCTGGAGGAAGCAGCATGGACCAACTACAGTTAACTTACGCTACTGGCTGTTATCTTTTTACTTAGGGACTACTTTGTTTCTTTGCTGTTCGCATTTCCTTATCTGGCAGCTTCCTACACTTACCCGACCCTGTGTATTTATTTATTTTTAATTTATTCCTAATTAAATCACACTTAAATGAAAGAGCCCACGCTGAGGCTTGAACCCTGTTTTCCTACTCCAAAGTCAGCAGCGTTATTAGTTGAGCCACCTCCTCGCACTTTTTGTTGTACTTGTTTTACTTGTTATAGATTGCCCCTTAACTAAAGAGCGAATGTAGCTTCTCTTATCCCCTGTCCCTGGAGCTGCATTTCCCGAGACCACCTTTAGAGCCGCCATGATCCACCACTGGCTTAGGTCTGCCCACCTCCCCCACAGCTGCTGATCCACCGCTGCATCCACCGCTCTGCAGCACGCAAGATGGCTAGGTCGCTGGTGGAGAGAGTCAGCCACCTGGCAATGGTAGGTGACATTCGCCTGGCAATGGTAGGTGCCCTTCATACTTCCGTGTGTGTGCATGAAAGAGAGGAGTGGTGGCGCTGGCCCGGGTCTCGTCACAACCTCCGTGCCTGGCACTCAGAGCTCCCCACGCTCTACCAGCCCAGCCCACGTTAACAGGCAGCAGCAGGTACGTGGCTGCAGCCACCGCAGCTCAGCCTGCAACGCTAGCTCCCTTCCTGTGATAGTGCGCCACAGTGGCATGTGCCCGCATGTTTACCCCGGGGGCTGAAGGCTCGCGTGCACCTGGAAAGCATCACAGAGAAGGTGTTTCCAGGAGCGAGCATTAGCCCATAACTTTCCTTCATTTGCTCTGCGGGAGAAAATGAAAGTAAGTAAGGCAGCCATGAACCGCGTGGATTGTGGACACAGTATAGATGCACTGTTTGAATTTGAATTTGAATTTTGAGCTATTTGTAAAGCGCACATTCACTTGGCAGTTTCTTGGCGCTATAGGATTTCAAACTGTAGAGAAAGAAGGGAACTATGGGCTGAATGCTTGCTGAAACAGAAAAGTCTTGAGGTCTTTGCGAAACTCCATGTAGGAGGGTGAGAATCTAAGAGGGGGGGGGAAGGGAGTTCCAGAAGGTGGGAGCCAGTACTGAAAATTTCTGGCCACCGGATCATTTCTTCTTGAATCGGGGGATGACCAACATGGATTTGGAGGAAGAGCGTAAGTCTCTGGCGGGACTATAATTGATAATGGCGGAATTTATAAACGCGGGGGCAGTGCCTGCCCGAGCTTGAAAGGTGAGGCAACCAAGTTTAAAGAGGGCTCCTTGCTTAATTGGAAGCCAGTGAAGGGCCATAAGAAGAGGGGAGGAGTGATGGAATTTTGGTAGGCCATGCACCAGGCGAGCTGCCTGGTTCTGCACCATCTGGAGGCGTTGAAGTGCGTAGGCGGGGGCACCATTGTAGATGATGTTCCCGTAATCGATCTTAGATAAGATCATGACCATAACAATCAATTTAAGTGCGGAGGGAGAAAAAAACAGGGATACTTTCCTAATGATGCGTAAAGTAAAAAAACAGGAAGAAACAACAGAACTTATATGGGTGTGAAGTGTCAGATGGTGATTAAGCGTAATCCCAAGAGTCTTGACAGAATAAGAAGGAGAGGGAGGGGGGCCAAAAGAGGTGGGCCAAAAGGAAGGCGACCAGGGGTTGCCGCAGCCTCCAGTCAGAATCAACTCTGTCTTATCCGGGTTGAGTTTAAGATGGTTTGCATTCATCCAAGCCCAGATAAACAGTAAGACTGACTGGAAGCTGGAGGCGCCTGGTGAAAGGGAAGAGAAATTAAAAATAAGTTGGAGGTCATCAGCATAGTTGAAGACTGTGACCTCCATTTGTTGGAGTGCAAAAATAAGAGGAAAGATGTAGAGGTTAAATAAAAGGGGGGAAAGAGAAGAGCCCTGGGGAACCCCGCATTTCACCCTGCTAGGTGAGGCTGAGAATTCGGCCAGATGAACCGCCTGTGTGCGCCCCTCCAGGAAGGATCCTATCCAGGCGAAGGCCTGTCCCCCTATGCCCTCCGCCTTGACACGGGACAGAAGGATGGAGTGGTCTACCGTGTCAAAGGCGGCGGATAGGTCCAGGAGGACCAGAGCCTGAGGGGTGTTGGTATCGAGTCCTTCCCTAAGTTGGTCCATAACTGAGATGACCACCTTCTCGGTGGAATGCCGGGGGCGAAAGCCCGCCTGGCAAGGTGCAAGATAATTACTGCTCTCTATGAAGGAGCTGAGCACCTGGGTGACGTGGGACTCTGCTACTTTTCCCAAGTAAGGGAGAAGGGATATAGGGCGGTAGTTTGCAGGGGAAGAAGGGTCGGCTCCTGTTTTTTTTAATATAGGAAAGATTATGGCGGTCTTCAAGGAGGCCGGAACAGAGCCCGAGCTGAAGCAGTTGTTCAAGAGGGCAAGGGCGGGAGATGGACACGCCGAGAAAAACTGGCTGAGGATGCGTGCCGGGCCAATGTCCGCTGGGGAGCCCGACTTGACACGGCTAAGCAGAGAGGACAGGGATTCTCTGGTGAGTGGGGGAATAATAGTGAGAAAGCAGTTATTTTCAGGGGGTTGAGGGGGAGTGAAAGAGAGGGGGGGGATGTTAGCTTTGATAAGAGTTATCTTGTCAATAAAAAATTCATTAAGCGAGTCACATAAGACCTGGGAGGGGGGGATCTTGGGTAGGGTTCTATCCGACGATGCCAACTCGTGGACGGTGGAAAATATCTCACGAGATTGGCATTCTGCCGCTAAAATGCGTCCAGAGAAATACTCGGTCTTAGCTGTCAAAATGGCTACTTTATATTCGTTAAGCGCGGTAACGAAATGTTGTCTGCGGGTGGGGGAGTATGCTAGTCTCCAGGCTCGTTCAGCCTGCCTTACCTCTAATTTCTTAGCTTTAAGAGCGGGGCTGAACCATTTATTGGCATTATGAGAGCGGTTGATTGTCGTCCGCTTCAGAGGGGCCACAGGATCACAGGCACTGGTGAGCCACCGATCAAGTGTGGCGGCCTGGGAATGAGGGTCCAAGCCCGAAAGATCAGGACAGGTGGCAGCTAACGAGTTGCAAAGAGAAGGGATATCGACTTTATGCCAATTCCTAGTCCAGGTGTTTTTGGGAAATGGAAAATATGTTTTTTGGCTCAGGTCCATGGAAAAAGCGAGCAGGGAATGATCCGACCAGGAACAGGGTGAGATGGCAGGGATGGACATTGGAATGTTAAGTGTCCAGATCTGGTCTAGAGTATGGCCACGGATGTGAGTGGGGCCTTGAACGTGCTGGGTGAAATTAAGACTAAGGAGCGATTGAGTAAAATCTTTAGAGGTAGAATCCTCGGCAGGGTCGGTAGGCCAGTAGTTAAAATCGCCCAAAACCAGAACAGAAGCGTTCTTAATCACCAGGGTGGCTAGTAAGTTCTGAAAGGAAGAAAGGAAGTCGGGGGACGACTGAGGAGGTCGGTAGGTTAATACACAAGTGACGGGGGTCGTGAGGAAGGTAGAGCGCACTACAAGACAGTCGGCTGCTGGTAGTGTGGGCGAGGCTAAAGTCTGAAAATGGAACTCCTTGCGGGCAATCAGAGCCTCCCCACCTCCTGCTTTGCTCTCAGGTCGATCGACACGGAGCATGGAGTAGTGAGGTAGGAGGGAGGCAAGGACGCTTGGCAGGGAGTCGGGCCTATACCAGGTTTCAGTTAAAAACAAAAGGTCTGGGGAATTGGAATCCAAAAGGTCATAAATTTCGGTCTGGTGTTTGACGGCTCATCTCGTATTAAGGAGGAGGGCTGTAGTGGTAGGAGGTGGAGGAGTTTGTGTAATGGGCATGGAAGAGGCAATGCCAAGCTTATGGGCGTAAGACAATGTGGCCTGGTTCAGTTGCCAATTGGCTTTTAGAGAGCGCAATTGATCAGAGGTGTATGTGAGGAATTGCGCAGAGTGTTGTGCCCCGTGTCCCGGTAGGGCGCGGACGGGCGCAGACGGGCACAGACGGGCTTGCCTTAGGCGCGCCTAAGGCAAGCGTGGAAATGCTCTTTTCATGCATTTTTAGTGTTACATCATAAAAATGTGTAACTCACATTGATTTTTTTTTTTAATTCTCTACTGAATATAGTGTGTACCTTATTACCAGTAGGCATGTGGTGACTTTAAAGTGTGTGAGCTTGCAGGAGAAATACGGTATTACCTCTTATGACATCACAAGCATATGGAAATGTACACAGGAAAAAAACAAAGGCTCAGTCGAAGGGAAGACAAATAGATAGCAATTTGCTGGCTATTTGGTACAAAGTGAAACGAGAACACGTGGATAAATCACGGCTTCCCCCTAGTAAATTGTCTGATTTTAGGTAAATATATTATTTCACCAAAACGTATTTTCCTTCATTATCGGTTATTAAAGTACATTAAAAAATGTGCGTTCAGAATGCCCCTTGCAGGACACCGTGAGCACTTTGTACAGCTGCCCGCAATCTGCCCCGTGCTACATAAAGTCAACCCGCCTCCAGGTGCACGTTATGATGGGGCACCTCCAGAGTTTCTCCTTTCCTCAGCTCATTTTTGTCTTTATATTGTCTTATGTGTAGTGACCACTGGTTTTGTCTGTTTCTGGTGCCAATTAAAAGGTTTCTTTTTGTTACAATGCCTGAGATTGAAATATGACATCAGGAGAATGGACCGGTTTTACTGCACTGATGAGGCTTACCCATCCTGGGATGTCAGCTCCAAAGTTGTGTGCCACTTGAACTTTGTCCAAACTCCCTGGGTGAAATCAAGTGTTTCTGATGATGGTGTTTTATGAGAAAGCGGAGCAAGCCCGACACCCAGCTATTTGTGTGTAATGTGTGTCTCGCTTGAGACCAGAGTGTGCAAACTTACCCATGGTTGGTTACTGATGGGGACCTTAATAAAATAGCACACATTTTGGAATCGTCCTATGTGATGTGTCCGACAGCAGATTGTATACTTGTTTCTATTGATCAAATCCTGTACCTTTCATGCAGCTGGTCATACATGCTCACTGCTAGCCCGAGTGTTCAGCACCTTCCAACTTGGCTGCACTCTAGATTAATGTGCTTCTAAATTTGATTCTTTAAAGCAGCTGTTTGGCGCTCTGAAGCAGCAGTTTCTTATTGGGAAATTCGGCTCTTATGTGTTGTGTGTGGATCCTATTTATAGTCCATCCCTGCAGCTTCCACTTGTGCGGAGCTCTGAAACACATTTTGGAGCAGGTTTGTATGACATAAGGCAAAACATATATATGTAAATCAAGTTTTCCTTGTTGAAAAGCTATCAATAACTTGGGGGTACAGAAAGAAGGCTAGATAAAAGTGTTCACTATGTCGCCGGTTAGGTTACTCTGACTGCTATCTCTGCAAGGTCAGCCAAAGTGCTTGTCAAAACTGTGCCAACCCCAAAGTAGGTGGTGATGCCGCCCACAAAGCTAGCCCTTGAGCTGGCTGATGCATGGATGTGAAAAAGTTATCATCCATATGGCAATTGAAGAAATCGAGGCTAACTTCAGTGATGAATCACTGTGTACATCTTACCCTATGCCAAGGATATTTAGAGAACATTTTTGGTTTAGATGCAGAAAACTGGGAAATGGAGAAGGGCTACGAATGCATGGAGGACTATGATTCATAAGGTGATCCCGCCTCTTCAACAGTTTCTCTTAAGTCTTATCTTCTTTTAACAAGGTACGCCAAGACACTATTATTGTAGCAAGAGAGAAGGCCCAGCAGTCCAAAGACTGATAGCCAGGTGCTATAGCTTCTGCTCCTGGTGGCAAATATGTTTAGGCCTCCCATCAATCACCTGAGATTCTGGACGTTTTGGTGTCTTTGAAGCAGAACACAAATTCCTTTTCTACAGCCTCTCTAGACAGGCCAAGAAACTTGACACTTAGGTTCACGAAGTTTTCCCTCTTGCAGCTTGGCTTTTACACACTGCTAATGCTGCCTGCCTTTTGGACCTTTATATCCATGCTTTATGCGAACTAGTAAAGCGGTGTGGTCCGTATGCCAGAGTATAGGAAGAGGCCATTTTAAACATCTGGTGAGTGAAGGACTTATTGCATTCAAGTGCATACTAAAATGTGGCTTTGAGTGTTGGCACTGTGGCCCGTTCTAAGGGTGCAGTTCTCAAGCTATGGTAACACATAAGGGTGCATTCCACAGTTTTTATGTCGACCCTGGGCAGCGCAGCTCTGCGTGGCATGCTGTATCAGAGTATAGAGTTGAAGCCCCGCTCACTCTCCACCCATATTTGTCATTGGCTTTTATCATTATTCTTTTTAAATGTTGGCTTCTGATTCGTTGATAGGCTTGTTAGTCCCACCTTGTCTTCATTTGTAACCTCCCATGAGGACTGGACCTTTTACTTCTGTTGTTACACGGTAGGTCTTATTTAGTCTGTAAGCACTATTTTCTCTAATGAGTTTCTGCTACTGCAGGCACCACATGCTTTACTGCAACATTCAGTGCGCCATGCGCTCTTTCACTTTGCAAGCATCACGGTACAATGGCAGCTGATTCTTTGAAATGCAATAGGTCTTGCACTTACAAGAATTTGAGCTATTGGCATTGTAAATGACAATGCCTTTCATTTATCTGTTAATTATCAAAACAGATTAATAAAAGGCATTGTCATTTACAATGCCAATAGCTTAAACTCTTGCAAATACGAGACCTATTGTATTGCAAATGCTCGTTGTAATTTCTTTTACGAAAAGAAATTACAAAAAGAAATTACATTGCAAGCAATATTTGCTAGCTTGCCTTGAATGATGAACTAAAAGAGTGAAACCAAGTATTGAAATAATTCCCTTGAAGGCTCATTTACCTGGTCATTTGAATCTGCCCAAGCCGTCAGGGGTATATTGGGTCTCCCATTTCATTAGGAGTTTCCAAGGTGGCACTAACTCAACGATGCTTTTCGTCATGAGTGGAACTGCAGCCTCCTGTATCCCTTTCCGCCTGTACCCCTTCTGCCCTGAGTGCTGAAGAAGATCAAGCACGACCAGGCCCAAGTCAGTCTTGTGGCTCTGGTCTGGGCACGCGGAGTCTGGTACCCTGAGCTCCTGAGCATGGCCTTCGATCCTCCGAACAGACTGCCCCTTCGGGAGGATCTTCTGTCGCAGCAACAGGGGACGGTCCTTCACCCAAACCTGTCCAGCCTCCACCTCCTTGCGTGGAGATTGAGCAGCGACAGTTGACAGCTTTTGACCTTCCACCCAAAGTCAGTAATGTCATCTTGGCAGCCAGGCGTCCCTCCACTAAAACGGTATACGCCTGTAGATGGAACAAGTTTGTGGCATGATGCACAGCAAAAGCTGTGGATCCCTTGTCCGCCCCTCTTTCTGAGGTCCTCTTGTTTATCCTTTCTTTGGCCCAGCAGGACTCTGCTCTGGGCACTCTTAAAGGCTATTTTGTAGCGATTTCCACTTTCCTTCGGCTGCTCGATCAGCCCTCTTTATTCAAGTCACCTATTGTAAATAGTTTCTTTAAGGGCATTACTCGTCTCTTTCCTCCATGCTCATTCCACTAGGGATACGGCAGCAACCACTGCATTGGCACATGGAGTCCCTCTTCATGACATCTTCCCGCTGGCTACGTGGGCATCTATGCACATGTTAACTAGACATTACTGCCTGGACATCCAAGTCCGGAGGGAAGGCTATTTCGCCTTTGTCTGTCTTCCAGGACTTTCTGGTGTGCACTTAGTTCGCAGTCCCTCCTCCGGAAATGGTGTTGATAGAGTATCTCTTCTAAGCTAAGGAAACTCTAACTAACTGTCTTTCAGTTGAACAAGTTACTTAACTTTGGTAACTATGTATCTGTAAGAGACATATGTTAGTTATAGATTACTTACTGCCCCGCCCATCCTCCCAGCTCTGCGAAATTATTTCTTGGGCTCTAGTTGTGGTGCACCAGTGCTCAGTGTCTCTCATGGCTCTGCACTTCTGGTGTGGAAAGTCATCTTCGAACTGACGTCCGTGTGCAGGGGCACCGCAGTGTCATCCCGCTACCACAACGCCGGCGACTGACATGGAGTCAAACACTGCCACTCACCGACGTGCAGGGGTACTGTGTGAGAAAATTTCACCGGATCCAGTCTGACTCCTTGGGGTAATTCTAAGGTAAGGAATCTATAACTAATAAATGTCTCTTACAGATACATCTTTACCAAAGGTAAGTAACTTGTTCTTTACTTAGGAGTCTCTCAGGCCCTGCTGCTGAGACTTGAATGTGTTCAAAACTCAGCAGCTCGGATGTTGCTAAATGTTCCTAGGCGAGCCTTATGTAGTGCAAAGCCTCGATAGGCTCTGCACTACATAAATTGCACCAGCTACTAGTGAGAAGCGTCTGTCTTTCAAAGCTCTTTGGTATTGTTATAGGGCCTACAGTAAAACAGGTGCTAGTCACCTCCACTATTTCAATGAGCCCTATTTACCCTTAAGGTCTCTGCCGTCCTCTCGGGACCTCCTAGTGGAAGTCCTCACATTAAAGAATTGGGGGCAGCGCTTTTAGCTTTTTGGCATCTTAGCCCTGGAATTCTCTTCCAATTGAGTTAAGACAATCAAAGACAGAGCGAATATTCCCAGAAAACCTCAAAACAAGGCTTTTTAGAAAGTTCTTCATCTTTCTGTTAGGTTCTCTGTGTCTCATCTTGTAAGCTGGACCACACCAGTGCTGGGACATTTCTTTTGAAGTGGCTATGCAATTTTATAAATCTTTTATTATTATTATTATTATTATTATTATTATTATTATGATGCATTCATGCCTGCAGATGAGGATTACCTGTCCCCTGATACACATTCGACCATCTCACCCTAAAGCGCATCCAGGAGTCTTGAATGAGGTACACCAACAATTTCCACTGGTTTTCCATACTATTTTGAGTCATCTTCAACCTCTACATGGTGCTGCTTGGCGCTCTACACACATATAACCACATCACAATTCACCAATATGTCTATGATACACAACTCTACTTGAAAGTCTCTTCTGTTTCAGACATTCGGTACACATCATCAAACCTGGATGTCTAGCGCCTTCTGGACGCTCAACCCAACCAAGACCGAATTCCTGTTATTTGCTAAGAACAGCAAACCGTACCAATTTGGCTCAATAACATGAACCTGGATGGATCTGAACCCCAACTTTCACTAACTGCCCTCAAGGAACACATTGCCAAAATACAAAGACGGCCTGATACCAGTTCATCCAGTATCCAGTTGCTTGCAGAAAGTAACTTCAGAATTGCTGCTCAAGCCCTCATGCTCTCAAATTTGGGTTATGGTAAGGCCCTACTCCATGGCCTTCCAGACTCCACATTGGCACCCCCTAAAGGTGTCCAATACTGAGCAGCAAGTCTCACCCAGGACCTAAAGAACTAGGATCACATCACCTCCAACCTCATAAAACTCAATTGGCTCTCCTTGTTGGCCTTCACCATCATTAAAATAGTCTGCATCATTTATAACGCCCTCACGACCAGCACCCCCAATTATTTTGTAGTCAAGCTCACCATATATATTGGTTATTGGCACACCAAACGCCAGAACACCATCAGACTGCGGGCTAAGAAGTGTGAAAAAGAAAAAGGCAGCTGGCCTTTTCCATCTATGCACCCAACATCTAGAACAGCATCCCCGTCAGGACAGCACTGGTTCTGCTCAGTTTAGGAAAGGGTTGAAGGCTTACCTCTTTAAAGAACACTGCATCACATTGCATTAACTATCTGCAACCCAGCTATATTTCTAATCGATGCTGGCTTTTGCCTAGATTTGTGCTATAGAAATACCATATAGGTATACATATAAATCATATTACTAAGTACTAGTGAATCAATTAGTGCATGACAATATGGAAAATTGAGATGTGTATTTTCTTATGTTTAGTGCTTGGGGGAGGTAGACTGTGTGGGTAGATCCATGTGTGTGTGCGGGTGGGTCATAAGAGGACGGGAAGTAGAGGAGCTCCATTTCAGAGAAGCTCAACATACAATACCAGATGGCCATCCATTGTTGGCTATGATCCAGCCATGATTGTGGGCAGGAAGAGAAGGTACAAAGGGACATGAATATATGTGTCATCCACATCAAAATCAACATCAAACATAAAAAATTGAAAATTATAGGAAAAGTCCGAAGTGGAAATTATGTTGCTAAATTCGGTGGTGTAGAGTGAGAAAATGAGTGGATCTAGGAGTGACTCTCAGGGACCCCCAAAAGTAAAGAGATCAGTGGGGATCTCTAAGACCTTTGTCAATGAGGAGGAGTGATATATGATATATGTGAGAGAACTATTGTAGAGCAGAACTGTTGATGCCAATCATACGGCAGTCGGAAAGTAAAGATTGGGGAGAGTTAGTGTCAATGCTGTGGCCCGATCAAGACGAATGCGGAAGAAACAAAGAAAAATAAGAGGAAAATGTGTAATATATCTTTCAAAGTTCTTGGAGAATAAACTGGGAGTGGTACTATAAATCAGTGTTTTGGTTCCTGAGATGCAGAAATGTGTATGCTTAAATCTTAATCTGTATATATTCTGCCAGGATGTACAGTGAAACAGGGAGTTGATGGCAAACGTTTCATGATAAAACTAGTTTGTATTTTACCTAGGTTGTGGCTCGCTGCTTAGAGGTAAGCCAAGTGTGAGAATGTTTTAGATATTCACAACCTCTATTGAAGAAAGTTGTTTTAAAAGAAAGACACAAATGAGAATGTTCCACTGAACTTGATTTGTTAGTTAGAATGTGATCATCATTGACAGTACATATTAAAAAAATGTGTTCCTTCTGAAGTATTATAGACCCATCGTGTGCCTACCCTTAGGCCCCAGCTACAAATGAGGTGGAGGTTCGTGTGGAGATACTGTTTGTACTGGAGATAATGTTTACAGTTTGTGTCCCTGCCCTAAAACCAACTCTCAGAAGTAAACCCCCACAATGGGGAATAACCTCCAGATCTAGTTTTTCCATGTCCAATTCAACAAAGAAGTCCCATTTCTGTGTGGATTAGCATTCCTATTTACCACCTGCTCTCAGCAGGAGGGCTGGGGGAGCGGGAGGCATTGCATGCTCCCCTTGCACCCCAAAGTAGGTGAGAGTCATCCTAGAGCACAGGCCAGAATTCCGTTTGCAGCTAGGTTTCATCTGTTTTTACTGGCTGTATTTTACTGCTGATAAAGTCTGACCTGGTATTCCTGCACTTGTGAGCCCAGAGGCCATCATAACGGGATCAAATTCTACCAGTTCCACCCAACGCCACTTATAATCGGGGCATAAATGAATAATTCTACTGTGAATTCTTGATTTATTTTATTCTAAGACACCATCTGCTTATAGTTACATACTACTAACCGTATTATGTTGTGTTCTTAACTTTAGATGAAGATGGCACTATTACTGGAATTCGGTATATCACAGAGTCCGTTATAAAGAAAGTGTCAAAACAAGAAAATATTGCATTTGCGAACTCTCTTAATCTGTGTCTCTCTAAGGATGGTGGTAAAAAATTTAAGGTGAGTTTAAAAAAACATATTTCCCATAAACCTATACAAATGGGCTTCTGTATTTATATGTAGTTTATTTTTATATTAAACCATCTAAGTCAAATGAGTTGTATTCAGGTGTTCTCTTCAGTAGGTAAATCTTTTATTTGATTTGGGTGTTTTGGGACTGCAGTAAAGAGAGTAAGGACTGTGCTGATTGAAAACATACCTTTCTGAGAGGTTGAAGAAAGGGCCAGTTCTGTGACTGATAAGTAGCTTATTATTGGCCACTTTAGGACATCTGTCATCTTCGCCACACTTTCCACAATTACTGTTCTTTAAGGAAATTGACTTTTTCTTATGTTACGCAGTGCTGCAAAGGTAATTCTTACATTAGGTTAAGTACAGCACTACTGGCTGAGGAAATATTTGACAGGTCCAACTGCTGATTCAGTGGGACAGGGGTTAAAAAGAACCATCCAACTTGGTTGTGAATAATGGGATTTTGAGTCATCCTCAGGGACTTCATTGTCTTTCACAATGGGCACATCTACATAAAAAAAGTAGTCTCCTCTCAATGCCTGCTATTCTAACGTGCCCTTTTTATTACCAAAAACCTTTTCTTTTAAGCAGCTTCCCCCCAAAATAATGTTTTGAAATACCATGACAAAGCAAGCATTGATAAATCCAAAAGGCTTGCAGGCAGTGCAAGAGCTTTTGATTGACTTTGGCCAATGCTTGGTGCTTCAATAGGCCATCCAGTGCACCGAAAAAAACAATGTTCTCTTCACAGAGTTCTGCATCGCTAACAATAACCAACATTGGGTATTGTAGAATGGGGCGTTGTTCGTTGATGTCGGCTTGGATTTGAGATATATTGTAACCTCATTCACTGGATGGCCCCCTTCGATCTTAATTATCTTTCATTTGCTGTGCGTCTTTTGTGGATTCCCACTTCGACAGATGTTTAGGTGGCATCGAGCATGTGCTTGTTGGTAGGGAAATGTTCAGTGGTGAAGGTAATTAAAAAATGAAATCCTTCGAGTGATGTCCCTCTAAATAGAAGACAAAGCAGATATACGAACTGAGGCAGCAAAGAAAGTATGGTCTATTAACTTCCTAATCGGCATTCACCTCCTGCATTCCACTATAAGCATAGGAGTGAATTAGAAATGAAAGGTGCACATTTCTCTTGATTCTACTTACAGTTTAGATCCATATAGGGGCAAATAGAATAGAGACTTTACGGGCTAGACAGTTACTTGCAAGGTGAAGAACAAATGCAGAGGAACCATTTAGACCCCTAAGTTTTACTCAAAGCTGCATCCCAAATTTTTTATCAATAATACTTTATTGTATAAGAGTAAGTAAAATCATTGCTATTAGCAAATTGATAAAAACCTTTTCCATACTTAATTTTGTCATGTACAATTGAAGCTGAGGCACTATTAACATACAGTATCACAATATTTATTGGGGGAGCTCACTAGATGGAAATGTAACAGTCATGCTTGATTTTCATTGTGTGCAAGAGAATCATAAATACTCCAATAATTTGACCAATAAAACATGATGTATTAAACAAATTCTCATAAATAACCTTGTGCAAAACCAGTTTGTGCGATTGCTTACATGATGTAAAAATGATGAAGATCTATTCTACAATCCTAAAATAAGACAGTTTTAAAAATGAATATGTAAAGTTTAGCAGCTCCACAAAGCTCTCTTATTTTCGCTCGTGTTTAGGCAATACTTTTAGACCTGTATGCATCTTGGGTTTCCCTTATTATAATGTATAAGCTTATGTCTTTCTGCTTTTACCACAGGACAAATAACTTAGCATTTCATATTTATCTTTTAAAAAGAAACATTTTAGAAACTTTTTCTTTGATTGTTGACAGAGTGAAATAAAATTTAGATTTGCTCTAGCGAACACAAGGTGCTCCAAAAAAAGGGAGGTGACAGCGCAGTGAAAGTGACTATAAGTGCAGAAAGTGCGTACGTGCTATGTATAGAAATATATACAGGTGCCTGGTAGGGGTAATCTAGTGTTAAAGATCAACCCCCGCTATGCGAGTGTTGATGGCCACCATCAGTTGCTTGAAAAACAGTAGTCCACATCTAATGTTTTTGTCGACGTTTCGACCCCTGGACTTAGATCATTTAAAACGGGGTCATAATGAGGACGCAGAAATATATAGGAGACACCAACTGTTTAGGGCAAATAGTCCACCAATCAAGAGAATCTTAAAAAAATCTCTCTACAAACAGTTCTCAAAATAGGTATTCGTGCATGCTATTTTGGATAGAAGATATATAGCCACTGTGAAATCATGCGTACATCACTGAGTCAGTGTGAAATGGACCTTAGGGAGATTGCTCAAGTCAAGAAATTGTGACCGGAGGAGCTGAAGTTTTGGAAGGAGGCCTTTCATCATCAAAAGTAAATCAGTTTTTCAATTGCGCTTTAGTCTTGCACTGCAATTTCTGTTTCCTAACTCTCCAAACTTGGGCATCTCTTCAGGGCCATCAGCAGAAAAAGCTGCTAAAATAATTAATAAAAATAGATAAATATGTAATGCTAAATTATTTGTGTTAGAGGTGTTTGTATCCCCTTCTTGACACTTTGCCTTGAAATCAAGGGCTACACTTCCTCCATAGGGACCACCTTTTGGTTAAAAATTATTCGTCTCAGGTCCCTGGGTTACTGAGTTGCCCTTTTTGTTTCAGAGGTTTACCACAGGACAGCAGCATAGAAGGTGCAAATATATTTTACTATAGTCACGAAGTTTCGATTGTCGTATTGGGAATAACATAAAACGTATTCAGGTTATTTTCAGTCTACATGATCCGAATGCGTTTTTCTGTTATTCTTGATAAGACAATTCGTATCATTATGACACAGTAAACATTCTGATACTCAAACTGCAGACTTAGTGACTGTATGAAAGGAAAACAATATTCCTAACGTGTCAAAATGTGCATTTCTTCTACTCCTCTTTGTATGTTCCAAATCTGGTGTATTCCTCTGGGTTCAGATTTTGACAAATACATGTTTTTTTTTTTTTTTTTGGTGTAAGACATTTATTTTGCTCAAATGAGATAGAAGATTCACACTGCGTCACGCCAACAACCCGGAGGCAGGCCGCTATCAGGAATATTATGCACAAAGACCAGGAAAACAGATTAGGGGCCAGCATCCGGCCGGTTCTAACATCCAAAGTTAGATAGTCAACACAATAACATCGTAAGCGTATGCAGTGCAACCTCAGCGAGTAAACGGTCTTACTTTTCTCTCAGTGCTGCAGACATTTAAAGGCATCATGAATCAATTAAGCCGCCTCTGGGCAAACAGCGGTCAGCAACCCGCTGCAGCGGCATGTGGAAAGGATGTGTCTATCAGCACCGCTTTTCTCCCAACATGTCCCTCCAACAAACAAAACCAAAAACATCAATCCTAGGTGCAAGTACATATAGAAAAACAGCCATATAACACCTCAGCCAACAATAAGGTCTCATGGACCCGCGCCGGATCGTCCCGAAGGAGGGCAAGCTATAGTTAAGGCGGGTGTGTGGCGACATCTATCATGTGCACGTATAGGCCAGAGGGCGTGTGGGGGGGTATGGGGGGGGAGGGGCGGTAATGAGGCCTCAAGGTGGCCAGTGGGAGAGGGGGGCCAGTGACATTCCCGGGGGCAGTGGGGGCCGCAATTGCAGATCGTGCGTCAGAGCAGGGCCGGTCCGTGTCAGCGCGGGTCCATGGGGCAACAATCACTCAGCCTCACAGTGTGCACATTCAGCCCATATCGTCTGAAACACTCGTATCAGTTGAGGAACCCTGGGCGTCCGAACTTGCGCGTTCTCTAGTCCACTGTATAAATGGGTCCCAAATGTCAGTAGGTCTGGAAGCGGTGGGCATGGTCTCCCAGTAGTGCGTCAGTTGAGTATGGCCGTATGTCACATCTCTAATCCAGCCCTTGAAAGAGGGGAGAGCCGGCCTGCCCCAGTGCAGTGCTATCTGTCGTTTGGCATATAAAAGGAGTAAGGCATGTAGTTTTCTGTCGCAGGGTTCAGTGTCTTTAACGTAGCCTAGCAGGCCCAATAGTGGGGTCGGCGTGTCATTCCTATGTGTGATTTGATTAATGGCTGTAAAGACCTCCGACCAGTATGTACCCAGCTTGGGGCAACTCCAAGCCACATGGATAAAGGACGCACCCTCCCCTCCACACTTCCAGCAAGAGGCGTCCGCGCGGATGCCCATACGGTGTAAAAGTGTTGGCGTGCGATAATACCGGTGTAGGAATTTAAAGTGGATGAGCCGCAGCCGATAGTTCGGGGATAGGGCCGTGAGTTGTGTACAGCAGTATTCCCATGTGTCGTCCGACAGCTGGTCTTCCAGGTCCGCAGCCCAAGCTTGCTTGGCCATGGCCACCGTCAACGGGGCCTGTTCCTGCATGCAGTTATATGGTCTAGACACCAGCTTCTTGGGGGAGGGTCGCGAAAGCAAGTTTTGGAGGGCGGACAGTATGCACGGCTCCTCCGGGAAACGCGGACCTAGCTTCTTGCAAGACTCCCTAAGGGAATGATACAGTAACATGTCTGCAAAAGAGTCGGGCTGGTCGTCCCCGCCAGCGGCCATCTCAAAAAAAGTGCCGTCGGGATATAGGTCTGCAAAGGTGAGGAGTCGATTTCCACGGATTGTGAGGACGTCACCTCTGGCTGTTAAACAAGGTAGCATCAGGTTACCCCTCAGGGGGACAGCCGGCGCATAAAGTAAGGAGAGCCCGGCTCTTTTCCGAAGCTCGCGCCAGGTCCAGCGGACCATTTCCACTGTGTCTACCTCACGCGACGGGCATGTGACTTTCCCGTATAGCGCCACTCGTAGTGGCAAGGGGGCGACCACTGCAAGTTCCACCGCCGCATGCGGCTGGTAGGGAGTGGGGTAGGCCCAGAAATGCAGGAACTGAGCCTGTGCACAGAGGGAGTAAAGCTTCAAGTCCGGGGCACCCAGGCCCCCTTGTCGGAGCGGAAGTGTAAGCAGGTCCCAGGAGACTCTGGCCTGCCCACCGGCCCACACCAACTTCAGCAGCAGCGAGCGGACGCGAGCGTGGAAGTGTGTGGTCATTGGCAGTGGTATGTTGACGAACAAATATAAGAATTTGGGGAGAACTACCATTTTTGCCAGTGCAATCCTCGCAACCAGGGACAGAGGCAATTTGTTCCAGACCTCGATTTTCCCTTCCAACCAGTCCACCGCCCTCCCGAAGTTCAACGACCACAATTCTTGCACATCCCGGCTGATCCAGACACCCAAATATTTGACCGCTTCCGTCTCCCATCTAAGGGGGTAGTCCGAAGCAGGGCGATCAGTGCTCTCCGTCAGGGGGAAGGCTACAGATTTTGACCAGTTGATGGATACCCCCGCCAGGCCTTCGAACCTCACAAATTCTCGGAGTAGCGGACTCATGTTGTCTTTGGGATTTATGACGTACAAGGTGACATCATCCGCGTATAGCGAAATCAGCAAGCTCCTAGCGCTGAAACCAATGCCCCTGGCAGTATGGTGTTGCCTTATTCGAGCCGCAAGCGGCTCCATCGCAATTGCAAAGAGGAGCGGGGACAGAGGACATCCCTGCCTGGTACCCCTTGATACACTAAATGGCTTGGAAACGAGCCCGTTATCACTCACCCTGGCTCTGGGTGCCGTATATAGGAGCTTGATAAGGGTCATGAAGTTTTGACTAAAACCCATCCGCCCCAGGACACTAAAAAGGTAAGGCCACTCTAGGGAGTCGAAGGCCTTGGTGGCGTCAAGAAACACCACCGCCGCCTGTACCGATGGGTGTAAATAGTGAAGTACAGAGAAGATAGTTCTGAGATTATGTGATGTCGCGCGGCCAGGGATGAATCCCGATTTATCTGGGAGCGCAATCATAGGCAACATCGGTTGTAATCTATCTGCAATCACCTTCGCGTAAATTTTAGCATCAACGTTTATAAGAGAAAGAGGCCTGTAGGAGTCCAGTTGTTGTTCATCTTTATCCGGCTTGAGTAGTGTGATAATTAGGGCCTCGCGCATGGAGTCTGGAAGGGAATTTAATTCAAGAGCCTCGACGAACACGGAGTGTAATCTCGGCGCCAGTTCATCGACATAGGTTTTATAGAAGGAAGTAGTCAGGCCATCAGGGCCAGGGGCTTTGTTGGCCGGCATGCTTTTAATCACCTGGGCGATGTCTTGTATTGTGACAGTGAGGTCCATGTATTGTCTGTGGTTGTTGTTAAACCATATGAGTGCGATTGAGTCAAGGAAGTCTCGCAGTGATGCCGGTGTCGTGGGTTGTCTCGAGGTGTAAAGGGTGGCATAAAAATCCGCGAACGCGCATAACACAGCTTCTTGGCCCATCACTAGGTTCCCGGTTCTATCATAAATGGTGTGGATATAGTTGGATTGTGTGCGAGGAGCTATCAGCCTAGCAAGCGTCCTGCTCGGCCTGTCCCCCTCCCCGTATCTGGGCGCCTCAGCTTGCTTCCCCAGGAATCGCACCTCCCGCTCCGCTTCCTCATTAAAGGCCAGCAATTTGGTTTTCAGTTCACCAGCAATCTCCAACGACGGGTCAGAGCTAAATGCAATATCAAGGTCCCTCAGTTCCCTCTCCAGTTTAGCTAATGTGTCCCTGATGGTGCGTAGGACCCCTGCCTTCCGTGCTATACATTGGCCTCTGATTACAGCTTTAAAGGCATCCCATACAATGGCTTCAGAGGAGGCAGACCCAGCATTTTCAGTAAAATATTTAATGATGTCCTCTCGTATCTCCTCTACAAATACCGGGTCTGTGAGTGCGTGTGGGGGAAGGCGCCACTGGAACGCCCTGTGTATAGTGTCGGGGGGGTGCAGATCCAACATACACGGAGCATGGTCTGACAATGATCTAGCCATGATATCAACAGTCGACACCCATGTCGCAACTTCAGGAGACACCAGCCAGAAGTCTAACCTGGACCAGGCAGCTTTATGACAAGTGTAGCAGGTCCCCACTTTGACCCCCGGATTCCTGGCTCTCCACACATCTGAAAGCATACCCTCACTCATCACATCCAAGATCGCCTGCCGCGCTTTAGCATGCTGTGGTCTGCTCACACCTCTACGATCCATGTCATCATTCAATACAATGTTGAAATCACCCCCCAGTACGACCGCCTGGCAGTCCAGCAACGCAATCTCCGCCCAGACACTTCTGAAAAAATCAGGGTCATCCACATTGGGGCCATAGACTGCAGCCAGCACAATGGGTCGCCCTTGCAAAGAACCATGCAGCAAGACATACCTCCCTTCTACATCACGCACCTGAGAGTGTTCTCGCCAATCCAACCCTCTACGAATGAGTATGGCTACGCCCCTCGCATAGTTGGAGTAGATGGAAGAGTAGACGTGAGCCCATCGGGAATTCCTCAAACGGGGTGAGGGGGTCACGTGTAGATGTGTTTCTTGTAAGAAGCAAATATCGACATTGTGTCTAGATAATATGCCATGCATCAAACGGGCCTTTTTGAAGTCCCCAAGGCCTCTAATGTTCCAAGTCCAAAGCTTGATACCCCCCATCTAGTATGTTCGGTAGTGTCGAAACCCTCCCTCGTACCTCCACCCCCAAAAGCCAGAAGGTCGCCCAAACGCCACGGCTCCAAGCACAGGTCGCAAATATATAGGCAAGTGTAGCAGTACATTGCACCAGTTCAGAACTAAAACTCGCAACTTATGAAACCCCCCCCCCCACCTCCCCCCTCCCTCAGCAACCCCCCAATCAGGTCGTGACATATCCCAGAAGCAAGCACGCATCGCGTGGAAAAACCCCAACATCAACAACAAAGGGAGGCACCCCATGAGGCGTGGTGCGCTCGGCAAACACCCCCGTATACGCGGGGTGGCTACAGTCAAACTTTAGAGCTCCTGGGCTCTAACAGTACCCCCATCCCACGGTCCACAAATGCCGTATGTAACCAAAGTCCCAAAGGAAGCGCGAAGGTGGCAGCTACAGTTTGGCGCTCGAGAGCGTCACAGTGACTTACCCCCAGGTAGTCAGTCCGGAAGTAACAGACATGTGTTTAAGGCTGCCCCAGGCCCCCAACTTTGAAACAAAGAGGCAAGTTCGTAGCTGTACAGGGAGAAAGTCGTAGTTTCTTCAGTCATTGTCACTGAGGTGGTCTGAAGCTTCCTCAAGTCTCGGCGATTTTCTCCTGGCTCCAGCACAGATGTGTTTGGCGAACTTGAGTGCCGATTTGGCGTCAGTGAAGAAGTGCGAGGTGTTTTCGTGTTGAACCTTCAATTTCGCCGGGTAGAGGAGAGAGTAGGGCACACCAGCTTGCAGCAAAATTCTCTTTGCCGGCAGGAATTCCTTACGGGCCGCTTGCACTAGTGGGGTGAAATCCGGGTAGAAGGAGACGTGGTTTCCTTGGTGCGTGATCTTACCCTTCTCTCTCGCCAATCGCAGGATGATGTCCCTGTCCTGGTAATTGAGCAGTTTAGCCAGGATGGGACGCGGAGGGGCGCCCGGCGGAGGTTTTTTCCCAAGGGACCTATGCGCTCTTTCCACCGTGAAAACTGGGGACAGATCGGGGTCGAACAGTTCATGTAGGAGGTCCGATACAAACGATTCCATCTTGCCTGTGTTTGTGGACTCCGGAATGCCTGTAATGTGGATGTTGGACCTTCTGGAACGTGCTTCCAAATCGTCCGACTTGGCGCGCAGATTGTCGATTTCCCGCTCCAGCGACGTGATGTGTTGCTTGGCCTGCTGCTGGAATTCACAACATTCAGTTTGTCTATTTTCAAGACAATCCAGTCTCGTCTCGTGGGCGTCCACCTTAGTTTTCACGGATTCGAGTTGTGTGGCCATGCTATCCAGCTTAGTGTCAATGCTCTTCAAGCTTGTCCTCACCTCCATAATGAGGGCCCCAAAGTCAATGTCTGGATTCGACCCTTGCGACGACGATGCGCCACTATCCGACTCCGTTGCCGGGTTCTTCGGTGGCATCTTGTTATCAAAGTTTATCTTAGATTGCTTGGCCTCGTTTTTCCCCATCTCCGCAGTCGGATGAATTCCGCTGAGTCCGCAAAGGGGTAGCACCTATCTAGCGCCCCGGTCAGCAAGTGCACAGCTCGCGTGTAATTGTCCAGATGGTGCCAGGGCGCGCCAAGCGTAGCTATGAGTGCACTGTGCCCCAGGCCAGCCGCGTGGAAGAGGGCCTCAGGCGCCCAGCGACTCCCCCGAGCCGCAGCGCACAGCTCTGGCCTCGTCAGGGTTCAAAATGGCGGGCGCCCGTATTCAATGGTGAATCCGCTCAACAGGCGGGAAGACCGCAGCCCAGGAGTATCCGGGGACCGGAGCCGCAAGGCACACAATCGTGTGGGCGGAGGTCCGCTCTGTACAGTGTTCGGTACACAGTAAGTACCGGCGCGGCGGCGAAGCGGGTGGATCTTCAAGCCGTCCCCGCTCCGCCTCGGCTTTTCAGCACCTCCTCTCCGGTCCCCGCAGCAATGCAGGCGGTGTTGGCACGACCCCTCTGACTGCCACTGGAGCCCCCCACAGTTCAGCGCCACCTCGGGCGGACGTAGGATCACCCCGCGGCGTCCCGGATGATTTCGCCAGGCTGCGCCGGTCTCCGCATGCGTCCCACAGCCTCTCACCCGCTCAGTGTCTCTACGGCTGCAACGGGGACTCACCGGGACGGCCCATACGGCAGCTCCGCGGCAGGCGATGTTCCTCCGACAAGTCCGCCAGATCAGCAAAGGCCTTCACAGCCGCGGCCCACAGTGCCACGCGGCGCCCGAGGGGAGGCTCTTCCGGCGGGGGGCAGGACGGACGTGTAGGTCGGCGAATATTGAGACCGTCGCCGCTTCCAAGGGATGCTGCCTCCGCGCCCCAAACTCGGGCTGGAGGGTCGCCTGGGTATTCTGGGCAGAGCCCGTGAAGAACGGGGGTCCGTTGGCACCAGGAGCAGGATTCTTGGAGGATTAATTAGAGTAGCCGGCAGAGCTCACTCAGAGAGCGGCCATCTCGCTGCTTGGCTAGCCACCACAAATACATGTTTAAAGTTCTAGTTCAGACCATCTCTTGCTAAGAAATATGAGCCTCCATTACGCAAAGATTAGATAGAAGCTATGAGCTGCAGCAGACGGCTACCCTTAGTGACTACCTTTCACTCCAAAAGTGGCGTAGATAGTTTGCTTGGACAGTTGTTTGATTTTGCCTGGAGACACAATTCCACAGATGTTGGTCACTGCCCAATGTGGGGGGTGGGGGGGCGGGGGGGGGGGGAATAGTTCCAGTCTACGTCCACAGTCCGATGACTACTGGCAGTACTGAGGTGGACATTAGTAAAAGTGTGGACCACTGAATGTTTATGGTAGTAGGTAGTGATACCATTTCTCGCATTCAGTTTGAATGAGATATACTTAAGAATCCACTGCTAAATGGAGGCAGTGGCTATTACTAGGCAATGTTGGCTCGAATTCTTTGAATATTTCCTTCAGGAAGATCTTAAAGAAGTGTTTGTTGTGTGACTATATGTGTCTGTATTTGTGTGTGTTTCCACATGTGTTTGTTTGTGTGTGTGTGTGCCTATATATATAATGTATATATTTATATATGGTGTATGTATATACGGTGCCGGGCAAACATATCGGTTTGAAATGAGAGGTGACTGCTCCCATTGTTCCCCATTGATCATTTAAAATGTTGTGAAGAATGAAAATATGATCTTAGAATGCTAACTTGCACTGTTTTTCATTCAGCAATTAGTTCATGTGTGCATAAATTATTACACAGCAAATGCAAAGACCAATCTGTTTCATTTATAGTACATAGAAAATCTGGAGAAATGTGATAGACTTGAGAACTTAAATCTCAGCTACAACCTGATAGAGAAAATGGAAAAACTTGAGAAGCAGACCAAGTTGCGTAAACTTAATTTGTCGTATAACAAAATTAGGTAAGTTCAAAGAAATGTTTGCTTTTTGGGATATGTTGTTATGATGTTTGATGGATAGTAAATGTGCCTAACTATTTGTTAACTGCAATGTGATCTGCTACATGCACGTTCAGTTTTAAGTTGTGCTTCCCAGCAGTTGGGGAGATCGAATCCGCGTCTACAGCCTCATGCCTGTTCTGCTAGGAGATGGGTGGACTTTCTTTGCTTTAATGATGTCGTCTTCATAAGTATTTGTACTAAACATTCTTGTTTTGTAGACGAAAAAACTCCACTAGTCTTAAACTTGTGTTAGACGCCTTTGTGTTTACAGTGACATCATGGTGTATTATATGAATTTATTTTTGGGAGGTGATGGAGCAGAGTACAAAGTTTCTTTGAGCCTTTCGATAATCAGTGCACTGTTTCAATTTCTGTGTTCACGAATTCTTGTTCCTGCTTGATCTTGTTATGTACATGCTTTGGTTACATTATTGTTGGGGTGGGGAGTAAACCTACGTTAAGAAAACTTTGCATTTGTATTTCTGTGATCATGGAGAACCGTGCCTGGGCGGGATCCCTGTGATTGGGAGCAATGCATTTCGGGCACCACCTGCATAGCTTGATAAAGATTTCACCATTCCTGGAACCAACAGCCCATGTCTTATTCACTCATTGTCAATATGTGCTGTGCCGCATAGTCGCTGCCGTGGAGACTCAATTGTGAACAAACGGGAGTGAAGGAACAATCAGCCACTGTTTACAAATGATATGATGGATTGAATTTTGTTTCCATGGGAAAATCGAGTCAAAGCTTTCTAGACTTCGTCCTTTTAAAATCTTTCTGAAGTATCAAGTTGGTTTTCGCAGATAGATATTGAAATCAAGCAACGCCAGTTTTGTTCTCATATGTTCAATTCAATTCAGTTGTTAGGTCTCGCCTGTTGTCGATGCGCATGCGCATCGAGCAAAGCGAGACTATTGCGAGTTATCCACTCTTTATCCACACTGCAAGGAATCGTGGCGATTCCTTGCAGTGCACGATAAATTTAAGGTCAATGCGCATGCGCATTGAGCTTATGCGCATGCGCATTGACCTTAAAAGTCACGGGCGCGTGCACGTCCGTCTTTGTTTACCCCTCCGCCCCCTCCCGCCGTGTCGCATTTCTCCTCCCCCTCCCCTCTCTTCCTTTCGTCTTCCTGCCGTGTCGCACCTCTCCCCTCTCCGCCCCCTCCCCTGCCCGCCCCCTCCCGCCGTGTCGCATTTCTCCTCCCCCTCCCCTCTTTTCCTTGCGTCTTCCGGGCCGTGTCGCACCTCGCCTGCACGTTTTCGGCAAGGAACTTTGTCAGCGCTTGTCTCTTTTTGCCCACTGAAATAACCGTGTTTTATGTTCATCAGGCTACGTATGTGAGCGGAAAGAGCTGCTGGCAAATGGCTGCTGCAACATCAATGTGCCAAGTTCGCAGTTGCACAGCTGCAAGAGCTGCCTGCCAAATGGTTGTTGCAGTGTATATGAGTACTGTGTCTCCTGCTGTCTTCAACCCAATAAGGTTTGTGGGCTCCCGGCTTTTGATTGTTTTTCCCCTTTTCAAGGAGTTAGCTTGAATTAACTTGTGAGCACCTCTGCTCTTTGCCAGCAGGTTAGGTTGGAACAACATCTGAACCGGACATTTGTCATTCAGGTAGGTTAGGACTGGTTATGGCAGACTCTTCAGTAGGTTAAGTTAAAAATGTGTGTTCTTCCGACCAGCCTCAAGAGAAAGTGAGTCTACCATAGTTCTCTTTTGTCATCTAAGGGATTAGTTTAGAAACGTGTCTTGCTTTCTTTGTAACCGGCTAACTAGACCTGTGACTCTTTTATATATAAGATCTCACTGCACATAAGGAGAAAATCTCTTTTCTTTAAAATAAGGTTGGTGCAAACCCTTCTGCTGGCAATTATTAGTGTTCAGTTCTCTTCTCTTAATTGTTTTGTTTAAACAAAGTCTGATACAACACAGAGTAACTATTTCTCAATACCGACTAACGAATACTGAAAATTAATTTACGCCCGGGGAAAGTGGTGGCAGACCTCTCCGACTTACGTTTTCTCGATCTCCAGCTCCACTCAAGCTTCTGCTGCTACCTGTACTTCCCAGTAGGATAAACAGACAAAAGTCCGTGCGGTGCTGTCAATGCCGGTTCCGCTCATTGGCAATGACGGCATCCCAGAGCACTGAGCGTTGCCCTTTTGCAAAGAACCCTTTTTTTATCTACTTTATTTTCCATTAAATTCTGAATGGAAACTAGCCTTTTTGGTTCTTATTACCTCACTGTAATATATGCACTTTTTGTGAAGTGCCCCTCTTGTGTGAACATGTAAAGGATAGATTTTGGACTGAGAAGGACCCACATTTTAAAGGACGTTCAGTACCTGGACTGTGAATTTACCTGTAAAAAGCAAACTATAGGTTTTCTTAGAAACTGTTTTATGGTATTTTGTGGTCTTTCTCCAGGCACCAAGAGGCTTAAATTAATATGGCTGGGAGGACAGGTGCTTGCAGGTCGTGGACTAATAACCTTAGATGAGTTCGAGCTCCTCAGAGGGTTCATATTCATTCCTACAGAACAAAGACTTCACTGGTCACTTTCCTAAGACGTGCTTCCATTTCAAATATTTGTAAACCGCAAAGTATGCCACTTACATTTCTTGAAATGATTACTCTCAGGATACACTATTCAGGGCAGATGCTGCATTCATCCAGGATGTGTTTTGCTCAGTTTATTTGTTTGAAGGCTAGGCAAACATATGCGGTCTTGCTTTTTCCCAGTTTTTAAGTAGGAGTTGTCAGTTGTGAATTTCAACAAGTTAGAAGGAGAATGATCCATTCTTCCAGCCATCTCCGCCTACTGACACTGGAGCGCTTCAAAAAGCAGAGCAAAACCTCCAAATACAAGTTAATTTTTTCTTTCTTTTTGTGTTTTTCCACAAAATGCATGAAGCATTGCCGTCTGTTTAGACTGGGTAATATATCCCCCGCCCCCATCATAATCCTAATCTGCCCTTACTGTAAAATTGTACTGGTAACCAGCCCACGTTCAAATTTAGAATGAATTATTGGCAGTCTGGATTGTCTGCCTCTGAGGTGTTCTTCCTTTCACTCTCCCGTTCATGTAAAAGAGGCCTGTCTGGCAACAGTAAACATCCAAATACAGGTGTTAATTGTATAATATTTTGACCTGTGTGTAATTTAAATGTTATATTATTGGCGGTCATATAATCTAATTAAATATCTGAGTACAAAACAGCGGCTATGATTAAGATTCCTAGTTTTCCATATTTTGTCACAAAAAGTGTAAATTCTAAAACTTTTTAAAGCTGAGATGGTAATTCATAGCCTGGCATGCCACGGTTCAATGCTAGAAGTGTTTGCAGTTCTAGCTTTGAATCGGGGTTATTCATCTAGCTTTGAATCGGGTTTAGCACAAGGGTTGTGCTTGCCAATGGCACTCTGTTCTGTGTTGGGATTACAAATGTGCAGCAGTTCACCAGTTGTTTCCCACGTCGAGTCTCTTTTCTGCCAGTGATCCATGCAGACTACACAGCCACACCATCAGTCCGATCCAGAACAGAAGGGTGCTCTGGGCTGACCTTGCCTTTACTCACAAGTCTTTAGTCTTCTGTCTTAGCGTGCAAGAGTAGATGGTGAATGTTTGGCCATGCCCTTGTAATCTTCCACTTAGTGTTCCATTTTTGTAATTCTAGAGGTGGAGGTAATCTGTGTGTGCGACAGTAAATCACTGCTAATAATCTTGGTAATATTCCCATACAGCAGTTGCGTATGTAAATCTGTTGTACACCTTTTAGACTTAGTGCCTCAGTGCCATTGGATGAGTTATCTCCTTTTATTAAAATCGAACACAGCTAGATATCAATGTTGTGCAGAAACTTTGCCTCACTCACCCTCACTCACCCTCACTCACCCTCACTCACCCTCACTCACCCTCACTCACCCTCACTCACCCTCACTCACCCTCACTCACCCTCACTCACCCTCACCCACCCTCACCCACCCTCACTCACCCTCACCCACCCTCACTCACCCTCACTCACCCTCACTCACCCTCACTCACCCTCACTCACCCTCACTCACCCTCACTCACCCTCACTCACCTCACCCTCACACAGTGCAATAGGTCTCGCAGGATTTTTAGTTAAAGCTTTTACATTTGCTTATTGCTTTTTTGATTTGTAATTCTTTTGCATTGCCTACAAAAAAATAAAATGCAAAAGATTTACAACAAAAAACCTATAAACAATTCTAAAAGCACTAACTCTAATGCTGCGAGACCTATTGCATTTCTAATGCTTGTTTTTATATAGCGCATGGTTACCATACTAGGCCTCCCGGTGCAACTTCTCTCAACGTTTTGTCCTGCAAAATTTGTAGTTGTAGTTTGCTGTACTTCATTCATTCATTATGTTCGAACTATGGGAGAGGTATGAACTAGAATAAATATGGGTATTTCTTCTTCATGAAGAAAAGGCTATTTACACCTGCATCCGGTTTCAACTGTGCTCAGAAAACCTTATTGGCATCCTGTAGAGATGCTTATTCTATACAAGTATTTTACTGAGATTTATATAAGCATTAGTTTGGAAATGCTTTGTGTCGTCCCGTTGTTGGGGTTGCAGCCAGTAAATCTCGCATCGAGTGCATGCTCAACTATTTAGTATTTACCCTTATTTATGCTCTTCATGAACTACTGATTGCTTTGACTCTCACCTCCCACAGCTACACTCTAAAACTATCGCAGGGACATGGATCAATCTAAAAGATAACCCCACAACTATCACACACGCACAAGCACACACCCACCCACACCCCCCCTTCATCCCAGACACATGGATGAATCTAAAAGATAACCCTGTACCAGCATCCCTTTACGGTCGATTTACAACTTTGCAACTTTCTCCTGCACGCCACGGAACAATAATAAAGGTGGAGGATGTGTGTCTCCCCATCAGTTCTCTATCTATCTATCTATCTATCTATCTGTCTGTCTGTCTGTCTGTCAGTCTGTCACACACTCTTTCTCTCCCCCTCTACCCCCTTCTCCCGACTTGTCCCCTGGGCACTCATAGGGGAAACTATTTGACTCTAAAAACTCTCACACTACCCACACTCTATCAGCCTTTATCTATGATTCGCCATCATACACATGAGGGCCAACATCTGTCCCTCTCTTTTCCTCTACCACAGATACACATCAAACAGAAACATTAACCACATACCATCCCATCATTCTTACATCAAATTCACAATGACTTTGCGCCCATATTTGGCTCTACCACACTAAAAAAACACAGTTAAAAATGTCACTCACTAACCCCACCAGACCTTTACCATTGAATCTCTTCATACTTGGATCTGGGGTACTCTCTGCATGAAAAACAGAATCCTCAAAGTGGAAAAAACTCCACTTTGGAACATCATGAAGTCTATGAACGCACCATGAATCCCCTCACCGTAACGTTTACCAAAACCTTTTATGACCAAGACCTAATCTCCTCTGTCTGCTCCCATACTCTGAGAGTCTTTGTTTTCTGCTTCAGTGTGAATGTGCTATGTAAAAGCCTAAACAAATATCTTTCTCAGAGTTTGTATGTACTGAAGATGAGAAGTGATTTCACTTTTTCTCAGGAAAACTTATTGTAGTGATAAAGTGTTGTCACCCTCTGTGTTATATGAAAGTATTGGTAACTATCCAGAATTACATTTTCTTTTGCAGTAAAATTGAAGCTATAGAGCACATGCAGAATCTTCACACGTTGAACCTAGCCGGGAACAACATTGAGCACATCCCCCCATGGTTGGGGAAGAAGCTGCGATCTCTTTGCGTCTTAAATCTGAAGCAAAATAAGATCTCCTCTGTAAGTCTGAAGAAAAACCACTGATGAAGGTTATTTATCTGCATCTATGAAGGCGTTTATTTGTATTTGGTCTTAAAATTGTGCATGTATAAAGAATGGGCCTTTGTCACAACAGTTCTTGCACAACTAAGTTGAACTTGATGGGCAAGAAAATGATCTCTACAGGTACAAATAGCAAATCTCAATTTGTAGGCCCTGCATATGTTTACAGCCTGGAGAAGAAATTTAGTACCATGAAAATCCTGAAGTACAGGATGTATTTTGTAGAGCCGAGTGTAAGGACAAGTTCAGGTCAAGAGTCTTGAAAAGGTGAAGGTGGCAATTTAGAAAGTAGTGAACACCAACAAACACATGACATTGTGATTTAATATTCAAATATTTTAAAATATTTTTTACTGTCGAAAAATATTTTTCATTGTGGAAGAATAAAGTTTCCTGCAAACACGTATCCGAACAGAACCAAATTTAGGCTATTTTGAGGATAAAATAATTTTTTGGGGATGAATGTGCAACTTTTTATTGGGGTGTACGTTTTAAAACACTTATGTATTTCAGTGTGACAAATTCTTTGGGCGAACATTTCATATAGGTCCAAGAAATGTTCTCAGGCCCGGACTGGCCGTTGCGGTCACCGGGCAATCCCCCGGTCGGCCGCATGGGTGGGGGCCGGTTTTGGGCCCCAGGGGGCCGTTTTTGTAACAGGGCCGTTTTTTGCAGCATAGCTGCAAAAACGGCCCTGTAACAAAATCGGCCGAAAAACGGCCCTGGCAAAGAGCACGGGGAGGGGGGGGGGGGGGGGGGGGGAGAGAGGGGGCCGGCCGTGCACTTTGCCAGGGCTGGTTTCGGTTCCCAGTCCGGCCCTGAATGTTCTTATTGGCCAAAGAGCAAGCATTCGTTTGTGCATATGTAATAATGTATGTATATGGAATTTGTATAGCTCAAAATTAGCTAAAAGGCAATGGAGTGCTGTAAAGGCAAGCATAAAGTCAAGTAATGTAAGGAGTGGTAGCTGGTTTATATGAGCAGAAGTGTACATTGTGATACAGTGTTCTTTAAAGATATGCGTCTTCAACTCTTTCCTACAATAGAGCACTGTTTTGGTGGTCCCATTGGATACACAGGTGTTCCAGATCATTGATGCATACATAGAAAAGGCCTGCTGACTTGTTTTCTTTTCTTTTTACACTTCTTAATCTCCAGTTTGACAGTGTCCTTGCTGCAGGTGTGGCCAGAGCCATCAGAGATGGTTAGCTTGTCTGAAAGATAAGCAGGAGTAATGGTTTCAGTGGCGTTGTAAATAGTGCAAATCGTCTGAGCTGGCAAATGTTGGCAGTTAACTTCCATCAGGATGAGGGTGATGTGATCATATTTCAGGTCCTAAGTGAGATGTGCTGTGGTGTTTCAGATGCTCCTCAAGGGGGGCAATATGGAGTCTGGGAGGCCATGGAGCAGGGCATTACCACCATCCTAATGCTGGTGCATAATGGGTTGAACAGCAGGCCTGAAGTTGCTTTCTGAAGAAGAAAGAGTTTGACTTTCTTTAGAATTATTCTATTTTTAAGTGTGTGTTCCTTGTGGGTGAGGTTGGTGCCCAGGGTGAATCCAAGTGAAGTGGCATTCTTTGTAAAATGGAATTCAACGCAGTTCATGTCATTGAACCTGCCTGGTACTATTTTTTTGTTTGTTGTTTGGGGCAGATATCAGAATTCTGTCTTGGTGGGATTCAGCTTCAGGTAGGCGCTGGATATCTAGCTCTGAATGACAAGCATGCAGTGTTTGAGATATTGGATGTTAGCAGTGAAGGGTTATCTTCATCTGTGTCCAGGAAGGCATAATTTCAATGTGTAAGGTAACTGTCTCTGTGCTGCAGTATCTTCTGAAGCCAGATTGGAAGTTGTGTAGTAGATGGTTAGCACTGGTGGACTGTAAAAATGTGGTAGTGTTGTTTCTTTACATAGTTTTCTTGGTAAATCTTGATTTGTCTTGCTGAAATAGTTAATTCCAGTCCGTAGCTAGACCTGAAATGAAATCGATGTTGTTAATCAACTATAGTAATCTAAGAATTGCCTTGTTAATTATTGAAATGTATTAATTTGGCTTTTTAACTTTTTAGTTTCAGGAGGTTGCAAAGCTCAAGCCATTAAGAGACTTGACTTCTCTGCACCTGGCTGATAACCCAGTGGCAAATCTACCTCATTACCGGCTTTACACCATATTCCACCTCAGATCGTTAGACAACCTAGAGGGTCAAGCAGTAACAAATAAGGAGCGACAAGAAGCCCACGAAAGATTTAACTTAGGTAACTGAATTATCAGAACTGCTAACAGTTAAGTCCTGTTTCCACTACTTTGTATGTGTTTTCTCAATTGTTTCATTTTATTTAGACGATGAATTGGAAAGAGTGAACTGACTAAAGGCATAATTTCCTGCAGACTTTATTTGAGCAAAACAAACCGCAAATGCGTAAAATGTGTGAATTAATCTTGGCTAATGGTAATTTTCAGCCGCGGTCCTGCTCCAGTAGGAACAGTGAAGTGAAAACTGCCAAACCAGGTCACCGCTTTATGGGAATATAAGCATCTCCAAACTAGTTTTGGCCCATTTAGGCCTCATCCGTGTGGTATAATAATTCCTTTGGTACAGTAAGAACGGGACCATGTGTTTCTGGTAGGAATGAGTAGTGAACATCTTTCTGGAATACCTATTATATCCTTGTCAGTCCTCAGGATGCCTCTGCTTGGAAACAAGAATGTGTTTTTAAGGTACCTTATTTCCAAAATTTGGGAAAGTACAAGTATGACTGGATTTTTTTGCTTGGTTAAACAGGAGTAACTCTAAAATCAACACTATTTAACACCAAAATTGTTTTTAATGACATTGATTTTAAGAGGTAGAGCTCCAGACAGACATCCATTTCATTTTTACTTGATCAAAAAATGTTTGCCTTTTTGTCTGCTGTCATGTGCAGAAGAGGTAGAACGACTAGAGAAAGAAGTTGAGAAGAAAATGAAAGAGATCGAGAATCTAAATAATGAGCGGTCTATGGTTCGAGAGGAGCTAAAGAATCAGGACGAGATGAATAAATCGTTGAAAGAGGAGACCATTCAGCAGAAACAACGCTATAGTGAACTGGAAAGAGACCTGGAAACAAAAAATGAAATTGTGAGTAAAGTGGTGGCATGACTTAAAAGTGTAAGTTACTGAGCATATTGTTATTAGTATTTTAGAGTTTCTTGAATTATATTTTCTTATGTTTGTAGAGCATTCGTGTGCGCATGCATATATATGATCACACAGGTTAGAGTAGCTGATCAACACAAGGTTATAATATAATCGTTTTGATACCCTTCAGATATTTGCTAAAAAAAATCTAAATGGGTGTATTGAAACGGTTACTTTAAAGGATATTATGGTTGGATTATTTTGCTAACTGGTGCTTTAGACTGCCAGCCAAGTGGAATGCTTGATGTAATCTCAAACACCAGCAGTCACTTGGGAAACATTAAATTCAGCAAATTATTATTTTTGTCTAATTTTTTTTCTTTCTTTTTTTTACTATGCCCCACGTTATATATGTTAACACCTTCGCTGCTAAGGCAATTCCCCTCCTGTGCTGGAAATTGCTATTTTACATTATTTTATGACGAGCTGGGCTCGTCATCAGCACACGACCACTGTGCACCATGACGAGCCCAGCTCGTCATCAGCATCGAAAGGGTTAATGGGAATTCATATAGCATGTGGATATTAATGTGGTTTTATGGCACTTTAATTGTGTTTGGAACTCACAGGCAAACCTGTATGTTTTGTTAGGAAAGTGTGTAGTTGAGGAGTTATGTATGTGGTGAGAGTTGGGTGAAGTGCCGAAGTTCCAGGTATGTGTACCGTGGACGCGACACCACTTGTATGCTTGCACTGTTTAAAGAGGTAAATAAGAGGAAATAGGACATGCAGGTATAATGTCATGGTTCTATCTCCCACTAATGGTGGTGGTGAAGTCCGTAGGGGTAAGTGAACACATTACAATATATGTCTATTGGGTTCACCCAGAAGTACTGAAGTACTGATGGTGCAACCCTAGACGTTCAGCAGTTATTCAGGAAAGATTATAATGGTGGAAGGAGTAGCCGAAGGAAATGTGTGACCAGAGTTCATCCTGAACTGTTGCATGCACAATCAGAGGATTTCCAGAGTCTTGTTATCAGTGTGTCTTTGGGGTCCACCTTTAAGCACAAGAGTGCAACCCAATGGGTTCCACAATTTCTTTAGTAAAGGGTCACTGTGGTCCACCCAAAGGTGCAGAAGTAAGAAATCCCTGATCGAAGGCCCCCTTCAGACTGAAAGATGGGACTAAATATCCGTGTACAAAACGATAAGCAAGGCATATTGCACTGAACACACCTTCTAAAACATACAGGTATTCAGCTAGTCTTCAGCTGTTACCCATTTATGCTACAAGACTGCAATGTTCTGTGTTTCGTAATTCAGCACATGTTTTGAGCCAGACTTGGAGTTTAAGCCTACAGTGTGTTTGGTTTCATATTGGTACCGGGAGACTGGTGCTTTACAAATACAGTCACTCATTGCACCTCTCGGTTCACCCAGCTTTCCTCCTGCTCCCTATGGTTTACCACACAACCCTTTAATCTGTACACCAGGCTCCCAATTAACATTGGAGTTTTTTGACAGATGATAAGAGTCCGAGCCTGAAAAGCCCATCAACTATCCCATCAACAATGCCTGAAACAGCACTGAAGCCAGTGAGCTACCCTCACGTAGCAAGAGTGTGTTCAACAGGCACACTAAGTTAGTCATAGGGATGGATAAGGTCACAGAGTTCTAAAGAAGATCTATCTGTTGAACTATTGTTCTTTCTCTCTTGTATTTATTGGTCAATTGTTTTGACTATAAAAGCAACACACAAGTGATGTAAAGCAACCACACAGGCTACAGTAACATAAACTGGGCTATGGCGAGAGGGTCAGTATGCATTTCTAATGCTATGACTGACTTGCCTATATTTTGCATGCTAGTTTAGTGATCGGGTTGCAGAAAGTACTTTAGAAAGAGCATGGAGGAGGCAGTGGTTTTGGTGATGTCGATGATGACGATATTGAGGGTAAATTAATTGAATTCTATAAAGTGGTGTAAAATCATGCAACTCTAAGGAAAAGAAATTCCAGTAACCAGGAGGAAATACTTCCTGGGTTTTAATCATAGGAGACTGCAGTGCTGTAGAATTTTATCTGCTGCAGCATTGGACAAGTTTTTGCCTGCTTGAGACCAAGGGGAAGTTGTTGTGGATCTTGTTAGGTTAAATACTACTGATAGCAAAATTAAGACCCATTGCATTGGTTTAGAAGTAGCAGTGAGGAAGGTTCATTCAGAGATTATTCCAGTAGTCATTTGATAATGACTGAAATATTTGTTATAATTTTGGAAGTGTAGTGAAAAGTGGTCAGGGGATTTCAGATGAGTTTGGGGCAGGTGACAGTAAAGACCAAGGGAGGTTTTAATGTGGTGAAAAGACATTTCACAAAGAGATTGGGAGATCAAGCTAGTGTGAAGATGGGACGAGAATCAGATTTCGGTATGGTTAAAGACGGATGTCAATTATTTGCAGCTTGAAAGGTATAAGCATAAAAGCACTAAGTCATTGGTATCACTTGGTAGATAGGCAACCAACCATGTAAGTTTAGAGCGTGTGATGAACAGAAAGGAAATGATTTTGGTGATGTAGAGGAAGATAATTGAAATAATGGAAGGAGATTGTTGCAGTAAAAGTAGGGTTGTCCCATGAGAATGAAGTCAAGGACAAATACCTGAGGAAAGCCGATCATTAATGTTGTTCAGTTCTACACAGTAACATAATTCGACTTGAGCATGCACAGGCAACCCATTCTAGCTCCTCGACCAAGTTAAACCAGCCCAAATTGGCCTTCTGGAAGGGGCTCATGGACTTGCTGATTCATTCTCAGGGAAGGAGTGTCTGAACTGGAGAACAAGGCTGGCGAGCCCACGTGGAAACTGCAGAATTGTCCCTGAATGAGAGGTGCTCCAGGTGGCGATACATATTGCTGCAGCATTCACCTCTTATTTTGGTGGCCTATATGCTTATAGTGAGCCCTACCACCCCTCACCCCACCCACCCTGCCTAGAAGGATCAACTCATTGTGGTTGACCTCCAAGTAAGAGCCCTCTCTGGGAGGAAAGAGCTGGCCTACACTTACCCATCACAATGGAGAAGGTGCAACAGGCTATTGCCTCAATACCATCAGGCAAGACACTGGGCCCCAATAGCCTCCCCCAGAAGAGGTACTCCCCTGTGCTTGCCTTGCATCTATTGGCCTTATCCGAGGATGTCCTTGTGGGGCGCAGACTCCTTCCACCATCACAGTCATCCCCAAGCTCAGAAACCCCCCCAAGGAATGCATTTTGTAACATCCCATATCATTATTAAATTTTGAAGTGAAAATACTTAGCCAAATACTACTCCTGCTAGAAGTCCTTCATGAAAGGCAATTGGTCCTCTGGCTCATTGGCTGGGTAGAAACCATTTACAAAGACTTATCGGCACAAGTCAGGGTCAACTGAGTTCTCTCCCTTCCCTTTCCAATGGAGCAGTGTACTCTACAGGGATGCTTGCTATCCCTTGCCCTTTTGGTGGAGCCCCTGGCAGAGTTACTTGGGATAGATGCTAGAGTGTAGGGATTCTGGTGGCGAAGTGGGTTGGAAGACAGGGTCTCCATTTATGCCGCTAGTATGCGCCTATATGTTCAGTGCCATGAGACCACTATTCCCTGTCTGATGGAAATCCTTCGGCTCTGCGGTGATTTGTTGGGGCTTCGGGTGAACTGGGGGAAGTCAGTATTGGTACCAGTTAAAAGGGAGATGTGAGAAGGGTGGATTGACGTTGGACTCCATCTTGCAGGACACAGATTCCACTACCTGGGTATGACTGTGGCTTTCACCCTATAGAGATATTGGTACTTGAATATGGCACCTCTACTTAGTAGAATGAAACACGACTTTGAGTCATGGGCATCATTGCCACTGACGGTGGGTGGCAGGGAGCATTATTCAAAATTATTTCCCTCCCGCGATTCATTTATATCTGTCAACTTTAGCAATACATTCTCCCCCACCTTTCTCTCCAACCTCCAGGCCTGCGAGTATCATTCGCTAAGTGTTGAATGTCCCCGTCCGAGGCGGGTCTGGGATAGACAGATGTTAAACTATATTTCTGGGTGGTCCTTCTGGTGCCAGTAGATGACTGGCTATATGGGGACAGAAACGGCCTGGCCAGTTGCCTAGAGCACAACCTCCTTGACTCCTACGGAATCCTCAACTTACTTTGTGGCAAGTCACCATTCTACACACTCCCTCCTGTTACTCGCCTTCCACTCCTTTGCTGGCACACAGCAGTAAAACACATGCACTGGCATAGAAAGTTGACAGAGGCGACCCTACTGTGGCAGGCACTTGTTTGTCCAAAACAGCAGGACTAGTCGGCTTCGCCAAATGGGATTTGAGAGGACTCTCCGCACTTGGTGATGTGGGGAGGGACAGTATCATTAGGTCCTTCCAGGACCTGGTGGCACACTTCCATCTCCACAGGTCACAATTTTATTGTTACCTACAGCTAGGATATGCCTTGGACGTACATCGGGACAAACCCGCATCCCTCCCAGAAAGTAAAAGGGGGTATTTCCACACTATACAAATCACTCATTATTAATTCCCCTGACCCCTTGTTCATGCCAAAGCCACAACTGGAGACGGTTGTGGGAGTCCTCAAAGATGACTAATGGGTTGAAGCCAAGATGGCGCCCCATCAGTTGGTGAAATCAATGCGTTTTCACCTAGTACAGTTTAAGTACCTGCATAAACTCTATTGTTCCCCACAAATACTCTGAGAAATGGCAAGAAAAGCCTGCTCCAGATGTAGTCTTCCCCTGGGACCTTCTTTCGTGCCTTTTGGAAGTGCCTAGCATATTAGAAAGCCATTAATGACGTGCTGCGAGATGTGCTAAATAGACCGTTCTATCTAGACCCGAAGGTGGGCCTGCTGGGTATGATGACTCTTTGAGGGGGGCCCCCCGGGTGCGCGCACACTGGTAGCTATGGGATACTTGGTGGCCAAAAGAGATCTAGCCCGCCATTGGCAAGAAGCTCGTGCCGCCTCAATCTTGAAATGGACAAATGGAATGAATCAGTGTGCAGACCTTAAGAAATTGGTATACAAAGTCAGGGGGGTGCATAATAAATACTTTAAAATATGGTCTCCTGGGACCCGGGTAGAGACTGCTCAGGGATAGGAGCTATTGCCTCAGTGCTTATGTTGCAGCATGTACAGGATTCTTGGGTGGGTTATGAGGATAAATATGAACAGTGTATGGCTGATAGCGACATCTAGCCGCAGATTCCATAACTTGGAATTTCCCCCAGGCGCCAATCTGGATCCAGAGATTTTTCAGCAGTACCTCTGCGCGCCTGGGGCAGCGTTGTACGGCTCCATAATGACATTGTCCACAGATATGATGTCGGTTGAGCCATTTAAGTCCCCTCCAGCGCGCAGATGTCAGTTTTCTTCTTTTCCGTGCTGTAGCGCAGATCCTGGCGAAGTGGTTCCTCTGGCCTCTTTTGCCTTAGCCTACTTGACGCCTTTCCCGTCTACAATAGTGTGCCAATGCCTTTGGTCTTTGACGTGCGAGACCTGTACATGGCATATGTCGGCAATGGATCTGTATACCATTTGTATGTGGTGTTTGAGAGAGCACCACGACGCCGAGGAGTTCGACACCTGTTGAAGCCTGAAGCCCAAGTTGTTACGGGAACATTGGATGAAGTTGCTATCAGCGCGGCTGTCCAGTGCAGAATCCAAGTGGCGCTGATCTCCCTCCTGTTCTGAGGATCCTGCTTGAGGCAGGTCGAGAAGCCGTCCCCGTAGACGTCGGTTGTCAAGAAGCCTTTCCTGTGAATGTCGTTCGTTGAAATTGGGTAAATCCCTCCGGAAGAGATCGAAGTCACGGAGACCCTCTGCCTCACGAAGTCGTGAAGCTGGTGCCATTGCCTCCCGGTCCCTACCAGAGGCGGTTGCACTGGAGTTGACCCTGAGTTACCACCATATCCCGGTGAGTAGGCGACTAGGGCCCAAATGGAAGTGTATTTCCAGGTTTTACAAGTTTTTTTTTGGAGCCTCTCCCTGGAGCGCCTTCAGGCCCCAAAGAGGTGGAGGGGACTCTGATTGGACGTTTGCCGGTGGGTTCACCCTTGTCGCTGATCAAGGACTTTGCCTCCATAACTGGAGTTGCTACGACGTCGAGAAACAGTCCGGTGCGGCTTCCTGCTTTGACGTCCTGGCGTCCGCAGAGAATGACCTGTCACCGCCTCGAAGGCTGAGTGATACCGACGACACCTTTAGTGGTGGATGACGATATGACGCCATCTCAACCACGCTCGGCACAGAGACACCCCCAATGGTGGCCAGCGATACAATGCCGTCTAGATGTTGGTCAGCGCTGGAGACACCTTTTCTTGCTACTAAGGCTTTTGCTCCATCTCCTCTACAAATTGAGAATGAGACTCCTTCTGTTGTCATTTCCCCAATGTTGCAGGACAAGCCTACAGATACTGGTAGCATTGGGTGCTCATGCCAGCCGCATGCAGGGGGTTCTTTGGTTTTTGGTGAGGACGTCAGTCTTCAACCGTCCCCTACCTACAATTTACTTTCACCTCCTAGAACAGCAACAGAGCCTAGTGCAGCTTTTGCTAGGGTCACAAAACGGGCTGCTGACATTTTAAAACTGCAGCTTCCTGTGGTGACTCTGTCCTCTGAGCCCTTATTGCTCCATCAAGGAGGCAATGGGATCGTGCCCTTACTTCATTTTGGAGAGTTGCTACACAATATTCTTTTGGGGACATGGGCCAAAGTGACATCAGGCGTCTCTGTTGACCTTGCTATTGCACAACCTCCTCCAGATTACCCTGTTTATTTATCTCATCCCCTAATGGCTAGAGGGCTTTATTTATTTTCAGAGTTTTCTATAGCGAGAACCAGGCCCAGAGTAGGGTATAAGAGCTCTATACATACCGAGCAAGGTGAAAACAATTAGTGAAAACACATTGTATACCAAAACAGAGCATAAAAGTAACAGCATATAGTAAAAGCGTTCGGGTGGATAGTAGCATTGGGCATTGTTCTGAGCAATAAAAACAAGTTCGAGTTTGTGAAGGTCTTAGCTTCGCGGTCTCCTTGACTCAAAAGTAGAAGTAATTAGGAGGTTGTATAGCTGGGGCCATGATTGTGCAGATTTAAGGTAGGAATTTGCTCATCAAGAATGATTTTGCCTCCTTTTTGAAGAGAGACGTAGAGGAGATTTTTCTGATGTATGGCGGAAGCGAGTTCCATATTCTTGGCGCTGCTGCAGAGAAAGCTCTGTTGGAGGTTTTGGTCTTGTTGAAATGTGAGGGTTTCAGAAGTAGATTGTCTGCGCTCCTAGAGTGTCTGTTTCCTCCCGATAAGGTAAATTTTGGAGCTAGGTACTGGGGGGTGTTGTGGTGTAGCGCCTTGTGAATGGCACAGGTCATCTTTAAGTGGATTCGAGCTTCATAGGGTAGCCAGTTGAGTACCTTCAGGTGTGATGATATCTGATCGTATTTCCTGGATCCAGTTACAAGTCTTGCTGCAGCATTGAGACAGACTTTTAGAGGGGCGGTTGATATTTTGGGAAGTCCTGAGAGAGTGGTACATCTGTATTCCAGCCTCGAGATAACTAAGGACTTAACTGCAGTTTTGAGGTCCGAGTTCTCGACGAATGGCTTCATTTTTCTGAGGTAGCGGAGGTGGAAGCGGGCGTTTTTAGCCAACAAGTTGATATGACTTTGCATGTTAAGGTTCTTATCCAGTGTGATTGCAAGTGATCTGGTGGAGTCTACCAGAGTCGCCGTGCAGTTCAGAGCAGTGATCATTTTGATCCACTCATTAGTCACCGTGGAGTTATTATCTGGGGAGATCAGAAGAAATTCTTTTTTTGGGGAGTTTAGCTTGAGGAAGTTGGTTGTTAGCTATTGGACAGGCTTTTCAAGCGCTAGATTCATTGTCTTTATCTCTTCGATAGAGGAGATTTTGATGTACAGTTGTTTGTCGTCCGCGTACATGTGGAAGGAGATGTTCGCCTGCTGTAGTAGATTGGTAAGTGATTCGACATAAAGGTTGAATAGCGTGAGGGATAGGGTAGAGCCTTTTGGAACTCCTAGTAGGTTAGGTGAGGCAGCGGAAAGATTTTTGTTGACCATGTACGATTGTGTTCTGGTTTCCAGGAAGGATTTGAACCATTTCAGGACTTTCACAGATAAACCCATCCTGTATTCTAGTCTTCTCAGAAGTTTGTCGTGATTGTTCGTATCAAAGGCTGATGAGAGGTCTAGCATGCAGGTTTCGTTGCGGTCAAGAGCTTGAAGGGCCTCATCTACTATGTGCAGGATGGCTGTTTCTGTGCCATGACCAGGTCTGAAACCCGATTGGTGGACGTTCAGTAGATTGAAGTTCGAGATGCGTTGGTTCAGTTGTTGTTGAACTCATTTTTCTAAGACTTTAACTAGCATGGGAATGTTGGTTATTGGTCGGAAGTTGTTGGGGTCGGAGGTGTTAGCGGTAGGTTTTTTTAGGAAAGGGATTACTTGTCCCGTCTTCAGGCAATCCGGGATGTGACCTTGTGCTAGCGAGGTATTGGTGATTTTGGTCCAGAGAGGTGCGATGGTTTGGTAGAGGTGGGGTAGGCAATTTGAGGGGACAGGGATATTGAAGATTGAGGCTTGTTGTGCAGGCAGCTTCTGCTTTGCTGACTTTGGAAGCTCCTTCTTTGCTTCCACCAAGGCGGGAAACTCTGTGGTTGGAGACGTGTGGACGAATTACTTTTGCGTCCACTAGTTTCGCCCTAAGGTCTTTAAGAACGTCCTGTGTGTTTGGAAGGGCTTCTTTTGCCCTATGGGATTCTGTCTACCGGCTACTTCCTTCTCTTCCAGAAAAAGTTACAGCTGAACTTTTTCAGCTGGTACAGGATGGTTGTAAGCTGGCTAAGTTCACTATCAGGTCGGCGATGGACACTATGGATTCTGTAGGTAGGGCTATGGTTCTATCAGTAGCTCTAAGGAGGCATGCTTGGCTGCGTGATTCTAGTTTCCCCAAGAATATTCGGGAGAGTCTAAGGGACTCACCTTTTGATGGCCTAATTTATTCAATAGCCATGCTGATTGCCTCATGGCTGGCAACTTGTGATTGGACCTCGTCAGGTTTTGTTTAATTTGTTCTATGATGTCCACGGCCGTGCTCTCTGTGGTATGGCTTTGATTGCATTGGTAGTGTTGAGTATAAGCACTATTTCTGACTTATATTAGACTATTACTGTCCAGGTTTGAGTCTTTAATTCCCGTACAGTGTTTGCTGCTGGGTAGCTGGTTTGATTTATTTTCCATTATCTCGGATAACGAGCTAGGCTCAAGAGACTATACCCCTTTTGTGGGTATGTGAACTACTCTATGTAGAGTACTGGTTTGCTTTTGCATAGCTCTTCAGGAATACTACCCTGGTAGTGTATTTCTCCACTGTACATTCTTTCTGTTATAGCGCTGTGTCCTCCTTTGACTTTATCTGAAAACTATTGTAGTGAGCGAAGAGCTTTATTTTCTTCTTGTGATAGCCTTTCACAAGGTGCTGTTGCACTTTCAAGCATCTATGTTTTTTTCCAAATCAGTGGCTTTTGTGCGTTATGTCTCGCTTCCTTTGCGTCCTAAGTATTTATTTGAGTGCATCAGAGCTTTGAAGGGTTTAAGCAAGTTGGATCTTTGCTCTAATTCACAATTTACATTTTGCATTCTTCGGATGCTATTTGCTTGCAAGTTCTTCCTTTAGGGTAAAGAATAGCGTCTAGTATAAATGTGATTTTAATAATCCAATACAGTGAATACTAGTATAAATGTGATTTTAATAATCCAATACAGTGAATACCTAGCCATGCTCCTCGTTGTGGTGTGTTATACGTATCCATGCTCGAGGCTGTGCGTTTGGGCCAAAATGTCCCAAGTTATCATAAATTGGTGCATTCACCCATCTAGTAAATGTTCTTGATATATGTAGTTATGTCTAGTCTACATTCCCTATCTTCTGGAGGGCATGTACTTTTTCTCAAGCATTTCTCGACCTATACTGTTGTGGTGGTGGCGGTGCCCCCCTTTTTTTCTTGGGGCAGAGTTATTTTTTACCAAATCTCTCCTTTCAGAGATGTTATGTATGTTATAGTACGGAATACACCTAATAGTACATGCTGCTGTGTTTCTCATATTGTCATGTATCACAGGTGTTGTATGTGCCTGTTATCGACAGGGCTGTCCTTCTGTTTGAACTGCACTTTATGTGCATCTCTTTTTGCTACGTCGCCTTGTTTTTAAGCATTTATTTATTAAAAAAGAAAGGCAGGAACAGAAGATTCTTTTTTGGTTGCCCTGGTATTCAGAAGTTATTGGGACTCAAAGTTATGTTCCGTTCTTCGAACTTTGATACTGTAGTGGCCACGTTTTATATGTCCCTGCGTTCTTACAGTATTTCTTGGCCAGTAGAATTCTGTGAATGCATGGGCCAATTAGAGTATCTGATGATACACTTCTGTATATGTTCAAGGCATATGTGCTCTGGCTACTCATGCTTTGCATGCTCCTGTCATTTGGGGCTGGGACGGGATGTTGCAAGTTGTTTTTCTTCAAAGGAGTATTTGTGTAAAAAAAGAAAAAAAAAGATATATACACATATATCTATACTAATATAACTAGCAGCCCGTCCCGACGTTGTCCGGGTATGAATTGCTGCCGACCAGTAGTATATTGTTTTGTAGGATTTCGTTTTGATAGCATTTCTTATCTGTGACCGGCCTGTGAAACGTTCCGATTCACAGTGCACTGCTGATGCACTTATGAGTGCGCGCTCAGTAGTGTCTGAACTCGAGTTTCCCTACTTTATTTTTCATTGCAATATTATATAGCGCAAACTCGACAACATGGCATGAGCACAATTTACATTACAGAAGAACACATTCATTTGTGGTAGGCACAGGGAGACAAAGCGATTTGCCTGGAATCACAGGATGTTGAGCTGATGCCGAGATTCGAACGTAGCTCCCCAGCTCTAAAGTTCGCAATTCTAGAACTTGTGGCGGGAGGTGTGGCTAAAAGTGTATGTCGGTGCTAGCCATCAATGAGAGAGACCTGTGCATTCTTCAAATCGGTGGTGAAAAAATATGAGTATGTTTCTGGAGATGTGGGCTGCCGTGCCACCAATGTACTTACCGGGGAGGGTAAACACCCATTATTCCGCAACTTTCTTTCCGCATACCATCACTCCGCATACTTTCATTACGAAAGTACCATGACTCCACAATGCCATTATAACGCATGGCATTACATTTTATATGCTTTTACCACGCATACATTTACAAGGAATGAATGGTAAAAGCATGTTTTTTTTTAATGTTTGGATAAGGTAAGTATGGGTATATGTTTTGGGGTACTGAGGTATATGTTTTGGGTGTTTGGGTATTTTAAGGGTTCAGATAAAGTTATGGGGTACAGGGGTAGTTTTAGGATTTAGGGATAGGTATGCGTTTTGGGGTACAGGGGTATTTTTAGGGTTCAGAGCTAGGTTTGGGTTTTGGGGTATAGGGGTATTTTTAGGGTTCAGGGCTAGGTTTGGGTTTTTTGGGTACAGGGGTATTTGTCGGTTCAGGGGTAGGTTTGGGTTTTGGGGTACAGGGGTATTTATAGGGTTCAGGGCTAGGTTTGGGTTTTGGGGTACAGGGGTATTTTAAGGGTTCAGGGCTAGGTTTGGGTTTTTTGGGTATAGGGGTATTTGTCGGTTCAGGGGTAGGTTTGGGTTTTGGGGTACAGGGGTATTTATAGGGTTCAGGGCTAAGTTTGGGTTTTGGGGTACAGGGGTATTTTTAGGGTTTAGGGATAGGTTTGGGTTTTGGGGTACAGGGTATATTTATAGGGTTAAGATGGGTTAGTCTTTAAGGGTGTTGGGGTATTTTAAGGAGTAAGGGTGGTTTATGATTATGGGGTGCAGGGGTATTTAAAGGTAGCAGGTGGACACCCTGAGCTGGAATGTACAGAACCTGGGAAGAAAAAACAATGAAATATTGGGCACAACGCTCGTTTTTTTTCCCTTAATCCCGCCCACGCCCACAGCACACGATATGAGACATGGCATGAAGGGCGGAACGTACCACATGCCCCCAGCGTTTGTCACGCCCACAGCACAACGCAGATACGCCCACAAGGGACTACTTTGCTGGCACGGTTCTTTTACCTTTTAAATGTATATGGTGGGCGTCTGCATAGCCTATGTCCTTCTGCTGCAACTGCCCTTTCCAACGCTGTATTGGGTGTTGTGATTGGTGCTGTGGTTCCAGAGATTACCCGCCTCAAAGGTTTGGGCTCTTTCTTTATTATATTAGTATGGATATGGATGGACCCGGGGGTCTATAGATTAGTAGCCCTGAGAATGTGTGTGTTACCGAAAGGGTGATGGAAAATTGTCAGCTTTCGCAATCGAGGATGGGGAGGGGGTTGATGACACACTTATATTCATTTTTTAACAGACCGGCAAGTCCGCCCCCACCTTTCCTATGCGATCCTCTTTAAAAATGTGACACCATGGGGGAAAGGCCATTAAAATATCTGGAATAGAGCTATCTTTTCAGTAATGAATAAGACATCCAGATCTGCGTCCTCCAGCAACAGACAGATTTCAATTTTATTCCCAGGTCATGTTCCAAGCCTGCGAGCAGCGCACGACAGCTGTGGGCGTATTTAACGAGTTTACCTCAAATGTGCAGCGCTTGCATACCTGGGCCAATCAAGTTACTCAAAAATTTTAAACCACCAATAAGAAGCCCCGTGCCATCATTCAAGTTTAAATCAAGTATTGCTTCTGGACCAGAGAGAGCTCGGTGTAGGCGCTCTCGTTGGACATAAAATGCCTTGAAATAGCTCGCCATTCTAAGGTGTCCGAGTGTGTCAAAACTCGTTATTTTCAGCTTGAAAAAAAGCTAGCCTACTCATTGGCCAAGAGCCGCCTCTAACCAAAAACATTTATTTGTCATCAAAGTTGTGAGCATAAAAAAAAATCATTAATGCGGACCAGTGGGAAAGCAGACCATTCTCCTTTAGCAAGAGACACAGACCAGAGAGGAAACTGCCCGATGTGTGCGTTCATTGGGCTAAAAAATCCTCCAGTAGCAAGCCTTGGTGTCATCCGTACTTTCTGAAACGCGCATGGTGGTGACCACAGAGGCGCCCTCATTGGACAAAAATATCATCCTATAGCACCCTTCTCTAAAGTGTCTAAGTATATCAACTCTGTAAATACAACGCGAAAATGCAGACGGAAGCGAATCTACTGATTGGCCAAGAGCCGCCTCCAATCACAGACCTTTATGTTCATTGAAAGTTGCAAACGAGGGGGGCAGTCTTAGTTGAGTATGTAAACATTATTATAAAGCAACGGCAGAACCGTGCAGCTCGGCTTTTACGACCAGAAAGGAAACTGCCAAACTCGCCCGCTCATTGGACCAGGGGGACTTCTAATAACTAACCTGTGTGTCTTCCACCGTACATTCAATAACATGTGGAGGACCAGAGAGGAGACTGCTACACACCGTCTCTCATTGGTTGGTCACTTTCCAAACACTAATCACGTATTCCAACGAAAGGCTACGTGCATGTTAAAACCACAGTAAAAACCTAATAATCAGGCATTTTTTTAGTTTTTCCGTTTAATAAGCGCGAACACCATCCGGAGGTATCAGAGCGCTTTAAATGAGCATCAGTATTGTTACAGACGGACACATTAATTGTGTTGCGCACTGGAAGATTTAGTGATTTCATTTTTTTTTACCAGAAGTCGTGTGTGTGTTTTTTCTTTGTGCATTCTGATTGGTGTACTCTGCGATTAACCCTGCCCCTTGTGTGACGTCATTTGAGAGTCCTCGTCGGAAGGCGTCAAAGTTGTCTGCGTAACTGCAACTAATCTATGTGTGTATATTTGTTATAGCGCGCACCTCTGTTTTACTATATTTTTCATACCGCGCTCAATGTGTGTATATAAATTCATTGAAAGGGCATTTCCGCTGTATGTGTTGTGATTTGCCAACTAAATTCCGTGTAAGTGCATTTCCGCTCTATGTGTGCATATTGTGCGTTCTAAATTCCGTGCGTTCTGAATTCCGTGAAAGCGCATTTCAGCTGTCTCTGTGCTTATGTAAGTGTGTTGTGAATTAGCTTTGCCGATGTTTGTTCTTTTCAGTTGGCATGGCCCTGTAAACGCCCACGTTTGTTGTTTGAGAAGCCCACGGCCACGTTCTTACAGTCGACCACGCCCCCAAGGGACTACTTTATCACTTTTCGCGTTTTTGCTTTTTTAATGTATATGGTGTAGACATGTATGGCCTATGTCCTTCTGCAACATCTCCCCTTTCAAATGGTGTATTGGGTGTAGTGATTGGTACATTACTTTTGTAGTTTACCTGGCTCAAAGGTTTGTGTTCTCTCTTTATAATAATAGTATAGATATAGATAAAGAGAGAGCCCAAACCTTTGAGGCGGGTAAGCTCAAGAACTACAGCACCAATCGGAACACCCAATACAGCATTACAAACTACAGTATCAGCAGATGGTCATAGGCTATACAGCAGCCCAACATATACATTAGAATGGGAAAAGAACGTTTTGTGAAAAGTAGTCCGTTGTGGGCGTGTGCGTTGTGGGATTCCGCAAAAGAGAAGCGTTCTGTGTGGGGCTAGCGTTCCAATACGAGTGGGCGTGTCCTTTAGCATTGTTGTGGACGTTGACACGATGTTGTGCGTCTATGTGACGTAGGCTGGAGCGGCCAAACACGTTCGGGGATGGAGCGAACACATACGTTCGCATTTTGCAGGGGCGTAGGCTGGAGCGGCCAAACACGCTGGAGCAGCCAAACACGTTCGGGGATGGAGCAAACACCAGAAAAACACGTTCGCGGCTGGAGTGTGTTAAGGTACAGTGGCGTCGGCTACAGCATGCCCGGACAACGTCGGGACGGGCTGCCAGTATATATATATATATCAGCGCGCTTGCCTGTCGATCCCTGTACTGCTTGAAGAAGGCAAGTGCAGACCCAATTCTTTTCAAGTGATTTTTATTTTGCTATCACCTTGTCGCCATGACGCTTTTCGGCTGGAAACATACTGCCTTGATCACATGACCGAGCATGGGTGGCAATGTCTCCTTTTAAAGTGCAGCATAGAGATGGAAAACATACTGCTCATTTTATAACAGTCATGATAATTAGAGCATAAATGCTTTCAAATAATGTAAAATTGAGCACATGACATAGCAAAGACCTCCTGGAAACATATCTCTGTAAAATACAGTCAATTTACATAAAAGCTACCCAATAAATATATATATATATATATATATATATATATATATATATATATATGAATATATATATATGAATATATATATATATATATATATAAAGTCCTATATATTATTTAAAACAATGTTTTGGGTGCAGGGATATGCATATATCTAAATGCCACTAAATCCCTTCATCATATGTATAATTCCATTATCCCGGCTCATGCTAAAAATTCCTGCTGTTGCAAGAGTAAAGTGACTAAGTGCTTAAAAAGATTGCCCCCAATATCATAAACAAACGAGACCCCTATGTGTGATTATTATGTGCAAATGTGCAAAAAAAGTGCAAAGATAAATCTTATGTGCAAAGATCGTGCAAGCAGCTTTAGCAAGTATTTGATCTAATATCTAGGTATCGACAATGCCAATTACCTTAAAGTGCCTGTGTGCTTTACACATCTTGGTCGGAAGGAGTTAAGAGGACAACAACTCGGTAGTTAATTAGAGAAAAGATCTATAGGTTGGTTCCCACAAAATGATATTTACAATATAAACATTGTTATAAAATCATTCCGATCTAAAATCCCAATAAATTAACTAAAATCCTCCTATTATGTGGTGTTACATAATTGATAAATGTAAAAGAATGAAAGTGGAATATATACAAGTTATTAGATACCTCTATTCTGGTATCTAAGTTAACGGGGCATAGCTCTTTATTCAGTGATCCCCCTGCATGGTTAGACAAATTAACAATCCACAAACCACCAAATCAACAATCCAATAATATGACGCAGATACCCAATCATATAAACACCCAACAAATAAATAGATACATAAATAAATATGTACATAAATACTAGATAACATTTTCTGGATACAAAATGTAAAATAGATAACAACAATTGATGAACAAATCATTTATAGGTATGTGTGTAAATCTTCACAAGTGTTGAGACCCTTGGGTTGTTTGCTATCTAGTTCTAGTTTATACCAGGTCTCTAAGCACCTCAGTCTGGCCTCTCCTTTGCAGCCCCTTTTATTAAAAGATTCTGTGTATAACACACAATATTTAAAATGGTTGAGGCTACTCTGATGTTGTTAATTAAAATGCCTCCCCACAGGGTAACTTGGGTCTTTGTTCACAATGGCCCGGGTGTGCTGCAAGATTCTCTTATGCACTGGCAGTCTAGTGCTGCCTATATATGTGAGATTACAGCTACATACCAATGCATAAACTGCGTACTCAGTTTTGCATGACAAATATTTGATATGGTGTATTGCTTTAAGCTAAAGGCAGTTTGGTAATTTTTAGTGTTCACACCATATTGGCATGCCTTGCAGTTGAGAAACTTGTAGAAACCTGTTCTGGGGGCCCAGATGTGGATTCCACATCTTCTGGGTTGTGTTTCATAAGTGCATTGCTCATCGAAGTGGTTTTCCTAAGAGTTATAGATGGTTTTCTCTGTAATGCTCCACCAATAACAGGATCTCCCATAAGTATGGGCCAATTGCGTCTTATTATAGCCCTAATCTGTCCCTCCTGTCTACTGTATCCCAGTATCAATCTTGTAGGTTCCTTCAAAGTGGCATTTGTAACCGTCTTGATTTTCCCTCATATCTTGCTCATAACTACAAATTCTCTTAATTCTCAACATCTCCCCGTAGGGGATGCTGTTAATTAAGTGAGGGGGTGGGCACTTTTCGCATGCAAAATCGAATTGCAACAGCGTTGTTGCTAGACCATTGTGAGAGATATATACCTTAGTATCTAAAAATGTGATATTCTTGCAGCTGATGTCACATGTAAACTTTAAATTCAAATTGTTCTCGTTAATCTCAGAAACCAACTCCTGTGCACTCTGAATTGACCCATTCCAAACCACAAAGAGGTCATCGATAAAACGTAACCAAGATACTATATTCTTTGTGAAAGTGTGGGCATACTTTTTCATGAGGACCAGCTCCTCCCACCATCCAATAAAGAGACAGGCGTAACTGGGGGAGAAGCTGGCCCCGATTGCCACACCTTGTATCTGTTGATAGAGTGGATTTTTGTATAATAAGATATTGTTTTCCAAACAAAATGTCAATAAGTCTAATATCATTTGATTATGTTTTGCAAATTTTATGGGTCGGTTAGCTAAAAAGTACTCCACAGCCTTGTCTCCATCCTGATTGCATATGCAGGTATAAAGTGCCGTAACATCAAGGGCTATGAGACGGTAGTCCTCCTGCCAATTGATTTCTTCAATTTTGCTGCAGAAGTCACTTATGTCTTGCACGTAGGATTTTGGAGATTTCACATGATATTGTAAAAACGAGTCAATATACACAGACATATTTTCCAATGGGCCATCACAGGCTGAGATTATAGGCCTGCCAGGTGGTTTCACTATGGATTTATGCACCTTTGGCACAAAATATAGTAGGGGCTAGTGGGGTTCTCCTTCTTTAAAAATGTGAGTTCTTGTAGATTCAGTAGGCCTGTGCTCTTCCATGCCATCAACTTTCCAAAGAAATTGTCTTGCACCTGTTTAAATTTTTGCATGGAACTTTTTCGATAACAGTTCGTATCATTCAACTGCTTAGCTGCCTTTTCAGAGTAATCTTCAAGTGACCATAAAACCACGTTGCCTCCTTTATCTGCATGTCTGACTACCACATTTTTATTCTCATTTATTTTTTGCATCAATTGATGGTATTTGCGTTCTTCATTGTTGATGGGTGTAATGTTTTTACTTGTCTCCATATAGAGCAATTTGATCTCCGCCACTACTTGCTCGTTGAACAAATCTATGGCATCTCGAGGCATAATGGGTGTGAATTTGGATTTTTCCCTAAAGGCAGTTTCTGGTTTGGCACATGTTTCAAACCCTGATGAAAGTAAATCTTGCGTTGCCAATTCCGGGTATTCACCAGTATGCGTACCTAATCCACACTCATTAATAATTTTGCATTCCTGACCTAGATTATATAAGTCTTTAAGGGATCTCAAATCGGCCACTTTGAGACCACCCATCTCAGCATTTACTAGATTACTGTTTTGTGCTGGTGTTGATGGCAATGTTGGAGTGCGCACCCTTATTTGATTAAATGAGCCTCCAGGACGGTGGGGTCGTAGTGCTTAATAGCACCTGCTGCAGGAGAATTCCGGCGCTTTACTGCCCCTTTACTGCCAAGGGGCTGTAAAGCACCGGAATTCTCATGCAGCGGGTGCTATTAAGCACTACGACCCCACCGTCCTGGAGGCTATGATGCTAACCATTATTTTGGCAGCAAGTTCTCAGTGCAGACATCAATGAATACATAAGTAGGCACATAGTAGCCACTTTCTACAGCTTAAAAAACATATTCGTATTTTATAGGTACGCCAAATAAACACGGCGACGAGAGTAAGGTGGGGATCTGTGCACCCAGTCCTGAAGAAGAAGCCTAGCTTCGAAACATGTCGACGCACACACGAGGTGTTGTACATTAACATATAAAATACCTCAAAACCACCCTTTTAACAGTACCAGCACGGAGGCTCATTAAAGTTTTTTTAGATCCCACGTGCCTGGTATTTTTTTTTTATTCGCTTTCTTCACTTTTGGAACCCACCACTCACCTAAAACATAAAAACCCCACAGGCACCACACATAGCTGAAATTTTAAAGTGCTCCCACGTAGCCGTCGGTTAATAGCACACCGCATCCCGTAGAGGAGTGCGAAGACCCCAATGATGAAGCATGACACCAAGGGTCCTTTTGGTGTGTGAGGGGTATTCAAAGAACACTGTGTGCTGCCCACCATTGTAGGGACCACTCTAATAACGTCTTTAGGTGGATTCTTTTTGTATAAGTAATTCTGTTCAGGGATAACAAATCCACTTCTTCTCTCCTCTCCCTTGTTGTTATATTGAAATTATCTGCACCTCCCCATCAACACAAGACCAGGGATTGGAAATGTCAAGTCAGCAGATGATGTTTAGACGAGGGAGGGGGAGGGGAGGGATACACAAAGAGGTTGTGTGATGGAATGTATTCAGCTGCTCATGATCTTTTGTGATGCATAGTTGTGTTGTGTACGTCGTTCTAACAAATGCCAATAAAAATGTTTTTTTTAAATGGTGAGTAGTGTAAAGTAGTAAAGTTTTTCAAAAGTGTAGACTTGCATGTCTCCAGGGGGTAGAGCCTAATTTACAAGTGTAAAGTCACCACTTGAACCTTTTTCACACGTGGGCAGAGATCTCCCTATATTAAAGTGTTGGGGAAAGTTACAAAATGTGTTAAATTTTTTTAATGAAAAAATATATTCCTATGTTAAATATTAATGTTAATTAATCTTATATGTCAAATATAGAACAATTAAAAAAAATACAGCATTATTAACTTAATGTTAAACTAACATATCAAATAAAAAGATTTGTTTTTAATATATTAAATTAAAACAATTATTTTTAAAAGTTTATATTAAGTAAAAAGCCACCTAAAGTGGCTTTGGGCTTACTCCAGGCCTGAACTGGAGTACATTTATGATAGTTTTGGGTCTTTTTTTGGCTCTAGCAAATACTGAAGAGCAATTTGTTATTATCAGTGGGCTTACTCTGTCAGTAAATGTCCTGCCTTAACCCCTCCTGAATCCTCCTTTAACCCATCCTCTTCAGTATCAAGTATTCCTTATTTTCCGTCCTCTCTCCTCTGTCCATCCCACGTATACTACTAGAATGTATACCTGCGTGTGCATAGAATACAGTGCCTGGAAAGGCAAAAAGCTTGTGTCATTTTCCAGCTCGTCATGGATGGCACTTGCTAATCCTGTGCTTAAAGGCTACTGTAAAAAGCATTGGCATAGCCAATAGGTCTCGCCTTTGGGACCTTATAAGTGTTTAGCCATTCAACACTTGATGTTGTTGCACCAAGGATATTGTGCTGGATAACTAAACACGTATAAGGTCCCAAAGGCGAGACCTATTGGCTATGCCAATGCTTGTTTATTTCTTCAGCATCACACGATTTGGAACCCTTTGGAGCAGTAGCCACTTGACAAAGATGTTTAAATGTTCATGCTTGCTGTTCTCTATGTCCATAAAATACGCAAATTGCATTAAGATGTCTGGGTCTTAAATGACAAGGGGAAGCGAGGGGAAGGTGAGGTCCCCAAATGTTTGATATGGATGTTATCACCCTCAGAAAGATGAATGGATGCAATAGCCATAATTCTGTTTCAAGCTGTGGTGCTCAACCCAGTGAACTATATTGCATACTAAACTAAAGTCCTAACATAGGCTTATAAAAGTGCATGCCCCCCTCCCCCTCACACGGGCCAAAGACAGAAGCTTCTGTTTTTTAATCAATGTTTGGAGGATCTGAACAATTTGTAAAACGTTCAGGACTCATTGAGTAACAGGTTATTGGAAAATGATCTAATGTAACAAATAACAATGTAGAAAGGGGAAAGCATTGGCATTTAACCGGTGAATGCTCCTGTTTACAGCAATATATTGTGAAATGTCTAACCTCTCCCTTTAAGGTACATTAAAGGATAGGTACTCGAAGAAGTAGGTTAAAAAAAGAAATGAAGAACAATGCTGTACACATTTTGATAAAGATAGGCCATGTAAAATGTTGAGGGTAAACCCCAATAACCCTGGGGGTGTTTCATTTTTATTTTATATAGAGCAAACTAGACCTAAAAGTATTAGAGCACTAAAAGTGAGCACTAGAATACACTACAGACTGTCAGATTCATTTAGTTTTTTTAAGGGATTGGGAAGTGTGCCGGGGCTACTGGAGCGCGAGGAATGGAGTCAGAGACTTTGATTAGTGATTTCAAAGAGGGCTTTATTTTTATGTACGCTCTTCTCCTCCTGCTAGTAAGTCTCTCCCTTGCGAACTCTGCCGGGTCCGTCTTCCGACTGCCAAGGGACTCCAGAGTGAGGAAGGTAACAGGTCCGCTCCGGGAGAAATGAAAGAGAAGAACAGAAAATAGACAAGATTCAGTTGTGTGTCTAGGGCTCGTTTTATGGGACCGGGAGTGAGGGAAACCACGTGCTCTTGTGTATTCTACACTATCAGGGGTTGCTCTAGTGCTCATGCTGGGTAGAGGTCAGGAGACTGTACAGGTATTTACAAACACTTTCTAGTCCTTAGGTTGGACACGCCGGCCCACCCAACCCGCTAACTTGCCCCATACCTATGTTAGCCACGCTCCTCCCGCGGGAGCGTGGCGGGGCGATGCGTGGGACAGTTGGCCTCCTGGCTTGTTGTTTTCGCCTGGGCTCGTCTCCGCGTCCTCTCCTACTCCGTCCGGCTTCTTCTGTATACACCTTCTCTCTTTGCCACCAGCTCCGTCCTCCAGGGAAACGCTCTCCGTCCTGTTCCGGGTTCCTCCTTCTTTTGGCCCGGCTGCTTCGGTGACGTGGTAGAGGGGAGGAGTCTCGTCGTGTTGGGAGAAAGAGTTAAAGGAGCCGCGTCCTTCGGACATACAATCCCAAAGGTGTCCGTCTGCTTCGGAGTTCCAGTCCTGTGGGTACGGGGAGCCCGGCTGCTGAGGGGAGAGACAAACTGGTGACAAGGGGACAGCAGACCACCAGTCCCGGACATCGTCCGTACCAGCCCCGTCACAGGAAGATTGAGTGATTTGCCTCGATCACATGATGCTGAGCTGATCCCAGGATAGAATCATAGAATGCTGAGCAGATGCTGGGATTTGAATATGGTTCCCCAGTTTCATAGTTGGCAGCTCTGGCCATTAGGCTACATCGCCTAAACTCTTCCATAGAAGATCAAAAAAGTATTGGAATATTTCCTCAGTGCCCCTTCAGAACATCTGGATTTGTGTTAATATTCATGTGCCTAGTGTGCTGTAAAATTTGTCATTTAGTGCTGTTCCTTTTTTTGGGGGGCAAGTAACTCCCCGCTAACTTATTTAGTAGGTTCATTAGCGAGGATTGCTTCAAAGCTGGCCTAGTGCGAGCACTGAAGGCAGTGGGCAGTGTGATTGTGGCCCAGTGAGGGAAGTTAGCTGCATCAGATGCGGAGGTAGCCGCAACGTCCTAAGAAAACCTTTAGGCAACTGCACTTATTTTTTACAGATTCATCACCGAATACAATAGTAAATTCTGATACATATAGCAGTTTGAAACGGTTGCAGTGAAAACCTTGGGAAGAGAGCAGAGGAGAGGGGAGCAGAGGGGAGGGCGGGCTGGAAGGGGCAGGTTTGATTTCGCCCGGGCTCTACCTTACAAAACCCAGCCCTAAGTGCTGGTGTTTGCCAGGCTGCCTATTTGCCTTCAGCCCCTGCCCAAATCATCTGATGGTTTCACCAGCTGCGGATTTGTGCCCGGTAAACACATGTCCAGTGTTTCCGTCTCCAGGGACAACGCCAGCTGCTTTGGCCCTTGTACAACGAAAGTGTATTCACAAAGCGCCACTAAAGTACAAGCAACGTGTGGCATCGGTGTAACCTTCCCTATAGGTGGCAAACAGGCTACCCATGTGACCTCTTCTGTGTCCCCCTCCAGCCTGAACCCACCTTTTCAATTACAAAATGCCAAAATGATTGGCATCCAAATGCTTGTTGCGGTTCGATGAGAAGTATTGTATTAGATAAAATAAAGAAAATGGTTATAAAGCATCACACACTTGTTTCAGTTACAAGGAATAAAGCGCCCTCGTGTGGCTTACCTAAATTAAAAGGAGCAGCTCTATCCCCAAAGCAATTAAAAACAAGCGCGTTCCTCGCGCTAAAAGGAGGCAGCGAGGGATGGGCGAGAGGAGGGGGCGAGTGACAGCGTTTCACTTGTGGGAGCGTGCAGCATCAGGAGCGATAATTGCTCCCAAATGGCGCTGCGCGCTCCCACAAGTAAATCGCCGCACGCGTTGCCATTGAAGGCAATGTAACGCAGGCACTTTTTTGGCTGAAAAGCCAAGGCGATTGCAAAAGGTCTTTTTGCCTATGCTGCGCATATGCGTTGCATAGGCGAGACCTAAAAATTGCAACGGACTTTGTCACGTTCTAGCTCAGCATGAATAGCACTTACTAATCCTGTGCTTAAAGATTTTGTTGTAAAAATGGCAAAATGCTTTGTCATTTTCCAGCTCTGGGTGGATGGCACTGTGCTAATCCTATATTTAAAATCTCTGCTAGAAAAACAGGCATTTGAATTGAGCAGATTTGGAGTGTCGGTGGGATTGTAAAGTTATTCATATAAAAGTGCTGCCCTCCACCTAAAACTTGAGAACTTCCCAGGATTCTCGGATCATGCTCCCATATTTTATGCTGCACTCGAAGCCTAAAAGGGCTTTGTTTTGACTTCTACTGGTTGCGCCCTTGTGTCTGGACAAATCTATGAGTCTTTGTCGAGCTCTAATAAAAGCTTTAAAGTGGAACACGTGTTGGGTTGCTTTTATTCATTCTATTTTGGCTGGGATGGTATTTTAGTAATCTAAAGCTGTAATACTGTATCTTAAATGGTAAAAGACTTTTGTCCTATTTCAGCACGCCGTAGTTGGAAGTTGCTAATCATATGCGTAAAGACTTATCTTTTAAAATGGCTAAAGGCTCTGTATATAATACCCAGCCTTATTTTAAGCCCAACCTTATTTTAAGCTTCTACACATCGAATTATATTTTTCGTGACATGTTTAATTTTCTTTTCAGAGGAAAAACAAGGTGTTCATTAGGAAAAGTGAATGCTAGAATTGCTACATTTTAAGCAGGTTGAAAAATTGAGTAGAAATAGGGTGTTACCTACAGAGCAGGACAGACTGTTTTGTTAATTAGATAAAAGAGATATAAAATTGATGCTGTGTACACATTAAATATATTGCATGCAGAATATCATGAGTCTCTTTACTGTTTAATTCAGGTCGCCCATATTCAGTTATTCAGAGTAGAATCGTGATGTTTAGATATTTTTCATCCCGGTTGCCTTGATCATGAACTCTTCGCTTAGTCAAAAGCAGCACAAATTAAAAATCTTTTTAGGTCTCGCGCTTAGCGTTGCAGTGTGCAGCATTGCTCGCGCAGTGCGAGACTTCTTGTACGGGGTTTTGAAAGCTACCCACACACTCGTGCGGGTGGGTTTGCTTTCCCCGTGTGGCATTGGCTTGCGCATGTTTTTAAAAAAAAAAAAGGCACGCAATTGGGCAAAGGTGGGTCAATGTCCCGCCTTTGAAACGCCCATTCCTGACAGTTGCTAGAACGCGCATCAGCACGCATTCGCCTTGCTGCCGCTACCGTGCTCCCCCCCCCCCCTCCACTGTGGTGCGCGCGCACCACTAGTTGTTGACATAATTGCGGCACCCACACTTTACTTTTAACAGTAAAAGTAAAGCGCGAGAGCCGCGATTATACCAAAAGTAAAGAAATAGATTTTTTTTTATTTCTTTACTTGTGGTATAATTGCGGCACCCGCGCTATACATTTAACGTTCTAAGTAAAGCGCGGGTGCCGCGATTATACAAAAAGAAATAGAAGAAAACATCTATTTCTTTACTTTTACTATAATCGCGGCACCTGCACTTTACTTTTACCATTAAAAGTAAAGCGCGTGTGCCGCGATTATACCAAAAGTAAAGAAATAGATTTTTTTTTCTATTTCTTTATTTTTGGTATAATCGCGGCACCCGCCCTTTACTTTTAATGTTTTAAGTAAAGCGCAGGTGCCGCAATACATCCCACCTCCTTCGCCTTTAATTTTCGTACCCTGCATCAACATTAAGGAGCCTGCTAGATTATGGTACTGAAAATTAAACCAATGTGGCCTGGGGTTTTGGCCCCATGGGTAATCCCATCCTGAACAGTTGTATTTCTGCTGTGTCCTTAGCCATGCCCTGCACACGCTCGCATGTGCTTTCCAAAACCCCAGCAGCCCTATGCACAACCTCTGCAAATTCACACGGCTGCCTCCACCCTTGTTATGTTGGCAACAGTCATTGGGCCATGATGATGTTTACGTCCCCCGATAGGCTGACCTATCCCCACTTACGCCCGCCGATAGGCTGACCTATTCTCACTTACACGCGCCGATAGGCTGACCTATCCTCACTTACGCCCGCCGATAGGCTGACCTATCCGCACTTGGGCCCGCCGATAGGCTGACCTATCGCTACTTACGCCCGCCGATAGGCTGACCCATCGCTATTTACGCCCGCCGACAGGCTGACCTATTGCTGCCGCCCTCTGCATCTCAGTCGTGACCAGCGACACCCCTGCTGCTCTGTCACTGTGACCTATCCTCACTTATGCCCGCCGATAGGCTGACCTATCGCTACTTACGCCCGCTGATAGGCTGACCTATCGCTATTTACGCCCGCCGACAGGCTGACCTGTTGCTGCCACCCTCTGCATCTCAGTCGTGACCTGCGACACCCCTGCTGCTCCGTCACTGTGACCTGTGCTCTGCCGGTGCACCCTGGGGCTAGCTTGCAGCGCCGCCCCCAGGGCCTTGTGTCACGGGTGCATTGTTTTGCCACTTTCCTGTCTGTGGTGCCCATGAATTTCCCCTTGCTTCTCCTAGTTCAGCCAGAAACGGTGTCTAGGAGAACCGGGGTACGCAGGGGTGCAGGAATTGGTAGCAGCAAGTCCTGCTGGATGTCATAGTAGCAAAACAATGCCGGGCTTTGGCAGTGTCTGTTGTATGTTAGGACTTCAGCCACAGTTGTCATACTCTGCTGTGCAGTAGGTGTGTGTGTTGCGGTGCCTGGACGTGCAGTGTTCCGTTGGACGTTAACCAGTTTCTTTCTACAGTTTATTTCCTTAGATGCATGCTACCTCCCAAGAAAACCCCTCCCGCTACATTTAAAGCCCTCTCTGTTTGAAAATCTAACTTGAATCTTTCATTTTAAACTGTCTCCCCCTTACCTTCAACCCTCTGCATGCACACTCTCTCGGTCACTGGCCTACCCCCCTTAATCTCATTTATTGTATTTTTGTAAATTGCCAACATCTCCTTTCATTGCCCAAAACCTACCCTTTTGAGCCATACTCGCGCAGTTTAGCTAAACATTGCTTCCTCTCCTCCATCTGTTAAGTCCACCATCCGTTTCTAAGAACCCACATGTGTATCTTGTGCCTCCCTTCTACACATTTACCTGAGAAGTGTGAGATTTGCCAGACCTTCTCCTCCAGGACCCTGAGAGACAGAAAGAAGATCAGGCTCCAAGGGCTGGAAGAAAGAAGGCTGCAGAGTCAAGGTGGGTCTGGGCAGGCTGGATCTACTTCCTCTGCCCGTGCTGAGGCCTCTGGGGGGCTCCCCAGCGTCAAGAAGGCCAGAAAGCGTCGCCGTTCTACGTCGAGAGGCATGACGGTGATCTGCTCCCCGTCCCCCAGGGCTCTGGGTCGAGTCGACGTCAAGGGGACTGTCGAGACCGCCGTCGAGGTCGCCGCCGAAGACGGCATCATCATCGGCGTCATCATCATCGACGTCGTCGTCAACACTTCGACGTCGTAAGGATTCCAGCCGGCATCGGCGCTCGCCGTCGAGGCGACACCGCCGTTCGCCCTCGGCGTCGACTCGGCGCTCACCGTCGAGGCGACGCCGCCGGTCACACTCGACGTCGACTCGGCGGTCGGCGTCGAGAAGGACACGTTCGACGTCAAGGCGCAGATCTTCAGCGTCGAGGAGGCGAAGCCCGTCGTCGAGGCATAGGTCGATGCCAAAACGATGCTCGTCGGCGTCGAGGAGGCGTTCTTCGACGCCGAAGAGGCGCGAGGCGCCTAAGAGGAAGAGATCATCCTCCAGGAGGCGTTCTGGAGCCAGGAGTCCTTCCAGATCCTCAGGGACACGACGGCGACGTCGGTCACCGACGGGGCGCTGCCTCTCGGTCGCCTACGCCGAGGAAGAAGATGAGTGAGTCACCGGGCTCGGTGTACTCTGTGGTGTACTCTACACCCAAGCCGAAGTCACCTACTCCTCCTCCTCCACTGCCTAAGGACCTCCCACCGCGCACTCCTTCGCCACCACCTCCTCCTGTGCCTCCACATGCACCGCCACGGCCTCCGAGGTTGGTCTCACTGATGCACCTCCCTACGCTGCCTAAGGGGGCACCTCGGCCGAGGTCCCCGGTCAGGCCACCACCGCAGGCTCCGCCGCAAGCACCCGCGAAACCGCAGGCGCCTCCGCAAGCACCCGCGGAACGTCCGAGGCCTAGAAGACATAAATCTCGCTCCATACGGAGAGGGAGATCCAGGAGTCACCGTCGCTCATCTACGAGATCCAGACTACACCGTAGGAGGGGTCGGTCTAGGTCCAGCACGGGTTCGTCCAGCTCAAGGGGCTATTCGCCAACTCTATCAGAATCCCCTGTGGACGATGTGGTCTCCTTTCAGGAAGTCTTGTTGAGGGGTGCGAACAAGCTGGGCATCCAACTGACTGTGCCCACGCCTACGACCTACGTAATATTTGAGACTCTCCACAAGAAGCACCTATCTAGGCCTCTGTTGCCCATGGTGCCAGGTTTAGTGAAACCCGCCATGGAGCTCTTCCTCACTCCGGCGGTGGCGAAAGCAGCCCCCTCCAGGCTGCAAAAGAAATACAAGGCTCCTGATGCGGACCCGGCTTTCCTCCGATTGGATCCAGTTCCGGATTCCGTCATTGTGACGGCGGCGAGGAAGCAACACGCCACCACCCCGTCCTTCAATGTGCCTCCGGACAAGGAGAGTCGCTGGTTGGACCCAGCGGGCAGGAAGGTGTTCGGGACGGCCGCTACCTCTATGAAGGCTGCCAGTGCATCTGCGCTTTTGGGGCGCTATGATCGGGCGCTGTGGGAGTCCCTCCAACAGTTCGCCGACCTCCTCCCACGGGAAAAGAAGGAGGATTTTATGGAGATTCTGAATGAGGGATTGCTGGTGTCGAACCAGCTGATCAGCGCAGCTGCAGACTCGTCGCTCCTGGCAGCCCACGGGTACTGCCATGGAGTTAATCAGAGGCGCCAAGCGTGGCTCAGATTGACGTCACTGAAGCCTGAAGCTCAACAGAGGGTGGCCAACCTTCCCTTCTCGGGCGAAACCCTATTCGGAAAACACGCCGATGACGAGATGGCGCGCATGAAGGCGGAGGCTGAGACTCTGACGGCTGTGGGCTTGGAGAAGCCCAAGGACCAGAAGAAGAACTACCGCCCGTTCCAGAGACGGTACGGGGCACAGGGCACAGGGCGAGGTCAACAGTCTGGACAACAACAGCAGCAGCAGCAGTTCCAGAGGAAGCCCTTCCAGAAACGTCAGAGGGGCAGGGGTGGTCAGCAGTATGCCACCGCGACCAAAGGCCTGGCCGGGTCTAGGCCCTGAGCGATTACTTCCCCGTCATGCGTTACCCACTCCGGTGGGGGTAAGCGTTCAATATTTTCTGGCAGAGTGAAGAAAAATTACTCAGGACAAGTGGGTGCTGAATATTGTTTGCAATGGATACAGTCTTCGGTTCACCAGCCCACCTCCAGCAATTCCACTGGTTTGCTCGCAGTTTCAGCTGCGCGAGCTCCAGGCGGAGGCCGATACCCTATTAAGGAAAAGGGCGATAGAAGACGTCCCTCTGTCTCAAAGGGGAAGAGGTCTGTACTCACGGTTCTTTCTGATCCGCAAAAAGGACAAGAATGAGTTCAGGCCTATTCTGGATTTGCGACAAGCAAACCAGTGGATTCGCAGAGAAAAAATTTGCATGCTGTCTTTGCACCAGATTTACCCTCAACTGCAAAGGGGAGACTGGCTGTGCGCGATAGATCTACAGGATGCATACTTCCATGTGCCCATTGCACAGAAACACCGGAAGTTCCTGCGATTCCAAGTTGACGCCAATCACTATCAATACACAGTGTTACCGTTCGGGCAAAGGCTGCGCCCAGGACCTTTTCAAAATGCATGGCAGTGGTAGCGGCACACCTGAGAAAGAACAAGGTGTTTGTCTACCCGTACCTGGACGATTGGTTGATCAAGGCATCCTCCTTCTCGGAAGCTCAAGCGCACTTTCAGAAGACGTACGTTCTCTTGAACAAGCTGGGGTTGCACATCAACATGTCCAAGTCTGTTCTGACTCCTGTCCAATGCCTACAGTACTTGGGAGCCTCCATCAATACGCTGTCCGCAAGTGTGTCTCCTTCGGAGGAAAGAGGTTTATCACTCCTTCGGAAGGCTCAGGCTCTTATGACCGCTCCATCTACAACAGCGAGGACGATGTCTTCTCTACTAGGGTCGATGGCCTCCTGTATCTTCCTCACGCCACACGCACGACTACACATGAGACCGCTGCAGGAGTGTCCGGAGGATCAGAGGAGAGGGAACTGGGAAGACAAGATACGACTGTCTCTGCATGCTCTACAGTCTCTGAAATGGTGGTGTTCAGCGGAGAACCTCCTCAAAGGGGTTCCCTTCCACAAGGACATTCCCACTCAAACTGTTGTGACGGATGCTTCTCTCCACGGCTGGGGAGCGCATTCCGGGGAGTTATAGATCCAGGGTACGTGGTCCCAGACGGAGTCCACATATCGCATCAATTTTCTGGAACTCGGGCTGTTCACTTGGCACTGAAGGCCTTTCATCCGTCCTTCCAGACCAACTCTCTGCTTGTACAGACGGACATTACGACCACAATGTATTACCTCAACAAGCAGGGGGGCTCGAGATTGCGCACCCTGTCGCAGGAGGCGCAGGCGATCTGGCACTGGCTTCTTGCCAGAGGACTGACGATAACGGCTACTCATCTACCAGGTGTGCAGGATGTTCAGGCGGACGCACTGAGCAGACTGATCCAGGAAAACCACGAATGGGTCATAAACGACGAAGTGCTCGGGGACGTCTTCGCCAGGTGGGGAACTCCAGACGTGGATCTGTTTGCCACCGCCGAAAACAGCAAATGCCGAAACTTCGCATCCAGGTACTACCAGCAGGGAACGCTGGGGAATGTGTTATGGATCAACTGGTCGAACAGCTTTCTGTACGCTTTTCCACCCATTCCCCTGATTCCGGCGGTGCTCATCAAGCTGGCCCAGTCCAGGGCACGGATGATTCTGATTGCCCCGGAATGGCCCAGGCAATGGTGGTTCACGGACCTGCTTCACCGGTCTCTCCTTCCTCACATTCGGCTGCTGTGCAGGCCGGACCTTCTCACGAAGTTCGGGGGGGCAGATGGTGCACCCCAATCTCTCGTCTTTGAGTTTGGCGGCATGGCTCCTGAGATAGTGCAATATGGCCATTTGAATCTCCCGGCAGATTGTATGGACATACTGAAGGAAGCCAAGAGACCTTCCACTAGGACTTCTTATGCGTACAAGTGGAAGAGATTTTGCATCTGGTGTAAGTCCGAGAACTATGATCCAACGACATGTAAGGAAGATGTCATCCTTCCATATCTTTTACATTTGGCGCAGTCTGGCCTTAATTTTCATTCCATTAAGGTTCATCTCGCTGCACTGACTGCCTACAGGAAATGCCCTTCACAGACCTCCTTCTTCCAGATCCCTGTGATCAAAGATTTATCGGAAGGCTTGAAGAATGTGTTTCCTCCTGTCCCGCTCCCCTCGCCTTCATGGGAATTGAATGTGGTGCTGTCCAGATTGATGAAGGAGCCTTTTAAACCTATTCATAAGGCTTCGTTGCAGCACCTGTCCTGGAAGGCGGCGTTCCTCGTGGCCATTACATCGGCCCGCAGAGTGAGTGAAATTCAGGCGTTGTGTTGCCAAGAAGCTTATACTGTATTTCATGCTGCTAAGGTTGTGATGCGTACTCACCCTAAATTTCTTCCTAAGGTTATTTCTGATTTCCATGTTAACCAGACCATAACTTTACCTACGTTTTTTCAGAATCCTTCCTCTCCAGCGGAAAGGTCTCTACATTCCCTGGATGTCAGGAGGGTGTTAAAATTTTATCTGGATAAAACCAAGGATATTCGTAGGTCAGACCAATTGTTTATCAATTATGAGTCAGTCAGGACAGGTCTTGCTACCTCAAAACAGTCCATTTCGAGGTGCTTTGTGTCCTGCATACAATTGTGTTATCAAAAGGCTAATAAGACCGTAGGAGGTAAACCTAAGGCTCATTCCACAAGGGCAAAGCTGCCACGACGGCTTTGTTACGTAATGTTCCCATTGCAGAGATCTACAGGGCGGCAACTTGGAAGTCGGTCCATACCTTTGCTTAGCATTACTGTCTGGACACTGATGCCAGGGCAGACGCTCAGGTTGGGCAGGCTTCGCTGCGAAATCTGTTCGCACAGTAATGGTGTTGTACTTCTTTTTCTCCACCGCCGCTTTGGTGTGGGGATGGGCTTGCCATTCTATTCACTAGATTATGACTATACACAGAGATCCCCTACTAAAGAAGGAGTCGTTTCTGTCCCGTAACTCCAGTTCTGTAGTAGGGGTATCTCTGTTATAGTCATAAGCGCCCGCCCTCCTCCCCGGTGGAGACAGATGTTTATGTTTGGAATGCTACAGGTCTAGCGTTATACGCCTTCAAAAAGAACTGAAAGTAAATCGGACCTGCTGGGCATTCTGGGATACTGAGAACGTTCTAGAAAGTTTTCTTAAAGGCACGGTATCCCTTTTTGACCCACATAATGGCAGCCTATGGGGCTTGTCTGTCCTCCCCTTCCTCTCTATCATTCCAGAGGCTTTGTTGGTAAAAGGGGAAGTTTTTCTCTATGAAGAAAACTTGGCAAGCTGTGCTGTTTGTGGTTTTGGTGGAATGCCTAGTTGAAGTACTGGACAGTGTAGCCTGTGGATATAGGCTGCATTATATGTCTTTAAATTCTCTCTTAAGTGTCAGTGCAGGACTGCATTTTTAGACAGTTTAAGAGATTATTTTTGATTGCTCCGGGGTCCACACTCATGAGCGGGACTATTCACTAGATTATGACTATAACAGAGATACCCCTACTACAGAACTGGAGTTACAGGACAGAAGCTACTTCTTATAGGTTGGGCTGGCTGGTTGTCCAAGGTACATCCGGAGATTAACGAGGACATGAAGACATCGTGGTCTGCAGTACTTTGGCTGACATTCTGTGTCTGTCCAGGCTCGCAAGATTCGCGGATTTACCATGGCATACCCAGGAGGAGTGCGGCGACCCTATGCCTAAACTTCTGACACTTCCATTTTCCTTGTTTTTTTTGTGGCAGTTTTATATAGCGCGAACTCCACCATAAGGTACTGGATGTCTTTACATGCACTAGGTCCCATGCAATTTTTGGCCGGTAGGAGTGCAGCGAGGCCAATGCATTTTCTGTGACTACCCTAGCAGAAGAAACTGGAACATTTAACCTGTCTGCCCTAGGGCCTATAGTTCCCTTAATAGCCTGCTTCTACTGTGAGCTTAAGTTGGGTTTTGGTACATAAATTAATATCTCTTTACTGAACATAAATGAGATGTAATGTTTGTCCTTCGGTATCAGTACTCCTCAATTTTGGTCCATGTAGGTACACTTCAGGTAAAAGTCAATAACAAATAGTAGCGTGTTCCTTTATAGCTCGTAACACTACATATTTCCGTTTTCCAAGTGCCCTAAATAACAAGTGATACCCATTTAATGGTACTCTGTTTATCGACCTCTGAAGGATGAGCGGCTTTGTTGGCTCTGCTCCGATTCCAAGTCATCAGCTGCACTAATATCAAATGTCAGCAGTGAGTGCTTAACTCTATTGTCCTTAAAATAGATATTGAAGGAAATCTGATGCAAGTACCTTCATATACTAATCTGCCTTCCGTCTTCAGTCCTGGATTGGTTAAGGCTCGAATCGGTTCTGGGAACCTGAACAACAGCCCTTGCCACCTTTCCTCTTGCTATCCATCACTTTGGGGAACTTGCTCCGCTAAAAGTCCTGCAAGTAGACTTGTGGCGAGTTAGATGGAGCCTATATAATTAGGCATTTACCCTGGATGTAACGTTTTGGGTAAACGATGATGCGGGATCTAGGAGCCAGTGTATGTTTGTGCCCATCAAACTCGGCGTTCGTTATGCATAGTAAGTAAACGTGGTTTGCCACTACACTTGGGTGATCTGTAAAGCGAGGCATGCTGCCTGTATGGATTTTCATTTTGTCATACATTCTAACATTATTAGATGTACTCCCTGGAAACATCTGGAGCTGTTACATCTCCCACTGCGGAAGGCATACATTAAGGGAAATGAAAGGCAGCGGGGGAGTATGTCCCAAAAACATTCTTTCGCAGGCAAGCTGTCTGCGCCTTAACTGAGGTCTCGAAAATGTCGATTCTGTCCTGCATGTGTATCTTAATAATTGATTTTTACAAAGCTATTATGTATGGAGGAGAGGCTGTTACTAACGCACAGTACAGCAGCGTGTTGTGTTTGCGGAATCTATACTTAGATTTGGGGTAACAGGTTTGAATGAAGGCATATTTTTAGAGGATAGACTACTTTCATATATAACAGATGTTGCTAAACATATTGCACTGGATATTTCTTATCTATTCACTTAAATGAAAATATAATAAATGTGAAGGTCACTGCTAATGGCAATGTATGTTGGCATCCTAGATATTTACCTGTCCGTTTTAGCCCCACCCACCAAGTTTATCCTTTAAATTCCTGCCAAAGTCAGGGGCTGAAGGTGCTTATTATCTGGCGGTAGGTGATGAATTTAAAGAAAACGCAGAGGTACATATAATTATTTTGTTTTTCTGACCCCCCAAAAAACTGGCTATCATAACATCACCTAACCTAACATGAGGTTTTAGCATGAAATAAATAACACCACACCATACTACTACACTCAACACGATTCAACTCCACATATTTACACTCTACTCAATACCACATAAATACACCACACACAAAACCACTGTTGTATAGCAACAATCCACATAGATACTCCAAACATGCCACATAATTCTAATTAACATAATTCTGCTCAAAGCCACACACTTTCATGCCACACCGTTCAACTTCACACATTTCCATTCCACACTACATAATTCAACACCAATCCTCATTAAACTCAACACACCACATCCATCCAGTCATTAACACAGAATTCCACATCATGCCACTAAATCCAACAACACACCACATAATTATACTCTACTACAGACCACTCCACAACATAAAATACCATTCCACGTAATTACACTCAATACCACACAGTTCCACTGCACATAATTCCAAGGCACACCATGCCACATAATTCCACTACACAAATCCACTCCACACAATTCCACAACTAATAATACCAATTCAACCCACATAATTCCACACTACATACATCCACTCCACTGCAAAACAAAACACATGGGTAAAAGACGGTCATTTACAACACCAATAGCTCTAACTCTCACAAATGCGAGACCTATTGCATTGCAAATGCTTGTTCAAACAAGGTGTTGCAACTCCCTCCGTTATTTTGTGCTGCACTTTGACCACTGAGTCTATGCCCTGAAGGTTAACTACTGAGGGCAAACAAGCCCTGGCTGAACAAATGGACAGTGCTGTGCATCAACAGGGAGCGCCAAGGACTCAGTAATCCTTACAGGCCGATGTGCAAGGGTTTTCCGCCATATGCGTTTGTAAATGGATAAGAAAACAAATCGAAAAGTAGAGATCTCACATTGGTAGCTTTTCATAATTGCTATTAAACATGTCGGTGGAAATTGCAGCAGTGGCCCGATATGTAGCAGCTGGGCTCAGTCAGCTGTGAGTGATTTGTGCTCTGCATATCTTGGGATACTTCCTGCAAGTATGAATGCAACAAGTACCTGAATACCGGCCAGAAGGGAAGCAGTGGTGTGCAGAATAGATACATTATCAAGAACATCTGTAGACCGCTGAGTGAGTGTGGGTGTTTTAAAAAGGGACGATCTGGGACCGTATTATCTAAAATGGCGCACTATATCTGCCTTGCATGCCAACTGAGCACTGTATTGGAGGAAGTGCGCAGCACAAGCAGGATCAATGCGTCGAGTTCTGTGAAGGGAAACCTGGCGCCCATACTGTGGACAGGACAGCACCGATAGGTGGACCAGCAATTTGAAAGCAATGTTCGGTCTGGCAATGCAGAAGGATTGACTGCACTTTGAGGAGGGGACAGGTGGTTGGGTTCTATGGCTCCTTCCTCCTGCTGGGTAATATCTGAGGGGGTTCCCTGGGACCCCCGATCGCTGTTCTTAAGGGGCATCCTCGGGGTTCACTTATAATGAGAGTAAATACTTTTGGACCTCCGGGTTCTGTAATGAACCCCAAGTTGATGCCGTTAAGCCCTTGCTTGTTAACTAAAATAAGATCACCTGCACCTCTCAATGATTAAAAATGACAATGTGACATTTTACCCCGAAAGATCATCTAGGCCCTGATGCGCAAAGCCTGTGATTTGCAAAATCACGTGGCCTACTATCACTAAATGACTTTTTGCTATGTACTAAACACATTTTGAAATTCGGAAACCGGTTACTGAATTGCGAAATAGCTTTCAAAACCCATAACGATTCGCTGTTTGGAAGAGGCTTTTTTAGGGCGTCCCTTTCAAATAGCAGTATGTTGTGGTTTGCATCAAAGTTTTTTGAACGAAATCCGGCCATAAAACGTTCGTTGGACAAGGGGTCGCTGTCAACTCTCAAACAAACAAAAAGAAGCTTTTCTTTTCTTAATGCAGCCATTCTTCTTTAAGGAAAATGAGCATTTGAAAAAAAAAAAGTTTTATATTTAAAATGGGCCCGGCATCACTGTGATAGCATTGAATCATAGAGGGTAACAATTTACAACCTACTTCATGAATATTGAGTCCGTAGGTTGGACTGCGTCGTACTACGATTCGGAGTTTTGCAAACCGACCTATTAGTACAGAGGGCGGCACACAAAATTCATTTCCACTCGCAAAAAGTCAGTGCACAATTTGACACCACATTTTGTAAATGGAAACTTTGTACATCAGGCCCCTGTTCTTAAAATGTTACCTTTATTCAATATCTGTAACAGGAAGATCAAGTTGGGCGACTACATTTGAGTATTAATAGGAAAGCAAACGTATAATTGCTCTAACAATTTCCTTTACGGGATTTAAGTCTGCAGATCTGGTATTCACCTGATATGACTACCAATGATGATGCGTATCAACAAATTGTGTGGCTTGAGGCATACACTTTATAAAAATGGATTTAATGAGCAAATAATTGACCTGTAAAACTGGTTTTGCAACTTGATTTCTGAGCAGTATTCAAAGGCTTCGCATACACATGCCACCTGGTGGTTTAATACGAAATCGACTTAAACTTCTTGAAAGAAATTATTAATAGAAGAGGTATTTGTAATCTCTGTTCTTCTTACTTTACAGCAGGGTTTCCCAGGGTAGGTCCACAAATGCCAATGCCATGCTGAAATTTCAGAACAACTACAAGATAATTTGACGCGCAATTTAACCTATTTACACATTCATGTAAATAGGTTCAATTTATAAAGCACTTGCCTCAAGTCACAAAAAGACTAGTATATTTATTACTGCAACCTGGCAACGGTCGACATCCCTGAGCTATATGAACCACAGTCCTGCTTGATTTGGTACCATTTCCCCCTTCCTCTTTTCTAAAGCTTTTATACGACTAGAGCTCATAGTTGCTTCATGTTGCAAACAATAAAAAAACAATCCGAGATGGGCCACGGTTTATTGCTGGACGACGTATGAGGAGGCCGTTGTTTGTTTGCAATTCCTGTCTGTCATGTTCGTCTCAACAAGCTTAAGCAAATCGTTGCTGCTAATTTTTATTGTACCGATGTTTAGTGATATTGTTGTTTTTCTTTTTGATAAAGGAGTCTTTTTATTGTTTGGATGCGGCTCTCTCTGGACTTCATGAATAAACCGTTAATCAAAGCAGACGTTATAAGAGTAACCTTTTCTCCACAATTTGATGAGAGCCAGCAGGCTAACCGCCACCATTGACACCGATCACACATTAGCAGCCCATGGCTGTATGTGTTGCAGCTGCACTCTCTCTTAAATCCTCAAAAGGTTGCAGCATCTGGACAAGTGTCCAGCTTGCAAACTGGAACCCGTGGTCTGTCCAATGCAGTGGCATAGATGTACAGTTGGGAATTTGCAAGACTGCCTCCCTAACATTGTTCTGCCAAAGCATCTTTTTTTTTTAACTTTATTTATCATTTTCTAAATAATAAGACGATTATGCATCTTAAATTACATATTATCGCATATAAACAGTGTCGGGGGAGGAGAGGAAGCTCACACAACACACAATATAAGACATTATGGTGTTCAGGCACTGAAAATCGTTTAACTTTATCATTGGATTTACAGTTGTAATATATAATACTACACGGGAGGATGGGAAAAACAAAAGCATTAAAACAAAGGCCTATACAGTCACATTGGCACGACCTCACGTATGTTAGAACCAGACAATTGGTAGGATCCCGGGGACAATAAAAAGGTCTATCAACAAAATAAAATACAAATGCATAGTTGTAGACATGCACAACACCTCAGCCCACTCCTTCCGGGACTATGTGGCTCTGTAATTGAGACTGCCGATCAGCCGTGGTCTTAGTGCCAAAGCATCTTTAATTAAGCCTGTTTTGATTTCTGAGCATTTCAGGAGTTCTAACCATCACCTTATAATATTTTGTATAACCTTTTTTGTCGGCTTTTGTAAACCCTGCTTTGAAGAAGTAGAATTCCAGACAAGGCATATCTGTTAAGCGTTCAATTAATCTGGGGCACTCCTCTGCCTACTAACGTTTCATAGTCAAATGAGGGGCATTTGCCCTCTTGCTCTGATTTGAAGCATGACAGCCAAATATAATTTTTTTAAAGTAGCTTAGAGTAGTCCTCATTACTGAGTCCCTAGCAGCAGAAGTTATTGTCCATCTTAATCCGCTGTTGTCTTCAAGTGATTGCCCTTTGCTTGCTTCTTTCAGCTGTGATCATGGTTTTCAGACAAATCCTTTCAGATGAGTTTCTGTTCCTCCCACAAATTAGTCCATGTACAGTCGAGGTGCATCGCTCCACCGATAAACACAGATTTTTTTGCATGAAGACGATAATAAAGAAATGTGTTTATTGTACATTTTTGGTATTACCGAAATCTTGCATGTATTGCTTCTTGAGATTACTTCTAGTATAAATCTTTTTCCCTCTTTTTTCTATACTAGCAACACACTTAATTTGCATGGTAACATTTGATATTACCTTAAACTTTCTTTGAGTTGTGTTTCTCCTCTTTACCATTTTTTTCTCTTCTTTCTTATTTTCCTCTTTATTAGTCTTGCCTTGTGTTACCTGATGGAGCCATGCTGCATGCACTGTTTCAGGTATTCAGCATGCAGAGCTGGAAAAGATCACATGATGGGCGTTTCATAAGGCGCATTGATGTTATTTGGGTCCATAAGTGTGAAATCTAGCTTGAGGGACCATGTAAAGACACCAGTCTTGTGCAGACGTCTATCACCATTGTTTTGTATTGAGAGGAAGAAAATCATCTGTCATCCATACACATGGCTACACTAGGAAAATGAAGAAAAGAGAGGGGCCTTTCTTGGTACACTGAGTATATTCTAACAAGGCATTTTTGTTTAAAATAGTTTAACACTCGCTGACTTACTTGGGTATGGCTATATAAAAATTAAACAATGGTTTCTTTGGGAATAGTTCAAACAAGCAATATATGTTTATATAGAAAGGAGCAAAACTAATACCCCAAAACTTAAATGGTAAATGAATTACATGGTGTGATTGTAAATAAAACAAGCATACTGGACACCAGGCAATGTAGAACAATATAGTGCATAGGTTGACATTGTGTTAAATACAAAAATACATGAATGCATAAAGATACTGAGCCTGATTTACATCTTGGTGGACGCTACTCAGCCACAACGGTAACGGATATCCCATCCGCCGAAATATGGGATTTATAAAATATAATGGGATGTATATTTCGGCGGACGGGATATCCGTCACCGTTGTCATGGAGTAACCCGTCCGGCAAGATTTAAATCAGGCCCAGAGACCTGCTTAGCAGACATGCTTAGAAGGAATTGAATATACGCAGAAGGTGCTACATTTGCCGTAAGTTTGACAGTGCTCGGTTACCAATAAAATATGCAAACCTGACGTGAAAAAAGCCCTTCAATCTAACTATTTATGATATACATAGATGTAATGTTAGATTTTGTTGTGACAGTCCAAAGGTACAAGCATTGAGGTTTGACCCCAAAATGGGTATTTACCCGGTTTCATATAATCCGGACAGTGCCGGGGACAATTGATACAGAAGCAACCTTAAATCAGAGAAAAGTATTGAAATTATGTAATAAGTAAAAGTAAAATCCAGCCACTCATTTGGGTGAAGTCTCGATGCATTAAATGCTCGAATTAATTGCTAGTGTGTATAAAATCAGAGAAAGCAAATCTGAAATTTGAAGGTGTAACTAAATATTGAATTACTCTGTACTAAAGAATTATGTCGGGGTGGCAGGAAAAATAGTTGAAAAAGCACACCAGTTGAAATGACAACTTAGATGTATCTACACGATATGCAAAAAATACAGGTAGTCCATGTTTGGGGAAGCACCCAACTTAAAGGGATAGATGATAAAGAGGGGTGCAATGTGCCATAAAAAAGTCAAAGTGCAGAAGGTGAAATAATTGAGCGGACTCACCAAGGAAATGAGCACATTGTTTCTCAGGATGTATCTGTGGAAGTAGCTCAACGTTCATGCCTGTAGAGTAATGGGGCAATCAAGTAATTCATGGTTGTCTATAGAAAAGGTAGGGGAAGGAGAAGGAGGTGAAACACTTGCTCGCATTGAGGTAGAAGCTGCGTGAAACACACATCTGTCTTCATCCGACTCGCAAATGAGGACCTGAACAGAGCAAGACCATAACTGTCAGGAGAAGAGCAGCACAGGAAAGTCTGTGTAAATAGGACAAGGAAACAGAAATGGGGAGAGAAGGGTATGGTAGCATTGCTTATCCCACAGTTTTGAATATATGGAGCATCTTCATAGTTTCATGCGCTTTTGAATTGAACACAGTTTCAGTATAAGCACTATAATCTTCTGCATTGACCTGTATCCATAATGCTTATACAATTTATAATCCTATTATGTAATTCATTTACCATGTAAGTATTGGGGACTTAATTTATTCTGTTACCCTTTTTATATATATTACTTGCTTGAACATTTGCTGTAGGAACAATTGTGTGTGTGTATATATATGTATATGTGTGTGTATATATATATATATATATATATATATATATATATATATTGCTCACCAAGGCACTCCCGTTACAGAAGGCGCGATTTCCACAGCTGGTGCGAGTTACAGGGACGGGCTTCCCCCGATTATTGATTTCTCACCAAGAAATTAGACTCGCACTCATCCAGGATATGGTTTTAGCAGGTTTTAATTGTTCAAGTGCCATTACAGCACACAGCACTCTACTCCACCTACGCGTTTCAATCCAAAGATCTTGCTCACGGTTACAAACATTTGTCCTCCTTTTCTTTTACTCTTTTATACCAGTCAACTATATCAGCACTATTAGGATAGGATAGGATAGGATAGGATGTGGATTTATAAAGCGCGAATTGCTGCCCGGAGGCGTCCAAGCGCTAAAAGAGAACCCGAACCAGCAAGAGAGCCTGTAAGGGAGGCTAGGCTGAAGTTAATTGGGTAGGTTAAAAAGGAAGGTTTTTAGCTGCCTTATGGGGCTGGTAGTTGTTTTGTTATCATCTTGAATTTACGTCACACAGTTTCTTTTATTTTCTCGTGACTCCATCAAGTACGAGGTTCTTATATCTCTGGCAAGTGTGTATGAACATGTATTTACTATTTCCAATTTGCTTTTTGTTCCACTTTTAACTGATATTTTTCACAGCGTGTCCCTCTCCACGGTTCCAATGCTTCTCTCAGTGAGTTAGTATTGTATAATGTACGCTTGATTCAGTATTTGTGAACACCAATCATTCAATGGTAGACATAATGGATGGACTTCGTGCCTTCATTACCATTATTCCATTCTACTTGATCTCTCTTGAATCATATCAAACGGTATGCCATTATTTTCCAATTCTTTCTCAATTATAAACTGAATTTTGCGTATAAATTCACACTCAATTAAGTAATTTTCTCTTCATTGATTCTCCTTCTTTTAGTGGAGCAAAATAGCAAATTTTGCGTGTGGTTTTGCATTCTGTTATTTAATCTGTTCATTCACAGACATCATTCTGGGACTTAGTGCCCTTGGTCATGGTAGATACATGTTTTCTTACATTTTCTGTAATGTGTCATCATGGTTGTTTTACTCATTAGCCAGTTTCATTACACTGAGAGAAACATTGGAACCGTGGAGAGGGACACGCTGTGAAAAATATCGGTTAAAAGTGGAACAAAAAGCAAATTGGAAATAGTAAATACATGTCCATACACACTTGCCAGAGATATAAGAACCTTGTACTTGATGGAGTCACGAGAAAATAAAAGAAACTGTGTGACGTAAATTCAAGATGATAACCAAACAACTACCAGCCCCATAAGGCACCATAATAGGGCTGATATAGTTGACTGGTATAAAAGAGTAAAAGAAAAGAAGGACAAATGTTTGTAACCGTGAGCAAGATCTTCGGATCGAAACGCGTAGGTGGAGTAGAGTACTGTGTGCTGTAATGGCACTTGAATAATTAAAACCTGCTAACAACATATCCTGGATGAGTGCCAGTCTAATTTCTTGGTGAGGAAAAAAAAAAAAAAATATATATATATATATATATATATATATATATTAATTTTGTTATGGTAAGGGCTGTATGATGAGTGATTTTTGTAATCATGGAAGAACCAATTTAGTGTTTTATTATTTATGTGTTTAATCGAGAACCAGTTTGATTCGGATACTGATTAGTACATGCAATCTGTTTGTAAGATCCTAAGAGATGTATAAAGTTCCACTGGTAATTAATTGGTGAAATTCAAACTTTACACAACTCAGTCTAGTCCGGGAAGTAGGCAAGAGGGAGAAGTTGTTGTTCTGGAAATACCATGGTACGAGCCATTGAGCACAAATATTGGCCCTTGGAAAACTGCAGCAAAAACCTGCCATGTTCCTGATCTAAAGCAGCTGGTTGGTCATGAAGAAGTATTTTGTTTTGAAGCTTGGGCCTTCGTTTGTTTTGAAATGTATTTGTGATTAAGTGAGCAGCACACTGGCTGATTTATGCAAGCTGGACTTTAGAGAGAAACCATTCCTTGGCTACAAGACATCCGACACAAAAAAACGTTGGTCTCATTGATTAGTAGTCCATTTGTTATTGCCTTCTTAAGTTAGAAGGAAGGGCATTAACTTCAGATAACTTTCAGGAGGTAGAAATGGTGTTTATGTTTCTCATTGAACAAGTTAAGTGATTTGAAGTTGATACAGCTTGTGTATATAAATTAATCTTTTCACTTAATGTTGCATAAAAGATACCTTTTTGGTATTTTTTGTAGACCGGTTTCCAATTTGTGGATCAGTTTCCTTTTTCTTATAACCATGGATTGCGTATGCAAATTAAGCGTAGTGTGTGTTAACTGTTGACAAGGGTCATCATGTATAAAATTAGTGTTAGTCCCACCTTCACTGTGTAGCTTTCATGAACTCTCATGTGATCATTTTTTGTTGTGGTTGTGTCGCTGTATTTTTTTTTTCATATTACAGGGTGTTTGAAAGATCTCAAAGTGTATTTGCCATTCATATGCTGCAGCATTCTACTTTTTTATAAGAGCTGTTTTGAAAAGCTTTACTAATTAGAACGTGCACATTCTTCCTGGTTATAACTTATTATGTGTTATGGTCGCAGTTGAAACAGAAGACTCTGGAGTTAACACGAGCGTGCCAAAAACAGTATGAGCTGGAACAGGAACTGGCGTTTTACAAGATCGATGCAAAATTTGAACCACTTGCCTATTATAACCCACAGGTAATGATTTACAGATGAATTCGCCCGCTGTTGTTATGGTGATAAAGCAGTGTTGCAATCTGTGGTCAGTCTATACAGCCCGTCACTTGATGCAAAAATTCCAGACACAGGGGGTGCAAAATGACCTGCTTATTGAAGATAAATTAGGACATTTGCGACCTCCTGTGAGTTGCATTCCCAAACGTGTAACTTATTTTCCTTTTGAAGCAATCCCGGTGCTGCTTTAAAACAAATTGTTTCTCGTTTGCAAAGACTTCGGGGGGAGAAATCAATGCCTCTTGAAGTCCTTCCCAGGTCCTGCTCCTCTAGAGGCCACTTGGTATGATTCTCTATGATAGGTCCACTTGATAATGCAAGTTGCCACATCTTTATTCTCAGTGCCTTTCTGATAACAGTCAGACTCATCTACAATCCTGAAATAAATGAGTAAATATTCAGAATTTCTTAGGACAGTGTATTATCTGGTATCGTCCCTATTGTATGTTTAGCCACCTCAAACCATCTGAAATCCTTCTTTTTAGAATGCTGTTTCAACTGGACCCAACAAACCATTCTGTTATATGTACAGAACCTCATGTTTCAGACCCATCGCCTACAGAAAAAGCCTCTCTGTAAAGCTGTATGCTGCTTTTCGGAGCTAAATATCGAATTACCTCTAATACATTAAAAAATGTATTGTATTTTAATTGCTCTGTTTTCCCATGTTATGTTACTTTATTGTAGTGTATTGCGATATATTTGAAAAACAACAACAAATCTCCCCTAGGTATTGTTGAAATCACACAAAAATTCAATCCAAAATACCACTCTCTCAAATACCAACCTGAGCCGAATGTAAAAAAAACAAGGATATAACATGCATAGAAATTATATTTTATTAAATGTTTAATAAAGACAAAGTCATCAGTGTTTTAAAAACAATCTTATCGCCCATTACACATCACTGTACAATTATGAACCACTTTTTCATATAAAATTGTTCAGCTCTGGTGGATTGTGATTCCAGAATGAATTATTAGTAAAATATAATTTGTTATTGTGAATTGAATGATATTTTGTAATTTCAGCAATATCTAGGGGAGCTTTGCTGTTGTTTTTGGTTTAATAACTCTGTCCCCTTGGTTTGAGACGTTACTCTCTTTTGGCTATTTAAAATACATTTGAGCCTAAGCAGTGCTTTAGAAAACGTTATAAAGTAAATAATTGCAGGAGAAAAGAGACACCTATATGAATTATAAACCAAACGGCCGGTTTTATCTGTACTGACCACTCCTTGATCAATTTTAGAACACAATTGGAAAAATAAATAGTGTCTGGTGAGAGTGTTTTACGTTCTAGTTAAAATTCAACTTGTACTGTTAGAAGGTGCTGCCTGCAAGGCATACTTTAAAGGATGAGACAGGAAACCTTCCTTACTAAGTTTTGATCAAACTGATCACCACACACTCTAAAAAGCCCCATAAACACAACAGTGTTTTCTTTTAGCTGCAAACGTTCAGTAATGTGTGCAGATCATCAGGGAAAGGCGGTTCAGTATCCAGTTGGTGGAGCAAGTAGGGACTTCGTGAGATAAGTGAGGCCCTAAGCGGAAAATCTCTAAATGTTTGAGATTCACAGTAAGGTGCAACATAAACAGAACTGGGTGAACTGGCCTTGTCATCGAAAAGGTTTGTCATCCACGTCTTTTATTGATTCTATTAACTCAAAGATCAAATTATTGGCTAGTCCAAGTAAGAGTAGGAGTTGTGGTAATCAAAAAGATCCCTACAAGTTCAAGTTCATGTCCGTTTTATTTCTAGGTTTGGCTGACCTTGTTCACATAATGATAGACACATCAGTGGCCTCTTTAGTTGAGCGGAAGTATACAAGCTTCCTTTTGTGATTTCAAACACGATCCTACTTCAGTCCGTGCTTTAGGGATCACTTACATGCTGAAACATATTTGAATCATCACCATGTTTGTGCATCACTGTGAAATGGAGTCTGTCCTGATTTTTCTACTTTACTGAAAGAAGTTCAATTTGAAGTGCAACATTTCCCCCAAATTAACTCATGCAATTTTGTATTGTTTTAGAGTGTTGAATTAGATGATTCACCTGGTGAAAGTACGTATATTGGCAAAGCCAGGTACAAAAGAAACCTGTTTACCCAAGAAACCTTTGTTGGCAGCCCTGCACAGCAATTACAGGTGGGAAAAATCGCTCTCAGTGAAGATGATCAAAACAGAAACGAACAAGTGCGCGCCCACCTTCACCAGGCTCTAGATGTACAACTGGAGGACAAGGAGAAGCATGTTCAAGCTGGTAAGGATCTGATTGTATGTGGTTTTTCTGTAACATGAATGTAGCCAAAATGCAGCAGAGCGCTCTGATACTATCAGCCAGATTCATGACCGAAAAATCGGCTCGCAAAGGGCCGAAATCGCATATTTGCAAGGAATAGCATTTAAGGAATCTCTATTAGAGATTCCTTAAATGCAATTCATTAACCAATTTTAAATTGCGAATTCCCAATATTTGGCCGCTATTTACCACGAAGTCTGACTTTGTGGTAAATAGGGAAAAAATAGAAAAAAGCACTTTAGTGCATTTTTCTCAGTTGCATGTTACACACACACATGTCCTTTGGACATGTGTGTGCGCAACACCTGTGTAAATTTGCATTTCAGGGGTGCTACAGGGTGTCCTTTGTACACCCCTGGCACCCTTGAAATCGCTATCTTATTTGCGATTAGCTAATTGCTAATCGCAAATAAGGAATAACTCCCCATTCATTCCTATGGGCCTAAAGGCCCATAGGAATGAATGGGGAGTTATTCCTTATTTGCGATTAGCAATTTGCTAATCGCAAATAAGGAGTGTGTAGGAATCGCAATTTATTTAGCGATTCCTACATGAATCCCGTTTTGCAAGTCCTTAATAGCGATTCCTTAATAATCGCTATTAAGGACTCGCAAAACGGCACTTTGATGAATCTAGCTGTAGGTCTCTTATTGGAACTGATGTTTTTCTAGAATACATTTCAGAAGTCAGAGTAAAGAAAATGTGATCTAGAGTATCTTCTGCCATCTCTATGCCAGTTGTAATGGTTATTATCAGTGTTTTTTTTTTAAGCTGATAGATTTCGGCTGACGGGAATGGAAAAAACGATTGCATCTGTACTAGTAGTTACAGATTTTGGTGTGGGGTATATGATGGCTGTCCCAGTCTCTGCTTTTCAATGCATGTGCTATCGTAACTTTACTGACCACATAGCTATTTAATAAAGCTAGTTTTGAGCCTTCACTTGACACATCGGCCCGGCTCATAAATTGGAGGAGCATAAGGGGTGTAAGAAGGCATTAACTATAGTTAATAACCAGTTCCAAGCTTAATAATGATATCGGAACATGAATGTACCAGACCTATGTTACCTCCCTACTCCTCATTCCCACAAGCAAGAGCCTGTACATGTATGTGGTACTGAATTTGAAGCAATTAACCTATTCATAGCAAACCTTTACCTTTTTAATTGTTACATTGAGAATGTGACATACAGTCAAAGGGCATTCCATAACTATTGACGTATGGACTGTACTGAAATCTCTCTCTCCGAACAGGCATTCCATTCAAAACACTAGCTATGCACATAAACAAAACTTCTGGAGTGAAGCAAAGGTGATTCTCCTGTCTTATTCTCATGTTGATGACATAAGCAATCTCAACCATTTAACAGCAGTCACAAAAATGTATTAATACAAAATGCCGGTAGTACGTACGACCAGTAGTGAATGGTTGCATAGCTGCTTGTGTCTTAAACTCCTAGTAAGCAATCCAAAGCTGCTAATTCCTTGTTCAGAGATAGTCCTCCTTGTAAGAATTGTCATTCCGCTCTTCAAAATCAGCCTGAAACAAAGGAGGTTGAAACACACACGGTTATCTCTCTTGGTTATGACTGTGCCTCAAAAATCAATCTTTTGTTCAGTAGAACTACATCTTTAGAAAGTAGATAAACATTTTTTGGAGGCCAGGGAACACCGTGCCTTGCCTGGTGGTCAAATTAAAGGAGGCGTCTGGTTCACACCTAATGCCTAATTGTGCCAGGACACATCTTCCATCACTCAATGGACATCTCTTGCTGATGCTACCCTGACAAATAATCAGGAAAACTATCTCACAAGGGAAATCGTTCTACTTAACCAAAATGTGCTCACTGAAAGTAATAACAGGGGAAACAACTTGAATGATTCATCACTACCATGTATGTCTTCTAGTTCGTCCTGGGACTGAATATGGGCTAGAACTACTGTAAATAAAGACAACATTTAAGGGGGGCTTAGTGTGGAATATGGAATTTTAAATCGTACCATCCACAACTCTTATCATTTCTGCCAAGAGGACCAGCAATAATAACAATTCTCATGAAAGCTCACCCCTCACAAGAAGTCTGGTATTACACCCTGATGTTTGCCAAGATTTGCATACTATAATCTCTGATGAAGCACAACTATCTACGGTAGACATCCCCAAAATTAGGCCTGGTATCCATGAAAATGACTCTCCTCTAGTTTGTAAGATTATGCACTGGCTCCACTCTGTGTGTAATTGTTTCTCAGTAATAAGATTTGACATTTACAGAACAAAAAGATTTGTGGATCCCATTGATAGTGAAGACACTATTGAGGTAATAGTTTTGTATACTGAAATAAAGATAGGCTCATCTCACTGGGCTGTTTGACTTTTCCTCCCAATGTTTAAAAAATGAAATTTAAATCAACACTCTACCCCTTGTGATGGTCCATCCAAGATGATGACCCAGTCATGCCTTCCTTATTCATGACCAATTATGTAAATCCAGCCCTCTGAATAAACATTAATGGGGAGCTGTCGCACAGCATTCGACTTACAAGGGGATTGAGGCAAGGATACCCTCTGTCCCCTCTAATGTTCACTTTGGCTATGGAACTCCCCTCCATAGAATCGCCAATAATCTGGCTATACACAGCATAATTGTTTGTTTAGTAGTTATAACGATGACATTCGCTATTTTTGCTCTAAGGGAAGCGTCCCTAAAAGTTATTTCATTCTAGCTCCATGTTCCTACAGTCTGGATATTGAGTAGTTCAAGCATACCATCGCTGGAGAATGGTTTGATGACATGCAGATCTTGATCTAAGTAGCTAACACTAACTCATATTCCCGTCTGTTGGTTTAGAATACCTGTTGTGTACTCTCTGGTAGTACATCCCTCTCATGTTCAGGCTTATTGTGCCAGGTTGCCAACAGTCACAGTAATTTTATTCTCTCTAAAAGTATTTGTGATGTGGTGTAGTACTTGACGTGTTGATGGTGTTATTGAGAACAATACCCGCTTTCCTTAAAAGACATGAGCTCTCCTTCTACTATCCTTCCTCTGTTGTCTGTCATTTAACCTATGTAGTCAACTGTAGGGTGTCCAGTTGGAAGGACAAATTTCCTCTTTGCAGTATTGCCAAGCCCTAAGTTTTGTTTGTGGATGAGAATGGTATTTACCTGTGTTGGGACGGAAAAGTCCTTTGCCTGCTAAAAGACGTGAAACCCTGTCCTGAGTGCCAAACAGTAGATTTATCTGGATTCCTAATACTGATTTTGTTGCCATAGGCCAACACGGATTATACTTGTGTGCCATGACATGGGCCTGTCTCACGGATTGCAGTAATTTTCGACCTGGAAGAGAGCCTGAAGCGCTAGCTCCTTAGTGGTGGAATGCTACTGCATTCACCATTAAGTTAAGTCGGACAAGCGCGGTGGTGGCAGCATGCCGTGTAGTTATCAGTAGGAGTGAACAGGTCTTGTTTACCTTGTGTTACTGGAGTGAGGCCCACAGGCTCACTCCCCGTTTTAAAGTTCCACTGCTGTGTTTTTAACTTACCCTTGGCCTACATCAGGTAGATGTAGAGTGCTGCGCAGGAATAGTGACTCTGTGCTGGATGTATGTGCACCTAGGGAAGGTACAGTACAGGGATAGAGCAGTGCCATTCAGTGAGTGTGGTTAGTGCATGTACTGGATGGATGTACACCTGCGAGGGCCACATTACATGAGATATGTAGTGCTGGGCAGTGTGTGTGCAAGGAAAGAATGTGCTGGGAGTATGTGTGCTTGCGAGAAGTGCAATACATGAAAGGTGCAGTGTTGTGCATTCTGGCAGTGTGTGTATCTTCAATTAGCACACCATGGTACAATACAGAGAAGCTGCAGTACTGAACAGTGAGTGCAGATTGAATGTGTGCACTGAATGTATGTGTGTCTGTGATGTATGTACACAGAGTGCAAGTGTGCCTTCATTGGTACATTACACGGTGGACTCTGAGTTCCATTTTGCGGAGACCAGACATGCCTTGTGATGACATGATGAGTAGAGAAATTCCCCCAGACAGATTTGTGTATTGCTGCATTCTAGAGCGAGAGAGACCGAGAGACCGTTTGATGCACAAATAACTGTGACTGACATCTAGCTGTGAACTCTAGTCACTCCCATGGCGTGTGTTGTGGGATTTTCAGCTTTGGAATCTCTCCTGCTGTGACAGACAGCCTTTCAGGAGGTAAGAAGAGCAAGGAAAGTGAACACTCCAAAAGAAGCAACATAAATTTTCAAAGACTGAGACCCTAAATCACGAATGTATGACGATACATCGTAAACTAAAACAACGCGTGCTTTTACAACGTGGTTTTTAGTTCGCATGTACAGTCACAACGCATGTTTTTTCAACGCATGGCAGTTCGCATTTCCTTTGAAATACATACTAAATGCCTTTACATCGGACTCAACTTCCCCGCATGTATTTAAATCGCTAAATATCCCCCAAACACTAACACACTACCCTACAAACACACAGTCCACATTAATACCCTACAGTACATAATAAAAAAGAGTACTCAAAACACGAGCCTACCCCTACGTACAGTCTGTCCCGGACCTGCTTACACAACCCTAAAGCCTAAACCAATACTGTACACTACAACCCCCTGACACTACCCTAAGCCCTACATTCTAAAACACTAGCATACACTACAACACCCTTACACTACCCTAAGCCCTAAAGTCCAAAACACTAGCATGCACTACAACCCCCTTACACTACCCTAAGCCCTAAAGTATTAAACGCTAGCATACTCTACAACCCCCTTACACTACCCTAAGCCCTAAAGTCTTAAACACTAGCATACACTACAACCCTCTAACACTACCCTAAGCCCTAAAGTCTTAAACCCTAGCATACACTACAACCCCCTGACACTTCCCTGGGCCCTAGCGCCTACACTACTACCACCTGATACTACACTAAACCCTAATCCCACTTACTTCTCTCCTTCCTCGTGGTCCGTTCCCATTCCCAGTGTCGCCGAGTCTCTGCTCCCGGTTCCTGCATTGCTGTCTGTGCTCCGGTGCCATTACATCATATGCGTTTTAAATGCGCATGCGATGTAATGGCCCGCGTCGTAAAGTGTACGCATGGTTACGTCGCATGCATTGTAACGTATGCGACGTAACGGCCTGCGAAGTAACAGCCGCGTTGTAATGGCTGTTCCCCCTAAATCACATATGGTATCTGAAAATGCACCATAAGAAGGGTAGGTTGACACCCCAAAACTTATCATCTGCCATGCAGCCAGATGAGCTATGTTTGAAGTGCATGCTCTGCAAGACTTCTGCCCGTGACCAGGACTGGGGGCCAAGGCCTTCTATCCCTTCTGAGTGAGGGGACATCACCCAGGGAAACCAAGACCCCGTGCCATGGAGTCTAGAGCACTAGCGTCTGCCTACTTGCCTAGACCAGTGTGCCCTGTGAGGAAGAGAAGAGCGTTCAACTGCGCAAGGTCCAGGGGGGGAGCCCTAGCAAGATGATTTCCTGTGCAAGGTGTGAGGATACGGCTTTGCACTGATCAGGTTGTTTCTCATGTGCAGGATTGATTTGGTGACCCCGGTATGCCAGGAGAAGGCCACCGTGGACTGAGCCTTGCATCGAGCATTTTGCGGGGAGTGCTAATCCTATACTGTCTTGTTGCAGTGACTGTTTTGGGCCATCGGTGAAGTAATTGTATGACCAGCACGCCAACCCATGCTGACTCTTTGCGGTGACCCTGTATGCCTGGGCATTGGTATAGTAATTGTGTGACTAGCGTGCCAGGACTCGTGAATCCCTTAGTGGCTACCCTGTTTGCCAGAGGGGCTGCCATGGTGTAGGAGATTAGACACAACACAAACTCCTCCGGTGCAGAGGGACTGCGGCAACCAGAGGTCTGTGAATCGAGATCTACCCCTAATCGAAGGACCTTGGAGGGCGCAGAAGAAAACATCATACACCTGCTGGGCTATGGTCGGGAGCTGGAAGACCAGTCCCCCCAAACCTTTGGCTGGGAAAGACTGACTTACCACGTCCATGCTGACTGGGAACATCTTCGATCAATGGAGAAAGCCGGCAGTGCTTCTCTGGAGAGAGGCAGCGCCTGCCAGGTGCTGCTGTGTGTCCCATAAGCAGCCTGACTTTGCCAAACAGGATCAGAGCTTCCATGGCCCCTCGGGCAGGGCACCCGCTGACACGCTAAATGCTTCCGAACTGCAGGAAAGGGTAAGACTTGAATCAGTCCTGTTGGACCCCATGGTGCTCACTGCTGAAGGTGCTGCTGCACAATATACATTTTTGACTGATTCCTAAAAGTCTAAGGGGATCTCTTCAGTACGGCCCACTAGTGAGCATTCCCTGGATGCAGCCACCAGTGTAGGGGAAATAAGCTCAACCACATTATAAGGAAGAGGGTGGGACAGGAATTTGCCTGACAAACACTATAGCCCGGACTTCAAGGGGATTGTGTTTTTGCTTATGAATGTCATTATTCCTTTGCATCTGTAGAGTTAGAAATAAAATCCTTCTTTCTTCAAATAAAGCAAATATTTGACTGGACAGTACTGTGTGCACTTCGAGTCTTTTTCACTATTCTTTAGCTATACTTCACCTCCAATGGAACCTTTGACTGCTTGTCCATAGCTACCACTGAATGTCAAGTGTAGAAGAGGTACTTGGCCTTGTTGTTCAGAATCCATAATAGGTCGGGCCTTGGGACATCACAAGTAAAACGTCTCAGCCACCACGATTGGGCTTCGTAGCCCTGTGGCCCACTGAAAAGGGGGAAACGAGGAAACCAGTATGATTTTAGACTGGGTGCAATTTGTCTGAGATGATAGGCCTCCTGTAATAGTGCATCTGATAGAGACTTCTAGCTGCAGATTCCTTACCTTTGAATATCCCAGGCGTCAGGCTGGATCCAGAAACTTTTGCTCGAGCAATACCCATTGCGTGCACCGTCGGGTGGCTCCAGTCGACTCAACGTGCCGCCCTTGGTAGCGTTGGTTATGACGTCGCGGTCGCCTATATAGGCGCGCGGACGTCTGTTTTTTCTTTCCGCGCCAGTTAAGCACCGATCCGGGAAGAGCTACCCCTCTGTCACTTTTTGACAGGCTTTTTTTTTACTTTTTGTTGACTGCAGAATTTTTTCCAACATCGTGTGCGAGGATGTCTTCGAGGAAGACGGGGTTTAAACCATGTGGAGCCAGCCACCACCACATGATGTCGGCTACCAACCCCCCACTTTGTCTGTCTCTGGTGTCTTGAGCGCGACCACAATTCAAAGGCATGTTTGGACTATCGGTCTATGGCTCCGAAGGTCTTGCAGGAGCGGTCTGTGAAGCACCTTGCAGCCCGGCAGTCAACACCATCCAGCGAGACTCCGTGGAGGTCTTAGTCCTGATCTAAGAGAAGGAGGTCGCGGGACCACTCCCGGAGCCCCAAGTCCTCTTCATCCCACTCTCGTTGGGATTTCCTTCTAATCCTTGCTTTCCAAAACCCTTCCCGCCAGCCACTTCTTAGCATGGTGTCAAAGTAACATGTAATCAGTGAGCAGCATAAAAACAGAGTCATACATTGCAGCAACAGTCTAACATAAGTCCTTGTAAACAAGTTGATTAGGACATTTGATTAAGGGGGGCAGCTTTCGGGCCTATATGGCCCTGGCGAGGGCCCCCAGGCTCCAGATCCTAAGGTGGCCATCTCTGTACTATCTTCATGTAAGGGGAGGATTTTATAGATACAAGACATAGATTATGGGGCATAAAAAAGCATCCAGGTGGATCGAGCGGTGCCAGCAGATGATCATAAAATAGAGTGCATGGAGGTCGTCGGGTAGAAGCCACTGGAGTGGCGGTGCAGTAGCCAGCATTTAAATCTTCAGAGACTGACAGGAGTGCCTCTCTCTCTTTTGCATCTTCGTCTTCATGCTTCTTCTTCAGCTTTGAGGACTAGGGGCCTCTGCCATGGTTGTGGTCAGTTGCTCTGGTTCTGCTCGTCGTCTTTGTTCATGGTCATTGGCAAGTCCTGGAGTCTCCATATCTTTCTGCGTTCTTCAGGATAGCTGACAGTGAGCTTCCCTTCCTCATATTTGCAGGATAGTTTAAGTGGGTACCCCATCTGTAAGTGGAAGTCGATAAGTCACATATATGCAAGAGCTATTAGCTGTTGTTTAGCATGGCTAAATGTTAGTGGAGTGGAGGAGAAGGGAGTGGAATGGAATAGAGTGTTGTGGAGTAGAATGGTGTAGGGGCATAGAATGGAGCAGTGTAAGTGAAATAGAGTGGAGTAGTGCGTCGTAGAGTGGTTGGAGTGGCGTAGAGTGGAGGGGCATAGAACGTCATAGAGTAGAGTGGAGTAGTGTGGCTTAGAGTGAAGTAAAGTGGTGAAGAAAGAGTTGCGTAGAGTGGGGTAGAGCACTGTGGATGGGCGTAGAGTGAAGTAGAATATCATGGAGGGGTGCCGAGTGTCGTCGTAGAGTGGCATGGCATGGAGGTTCTCAGATTGGAATGGGATGGAATGGAGTGGGATAGAGCGGATTAGGGTGTCAAAGAGTGAAGTTGGATAGAGTGGAGTGTCGTGGAATGTCGTAGAGTCGAGTAGCATGTCGTAGAGTGGAGGGGCATAGAGTGAAGTGGAATAGAATGGAGTTTCATAGAGATTCTTAGAGTGGAAGGCTGTAGAGTGGAGGGGTGTAGAATGGGGTGGCATAGAGTGGTGTGGAGCAGCCTAGAGTGGAGTAGAGTAGCCTAGAGTTAAGTGGCATAGAGGGGAGTAGAGTGGCCTTAGAGCTAAGTGGCATAGAGTGGAGTTGAGTGGCCTAGAGTTAAGTGGAATAGAATGGAGAATATTTGGTGCGGCAGTGCTCTGCCATTACAAACAACACATTTTCAGTTGAAATGACCATTACATGCCCGTAATACCGCTTTGCTGCCACTTGCCGGTGTCTCACGGAGGGAGCAGAACAGGACTACACGTCCCAGACTTCCCAGCAACTCCAAACCGATGCTGATCCTACGCGCCCGAGGCTCCTTAAAACAGCAAGAGGGCTCCTGCAGCGTGGGACGCGCACGGGTGTGCCCCGGGCCAAGGGCGGGCCCGTCTGCGCCCGTCGGCGGCAGAAGGAGGCTGGGCTGTCCAGGCCCTTGGTATTTTTCCCATCGGATCAATCTACATTCAGGTACATTGCCAGGCTGGAGTGACTCATCTTCACTGTTTATGGGACTTACGTCTAATTATTGTATTAGAACCTCGGCTTATACACTTTAAATCAGGAAGTCTAGCTGTTCACGGTCATCTTTTTTACTCTGTACTGGTACTATTTCTGTGGTTCGTTGATTGCGTAGGGTTAAGCCTTTGAAGTCTTTGTGTGACAAGGTCCTTCGTATCAGCCCTCTGTATCCGCACTACCTGCGGAGCTCCTGTAGATTAGTGGAGTTGCACTTTAGTACCAAGTTATTGTGGTTTACACTGTGAACATTTTAAAATTTCCGAACTTTCATTTGAGCACCCCTCACTGTCCACCTACGAGTATGGTTAGGCTCAAAACAGCACTAGAAGCAGTAGCTGGAAAGCCTGCGACAGGTATCTCTACTGTGACCACTATGGCCACTTTTTTGCAGCGGGTGGCAGCTGTGATCGATAAAGAAATTGATCTTGTTAACAGACGTCTCTCTAGTTCACCCGCTGCCGCCTTACATCCTTGCATTCTGTTATACTTGTGCCCCTGATCAATGTTGAAGATGACCACCTGAACCAGTGTAACATTAATGGGCCCATGTTGGTAGATAAGGACAGTCTTAGGTCCCCCAGCCATTTAACTGTTCCCTCCTTGCTTCTGCCCCTCTCCCCAGCAGTTACTAGGAGCAATAAGTCGGGTACCGAAGCATTATTAAAGCAGGTGAATGGAGTATGTACAGTACCTGCCTACAATAAGCATCTGGATCCCCATCAACAATCGGGACAGGAAGTCCATCTTTGACCGGGGGGAGCATCAAGAGCGGGAGGGAAATCTCAAGTGATGGGGGGTAAAGTTAAGAGATCTAAACCCAACTTGCCTCCCAAAAACCCAGTACCCTCTCATTTAATGCCCATTGCTGACATGGCAAGCGCACCGGACTCCTTTCATGTATTGATGAAGAACTAGTTGTCTGCAAAGCTGGGCCCGATAATCAGTCGCTTACCTGCTATTGAAAAATGTTTAGAAGCTCCGAAATGTGGTGACTCATCTTCACTATTGGGAGGGACTGGGGATCAGCAAAGTCAACGCAGTGTGCAGCCACCCATTATGATTAGTCCGCCTTAAGCTATTAGGGACCAGTTACAGACACAGTTCCAATTACAGTCACATCTACCGAGTGGGCAAGTATCTGCAAGCCACTTAACAGACACGCAAGGGGTCAGTCTAAGCTCCATTACTGTAGCAACAACTTTGGGGGGAAGCCACAGCAGGGACAGCTTGCCAAATCAGTTCCAGCCAGATCCAGTACCCCAAAGAGAATTAATTAGAAGGCCCTAGCCAGTCCCTGGGGGATCGGAATCTCCTTCTTCAGCAGTTACCGACCATTCACTTGCCACCGGCATCCACTCCTTATGTAGTGGTATTGGGCAATGTGCCAACTCTCCCCCAGGGTTTCATGGAGGATTTTTGCCAGTTAAAAATCAAAGTTGTACACTGGTTTTCGCTTAATACCTCACTGGGAACTAGGTTGGAGAAAAATATCAACATGGTACGTATAGTAAGTTGGATAGGTAGCTCATGCAAATCAGGCCCGGGGGATTGTGTCATTGTTAATTTTAACAAACCTCATATAGCAGAAAGGATACTGTTTACAGAGTCATACCCTGTTAATCGTGGATCAAAGTCGACCATTGTGGCCTTACCACTTGGTTACTTTTATAAACCTGTCCTGCCGGGGTGCAGTAACATATCTACTAATGATGTAGCTCCACCTGATAGCCTAGCCTGGCAGGCGGGACCTGTAGTAAGAGACTACCAGTGGAGCTGTCTAATAGGTTCACCCCATTGGTTACGCTGGAGGCATGTGATTGACTCATTAGTCTTGCGTCCGCGGTCTCTGGTAGGCTGACTCCCCAGCAGGACTCTGTAGTGTTGAGTAAGGAGGACATAGGTGATTCTGCTGGGAAATGTAATATCCTGGAATGTTGCCGGTTTGGCGAACAGGTTTTCTGATCCTATGTGGGTGGCCTATGTGAAACAGTTTAGTGCTATGTTTCCAAGAAAAATGGTTACAGGACCACTGCTTAAATCTTGGGGGTACAAGGCCTTTTTCGTCCCTGCTTTATTTACCCTCTTTGGCTGGGAGACCAAAGGGTGGTCTTGTAATATATATCTCAATAGCACTGAAATGCCAGAATCAAATCTTGCTAGCTCATGTTTACAGCCCCTGGGCCTAAGTAGAGGGGCACACAGAATGGTTTTTATAAACGTTTATAATGGGAAATCATGCTCTAGCGATGGGTGTAATATTACATTGTTAGGAACTTTTATAAGACAACACTGCATAGCAGAGCTGCACAACCTTATGGTTATGGGGTATTTTATACACCCGTGTGGGGACCCTGGGATTACACGTCTAGCGGCCTGGGTTGTCGAAGGGCAGAGGGTGTTCACATTCTGTTCAGGGGGATGTTCCGAACGGCCTCCTACACAAATTTAACCTGATATCTCTCATGTCTTTGGGTGATCTGTTGAGCATAGCCTCTGTCCCACTCTTTTAAAGGGAGATGTAGTGGCACATTTATTGATTTTACTCTAGTGCTTTCCCTCCCTACAATCCTTATTTCAAGGTTTCATAATTGAGGATAGTGCTTTCAGTGACCATAACCCCCTCTGTGTTAAACTAGGAGGCCCTTTATTGACCATCCAACTAAGAGTTGACCCAATGGGGGTCATAATACCGACCAACAGGAAGAGAAGGTTGGACACAGATCTCTCCCGAGAGTCTTTATAATTCAGTAAAAGAATCTTGTGCCGGAGAATTTGCACTATGTACCTCGTTGGGTACTTCCCCGGAAAAGGTAATACATGCTTTTAACACTATCTCCCTTAGAGTAGGAGAATTTTTGTGTGCTGCGTACATTTAAGGCAGAAGGGATGCCTGGAGTCCTGGGCTATTTCTACAATTGGGCCTGTTTTTAAAAAAGGTCGGTCCAGTTGAGTTCGGTGGTGTTGGTGAAGGAGATGTGGGAGATTGCGGAGAAGATGGGGTCAAGCGTGTGACCGGCTGAGTGGGTGGGCGTTATGACGAGATGTCTGAGTTCGAGGTTGGCGAGGTTGTCGATCAGGGTGGTGCAGTTGCGGTCGTTGTTATTCTCGAGGTGGAAGTTCAGGTCCCCGAGAAGGATGTAGTCTGTGGAGGCGAGGGCGTGTGTACTGACTAAGTCGGCGATGGAGTCGCTGAACTGTGGTCAGGGTCCTGGGGGTCTGTAGACGAGGGTGGTGTTGGGATCGGTGTGGATCTGGAAGTGCAGGTGTTCGGCAGTGCTGAGGGTGTCGTCTGTCTTGGCCAAGACTCTGAGAGTGTTCCTGTGGACGATGGCGATTTCTCCTCCTAATCCGTTGGTGCGGTCCCTGCGGGTGATCTTGTAGCCGTCCGGGATGGCTATGGCGATGTCAGGTGCCGAGGAGGGGTTCAGACTGGTCTCCGTCAGGAAGGCGATGTCTGGGGTGGTTGAGTCGAGTAGGTCCCAGAGTTCAACGGCGTGTTTGCGGGCGGAGCGGGTGTTGAGAAGGGTGCATCTGAGGTGGTTGGGTTCTTTCCCGGTGGGTGAAATTGCAGGTCGGATGCTTGTGAAGCTGCAGTTCCGGCAGGTGAAGGGTCCGTGCGTGCATTTCGGGCCGGCCAGGAAGCAGGTGTGTGATTGTCCGATGTGGAGGGCGCGGTCAAGGCACCGACGGGCTTGCCTTAGGCGGGCCAGTGGAGCGCCCGCCATATAAGGGGAGATGGGAGGGAGGAGTAGCTGGGAGGCAGGAGTGGGGTGGCGAATGGACGAGCAGGGGGGCGGGCCACAGGGACGCAGCGGCAGGAAAAAACGGGTGAGGAATGGCGGAGGGAGCAAAGGGCAAAACAGGGCACAGAAATCACAGGAGGGAAAGAGGGAACAGGAGCAAACGCAGATGGCAAAAAACAGTCCAGAAAACAATACAAAAATCATATGCAGGGCACAGATAAACACCGGAGGGAGAAAGGAGATGAAAGAAAACACAGGCGTCAAAACAGTCAGGAAACAATACAACCCAGGCACAGCGATCGAGCCTCAAACTCGTGTCCAGCAGCAGCAGCAACCTGGGGGGTGGGGGCGCTCACAACAGGTGGAGCTGTTGCGGCGGCGAGGGGAGCGACCTGTCTGATGTTCTTCTGTAAATTTCATGAGGTTCCGAGGAAGTCTTTTTTAGTCCCTATTTCAAAGAAGCTGAATTTTGCTCATGCGCGCCCAGTTCTCCTGTATCTACAACTGCTTAAGGACGATTATATTTTCTTCATTGTTGGATATCTGAAATCCGTGGTGAAGTCCAGGGCTTGTCTTGATTAAGAAGTGTTGAGGGTTTTGGGCTTATGGTTACCTTTTTTAAGTTCTACTTATTTTTATAAATCATGACTCTTCTATTGAGGGAGTTAATTTAAGGAATAAAATGTTGATTTATGAATTGTAAATTGATGTCACCAAACAATCAAATTTATGGTATACCATTGTTTTATTACGTTTAATGGTGCCGACCTTTTACAATTGTATAATACCTTATGGTCGTGTTCCTCTGTTTTATGGTTATTATGTTACAAGCGACCTTGGGACCACTGACGATAATTTGTGCTGCTATTTGAAAAGCAGTGGGTGTAATGCATTCCTAGGTCAGATTTCAGAATGTCCCCAAGAAGTATTTAGCAACCAGCTGTGCTTTCTGGTAGGCTTTGACCTAAATGTCATTGTGCTTTTCGCTGGAAGGCCCACCCAAGCCCACAAGTTATCCGGGGCTGGTGTTGGCTGTCAAATGTGTAAGATCTCAGGAGCTCGGCAACCTGTCCCCCAGACTTCGCCATTTGTACTGCAAAATGAATTTTATTTTGAACTCCAAAAAACTTCTACGCTTATTCTGTGTTATCTCAGGACTCTGCCTGCAGTTGTAAAGCATTTTCTCTGGTCAGCTTTCTGTAATTCTCAAAACTACTACTCCTAGACTGAGAAGCCCTCTGCATGTGTTCTTTTGCACTTGAAAATTGGGACTTATCTTCCCCTTAAAAGTTATTGAGAGAGATAAAAATCCTCTAAGTCGAGAAGAAAACAGTTTTAAAGTTATTTTGCAAGAAAATGGCACATCCATCCTCAATTGCAACTAGCACTTTCAAGGAAATATTGCAGTTTGTGTGTGAAAACTATGCAAGGCCTCAGACATTGGAAAAGCAAAATACTCTGACGTATGTCAGGACTATAATCTGGATGTATACAAGACGTCTCTTGATTAATAAACCTTTATGCATCCCTATATGTAAGTAGGTAGTAAGCATAAAAAGATGGAAGGCTTAATTTTTCTTTAACTCATTGTCTGTCGTATAGAATAACCACACTTCATTTGCACAGCGGTCAAAGTTGAGGTCAATGCCCCTATCACAACAGCCCTTAGATGTATTGTGGAATATACTTGGGATGGGGCAGTGGAGTCTCTTTGGCCAACTCTGCCACTGTCCAGGTACAAAAGCTTCATGAATCTGGCACAGAACATTACGGTTAGAATTTGTACAAATAGGAATTCCCAGAGACGTAACCCAGTGGTTTTCTAGACTGCAATGTATAAGCAACCAGGCATAAACAATATATCTTGTGGAGGTACTAATGTTCTTGTAAGTTTCTAAAATGGAAGTGGCTTTTCTCATAAAGTCAAGTACATTTTGCAGTCACTTATACCGCTTTAGTCTCATCCATAAACAAGTGCGCATACAATACATTTGCTGTGGAAATTACAATTGCTCTTTATTCTCTTTTTCTGCAGCACATGATAGGTTAACAGCATTACAGAAGCAAATTGTGAAAGCAGAACAACAGATATTAAAAGCAACAGAAGAACTTAAAGAACTGGAGGATGCGGTTGCACAGAAAAAGGTATGTAAGAGGCAGAGGTGAATTTCAAAAACTGAAATATGTAGTAAACCTAATGACAAGGTTTTTAAACCTGTAATTCTTCCACACTTTGTTCTCTTTCATTCTTATTTTGTTACATTTCTCTGTTTAATTGTAATATCAGACTCATCCTTAAGTTCTCTTTGCTTCCTACCACATCTCATTTTTGTTACTTGGGCCTTGTGCTAACATGTTTTGAATTCCTTAGAATTCTGTAAATTTTACCTACATTAAATATGTTAAACTTTGTGGTCATGACTATTGTCTTCTGCAGTCATCATGTTCCCCTGTGCTTTTATTTCACAACTACATGGCCTACAGTTATACCATATGCTCCCTATGACTCCCTTTCCTTGTAATTCTCCTATTGATCTTGTATTTCTCTTCTTCATGTGATCCAAGAATAGTTTCTCACTTTTTACTCACTAGCCACTGTTCTGTATATGTGTACCCCATAATCTTTAGTCACAATGTCTAGTTTTTTATGTTTTCCATCTAGTCTTACTCGCTCCCCCATTTTTCTTACCTTCCACAATGTGTCCTTTTCTTTCAATTGTAATTAAAAGAATAATTTGCTAGAAGTTACTATGTAACTTAAAGATGTGCAATGAGCCCTGTGGAGTTATGAAGTGTGCTATACAGATGAAAGAATACAATGGTAAGCAGAGGATTTATGCATTGCTTGTACTCGTTGGCAACTTGCTTGTGATATTTTTTAATTTTTTTATTTATTTGGTAAATTATTATTCCCATCATCTTTAGATTCTTGATCTAAGTGAAGGGAAATTACCAGCTTTCAATCCAGCTGCGTCAACTGTTGCCAGGAGAATCTTCTAAATTGAGAATGCTAAAATATTTCAGACCGGAAATGAAATTCCGCTTTTGTCAGCAATGTAGCAATATATAAATGGATAACCTCCAATTATTGTACCAGGGATAACAGAAAAGACCTCTTCCAATATAGGTCCAGAAAATGTTCTCTAATGTGTGCCTTAGGGTGCAACATTTATGCCTGGAATTAGATAGTTGGTTGGAATGACTCCTGGTCCCTCAGTAACCAATAAGGTAAATGTTCCCAGTGGTAATCACACCCATTTTTGCAGCAAGTCTTCAACTACACTAACCTTGGGCTCTGAAGGCTCTGGGTGTGTGCTGGGCATGTATTGTGGAAATCCTAGTGTCCTCCCAAATCAAAAACTAAAACCCAGTTTGGTCTAGGTACTGCACCCAACAAACCCAGAGACAGATGTCTGGTAGGACACAATCAGCAACCAGGCAGTGGATGAACAGGAATTGTCTTGGCATATTGTTCTCTCCATTTCAAGCCTGCCCTCGGTGGTATATGGGAACCCAGCACACCTTTCAAACAGGTTTTGGCACTGGGCTGTCAAAGGGATGCCCACAGCCCCCACTCTGCTTATTTGGTTGAATTCAGAGGAGTCATCTCTGCTTTTTCAGGTCAGCCTATTGTTTGCTCCTGAAAGGCATTTCCTGCATTTTCTTATGCTATTCAGGGATAATCTCTTGCTAGGAGCTGGCAGAGGCTTATGTTAATTAGCTTTCTGATAGTTCAAGCAGATAAAGGATGATTTCACCACTGAATTGTATTTTTGAAAACAATTCAAATATTTGCTTAATTATTTGTCTAGCTGGTCCCTTTCACAAGATATAGTATTGGTATTTTAATGTGCACTCTACATAGAACAGTTAGTCCTTGAACAGAGAAAATTGCTTTTAAGGCCTCGTCACTGTCGGGACATGGTAACGTTAACTTTGCACATGTCCCAATTTTAAATACCATGCACACTACCTTGCTGGCAACCAGGCTTTCATGGTAGTGACTTACTAACCATTTAATTGAAGGTTTTTATCTTTCAAAAGGGTTTTATTTTGACCGGTCACAGTGCATGTTTACACTGCAACAGGCAGGCTGCACAGGATAGGCCTGAAGCCATTTCCACTGGAGTTGATGGCACAATAGGTGAGGAGCAGGATCGAGACTGGATTGCATATCACTGGATCCAAACTGGGGGGGCATACTGAGCAAAAGAACGATGGATGAAATCCAGATCTCTTGACTCGGGTGAGTGGTTGAAACGTTTCAGCACTCCGTCCATTATCTTGTTGCGTTTGCTATACCTGAATGTGAAGCACAATTTTTCCAGTGATGTCCAATGTTTTTAAATGTATGTGCCACGCTCTTTGGTTAAAAGGTGAACTCTATTCTGAGCCATTTTAAACACTGCTTGCCAGTTCCACCAGCAGCGCCAAACGTTCTAGGGCTATTTCAGATGCTTTTCTTATTGACCGAGCAAACACATGTATTCTATCCAACAGGCTGCCAAGTCTTTTCATGGCTCCAAAGCAGGTGGTGTCAGAGGTGGTTGCCACCAGCAAGCCAAGTATTCCTCGTCCTCCTTCTCATCTGCTGTGGCTGCCACCAAACTACTTTAATCTCCCCTCCAGTGTGGTTGTTTGTGACCGGTCAGGGGCAGAATCAAATTTTGTCAGCCTGGCATTTACTTCGGATCAGTGGGCCCTTCAAGTTGTTTACTCCATTCTTTTTTGTTTTCCCACCCTTCCCATTTCTGCACATGTTAGATGTTGGCAGTCCATGCTGCTATCCTTTCCAGAGACATTCAGTCTCATCTTGCCATGGGTAAAATCAAGGTTGTATCTAAGGTAGAGAGAGGCAGTCCAGTACCTTTACTTCTGATTCTCGAGAGGGACAGGAGGGTGAGACCGGGATTAGACCACAGATTTCTAAATAATTCCTGAGAAAGGACAGATTCAAAATGCTGACACTGGCCCAGGTGCTCTCAGCCTTCGTTCCCTGAGACTGGATGGTGTCCTTGGACTTTCAGGATGTGTACTTTTTATGTCCTGATCCTGAATTCCTACAGGCGGTATTTCTAGTTTGTGGTCGGGACGGATCCTTACCAATTCACCATCCTCCTCTTTGGCATTACGTCAGCCCACTGGGTTTTCATGAAAGTGATGTCATCTTCGTAGGTGAGGTACTCGTGGATTTTTCTTACCTCGACTGACTAGCTCCTGAGGCAGTATCACCTGAGCTAATTGTTGATCACCTGTGGATGTTGGGCTCATTGCGGTCGAATCTTGACTTCTTCATCAATAAACTAAAGTCCTGTTGCACATGTGGACTCTACAGTAGAACCTTTAGCTGCATGGGGCTCAGCACTGAAGTGGGCCTATCGGACATTATGCATGTCTCGGACGAGGTGGACAATGGTGGATGATAGATGCCAGTCTGACATGTGCAGACCATTCTCCTTATCCCATCCAGAGCTCAATATTGTGAATTGTGACTGATGTGTCGACCCTTGGCCGGTTGGGGACCACCTGGAGATCAGTAGAGCAAAACATTATATCAATGTTCTGGAGCTGCATGCCATTCAGTTGACAGTCAAGGCTCTTCTGCCTTTCATCAAGGGCATGTGTCTCCAGTTCTTGCTAACAACATGAAAGTCGTGTGGTGCTGCAACAAGCAGGGCACTGTGGGGTTTGTTCTCTCTCTTTCTCTCTATTTCTCTCTCTTTTCTTTTTCTGTAGAGGCTATGTGTAGGAGGCTGTGTAGGAGACTGGTTCCTCAAAGGATTTCTCTGCATCTTTGCCCAGTAGGGCATGTCTGTGATTTGTTTCCTCGGACAATGTGCAGTGTCTGGCTTTATGCACCTTGGAATATCCTCCTCCTTGTTTCCTAGAAGACACGTTTCTTCTTTGGTGGGACTCCGGCCTCTTTTACGTGTTCCATCAGCTGTTGCTCACCCCATAGGTCCTAGGGAAGGTCATGCTCATAGCCTGGGATTGGGCCCGGAAATCTGGTACTCCATCCTGCTGATTCTGAGCATTTGCCCCCCACTTCATCTCTCTTTCTTTGGAAGGATCTATTGTCCCAGCAGAAGGGGACGGTCCTGCACCCAAACCTTCGCAATCTACCCATCTATGTGTAGAGATTGAACAGAACCAGTTAAGTGGCATTGATCTACCGTCCGAATGGATGGATATGATCCCATTGGGCTTAATTTGTGGCCAGGTTCGAGGACTGACTGGTCAGCCCTATTTAAGTCAAATTTTCTGATATCCTTTTGTTTGTATCTCTGGCCCGACAAGGTTTTGCTGTGGTCACTGTTAGAAGTTACTTATCTGCTCTTTTGACCTTTCTACATTTGACTGTTGAGCCCTCATTATTCATTTATTCTCCTTGTTCGCCCACTGTGTTGTGTTTTTTGCAAAGGGCCTATTTATATTTCTGCCTGAACCTTTCAATATGCCCACAGTGGTACTTTAATTTGGTTCTTACAATTTTTGATGTGCATACTTTTTGAGCCTAAGCACTGCTGTTCCCTGAGTTTGACTCTTAAAGTCATTTTCCTTATTATGATTACTTCTGTGTGTCACATTAGTGAATTGGAGGTGCTTTTTATGCTGCCGCCACATACCAACATCTAACCTGACAAATTGGCGCTTTGGACTAGGTCATCCTTCCTTATGGAAGGGCTGTCACTCTTAAATGCGTGGCAGTCCATCAAAGACTGTGGTTTTTTCCTCTCTCCTCCACATCCCTATAAGAAGGACTAGAGGCTACACAGATAGCACTTAGGAGCACCTGGTAGATGACCAACTCTTCATTGGATTAGTCTGTGCGAAAGGCGGTTGATCCAAAAATGTGCCTTATTTTGGTAGGTTTTTCTTTGTATAAAGCTGTGCTATGCCTTGGCCAAGAAGGATTGAGTCTTAAGCACCTTTAGGCTAATTTCACCAGTTCAAATTCTTCCACTGTCACTTAGGTTAGGGGTGTTCCAGTGTTGGCCACGCTGCTACATGAGTGTCTAGTCAGTTCGAGGCATGTGGGCTGCTGAATTCATATCTGTGCATAGATCGCCGCCTAGTGTTGGGTCCGGATGATTGCACATTGTTGTCCTGGAAGAGCCTTCGAAGTATCACGAGATAGGTGGCTCCTCCCCTGGACTACAGTGCGCATGGGCATCGACTCCATCCCCAGATTGTTTTTTTCCGCCATTGGGTTCGGATGTCTTTGGTTCCCTCTTATCGGAATCGATAGAAAAACTTTCCTTGAGACCAAAAGGTCTTTAGTTTACGTCGGTATTGTCTCGCGTTCGGCTTCAAATCTTCTACTTCGGCTCCGAGCCGAGTTCTGTACTTCCGCGTGCTTTCGGCGCGAAAGGCCTTGTCGACGCTCCAGACTCATCGACCATCCATCATGGAACGAAGTCCATTCAAACAATGTCCGGTCTGCAACTCCAAGAACCCGCACATCGATGTCCACCCGGTGTGCAACAAGTGTCTGTCGCCGGACCACGATGAGGCCAAGTGTATGGCCTGTTCAAGATTCAGGTCCAAGAAGACACTCAAGCTCCGTCGAGCTGCGCGCCTGGAGGCCCAGCAATCTGCGCCTACGGACATTTTCGATGCTGGGGAGATCGAGGAGGAATATATCCAGGACGTCTCGGAATCAAACCCTGCGTCGGACATCGACCAGGACTACGACGCGGATGCCGAGGTTTTCGAAAGAGAAGAAGTCGTCGAGGAGATAGGAGACGACGACGGGGCCCTCGGGGCCATGGAGGATAGCCCGGACGAGGAGCTCCCTCAAATTGACTCTGGGGCCGTGCCGATTTATAAGGCCCGGTCGAGGGATCGCCTTCGGGCCTTACCCAAGACCTCGATATCAGTTCCTCAGCCCCGCCTTCGGGCCCGGCCACGGACATTGTTGACGAGTCGCAAACGGTGAAAACTAAACCGAAAGTGAAAGCTACGGTCTCGACGCCAGATGCTGCGCAGGTGCAGGTATCGAAACCAAAAGTGCGTATCACATTGGTCGGATTGAAAACTTCTGAGGCCTCGGTGCCGAAGAAAACTAAAATTGCCGTCGAGCCAAAAGGCCAAGTCAAGGTTGTCGAGCCTAAGGCTACCGCGCCGAAGACTAAGGTGAAGGTGTTCGACGCTGGCGCATCGGCCCCGAAGACGGTCGATGCCGGCAAGGCTCGGGTCGAGCAAAAGAAGGCTGTCGACGACACCAAGGAGTCTCTCGGCGACCCGAAGAGGCGGTCCGATGACCCGAAGGGCCTCTCTGTCCCGCATCCACACGACAAGGCCAAGGGTGCTGCGCCACGTGAGTCGACTCCGAAGGCAACCTCGAAGGACTCAACTCCAAAACTTTCCTCAAAGGACTCCGTGGAACCGGCACGTCCATCTGCCGCTTTCACGAAAAAGGTCACAGAGTCCCTGCAGCGCATTAGGGACGGCGCCGCGGCGGTCCAGCCGAAGGACCCTCCGCCTGCCAAGCCTCTGGAGAAACCGGCTAAGGCCTCCACGCCGATCCTCTTTACCTTGCCGCCTAAGACGGCGCCGAAGGCTTTCGCTCCTAGGCAGGGGGCCGGCGTGCCCGAGAGGGTCTCTTCGACGCCGAAGGCGGTGTTGGTGGTCCACGGCCCGCGGCCTCGACAACCCTCGGAGGAGGGGCGTCAAGAACATTTCATCGACGCCGAAACGGGCAGGCTTTCCCTTCTAAAGAGGAAGATCACCCCAGAACCTCACTTGGAGTCTTACAATATCCCCCTCAAAAAGAAAATGGACTCTGCTGGTACTCCAGCCTTGGTGGAGCCCCTTTCACCACCGGTTCATGAGGTCTCGCCAACTTACTCCGATGTGGACGTTGGTGAGGGCGAAGAGGAGGATGAATATAGCTATCCGGTCTACACAGACCCAGAAGATACAACTGAGCCCTGGTCAGCTGGTGGTGACCCTGGGGGTCCTCATTCGGGACAAGAAGACCCTCAACTCTTCTCTGCTAAGACTTCACCTACTGAGGACTCTGCTGCTTTCAATGCCCTCATTGAACGGGCCGCTGCCAATCACAATGTCCAGCTGCATGCTGACCCTGTGGATGTGGATTTCCCCTTTGACACCTTTTCTGTGTCTGAAAAGACTGTAAAAACTCTGCCAATGCTTAAAGGAGTTCTGAAGCATGCTTCTGAAGTTTTCAAAGAACCTACCAGGGCGAGAGTCATCAACCCAAGGATTGACAAAAAGTACAAAGTGGCGCCTACTGATCCAACTTACATTAAAGGACAGTTGCCTCTGGACTCCCTGGTCGTCTCGAATGCCCGGAAGAGGGACAATTCTCAAACTACGGGTGATGCTCCTCCCCCAGACAAAGAATCCAAGGTCTTTGAGGCTTCGGGGAAGAGGGTAGCAGCACAGGCAGCCAACATATGGCGCATCTCCAACACACAAGCGCTTCTGGTGCGTTATGACAGGGCGCACTACGATACACTAGAGACCCTTTTGCAGCACCTGCCTGTTCAATACAAAGAAGGGGCTGAGATGCTAATCCAGGAGGGGAAGCTAATCTCCAACGCTTCCATTAAGTGCGCTCTGGACGCAGCTGACACCGCTGCGCGAGCCATTAACACCAGTGTTATGCTTCGGAGACATGCCTGGCTTAGAATCTCTGGTTTCAAGCCAGACATCCAGACCACCATCTTGAACCAAACGGTCAACCCAGATCACCTGTTTGGCCCGGAGGTTGACACCACCCTAGAGAAAATGAAGAAAGACACTGACACTGCAAAATCCATGGGTGCCTTGCAGTCCCAGCAGTTTCGGGGTGGGTCCTTTCGTCGCTCCAATACCAGAGGCACCTCAAGGGGTCAGCTTTCACAGTCCGCGCAGTTCTACAAGGGCAACACCCAGACTACTTATGCCAACAAGAGTCAAGGTGGATATCGGGGCAACAGCGCCAAAGGCAGGGGACGTGGCAACAACAGCTTCAGGTCCTCTACCGCCAGCAAACAGTGACGCCTTGTCATTGTCCCCCGACCACACAACACCGGTCGGGGGGAGACTCCAGCAGTTCCTGCCCGTGTGGAAGTCCATCACCACGGACAGGTGGGTCAGAAAGCTTATCCAATTTGGTTATTGTCTGGAGTTAACATCCACTCCACCCAACATACCCCCAAGGCACCGTCCTATGTCGGACGAGCACTTGTACTTATTGCAGCAGGAGGTCAACGTCATGATGCAAAAAGGGGCAATAGAGCTTGTGCCTATGCACGAAAGAGGCACAGGAGTTTACTCCCTGTACTTCTTGATTCCAAAGAAGGACGGGTCCCTCAGGCCCATCCTGGATCTCAGGCCCCTCAACTTCTACATCCTGTCGGAGCACTTCCATATGCTAACGCTGCAGCAAGTGCTCCCGCTGCTCCAGCAGGGGCACTTTCTCGCAACTTTGGACCTAAAGGATGCGTACTTTCACATTCCACTACATCCTTCCCACAGGAAATACCTCAGGTTCACCATCCAAAACCAGCACTACCAATTCAGGGTTTTGCCTTTCGGTGTCACCACGGCACCCAGGGTGTTCACAAAGTGCCTGGCGACGGTGGCGGCACATCTGAGGAGACAAAACATCCATGTCTACCCCTATCTGGACGACTGGCTCATCCAAGCGAAGTCAGCCCAGCAGTGTGCCGCCCACGTGTCCCACACCATTCACCTCCTGCACGATCTGGGATTCTCACTGAATTACCCAAAATGCCACCTCCAGCCCGCCCACATACGGCAGTATCTGGGTGCGACCATAGACACTCTGGCGGCCACAGCACAGCCGAATTCAGTGAGAGTCAGCAGCATTCAATCCCCGATCCAAAAATTCAGGCCTCAACACTCGCTTCCGGCAAGAGTGTTTATTCAGTTGGTAGGCATGATGGCCTCCTGCATCTCCATTGTCCCGCACGCAAGACTACATATGCGTCCGCTTCAGGAGTGCTTAGCACGTCAGTGGACTCAGGCTCACAACCAGTTGAAAGACCTAGTGTTGGTGAGCGGTCGGGCATACAACTCTCTGCATTGGTGGAATCCACGAAACCTTTGCAAGGGCCGACCGTTCCAGGAGCCTGTGCCACAGATCATCGTGACGACGGACGCTTCTCTCCAGGGATGGGGAGTGCATGTACTCCAATACATTGTGCAGGGAGTATGGACGCAACAACAAGGGAAGATGCACATCAATGTTCTGGAACTGATGGCAATCTTCATGGCACTAAAAGCCTTCAAAGTACATCTGTGCAACAAGGTTGTGTTGATCCGGACGGACAACATGACAGCAATGTACTACATTCAAAAGCAGGGAGGAACACACTCTCCGCAGCTGTCTCATCTGGCTCAGAGCATGTGGAAGTGGGCCATTCAGAGGAACATCTTCCTCATGGCAGAGCACCTCCCAGGCAAGGACAATCAGATGGCGGACCTGCTCAGCAGGCACAGCCACCAAATGCACGAGTGGGTGATACATCCATCAGTTCTCCAACCGTACTTCCGAAGGTGGGGTCATCCGGAGATCGACCTCTTCGCCACAAGGGCGAACGCAAAATGCCAAAGCTTCGCCACAAGGTTCCCACACCCACAGTCGCAGGGCAATGCGATATGGATGAGCTGGTCAGGCAAATTTGCGTACGCTTTTCCCCCAGCACCTCTGATACCGCTGGTGGCACGCAAGCTCAGGCAGCACTCGATGACTCTCATCCTGGTTGCTCCAACGTGGGCTCGCCAACCATGGTACACCACGTTTCTAGAACTGTCCGTGGTACCGCATCAGAGGCTACATCTCACACCCAGCCTTCTGACGCAGAGCCATGGCGACATTCAGCACCCAGATCCGCAACAGCTCAACCTGGCGATCTGGCTCCTGAAGTCCTAGAGTTTGGCTACCTGCACTTACCTTCCGACTGTATGGACATCATTCGGGAGGCAAATAAGCCCACCTCCAGAGCATGCTATGCGGCAAAATGGAAGCGGTTTGTCATTTATTGTGCAGAGCACCACATTAACCCGCTGGATGCTTCTATTCAGAACATTATCTGTTACCTTTTCCATCTGTACAAGTGTAATCTGGCCTATGCTTCCATTCGCATTCATCTGTCTGCAATGGCCGCTTATCTCCAAAATAGGCAGCACCTCTCCCTCTTCAGGATGCCTGCCATTAAAGCTTTTCTGGAAGGGCTCAAACGAGTCATTCCGCCACGGACTCCACCAGCTCCTGAGTGGAACCTCAATGTGGTCCTTACCAGGCTGATGGGTCCTCCCTTTGAACCACTGCATTCCTGCGAGATTCAGTTCTTGACGTGGAAAGTGGCTTTCCTCATAGCAATTACATCGCTAAGGAGGGTTAGTGAATTGCAAGCCCTCACTATCCAGGAGCCATTTATTCAAATTCATTCCAACAGGGTAGTGCTTCGCACTAACCCTAAATTTCTACCCAAGGTTGTGTCTCAATTTCATATCAACCAAACAATCGAATTACCTGTTTTCTTTCAAAATCCTGATTCACTGGCGGAGCGGATGCTCCATACCCTTGACGTTAAACGGGCCCTAATGTATTACATCGATAGGACTAAGGATTTTAGGAAAACTAAGCAACTCTTTGTCGCCTTTGCGCCACACCACAAAGGTAACCCTATTTCCAAGGCTGGTATTGCTAGGTGGATCGTTGAAAGTATCCAGATCTGCTATCTAACAGCAAAACGCACTCTTACCATTCCGCCAAGAGCCCACTCCACCAGAAAGTTGGGGGCCTCTATGGCATTCCTTGGAAACATTCCTTTGGAAGACATATGTAGAGCAGCCACGTGGTCTACCACACACATATTTACTAAGCATTACTGTGTTGATGTGCACTCCAAACAGCAGGCAGCTGTAGGGCAGGCTGTTCTCAAAACACTTTTCCAAACTGCTGCAGCTGGCACGGGTGGCTGCCGCTAATGGAGGGACTGCTATGTATTCTATGCACAGATATGAATTCAGCAGCCCACATGCCTCAAACCGAATATGCTACTTACCAGTATGCATCTGTTCTTGGCATGTAGGGCTGCTGACATTCATATCGCCCGCCCTCCTCCCCGGCGCCTGTAGCAGCTGCAGTATTCACATATACTCATAGCATGGTCATCATTCACTGAGTTTCACTCCATTTTGGCCACAATGGCTAAAAACAATCTGGGGATGGAGTCGAAGCCCGTGCGCACTGTAGTCCAGGGGAGGAGCCACCTTTCTCGTGATACTTCGCACACTCTTCCAGGACAACAATGTGCAATCATCCGGACCCAACACTAGGCGGCGATCTATGCACAGATATGAATGTCAGCAGCCCTACATGCCAAGAACAGATGCATACTGGTAAGTAGCATATTCGTTACTCTACTAGGTAGTATTGCATTGATGCTCTGATCTGCAGGTAGGGCCATTTGGCTCACTTGGTCCGGCGGGACTTTCTGATGTAAAGTCCCATCCTCATATCCTCAGTAAGAGTGCATCCATAAATAAGTAACTTGTTCTTCTGATGAATATTTCTAACCGCAGATTCCTTACATTTTGAATCAATACAACGGTAGTACCTGCCCAAATATGGTGGTTTCTTTCATGCCAAATAATTTATAAAATTACAGTCTTTCTTCACAAATACTGAGTCTATAGCAGAGCATATTCTACATATGGTAGATGTCACAACCACCATCCTGAAACCCATCTTCAAATCAGGATTGGTTAGTTCGATAATGTGTTGTATTAAAACAAGCTATTCACATGCTAACAACCGTCAGGTGAAACCACAACCACATTTGACATGCAAGAGAGAAGGGTACTATTTTGGTCCAGGAAATGTACTGCTTGCTGACATCTGTAAGACAGTGACATTTTCTTTAGTCTACAATTTCTAAAAGAATTACACAGCTATTCGTGTGAGAAGCTTATAGGGCAAATTATTCCTTGTGTCAAAAGTTGGATTGTTAAGCAGAGATGGAACCAAGCTTTAGTACTTACAGGAAAATAACTTGTGAAGTCCATAACAATCAGCGTCTAGCCAGAAGAAAAGGAAATGGATGTTTCTGGTTTTTCTATTTAGATGATACTCTGAAGGGACCTGACAAACCTGTGGAAGTGAAGGAGACCACCTGCAAAGGAGTTACTGCCGTGGAATGGCACCAGGCCAGCACATTTGCTGTATTTTTAGGGTATTTGAGTGTTCTCAGAAAACTGACGCAATTGTCGTACAAGTAATACAGGCAGTAGCAGTCCGTCCAGAAATGTCATATACTGACAGAGAATTGGGAGACAAGTCCTACTTATGGCACCCTTTCATTTGTTGGAGTAGCAGATCGTACAGTCGTAGATATGGGCAAGCTAAAAACTAGGCCAGATTTTCAGAAAAGACAACTGTTGAAGGGCTGACCTCTACAATTTAAAAGTAAGCACCTGCTAATAGTCTCTAGGGAGCGGGTTGTAGAGCCCCAAAATTGAGCAGCCATTCCGCAATTAGCCGGGGGTCACCCACCTGGTCTTGGCCCATGACCTCATCAACAGTGGTGTGGGTGTTCAGTGTGCATTCTTTGCACCTTTCACCCAGACGGAGGAATGGACTGGCCGTATGGCCGCCTATTACTATGACAAGATCAAAGGCATCCAGGAGTCCTTTGTGACATCAGCGGCTATGTGCAGAGACAGTGCTATGTCTGCCTCTTCACCCATACAAGCTAAAGCTCCTTCTTTTGAAGAGTTTCCAAGGATCTCGACCTTTTCCCCGCCTCCATTCTGGCCATGTCTGCGGAGATCATCAACCCAGCAGCCAATCAGGTTCTCAGTCTCTCCTTAGAGTCGGGTCACGTTCCAGTCAGGTGGAAAAGAGCCAAATTCTTACCCCTATTGAAAAAACCTACACTGGACCCAGAGCTAGCCTATAATTACAGGCCAACATCTCTGCTCCCCCTTTTCTTTAAAGCTCTTGAAAAAGCGGTGAATAGCGCCACTACTGCTTTTGTCGAGTCCAACTCACTATTACACCCAAGCCAGTCCGGATTTAGGGCACTGAAACAGCATTGCTGGAAGTCTCTGAGGCCATAAAGGAGGTTATGGACAGTGGTGGCAGAGCCATACTTATATTGCTAGATCTACCTGCGGCCTTTGGCACTGTCCCCCAAGACCGACTACTATTTAGACTCCGGGAGTGCGGGTTCGGGGGTACGGTGTTTAACTGGTTTGCCTCCTTTTTAAAAGACCGCCAGTAAACCGTGTGGTCTACCCCTTTTGCTGCCCCCATCCCTCCTTTAGGAATGGGTGTACCCCAGGGCTCTATTTTGAGCCTGATTCTTTTTAATATGTATATGACACCCTTAGCCACTCTGGCAGAGGAACATGGAGCCAAATTGGTATCATACGCGGATGATACGCAGTTGTTATTCACCTGCAACAAAGATATGGACTTCAGCGGTGACAGTATAAACAGCTGCTTGGCAAAAGTGTTCTCCTGGTTCCAGTGTAACCAATTGAAATTGTTGTATACTGCATATGCTGTTTATTATCTCTGACCACGAGATGGCACGTGGCTTTACCTGTGACATCTCGTGGCAGTCTCTTTCTGTTGTGCACATGCACATGACTGCACCTTTCAAATATGTATGCTGGGGTTTGTGTTGGAACGATGTGATTATTAACTGTTGCACTGGACTTACTACAGACGTGTTTCCAATAAACTCCTGCTTCATCCAGCTTCCTGAGTCCTCCTGTCTTTCCTACACTGGCGACGAGGGAAAAAGGACTTTATCTTCGTTTTCTAGAAGATTTCGTTAACATTTTTTTTTTAAAAAAAGGATATTTTCATTTCGAATTCATTTCCGACTTACTGAATCAGCAGATCTCCACGGCGACTCAAGCGGACTCTCACGGCAACTCCAGCGATTCTCTCTTCCATTTTCGGAGGTATTTGAATCTATTTAATATCGTTTTGAAGATTTTGAAGAGTTGTTTCCAGCGCGAGTTCTCAGCGCGAGTCCCTGTCTGTTCGATCTTCTACGTGAGAAGTGACTCGATCTTCAACCTGCACGCGCGCATGCGCGAACTACGTGAGAAGTGACTCCACGTCATACGCTGCCGAAACAAGGCCTTTTCCTCTAAAAAGAAAGTAATTTCCATGGCGGCCATCTTAAATTGGTAAACTTTAATCGGATTGTGTTTCTTCTCACCGTTTTTTTTAACTTTTTTAAACCGTTTTCGTCCTGGAATTCATTCAACACGATGGTCTTTCAACTCGACCTCATTTAAAGGTATTATTTCATTCTACACGATTGTTTGCTCAATCCAGCTTTCTATTTTAAGGCTTTCTTTGTATTCTTTTAGACTTTCATTTTCTTACACATCAAAATAATTATTTTACATTAACATTTTGACATGAGTGGAATTGTTCCTCCTCCTTCATTTTTGGCTAATAAAGGTGACCCTCCCATGGAGTGGGAAATATGGGAACCTGTTTTCTTAGCTTATGTTGAGGTCATGGATGGCACTGAATGTGAACCTGAGAGGAAATTATCTCTTTTAAAACATTGCCTTGGGGGAATTGGATTAAAAGAATTCGTCACTCTTCCAGCCTTAACCAATCCTGGAGAAAAAGATGTGTATGAATGTGCAGCTGAACAATTAAAAATCAGATTTGGAAAGAAAAAGAACATTGTTATGGAGAGATTTATTTTCTATTCTCGCAAACAATCTGCAGATGAACCGATTGATGATTTTGTATCGTCTCTCAGATCTCTTGCCGTGACGTGTGATTTCGAACATATAACCTATGAACAAGTATTAAGAGATCAAATACTGATGAGAACGAATAATAAAAAGGTTCAGGAAAGACTTTGGACAACTTCGGATATGTCTCTAAATGCAGCCATTGACATTGCCAGGTCAATTGAACATTCCGAGAAGTTTGTAAAGGAGATAAGAGGGAGCGAAAAAGGAGATGTTTTTAGCGTTTCCAAAGAAGGAGAGAAATTTAGGAAACCGTTTACTTTTAAAAATGATTTTGCTAATAATAAGAGTGACTCAAAATTTAAGTACACTAAAAGTGATAAGAAGAGCAACACTCAGTGGATTTGCTTCAGATGCGGAAGTTCAAATCATTTAGCAAATTCTAAAGTTTGTCCTGCCCTTGATAAAATGTGTATGAAATGCAATAAGAAAGGGCATCTAACAAAGTTTTGTAAATCTACTACCAAAAAAGTTAACATTGTTCAAGATTTTGATGACTATGATTCCAATGAAAATGATATCAACACTGACATTAATATTTGTGGTAGTGAAGGTGTAAGTAAATTTCCATCGTGCGATGTGATTATAGAGGGAAAGACAATTAACATTTTTGTAGACACCTGTGCATGGTATACATTATTGGGTTTAGATGTTGTAAAGAAAAATTGGCCCAACAAGATTTTACTTGAATCTGACATTTCCCCAGGGGGTTATACTGGACATAGGATTGAATTAGTAGGTTACTTTTGGGGAAAAATCACCTTTTCCGGTGAATCCACATATGGTAAGATCTATATCGCTAAGTCTGGGCAGCCTCTGTTAGGATGGCCACACCAAGATCAATTGGGCATCAAAATAGACCCAAGAGCTAATCCTCCTGTTTACTCCGTTGCTAACACCAGTGATCATGATCGTAATCTCATGCTTGAAAAATTGAAATCTGAGTTCTCTGATGTTTTCAGTGGGAAACTTGGTCAGTTTTTGGGTTTTAAACACACTATTAAACTCAATGATGGTGTTGTTCCTGTTCGGCACAGAGTCCGGAACGTCCCTCTTACCTACAGGGATAAACTTAAAGTTCTTCTCAAAGACTTGTGTGACAAGGACATCATCGAGCCCATTGAGTCCTCCCCGTGGGTTTCCCCGATCGTGATTTCGGTTAAATCCAACAGCGAATTGAGGCTCTGTGTAGATCTTCGCAGTTTAAATAATTCTATTTGGGTAGATGCCCATCCCTTGCCAAATCTGCATGAGATGGTTTCAACATTAGGAGGTGCTGAGATTTTCTCGTGTATAGATTTGGCAAGTGCCTATCATCAAGTCGTTCTGGATGATGATTCCAAAAATCTGACGGCTTTTATTACGCCAGAAGGTACTTTAGATATAAACGCATGCCTTTTGGATTGGCTGGTGCCGCTTCCGTCTTTCAAAGACTAATTAAAGAGACACTTGAAGGGTTGACAGGGTCAATCGCCTTTCAAGACGATATTCTTGTATTTGGGAAAAATGTAGAGGAGCATGATAATAATTTAAGGAATGTTATTTCCGCATTGTCCTCTAAAGGTCTTACTCTTCGCCTTGATAAGTGTAAAATAAGAGAAAAAGAAGTTGAATACCTGGGACATTCCATAAGTGGTGCTGGGATCAGACCTAAGCAAAAACACATAGAGAGCATCATTATGGCCCCGGTCCCTGTTTCAAAAGAACAATTGGTAGCCTTCTTAGGATTAATGGAATTCTATGCCAAATTTATTCCAAATTTTTCTTCCAAAGTCGATTCTTTTAGACCACTCCTAAAGAAGAATGCAAGGTTTTTATGGTCTGACGTAATGACGGAGGCATTTCAGAATCTTAAAGCGTTTGTTGTGAATGCACCCTGTTTAAGACCTTTTGTTATTGGGAAGAAATGTACCATCATGGTTGATGCAAGTAGCACAGGGTTAGGAGCTGTGCTCATGCAGAATGACTGCGGAAAAGAATGGATAGTCGCCTATGCTTCAAGGGCTTTGAGGGATGCTGAAAAACACTATTCAGTTATTGGCGTCAGTTTGGGCAGCTGAACACTTTAAAACATTCTTGTGGGGAACAAAATTCACCATTAAGACTGACCATAAACCTCTCATTTACATGATGGCACCAGGTGGAGGTCGAACTTTGTCGGCTCGCCTGGCCAGGTTGGCATCTAGGCTACAATCTTTTCATTTTGAGATGGTATATGTAAAGGGGAAAACTAACATTCATGCTGATTGCATGTCTAGGTTACACTCTTCTTGCGATGTTCCATGTGATGATGATGAATGTGAAGTAGCTTTCACTTCGCAAGACATTATGCTAGTGTTTGGGGAGAAGTTTGATTTGAGTAAGGAGTCCTGGGCAAGAGAAATGGAGAAGAGTGTTGAATTGACTCAGGTTAAAAATTATATCCTACAAGGATGGCCAGAACAAAGGAAGTTTTCAGGTGATATGATGAGCTATGCCAAAGTTCAAGATGAGTTAGCTGTTGAAAATGGGGTCCTGATGAGAGGTGATAAATTCATTCCTCCTTTTGCTTTGAGAGACACTATCATTAGTATTGCCCACGAGGGGCATTTAGGAATTTCATTTACTAGGAGACGTATAAAAGATTTCTTTTGGTGGCCAGGAGTGGATGGTTGTGTAGAACACTATATCCAAAAATGTTCAGAATGCGCCAACAGTGATAAGTCTGCTGTTCCTTTGCGTCCTGAACCTTGTCCTGTGGAATATCCTCTCGGTCCTTGCCAGAAATTAGGTCTTGATTTTATTGGTCCATTTTCTGTTCTACCTGAACGTGAGAAATTTGGCATGGTTTTGATAGATTATTTCTCAAAATGGCCAGAGGTAAAAATGGTTAGGGAGATAACAACTAGAAACGTAGTAGAGTTCTTAGATGAAGTGTTTTGTAGAGAAGGAATCCCAGAAGAAATAGTGACTGACAATGGACCACAGTTTACTAGTAAGGATTTCCAATGTTTTATCACCAAATGTGGGATTACGCGCAATAAAATTGCTGTGTTCCATCCTGAAGCCAATGGCCAGGTTGAAAGATTCAACAGAGTTGTGAAGGAGGCAATCCAACTTTCTGTTAAAGGTCAATTGAACTGGCGTAATGCCCTTCAGTCTATGTTATTGTCTTATAGGACATCTCCCAACTCTGTCACTTTGGTTAGTCCGTTTGAACTTTTAAGGGGTCGGAAACCCAGTACTCGTTTAACTCCATGGTGGTTAAAAAGAAGTTTGAGTGACAATGGTGTTTTTTCAAAAGTAGATTATGAATTGGTTCGAGACAGAGTCAGCGCATATAAGGATAAGATGAAGGAAAGGATGGAGGCAAAACAGGGATCCGTGAGCAAACATATCATCTCTGTTGGTGATTTTGTTCGTATTAAAAGAAAGGAAGGTGTTTTGAAAGGGGGTCAAATTTGGTCCCGTCCCAAGGAAGTTATTGAGGTTTTCAAGCATGCTGTCAGAATCGAGGATGGGAGTGTTTGGAACTTGAACAGAGTTTCTATATTTAGAGGTCAAGATACGCTTGTGTCAAGGGATGGCAGTAGCACCTTATTCAAAGGCAGTGATGCTGTTGTGTCAAGCGATGATAGCAATGTTTTTCTTGACTTTGAATCTGGAAATGTAGGAACTTCTTCAGGGAGTCTTTTGAGTGAGAATGGGAACCCTAAGGTTGTAAGGACCACTCCTTTTATTGTGGCCTCAAAAAGTTGTCCTAGGCCTCACCGTCTCCCTGAAAGATACAAGGATTTTGTCATGAATTAAGATCTTAGGATTGTATAGGTTATGTTGTTTTTTATTTATTTATTTATTTACAGGAAGGGAGGTGTGTTGTATACTGCATATGCTGTTTATTATCTCTGACCACGAGATGGCACGTGGCTTTACCTGTGACATCTCGTGGCAGTCTCTTTCTGTTGTGCACATGCACATGACTGCACCTTTCAAATATGTATGCTGGGGTTTGTGTTGGAACGATGTGATTATTAACTGTTGCACTGGACTTACTACAGACGTGTTTCCAATAAACTCCTGCTTCATCCAGCTTCCTGAGTCCTCCTGTCTTTCCTACAGAAATGTTTAATGAAATGTAATCCTGGGAAGTAGGAGATCATCTTTTTTGGACACCACCCCGGCAACGTCTGGCGTATCTGATGAGCCGCTGACATGTCACCTCCCACCACATCCGTCAAATTAGTGAAAAATCTGGGGGTGAAGATGGATGAGGATCTTTCTATGCAGCCACTGATCCAGTCGGTGGCCGGCACCTGCTTCAGCATGATTAGGATGCTGAAGCAGTTTCTACCTCTATTGTCCATCTCTCACAGGAAAACGGTGGTTCAAGCCTTAATAATTTCCAGGCAGGACTACGTCAATGCACTCTACCTGGGGCTACTAGAGTATTTACCGGCTAGACTGCAAGTGGTCCAGAACACAGCAGCAGCCAGGGCAATACTGATGCTCATCCCCAGAGTCCGCATGACGACACAATTGAGATCCTAGCATTGGCTTCCTGTATGCAAGAGGGTGCAATTTAAATAGGTTCTTTCTTTCAAGGCTCTTCACAGTAGCGGTTCTGGATACATTGCGAAGAGAGTGCAATTCTATCAGCCGTACCATACTCTCAGGTCTTCCACACTTCAGTTGGCACACACTCCAAGATATTCGCGAGCTCGCATCGGGGGTCAGTCCTTCCAGGTGCAAGCTGCAAAATTGTGAAATAAATTGCCGTTGGAACTAAGGATGATGTCAGATCTCCTGGCATTTAGGACGTCTTTGAAAACGTGGCAGCTCTAACATCCTGATCAGTGGTTACTGAGGCTTAGCGATATCAGTCCGCATGCCTAGAACCGGGACACTCAATTGAGTAGCTGTGCGCTTAACAAAACCCATCTAACATAACATAACACACAGCACACATATGGGGTTAGATAGTCCACCCACTCTGGTGTCAACATATAGCACACTGAGGTGAAAATACAGTGTGTGGGGGCACATTCCCAGCCCAAGTGTGATATTCTCAATGTCGTGTTGTACTAAAGCTGCAATGAAATTAGTCTGTTTTGTTCTAGATTTACGTACAAGAGCGTTTTTCTCAATTAGGTGTATTTCCAACCCCCCAACTAAGTGTGGTGGTTTGGCTATTTACGTAATTCTATGATGTGGTCATATTTTCTATAGCACTCCGTTCTTTGTACATCTTTCTACATTTATTGAAATAATTGTTATCAAATGACGTTTTAGAAAATAAACTTGTCAAGTGTAGATACAGTCGTCATTGATGCACATTATTGCATGGAGGGAATTAAAAGGTTAAACAGAACAAAGGAACCAGTTAAAACAGAAAACTCGTTTTATGAAATTCATCATCCACCGTTTGTTCTGTTCCAGAGTGGATTTGTGGCCAAATTTACTTTTTGGGTCGAGAATGTTTCATGGAAACACAGAATTTACGTGTCTTTCGCTTTGTAAGGGGTTTTACGTCATCATGACAGTATTTACATGCAAAAAGTGTGGAGGTGTGTAAGAAACAGTAAGCAGAAATAAGATCAGAGAGGCACTAATCACAAGGCAAGGCATCTGACACTTCTACATACGTATTGGCAAGGGAGAGTCGAGTTTAAATACATGCAAAGCTTAAAATTTTGGCCCATTTCACAAAAGCATTTTGTATACCTTGTTTAAATTTAGAGACACAAAACACAGTTTACAGAGGAAAATTCACAATCCGGGTTCTCAGAAATCCAGGCTGGCTGATATTTGCTCTGGCCAGGTGTATGTGTTTTAATATGACATTTTCGCCAGCATGGTGGATTTTCTTCAGTCTTCTGATGGGTCTAACTGCAGGCGCAAATGAAGACCCATAAGCTTACACAGGATTATTGCTGTCCCGCCATGCAGGCTATTGTCAAAGTCAGGATTGATACGTTTCTGGGGTACGGATGGGGATGTATTTATTTGGGGCATTGAAGAAAGGGTTGCTGCACAGTGAACAATGTTTTCACAAGGCAGAATCAAAGAGGTCATCTGCAAAATCACATGTGACTCAAATCTGCAGCTGTAGTACGATTCTCAGAGTAGTCCGGATTGTTGAGTGCATCCCATAAAAGTTGGGTACTTGCGCCAAACGTTACAGTAGTCTGTAGTAAATGGATACTCGTAGAGAAGAAGGTAGAGTTTCAATACTTCTTTATTCAAGTTGTAGAGTAAAGCAAGAACACAGAATGTACAGGAGAAAGGTTCCATAAAGACTAGAGAGATAACCTAGACCATTACTAATGTACTACATAGTCCTACATTAGTAAATGTGCCACTTTTCCCATTGCCCTTTGTCGTCCACTCCCAGTGGGAGAACCAGCCATCGGGTTCCACTATTAGTAGTTTACTCAAAATTGTTTCTTGAAAAATAAAGATTGTAAAATAGCTTCTTATTTGAGTGATGCATTGAAAATAGCCCCTTGAGAGATACTGTACTCGGTTTATCGGACCTATGAACAGGAACATAGCCATTCTACAGAGAATATTGTAGGTGAGGTTTATCTAGTATTCTTCAATGTAGTCACTAAAGATTTTGGTTGTAGTTCGTAATCAATTTCCTGACCACACCCTAATATCTCAATCAGCAATATCTCTTGATGCTTCATTCGTTTCCAAGAACTATTCTTGTATAAACTGTTTTAAGGAACCACTTATCATTACAAACCCTTCCTATTTTTCTGATACATGTCAAGCTAGGACTCCCATAAAACCAGGACTAGGGGACAAACAGAGCACCTCCTTCCATCAATGAATTACTTCCAGTTTATTGTTTCCTCTCTGACTCTTACCTCTTCTACGTAATTGTTTATGATGTCTTGCTTCATAGGTCTGTGTTATTATATTTATAGTTATTTTTCTCACTATACTGCATTCCAGATATCCGAAGCTGAAAAGGAGAACTTGCGGCAGCAACTTAGTGATAAAATCCAGCTACTTAATCAGCTGCGCACAGAAGCCCAGGAACTAGAGCGGCAGATGGAAAGGCAGCGGAGAGAAATGGAAAAGAAGCAGAGTGAAATTGAGGAGCTGCAGTTGTTTTTAGAGTCTATGGATCCCAGAGACCCAAGACATGTAAGTAATCTTTATTTGTCTTTGTATTCTATGGTGTTTTCCTATCTAATGTTTCCCACTCTAGGTTCAGATTCTGCAGCACAGAGTTTATGCCCACTTCTGGACTGGGATGTAGTTAATGGCAAATATGGCTAGGCTCAGAATTCCCTTTCTGTGTTCAGTGTGTCTGAATATAGATGGCGTAAACAAGCATAAGCTAAAACCTGCAAGAAAGTAATCTGTTTTTGCTGAGATTTTTACATAGAGCAAACTAGATCTGTAGGTATTGTCGCACTTTACATGAGCACCAGTTGCGCTACAGATGGACATGTTAATTTTTTGTTAGGCACACGGAGATTAAGTGATTTGACCAGAATCACAAGATGTTGACTGTACGTGCTGAGACCCGAACCCGGTTTCCCAGCTTCGAGGTCAACCATCTTAGCCGTTAGGCCACACCCTCTCCCCTCTGAGTTATAAGGGACGTAACAAAAACACGCAAGGATATCTGAAAAACGTGTTCCAGCACATCTTTCAGTTGCCGCTTGGAACATTTAAACACCACTAGGTAGTTTAAGAATAATGATATTATTACTGGTGTTTTTTGCTTTTGCTTAGTTCTGCTACTTTTGACTTGCCATTTACCCAAAAAAGTTGTCAGTAAAGGCAGAGAGCAATGATACAGGCATTTTTAGAATTGATATTCAGGCTAGATCCTTTCTGCCGAAAGTTTGAGTTATGAAGATCTGCTATATTGCTGATATCATTGATAAACCACTTGTGTTATTTCTTCATCATTGCATCAGAGATTACTGGAGTATGCTCTATTGTAGGGAAGGTGTCTATTATAAGTTTATAGCAAGCAGGCAAGACCCACTGGGCAAATATACCCCAATATTTTTAAATGTAGCTAATCAAGGCTATGAATGAAATGAAACCCCATTTCCTAGATCTTGTGATCAAACATGATGGCAAATTTTATGTCACGTCTTTTCCTAGATCTTGTGATCAAACATGATGGCAAATTGTGTGTCATGTCTTGAGAAGCCACATGGTGGCACACAGTCTGAAACTGTCATGTGTTCTATATAGGGCCCTTTGTGATTTTCCCTTTGTTAGCCTAACTATGCACGACAGAGACCGCTATAGCTTTGCACATGCTTCTATGCTTCTATATAAACACAAGCTTCCGGACATGATGATTTCCGCTGGACTCTGAGGCTTACTAAGTCCTTCAATCGGATGGTTGCCATGTTACTGCACAGGTGGTACCAACATTACTTTTTATTCTTTCTGGAACGTCCACGGACCATCAGCATTATTTTCATGCTGGACGGAACAGGCGCTCAAGGTTTATTTTGGTCCACTTGATATATGCATGTGCACTGGGTGACACATATACGAAGTGCTCGCCAACTAGATATCAAGTTGAATTTTTACGGCGCTCTACATAGCTATTCAAACCCCTCTTGAGGCGAAAAGCCGGGAGGTCGCTGTGATTTTTAACTTTGTTATTTGTATGTGCGATACTTGTGTTTGATTTACTAAACGCTCTAGCGCTGAAATCGCCTCTGTTCTACCCCCCGTATTTTATCCCTTAATCGCACCACTTAGTTTGAATTGCTAAGCTGTATTTTTTATCTTGTGTGCTACGATCCAGTTGACTTCCAAAAAGCTATTTTTAACTTTCACTGAGACGATCGGCTTGACTCACTAAGCCTATCACCTCTGACCTGCATACTGCACTTTGTTCTCCCCCCGCCCCGCCTGTCCCCCCCCTGCGCGGCCTCAACTTTGCCCCCCCCCATACTCCTTGACTCACCGGGTCCGTCCCAGCTGATTCATGAGCTGTGGGCATATCGTCATCCCCGGGCGAGCTCAGAAACGCGGCGGCCATCTTAGGTGGGGAAAGCGTCAGTCGCACCCCAGTGGCCAGTATAAAAGGGCACCCAGTCAGGTCTCACTTCACTGTGTATTCGAACCCCTCTTGAGGCGGAAAGCCGGGAGGTCGCGGTGATTTTTAACTTTGTTATTTGTATGTGCGATACTTGTGTTTGATTTACTAAACGCTCTAGCGCTGAAATCGCCTCTGTTCTACCCCCCGTATTTTATCCCTTAATTGCACCACTTAGCTTGAATCACTAAGCTGTATTTTTTATCTTGTGTGCTACGATCCACTTGACTTTCAAAAAGCTAGTTTTAACTTTCACTGAGACGATCGGCTTGACTCACTAAGCCTCTCGCCTCTGTACTTGTGTGCTACGATCCGCTTGATTTAAAAAGCTTCAATCTTAAACTTTCACTGAGACGATCGGCTTGACTCACTAAGCCTATCACCTCTAACCTGCATACTGCACTTTGTTCTCCCCCCGCCCGCCTGTCCCCCCCTGCGCGGCCTCAACTTTGCCCCCCCGTACTCCTTCACTCACCGGGTCCGTCCCAGCTGATTCAGGAGCTGTGGGCATATCGTCATCCCCGGGCGAGCTCAGAAATGCGGAGGCCATCTTAGGTGGGGAAAGCGTCAGTCGCACCCCAGTGACCAGTATAAAAGGGAAGGACATGCCCCCGCACAGCGGACGCGTTCAGCGGACGCGCCTGGTTCGCGCCTGGTTGGCGCCGGAGTCGTGCCAGAGTCCTGCCCGTCTGCGCCCGTCCGCGACCAGGACGTGGCCGCAGCCGCAGGAAAGCCTGCATATCCAGGCCTCCCCCCCCTTCATTCCTCACGGTAGGGAGGCGCTCTTGAGTTTTAAACCCAAGACTTGTACCTTTACATCAACCCTTCTGTCTGGCCCTCCCCTCACTCCCTTCATACAATGTAGCGAGCGAGATAGCGCAGACACTCCCTGTAAATACTGCCCTCCTCCACAGACTCCCCTCCCGTACTCCCCTTTTCAACAAAAAAATTGCCATCAAAGCGGGCCTGATTAACTGCCGCTCGTTAATAAAACACTCTCTTGACATTGTGCATTCTCTGGAGGACCACAAGTCGGACCTCCTCTTCCTCACCGAAACGTGGTTAGGGAATGAAACCAACCCTGCTCTCTGCCTCGCTATCCCGCCTGGCTATAAAATTCTGTGTGCCAACAGACAGAGCTCACATCCAGGAGGTGGAGTAGCAATAATATACAGATAACACTGGACCATATCCTCCTTTCCCTACACCCAAAACGAATGTATTGAAACCCTACCCGTCTGTATAAAACTGGAAGCCGATCTCACTTGCTCAGGCTTACTAGCCTACCGCCCTCCGAAATCCAAGCTTACATATCTCCCTACCTTTCTTGATGTGGAGGGGTAACGTATTCCAGAGTTTGACTGTCGAAGTGGAGAAACAGCTGTCTCCCCAATTGGCCCTTCTTGTACGTGGAACCCTCAGCAGATGGGCTGATAATGAGCGTAAAGTTGGATGACATCCAGGAGCTTATTGCCATCTTCCCTCTTGGAAGTTAGCCGCAACCGATATACCATCATTGTATACAGATAACACCAATTGGGTTTCGTCCGCATAGGTTGTTAGTGCGATTCCATAAGATTTTATAACCCTCGCTAAGTCCGAGACATAAATGTTGAAAAGTGTCGGACTTAGCGAGGAGCCCTGTGGTACTCCGCAAGGCAGAGAAAAGGTCTGGGAGATGTAATTGCCCATCTTCACTGTCTGAGGACGGTTGGCCAAAAATGAGGCAAGAAGCTCCTTGGAATATGGTTGACCCCACCCTGACTTCTTTAGGAGTCAGGGTGAACCTAATGATGAGCATACCACTACTAGAGTTGGGTGAGGGTTATTTGGAAAAAAATGCATTTATTTCTTTTCCCACTTCCTTAGGAGTGGTGTCTAGGTCTGACAGGTGACTTCTCCCCGCCTTGTTAAGTGTCTCCTACACAGGAAGGATACTCTAAAAGGTTATGATAAATTAAAACATTAGCCTGGCAGATAGGTTCAGACTGAGAGCAGTGAAGACTTTGGGGATCGTGCTAATCATGCCTGGCACCAGTGTTGTTTCCCTTAAACTGTAAATGTGAATTGGTACACCTAATTGACAAGTGCTTGTATATGGTGCCAGCGGTACTCAGGGCATGGATGCAAAATGTGCTATTGTGCCATCCTGAGTGACCTGAATAAAATTGAAGTCTGCCTTGTAAGCCCTGCATGAGCAGCTTGCCTGCTAAAGTTTGATCCTGCACACACCATGTGTGACTGGGTCTCCTCACTGCATTTAATAGATATCAGTCACCACTAAGGTAGGCCTCCTATAGCCCAGGAGGCAGGGTGCATTATATTAAATGTGTAGAAATATATGTGCAAGCATATACTGCCCTGTGGTAGCATTCTAAACATAATTCTACCACAAGTGACAGGTGGTCCATCAGACAACATAGGCTGGCATATGGGCATTACCTATATGCCCAGCTCCATGATGGCCCGGTCTATTTCTTTTGTGTTTGTTGGCAAACACCATGCTTTTTAACCCCAACACAATGGTGGTGTTGTGGTTTAACCTGCATGTACCCAAGTGTCACCTTAGACCAAGTTAACCCAGTGTTCTCGTGCCTTGGTGAGCTTTTTCAAAGCTTTGTTGCAAAGATAGAAGTCTGACCTCATGCTGGGGAGTATGTGCAGCTCCCAGAGGTCAGAGACAAAGGACCTCTGTAAGCAGGAGGTGACACCTCAGACCACACAGGTTGGCTTGTGATTACTCTGGTGAGGTGGTGAACCTCGAAGGCTTCACTGGTGAAACTGGACAAAAAACTGTCCTCTACTTGAGGACAAAGCTTCTCTCCCTGCCCCAGGCACTGTTTTTCGCAAGCAGGAAATTAGCTATTGTTAGACCTGTCAGCCAGAGGGTGGTCTTTCCCTATTTTTTTCGCCCTTGCCTCATTTTTTTTCCCACCTTCTTTTTCGTTGGCCTTAGGTCTCCGAGCACCTTCCCATTGCTAACCAGTGCTAAGGTGCAGGTGCTCTCTACTTCCAACATGGCTGCCACAGGCCCCTGCTACTGCAGCGTGGCCTTTTTAGTAGCACCCTAGTTGCCAGGAGCTGGCTGGAACCCTTAAATATTGTTGCAACACCAGCCTGCCTTGCCTGCCCATAGCTAGAGTAGGGAAGCTCCTGGAACCTTCCAGAATAGGGGAGGGGTCTGCTTTTGCCGCCTTAGTGTGGTCACCTGACCTGGGCATATATAAAGAAAGGAGGGAAAGTTTTTAGTCAGTTGGGGCATCACTGACCTGGGGGAACCTACGCAGGAGACTTAGGCGGTAGGGCCTAGTCAGGGACCTATACCACTGGGGGTGACGGGATTTAGGCACTGCCCACCAAGCTGTGTGAGGAACACTGAACTAGCCCACTGATCTGGCCCGGCGGGAGGGGAACCCAGGGACCACCTGCAGTGACCTGCTGAGGAATCCTCTCAGCAGCAACCAACTCAACCCCTCCCCCCCCCTTCAAGAAACTATCTACCAAGGGCGCCAGAACCAACAAGTGCCAAGAAGAAACCCACCTGCGCTAACCAGGACTACTGGGGATCAACCAGGTACTGGGCTGTGTCACTTCTGCGCCCCTCTGTCTTCACCTGGGCCCCTGTGCTGTCCTGCCTACCCCCTTTGCTGTCCTGCCTTGCCTGAACTGTTAACCAGCCTAAAACTGAAGTGAATTGGGCTACCTGTGAAGCGCTCATCCTTCTTAGCGCTAGCCCTGAACTGCTGGGACTGCTGCCTTGCTAGCGTTACCGACCCTGATTGCCCCCCAAGCGCTATCTCTACCCAGCGCTGTCATCCCTGTCGCCGGCCGAAGCGCTGTGCCCCTCTAGGCGCCGGGACCACGTGGCGCTGCACCCCCCACTCACCGCTGCAGCCCGGGTCCTCGGAGTGCCTATTAGCGTGGTTGATCCACTCCCTGGGCCGGGAGACGACTGGTGCTGCCTCGCGCCGCCGCTGGGCCCCGCTGAGGCCCTCATCACTGCTGCGGCTTGGCGCTGGATTGTGGCCACCTCCGCTCCCATTGACTCCGTCCCGGCGGCCCTCGGAGCCAGGAGAGGGCCGCCGCATTGCTGAGGTAGGCCGCGCTAGGCCCAGTGAGGCGCCTGTACCCGCTCAATGTGACGGGGCGCCCGGCCATGTCACTGGCCGCGCCCCCGTCTCCCTGGTGCCGCTATTGGTTCCTGCGGCCACGCCCCTAGCACGAGCCCTCCCCCTTCACCCGAAACCGACGCACGGGGCCGAGGGGGCTTGAAGGTCAAGGTAAACCCCCGGGGAGGAGGGCGGAAGGCCGAGGGAGGCCCCGAGTTCGCCCCTCCCCTGGGGGAAGACTGAGTTGAGCCCCGTTGGCCCTGATTGACCCTTCAGACCCTGGAACTGGGCCAGAGCCCCATAGACACCTGTGGGGGCATCAGTTAAGAAAAGGTTGGGGGACCAACCCCTGGTTGGGGGAAATAGTTTGTTACAGACTACTGTTAGACCCTGCTTCAAGGAATGTTTGGGGTTGCCTCACGAAATGTTACTCCTGATTAAGGAAATGTTTATACCTGCCTTATGAAAAGGTTCACGCTGACCTAAGGAGAGGTTGCCTGGGTTTTCATGAAATCTTACCCCGGCCTGTTGAATGGTTCATTACTGTTAAATGAAATGTGATGTCGCCTGATCTTTAAGGGAACGTTTTATATTCCTGCCTAATGCCGTGTTTCCTGAATACCTTTAAACCCTAAATGAAATGTGTATTGCTGAGTAAAGAAACGTTATTTCTTTAATGAAAGGGTTTTTGTGATATGCTACATGGGTTATTGAACTGCTCCCTTTACTCCCTTGATGAAATGCTTTGATGAAATAGAGATACCGTGATTATTGATTACCCTGATTCTGATCTAGATAAAAGCTATCTGATTTTTACTCCAACTTACTGGTGTGGTGTCAGTTATTGCGTGCGTTTACTGGCTCAGTGGATGTGTGTGCTGTATGGTCACTTTACAACTAAGCTTTCGGGTGCCTACCTGCTCGCGCCAAGCTACCCCCCAGGGAACTGGAGACTCCAGTTCCTACAGCTATACAGTAGGCGTCCACCTTCACAAGGCTGACCACACCTCTAGGGGCTGGCAGCTGAGGTATACGACCAAAGATGGTTCTGAATTTAGCCTTAAAATCAGGTTCTGGCTAGTTTTAGTGGCATACACCCACAAGATATCACAACTGGGATGGATTAGCGGCAGTACTTAGTGCCTATTGGATACTAGTCCTCACGTCCACGAACACCCCCTACATCCAGGATTTAAGGGGCACACCAAAACCTAAGATTCGGCATGATGGCATGATAACCAATACGAGACCCGTTTCCATGACCAGGCAGGAGTCCGCGATGAGAGGTGCCAAGCTCTGCACCTGTGACAGCCACCCTGAACCCACTGGATTTTGACTCAACCAAAGCAAAGGACTGGTTCCAAAAGGGAGGTGAACCCCTCTGCAAATTCCAGACTTCACTAGAACTCCCTTGGGCTAGAGGAACAAGTCCCCTGAAGTCTGCAGGGACAACTGCAAAGTCCACGACCTTGAAGTCTTGTTCCCCGAGCCATTTGGCTTGGCCGCAGAAAGTCCTGGGGCAGGTGGTTTCTCAGAACTGTAGTTCCGATCCTCAGGAAGGCTCAGCTTTGTACATTGTTCCCCTGATCCTCTGGATAAAGATTTCCTCAACCGGAGTACTGGCAGGCACCAAAACTTGTTGGTAGTCCGTACGACTACAACCTGCTTTACTCAACTCTTCAAGAGTAGAGAATCATCTGCATGAATGACCAACCACCCCTGTGGCTTCATCGTGAAGATTTTGCATTTGTTTTTAACTTCTCTTGGCACGCCTGTCAGCTCCTCTGGCTGCGAATCCTGTTCAGCACCACGGATAGCCAAGAGCACCTCTGCACCTGGGTCCCCCAAGCCAGGTAGATTGGATCTGCCTGGATACTCCTGGTCCAGGGCCATCTCCTTGTTTTGTTTCCAAAGGGTTTCGCCTAACCCGCCCCACAAGTACCATTTTTCGAAGGTAACCATTCCAATACCGCGACCCTGATTCACAGCTCTATTTTCCAGCTAAAGAGCACTTCTGCACCCTGCTCCCGTGAGCCAGGTAAAATTGTGCTAGCTGTTGTGAATTGTTCAAGGGACTCACTAGACCTTAACTATGAGTGGGTTCCATTGAACTCACTCTCCACGTAACTGATTGCATATATGTGTTTTTCCCATTGAGCGCAGCGTTAATGTTTTCACATTGAAAAGTACTGAGTTATTTAAGGCATTAACATTGATAACTCTGCTTATACTGTATGTATTGATTTCGTTTTAATGTCTAAAAATATATAAAAATCAAAGCTATTTTTATAAATTGGTGTCGTATTTCTCTCAAATTGGGTCAATTTCTTATCGTCCATGTTGGTGATGTGAAATGCTTAACACAATTTCCTCTAAATAGCATGTCTGCTCTTTGGCAGTCTACCAGGACTGAGGGTAGGTGTACTGAGAGAGTACCCAGGGTCCATCTTTGTGTATTGTGCTAGCATTACATGGTAAGGCACCCCTGCCATACCACATAATACTTTCACCTTGCAACAGGGATCATGGGTTAGATTCTATACAGTGAATAAGTGAGATGTGTGAAATATAGTTTGGCATTGCCTGAAAACATCCAGAAATAGCTTGATCAGTTTGTGCAGTGAGATTGTACATAGTCCACTTTCTTGAGTATGGATTCCGAAACTGTGCAGCAAAGACGGTCATTGTCATGTAACAACTGTCCAAACCAAAATGCAGAATAATACAGGAATTCATCAATAAAAGGCAAAGAAAAAGAATAATTCACCCACTGAGTCAGGACATTTATTCCTAATCATGTTTATCAGTATATTCGATGTTTAATAGAATGAAGCATTATGGAATTGAGCCCCATTTGTTTTTTAAATGGATATGATGTGCAAAGTTATACCTAGAAAAGGTGCCACAAAGACCAACTAAAACAATCCGAGTCCATAAGGATCGATAAGACAGATTATGGCTGAAAACAACTGGCAGCAGAGAGAGAGAGATAAAGTCACAGTTTTCCTACGAGTCTCATTCTCTTCTTTTTGCAGGGTTCTTGGTTGAAGCATACCTCATTCTTCAAGGTTTCATATGGGGAAAATAGAAGTTAATATCAGGGACTTGTGATTGTCCTTGTACTGTAAAAGCATGACTTAGAAGACACTGGACTAAAGTTTATAGCATCAGTTTGAATGTTTCCTCTCTTGAGGCGTCTTTTATAAATGTATGCTGACATAGCAAATTGTCGTTTCCAGTGTTCTGTTTACTTGTAGTGTAGGTTTCACATTAGCAGGCCTTTGTTTTCAGTAAGACGATGCTTGAGTGAAGAACACCTTCACTCATAATGCTTGCTTGCACAGCGTAAAATTAATTTCACATATACACATACACAAGTATGTGTATGTGTGTGTGTGTGTGTAAATATATATATATATATATATATATAATCAAAGTAGTGGTTCCCACTCCGACTCACACAAAAGCTTACAAAAACACAGATGTTATGAGCAAAAATGAACTTCCATGCCATTGTGGTCTGCACAATGTTCCTCCTTGCTACAAAATTGTAAGCTTTAGTTCATTCTCACTCACTCACACTCTCGCTCTCTTTTTTCTGTTTCTCTCTCACTTTCTTTCTCTCTATTTCTCTTTCCCTTTCACTCTCTCTCTCTCTTTATATTCGAACTCTCTTTCTCTGTTAGTCTTTTTGAACTCTGTTCAAATTTGGATACAATCTCCAGTACTGTACATTGGTTCTATCCACCTGCTACCTTTCTGCCAACAACTGCATTAAACAAGTATTATTGCATGATCGATTCTTGTAGAGCTGTATGTATCTCCACATTCCCAATAGCATGTGCAATCATTTCATAGTTCAGTAAGACAATTATATCGCCGTCGTATATTTTAGATTATAATTATTCAATTCCTTTACTTTCTCTAATTTATTCTCAACCTTTTTATGTCCTCAATATCTGGAGAATTATATATACAGTTGTAACGAAAATTCAGTCCTTCTTTACTCCTCTTGATGAGCTCTCAGAATTCTGCTGGCTTCTGAACTTTCTTTTTATGCCGTTTACGCATTGTCCGGCCATTCGATCACAGAGCCCCAAGATTGATGTACTGTATAAAGGGCTGTATTATCCTCTGCAGTGTTATGGAGCTTCTTTCTGTCCCAGATACATTAGTATCGTAATTCCTGTGAAACCTGCCGTCTTATAGAAAGGACCTTATGGTGTGGCACTGTGCAGCTCCCTTACTGCATTTGTTAGTTAGACTCGGAAGTTTGAGAGGGAAATAAATACACTGAAAATCTATTCATCTCGGAACCATGGAATATTCTATGGGAGACGCCTTGAAACAAGCAATTATCAAAGTGACATATTTGGTGTATGTTTGCAACATCAGTTGACCAAACTGCATGAATTTAACACGGTGAACGACCTTGCTATAAATATAAAGAAAAATAATATTGGTAATTTGGATAGCACAACCCAAAAATCACCTGGTACATTGGAAGAGATGAATTAGTGCGATGTCGCCCTGGGCCCTAATCTTACGACGGTACAAACAAAATTATATCCCACGGTGCTGTACGGCTCAATGAGATGGCCTCGGTCCTCAATAGATAGGGCTAAAACTATATTTATGACATGCATTAGTAAGATGCTTTCACTGAGGAAGTCAACTCCACAATACAGAATAAGACTAGAGTTTGGTCTCACATCTTTTGATGCACTATTAAGCATTAATCAATTACACTAATGACTTCTGCTCACTAGTTATGTTCTTGATCTATCGGTTCTGACACTCTGGTGATCCCTCCCTCAGCTGGGAAGCTGCCATTTCCTGTATTGTTCTCGACTATGACATTATTGGTTTTTTGTGTTTCTGATCTCTCAACATTTTTAAAGCACTCTGATACCCGCAAGGTTCATGTTCACGCTATATAAAAGTTTTAAAATAAATATTAAATTAATTATATGAACTACTTCTCGGTTGCCTAAAAGTGCAAGAAAATACACTTAAGAGATATGTGGCGGAAGAAGCGGTTTAAGAAACAAAAGTTATTTTACACATGCAGTAAATTTTTCATGTTTTGCAAATAGAATTCAGTCACATACCGTTCCGATTCAGAATTAGGAAGGGACACTTCTTTCAAATACTAAACTGTATTTTGTTGCAAACCAAAATTGTGCTTCGGTAATGTGCTACTGAATTGCAGTTTGGGTTTGATACATATCAAAATGCTTTTTGGCGGTCGCCACTGGCCCATTCTACAAATCTGCCCCTTTGCGACCACAAAAAAGCTTGATACATGTGGCCCTTAATCTTTTTCTTCCGGTGTTCTAAGGCAATGTCCCCTCCAAAGTCTACAAGGTTTAAGCCTTGTGGGGAATGTCGCAAACAAATGTTTAACTGATTCCCACTTGGTTTGCCTGTGATGTTTTGGTTCAGTCCACAACTCCAAAACCTGCAGACACTTCACCTCTATGCTTTCCAAGAGCATGAGGTGAAATTCTTCAATGCCAAGCATCTGAAGACCCTGCATCAGTTAAAGTCACAGGAAAGATCCCGGTCCTGCTCTCTAAGCCGTTCCTGCAACAGGTTGTCATCAAGTTCCTAGTCTTTGAGCAAGTCCACGAAGCAAAAGAAGTCCAAACGGGACCCAGCCCTGTCCAGCCACTCTCAAATCTCAGAGGGTGCAAGGGTATTATCATGCCTTCCAGACCCACTCCTAAAGTCATTTCGAGAATCTGGTTCCTAACTCGGCCCCAGAACAGCCCTAATTTTCTGGGCCTGGGTCAACTCCTTAACAAATTCAGAAGTTTCAAAATTCAGTGTTATGTATTTTTGGCGAAATCACCGGCTTCCTTAAGCACTCCAACAGGACCCAACGAGCAGAGAGTCCTCCCATTTGGACCTTCGCTGGAGAGACCTCCCTCGACGCCAGTTGGGCCCTCTAGATCCCCTCCCAGATAAGTACCAGTTTCGGTACTGAACCCACACCTGGTACCACATACCATGCTAGAGTGCAATCTACTAATGTCAACCCCAGATGATGGCCAACCCATATTCCTGTCAGACTCAGAGATGTTGCTGTGCTGACATCGAACGAGGCCACACTCAATCCCTCTACTTACAGGCAATCCTTCTGACACTGACCTAATACTCTTGATTCAAGGGACACTGCTTATGCATGATATTTTTGGGACAGATTCCGACAATGGTATGTATGATACTAGAGATATATTTGCTCAGGCCTTCCATGAACACGATTGGTTTGAGGATCTCCAAAATGCCAGTGGATTGGACACTTCTCCAGACATTGGCTTGCTCATGCCTCCGGGTCCTGCCCAGCATTATTTGCCATTGCGATGTAGAGAGATGCTGAAGTGTTTGATATAGTGCTCCCCACTCTGGCGGTTAAAACAAATATATTGACTGCGGTGTTTTAACCATATCAGACTAGTCCTGAACCCTTACTTCCCTTTAATGGACACTCTCTTAGAAACCTGGGATAAGCCCTATTCAGGACTCCCAGTCAACTGCCAGATTGCCGTTGTTATTGCACTGCGAAGAACAACAGGGGGCTGGCTCTAATCAGTAAGGCTGAGCCGACAAATTAACTAACAAAGAAGAGGTGCCAATACTGATACAAGCAGATTAACAAGATCAAATCACAACCAAACAACCGAACAATAAATCAGGAGTGGGAATTACTACTTAATAGTAGTTTTTATTCATATTATTTGCAAACTTTGAAAGCAACATTAAATTCATATTATCACAAAGATAAAATTTACAATGGACACAGGGTAAGAAATAAGGATATTCTTCAACCATTCACTCATTCAATCAAAAAGATACAGGCATATCACAGACAACCATTAACATACATACATGGGAGAAAAACAAAAGGAATTAAGAACATATACAGTAAGGACTATGAATAAACAATGAGAGAACAAGTGCCAGGGTCTACTTATTGTTGGAAGATATTTAAACTGAATATTTATACAAGTACATTCCTGTGTATCTACAAAGGTAAAAGGTAATTACAATCACTTGTTAGACGGTAATGTACAGTACTTAGAACTGGGTTTTCCTAGTGTAATCCCCAGTTACTAAAGTAAACCATTGGGATGAAGCCTACGCGTTTCGAATCCCACTTGGATTGACGGGGATTCTCTTCAGGGCCAGTCGATTCCTGTAGACCAGAACAATGAAAGAAAGCGAAAAGAACAAAAAAGTAAATGGAAAATAATGGACCGGTTATCTACTTACATTAGACCACTTGAAGACATACAGGATACCGCTGAGTGACTGCACCATTTCTGTTTCCCACAGTAATGTCAAACATACATACAAGCTTGGACATATCCCAGGGAAACTTTGTCCTAGCTGTGCTACATTGTATCATATATCAAAATGGAATGGCTGCATCGCACAAAAAATATCGTGAAATACCGATAATTCTCCCAAAGGTAGTTATCTACAGCTGCTTAGTACCAAGTTTTTTACTGACCTCTCAATCGGAAGCTCATGCGTGTGATGATGCCAATGAACCCTGTGTAACTGCGCGTGGAGCGTGATCGGCTACCTATAATGCAATGGGATAAAAATGTTTAACTTCTACAGATGGACTAACATCTGCTCTAACCACTAGGTACAACAGTGTCTCGGGCAGAAAACTTACCCCTCTCTTAAATGTCAGAGTAAACTTTCAAGCACTGGTTTTTACTAGAAGATAAGAGGTGACTGGATTGCTATGGACGAAAAAGAGAAAGAGAGAAAAGCTCTTGAGAATAGAACCTTTTTGTAGACCTCGAATGTTTATAGTTATTTAACCCCCTTCTTACCGATTTCTAAGGACCGACAAAAAACATCAATACGGAATCATGAGAGATTTGGAGCTAATGAAGTGTCTTCCTTCGACGGATGGAATATTAGGCTGCAACTTGAAACGGGTTGCTGAAATAGGCAAAAAAGCGGATCATAAATAAGGTTTCGATCTATTTATAACAAAAAATACTACATAGGTTCAGTTCGTCTGACTCACCTAGTCTTTTCCAAAAAGGAAGTGTAAGGTTTTAACTTTCCCAAAAACAGGCACTTTAATTGCGTTCTGGAAATTTAAGATAAAAGGGGAAGTGTGAGGAGGCGGTCAATTCTGTATTAAGTAAAGTGCTAATCGTTAAAACCTATATACACACTTACTTGTGTGGAAGATGGTTGATCCACATAAGCGCTGTGGTAATATCGAAGGTCTATGAATAACAGCGCAAGGTAACTAAAATGAAAAATAAAAATAAACGAGCCTCAGTTATTGAAGTTAGATGCACACTCTGGGGTGCTGAGCAAAAGATGACGAGTCAATGGTTCACTTACTAGGGGTTCCGGAGAACAAAAATGAAACCGACGGCGTCTCAGTCCGCACTGCTCAACGGCGCATGCGTAGAAGGACGCACGCCGGGGAGCAGTGTCTTTTATATCGGCACGCCAATACAGGAGATAATCCAGTGGGCGTGGTTTCGCGCCGATCGAAGCTAATGGAAAAAAAGAAGAAGTGTACTAGCAGAAGGAATAGGAATAGATTCTGAAAAACGGCAAAAACTTGGTCTGCACGCGCACGAGTGCCAGCCTGACTTATCATGATCTAGCAAAATAAAATAAAATACAATAAAATCAAAGCACAGCAGAGCTTCGAAAAAACAGCGAAGCTTGAAAAAAGACATTAAATCGGGGGGTCCTAAGTCTCTAACGGGGAACCATCTGATAAAAGCAGAGGAGGTGTGAAGGTGGTAACGTTACTTCATAGTTTATAGATTTCACTCAATTCATTTAAACCAGACACGGCCGTGTCGAATTGGACTATAAGAAGAGCCTCTCTGTTAGACAGTTTAAGGTTCCAATCACCACCGCGTGGGTCCCTTTCTACCTTAGATATAACTGTCCAACTCAGGTCTTCAATTCGATGTTGCATCCTAGTCCAATGGTTTACCAGAGGTGCATTTTCAACTTTCCTTTTCAGACGTGACTTATGTTGAGAAATGCGTTGGCGTACTTCTTGATTGGTTTTTCCTATATATAGGCAATTGCAAGGGCACTTTATCCCGTAAACTACAAATTTAGATTTGCAGTTACTAAAGGCATCATGTTTCCATGAAATACCGTTATGTTGCAATAATAACCCTTCCATGGTGGAATCACAGCATAAGCAGGTGCCACATCTATGGTGTCCTGTTACTGGGGGCATGTTTAACAATTGACGCAATGAAGGTTGAACTTTAGTAGGCATAGCCGCTCTTATCACATGATTTGCTATACTGTTTTCCTTTTTAAAGGCAAATAACGGAAGCTCTTTCATACTGGCATCTACATTTTTAACCAAATGCCAGTTTTGGCCGATAATGCGTTTAAGTTGGTTGGCATTAGGGCAGAAAGTAGTGACGCAAACCTGGCGTTGTTGATTGGATTTTTCTTTACGTTCAAGTAGCGTCTCCCTCGGGGTGTATTTGGCTCTTTTCATACAATTTTTTACCAACCTCTTAGGGTATCCCCGGTCACATAATTTTGATATCAAATTTCCCGCATGATGTTGGTAGTCTTCATTATATGTGCAATTTCTGCGAACTCGCAGAAACTGCCCATAAGGTAGATTTTCTCGGAGGCTTCTGGGGTGATTGCTTTCAAACAGTAGAGCTTTGTTACGGTCTGTAGGTTTTGTAAACAACGTAGTTGCTAGTTTGCCTTCTCTAGGGAATACCTCCACATCTAAAAATGGGATGTGGGTAGTGGATTGGGTCATGCTAAACTGTATATCTGGTGTCCTTGCGTTTAACCATTGGTGGAATAGGGATAAGTTGTTACTATCACCTGTCCACACCATAAAAACGTCATCAATGAAACGAAGCCAAATACTAATATACTGACTGAATGGGTTGTTATTATGTATGTGAGTATCTTCGTATAATGACATAAAAAGTACTGCCAACTCTGGTGCAAATGGGCAGCCCATTGCTACCCCTTTCACTTGATAGTAAAATTCATTGTCAAAGCAAAAATAGTTCTTCCTTAGTGCAAAGGATGCAAGGTCAACCAAGAACTTGGTCGGGACTCGCATCGGTCTAGGTCTTGAGTCAAGGTAGAAATTGAGAACCGCCACTGCTTCATCCTGAGGGATCTGGGTATATAGGGATGTCACATCAAGAGTGACCAAGGTGTCATTCCCTTCGCAAAAACCAACTTTGTCTAATTTGTTTATGAAGTCGGTTGTATCTTGTAGGTACGAGACTACCTGGCTCATAAATTCTTTTAAAAAACAATCCACATATTTGGCAATCGGCTCTAGCAGAGAACCACATCCTGCCACGATGGGTCTGCCAGGGGGGTCGTCTTGGTTTTTATGGAGTTTAGGCAGTATGTAGAACATTGGGGTTTTGGGGTGTTTGTTTTGGAGATATTCTAATTCCTTTTGCCCAACAAACCCCTGTTCGAATCCATCTTGGATTAGAGCAAACAGTTAGTTTTGTAGATCTTTCGTAGGGTCTTTTCCTATTTTGCGATAGCAGTTAGGATCTTCCAATTGTCTCATCACCTCGGCGGTGTAGTCCTTGATATCCCACACGACTATCGCCCCGCCTTTGTCGGCTTGCTTTATTATAATCGAGGTGTCATTTCTTAGATTAGTTAAAGCAGCCATTTGTTCTTTGGTGGTATTGTATTTGACCATTTTTTTGTCTTTTTCCATAGATGAAATAGAAGATAACACAGTTTTCTCAAAGGTTATCAGTTCTTTAGGGATCTTGTTAGCTGGTGGGCAAAAGGTGGACTTATTTCTAAGTCCAGTCACTTCAATAGGGCGTTGCATTGGGTTTTCAATGAAGAACATGGCTAATCTCAGTTTTCTACAGAATTCTATAAACTCTGATTTTAGCTTCACAAAGTCAGTCTTTTTGGATGGAACAAAAGACAGTCCCTTGGCCAATATACTTTCCTCTGCTTCAGTGAGAGTCCTACTAGAAAGATTAAAGATAGGTGACAACTCTAGTTTTTGTATTGTTGGCGCCGTGTTTTCATCTCCCAGGGGATCGTGTATCTCACCCTGCCTTTGGGACGTGTCTGGCCTCTCGATAAAAAAGAGTTCGTAGATTGATTCTGTTGTGGTTGATTTTGATGCCAGTTGCGATTTCTATTCGGGCGATTATAACTACTGCTTGCGTCACTATCTGTGCCCGAGGATGATGTATCGGAAAACGAGATAAACTGTTTTCTTGAACGCTCTTGGTTATCTGGGAGATAACGTCTTGAATCTAACTTGGTGTAAAAGTCAGACTGTAAATACGGATATACGTTATCCAGTGAGAAGTTTTTTTTGTCTTTCTCAAACTGGTTTGTTTTTTGAGTAATCGTATAGTCCTTAAATTCTTGAATCTCCTTATCAACCTTTTCTATCAATGCCTTTGCATCAGCTATAGCTGGATTGGTATTAATCTCTGCTTCCAATTTGGCTATTTCATTTAATTCCTCTTTGGAGATCCTTACTGCTGTCTCTACAGTTAGGACCATAAGGTCTCTACTGCATTTGGTCTCAATAAGTGAAAAGCCTTTTTTGAAGATCGGGTCTTCTGTAAATATTACTGGAATATTTTTAATCTGTCGCCCACCCGGGATGGTACCCTCTCTTAGATGTTTCAATAGGAAGTGACCATGAAGGTCAGTTCTGATCTGTTTCTTTTTGAGTCTGATCAATTTGTCAGATTCGTTGTTAGATGTAGCTACTATACTCAGAGAGACTGATGAAAACACTGGTGGGTCACTCAGCAGGCTCCTGATGTGGTCTTCGGAATAAGCAAATGTGTCCTTTTCTGCCATCACAGATAGTCAACTGAAAAAGAGAAGATGGAGATTAGATCAGAATTTTTAAAGAAATTAGAACAAGCAACACTTTCAATAGGGGATGAAAAACTTAATCAATTCAAGCCCTACTTTAGGGAGGGGTACTTGATGGCCCTCCACCTCAGAGTAAATGAGGTTACAAATCTAACCTCGCGGGCAGGAGTCCGCTATTATCGTCCCTGGGGATCCTAACTGACCCAGCATTCCTCTTCTAAGAGTCTGAGGGGGCAGGATTTAACCAGTAAACCTGTCTACCAGTAAAGTTAACCGAAATGCATTTCCCACTGCTCTCCTGACTGTACATCTGAATGTATTGAGACCTTTGGGACACGAGTTTTCTCATTGGAGTCTTGCATTGCGGTACGTAAATGCCAGTTGCCTTCTAGGGCATTATACGCATGCCCTATATGACACCATTACCCAAGTCTTGCCAGTCGTCCCATAGGAGGCTTATACCATCCTTTCGCAGGCAAGTTCATGATTTGTTGTGGGCTTGATACCACCGACTAAGTGGGCAGAGCCATTGTTATCACTGTGGCCATCTGTTGACATGCTACGATGCAGTCTAGTGGATTTTCAGGAGACGTTCAGGGTAGCCTGATGGACATGCTGTAAAATGGATCCTGCCTATTATGGAATTGCGCAAAAAGAACAATTGGTGGACAGAATGCAGAACAATGTCATACATTCACGCCTGTACAGAGATCTGGGCCTAAATCCATTGTTTTATTTGCTCCCCATACCATTCCAGTTTGAACCTAGCAATATGCAAATCAGTCTTCACTCTGGGCCCAGTGGGAACAGTCCAGCTCGAACTGCCAGGCCCTCCCTGGACTGGAAACAAGCATCCTAGGACCAGTTTCTGGCTTTCAGCCTTTCAGCCTTCATCAACCAGGATAGCTTGTCTCCAGTGGCATTGAGAGCACAGGACCCAGGTCTGGGCCTACCCATCACACTTGCGGTGACAAATGCAAAAAGAAAAATTGATGGACAGAATGCAGAACAATGTCATACATTCACCCCAGTACGGAGATCTGGGTCTAAATCCATTTTTTGTTGCACCCATGCCATACCAGTTTGAACCCATCCATATGCAAATCAGTCTTGACCCTGCGCCCAATGGGAACAGTCTAGCCCGAACTGCCAGGCCAGGTCCTCACTGGACTGGAAACAAGCATCCTCAACAGCAAGGATAGCTTGACTCCAGTGGCATGGAGAGCACGAGACTCACGTCTGGGCATACCTGTCCTCCTCGGGGTGACAAATGCAAAAAGAACAATTGATGGACAGAATGCAGAACAATGTCATACATTCACCCCAGTACAGATATCTGGGCCTAAATCGATCGTTTTATTGCTCCCCATGCCATTCCAGTTAGTACCGTCCTTTTACAGGCCATTCAGGATGAGCGTGACTTGGCTACGTTCATAATTTGTTGTAGACTTGATACCACCGACGCAGTGGGCTGAGCCACTGTTATCACCTAGGCCCTCCGTTGACATTCTAGGATGTAGTCCAGTGGATTTTCTGGAGACTTTCAGGCTAGCCTGATGGACATGCTGTTAAATGGATTCTGCCTATTATGGAATTATGGCATATTTGGCTCTGGAGCGCTTTAAAGAAAGCAGGGCCACAGCACGTTGCTTGGGCATGTCTGACCCACCACGCCAACAGTGCCCACTGTTTCACATCCTCCGTGGCTATGGTCAGGGCTTTCCATATTGCCAATACGTGCAACTGACTCCTCAGTCTCCTCAGTCCTACTATGGTTGCGAAACAATTTGTAGACACCGGGGGCAACAAACAGCCCAGTCAGCCACCCCTCCAGCTGCCATAACTTTAGTGTGTCCATGGCGACACACAGCTACACTGTCAGAGGCAGTGTATAGCACTTTCTGCCAGGGTGGCAAGCCATTACCTCTGACAAGCAGGTGTTGAAAGATTGTCCAGCCGGGTGACCTATTACCACTTCTTGAAACCACGTCACACTCCTTCCATCCTCAGAATGGCTGACTGAGCACTATCTATCCCTTTTGTGGCAGAAAGTGCAGTCTTTGTTAGCCAAAAGAGCCATAGAGAAGGTGCTGACGCCAGAAGTAGGTTCTGGGAGCTATTTCCACTATATTTTGGTGCTGACTGAGGAACAGAAACCTCCACCCTGTTTTTGAATTTTGTGCTCATTGCCTTTATTCGGAGGGAAATCCCCAAGGAGCTCACCTTAGCCCATATCTTCTCTGCCCTTGACCTTGGAGACTGGCTGGTATTGCTGAACTTACAGGATGTGTATTTTCACATCCCCATCCTGCAGACCCACAGGCATTACCTGCTGCTCACGGTGGAACAGGAGCTCCCCTTTGCCTCACAAGAGCCTCTATGGGTGTTCCCAAAAGTAATGGTGGTGTTCGCAGCTCACATTTGGAGGTCACTGGTTCCAATCGTCCTCTACGTTGTCGACTGGCTGTTGATGCGGGCTGTCGCTACCCACCTATTTCCTGCAGTGAATCTAGTAACATTGTTGGTGTTCACTATAAATTTGCCACCCCTGACTTCTTCGCAGATGGTCCATTTCATTACATCCATTCTGGATATGGTGCGATTTTGTTCGTACCCTTGAAGAGAAGAGTCTAGGACATTTGAGCTGTGATCCCGATGTTTCAGCGTCAAGCCGGGTTTTCAGTGAGGATTACTCTGAGACTACAGGGACTGATGGACTCCTGCATCCTGCTAGAAACTTACACTAGGTGGCATACTGGAATCTCACCTATCAAGTCCATATTTCTTAGAGAGACGATCTGTATTGGTGGTTACTGGACTGTGGTTGGGTCAGTGGAAGACCCTCTCCCTATACCACCCAGAGCTGATCGTATTGACTGATGCCTTTCTTTTGGGGTGGGGTGGTCACTTTGGAGAAGTGGAGATCAGAGGCCTCTGGTCTCTGGCGGAGGTTTGGCTCAATATGAACATTTGCTTGGTGTTGAAATCCTTCCTGGCATACATGAAATTGACTGGCTCAGCTGTTCTGAAAAACACCATTGCAGTGTGCAACTGCAACAAACTGGGCACTGTAGGGTTGTGGACCCTGTGCTAAGAGGTTTTGTGCTTCTGGAAATGGCTTGAAGGCCAGTGTATTTTATTGGTGGTGCTGCATCTGCAGGATCTTTGAATGTCATCTCACATAAACTCAGCTGTTGATGCTTGGCGGATCACGAATGGCAGTTGTACCCCAAGGTGGAGCAAAGTCTCTTCCATGACTGGGGGGGAACCGTGGCTCGATCTGTGTGCCACTAAAGAGAAGGTGCAATGTCAGCACTTGTGCACATTGGAGTTTCCAGAGCGGCTCTCGCTAGGAGAGGCATTTCACTTAGAATGGAACTCTGGACTCCTGTACACCTTCCAGCTGATATCCACCTGCCTGAGTACGCAAAACAATCAGGAACAAACCAGTCCCAAGTTATGCTAGAGGCTCATGATTGGGTAGGGAGGGTATGGCAACCAAAAGTCCTGGGCATGTGCTTCATTTCGCCTGAAAACGTCCCAAGTTAGATTTCTGTACACTGGTCACAACCAATTGGATTTTGGCTTCTTGTTTCTATATTATTCTGAAAGCAACTGATTTTAGCGTGCATGGATGGCACCTATAAAGTGTTGCGCACGTCACTTCCAGCATGGAACAATGTTGATGCGGAGCTGCTTGTGACACCTACTGGCGAATAAGGGTACTCCTGAAGATTTTTCAGATCCAGTCTGATGCCTAGTGGAATTTTCAAAAGTGGAAGAATCTGGGTTGAGATAAAGTCTCTACCAGAAAGAGTGTTACCAAAGGTGAGTATCTTGTTCGTCAACCTCTAGGAGTATGTAGTGGTCCGTAAGCTCACTACATCCTTGCCTTGATGTATTCACAAATGGGAAAGTTTTTCTTCTTTTTAAAAAGAAGCACTGGTTGTCCTAAGGAACATGGGCTGCTTTAAAAATAAGATGTCTCCCATTTGGAAATCCAACCCCAGGGATAGTGGTCTGTTATTTGCAGACCACCATGCATGTGTTTAGTGGCTAAACACAAGACGATACTAATAGCAGCGTGCTTAATTAATATTCATTTGGCAGGTCATTCTGCAACCCCTTAACACTGGGGATTTTGCAAGGCAGCCTATTATTCAAAAAATTGCATCGCAAATTAAAGACTGACTGTATAAAAGTTGCTGCTCAATTTCCAACCACTTTTTTGTGACCAGTCTTTTCCAACTTCTAGCCCTATGCCACACAGCACCACAAATTTGGCATTTCCGTACGAGAATACGTGAATATCTGCGACTGAAATGATGTATGCATGATTGCAGTAAAAAAAATTGTCCTGAACAAAGCTTTCGGTAAATACCAACTTTGGTGGTGGGGTGTTGTTTCATGTCATGTTATATGTAACATAAAATTTGTGTGACAAAATTGTCATCTGCGCATGAGTCTTTGTCTTGTTTGAATCTGATTTTAATAAATAGAGGGTAGACTTTATAATACTGGAGTCATCTTTAAAACATGAACAAAGGGGTTTTAAACTAGTTTATGAAGGAAAACATGTTTTTATAAAAATATAATAATATATATGCCCTCACTCATCTATCCTAAAATGCGAGATTGAAAAACGGAAGAAGTTGTCTGAATTTTTGTTGAAGTGAGTCATCATCTAACAAAATAGAAAGTGACCTTTCAAATGAAGGTGATGTGTCAGTTTTAATTGCAAGTGGTTGAATCAGCCGTTGGGCAAATGAGTCATTGTAGTGGATGAAGGGAAAAGATTGGAGGGAGCTGAAAGAGAGTATTTCAGGAATTAGTAAAACCGGTGAGGTCAGAAGCAGCAATTATTAAAGCCTGGTGACTCTGCTGCCACCATCCTTTCCTGGAATGTGGCCGGTTTACGGAGGAAACACGAGTATTGTGAATGTATGGATGAAGCAGCAATTATTAAAGCCTGGTGACTCTGCTGCCACCATCCTTTCCTGGAATGTGGCCGGTTTACCGAGGAAACTCGAGTATTGTGAATGTATGGATTTTTAGAATCACCTATGGTAATCTGTCTGCAAGGATCCTTATTCATTGAGAATTTTACTGCCCCTTCCGTTTATCAACGCCCTCAATTCATCAGGGTGGTAATTTGTACGTCATCCTTCCCATTGTGTTTGCACCTTCCCAGTGGGCATCCTCTGACACAACGTCAGTTGTGCATTCATTAAGTCCCAAGCATCTACCTTACTATCAAATGTCTTACTGCCCAGCAAGCTTTTTTTTTCTGCAAACATACATCATACGACCAAACTCTTTCCCAGTGAGCGTCCTCCATCCCAGTGTGCTTGCCCATTTGCTGAGCTTCCTCTGTCGCAATGAGTGTCCTCTGTCGCAATAGGTGTCCTCTGTCGCAATAGGTGTCCTCTGTCGCAATAGGTGTCCTCTGTCACAATAGGTGTCCTCTGTCGCAATAGGTGTCCTCTGTTGCAATAGGTGTCCTCTGTCGCAATAGGTGTCCTCTGTCGCAATAGGTGTCCTCTGTCGCAATAGGTGTCCTCTGTCGCAATAGGTGTCCTCTGTCGCAATAGGTGTCCTCTGTCCCAGCGGGTGTCCTCTGTCGCAGCCGGTGTTCTCTGTCACACCAACGGGTGTTCTCTGTCGCAGCAACGAGTGTTCTCTGTCGCAGCAGCGGGTGTTCTCTGTCGAGGCGAGTGTCCTCTGTCGCAGCGAGTGTCCTCTGTCCCTATTAGTGTACTCTCTGCTCCTATGAGTGTTCTCTGTCCCAGTGAGTATCCTCTGTCTCAATGAGGGTCCTCTGTCTCAATAAGTGTCCTCTGTCTCAATGAGTGTCCTACATTCCGAGAATTGTCGTCCCATTAAGCATCCTCTGTCCCAATGAGCGTCCTCCGTCCCAATGAGCGTCCTCCGTCCCAATGAGCGTCCTCCGTCCCAATGAGCGTCCTCCGTCCCAATGAGCTTTCTCCGTCCCAATGACCTTACTCCGTCCCAATGAGCTTCCTCCGTCCCAATGAGCTTCCTCCGTCCCAATGAGCGTCCTACGTCCCAATGAGTGTCCTCCGTCCCAATGAGTGTTCTCTGTCCTTGTGAGTATCCTCTGTCTCAGAGTGTCCTCCTTTCCAGTGAGTGTCCTCCTTTCCAGTGAGTGTCCTCCTTTCCAGCGAGTGTCCTCCTTTCCAGCGAGTGTCCTCCTTTCCAGCGAGTGTCCTCCTTTCCAGCGAGTGTCCTCCTTTGCAACGAGTGTCCTCCGTTGCAACGAGTGTCCTCCGTTGCAACGAGTGTCCTCCGTTGCAACGAGTGTCCTCCGTTGCAACGAGTGTCCTCCGTTGCAACGAGTGTCCTCCGTTGCAATGAGTGTCCTCCTTTCCAGTGAGTGTCCTCCGTTGCAATGAGTGTCCTCCTTTCCAGTAAGTGTCCTCCGTTGCAATCAGTGTCCTCCTTTCCAGTGAGTGTCCTCCTTTCCAGTGAGTGTCCTCCTTTCCAGTGAGTGTCCTCCTTTCCAGTGAGTGATCTCTGTTGCAATGAGTGTCATCCCAGTGAGCCTCTTCTGTCTCAAACAGCGTCCTCCATCACAGTGGGTGTCCTCCATCGCAGTGAGTGTTCTCTGTTGCAGTGAGTGTCCTTTGTCCCAATGGGTGTTCTCCTTTCCAGTGAGTGTCCTCTGTCCCAATGGGTGTCCTCCGTTCCAACTGGTGTATTCCGTCCCAACGAGTGTATTCGGTTCCAATGGGTGTTCTCTCTCCCTAGGAGCGTCCTTTGTACCTATGAGTGTCCTCTGTCCCTAGGAGCGTCCGTTGTCCCTATGAGCGTCCTCTGTCCCTATGAGCGTCCTCTGTCCCTATGAGCGTCCTCTGTCCCTATGAGCGTCCTCTGTCCCTATGAGCGCCCTTTGTCCCTATGAGGGTCCTCTGTCCCTATGAGCGTCCTCTGTCCCTATGAGCGTCTTTTGTCCCTATGAGCGTCTTCTGTCCCTATGAGCGTCCTCTGTCCCGATGAGCGTCCTCTGTCCCTATGAGCGTCTTCTGTCCCTATGAGCGTCCTTTGTCCCTATGAGCGTCTTCTGTCCCTATGAGCGTCTTTTGTCCCTATGAGCGTCTTCTGTCCCTATGAGCGTCCTCTGTCCCTATGAGCGTCCTTTGTCCCTATGAGCGTCTTCTGTCCCTATGAGCGTCTTCTGTCCCTATGAGCGTCTTTTGTCCCTATGAGCGTCTTCTGTCCCTGTGAGCGTCTTCGTGAGCGTCTTCTGTCCCTGTGAGCGTCTTCTGTCCCTGTGAGCGTCCAGTGGGAGATGCGACGTGAAATTGAGGAGTAATAAAAACTGCCATTCTGTCTCCCCTGGGTATGAAATCCGAGCATATTATTAACTTTCCACAATGGCCTCCCCCCCCCCCCCCCCCCCCCTTGATGGGGCAGCGGGCTCCCAAAGCCTCCAAACGAGCACTGTTTCTTTCAAGCCTCCTTGTTTTCTAAAGGTTGTTCAGACAGCTCCAGGGGTGGCCTGTGCCTGTTGAGCTCTAGACACTCCTTGGCTTTAGAGCGGAGGTCACTCCGCAGCTTTCCTTGAAAGACGAGTAAATGTACAGGATTGAGAAGGGGATACAGGGTTGGAGACAGCTGCTATGAAGGGTTCAGTCACTCCCTTGAAGGCGATCGCGCTTTTGGATGAACGTCAAATGTCGGTTTTAAAAGCCAATATCAGGGCTCTGTTGGCGGGAGGCTGGAGTGCGTTCACTGGAACAATGTGACCTTGTGATTGCTTCGGGCTCCGAGTGGCTGCTATCTAATCTCGGCGGTACCCACCCGGGGCCCTGAGAGCGCTCGGAGTGCTTGTGTTTCTGCAGCGCTGTCGGCAGCGACGAGCTTGAAAAACATCATGGCCGCTGCTCTCATTAGCTGCGGTAACTAGAGACAATATTTTCAAAGTGGGTCTGTCTATTTTTGTGCAAGATGGGGCCAGAGGAAACTAATTAGTGTAAATATTAAGCGTGGAATCAGTCGGTCCTAACGCTGCAAGTGATGCAATATGAAGCACGCACACATGCAAGGGTGAGAGAGTGAGTGAGACAGACCACACACACACACACACACTCTCACGTATACAGATAACCTACGCATGCACATGGGCATAACCTGACATTCACCTATGCATGCAGACACGTCTATATGAAAAAATTTCGGGGGGGGGGCTGAACCTTTAATCAGTAGGCAGAGTGGAGCTGCAGGGGCTCTTAGAAGGGGTGAAACAACTGCAAGGCCTAATTAACATTCAAATGGTCTTTTAAAGACCTGTGAAACGTTCGGTTGCGGCTCTGTGTGCGCCCGTGATCTGTCTCATCCCGGGCTGCCACACACGACGGGGGGGGGGGGGGGCGGGGGGCGGGCGGCGGGCGGCGGGCGGTCTGAAGCCCGGTGAGTCCAATGGGTGTTGTGCGCCTGCACTGCCTGCTGGGGGATGCTGCCTTCTCAAGAGACCAGCTCTGCCTCCACACACTGAATGAAATGAGAGATTTATAACGCGCGACTAAGCCCGTAGGCATCAAGGCGCCTAACCAAAAAATCAAAAAAGGCAAAACCAGAGTTAAGGATAGGCTTTGGCAAATAGCCACGTCTTGAGAGCCTTTCTAAAGGCTTGCTTTGAGGGAAGGGTTTTGATCTCAGACGGCAGAGAGTTCCACAACCTTGGAGCCAAAGTTGAAAAGGCTCTGCCACCCCACCTAGCTCTACGGACACGGGGGATTGATAACAAGAATTTGTTAGCAGAGCGCAAGGATCTGGAAGGGGTATATGGAATTAACAGATCCCTCAGGCCTCCAGATTTGTTAGTGGCCAGGGCCCCATAGATCAGACAAAGGGACTTAAAAGAAATCCTGGCCTCAATCGGAAGCCAATGCAATGCTTTCCTGGCAGCCGTGGCAGAGGCCCGCCTAGGGAGATCTAGCACAAACTTCACGGCGGCATTCTGCACCATTTGAAGTCGCATTATCAGACTCTTGTTAATGCCAAGGTATAGGGCATTACAATAATCGAGTCTTGAGCCTATTAATGCTATTACAATTTGCTTTCTGGCTTGAGGGGACAGGTAATGTTTTATCTTCCTCAGGATGTTTATTATGCCCCAGCAGGTGGAAATGGTCCTACTTACTTGCTGGCCCAACCCCAAAAAAGGGTCAATCATGACTCCTAGGTTCCTGGCCAGTGCAGTGGGTGTTGGGCACACGCCCAAAGATGAAGGCCACCATTCCGCCGGCCAAATGTCCTCCTTACCTCCGAACACCAGAATTTCTGTCTTCTCGCCATTGAGCTTCAATGAATTGCAAATCATCCATTGAGCCACTGCCTCCATACAGTGTCTAAAATTGGAGGCAGCCGAGATGGCAGGTTGGGCGAGAGACATCAATATCTGCGTGTCGTCGGCGTAGGAGACTACCTCCATCCCGTAAGATCTAATGAGCCTGGCAAGTGGGGTCACATAAATGTTAAAAAGGGTCGGACTTAATGCCGACCCCTGAGGGACCCCACACTGTACAGGAAGGGATGGAGATAGGAACTCCCCCAGCTTACCTCTCTGTTCCCTCTGGCCTAGGAAGGAGGTCAGCAAACTAAGTGCGGACCCCTCAACCCCTATCTCCCTCAGACGAGATGTTAACACTGAGGGAGACAGGGTATCAAACGCAGCCGTAAGATCTAGCAGGATGAGGAGAGTAGTCTGGCCCTTATCCACTCTAGTGCGGATGTTATCAAGCACAGTGGTAAGGGCCGACTCCGTACTATGCTCTCTCCGGAATCCATGCTGCAAGTGATCTAAAAGGCCAGAGGTATCCAGGAAGGCAGCAAGATGCTGGTTGAGATGTGTTGCCAACATCTTTGCTGGGGCTGGGAGCAGCGAAATGGGGCGAAAGTTTTTGAGAACACCCGGGTCCAATGTAGGCTTTTTTAACAGTGGTTTCACCGCCGCTCTTTTCCATTGTAGCGGGAAGGTCCCATCTCTCATTGCCCTGTTCATGATCTCTAATAGCAGAGGCAGGAGAGTCTCCTTGCATTGTTTAAGAAGTTTCAGGGGGCAAGGGTCTAAGGGAGACCCCGACCAAGTCTTAAGCAGGAGAACTTCAAGTTCCTGTAGGGAAAGGGGTGGAAAGCTGGGAAAACACCCTGACGGTACCTCCTCGGAAGATGTTAATGGGGGGAGCGGAAAGCACGGAGAGGAAGAGAGTGTCGACCTCTGAGATTCTAAAGCCGAATAAATGTCCACAATTTTAGATTGAAAGAATTGTGCAACATCATTACAGAGCTGCTGTGAGCTAATAACAGGGTCCGGCACCTTCAATGATGTGAGCGTGTCTACGATCTTAAACAGCTCTTTCGGCGAGGAGAGTGAGGAAGTCAGAGAGGTGAAATACTCTTGTTTAGTCCTTATCACCTCCATTTTGTACTTCTTTAGAAGGGTTTTGTGACTATCCCTCTCTCGCAAATCCCAGCTAGTCCTCCAAAGGCGTTCTTGTCTTCGAACTCCCTGCCTAAGGAGTCTTAATGATTCCGAGAACCACGGTGCCGATGGGCTTTTCCTCGCGGTGTAACGCAGTGAGGCAGGGGCCAAGTCATCAATAGCTGTTTTGATGGCAGTATCCAACCTCTCTACTGCATTACCTACGTCCTCCTCTGAGGTGATCATCTGACTGGGCAATCTAGGGGCGAGCATGTCATTGGTAATGCTTTTGAGGTTACGCCTCAATTCCATTTTACTTGGCTCATTCACCTTGCTCTTGACAGTAGGGATCGTTAATTCTCACTGGGGGATGCTGCCATCTCTAGAGGCCAGCCTTGACTCCATAAACTGGGGGATGCTGCCTTCTCTAGAGACCAGCCATGCCTCTTAAAGAGCCTTGCCTTTATAGAGGCCAGCTCTGCCTCCACACAATGGGGGATGCTGCCATCTCTAGAGGCCAGCCTTGCCTCTCACACCCTGGGGGATGCAGCCTTCTCTAGAGGCCAGCCTTGCCTCTCACACCCTGGGGGATGCTGCCTTCTCTACAGGCCAGCCTTGCCTCTCACACCCTGGGAGATGCTGCCTTCTCTAGAGGCCAGCCTTGCCTCTCACACCCTGGGAGATGCTGCCTTCTCTAGAGGCCAGCCTTGCCTCTCACACCCTGGGGGACGCTGCCTTCTCTAGAGGCCAGCCTTGCCTCTCACACCCTGGGGGATGCTGCCTTCTCTAGAGGCCAGCCTTGCCTCTCACACCCTAGGGGACGCTGCCTTCTCTAGAGGCCAGCCTTGCCTCTCACAACCTGGGGGATGCTGCCTTCTCTAGAGGCCAGCCGTGCCTCTCGCACCCTGGGGGATGCTGCCTTCTCTAGAGTCCAGCCTTGCCTCTCGCACCCTGGGGGATGCAGCTTTCTCTACAGGCCAGCCTTGCCTCTCACACCCTGGGGGACGCTGCCTTCTCTAGAGGCCAGCCTTGCCTCTCACACCCTGGGGGATGCTGCCTTCTCTAGAGGCCAGCCGTGCCTCTCACACCCTGGGGGATGCTGCCTTCTCTAGAGTCCAGCCTTGCCTCTCACACCCTGGGGGATGCTGCCTTCTCTACAGGCCAGCCTTGCCTCTCACACACTGGGAGATGCTGCCTTCTCTAGAGGCCAGCCTTGCCTCTCACACCCTGGGGGATGCTGCCTTCTCTAGAGTCCAGCCTTGCCTCTCACACCCTTGGGGATGCTGCCTTCTCTACAGGCCAGCCTTGCCTTTCACACCCTGGGAGATGCTGCCTTCTCTAGAGGCCAACCTTGCCTCTCACACCTTGGGAGATGCTGCCTTCTCTACAGGCCAGCCTTGCCTCTCACACCCTGGGGGATGCTGCCTTCTCTAGAGGCCAGCCGTGCCTCTCACACCCTGGGGGATGCTGCCTTCTCTACAGGCCAGCCTTGCCTCTCACACCCTGGGGGATGCTGCCTTCTCTAGAGGCCAGCCGTGCCTCTCACACCCTGGGGGATGCAGCCTTCTCTAGAGGCCAGCCTTGCCTCTCACACCCTGGGGGACGCTGCCTTCTCTAGAGGCCAGCCTTGCCTCTCACACCCTGGGGGACGCTGCCTTCTCTCGAGGCCAGCCTTGCCTCTCACACCCTGGGGGACGCTGCCTTCTCTCGAGGCCAGCCTTGCCTCTCACACCCTGGGGGATGCTGCCTTCTCTAGAGTCCAGCCTTGCCTCTCACACCCTGGGGGATGCTGCCTTCTCTAGAGTCCAGCCGTGCCTCTCACACCCTGGGGGATGCTGCCTTCTCTACAGGCCAGCCTTGCCTCTCACACCCTGGGGGATGCTGCCTTCTCTAGAGGCCAGCCGTGCCTCTCACACCCTGGGGGATGCAGCCTTCTCTAGAGGCCAGCCTTGCCTCTCACACCCTGGGGGACGCTGCCTTCTCTAGAGGCCAGCCTTGCCTCTCACACCCTGGGGGACGCTGCCTTCTCTCGAGGCCAGCCTTGCCTCTCACACCCTGGGGGATGCTGCCTTCTCTAGAGGCCAGCCTTGCCTCTCACACCCTGGGGGATGCTGCCTTCTCTAGAGGCCAGCCTTGCCTCTCACACCCTGGGGGATGCTGCCTTCTCTAGAGGCCAGCCTTGCCTCTCACACCCTGGGGGATGCTGCCTTCTCTAGAGGCCAGCCGTGCCTCTCGCACCCTGGGAGATGCTGCCTTCTCTAGAGGCCAGCCTTGCCTCTCACACCCTGGGGGATGCTGCCTTCTCTAGAGTCATCCTTGCCTCTCGCACCCTGGGGGATGCAGCCTTCTCTACAGGCCAGCCCTGCTTCTCACAAACCACACAGTATCACCTGCTGCAGGCTTCTGCCTTCTGTGAATGCCAGCTCTGCTTCTTACACACTCCCAGTCGGAGGAAGCTGCCTTCTCTAGAGGACAGCCCTGCTTCTGCAACTGCATAGCATAGGAGGGTGCAGGCCGCTGCCCTCTCAGGAGGACAGCCTTGTCTCGGAAACGGCACAGCATCGTAGGCTGGAAGACACTGCCTTCTCTAAAGGACAGTCATACCTCTGAAACTGCACTGCACGGGAGGCTGCAGGCCGCTGCCTTCTCTAAAGGACAGTCGTACCTCTGAAACTGCACTGCACGGGAGGCTGCAGGCCGCTGCCTTTTCTAGATGACAGCCCTGCCTCTGAGACTGCATGGCACGGTAGGCTGCTTGCCGGCCGTTGCCTTCTCTAGAGCACAGCCCTGCTTCTGAAACTGCACTGCACATGAGGCTGCAGGCCGCTGCCTTCTCTAAAGCACAGCCCTGCTTCTGAAACTGCACTGCACATGAGGCCGCAGGCCGCTGCCTTCTCTAGAGGACAGCTCTGCCTCTGAAACTGCACTGCTCATGAGGCTGCAGGCCGCTGCCTTCTGTAGAAGACAGCCCTGCCTCTGAGACTTCATGGCACAGTAGGCTGCAGGCCGCTGCCTTCTGTAGAAGACAGCCCTGCCTCTGAGACTTCATGGCACAGTAGGCTGCAGGCCGCTGCCTTATCTAGACCACAGCCCTGCTTCTGAAACTGCATGCCACAGTAGGCTGCACTGCAGGCCGCTGCCTTCTCCAGAGGATAGCCCTGTCTCTGAAACTGCACTGTGGGCTGCAGGCTGCTGCCTTCTCGAGAGCCCTGCTTCTGAAACTGCACTGCTCATGAGGCTGCAGGCCGCTGCCTTCTTTGGGGGCAAGCCCTGCCTCTAAAACTGCACAGCACAGTAGGCTGCAGGCAGCTGCCTTCTCCAGAGGACAGCCCTGTCTCTGAAACTGCACTGTGGGCTGCAGGCTGCTGCCTTCTTTGTGGGGCAAGATATGCCTCTAAAACTGCACAGCACAGTAGGCTTCAGGCAGCTGCCTTCTCCAGAGGACAGCCCTGTCTCTGAAACTGCACTGTGGGCTGCAGGCTGCTGCCTTCTTTGTGGGGCAAGATATGCCTCTAAAACTGCACAGCACAGTAGGCTTCAGGCAGCTGCCTTCTCCAGAGGACAGCCCTGTCTCTGAAACTGCACTGTGGGCTGCAGGCTGCTGCCTTCTTTGTGGGGCAAGATATGCCTCTAAAACTGCACAGCACAGTAGGCTTCAGGCAGCTGCCTTCTCCAGAGGACAGCCCTGTCTCTGAAACTGCACTGTGGGCTGCAGGCTGCGGGCTTCTCGAGAGAGCAACCCTGCTTATGAAACTGCACAGCACTGTAGGCTGCAGGCCGCTGCCTTCTTTGGGGGCAAGCCCTGCCTCTTACATAATGCTAGCTGGAGGAAGCTGCCTCTTCGTGACGCTAGCCCATCTGGCATACTGGACTGCCTTCTCCAGAGGCCAACCTCGCCTCGCGGCGCACTCTCCACGACACGACTGGCTGGAGAATGCTGCCTTCTGTTGAGGCTGAGGCCAGCCCGGCCTCCCACACACTTCCGGCTGCAGTGAAGCAAGCTGCCGTCTCTGGAGGCCAGCCCTGCCTCTCGCAGACCGCACAGCACTTCCAGCTGCAGACTGGGGGAAGTTGCCCCCTCCAGATGCCAGCCTTGCACACTGCGGGCAAAGGAAGCTGCCTCCTCTAGAGGCCAGTCCTGCCTCTCACACACTGCACAACACTGCCTGCTGGTGAAAGCGGCCTTCTTTAGATGCCAGTCTTGCCTCTCACATACTGCACAGCCCTGCCTGCTGGAGGAAGCTGCCTCCTCTAAAGGCCAGCCCTGCCTGCTGGAGGAAGCTGCCTCCTCTAGAGGCTATCTAGCCCGGCCTCTTACATGCTGCTGACTCAAAGGAAGCTGCCTCCTCTAGAGGCCAGCCCTGAATGCTGGAGGAAGCTGCCTCCTCTAGAGGCCAGCCCTGCCTGCTGGAGGAAACTGCCTCCTCTAAAGGCTATCTAGCCCGTCCTCTTACATGCTGCCGACTCAAAGGAAGCTGCCTCCTCTAGAGGCCAGCCCTGCCTGCGGGAGGAAGCTGCCTCCTCTAGAGGCCAGCCCTGCCTGCTGGAGGAAAATGCCTCCTCTAAAGGCTATCTAGCCCGGCCACTTACATGCTGCTGACTCAAAGGAAGCTGCCTCCTCTAGAGGCCAGCCCTGCCTGCTGGAGGAAGCTGCCTCCTCTAGAGGCTGGCTAGCCCGTCCTCATACATGCTGCCGACTCAAAGGAAGCTGCCTCCTCTAGAGGCTAGCTAGCCCGTCCTCATACATGCTGCCGACTCAAAGGAAGCTGCCTCCTCTAGAGGCCAGCCCTGCCTGCTGGAGGAAGCTGCCTCCTCTAGAGGCCAGCCCTGCCTGCTGGAGGAAACTGCCTCCTCTAAAGGCCAGCCCTGCCTGCTGGAGGAAACTGCCTCCTCTAAAGGCTATCTAGCCCGGCCTCTTACATGCTGCCGACTGAAAGGAAGCTGCCTCCTCTAGAGGCCAGCCCTGCCTGCTGGAGGAAGCTGCCTCCTCTAGAGGCCAGCCCTGCCTGCTGGAGGAAACTGCCTCCTCTAAAGGCTATCTAGCCCGGCCTCTTACATGCTGCCGACTGAAAGGAAGCTGCCTCCTCTAGAGGCCAGCCCTGCCTGCTGGAGGAAGCTGCCTCCTCTAGAGGCCAGCCCTGCCTGCTGGAGGAAGCTGCCTCCTCTAAAGGCTATCTAGCCCGGCCTCTTACATGCTGCCGACTCAAAGGAAGCTGCCTCCTCTAGAGGCCAGCCCTGCCTGCTGGAGGAAGCTGCCTCCTCTAGAGGCCAGCCCTGCCTGCTGGAGGAAACTGCCTCCTCTAAAGGCTATCTAGCCCGTCCTCTTACATGCTGCCGACTGAAAGGAAGCTGCCTCCTCTAGAGGCCAGCCCTGCCTGCTGGAGGAAGCTGCCTCCTCTAGAGGCCAGCCCTGCCTGCTGGAGGAAGCTGCCTCCTCTAAAGGCTATCTAGCCCGGCCTCTTACATGCTGCCGACTCAAAGGAAGCTGCCTCCTCTAGAGGCCAGCCCTGCCTGCTGGAGGAAACTGCCTTCTCTAGAGGCCAGTCCTGCCTCTCGCACACTACACAGCAGAGTCTGCTGGTGAAAGCTGCCTTCTCTAGAGGCCAGTCCTGCCTGCTGGAGGAAGCTGCCTTCTCTAGAGACCAGCCCTGCCGCCTCCTGGAGGAAGCTGTCTTCTCTAGAGGCTAGCTAGCCCGTCCTCATACATGCTGCCGACTCAAAGGAAGCTGCCTCCTCTAGAGGCCAGCCCTGCCTGCTGGAGGAAGCTGCCTCCTCTAGAGGCTAGCTAGCCCGTCCTCATACATGCTGCCGACTCAAAGGAAGCTGCCTCCTCTAGAGGCCAGCCCTGCCTGCTGGAGGAAGCTGCCTCCTCTAGAGGCCAGCCCTGCCTGTTGGAGGAAACTGCCTCCTCTAGAGGCTATCTAGCCCGTCCTCATACATGCTGCCGACTCAAAGGAAGCTGCCTCCTCTAGAGGCCAGCCCTGCCTGCTGGAGGAAGCTGCCTCCCCTAGAGGCCAGCCCTGCCTCCTGGTGAAAGCTGCCTTCTCTAGAGACCAGCCCTGCCGCCTGCTGGGGGAAGCTGCCTTCTCTAGAGGCCAGCCCTGCCTGCTGGTGAAAGCTGCCTTCTCTCGAGGCCAGTCCTGCCTGCTGGAGAAAGCTGCCTTCTCTAGAGACCAGCCCTGCCGCCTGCTGGGGGAAGCTGTCTTCTCTAGAGGCCAGCCCTGCCTATCACTGCACAGCACTGCCTGTTGGAGGAAGCTGCCTTCTCTAGAGGCTAGCCCTGCCTGTTGGAGGAAGCTGCCTTCTCTAGAGGGCAGCCCTGCCTGCTGGAGGAAGCTGCCTCCTCTAGAGGCCAGTCCTGCCTTCTGGAGGAAGCTGCCTTCTCTGGAGGCCAGCCCTGCCTGCTGGAGGAAGCTCAGTTGCCTTCTCTAGAGGCCAGCCAGTCTTGCCTCTCGCACACTGCACAGCAGTGCCTGCTGGTGAAAGCTGCCTTCTCTAGAGGCCAGTCCTGCCTGCTGGAGAAAGCTGCCTTCTCTAGAGACCAGCCCTGCCGCCTGCTGGGGGAAGCTGTCTTCTCTAGAGGCCAGCCCTGCCTATCACTGCACAGCACTGCCTGTTGGAGGAAGCTGCCTTCTCTAGAGGCTAGCCATGCCTGTTGGAGGAAGCTGCCTTCTCTAGAGGCCAGCCCTGCCTGCTGGAGGAAGCTGCCTCCTCTAGAGGCCAGTCCTGCCTTCTGGAGGAAGCTGCCTTCTCTGGAGGCCAGCCCTGCCTGCTGGAGGTAGCTCAGTTGCCTTCTCTAGAGGCCAGCCAGTCTTGCCTCTCGCACACTGCACAGCAGTGCCTCCTGGTGAAAGCTGCCTTCTCTAGAGGCCAGCCCTGTCTCTCGCTGCACAGCCCTGCCTGCTGGAGGAAGCTGCCTCCTCTAGAGGCCAGCCCTGTCTCTCGCTGCACAGCCCTGCCTGCTGGAGGAAGCTGCCTCCTCTAGAGGCCAGCCCTGCCTCTCGCTGCACAGCACGGTCGGCTGCGGGCTCTGCTTTCCATTGGGCGGCCGGAGCCCGCTTCCTGTGTTGTGATTTGAAGCGCTGAGGCAGGCTGTGCCTGGGCAGGATATCACTGCCGAGCCGGAGCCTGACAAAGAGGAGGCTGCGAGGGATGGGGCGCCGCAGGACAGACTAAACTAACTAAACATGCGGCTGCAGCATAAGGAGGCGCCGAGCATGGAGGGGCTGCAACCTGTCGCCCCCAAGACCTGCTGGCCCCCCCACGCCTGAACTCCCAGCTGCCGGGAAGCTCAGGGCGGGGCTCCCACGAGATGCCCGCTGAAATCTGCTCCTCCGTAAGTTGTGTTCATCCCCGCGTCCTGCTATCTTTTCTGGGGTTGACAAAGGGGCTCATAAAGCTCCGCTGGAAACTTATTAACTCAAAGGGCGGGCGCCCGACCGGTGCCAGTAAAAGTTACACCGGAGCATGTGACCTGGTGTGGTGCACCCATGTGTTGCACGGCGTCTGTTTACAGTAACGAGCAGACTGTGTTCTGCGGTGAAGAAAGGGGTCGTTCTGTGCGCGCACAACTTCTATGTATATTTAGTCTTTTCGACAGTGAGTGATGTTTTAAGAGCAGTTTAAGACAGTTGCTTGTGAAATCCCTTGCACGGACTGCCTGCTCCTCGTGCTTTGTGACAGCTCCGGATCCCCACCGTTACTCTGCGGTCTTATGCCGCATCAGGACAGCACAGCCTTCCCTGCGGGTCAGCCCATCGAGCATTTTAAATATGAGGCAGGGATTCCAAGCGTGGGGCAGACACCCGGAGCCTTTAAAGTATGGGGGAGGCACTTCAAACGAGGGGCAGTCACCCCGTGTCTTTAAAGTATAGGGGGGGCACTCCAAACGAGGGGCAGACCCCCCCTTGTCTTAAAGTCTAGGGCAGGCACTCCAAAGTATGAGGCAGGCACTCCAGCGTGGGGCAGACACCCCTTGTCTTTAAAGTATGGGGCAGGCACTCCAAAGTAGGGGGCAGGCACTTCAAGCAAGGGGCAGACACCCCGTGTCTTTAAAGTATAGGGCAGGCACTCCAGCGTGGGGCAGACACCCCGTGTCTTTAAAGTATGGGGGAGGCACTCCAAGCGAGGGGCAGACACCCTGTGTCTTTAAAGTATGGGGCAGGCACTCCAGCGTGGGTCTGACACCCCGTGTCTTTAAAGTATGAGGGAGGCACTCCAAGCGAGGGGCAGACACCCTGTGTCTTTAAAGTATGGGGCAGGCACTCCAGCGTGGGGCAGACACCCCGTGTTTTTAAAGTATGGGGGAGGCACTCCAAGCGAGGGGCAGACACCCTGTGTCTTTAAAGTATGGGGCAGGCACTCCAGCGTGGGGCAGACACCCCGTGTCTTTAAAGTATGGGGGAGGCACTCCAAGCGAGGGGCTGACACCCTGTGTCTTTAAAGTATGGGGCAGGCACTCCAAGCGAGGGGCTGACACCCTGTGTCTTTAAAGTATGGGGCAGGCACTCCAAGCGTGGGTCCGACACCCCTTGTCTTTAAAGTATAGGGCAGGCACTCCAGCGTGGGGCAGACACCCCATGTCTTTAAAGTATGGGGCAGGCACTCCAAGCGTGGGTCCGACACCCCTTGTCTTTAAAGTATAGGACAGGCACTCCAGCGTGGGGCTGACACCCTGTGTCTTTAAAGTATAGGGCAGGCACTCCAGCGTGGGGCAGACACCCGTGTCCTAAAGTATGGAGCAGGCACTCCAAGCGTGGGGCAGACACCTGTGTCTTAAAGTATAGGGCAGGCACTTCAAGCGAGGGGCAGACACCCCTAGTCTTTATAGTATGCAGCAGGCATTTCAAGCGAGGGGCAGACACCTCTTGTCTTTAAAGTATAGGGCAGGCACTTCAAGCGAGGGGCAGACACCCCGTGTCTTTAAATTATGGATCAGGCACTCCAAGCGTGGGTCAGACACTATTTGTCTTTAAAGTTTAGGAGCAGGCACTTCAAGCGTGGGGCAGAAACCCAGTGTCTTTAAAGTATAGGGCAGGCACTCCAAGCGTGGGGCAGACACCCCTTGTCTTAAAGTATGGGGGAGGCACTCCAAGCGAAGTGCAGACACCCGTGTCTTTAAAGTATAGGGCAGGCACTCCCAAGCTTGGGACAGACACTCCTTGTCTTAAAGTCTAGGGCAGACACTCCAAAGTATGGGGCAGGCACTCCAAAGTATGGGGCAGGCACTCCAAGCGTGGGTCAGACACCCCTGTCTTTAAAGTATGTGGCAGGCATTTCAAGCGAGGGCAGACACCCCGTGTCTTTAAATTATGGGGCAGCACTCCAAGCGTGGGGCAGACACCTCTTGTCTTGAAAGTATAGGGCAGGCACTTCAAGCATGGGACAGACACCCCTTGTCTTAAAGTATGGGGCAGGCACTGCAAGCGCGGGGTAAGCCCCCGTGGCTTTAAAGTGTGGGGCAGATACATCTTTAAGGTATGGGTAGGCTTTCCTGTTTTCAGTTTCTATTTTTGGTAAATTCTGGTGGGGTTTTTTCAGTTTTTTCAATACCTTAAAAAACAGTGGTTATCAGTGGTTACACCTTTTCGGGCCATTAAAAACAACAGAAACAGTGTTTTTCCGGTGTTTATGGAATTTTACTTTAATTAAAGTTATTGCTTGCTGTCTGCACTGATAGTGCATCTTTATAGATAGCGTGTGCACAGGGTATATTAGGTCCAAATACATTTTTACTGCACCAGGATGGACTACAAAGTCAATAGCTTTCTTCACTAACTCTGAAGATTGTAAAGATGCTTTCAGTATACCATCTAGCAAGTGACAAGAATCTTACAGGGAAGCACTTCAGCTCAGGTATCGATTTTGACAGACCACCATACAACTTTTTCACATACGTAGCTGAATTACTGCAAATACAAACAATATTACTCCAATCTTTATTGAACTTGGTAGGAACTTTTTTCAGCAGCATTCCAAGTGACACTCTGTTCCATGTTTAGCAAATGCTGGTGTCATGTTTTCACCAATATCTCAGATGCTTCGTCACAACTATCTTTTCACATATACCTGTCACTACATCTTGCATGGAATGTTTAAAACTTGGGGTGTTTGGCAATTCACTTACAATCAATACTGACTCACTAGAAAAAGAGGCAGGTGTATCAAAGGATTTCACCCATTATCTGTCAGTGGGTAAATGTGATGGTATATATTAGGAAAGATTCTTATGAAACCAGCCATTATACCTATCAGTGAAATCAAATGTAGCCAAAATATCAAATATGATTTTGATATTTCCCGATTCTCAATAGTTTATAAAATAACTAAATACGAATAAAAATGCTTCTATATACTGCAACTTTAGACCAAAGACCACAAAACTGAAAAAAGCAGAAGGAAGAAGAGACAATGTTTTAGTGACATCCGTAAACGACAAAACTCAAGCAGAATAATGTTAGCCCAGTCTTTCTTGATGCTACCTTGTATAACAAAGTTACATTGCATTGGCCCCTTCAGGAAGAAATAAAAATGCCTCTTTCACTCATTGTTTCCTTCCTTTGAATGGCACATAGTTTGTGGTTGCAAAGGTGTTTTTTCAGTGTTTATATGTTTACACCGGTGATGGCTCTTTTCCTTCTAGTGGGGTTTTATCAGTTATTATAGGTTTAAACCTAAAACCAGATAGCCTAGGTATGGGGCGAGCACCCCTTGTCTTTTAAGTATGGGATAGGCACTCCTGCGTGATGCAGACACCCCGTGTCTTTAAAGTATGGGGCAGGCACTCCATGCATGGGGCAGACACCTTGTGTCTTTAAAGTATGGGGCAGACACACAAAGCATTGGGCAGACACCCTGTGTCTTCATAGTATGGGATAGGCACTCCTGCGTGATGCAGACACCCTGTGTCTTTAAAGTATGGGGCAAGCACTCCACGCATGGGGCAGACACCTCATGTCTTTATAGTATGGGGCAGACACCACACTACAACTGGAATTAGGGCTCTGAAGACCTTGACTGGCCCTCTAGGGAGACTTAATCAAGTACTACATTAGGGTCCTCAAAGCCTTGAACAACATCCTCCAATATCATCTGGTACAAAAGGGGGTGGTGATGGACGGAGCATTTTGTACCGCTTTTGGCCGCCATAAGTGTGGCAGGGTATGCTCAGACGTGAGTCCCTTGCTCACTTTGCCACTGGATTCAAGCAAGCCGGGCTGAAGACAACTGGAATGCCAGAAACCGGTCCTCGGAAGCTTGTTTCCGGTCCAGGGAAGACATGGCTTGGCAGTTCGGGCTGGACTGTTCCCATGAGGCACAGGGTCAAGCTGATTTGCATATAGCCATGTCTGAACTGGGGTGGCAGAGTGGGCTAAAGAACGGTGATGGATTAAACCCAGATCTTTTGACTGGGTGTGAGTGTTTGATTGATTCAGATGCTCCGTCCATCGCCACCCCCTTTTGTACAGCTTACTACTTGCACAGCCCATTATGGCGGAGACGTTTTTGTAGATATAAGGAGAAGATATGGTTCTGCTCACCCACACATATGCCCCAGGGCTCCAATCCCTACGGAACATAACAGTCATTGGCTCCACAGCTAGGGCGAGCAGGAGTGGTGAAAGGGCACAACCCTGTCAGGTGCCCCTTTTGACCGCCCATGCCTCTGACACCTCATCTCCCACCCAATTCGAGCCAAGGGGTGCGTGTACAACAATAGGACCCAGCCCCGAAACACTGGACCAAAGCCCATCCCCCGGAGCACCGCCATGAGCTAATTCCAGGTGACCGTATCAAACGCCTTCTCCAGGTCGATCGATTTAAGCGCCATGTCTTGCTCCATTCCGGTGGTCTCGTGCAATACGTGGGTTAACCGCCAGAGATTTGGGGCTGTGCTACAAGCCGCAAAACATTCATACTTAACGTACGTATATAGAGCAGCTTTTGACCAGAAGGGTTCATCCACTGGTGTTTTACATTGTCATTAACATTTTGCTTCCATCCACCATAGTATAAACCATTGGGTAATGGGCCAGCCCACTTTACCAGTAAGATGCCTTCACTTTTCAGTGATTCCACAAGGCCAAAGCGCATTTTCATGTCCACTTAAATATAGTTCCTTCATCTTCAGTAATAAACCTTGTTCTAATTGAGCTTTACACTAACTTAGTTAATGGGTTGTTTATTTTGCCTGGGGTTTAGGGGACCTAGTTAGATGGCAATTTATTTTCGATTTCTTTTTAAAGTCATTAAGTGTTTAGGTGATGGTGTAACATTGTAGCTGCCTGCAATTTTAGTGCTTGGTAAGTTGGCGATTTACATTTGCTTGATTCACAAATATTATTAACAATGAAATGCATGACACACCTGAAAGGCTCTCATTTTTTTTTTTTTTTTTTTTTTAAATGTGTTTTTATTGCAGAATTAGAAACAAGACCACATCATAGGCCAATCATTACACTTACAGCATCACAGCCTTAAAGATGACAGAGATACCATACACAGCCATTTAGCCCACAACCCGGAGGTTGGGCGGCGCTCCAGGGCTATCCTTCCCAGGAAGATGTTTCTGTGTACCCCGTCCCCTGGATCCGACCAGCATCACTTTTTAGTATCTGCTTTTACCCCCCTAAAACTCCCCCCCCCCCCCCCCCCATGCATCAACAAATGAACTCAAAATGCTCCAGGAAACACCGTCATCAGCCCATTCCTCGTCCAACATAGCTCAGACCACCCCGTACCACATTCCCCTTCCCAGGTCTCCCCAGTATGACTGCCAGAACGCCTACCCACCATCTCAGGAGCCCCCCGGTACCTGGGCTGACCCACACACTATCTACCGAGATTAATCCAGGCCGCTATGTCGAGCAACCCCCCTCAAGACCCCCATTCCCTCCCCTCCCCGCCCCCCCAACTACTACTACTGCTGCTGCTGCTAATGCGGGCCGTCCAAATCCGTACCATCTCAGGGGCTCGCCACATACCAGGAGCCGTTCGCAATCGCTAAGAGTGCATGGAATCCGCTTGGACTATCATTCCTCCTCATCCTCTCCCACCATGTAATCACGCAACGCTTGCACCACCAACTCCCAGGCTCTCGCCATGTCCAAACAGCTCTCCTTGCCAAGTCTAGTAGCCTGCCGCATTCTAATAATGCTTTCACAGCCCGCCCATTTCAATAGCTCGTTCATCCACCTCCTCACTGAAGGGCCCTCCCTAGACTTCCAATGCCAGGTTATCTCCCTCTGCGCCAACATAAGTCCCAAATCAATGAATTTACTCGTGATTCTCGTTTTTTTAGTATGCGGGAACCAAAGCAGGAGACACGCCGCCATATCAAAGTCCACTTCCCTATCTGTCACCGCATTCAAGAGTATCCCCACTTCCGGCCAATACGTCCCCAATTTCGGACACCCCCATAACAGGTGATCCAAGTCAACCTCGGGAGCCAAGCACCTCGGGCACACTGCGTCAAGCACTTGGAAGTACCGCCTTAACCTCTCCGGAGTCAGGTACGCCCATGTAATATAAAGAAATGCACCTGCTGAAATCGTGCGTTCCTCGTGCCCTTCCACGTCCGCCTCAGGATCTGACTCCAGACCGTGTCCGGAATGGGCTTGCCTATGCTATCCTCCCATCGCGATTTCAATGCCAGCATCGGTGTCATCCCCTCGGTCAACATTCTCATGTGGAGACACGTCACCGCCTTAACAGTGCCCGCGGCCATCACCACATACTGACACGCCAAGGTCACCTCCGGCTCAGCGAGCCCCACCCCCCAATGCTTTTGCAGCGCCGCCACCACTGCCGCGTGCAATAGAAAGGTGCCGTCCGGCAAACCAAACTGCTCCTGTAGCACCTGATAGGGAACCAATGCTCCATCAATGTACAGGTCCCCCACCATCTGTAGCCCCAACTCCTCCCATTCCAGAAGCCTAGACCAGTCACCCCCATGCGGTAGCGCTGTTAACATCCCCAGCGGCATCTCCGGTGCATACGGCCGGACTTTCCTCGCCCGTTTCAAGCTCCTTTGCCAGCATAACCTAAGCGTCCTTTCCTCCACCGTAAGCTCCCTCAAATCTAGTTTCTGTTGCATGACTATATAAGAAAGGACGCACCTTGGAATACCAGCACCACGGTCAATCTCAGGACCCCTGAATTCTCGAGCAACATTCTGTGTTAGGATCTGCAGTTGTGCCGCCAAGTAATACAGTTCAAAATCGGGGACTGCCATTCCCCCCTCAGACTTAGGCCTGATCAGAGTTTCCAGCGCCACCCTCCGCCGGCCCTGGCCCCAAAGGAAGCCAGTCACCAGCGTCCTCAGTTCCTTAAAGACCCGCTGCGGAATCCATACCGGCAATGTTCGAAAATAATAAAGCAGCCTCGGGAGCGCCACCATCTTTAGCAGCGCTACTCGGCCCAGTACCGACAGGGGGAGCGAGGCCCAGAAAGTCATGCTGCCCCTTAGTGCACGTATGCAACGCCCTACATTCCCCTCCAGCAGGTCAGCCGCCTCGTGGAAAATGCGCACCCCGAGGTAGGTGAAGCCCAAGGGCTCCCATACCACCTCCCTTGCTAATAGGGGGCAGGGTGTGCCCGCCCGCAGTGGGAATATACAGGTCTTAGTCCAATTCACCCTAAGGCCTGACAACCGACCGAATCCATCCAGCATATCCACAGCCCCCTCCAAAGATCGCTCAGCGTCCGCCAAATACAGAAGCAAATCGTCAGCGTATAACGATATATAATGCGACTCCGGCCCTTGCACGACCCCTCCATACATGGCACCTGTCCGCGCCTGCGCCGCCAGCGGTTCCATCGCCAATGCGAACAGCAGGGGCGACAATGAGCAGCCCTGTCTCGTCCCTCTGCAAACAGGATAGGCCGAAGAAATCAACGGGCCCAGGCGCACCCTCGCCCTAGCCGACGTGTAAAGTACCCTCGTCCAACTCCGGAATCCCTCCCCAACTCCAAACTTCAGCAGTACCTCGTCTAAATACCTCCATTCCAGGCTATCAAAAGCTTTTTCGATATCAACCGCCAACACCACGGAATCAAGAGCCGAAGACCCAGCACTGTCCAAAATTCGGACCAGCCTTCGTATATTCATGGAGGTATTCCTAGTCGGAATAAACCCCGCCTGGTCCCTATGCACCAGTGTTGTCATGTGCGGCAGTAACCTGGTGGCCAGGATACGGCTCAGAATCTTGTAATCCACCGTCAACATCGATAACGGCCTGTAAGACGTCACACTCAACGCATCTTTGCCTGGCTTCAGCAGTGGCACCACTAGCGCCTCCCTCATTGACTCAGGCAGGCAACCTCGTTGCTTGGCCTCCGCATACACCACCACTAATTTTGGCGCTAGGGAATCAACAAATTTGGCATAGAATTCTATCGGCAGGCCATCCACCCCTGGGGTTTTATTCCGAGCCATCTGTTTAATAGCCACTCGCACCTCAGCCAATGTTATCGGACCTCCCAGTTCCTTGGCATCCTCACTGTCCAGCACTGGCAGTGGGAGCAAGGCCAAGTGGTCGCCTATCTCGTCCCTCTCCACCTCCAGGTGGCATTCATACAAACCCGTGTAGTACGACTGAAAGCGCGCCAGCACAGCTGATTGTGAGTAGACCACCTCCCCTCCCTCTGTTCTTATACTCATGACCGGGCACCCCCTAGGCTCTGGATCTGCAAGTTTGGCAAGGAGTGCACCCACTTTATCACGTTCCTCATGCACCTTAAGATTGTACAACTTATAGTCATAGCACCGCAGCCGTTCAGTCTCCGTCGCCACCACCTCCTTTGCCTCCGCCAATCTCTCCTGTAGATCTGGCTGGTCAGGCCTCTGTTGTTCCAGGCCACGCAACTCCCCTTCCGCTTTCGCCAAATCATTCAAGACCGCCGTCCGCGCATTCGAGAATCTACCCATGCACACACCTCTCACGACCACTTTCATCGCATCCCACTCCACCGATCGTGACGCGGCAGAGCCCTCATTCTCCACAAAGTAGCGGTCAATGCCCTGCTGAACCATGTCACTGAACACCAGATCCTCCAGTGTCTCAGGCCTCAGCCTCCAAGATGGGACCGCCGACCTAGCCCGCTGCCACTGCACTGTCACCAATAGGGGGTTATGATCCGATATGGTCCTAGCCAGGTACTCAGTATTGGACACCAGCGTCGCCAAAGTGCCACTACACAGCACTGCATCCAATCTAACATGCAGTTCGTGCACTGTAGAGAAGTAGGAGTAGTCCCTAATCTCCGGATGCTGCTCCCTCCACACATCAAGCAATCCCCACTTCTCCTGCCAATCCTTCCTATGAGCCGCCAGCCTGCGTACTGGGGAGTCGACCAACGGCGGATGTGACCTATCCAGTACCACATCAGTGATCGAGTTAAAGTCGCCCCCTAATAAGACCGGGCCAGCTAAAAAGTGAGCCAGCGAACTCGTTAGGCCATCAAAAAAACGGGCCTGATCAGAATTGGGGGCATACACACTGCACAGGACCACCTCTCTACCGTAAAGTCGTCCCTCCACCGCCACATACCTACCCTCGGGGTCCACCCGCTGTGTCGTGACCTGGAACGGAGTTCCCGCTCTCACCCATATTAGGGCCCCTCTGGCAAATGCTGAATAGGTTGTGCCAAACACTTGACCCCGCCACCTCCTTTGCAAGGCCCCACATTCTTTCTTAGTTAAGTGAGTCTCTTGAAGCATTGCTATCTGCACTCCCCGCCTCACCAAGTATGCATGCACCTTATGACGTTTCACCATTGTCTGAAGTCCTCGGACATTCCACGTAATACATTTCACATTAGGTAACGACCCCATAATAGACAGTTCTGCACAGTATCACCATTAAACAGTTGTATCCCGCATTGCAGCAGTTGCGCCCCCCTTCCCAAACCCCCCACAAAACACCCCAAACCCCACTCCCCAGGACAGGACCTAATAACCCAGCTTCAGTCCCGTTCCAAACCATCAAAACCACACACTCACACTAATCTGTGGTCGCCACCACAGAAGGCCTTAATGGCCAAAAGAGGGTGATAAGGCACCGAACCAGGGCAGACAGAGCTCCCACCCCGCGCCCCAGTCCCATGCTGTTTGCTCAGCCCCATACCTGCCCGCAAACCAAAAGTCTGGAGAGTCAGTCCCAGCAGGCACCCCAGGGTTACCAGAGTCACCAAAACATCACTCGTTAAACATTCCATCTGAAGTCTGTGGGGTAACCACCGGACCCCTGGCACTCCCCGTTTCCGATTCATCGCCTCCAGATTTCTCACCCTCCTCCTCCGAGGCCGACCCCTCCGACGTTCTTTCCTGCTGTGAACCCGTAATGCTTGCCGTTGCAGCCACAGCCCCCTTTCTGTCCTCCGCCATCTGGGCATCTCGCATGGCCCGCTGGAGTTTATTCCGTGAACGAATGCGCTGCGACTTCCTGATCCTGATCGGTTTTGGTCTTTCCCTTCCGCTCTTATTCGTGCGGTCCATTCCAGCACGGTATAGTTCTAGCCACGACCAGGCCTCGTCCGGAGTTTGGAAGAAGTGTGTCCTGCCATCGAGGATAATCCGTAATTTGGCAGGGAAGAGCAAGGAATACTGAATCCCCTCTTCCCTCAGCTCTTTCTTAACTGACAGAAAGGATGCCCTGTGTCTCTGCACTTCCTGCGTATAGTCCGGAAAGATGGTGACCTTGCTATTATCCACTTGGAAGGGACCCTGGGATCGCGCTCTTTGTATCAAAAGGTCGCGGTCTTTGTAGTGCAGCAGTTTCACCACCATCGGTCGGGGTGGACGGCCCTCCAGAGGTGGCCTAGCCGGGACCCTGTGTGCCCTCTCCAGGGAGAAGAAAGGAGAAAGCCCCTCCGGCGCTACCACCGTCTTAAACCAGTCCTCCATGTACTCCACTGCGTCGTCCTTCTCGACCTTTTCCGGAAGGCCCACCACCCTCACGTTGTTCCTTCTGTTACGACTTTCCGCATCCTCCGCCCGTCGTTCCAGAATCGCCAAACGACCAAGAATATCCGTTAGTTTATGTTCCGCCGTCACCACAGCAGGTTTCAAGTCCAGGAGTAATTGTTCATGTTCCTTCACCTTATCCGAGAGCTTGGTGTGGTCAGCCCTCAGGAGACCTAGCCCCGTGGCAACCTGCGCAATATCATCGTGCAGCGTTTCCTTCGTCGTGGTGATCGCGGCCAGGATAGCGTCGAGACGCGAGTTCAGCCTCTGTTCCGGCGTAGTATCACCCTGTAGGGCCTGGGCACCTCCATGTGGAGTCGAAGTGGACGCGTCATCTTGGTCCGGCGGCGTGCCCAGAACCCCGCCTGCAGCGGCCATCTTGCGCTCGGAGGATGCCCCCTCCAGTCCACCAGTTGCGGCCCCTCCAACCACAGCACCCCTTCCTGTCACACCACCAGTTGCGCCTTCCCGGGGAAGATAGCGGTGACACACCACAGGGTACCGCACACCTCGGCAAAGTCAGTTCTGGCGTCCGCCCTATGCCAGCCGTGACCCCAGAACGCACCTTCAGGCTCCAGCCCCTACCAGCAATATATAGTCCGGTGCCACCATTAAGGCCCTGGGTCACCACCCAAATCCAGCCTCCCGGGCAGCAACGTTCCTCCAGGCAAGGAGGCGGGAGCCCCCCGGGGCCACTCACGCCGGCCACCTGACCAGGACTCTGCAGCAGGTCAACAAAGCATCCATAGACCCCGCTCCAGATGAGTCCCACCTCCGTAATCCTAGCAATACAGGCGGGCGAATCCCGCTAATAGAATAAGCCCCTGTGGTCCCGGGCCAAATGCAGGGCGCCTCCCGTTCTCAGGAGCTCACAGGCAATGCAACACCTCCCGAGCGCCCGGGTCCCCAGCTGCGTGACCTGCAACAGCTTGCAACCTGCAACCGCGGCTCCAGTGTCCGCTGCCCGCCTGCAACAGCTTGTCCTCAGGTGGTCGGGTCCGCCTGCCAGCGCGGGCCCCTCCAGGCGTCTCAGGCCAGCGCTCAATAAATGCGCCCTCCGCCCGCCACAGGCGCCGCAGTCCCAGGTCAGTCCGTCCTGCGCCAGCTTTCAGGACAGCAAGCGGGAGGGGGAGGGGGGAGGGCGCGAGGAGCACACGAACCGCAAGTCGGGAGGGACAACGCTCCGGCCCCTCACTCGGACCCGAAAGTGTCCTCAAGCGCTGCTCTGCACCCAAGCTCCACACGGCAGCCACCAGGTCACCAGCCACAAGCGCCCACAGTCCTCGGTCCACTCCGGCTCCTCACATCGCCATCTTGCCTTTGTACCCGGCCAGGCACCTCCGTGTCACGGATCGCCGTCTCCGCTCGGCCCCCGGGGCACCGCCAGCAGCCAGACTCTCAGCCCCGATCTGTATTCACCTTACAAGGCGAATTTTATGCGTCCAGAGGTCCCGCAGGCTGTATTCACAGGATAAATTACGGGACTCGGCGCGGAGCTACACGCTCACACGGCCATCCCAGTCGGCGCCAAACCACGCCCCCCCCCTGAAAGGCTCTCATATATATAAAAATAAAAGTCACATGAAAAACTTGCACATCAGTGACGCTTTTTTCAGTTCTTTCAATTGTAAATGTTTAAATGGTAGCATATGGTGAACATGTGTAAGTGGCCATACTTTTTCTTATTTTATTTTTATTTGTGTGGCACATTCTTCAATAAAAAAAAAATTAACCATTGCATCAGTTTTCCAAGACTAGAACTTTTGGCTTTGCTAATGCTTATATGCTTATGTGCCAATGAACTTGGTCAAAAGTGATTTCAAAGACGCGTATGAACATAGTTAAAAAAAAAGTTTTTGCTTATTGTTCTGTTTCAGAGGAGTGTTATCACATGGCTCCATGCCACCAAAATTGTAATATTGTGCTCTGGGACATTATGGGCTGGTTGTTTGGGTAGTTCATTTGGTTTAACTAATGAAAATCAAGCCTGCTGCTTCATAGCGCCGTAGTGGGCTATACCGGCTGTTAAAGGCCCGGGCCTTTAACAAGAAAGTGGGACTTTAATGCTGGTATAGCCCAGCTACCGAGGGCTGTAAGGCTATTGGAACATTCTGCACTCTAGTGGTGGAATATCCTAACAAATAAAACAAAGGCTTCATGCAATCCAAGGGGATTGAAATCCCCTCTGGCTCTGTGAGGCCTTTGTTCACAGCAACAGCGACAACATTGTAATGTTTAAGCTCCAGACCTCTACCAGCCATTAGAAGCCCGGACCACTCCATTGTTTTCATTGAAGCTCCCAACATTCCAATGTTCTAATATAAAATTCGCTGAGAAGCATCTGCTAATCATCCCTTGGCATAAATATTGTGCTAAACCATTTGCTGTCCAGTCATTGTCCTGCCTTGTTTGAGGAAACTAAGGCTGAGGAAGACCCTGGTGTTGATGAACCTTCGCCGTCTAAACACATGGACTGTGCTCTTCATATGTGGAGTTAGTGGATTCCACTAACCCTGGCTAAAGCTACAACATTTAAATCTCATCTTCCTGTGTGGACCAGCACAGGTTTGTAGGGATTCCAGCTGGATTTCTGAGGATCATTCTTTGATTTCAAATCTATGAATCCCTTTCATTTTGGATTTTGCATACTTTTCAGTGTCCGGCTTTACGTTGGTTATGAAGTTCTATTCTAGGCTTGCCTCAAGTGACAGATCAATTTGTGCCAACCCCTCATGTTCCTTGTATGCCTAAAGCACCCTCAACACTCGCATTCTTCTCAACAATACTCAAGGAAGGAACTTAGTGATGTAATGAAGTGTGATTTCAAATCCCCCGAAAATATTCGCATGGCTTGAATTTAGGAAGATCGCACAATCATTTCACCTTCTGAAGAAGCCTTTGCACCACAGTAAAGTATCTTCACTAGTCAGGTTTTCAATGCTTGTCCAGATAATTGCTGAATTGCCTTCTCAGAAAGTCCCTGCTGATTAGTTCACTCTTCTTTTTTTTGTGTTTGTTTTGTTTGAGCTGCTGTAGCCGCAAGAAGTCCACATTGGGTGAATGTTGGCTTTACAAATCTGCATACAATTGCATATATGAAAGAGACCGTAGGTATAGATTTGTTACCTTTGAATTACTCCCAGGCATCAGACTGGATCCTGAATTTTTTTTATTTTTTTTCGTAGCAGTACCCCTGCACATCGGTAGGTGTCATCGGTTGACTCTGCGTTTATCATCAGGGTCGTGGTCGCCGGGATTACGTCGCAGTGTCTACTTAGACACTGCCCCTGCACGCTGACTCCAATTCTTTCTTTTTCCGCGCCCCCTAGCGCAGATCCTGAGAGAGCGTGCCCCTTTGTCACTTTTTGACTAACCCTTTTCGACTTTTGTCAACATCTTTTTGAGTCTCTGATTCCTGGTGCACGAGGGATGTCCAGCCGTTGGCCCGGTTTCAAGCCCTGTAACTCCTGTCACAAGTTGATGTCGGTCACCGATCCAGACCTCGTGTCTCTTTGGTGCCTGGAGCGCGACCACAACCCAAAGCCGTTCTCCAACAGCCCGGCCCTGAACCCGAAGTCTTTGTGGGAGCGGTCCCGAAAGCTTGTGGAGGCCCGGCAGTCCGCTCCATGCCATTCGAGGTAAACAGAGGTATACAGAATGCAGAACTCAAGTTAAAGGTTAATCTGCCTACGGTTGGATAGTCGAAACTATTGTGATGGATTAAAACAATCATTTAAGTCCTCCAAATGCTTCTAAGCAAAACCACTTAAGCAAGTTCAGGCTTTAATTGAGCCTTCTGCAAATACTTCCTGACCAAAAGAAGAAAACGGCCTTTCCCCCAGTTAGGCACTGGGATCGTCAATTACAATGTAATATGAGATAATTGCAAAATAATAATTTTGCAGACCCTCAAACAATACTAGGAGAAATAGGAGTTATTTTTTCCTTATGCATCCATGACGTGTACCTCACTCTATCTAGTCTAGGCTGTTTACTTCAAGATAGCAGTTACAAATTAGCCTATGCCCTAGGCGATTGTTAAGATGCCTTGATTACACCATGCAGAGAAACGCTTCAAATTGGGAGTTTAGTTTCGTCGTAATATAGAGGAACAACACACAACGCCCCCCCCCCCCCCCCTCCCCATGACTGTCCCAGGATCCAACTGACATCCGTTGAAGTCTGGAGCACCTCCTTGGTGACGCCACTGAAGGATTCTAAAACAGAACACTCCTTTAAAGAGAAACCTACCTATATACCAGCCTATAACTGGGATGTGTTGATTTGCGGTAATGATTTACAGCTATAAATATGAAAGTTCTCCCAATCTCCTCCCTCAAACCAGCCTCGTGTATTTTCACTGGATGGTTTCTTGGCAGAAACTCACCTGTCTCTATAGTAGAGCATCTATTTTAGGCCATCCTCATCCATCACTTCTCCTCAACCCTCACTTATCACTCTTCAACCCTCATCTCTCTTTCCACACTCCTCTTCCCTCACTCCATATCTTTTCCTCCTTTACAATCACCCATCACTGCACACTCCCCATCCCTTGCTCTTTAGTCCTCCTCCCTCACTCCTTGTCTCGTACCCATCATCCCTCTCGCTCAATAACCCCATGTCATATTCCTCACCCATATCTTGCCCTCCAAATGTATTACCAGTTACCCATCAGTTTGTCATCCTTGTTCTTCAGTCGTCATCCATTACCCCTCGGCCCTCCACCTTCATTGGTCAGTCACCCTTCGCCATTCATTTCTAACTCCTCCTCTTCACTTTTCTATTCTAATCCCTCTCCTTACCAGTCAGACCTCATCCTCTTCCCTCGCTCCTTAATTCTAACTTTCAGTGCCCGTTATCCCTCATCCGTTCATAGTCAGTCATCACACCTCCTCTCTAAACCCTCTGTTTTTAGGTCTCGGCCTGATCCAGCGCATACACTGGTCTGGCCGAGACATTTAGTAGCTGCTTTGAGAAGTGCTACTTTCCCGGCGACCACCTTACTATCACGCGCACTAGAGTGTGCGCGCATGCGCGTAATAGCAAGGTGGTGGGCGGCAAGGTAGCACTTGCGGTGACGCGCGTGTGCACTACTCGCGTTTTTTAAAAATTTCATTTAGTGGCCGCGCGGCTTGACTTTTACAGCCGCGCGGCCAATGCTTGTCCTAATAATGTTTCAGAGAACGTGGTTGAAGAGCCCAATGGAGAATGTTAAATCTCTTTCTGGATAACCCAAGTGTTTTTGCTCCTCCTCCTGAGTACAACCACAGACCCTGTGTATCCTTTGAGTCTGGCACTTGGTCTGCGCTGCCATCTCTCACCCTGTGACTTTCGCATGAAGCCATTGGCGCGGCACGTCATGCTTCAGTGACTACAAATAGCACCGGCTGTGTTTTTCATCATTACTCACTCACTGCAGTGGCATTGCTGTATATTTTTACCATTAGGAGGCAGCAGAGACGCGTAAATGGATATTGTAATCCGAAATTGATGTTTTGGAAACGTTTATCATTCAGGAATTGAACAGCCCCGGCTGTTTCCTCTGCGGTTTGCATGCATACCTGTGGCGCAGAATGAGGAGTCCTTGACAGGGAGTTGTTTCTTAAGTAAATGCTTTGGGCCTGGCTCAAACTCCTATTGTGTTTCCTAAACTCACGTTTGGTAGGCAGATTTGACAATGTTTTTAAAGGGATTTGTATTCTCTTTTTTATTATTATTAACTCTAGTTCGATGGATGTTCTGTAATTGCGTGTTTCAAAATTCTCAGCTGTAGGTAAATATATTCCAGAGTGACCCCTTTTCCTGTTTCACTTGGGGTATTATTCGTTTGCAACCCCCCCCCCCCCCCCACCCCACTCCCTCCCTTAGGTCCATTTACGTTTTTAAGAGTTGTTTATAATTGTGGGTTTCGTCCAGTCACCAGCACAGGGCACCATGGGAGAATCAAGACTGAGCCTACAGTGATAGAATCTTTCCACTAAAGCTGTAAAATAAGGTGTTCAGACAGTGTTTAAGCTAAGGTTGAGACTGGTGATGGTATGATTTACATAATCTTTGAGAACTGGCTCACAATAAAGCATCTGTTACCTTTACTCTTCTGTTATTTGCTTAATCCAATATGACACCCAGTGGGGCCAAACAAGTAGATGGTTTGACTCTGCTTCCCTGCTTTGGGTTCATGAGTGTCCGTGCTTTATCCGCTGGGGCGAAGGAAGCCAGCGCCATATTTCCAGCTTCGCAGTGCTCCCATTTCTTTTAATTACTTTACTTGCAGACTCAGTTTGTTTGTGGCAGATTTTCAGCACAACCGGCTTCTCAGGTCCCTGTGCACTAGATTTGTTTTCTTGATAGTATGTTTGCAGTCCGCGGGCCAGATCATGAATAGGGCACACTTTCCTTGTTTGCGCCACAGTGCACCTTTCAAAAGGTGTGCATTGCGCAGATAAGGAAAGTGCAGTGTATTAGAATGAATGTGAATTGCCAATTCGTCTCGCTTTTGGGACCTTATAAGTATTTAGTTATGCAGCACAATATCCTTAGTGCAACAACATCAACTGTTGCATGGCTAAACACTTATAAGGTCCCAAAGGCGAGACCTATTGGCTATGCCAATGCTTGTTACACTTTGTCCACCACTCATACCTCTTATTTTTCACTTGACTTTCATTCCTTAGCCCTCATTCTTCCTCCCACACTCCTCAACCCTCCGTCCTTAACCCACCCATCATCCCTCATTCGTCATCTTTCGCTCCAGGTCTTTTATTCCAAAGTGTCACCTGTTAATCTTTATTCCTCATCCCTTCCTCTTCTATTGTCCTGATACCGAACATTTCTCCTTCACCTCTTGTCCCTCACCCATCACGCTTGTCTATCATCCTTTTATCCTTCACTCCTCTCTGTTGAGTTCATACTCGTCCGACTTCAGTCCTTACTGCCACATGAATGAGCGTATACCTTTGGTGAGGTACATCACACATCTGCAAATATATTGCCTTAAAATGTTTAGATGAAAAAAAATGTACTGCGTTTGAAATACAGTAGAGAACAGAGACAGGGTAGAGCTTGTAATCAGTGGGTCTCGATTCAATTGAAGATTTCTGAAGAATGTTGATGAGCATTGGATCTTACGGGATTTTAAAAATAACATGCATATGCCTTCTAAAAGTGCTTCATGAAGCCAATTGGAACAAGTAAATAATGCAAAACGGCTCTTTCACTTTCTTGTGTTTCCAAGTCATTTCCAGCGTTAGATTCTTATCTGCTTTGGACAGAGCTATAAACAACTGCACTTTCGCTCATCACAATGGAAAGGGGGTGGAACAGAAGTGAGGAGTGTGCAATGCAATCGGTCGCGCCTTTCGGATGTTATATGTATTTAGCTATGCAGCACACTAACCTGGGTGCTGAAACATCTACTGTTCTTTAACATGGAGGGTAAGTAAGCACCAAACTGCGTGACATGCCAGGCATGGGAACACATGGCGAGAAATACTGCCTTTCAGCGGGAAATGGTATAGTCCAAAGCTCTATTTTTATTATAAAATCAGGGCCTTCGGTGGTCATATCACTGAAAATACAAGATTTGAAAAAAATATTGTCTACGGTTGCTTGTGGAAGACAATTTCTATGGACTGGAATCTAGAGAATGCTAAAGTGATTCTAGTATTTTACTGACCTCTGCTGGTAATTTTCTATCAAGAGGGTTAAATAGAGGCAGTTGCCAGAAATGTTTTAAAAAGAAAGTCCCTCAGCAGAAAGCAATTCTGGTATTTTACTGACCTCTGCTGGTCGATTTCTATCAAGACAGTTAAATACAGGTAGTTGAACAGAAAAAAAAGTCCCTAAGTGGAAGGAGACAAGTCCTCGGGCTGATCTCCAGAGCCCACAAAGTACATACACCTATAAGTATACATACAAGTATATACTAAAGTATATACAAGAGGTCTCGAATGCTCGACCTTAAAAGGAGCAAGAAATGGGAACTGAGATGCAAAGTGAGGAATGAGGATATTCTCAATACTGTTGGGGTGTATTTATGATTATCTATGTGTGGACATCTCTGACTTGGCGTTTTGGGAACATATAATTACTGTATCTTCCCGAACAGATCAACCGTACCCTCCAGAGGAGAGGCTAGGCATGTAAAGCCAACTACATATGTCAAAAGACATCTTCTTTGTGGCTAGTGGCATTCACATGATGATTTGATCTCTATCCAGAGGAGTTCTGTCTTCACATGAACTTGGAGAAAGCTCAGGCAGTCCTATAAGCTCTCTTGACTTTCTTCTCGCTGGTGCAGTGTAAAGTGGATTGGATTACATGTAACGAAAGATACCTCCTTCTTGGCTTCTGGCATTCACATGATGATTTGATCTCTATCCAGAGGAGTTCTGTCTTCACATGAACTTGGAGAAAGCTCAGTCAGTCCTATGAGCTCTCTTCACTTTCCTCTCGCTGGTGGGGTGTAAAGTGGATTGGATTACATGTAGCGAAAGATACCTCCTTCTTGGCTTCAGGCATTCACATGATGATTTGATCTCTATCCAGAGGAGTTCTGTCTTCACATGAACTTGGAGAAAGCTCAGGCAGTCCTATAAGCTCTCTTGACTTTCTTCTCGCTGGTGCAGTGTAAAGTGGATTGGATTACATGTAACGAAAGATACCTCCTTCTTGGCTTCTGGCATTCACATGATGATTTGATCTCTATCCAGAGGAGTTCTGTCTTCACATGAACTTGGAGAAAGCTCAGTCAGTCCTATGAGCTCTCTTCACTTTCCTCTCGCTGGTGGGGTGTAAAGTGGATTGGATTACATGTAGCGAAAGATACCTCCTTTTTGGCTTCAGGCATTCACATGATGATTTGATCTCTATCCAGAGGAGTTCTGTCTTCACATGAACTTGGAGAAAGCTCAGGCAGTCCTATAAGCTCTCTTGACTTTCTTCTCGCTGGTGCAGTGTAAAGTGGATTGGATTACATGTAGCGAAAGATGCCTCCTTCGTGGCTTGTGGCATTCACACGATGATTTGTCTTATTCAGAGTACGTCTGTCCCGTGTGAATGCGTAGGAAACTCAAATCATGCGCACTCTATTGACTTTCCTCAGTGATAGTGAGCAAAATTGATTACATGGGGCAAAGCGTGCCTCCTTCATGGCCCTTCCAGAAGAGTCCTGGCTCCACATGAGCACACAGAAAGTTCACAACAGTCACAGTAGTACATTTGACCTACCTCTCAGTGCTAGGGACTAAAACCGCCCACATTTAAATCAACAGCACTTTAATTTGTTTAGAGGACTGCCTGGGTGTGAACTAGGTTCTCGATCTCGTTTTCGCGATCCAGGAAACGTTCACATAGCAGTATGCAGAACCACTGGTACCACTCCGCACAACAAAGCATTATCGTGTAGGTGAAAAGAGGAGTATTGAAGCTCCTTAAGATTCAGAATGCCCGCGAGTGACAGGTAGTGGGAGATGAGCAGCCAGAGAACTGAATCCCAGATTGACTTTTCCTGAACCGAACATATTTATTCACCTTTCGTTTCAACTCGACCTTGGTAATGATTAACAGGCCTTTTTCAGCCGAGCGCAGAGACTAGTGAGGAACACCGGGCTAGATCTGGCTAGCATAATGTTGTGGTGTTGCCTACTTGAGCGGGCAGGTAGAACCCCCGGTGTAGAGTATGCACCACACCTGCAGTGCGTGCTGTTGATCTACTGAAGGTCCGTAGCACAGGAGTTTGCACAATCTGGGTTCCAATTCAGCAGTGAGCCTACAAAGGGCATGTGTATCGCACAATATATTAATGGAATAGTGTGCAAATCTGAATTACTTCAGTGCGCTACAAAAAGTAAGGAGAACGTGCCCGGTCTATCCAAGCATTTGCAAGGTCTCTGAATCTAGATACTTTTTTCGGGATTCCATTAACTGGGAGTCTGTGCACAGAAAGGTCTAAACCCCTAGAAACGGGCTATAAATAAGACCGCATATGATGGTGGTTCGTTCCTCTCCTCACGGGAGCCAGAGGTTGTGCGTATTTTGTGGCAGTAAAAAGCTGGAAAAAGCAAACATCCTCAGTTTCAACGAAAATTGCATACAAGTTACCTCTTAGTAAACTGGTTATAACGTTTTCCTTTTGATTTCCTTCACTTACACAATCTGGAATCAGTCTGAACACGTCACATAGGGTCTCGTGGTCTAATATTGACAGATACCGTTTCAACTTGCTCTGCGCATCAGGTCGTCCACAATAAAACGTCACTATTGCCTCTGTGTGGATGGAAGGATGCAACTCACTCTTGAATAGGATTAACGAGCAAGCCTCTTCTTCCAGATTGAAGGACTTTTCACAAGGAAGCCTCGCAACTCTCAACCAGAAACCTATGATCTGTATCTGGTGCTTATGAAAAGGTTATGTCTGTTTCAGTGCTAAAGCTCATCTGTGCAAAGCTTAATGTAGGATTTTAGTATAGTTTAGTGTAGTTCGACATGCGTGCATTTTGCAGCATTTGCTCCTTTTTGTAGAATGCAAAAGCTGGCACTTTTTTAATAGAAGGACCAGTTTTCAAAGACTCTTAAATAGCTGGAAAGTGGCTGCTGTACATGACGTGGAGCTGAAAGCTATTCTCTTAGAGCACACTGGGAATTCCCTTTTAACCTACATAGAAAAGTACCCTAAAATAGTTTTAGTTAACAGCACTTTAATTTGTTTAGAGGACTCCTGGGTGTGCACCAGGTTGTCGATCTCGTTTTCTCGGTCTAGGAAACATACATGTTTCAGTTTGCAGCACCACTAACACCAGTCTCTACTACAAAGCATTTAAAGTGTAGGTGAAAAGATGAGTATCCATGCTTAATATTGAAAAGGTAGCCGAGTGAGAGCATTCGCATCCCATATTGACAGTTTTTGAACCGAAAATCTTTGATCTTCTTTGATCACCATGCCACCTCAGTTTGGATCCAGCCCTAGGCAAATCTATTGCGACCCTGCTCTAATAGGAATAGTCCAGCCCAAACTGCAAGGCCAGATCCTCACTAAACTGGAACACCAGCAACCCATGACCAGTTTCACCCTGATTGGGGCTCGTCAATCAGCCGAGTCCAAAACTGAGGTGGCACGGTGGTCAAAAGATTGATAGATTGGAATGCTACCCCATGTGATTGCCAGTGCTTGGATAAATTGCAAGCATTCCTTTCATCACCTTTTGTGTGTTTGCTGGAAGTCATGCCCTGCAGTTGACAACTGTTTTTTTGGAAATAAAATAGACCTGCGCAACCCTTGACCTAAATGTGTCAAGGTTGTGCATAAAATGCTGAGGCATGTACCGACAAATCTGTACAGTTCTCAAGATTACACATTATAAAAATATTTAAAAGCCTTCTCCTGCAGATAAGCCACACCTAAAACTCGTGGGCACTTACTAGAGTGTTGCTTCTTCATATACATGCTGCTGCAGTGCTTGCTTTTTCAGTCTACCAATGCTTTAGTCTGTTGGCGAACTACTTTTTCAACAGTACTACTGGTTCATCGGTAATCCTTTATAGTTGTAGCATTGTAGCTTACTTTCAAAGGCTATAAAGGTTGTTAAAGGCCCTACAAGTTATAGGCCTTTGCCACAGGCAAGAATTATAATGAAGCAGTGGATGTTTATCATCCGGCATAGCCTGAGACAGAAGGACCAAAATGCTGTTAGACCATACTTCTACTGAGGGTAAACTGTTCTAAGTTAAACTGGGATAAACAGGAAGGCAAGCATTGGAATGTTGGAGCAGATGGCCTATAGCAGCCGTTATTGGCCCTGAGCCACATCCTTGATTCAGTTGGGCTCTCAACATTCCAGTGTTCAAACTGTGCTTGTTGGAATTAAGGAGCTGATGCACAAAGTAATTTTGTGGATGCAAAGCCTGCGGTTGGCAAAATCACAGGGATTGTGACTGCAGCATGGATTTTTGCTATTTACTAAACCCATTTTGTGACTCAGAAGAGGTTACCAAATATCAAAATGGATTTAGAAACCCTTAACAAATCACTATTTGGAAAGGGCATGTTTAGAGCAGCCCTTTTAAGTATCGATTTGTAATACAATGGATCAGTTATTGCTGCCAAAATCTAGTTGCAAAATATTTAAAAGTTACGGGCTCCTGACTTGGGGTGGAAACAAAATTGCCCCTTCTGAGTGTAAAAAGTGTGTTTGGCAGTGGACAGCGGTCCATGAGACCACTGCCAGCTCTTAAGTTTTTTAATTTTTTTTTTAAAGTACACTTTTTCCCCCTAAATGCATATTTATTTTAAGGAAAAAGGGCTACATGAAAACAAAATATTGACCTGTATTGAAATACAATCACAGACATTGTGGTCTGCTGAATCCAACAGGTCACCTTCCCTGTGATGGCATCCAGTCGTAGCGAGTCACAATTTGTGACCTACCTCATGAATACTGATGAGGAATGTTGAATTGCGACTCACTACGATTCAGAATTTTATGAACTGACCTATTAGTGCATAGATCTGTTCACAAGATTCTGCATCGTTGGATCTTCACTAAAATCATAAACAGTGAAAATCTATCAGAGATGTCATTTTTCTCCTGAATGTTCAGAATAATGTTATAGCGTTCCCAAAATAACGTGCATTCTAGCATCTGTCATGCAAAAAACATTTTAAATGTTGTGTACATGAAGTACGAAAATGCACCCTGATAGGCTTATATGAGAAGTAAGTATAAATAGACCTGACCCCTTAAGAACCTGGGATGTTAACCTTCCCATAGTGTATTGTACTGTCAGTTGCCTTTCAGAGCCAATTCTTTTTTCTTGCTTTCCTGAAAAAACATGTTTTTTTCCGGCTGGAAACCATTTTTGATATTTTCAATCAGACTTTTAACATCTGCTGTAGAGTGAAGTGATTATGTTTTCTTGACTAGGACTAATATGTTAGTCCGAATGCCATCTCTTTTCTCAAACTGACCTTCATGTGGAAGAAAGAAGGCAGTTACAGATGTCCACAAACTTTGCTTAATTTGTAATATAATGAGTGCCAGTGCCTAAAGCTCTGCTCAGAAACCTGCGGCTGGTTCTTTTAAATGTAGGCCCACCTAGTACTAAGGCTGCGTAGACTTGAATCAACCTCATGACTCTTCCGTACACTATCAGACCGCGTCTGTCCCTTCTCTTTCTCGTACAGGTTCCTACATTGTCTCCTTGCCACTGTTTTTGTCTTTCTTTTCCTACTTCTTTGCCCTTTTACTTCTTTCCCCTTTGTGTGTTTTTCCCTCTTGCTTGCGGTCAATGACAGATAAGAAAAAATAAGGCCTGATCTATGTGGTCTGCCTCACTCGATCTCACTCTGTCAAAGAGTATGACATTTGTTTAAAAAAAGTTTGAGGGAACACTTAAAGCTAGAGAAGGCATCAGACTTGGAAATGATGTAGAACATGAGGGCTAAATGAGGAAAGGAGGCTTGAAAGGTAAATCTCTCAACCTGCCTCTAAGTGTGCCACCATATCAGAAAGACTACCACAGAGGGCAGTTTAGAGAAAAGAAGTCAGGTGGCAGAGACAGGCACCAACACCTCTCTCATTGTCGTAGGACATCGACTCTGAGACTTACGCCACTGTTCTCAAGGCGCTTGGTCCAGATATGTTAATCGTCTAAGGAGGAGTATGTGGCAACTCTGCATCTACCCTGCTGACATTTCAAGATGTCAAAACCCTCTAGATCAACTGCGAGATAATCTCCTCTGCTATAGATGGTGAAGCTTCATGCCAGATTGCTGCCAACCAATTCGCTGCTGTCCAACATAGACCTAAGATCAACGTCAGCTAAGTCAATGTCGGCACATTCACCATCAACATTAGAGGCCAAGGATTGCATTTTCTACATCTCGTACATGGTCTGTCTCCTTCTATCCAGACTGGACACCCTTAAACAGAGTTTAACAGAGGAAACACAGTTTATCCTCTACATTGCCCTACAATGGTTGCAGAGCTAAACCACCCCCGCCACATCGTCCGCTGAGGCCTATAATTTCGTTTGAGGATCCAGTCTAGACACATCTTAGACCTCTGAATCTTTCTTCAGTGATAAAGACATCTAAAGCAAACTCCATGTCGCATTTGAGGAAATGGAAGCCCTCTTCTACTACTACAGCATCACCAATAAGCACACCTGTCAGAAGATGGAAAAATCCCTCATGATCTTGATCTTTTTATTCCGACTCCTCACACTCTTTCTACACACTGACTTCACTGGCTTATTCTCTATCTAGAGTCTCTTCTTTAGACGACATTCTGACATATCAGAATGTTCTCGCCAGAGAAGCGGCAAAGCTTACTATTCCTTTAGAGCCCCCCAAGCTGGTGGTGTCTGTCAAAATGAAGACTGTCCAGCCAAATGAGGGCTATGCCTAAGCCTCGTGTCCTGGGTCTAATGGGCATTGCAGAGTAGAATGTATGTCTCCAGCAACTTTCAAGAAAGCTTCACCTCGTCCTATAAAGAAACACAAACCTCCTCCTCAAGACCCAGATTCTCTAAAGACTGATCCAAAACCAGATTTAGTTATAGTCACAGCAGTCAAGAGAAAGCACACTTCTGCACCAGAGCCAATTGCACCTTCAGAAATGGCTAGCCAGAGGATGGATGCAACAGAATGAAAGCTGTGCAGTAGAGCCTCCGCACATTTAAAAAAATGCCAGTGCTATAGCTCTCCTAGGCAGATACAATAGAGCGATATGGAACGGCGGGAAGTAATTTTGCTTGGATTTGCCAAACCAATGGCAATACAATTTCATGGAAAGAAAAAGATTGAGACCTGGCCCTCCATTAAATGGTGAGTGAGTGTTCTTCTTAAACGCTCTGTTACTCCTCAGGTATTGCTTATCATTTGGAATCACTTTTTCATTTGTTTATGTTTTGATTATAAGGGGACCAAGAGTGGCTCCACAATAATTCCCTTTCTCTCTTTGTGTTTCTATAAAATGAGGATAGTCCGGCTGGTCAGCATGAGCATGAACCTGCCCAAACAACTGTGATACAACAGAACCAGCGAGGAGACCGACGTCTTCAACTTAGCCCTTTTGCTTCCGAAAGAACAGACCCGTCCTTTTTGCATTTACCCGTTACGTATGTGATGTTCACCCCACATCACCTGGCATAAACCTTAACCTGCTACCTTCCCGCCCAGTTTCATTACTGAAACTCTGGCCCCCTTAGATCCTACAGCCCTGAAGAGTCACAATTGTACACGTTGTGACGAAACACGTGTCGGCTGGTAGAATGTACGTTGTACTGATTTGGATTGACTTATAAATCCATTTGCTGAAACTTTCAAAGTCTCATTTTGCATTATTTGAACTTTCTCAAGTATTGAATTTCCGGTTTCAATGCAAACCCTTCACATTACACGTGTGGACAGGACTTTTGTTTCAAACAACTGTGTACCCCCCAGGGTAGATGTGAATAGATGGTATGTGTGAGGGGGCAGTGGCCCACTACATGCCACATAATCAGTAACAAGTTAGCAGCCCAAGTTGGTCCATGGGATATCGTCATTTAGACCATTTAGACCCAATGTGTTATTTTTGAGTCTGAAGATCCAGCACTGCTGCCTCTGGAAGACGACTGACTCTAGAATGCACATGTGAGATGAAAACTGGGGTTTATCTAAGAGCACCTATCTGATATCATCCTTTGTGTGGCCAGAGACAAGGTAGTGTCAAGTAAGCTTAATATTGGATTTCTTGCATCTCACTGAACTCGGATACTCTACTATCCTTGTTCTGACCTTGCGGGAGGTCATACCCACATAAAATAATTTACAAGGACATGTGAGGCGATAAATGACCGCTTCTGTGCTGCAAATTGTGTGGTTAAAGAGTTCCCAAGGTGTCTTGAGACCAAGATCGAGGAGGACAGTGGGTCGCTATTGTGGGCAGACTGGATCCACATGGAAAATTACCCCTGGCTCGAGGCAGTGACCACAACGTTTCTTGGTGCAACCTGTGAGTGGGGGGTTGCGGTCTCGTATGAACCACCATGTCTCCAATTTTCTTGCTCCGTTTGAGTGCAAAGAGAGGGTTTGATATTGTTTCATCTCCTGTGTTCAGAATATGGCAATTCTTATAGATCGCCTTCTTAACAGTGTTGATGAGATGGCTATATATGCTAACACACACCAATCTGTCCATTTCACAATTTCCCGTTTGGGGTGCGTCTGGAGGCCGAGTTCTCTGTTGTTATTTTTATCTCTTTGTCGCCCTGTTGATGAGGTCTATTGGATATAGTCTCTGAGATAGGTGGGTGCTAAGTGTAGTCTCATGTTCTTTATATTTTGTCTATTCGGTGCAGTTTCTTCTTCTGATCCTAAGGAACTGTCCCACTGGCAAGTTGTTTCGAAGTGCCCCTGAGTGGAAGCTGTTGTAGCACAGAAGAGAATTACACGTCATAGGTTTTTGTATAACTTGAAGAATATACCTCCATCCTTGGGATATAGCAGGAAATCCAAGAACGTGAGAGCCACCTTTCTGTATTCACAAATAAATCTGAGGTGGGGATTCCCTTTTATTTAGCCACTCGGAGAAATCATGTGAAGAGGTGAGATCGCCTTCCCAAATCACCAGGATGAAGTCTGCATATCTCCTCCGTACCTTCAGGCTCTGTAAATGAAGGTTGTCAGCTTGGTAAATATGAATAGATTAAAAACTGTGCATGTAAAGGTTTGCCATGCTTGGGGCAACGGTGCTGCCCAGTCACCTGCCCAAAAAGTTGGTCCTGATATTGAAAAATGTTCTTTCATGGCAATCGTTGCACATTCCATCACAAAAGAAGTAGGAGTCATATTGTTCCGATCCCTTTGTTCTAATAGTTCCTTGCCAGTCTGTAAGGTATCATCTTCTGTTAATATTTGTATATGGCGACTCCACCTCCTAGGAAACCAGGTAGTGTCACTCAGGAACAAAGGGGATGGCCACTAATGCAGTGAGCATATGTTTGGTATCCAGTAGGTAGGAGGGTATTTCAGTGAGCATCGATAGTAAGAACCAGTCAACAAACTGGGAGAGAGGTTCTAACAAGGAACCAGTCCCAAAAACAATGGCTCTACCAGGGGGTGGTCTTCTTTGTTTATGAATCCTTGGTAGGATGTAAAAGTAAGGAATCTTGGGGTGAGTGTTCAATAGAAACTCAGACTCACCTCTATTGATCCACACAGCATCCTTTCCCCCTCTCCACCAAGGTCTTGATAGCCTGGAAGTGTTCTTCGGGTGGCAAATTGGTCAGTGCTCTGTGATTTTAATTTCCATTTTGACAATTCTAACAATATCTGCTCTAACCCTCATGGATGATTTGAAGATCCTGAACCACTCACTTATCAATTCTCTACCCACTCACGCAGCGGGGCATCTTTTGTATCAGATTTTTTGATCCTACATTGTCTACCGCACCTCTTATTCAACTTGGTTGGTTGGCCCACTTTGCTGTTCTTTTTTCTATTGCTTCTTCTTCGCCCCCCGCCTCATCCTTCTGTCTTGCCTAAAACGCTGAACTTGGCTCTATGTCATATGAAGGCCCTTAATAAGCAGCTTTTAAAGACCACTCCCTCTATTACATCTCAACTGGACCCGGATCAGCTTTTGGTAGATCACTGGCTGTCAGAGGCTATTGATTCTACTCTTCCTCTCTCCACCAAATCACAACCTAGAGTGCTTCCCCTTGCTCCATGGTTTACCGACTCTCTTAGACTTGATATAAAACACTGTAAATTTTGGAGAGACAATGGAGAAAGCAGTATGTGCCAGAGGCCAAAGTTGCCTACCTGGAGGCACTGATAAAATACCATGCTCTATGCAGATCAACTCGTGCTTCCTTGTACACGGATAAAATTATGACTGCCCAAAACTGCCAGAAAACCCTATTTAAAGTTGTGACAGAGCTCTCTAAGTTAAGTACGTTCTTGCCGCCCCCTTTACTTTCGTTGCATCATTGCAACAAACTTGTGCTTTTTTTTTCCATAATAAAGTTGTGTCTATCCACCGCCACCTTGATTCAGACTCCTCCCTTCATGACAGCTTTATCTTCTCTAGCATTCAATGCTCTGATCAGGTCAAAACTGCCCCCCCCCCCCCCCCCCCCGGACTTCTCATCTGTTGAGTCCTGTCAAGTTGTGGCCTGGCTCCCACTTGATTTGATCTCTCTGAAAAACCTTCTGGGAACCTTCAAGTCTGGCTCCCCACTTGACCCTCTCCCTCCATCTAAGGTCAGACTTTTGGATGAGTCTGCCCTTGGTTTGATTCTTACTCTTCTCAATTTTTTCTCTAAATCTTGGGCAGGTGCCCCGAAATTGGAAGCACTCTCTTGTGCTCCCATTGCTGAAAAAGACTGGTCTGGATACCTTCTGCTGGTCTAATTACCAGCCCATATCTCTTCTTTCTACCTTTTCCAAAGTACTGGAAAGACACATTAACTCTCAACTCTCTGCACATGTGATACTGCACAAGTTATTCCATCTGTCACAGTCTGGCTTTCGTCCAGGTCATGGTAGCGTATCGGCTCTGCTTGAGGTCACTTGACTGTGGTGGTACAACAGCGCTCAACTTATTGGATTTGAGCGCAGCCTTTGACATGATCTTGCATTCAATTCTAGTTGATCGCCTTGAAGTCTCAGGAATTGGAGGTGTGGCCTTGCAGTGGTTGATCTCTTTTTTGGAGGATTGCTCCTTTTAAGTTTTTTCACACTCCTCGAAATCTAACTCAGTAGCCTTAACATCAGGAGTACCGCAGGGCTCGATCCTGAGTGTTCTACTCTTCAATCTTTATGTTTGCCCTTTGGCAGACATAGCGGAAAAATCTGGGTTGACCATCTTCTCTTACGCAGACGATACGCATATTATTTTTTCTCTTTCATCTGCTCCACATCAGGACCCTTTACTACTTCAGCTTGGACTGCGTAATATTTCCTTGTGGATGTCCAGAAATGCTTTAAAGCAGAATGGCTCCAAGACTGAGGTCCTCATCTTGGAGAAAAATCCTGAGCTCTGGAGAGCGAGCCATTAGCCTGCCTCTTTAGGACCTTTTCCGACTCCGGTCCAGAGGGTTAAGAACTTGGGTTTTACCTTTGATAGTAAGCTTTCTCTTGGAGCCCAAGTGTCTGGAGTCATCTCGGCTTGCTTTGCGGTCCTTAAATGGCTAAAGAAAATCCTTTGGCTAATTCCACTGGCTGCCCAAAGAACCGTCTTGCAGGCCTTGGTGATCTCCAGACTTGATTATGGTAATGCACTGTATTTGGGCGCGGACAAGGCCTCTGTCCGGCGTCTCCAGTTTATTCAAAATGCAGTGGCCCACCTACTTTTTTGGTTGCCTCAGTTTCCCCTCTGTTTTATCAACTTCACTGGCTCAAGGTACACAAACGTATTGCGTTCAAGGCCCTTTGTTACATGTTCCGAGTACAGCACGGCTTGGCCCTCTTGTACATACAAAGCCTTGTCAAGCCTTACCAACCCACTTGTAAACTGTGATCAGCCAGCCTTTCTCTTTTCTCAGTTCCTAGAGTGCAGTGGACCCATACGGGAGGCCACTCGTTCTCTTAAATGGGCCCTAAATTGAGGAATTTCCTCCCGTTGGAACTCAGGACCTTTCAGTCTCTCCAGGCCTTTCGTAAAAAGTTGAAGACTTTTCTTTATAGTCAGGTGTAATTCCTCGCTTCCAACTAACCTCAACCTTGCATGTCCTGCTCAGCGCCGGGAAACCCTGTTGGGTAGCTGTGCGCTTTATAAATCTTTTAAATATTAAATCTTTTAAATGATAATAACTAGTATCGTCCAGTTGGCGGAGACCTTCTTCTTAGTAAGCTATGTGATCTCCATTTGTCTGCTGACAATCTCACTGTCATTGCCCAATGACTACAGCCGCTTCAGCTCCTCTTTTGAGAGGTTGAAGAAGGGATATTTTGCTCGAGTTCTCTGGGCCTCAAGGTCCTTTAGGACTGCTTTCTCAAATGTGGCTACCTCCGAAGGAACCAAGTGCAATGATGGATTAAAAGTGGACTTGTTTCTCAGGCCTGTATTGGCATCTTGTTCCACTTCAGTGTTGTCAGCTTTGTCAAAGTAGAAGAACAGACGTATCTTGCGAAAAAATTGGGACAGTTCCTTATATATAATAAAGTCATCGCTCAAGTGAGTGGGGACAAAGCACAAGCCTTTATTAAGGACATTAGTTTCCATTGTGGGCAGCATTCTCTGGCTGAGATTCACGATGATGCTGACATGTTGCTCGTAGAGGGAGTTGGATCCCGTGTCGTGCTCCACGTCAATCGTTGTTCTATTGCCAGGTACCAATACACCTGGGTCTTCTGTGGACCTGGTTGGTTTTCTGGAGGTGGTCTGTTGCCTCTTCTTCCTCACCTCCCATGTCCCTGCCCAAAAAAAAGGCAGATAATCGTGACCACCAAAACGGGGGGTGGAGGAGGGCGATGGGTTGGAACTGTTGAACCGGGAATCGCCATGATTAAGGGAACCACCATGGTTCTTGTGAGAGGACCCCAGGTAAAAAAACCCTACCTCTCAGTTGCCTCATCTCGAAGGAACTGTCAGACCCACTGCTTTCCGAATCTTCAGTTTTACTCTATTCGTCTGAGTTAGAAGTCCAATCATCAGTTCCTTGTCGCAAGCCCATTGCTCCCCTTCTATTGTTCTTCACTGGTTGTGACTGATAATCATCCGCCAGATAGGGGTAAGCCTTTGTAGGTGTAAAACTAGTCCATATCCTTTTTGAATTTGTTGAACTTGCATTTCAAAATCCTATCTGTAGGAGAGTAGAGTCTGCTTCCTATGGTTACCCCCACTTGTTGCTGTGATTCTCTGGTTTTTCGACTTTAGTCTGGCTGTGGCCATGCTAATCAGGCCCACAACCTAGCTGTTCTCTCTCTAACTTGATACCATGTACTTTAGGTACATACCAGATTGGCTACTGGGTCACCCTTGTGAGCCCCTGTGTAGTGTACCCTAGGAACCCAGGGCATAGGTGCACCCTAGGCCTACCAGGTGCTGCAGCATGTATTGTGCCACCCCTGGTTTGCCTTCCAATCTGACACCACAGGTCTGTTCACACAGCCTGGGTAAGGTGGTGTAATCACCCTTTACTTAGATATAGAATACCTATATCTATATATATATATTTAGACACATATACACCTATAAGGCACTCCTATGGCAGGCCTTGACAATCCTGGAGGCAGAGTTCTTGGTTTTATTCAAGAGGGGGCCCTAGCACGAGCTGAGCTCCTCTGCAGCTTTCGGAACCATCTCCTTATAGCTGTTCTATGATATAGCCATACCATATACTGTTAAGTGCATTATAATCTTCACGGTTAATGCTAACTTTGGTTTGGCTTTATCAAAACATGTCGTGTAAGGTGTCAAACACTTTGGAATACTACCCCCCGCCATCCTGGCGGCGAGGGTAGCATTCCACCCTTCTAGAGGGAGAAGACCTGTAGTTACTGGTAAGCCCGGTTAAAGTTAAACAGAGCCTCAGCATCACAAAATGGATGCTGCTGCCGCAGACACAAGTCTGCCCGCCTGCTGCTGGACGAAACTCAGGCAGGGGAGGCCTGGACAATAGGTTTTCTGTCCATAGAGGTGCTGGATGAAACTCGGAAACATATATCCTGGACCTTCGACATTCCATTTTGACTGGGAGACGGAAGACATCTCCCTTGTGGTCAAGGAGTTACCACCCTGTTCAAACAGGCACCACTTCAACTTTGCCGGACAGCATTTTCGAGGCTCCCGCCGGACCACGAAGAATCTGCGACACAGGACACTGACTTCCAGCCATCTCTGACCCCGACCTTCGCTCACAGCAAAGCTGAGACCCTTGACGGACACGAGAGACGTGGGACCGGAACTCCTGGACATCCTGCATTTTGCAAGCTGCACTCACTTCACGAGGTAACTCGAAGTCGTGCATTGGGGTGCTTGAAGCCCCAGACCCGAGCACCATTTGCACCATAGCTCAGATGCCCCCACTCCACGAGGGTCCCGTGGGCCCCGCTTTTGCATTTCACCTCGACGCGTCTTCCCGGTTCCTAGTCCGTTGGCTAGTGAGCCCCTGGAAGGCTTCATTTTGAATCTAACTTGCTTTCCTGGTTGCTCCAGCTTCCCTACAAAGGAGAAGCGCCCCAGACCTTGCTGGTCTGCAACGAAGCCAATCTCGACATCCTGCGTGGATTGCGTTTGCCAAGGCTTGTTGGGTCCAATCCGGATACCAACACCGCAGTCAATCCTTCATGGGACAGCTCGAATCCAGCTCCTGGTCATAGTCAACGCCTCCTGGACCTCGTGGCACAAGAGACAAGCTTCACATTTTTACCTGAAATCACCCGACATTGGCTGGCAGCTTTCCATCGCCATTCTGGTCACTGGCAAGTGACCCAGACTCTGTCCCTTCTGCTTTCAGGTTCTTCAGATCTTCGATCCACCCTTGGATCCACCCGAACACTTTTCCTCTGGTCGCCTGCAGCACTTCTTTGCAGCTCTCCATTGAAATCGACGACGAAACCCGACATCAAAAGACACCTATGCACCCGGCTTCCGTGGGTGAGGTAACACGAGTAATCTGGTAGTCTCGAGGGTATTGGCCCTCCTAGTGTCTAAGTCTAAAAGGGTTCCATCGTAGTCCATCCGGAAGTATCCTTAAATTGTAAATTTGTAACTTGTTGGTTTCCCATAGAAAGTCAATGGTAACCCGCGGCTGTGTTTAGACACTACACGTGTCTCCCGTGGGCCTCCTACTTCCTAACCTTTGGTTGTTTAGAGTAGCCCCAGCGATTCCACAGGCCTGCTTTCTAATTCTCACGTGGTTCTTATTCCTCTATTTTAGTATATATATGTGTTGTGAGGCTCCTAGGGCAAAACGTATACTGTGCAACTTATCGTATGCTAATGAAGTAACTTGTATTGTGCTTTTACCTCTGACCTCATAAAGAGTGCAGCGGGGTTGTGTTCAGAATAAGTACATATATATTTGATATATACCTTGTGTGATGTCCTTTCATTTGGTACTCAAGAGATTATAATAGGTAAACAACTCTCTGAAGTCTTAGCCTGATGACTGCTGGTCCATGCTAGCACTAGGATAGCTTTCTATAAGGTTGACTTTACAACCACCATCAATAAGGGTCGATTAGACTGGTGCAAGGTGCCCACTAGAACTAGTGGACATCATATGCCAGGCTAACTTCTCACACCATCTTTCGTCTCACTTGGGGTCTTATTAACCTCTTCCAATTTCTTTTGAAAATGGGGATCTGTAATGTACATTTCATCTGGTTCTTCAGTTGTTGAATCTCAAGCAGGAGCAGATCTGCTGTCTTCCTCGCTGTATTTATCAATAGGATCAGCCAATCTTGTGTGCATCTCCAAGAGATCAATGACCATGTCTTTTTGAATACGTTATTGTTCAGGAACAATTTGGGGGCATTGGTTACTACTAGCCCTAGATTCACCCTTCACTACTGTAACCCTCCTCATCCTCATACTTTCCCTCCAATTTAGTGAGGTGGACCACAGTGTTTGTTTATATTTCCTTACCTTGCACAATACTGCACCGCGCCATACGTTTAAGGCCCCTATCGACCCCTTCCGCTACGTAGCACTTACTGTATCATTGATCTTGGTGATCACATACCACCGCCTTGGCATTGACATGGCACCTTTGATATATACACATAACTGCCATAGCTTCCCACCCACTGTGTACGGTGGGGCACAATGATATTCTGTCCCTGTTACTCCTCTTATTGACTAACAATGAAATGGGCCTGTGCTCTGAGATCCCCATCGACCTGACACTTGTCAAAGCCAGGCCTCGCCGCACAAGCGTTTTCGCCCCCGGTGCCAAGACAACTAGCTGGATTGGTTTGAGCCCTCTGCCCAGGAGTACCTCCCTGGGGCAGGCTTTGAGAAGGGGCCATGAATGGCTTTGTCCTTCCAGATCACAGCTCGTATTGAGCAGTCTAGTGTATGCATGTCACATAGTTTGTACCGGATTAGTACCTTTCATGAACAGGTTTCTACCAGGACACAGTCTCCTGCCCCTGTCACGTCTTTCTCTTCATTTGTTTGTGTGTAATATCTTTGGATTTTGAGGTACTCTTTCTCCCTATATGCATATTTTTATATACATGTTTACAAGTCTCAGTGTGAGATTGTAATAGTGTCTCTTTGTTTCTCTACTCCTGTTGACTATATCACAGTTCTGCGGTTGAGGCGCTACCCACAGGTTTGAGAGTGGATGATATCTCCTCTATTTGTGGTAAGATGATTCTGTTAGTTGACTCACTGGGCATCACTTCGGTTGATGTTAGGCACTAAATGTATCTAGCTGGAAAATTAACAGTACATGTACCAAGTTGATTGAACAAATTACAAAATAAAGCGAGATACAAAATTGCTCCAACTTCCTACTATAAAAATATCAAAACCGCTCGCAAACTTCACATCAATTAGAGCAAGATGGAAACAATTCCAGAACCCTCTTCCAAATCCTTAAATCCTACACGAATCCCAGAGCCTGCGATACCGCGGAATCTCCATCACAGTCTCTGTGCAATAACATTGCCTCCTTCTTCACTCAAAAAATTGAAAACCTATACCAGAATATTATTTTATCTAATGCTGTTTCTCTCCCTTCCACAATAGGTTATACCAGCCACTACAACACCTCCTCGCAACTACACGGCTTCCCTTCTCTCATTCCAGCAGAATTTATATCCCTTCTCACCATAACTAAATCAGGCTCTCCCCTTGATATCATCCCAGCTAAATATCTTCCAGATTTTCTGCTCAGTTAGCCATACCCATCTGTTCGATTCTCAATTGCTCCCTGAGCTCAGGTAGACTCCCTCCTGAATGGAAAAACGCTCAAGTAGTACCCATACGCAAAAATCTCAGGATTCCGACCTCTGAGCTGACTAACTACCGCCCTATATCTTTGCTCCCTCTGCAGAGCAAGCTCATTGACAGACACATAAACAAACATTTGTCTGAGTTCATCGAATCCTCTCACCACCTAGACGTCTCCCAGTCAGGTTTTTGGGCCAAACACAGTACCGAATCGGATCTTATCGAGGGAATTGATAACATCAGAATGGCTCTAGACAATGGTCAGGCAGCACTTCTGGTGCTGCTTGACCGGTCAGCAGCATTTGACACCATCTCACATCCGTTCCTACTGGAGAGACTTCAAGACATCGGTGTTCAGGGGCTTGCACTGAAGTGGATGACTGACTTCCTAACTGATAGAACACAAACCGTTACTCTGGGGACTTACAGATCTACACCCATCAAAGTGACCAAGGGGGTCCCGCAGGGCTCGTGTCTGAGCCTCACCCTTTTTAACATTTATGTTATCCCCCTGGCTAAACTCATGAGGTCCTTAGGGTTTAATCCCATATCATACGCAGACGACAACCAGCTCCTCCTCACATTTGATAAAAACAGACCAGATATACAGCTCATCTTCTCTGAAAGCATGAAGGCTATTGCTGCCTGGATGTGGATTCATTTCCTTCAATTAAATAATGAGAAATCAGAAATCATGCTGTTTGGAGGAGCAGCTGGTGGAGCTGAGGAGCTGGGAAATGCCCTGCCCCCTAAGGAAGTGGTCAAGAACCTAGGCATCAGGATCGATCAAAACCTCACTCTTGACGCTCATCCGAACATCACTGCTGGCACTTGCTTCTGCATTCTTAGTCTCCTTAGAAGGATCTTCCCCCTTTTAACATCTTCCACCAAAAAAACGTTGATGCAAGCCCTGGTACTAAGTAGACTAGATTATTTTAACGCTGTGTTATTTTCGACAAACAAAGCCTCCCTTAAGTTACAAGTGGTGCAAAACACGGCCATCCGTCTCATAGCAGACTCCCCGTCTAGAACATCCTCTCCTCAAAAAACTCCACTGGCTCCCTGTGAGAAAGCGGGTAAAATTCAAAATAGGTTGCACTATCTTTAGGGCACCTAATGAACAAGGTCCTTCCTATCTCTCTAACAAAGTAATCTAGTACACCTCTTCACGTCCTCTTAGATCAGGCTCTAAACTTCCATTATGCACCCCTAGAATTAAAAAGGCGCGCAGCGGCGGCAAAGCTTTCTCTCACCTTCCCCTGCCTTCTGAAATGAACTACCCCTTCAGCTCCGCAACTGTCAGAACCTTTCTCAGTTCAGGAAGCTTCTAAAAACCCACCTTTTCTGAGCTCATTGCTCCGGCAGAAATCCTCCGTCCTAAGCACGGAGATACCCCTCGGGGTGATTCAGTGCTATACAAATCAATAAACTTCAAACTTCAAATGGCATTGAGAATGCTTCTTCTCAATTCATTCTCTTATTAATATTTTCATAGTACGCCAGTGTACCCAGGACATTGTCGGGCCATCTTCGTTCCTGCCAGTCTTACCCTTGCGAAGTCGGTATTTTGCTTCTTTTCACCTTCCTTTAATTTTTGTTATTTGCAGAGTGACCTACTACCTGGGTCCGGATGAATGCTTTAATACCCCTCTTGGGGTCGACGATGGACAAGAACATGTTGATCACATAATGGGAGTATATTTGTTTAAATCCCCCAGTGTTCTCTTATTTTTAACCATATCCCAGAGGTCATCTGAATAAAGCTAATCCAGCCCTTCTGGAGATAGTTTTATCCTTTTTCTTGATTTTGTCTGGCACTCTGCCCTTCACTCCCTACCAATATCTGCTCATCATTTTAAAACGCAACAGCTCCTCCCAGGTGGGGAGTGTTAGCCCATACCAGGCACCTTGTGTTCCTGGTGTGAGGAGGGAACCCAATGATGAAGCATGTCACCGTTGGGTGAGTGAGTGTTATCCTCCTTAAGGAAGCGCTCTGTCTTTGAGACACAATGTGCATGCAGTGCTTTTCCACTTTTTCCATTTTAGATACCAGACATACTTTTTTGTGAGTTTCAAGTGGGAGGCAACTGCCAGTACAATGCATTGTGGGAAGGGGAGCCTCCCAGGTTCTTTATAGGACTGGTTTCTTTTTTCCCTTACTTCTAATGTAGGCCTATCAGGCTGCATTTTCTACCTGCTTGTACACAATATTTTAAAGGGTTTTTCCTTGGCAGATGCTGGAATGCACTTTATTTTGGTAACTCTTTAACATTAATTTGGACATTCAGGATTAAAATGATGTCTCTGATAGATTTACATTTGTTTATGATTTTACATGAACTCATGGTTTAGCCAGTCTCAATTGGCTTCCAATAGAAGCAAGAATAAAATGTAAAGTCTTGATCATCACTCACAGAGCACGCCAAAAAAAAGGTCCTGAAAAAATCAGGAAGTTAATACCTCCTTATATCCCAAATAGGCGGCTACGTTCCAGCACAGAGGAACGCCTAATACAAACAAAGGCCAGGAGGGAGAGATGGGGAGGAAGATCCTTCTCCCATCTCCCTCCCAAATTCTGGAATACCCTGCCGCTGGAATACAGATTGATAGACAGGGAATTACAGTTCAAAAAGAGATCAAGACCTGGCTGTTCAAGCAATATCTTTAAGTCACGGTTATCCTACTCAGTTTCTGATCACGCAGCGCTGGGAAGCCTCAGGGCAGCCATGCGCTCTACAAATCCCCTAATAATAATAATGTAATCTCCAAGAAAAAACAACTATGGCATGTTATGTAGATTTGTATAGTGTGGCTTAACACCCGGTAGGGTATCCTGGTGCAAGAGCAGGTCTATAGATGCGAGGATGCAAACAGGTTTTCCATGGTCAACCTACACAACATGAAATTATTCAGGGTTTTAGGACTCCAATAAATATTCCTGCAATGCAAAATCAGGACGACAGGTGCGTAACATATTCTTCCTTTACGTTTGCAAACAGCTGATGCTCAATTGGTAACAATTTATTACGGAAAATTCATACATCAGGCTCCAAATATTTTGTCTACAAACATGAAGTGTTGGCAGTTTCTAAGTGTCTTCAGGATATTGTACATCCTCTGTTTTCAGATTATGTTTTTGTGCCTTTTCCTATAGTCTCATGTAAAAGCCCAAAAGGCCAGCAAAGAGCAGCAGTTGGACGTGATGAATAGACAGTACAAGGAGCTTGAAGGCCGCCTCGATGATATGCTCTCGAGGATTGCGCGGGAAACTGAGGAAATCAAAGACCTCGAGCAACAGCTGACTGAAGGTAAGGGAGAAAGCTGTATTAGTTTGGGTAACTTTCTCTAACTTTGTAATTGGCAGTTATTCAAACTCTTTTATGTTATGTTTACGTTTTATGTACCAACTTGTTACACGTCCAATCGCAAGTACCTACATGTGTAATGTCATATGAACGCAAGACTGTGGGGCAGACAAGCGAACCGCAAACCGCTTTGCCCTTTGTGAATGCCCGTAAAACTTGATACTTGTTATATGTCACACTGTATTTTGTAATATGTAAATACCAATAAAAACAATAAAAAATGTTTTTAAAAGTTTTTTTTTAAATTATTCTTTTTATTAAACAACCAAACAATTCTGGCAGTAACGTAGTAGGCCAACTGTCACAGTACTTTGACATTAACGTTATCTTAGCCATCAGTTAGCTGCATTACACAGTTTTCAGAACACAGCATTAATTTCAAATTTAAGGCAGCACTACCCGTTCTGGAACAAATACCTCTCCTCCCTCTGCAGTCATTAGTCATTTAAGATTTACTTTTGTAGAAAAGTGTCCACTCTATGTGAGCTATTCCACCTAGCTTTGCAAGGCAAACACAGAATGGGCAGATTTATGCTCACTGATTGAGCTCGTGCTAATAAAGTGGGAATGGCCTTTCACCCACTTCAGAAAAAATGTTCCATGAAATATTACATTTTTTTTTTTTAGACATTTCCTGAATATTTATCGGGAATCGCAGTATTCATAGTCACTGAGACAGCCCCCTTGGTTGACAATATTTCCTCTTAACTTAATTTGATGCTTCTCCAGAAACATTCGATTAAGAACTTAGATTTGTACAAAATATGTATTCGTTCTGCAGTTTATACCCTGGAATCTGTGTTCTTTTAGATGTATTTACTATGATTTGCACTGGTTTGATATTTTGCAAAGTAGGTTAAAACCTGTACTTTCAGAGGATTAATGTATTGCCATAATATTACTACACGTCCTTTGACTCGAGGTAACGAATAGTCTCCGAAGCTGCTGTGCGAGCTGAGCTCTTACCACCAGTACCTTGGGCGTGATCTCCATGGGGAGCTGTTAAACACGTGCAGGTTCCCTGGAAGACCAATTTACTGAGCAGCAGGTCTGTGCAATTCTTCAGGGAACTGTAGCTGCCCTCTGTGAGGTGAAGTGCAGTAATAACCTAGCAACCAGTGACAACCTGAAGGAAAACTAGCAGTGGTGAAGTTGTAAATATTTTACCAATACATGACTCCATTCAGCATTCCCATGTCTGTAGGATGGTACCGTGAGACCTGTGTGTAAGAAAGCAAGCCATGTCTTGGAGGCCATGAAGAGCTGATTCGGCTTTTCATTCTTTCAACTTGGATGAAATAAGTACCTCTGTGACATCATTTTAACACATGCTATTTTTTGCTATACAGTATTCAAACTTATGCCATATTGCTATTGAAGGAAACTGTGCCATAATAGTTATGTTTTTTAATATAAATGTTTTAGACAAATGGAACAAGCGTATTGAAAAGGAGACAGGTTTGTGCATTATGCGGTCATCTGCTTTCCTCACAAGTTAGTGCCCGTTGACAATGTTTGGTGTTGTATGGCTCATAGATTTCTGCATCCTGCCACGCCTCCAGCTACACTTCCTGTTCACAGCCCTCCACTCCCCATCAGCCTGGCTGGACCCCACTTGTCTTTCTGGCTGCTACCCCTCTAGAGCTCTCACTCTCTATTCCTCCGTTGCATGGTGTTCTGTTTCTGCCACAGTATGGCTATGGCTTTTTGAACTCTCTCACAGCATTACGCCATATTATCACCTCCTGTCCCCAGAATATCGATGCTAGGAACGTGCAACACTTCCTGAAGTCTTTCTCTTCCAGCTCCTTGAGTAGCTCTAATATTCATTTCACACCTCTTTTAGTACCAGGTTCCATTCTGCCTTTTTCCTTAAGCTTTGCTATGTTTGTCACCATTATAGTGCCTGATCTTTACCCTTTGATGGCTGACTTTCATACTCTACCAACCCCAATTGGTGTTCTAATCCCTTGACTTTATAACATGTCATATTATTTCTGCTTGTACTACATTCATTGACGTGTCTGTTATCCTATTTTCTGCTCCACCCACACATCCGTGGGCCACAGCACCTTCTCACACTGCTGATGGCCTTTACATACCCAACCGACCCCCACCAAAGTGGCTTTGGTGAGAAGTGCTTATCTAATTAACCATATAAATTTTTAAAGGCAACTCCAGCCCACTAGTATTGCTAAAATCTGACAATCCCTACAATATAGCCTAGACATAACAACAGGAGCTTCATTCTGCCTAGGTTATCTCAGCTCTTTTCTAGAATCTCCTTGAAGCTGCAAGTCTGCCCACCATCTATACAGTCTTACCCTTACATTTTTAGTCGGATGATTACCAGACATAGCCACCTGATGTGGTCCCTTGGGTCTAACCTGGGTACAAAGAGGAAGACTTTGAATTAAGTGATGTTTCTCACAAGAAAACGTGGATATTTCCTATATTTTTCATAGTTTGCAACACGATGGAAGCAGACAGATTCTGTATCCAGGGTGTAGAGACAAACTCTCCCGTTCGGGAGAGGAATTACCTTCCAACATGATCACCTTGAATTTCTGTTTCTGTAAATATATATTTTTTGTTTCTTAGATCCAGAATCGGGTTTTAGCACCCTGTCTTTATCCTTTCTAAACTGTAAACCTAAATGATTAGTTCTTGCTTTGGCACCTTCTTAACAACACCTGTTGTACTGAACTGACCTAGGCATTTCTACAGAGCACACTATCAGATATTGGGTCCCTGGGCAGTGTGTAGGAGCCATCTGGCCCCCTTACCACACTACGTAGGTGTTTTAGATGTTGAGAAGGTCTTGTGGTGAAATTCCGTGTGTAATGTGATCAGATGATGTTGAGCACCCACTAATCCGTTGTGATGTTTTCCTGGCCTGATCTTGAAGAAAATAATCTCCCACCATGGTGAAAAGTGATGGTGAAACGTGCCAAAGAGAGCCACGTCTAAAGTACATATTAGTTGTGGAACTAACATCCTCTCTTTTTCTCTAACAGAGATTCTTTTTGCTGTCCTCGTTGACTGTAATTATTAGCCTAGGAGGTTCACTGTATGTCGTGAAAGTAATACAGCAAGCTTCGTTATGCATTAATTGTTCAGCTTCTCCAGCGACAAGAAGATTGAAAAAATAACTTATTGGAATCAGAACCCCATTGCCTTCATGGTAGTTGTCTCGGTTTTCATTGTGCTTAGCAAGTTGTCCACCTCCTTACCAAAGAGCACCTGACCACTGAATGGCATGGTGCTCAGTCATTGCCTGAGTATCGGGTTAGCTGTTGATTCAGCAGTGCCATAGATGGTTGAACAGCTTCTTTGGCTGCCATAATCCCTTGCACTAGGGATGGTATGTGCTTGTTCCTGCTAGGCAAACAGTTCATCCTGTTCATTTCTCTGTCCTGTTCTACCACTGCTGTCCAAAGAGTTTGCAAAAACCCCTGTGGACACTTTCTTCTCCTCCATCATGTCTTTGTCCCTGTAGCCAGTACTACATTTTTCAAACACTAGTGGCACTCCTAGCAATAGTAGGAAAGGACTGCTGGGGCCAAAGGAGGTATCTTGCAGAATTCAAAGTACCATTGTTGACTTAAGGCAACCAAAAAGAACCAGCTTTATAGAGAGCATGTTAACTACTGTCCATTCTAGGCTGGATTCTAACAAAGTGAGTGTTTTCTCTGCTTCTCCATTTTCCTAAATATAGGATCCAGCATTGACATTATTTCCTTATGACATTTCGCTAGATCTCCCCCTCCCCCGTCGAGTTGGTATACTCTTTCTAAGCCCTTCCCGCCTTCCATCTTGGTCGGTAAGAAATCCTGCTTTCCTGCACTGCTGACTCTCCTCACCTCCAGACGAGTGATAGCTATCCAGACAGGATGCTGGATATGTAGGAACCGTGAATTGCTAGTATGGAGACTAGGAACATCATTCAATGCATTCGAAACTATGAAAGATACCAACATAGGCGAGCTACAGTACAACACAGAGTTATATTAGCCTTGTCATTCTCTGTCATTTATGTATGCGATTCTTTGTATGTCAAAAGTGCACCAGGTAAAGTGATGCCTCCCTCCAGCTCACCACACTTTTTTCAATGCTCAATATCCGTATATCCATGTCCTCATAGTTTCATTTGTATTTAACATGTTTTAAAGCAGTTTGAACTAGCATTGGCAAAGCCAATAGGTCTCGTCTATAAGGGACTTACTGGCTTTGGCAATCAGGTGGACGTGGGGAATGGGGGGTGGGTGGGGGATGAGAAACTGGAAAGCGGGTCGGTGTGGATAACGAAATTATTAAACAATGCTAAGAGTGCAGCCAGTGCTAGCCGCTTCATAGCGCTTTTTAGGTCTCGCCTAGCGTCGCAGCGCATGCGCTGCTCTCTGCGAGGTCTATTGTCGTCGAGTTGATTTATGAAGTGGAGTGGAAGCTCCGCCTATGGTTTTGATTGGTGTGCGTCATAATTTTTGTTAAAGGTTGGCCTCCGATTGAAAACTAGGCTTTTTTGTTACCGCCCTGTCTCCTTCTCGGCCAGCCCATCCGGACTGGATTGTTTGCTTGCGGCGGCGTTACATGGTGGGCTTTATCTGGTGGGTTAGCACTATCTTTAAAATATACACTCATAGGGACAATGGCGGTTGCAGCATTATGGGAACCTTGCTCTGTATTTTTTTTTCAAATTAACACTGGGCGAGGCGCCCTCTTTTGGGGGCACTGCGCTCGTTTTTTTTGTGTTTTTTTTTAACTTGAAGACTAAGCGTGGCGTAAGTAGACTCTGGCCGCCAGGCAGGTGGACGTCAAATGGGCATCTGCAAGAGCTGCCCCTCCGCTATCGCAGCTCGGCGAAGTGTGAGACTTGCCTCCCTCATCAGATAAACGGAGATTAGCAACCTTTGTGGGATTTCCTCATTAAAGCCCGGGGTGCCGGGGGTAGTCAGCTGCAGCCTTGATACACATGCGGCAGCACCAGGCTTCTTCAGTCCCACCACCCCTCCCAGTCTCTTTCCGAGTGAGACTGACCTTACCCCAGCCCTACCCCGCCAATTTCCACTAGATTCGGTTGTTGGCATATGGGTGTTTGGATTTATACTAATACGCTGAGATAGAAGTTTCTGTGACTAGCAAGTAGGCTGTCTTTGCACGTGTGACGCACAGCACCGGTGCTAGATTAAAGAGACATAAGGTGGAACCAAGACTCTGGCATCTTGGTAGTCGCTCCCCCTTCCTCCAATATTCGTAGCACTGACAGGCCGCAGGTTTCTAAACAAAACTTAGAGCTCCGGCACCTATTGTTTAACAAATTAAGCACTGCTCTACTGCGCGACAACCAGCCAGTCCATACAGATAATGGGAAATGTGAAATTGGAAGACCCTGAATGCAAATCGATATTAGCTAAAAGGTCAAGGCAGATTGTTTTCGGAGTAAGACATCCAAAAGGCCTACTAACGGCCTGTTCTACCTATATCGTATCATGTCATTTTGAGGGGGCGAGAGATGGTCTAAAGGCGTCTATTCTTGTCCCATATATTTTTTATCAACCACTGTAGCTACCGACCCACGTATTGTTTTCTGCCTGACACATATAGTTTATTGTCTAAAGCCCATATACTTCCCTACATCTGCATGAAATACATCATGTTATGTTATGTTATGTTATGTTATGTTATGTTATGTTATGTTATAATGGCTTTTGTAGAACGCGCGGCTACTCAAAAAGAGTGTCCCGGCGCTTTAAAAAGGAGGGCTGCAGACTGCTAACATAACACATTAAAAGAGAGAGTATCACAGAAATACAAAACAGAACAAGAAAAAAAGCCTACTGGGTGAACAACCTGGTTTTGAGGCCTTTTCTAAAAACTAATAAGCTGGTAGCTCCCCGGAGAGTAAGAGGCAGAGAGTTCCACAGCTGTGGCGCCAGTAGTCCAAAGGAGCGACCTCCCAGGCGCGCTCTCTTCACTCGTGGGACAGTCGCTAAAAACAGGGATTCTGACCTCCGAGAACGAGCCGGCCGATAGAAGGCAAGTCTCTTTTGGAGGTACTTCGCTCCCGTCGCATGGAGGGCCTTGTATGTCAAGGTCAAAGCCTTGAAGGCAATCCGTTTGCGGATTGGGAGCCAATGCAGGGTCTGCAGTAAGCCCGCAGCACTGGCACGTCTGTTCAGGCCAAAGATCGCTCTCGCCGCCGCATTCTGCACAACTTGAAGCCGCTGTAGCAGGTACTCTGGCAGGCCCAGGTACAGAACGTTTGAATAATCTAGCCTAGATACACAAAGGGTGGTTCCTTTCTGTGGTTGCTAAATGGAAGCGCAGAACGCTTTTACACATAAGACACCAATAACATTTCTAGTCACAATGATATGTATCCTGACCTGTTCCTCAATTATTTCAAAAAAACATAATTTTCATTAAAATCAAATTTATTAAAACCTTAGTCAGAAGCCAGCATGGTATACAGTCGACAATTTTGCATTTAAAATCAATTATAGTACATTAACATCAGGCACATATACACATTTTGCAAAAGTTAAAAACAAAAATTAACCAAGTTGTCGACGCGTTTCAGTGTTAAAGATTGATGGTACACCTTCCTCAGGACTAAAATCAAACTTCTTCAATCTAAAAATATACGGAACAGTCAATTAGTATACATTCATTGTGAGATCTCATTTACAGAAAGTTAATTACATTTCTACTGGTGTCTAGAGTGTACACAAGAGGATTTCTTACTCAATTCGCAGTGTTCAATTTGCGGTGTCAGTCTAAATCCTGGGGATAGATAAATCTTATCCACTCTTAAGGTTCAATTTTCTTCCTTTAGAAGACCTGTATGTACACAATATTATTTTTTGTATCAATAGTGTGTTTAGTTTAATCCACACAACTGCATCTTTATCATTGTTCCAAATACAGAAAACCCATGCTTACTTTATTTTTGTAAGGTTGGAGCCTTAAGGTTTTTGCTTTCAAACATGTGGATGTTTCTCATGACCACTGTTAACACTCCGGCTGGTTCCTTCAAATAACCTGTGTATACATAATAGCAGGTATGCCATAAGTGTATTGTTTTTTAAGATACTGAGCTCGAAATATTTTGTAAAGCTGGTTAAAAAGTGCTTACATTATAGTTAGAGATAGGAGCATTACATTTCCTTCTTTCCGCGATAAACTCAGGGTGAGCCTCCGATAAGCGTCTTATCCACTTCTTGCTTAAATATACAGGAGATGGAGTGCTTGTTTTTTAAAATTTGAAGATGATTCCTTATATCTATATAGAGAAATGGAGTGCACATTTTATACTTAGGCGTATTCCATTCCTTGTGGTAATACAGTACAATTTTGAGTTATGTTCTATTCACTGATTTTCAGACTAAGAGCGTATACGATTTAAACACCCTTTTAGAGGCTACTTGCGCTTATTAAGGGCTGCTGTGGAGCATGGAGATGTTAAAGTTTAGGTCATATTGCCTTGGAGACCAGGGTATAAAGCCCTCTTTCAGTTAATCCTCTTTACTGGGATATAACAACCATTTTAACATTATATACTTTGTGCAATCACTGTGATGTATATTTTTGCGCAAGGGTTTAATGCCTCTTTTCTTTGGCTTATCTACAGTATTGTTCGATGTTATTACAGACATTATTCATTTTGTGCAATTATCTTAATGTTTGTTCAAACATACGGGCGGAGCACACCCTATTAAAATTTGTCTCTAGTTAGGTAGAGTTGAAAAGCCCATGTCAATAATAATCATGGTTTAGCATAAGTTCCCTAATGTGAATTCTTACGCAGGGATAAAATTGACCTGACATCCCCATTCTCTTACCTCCGTGGGATAAGCTCCTCTCCGCCTACCTGGTAACCCGGTCTCCAGCGTCAGATATTATGCTAGGAGAACCGGTTCCTTTTATACTCCGTAGCTCCGTAGAGCCTATCAGGGCCTGCACAGTCAGCTTCCTGTGCTCCTCCGACAAAAGGGGAAGAAACCTCCGCAGCATCCTAAGGAAGCCGAAGCAGGTGCCCGACAACCCCAGGATCTGGGACTTCATAGTCAAACCCTTGTCCATCTTGACCCCCAGGTTCTTAGCCACTTGGGATGAACAAGTGGGGGGGAACATACCAGTCGGCCACCATGCCTGCCAGTCTGGCTCCATGTCACACCCAAAGAAGAGTACCTCGGACTTATCGGAATTGCACTTGAGGCTGTTCAGTTGGAACCATTGGAACACGGCCCCAAGGCAATCCCGGATACTCTCCCCATCAAAGTCTCCTCCTCTCTTGCACGAGAAGAGGAGCTGGGTGTCGTCTGCATAGGATACGATCCGGGCCCCAAACGACTCCGCCAACGCCGCCAAAGGGGTCATGAAGATATTAAAGAGGGTTGGGCTCAAGATAGAGCCCTGGGGGACCCCAACTCCCAAAGGCGGCATCACGGCGGAATCTGGTGAGGCCCAGACCGTTTGCCGGCGGCCAGCTAGAAAGGACGAAAACCAGCTGAGCACCGTCCCCCGTAGTCCAATCTCACTGAGTCTGGTGAGCAGGCCCTCATGGGGGACGGTGTCGAAGGCCGCCGACAAATCCAGCATCACCAGCATGGCTTTTCCCCCAGCATCCAGCACCCCTTTGATGGTTTCTGAGACCTCAAGGAGCGCAGTCTCCGTGCTGAGATTTGGGCGAAAGCCCGACTGGGTGGCATGCAGAATCTCATTCGTCTCTAGAAAATTGGACAGCACCGTCTGCACGTGCTTTTCTACAATTTTCGTGAGAGCTGGTAGCAGGGAGATAGGCCGGTAGTTGACTGGGGCCTTTGGGTCCAGACCAGGCTTCTTAAGCAGCGGGATGACCATTGCCTGCTTCCAAGCCTGCGGAACCACTCCCTGGCTCAGCGAGAGATTCAGTAGCGGGTTAGCCAGTGGATTAATCACCTCGGCCAATTTCGCCAGAATTTTAGCAGGGCACGGGTCCAAGGGCGAGCCTGATTTCAAATTGCCCATAAGTGCTAAAGAGGCGGGCGCAGATATAGGTGGAAACACGCCCAACGTCACGCCTGGCGAGGCCGGGGGCGGTCGGTTGGCCTCAGAATTGATCAGCCCCGCGGGTACAGCCGGTGGAAAAGAATCCTGTATGAGTTGGATCTTGCTAGTAAAAAAACTAACCAGATCGGAGGCCCAGGAATCAGAGGGCCTCTCCTCAGAGATGTTAGACCGTGGAGATATAAATTCTCTAACTATAGAGAAAATCTCCTTACAGGAGTTGGAGGCAGCTTCTATCCTCCCTGCCAGGTATGCTTTCTTGCCCAGTCGAATGTCCCGGTGATAGTCCTTAACCGCACTCTTATACGTCAGCTTGGCCTCCGGGTCATATTTTATCCGCCAAGCTCTTTGCAGCTGATCATGTCGATTTTCCACAAAATACCTCTCTACGGGTGCCCCCAGGCTTCGTATCCCAGAATCGGAATCCCGGGTGTCTCGGACCGGTCTGAATCTCCTCGTGAAAAACAGCAAATGCTGTACCGGTTTTACTCATCTGAATTGAGAAATGTAGCAACATTCAACGGTATGGAAATACGTGGAAGTTCGGATTTTAAGCAAACACGTAAGCTTGTGAATTGACCCAAATATTGCTTTACAGTACTTAGTGAAAGGTTGATGGACACTTACATGTGGATCGTAAGGCGCAATGTCTGTTTTATTCCATATTACCTCTCGGTACATTCTGTAGATATGGTGGGCGGGACAAATGGAGCTGGGCACGACCCCTTCCAAATACTTTAACTGGCTAGGATGGGTCAATGCAAAACGAAAGCACCGTAATGCAAAGTAACAATCATAACAGAACTGTCTCCTCCCACGCAGCACAGGACATCTCGAGTTCTCTAAAAAAAAAAAAAGATCTTCCTACAGGGTTGTTTTCAGTTAACCCACCGCCCCTCCTGTCTCCTCCTCAGAACACAGACGCTAATGTCTTGCACTCTCCCCTCAACACTTCACCCACGTGTAAACCTCTGACTGAGGGTTCCAGCTGGCGTGACTCCTCCCCCCGCCCTTGCTCCACCACTTCAGCATAAAGTGCTCTGTAGCCAGAATAGCGCCAAGTAAATCCCATCCACCTTCAGTGGGGGGCTCCGTCCCTACCTACACCCCTTTCAAAGGCCCGGGGTGTAAAGTCACTGCAGGGGGAGGTAGGGGGTGGGCGGAGTAACCACAGCTCAAGTCTCAGACACCAGGATGAAGGGGGCGGGGAGCGTCAGGAGGGGGTGGCCCAGTGGGGGAAGAGCTAATGAGAGACTAAACTGGGGGGTGTCTCTCATAGGGCAGTGGCCACTGTAATTAAGGGTGTGGCTTAAAACAAAGCTAAAAATCTGTGCTTAGCATAGTATGCCGCCTCACCGGTATTTTACTCCATCTGTCCATTGATCTAGATATTTCACACATGTAACATCATTCCTACAACATGCCAGTACTATTGGCTTTGTCAATGGTCGGAAGTGGCGTAAGATAAATAAGCAGCAACTATGACTTTGCTGTATAAAATATTGAAAATGCGACTGGCTCTTGTGGGCGAGGTTGTGGTAAGATTAGAGGAGTCGACCTTCGAGCTGAGAAGACCGGTTCGAGCCTCACAGCTCAACGTCATGTGATTCAAAAATGAATATACCCCGCCTTGTGTAATGTAACTGGTGTTCATGTAAAGTGCTCTAAGTTTGCGCTATATAAAACTGAAAAATGAGTCTCTTTGAAGTTATATCAAAGGCAGTGATGAGTTGTATTATTGCAGAGTTGAGGTTTTTTTGTTTTCATCCCGAGTGTAACAAGCATTTGCAATACAATAGGTCTCGCGAAATTTTAAGCTATTGGCATTCTAAATGACTATGCCTTTTATTTATCTGTTTTTAAAACCAACACATAGATAAAAGGTTTGTCATTTACAATGCCAGTAGCTCAAAGTCTCGCAAATGCGAGACCTATTGCATTGCAAATGCTTGTTTTCCTTATCTCTGTAAAAAAATAGATTGGGGTTGGAAATGGGAGATAAAATAGGGACGGGAGTGTTGGTGGGAGAAGAGACAGGGACAGGAGTGCTGGGGAGAGAAGAAACGGGAACAGGAGTTGAGACCTAAAAAGTAATTAGCAGGGTCATTAGTCCAGTGCTGTCTTGTGCGTGTATCATGGACCCATTCTTAATTCTGTGGTGCAGGTTCCTGGTTAGATCCATAATACAAGACTTAGAGTTAATTACAGTCATCAAATGTGTCCATCTGTCTATCTTATGAAGAATGTAACCTGTGCTGCAGCAGTTACATTGTGAGAGGCAAAGTCATGTTTTGACTCAGTTATAGTTCATGCGCAAGCATCGCTTGGGGCTAGGAGTTCTTTTTGGTTTTTTGAAACATATTTTATTGATTTTGGTATTCAAGTAGGAAACATAGCCCATAAGGCCAACAATGATCCAAATAATGACGAAGAAAATAACAAAGAAAAATACAAATGTCTGCACATACATACCCCTCCAACCCGACAGCCTTTAATAGAACAGAATGAAAATCTACAGATAGTAGTCAATCTACCACAATCACCCCGGCCGCCTTCAACCCATAAACGCCTTGATTTCATCATCCATCAATGAACACATTGGTCGAACAGGTTCCAGTTTGAGACCCTGGTAATCCGCTCATACCTGCCATACCTTGGGGTGCTTCTGGGGGCAACCTCTTGCTTTATATACTGCCACTTCTAACCCCATACAATGGTCCTTACCATTCTTTTACACTGCTAAAGACAGAGGGTCAGTGGCATTTTTACTCCCCTGCTATGTCCCTCTTTTCTAATGTCAGGCCTAGGTATAAGAGAGACAATCGATGTCTATTACCACCTAAATTGTTGGTGAGATGTAGCAGGGTGAGTTTTGGATTCATGGGGATCGACCAGGTGAGAAATCTGCCTAGACAGGCTGTCACTCCACGCCAGTATTTCTGTAGAGTTGAGCAGCCCCACACCGTGTGAATAAAAGAGCTGAGCAGCCCCACACAGTGGTAATAAATGTGCCCTCCTCTTTATCACACCAAAGACAGGCCGGGGATGCTATCACACCCGTGCGCCAGAGTCTATGTTGAGTGAAGTATATTCTGTGAAGATACTTAAGTTGAATTAGCTGGAGTGGGGCTGCTATCACAGCCATACGCAGCACCCCCATTGCCTCTGTCCAGTCCTCGTTTTCGAGAACCCCAATATCTGTCTCCCACGCAGTCCTAAGGGCCCAAAACACATTAGGTTGATAGGGTAGAAGTCTTTGGTATAGCTATGCAATCTTTTGGTCACCCATCAGCAGTTTGCCCTCTAATGGATTGAATTTGGGTTGGGTTGGGCTGCCAGATCTGCTATATAGAGCATGGTAGCGTTCGCTATCGCACTGGCTATGATAAAGTTGATATTCTGTTTGTAGAATTTTGAATGACTTTAAGACTGTTTTGTGCATTACATCCCCAGTGTAGAAATCCCAATGAGGTCCCACGTACGGAAACCCTCCATTGTGGTTAGCTGCGAAAGTTGGCTACCTCTCCTTAGAGGCGTCCATTCTGTCAGTTGGTTCCACCATCGCATCTGTTGGAGGGAGGAGTGCCACAAATTATAGACCACCCTCTTCACCAGGGGCAAGCCTCTTTTTATCGCCACAACCTTACAAGTAAGAAAGGATATGCGTGTCTCCTATCACCCACCTCTCAGATGCATAGCTGAGGGCGCCCTGAATAACATACTACCAGTCACTGATAGTTTAAAGATGCAATACACGACAGTAAGACTCAATATCCGCCGTTGCGATTCCCCCACTGAAGGTGGGCTGGATACATTTACTCAGTGCATTATCTGGGGTCCCCCCATCCCATAGGAAGGCAGTGAGAATGGTGGTGCAATCGACTGAAACATTGTTGCGGAATTTCATAGGAGAAATTCTTTTAGTTGATATAGAAACCGAGGCAGAGACGCAATCTTGAAGATGGCTGAGTGGCCTGTCAGTGACAACGGCAGGACGGACGATATCTCAACATCCTCCTCCAGACAAGCCAGAACCAGCTCCAGATTATGTGACCATGCTATGGTCTCATCAGGAGATATGAGTACAACGAGATGATTAAACCCATCTACCGCCACCCGCAGGCCAGAAATCCAGTCGAGAACCTGAGGATCCTCCACTACTGGGAACACTGTGTACAGACCTGATGTCTGCAGCAGACTGGGCCCGTATTCTTCCGAGGCGGAGAGAAAGAAAAGGACCTCATCCGCTTTTAGCACTTTTGTATCCAACAGCCCCTCTAGTCTCCCAATTCAAATCTTCGCACCTGGGCAGCCATACTCACTCACACCGCTCGAGGCTCCATAGTGAGAGCGAACAGCAGGGGAGACAGGGGGAGACCCCTGCCGCGTTCCCCGCTGAACAGGAAGCAAAGCGGATAGGGCACCTGCCACACGGACCGATGCCGTGAAATCAGTGTAAACAATTTTAGGTAAGAGAGAAATCGAGGGCCAAAGTTAAGGCGTTAATGTAAGACAAAGTGGTGGTCCTAGCTGATGGAATCAAAGGCCTTATTAGAGTAAGCCAAGAGGACAACAGCTAGGCTCCTCAGCCTGTCAGTGAGTGCCAACGCATTGTAGAGGCATCAGCTGTTGTGGCGAGTGGCGCAACGGGGTATAAACCTTTCCTGGTCTAGGTGGATCAGATGGGGATCAAGCGTGCCAGCTGGTTTGCAGGTGCCGTAGCCAGATCTTTTCCTCCAAGTTTAACAGAGAGGAATGCTGGTCCACCGGCAGGCCAGGTGTAGGGAATACCACAATCTCCGCGTGGCACCAGTCAAGTGAGATTACACCAACATGGGCTGCAGAGTAGAGAGCTCTGAGTTTTTGCAAGGTGTTTTCACCCTTTCGCGGCGAGAGTATCTCCAGTCGTGTTGAAGATAAAAGATTCGAGATTGAGGATTTTGCTTAATATGATTGCAAGGAAGACAGCCCCATGCTTTGTTAATATAGCGCCTTTATAGCCAACAGTAGACTAATACATCACAGGGAAGAAGGTCTCTGACAAGATGAAATAGTCCTGAGAAAACAAGCATACGGCACATCAAAGTCAGAAAGCATGTTGTTTATGTACAAAAGGCCTTCATGCGTTGTGTACACCAACAAGAACTCGCCCATTAAAAGCATCGTCTTTGTTTCTGGGTGTCAGGTGCACATTAGACAAGGACATATCGGACACTAAACAGAAATATTTTTCAGGCCTCAAGTTATGAAACGTAATCCATCTCAGATGTACGCATGCACAATTGACATGACATTTATTAACATAAAAAGATAGGAAAGACCGACATGTGATGATGGTGGACAGAATTTGCGATTGGAATTCTCATAGTCCTTTCCAGGTGCACTTTACTCTGATGTCAAATGTTGTACTCGGCTTTGCTACTGCTAGAGGTATTTCCACTGCTGCCATTTTTCATGTAAAGATCAGACAGGCTGCAATTCAAATGATGTAGTAATCACTCCTAGAAATCTAGGGCCATTAGACCTTCCAAGCCGCGGCGCGAAGCAGAGCTATTCGATGACATGGAAAGATACTCCAGCCTCCTCCTTTTCTGAAGATCCCCGCCCGGGCGCATGCAGGAAGTCAAGGTCTCTCAAGAAGGAACTGCTCAGAGAAACCAGTGTGGAGTGGTGGGAGGGGAACAGGGGTCTGCAACATGTATAAATGGTGGGTGGGCGGGTGGTTCGGGGATTCGAAAAGCAGCAACATAGAGTAGGAGAAAGGATGTGGCATTATGGCCAGATGCCGATTTGGATCTGAGGAAACCTGTTTGAGTCTCGCCATCATCTCAACACCTCGGGATGCTGGGCGAATCACTTCAACTCTCCTTAGCTAAAAATCCAGACATTAATGTCTTGTGTAATCTAACCAAATAGTTTAACTGGTGATCATGTAAAACGCTCCAATAATTTCGAGTCGAATTCGCGCTATAAGCAACTGCAAAAAATAAAGTGTTTTTGGGAGTTCAAAGAAGCACCAAAGTGAAAACAAGTGGAAGGAAATGTGTGCTGTCGCAGGCTGGATGGTAAACAAGCATTGAAAATGCAATAGGTCTCGCCCTCGTTTAAGTTAAACCAATTCTGTTTGTAATTAGGTGGCTTTTTAGCTTTGCTTTTATAAGTGTTTTTCAAACTTTCATGTACATAACATGCATATGTATGCATGCATTCATATTTGTATTTATATAGATATGCAGATATATATATATATGTTTATATATGTATATACACATACATATATATAAATGCATATGCATATATATGCATATAAATACATATGTATGTGCATATGTGTGCGCGTAGAGAGGTAGAGATAGAGAGTAGTAGAGAGAGAGGTGGAGAGAGTGGAGAGTGAGAAGTAGAGAGTTAGTAGTAGAGAGTGAGTAGAGAGTAGTAGAGAGTGAGTAGTAGAGAGAGTAGTTGAGTGAGTAGTAGAGTGAGTAGTAGGAGAGTGAGTAGTAGAGAGTATTAGAGAGTGAGTAGTAGAGAGTAGTAGTGAGTAGTAGTGAGTAGTAGAGAGTGAATAGTAGAGAGTGTAGTAGAGGGTGGAGAGTGGGTAGTAGAGAGTGAGTAGTAGAGAGTAGTAGAGAGTGAGTAGTAGAGAGTGAGCAGTAGAGTGCTAGAGAGTAGTAGAGTGTAGTAGAGAGTGAGTAGTAGAGTAATAGAGTGAGTAGTAGAGATTGAGTAGTAGAGCGAGTAGTAGAGAGAGAGAGTAGTAGAGAGAGTACTAGAGAGTAGAGTGAGTATTAAAGAGTGAGTAGTAATGAGTAGTAGAGAGTAGTAGTGAGTAGTAGAGAGTGAATAGTAGAGAGTGAGTAGTAGAGGAGTGGAGAGTGGGTAGTAGAGAGTGAGTAGTAGAGAGTAGTAGAGAGTGAGTGGTAGAGTACTAGAGAGTAGTAGAGTGTAGTAGAGAGTGAGTAGTAGAGATTGAGTAGTAGAGCGAGTAGTGGAGAGAGAGTAGTAGAGAGAGAGTACTAGAGAGTAGAGCGTGAGTAGTAGGGAGTGAGTAGTAGAGAGTACTAGTGAGTAGTAGAGAGTGAGTAGTAGAGAGTAATAAAGAGTAGTAGAGAGTAGTAGATAGAGAGTAGTGGATGTGTGATGAAGTAATGGATAGGCGATGAAGGAGTTGGATGTGTGACAAAGAAGTGGATGTGTGATGAAGGTGTGGATGTGTGATGAAGGTGTGGATGTGAGACGAAGAAGTGGATGTGTGATGAAGGAGTGGATGTGAGATGAAGAAGTGGATGTGAGACGAAGAAGTGGATGTGTGATGAAGGAGGGGATTTGATGTGTGATGAAGGAGGGGATTTGATGTGTGATGAAGGAGTGGATGGGATGTGTGATGAAGGAGTGGATGTGTGATAAAGTTATGGATAGGTGATGAAGGAGTGGATGTGTGACGAAGTAATGAATATGTGATGAAGTAGTGGATGTGTAATCAAGTAAAATCAAGCTAGAGCAAATGAATGGAAGGGTGACCTTGAGGTATGGAGGAGTAAGTGAAGAATTGCCCACTGATTGAAAGAATGGAGGGGTGAGTGAAGAAATGGAGGAGTGGACTTAAAGGATGGATAGGTGAAGGCAAGTAACAGGTGGGTGAGTGAAGGAATGTATAAGAGGGTTCACTCCCTGACATACTGGAGAGTAAAGGGTGTTAAGAGGCTAGCAAGTTGGTGAAGGAGCTGATGGGCTTTTGGAGCACAAAAACCACAACGTAGCTCAAACACAAAATGGCTACTGCTATGCCTTACATAAACTTGAAATCGGTTTCAGAGAGGCTTATATCTTGACAACTTAAAATTGTATGAATTAGAGTATATTTATTTAAGGCAGATGAAGTGCTAAATTAGAAGAATGAATATTTTTTTGCACATGCCTTCTGATCTTTTGATTCCTGTTGTAAAGGTTGAAGTTATGCTGTGATTCTGCAAGTTTGCTCTATATCCCACCAATTGTTTTCTAAGAACACTCTTACTCATTCCATAAGTATATACTGTTTTAAAAGTTATAAAAGTACTTTGTGAGGGCATGGTTAGGAAGCACCGATAATCCCCTGGAGGGAAGACTTGCTGAAAATCTACTGTGCCGTATCGCGAGCTGTGGCTATCTGCAACACGGCACGGATCCGGGCCATCCGGTGACCGAGGCGAGGCCAAAGATATGGGGAAGGACGCCTGCATTCCACGAAGGTGAGCCGGAGCAGCGGTGTGGCCGGTCCGATTTGGGAGAGGGCTCCGCAGCTCTGAGGAGCGGGCGTACGGCAGACCCGTATCGGGATCGGACCGCCTGGCAGCAGGCGCTGTATTCCATCGGGAGCCCCACTGCCACACAAGAAGAGGTACTGAGCTTCGCCGAAGGACCCGGTTGGCAGCGTATGATCCCTGTGGGCTGCGGCAGCAGGGTCCAAGGCTGATCACACTGGTCACCCGGCGGTGGGCCACGGTATTCTGACCAGCGCGAGAGCCCCTACAACTTGGCGATCTTGGTGCGCAAGGCTTAGCCCACTGAACGTGAGCCCCACGGGCCCCACGGGGCGAAGTGAGGCAATGGTAGTGAGGGTGGCTAGAGCGGCTCTCCCCTGAGTCTGCAGACTAGTACTGGACTAGTACTTCAGCAACACCCCACCCCATTGGAACCCTACATAGCTGTGGTGAGGGAGGGTAACTGCGCAGGTCTAGGCTCACCTCAGTCCACGTTAGGGTTAGGGGCACGGCGTCTCCCGACTCCGCTTGGCTCCTGCCCTGTCCCTCTCTGTGAGCTGGGCCCGCGCGTCTCTCTGCTGCTACCGCCTCTCGGCTCCTGGGACGCCAAGATGGCGGCGCTGCTGAGGCTGCAGGCACTGGGCCGGTGGTGGCAGCCACTTTCACTCACTGAGAGAGCAGGGACATGGCGGGGGGGAGAGGCGCCATTAGTCAGGTCAGAGCAATCGAGTGAGCACAAGAGCCAAAAACGGGAAACCTGAGAGGCACCCAGAGCTCAGGCAGGAGTTCTGACTCTGTGTAGTAGGTCACAGGATGGCAGTTTGGAGAGTGCTGATCAAGATTTAACACGGTTAGCGAACCCGGGTTCGGAGACTTAGCTATCGATGCACTCGGCAGCATGACAAGTTGAGACTGGGAAACAACCCGGAGCCTACCGGTGGAAATCCACGTCTGTGCGCTGTACCGTGAATGGTGGAGCGCAAAGACAGCCTGTCTCACGGTGCAGCTGTGCAGGGATGTGGCATGGCTTCCGTAAGGGAAGAAGGGCGTGTTTAACTCAAGAAAGCAACGTTCGGCAAACGCGTAGCTTATCTTTATGGGGCCATGTGTTTGAAACACATGGGCCCATAAAGATAAGATTCCTTTTGCGACGGGAGTAAGTCAAGTGAGCCAGTCCAAGTAGGACGGCTCAAAGAGAGAAAAGAATACGTCACTGGAAGCTCTTTTCTAATGGCTGGCCACCGTTTAGCCCAAACGGTGACGCCGGCCAATGGAAAAGAGGGGCGGGCGTAAAGCCCGCTAGTGAAATCTACCCAAAAACATAAGATCTCGCAAGCGAGACCTGCGCATGCGCAGCCTACGCTAGCCGAGACCTAAAAACGTACTTCAAACACAGCAGATGGGGTGGACGGACGCTAACTAAGAGCAATCAAGCTGTACCTGGTCCATGCGCTGGACAAGAAACAGGAAGTGACGCCTGGCCTGTGCTGGCCATTTAGGGGACTTTAAAAAGAGTGAAACTGAAGCAAATCAATGGTAATCAATGGCCAGGCTCGAAGCCCTTTATTGAAACAATAAGTCGCGAGAGCGCCTGCACTTGCTCATGCAAGTTCGAACTAAACAGCTGAACGGTGACACATGGATAAATATTTAGCACCTTAAGGCGTAGTACCATTGATTAGTGCAGGCGCTGAACAGTTTTTTTTATCAATTAATGTATGCATGTTTAAAACACAGATTTTGCAACAACTTTAATTAAAGGTGCAAGAGTGGCTGATTTACATCCAGTTTAAAATAGAGTAGTTGTTTGAGACATTATTGCAGAGATCACTTCATAACTTGCTGGTCATGGATTTAAATATCCAGCAGGGCCATTTCTGCCTATTAGCCTTCCACTGGTGATAAAACAAGTACCATTGGCATCGGTAATAATTCCTACTTAAAGCTCCAGAAGAAAATTTCAGCATACATTATATAAATCACCACTTGACTCTTGGCAACTGTGCTTCAAAAGAGTTTGAGATATCTGAGAATTAACCTTTCCAAAAGCGTGTTGCTTTTTAGTTTATATTATGTATTAATAACAGAGTAAATTGAAGTGCTTGCTTCTATAAACATTGTATGATGTCCCTGAATGTGCAGAGACTGAAAGCATTGTAACTCTTTTGGACTGCAGTTCTCAGGTTGAAGGTATGAAGTGCCGATTGATGGGGAGACTAGTTTCCAGGTGGCATTCTGCACATTCTGTGTATCTTTATCCACTTTGTACTTTTTGTTTTACTCAGGTCAGATAGCAGCTAATGAAGCACTGAAGAGGGACTTGGAAGGGATCATCATGGGATTACAGGAGTACCTCGAGAGCGTCAAAGGACAGGCTAAGCAGGCGAATGACGAATGTAGAGATCTGAAAGTGGAAAAGGAGGCCCTGCTGCAGAGGTTGATCGACGTAGAGGAGGATCGAAACCAGCTGGAAATAGTGGCAATGGATGCTGAAAACTTGAGAAAGGTAAGATGTTTCATAATGTGTCCATATTTTCTCTTCATATCGAAGAGCACACATACAATATATTCTCTAAGCAAGGCAACCCGAGGTCTCGCCATTACTCCAATTTGAGAGTGTCTCTTTAACGCCACGGTAATGCAGGGAGATTGTGATTCCCATTGTACGTGTGCCGCTTTACCTTAGTGCTTGTGCCACAAAGTCTGCAGTCTAACTGCACTTGGCAGCTGTGCCACTGTGCTCGCTCCATACATTGTGAAAATGGTGTCTTCTATGATTGGTGTACAGCAGGGCACAAGTCTTATAAAAAGAAGTGGGGGGACTGACCAAGTGAAAAATATGCAAATGATGTCACAATGTAGCACTATAAAAGAAATAAAATAGTGCTATTTAAATTATTTGTGTAAATACTGGGACAGACTAACCCATCTGTCAGTCTTACAGTGTCTGCATTTATATAGAGGGACAGAACAAAGGCAAAAGCATGCCTCTCTTAAGTGCCTGTGAAGAGAAGACAAGCTGTGTGCCTTTGTTTCCCTCTGTGGCATTTACGTTTAAATGTAAGGTTCCAGACTGCCCCAGTCAGAATATACAAACAAAAGGAGGCTGGATGGTCCCTCAACTTCGGCCCAGCTGGAGGTGAAAAAAGGCTCCCTCGCTGCCTGCATGTTGCTGCTGGGAATGGAAAGCAGACAACGTACAGGCGCTGCTGAATGTGTCCCGGTGCCTTATGCTGGGACAAGTTCATCACATTTCTGTGGGGCCTAACTTCTTGGCAGGGGGGGCGCGTCCACCCTATAAAAATAGTGGGTGGACGCTGTGTACCTGCGTGTACCCCCAACTCGAACCCTGGTGTACAGTAAAGGCCCCTGCAGTGCTCACCTATGGGCAAACACCGGGACAGAGTTTCAACTCTCCAGTCTGATGGGGCTTCTAGCCTCCACTATTTCAAAATGTGGCTGCGAGGTTTCTCTGGGTAGGCCAAGGCTGTTCAGCCTGGTTACATTATCCTGCTCGGTGCAAGGGCTCCCAAGGCTGATTCAGAAGTGGTTAGTCCTACCCAGTGGAGGACAGTGATTGGTATAATCTGAAAGTAGTGCAGCCCTCCTTGCCCCCTCAGAAATTCACCATTTTGTGGCCACTTCTCAAATTTGGAAGCAGGTTTGCCATCTCGCCCCATGCCATAAGGGGACACCATGTTTCAGACCTGGGCTTCCATATGTAAACCAAATGTGTTGTGTCAGCTATCCTCATGGATTGCTTCCTTGGAACCAATTGGACTGACATCTAATATTAATGATTAGTACCAAAAAAATCAAAGTACTTGAAACAAGGTGTACAGACGACACCAAGTGAGTGGCAGCCTTGATTAGTGGGTCATTTGTTCCATAATGGAAAGGAGCACCCAACAGAGCAGGAAGTCCCTTAAAAATTGGGAGATGCCAACAATGAGACCTTATCGCGGCTTCACGTTTTCAAACTTCAGGATTATTTGCACAGGGTCCTCCATTTTCTGAAATTGTCTTAAGGGCTTTTAAAATAACCAGCAGAAAATCGTCATTAGATCTCCTTTCTAAAGGGCAGGCAGGGTCCTTGTTATAATGTCAGCAATAATTTATGCAGACTCTCTGAAGCATTTCAGTTGTAGATCTCTACCCACCTCACTTTGAGGCTCTCTGAGGAGTTGAACTGCTCTGAATATTGTAAAGTGTTAGCTTGTAACTAACATGAATGTCGGTTTTAATTTTGTACATGGCATGCCTGAACTCTTAGGCAAACCCCAAAGCACCTGCTTGCTGTTTTTAAAAGTGCAGACTGATTAGCAGCTGATGTGAAATGGTGGAGTGAATCCTGGGTGATAGGGAAGTTCTTACCCATTTGTTCTACTCTTGTCGACTCCAAGACACTGTGCATAGACCCTTTGTGAGAACGTGGGCCCATGATCAAAGATCATTTATGAACTTGTAGCATCAGATATCATAATATAAATTCAGAATGTTTTTAAATATGAAAGTTCGATCCAAAGAGATGCTTTCTTCTTTCTTCAAAATTGTTGATGTTATCCAGTATAGCTCCTAGAACCAGCTCAGTCACTTTTAGGTATGAATTTGTTGCAGGTTGATAAAGGTGAGCTAAATGATCTCCTCAACAGTAAATCATCCCCAGCGAACCCATTGCTTATGATAAATGTATTTACCTCTGCTTTTTGTACAGTGCATTTTAACACCTTGGCTGCTAGGGGGTTTTCCCGTTCTGTGCTGAGCATACATGATCCCCATTGTTCATAACTAGGTCAACTCGTCATAAGCACAGGGCAGGTAAAACCCATGACGAGTTGACCTTGTCATCAGCACTGAAGGGGTTAACCTGGGAGTGTCTCCATGCTTCACAGTAATATGAAGGTCTGACTTTATCCCACACACCTCTCCATGGCACTTGAGACTGGAGAACATTTCACACCAGTGATAACAAGTTTCTCTCCAGTGTGTCGCGAGTACATGTTATATTAGCCTCTTACGTTGCATCAGCAGGGAAGTACTATACTTCTCCAGTATTAGGGGTGTCTTTCATAGATTCACATGCCCGAATCATTCCCCGTCGTCGGAGTGGGAGTCCCTCAGTACATAAATAGCAATAATATGCCATAATATCATAGTAAAAACCAGTAATTCCCAACCAGGAAGTAAAGTAGCCCAAGCTACAGGAGAAAAAACTTCCACACTCATGACTATCCTAGTCATTTTGTATAGACCAAACTGCAGCCAATCATGCAACAGCACCCACCAGAAGGTTCTCCCCAGAGGCTCAGGCTCTCAGATTTTCTACAGCACGTAGTGTGAAAGGAGTCTCCCTGAGCTCTGCTCGGTACTTCTCTATTTTCCTTCTGGAATCTATTGTTTTGAAGATGTCTACCAAGAAATCTATATTCAGGCCTTGTGAGTCTTGTAGTAAGCTCTGGCTTTTTAAAGAAGATCCCCACAAGAAGTGCATTTACTGCCTGTATCCTGAACATCAAGTGAAGGACTGCAAGATTTGTAGGACCTTCCCTCAGAAGACCCTCAGGGACAGAGAGGGCCGCCTGCTTTTGTGGCTACAAAAGCTCAAGGATTCGGATTATCCTGCTTCTGAGGTAGGCAGTATTGCCTCTGGGTCTACTTCAGCCTCTAGGAAGAGAGCTGCTGATGAGGTTTTAACTTCTCCTGGGGCTAAGGTTGCGAGGAAGCAACAACCTGTTAAGGGGTCTGAGAGGCCTTCCACATCTAAGACTACTCCCCCAGTTAAGGAGAAAAGTGGTTCATCTACGCCCCGAGAAAATCCACAAAGAAGTTACCTCAAACATCTTCTGAGAAGACTTTACCTCAGAAACAGACCCTGTCGTCGACGACTCCTTCGTTGGCGAAGATCTCTATCGACTCTACGGTAACTTTTTCCTCTCCTAAGCCTGAGATGATTATGTCATCGCCGACGATGGTCTATGTTACTGTTAGACCTATCTCGTCGACGGCAGAGTCTTCATCTTCTGCCATTGTCGGCGCCTCGTCGACGGTTAAACTAAAGAAGATCCCATCGACGACACCGTTGACGCTTGTTCTTCCGTCGACAAAGAAGCCACCGTCGACGGGATCGTCGACGACTACCACACCGTCGACGAAGACACCATCGTCGACGAAGACACCATCGTCGACGAAGACACCATCGTCGACGAAGACACCACCATCGACTGAGCCATTATTGTCGACTACGATAACTGTACCGTCGACGATGACCTCATCGTTGTCTACCGCCAAACCCAGATCAACGAGTCCTTTGGTGGAACCCCCGTTGACGCCACAGCTATTTTCTTGTACCACTTTGCAAGTGTGGTCGCCGTCTACGGCTTTTCTGTCAACTGCAAAACCGTCTTTACATCAGAGACGTGGTTCAACCTTGGAACCTTTATCTCCTCTGCATATTTCACAGCTACTGGATTCTGAGGACAGTGAGGAGGATTCTGTAATTGAGGAAACATTTGGAACGGCGACAAGTCCTTCCGAATTTAACATAAAATTTCAAGAGGACGATCAAGAAGATCAGCATTCAACTGAGCAAATGACATCAACTGGGGCAAATGTCCCTTCAGCTCAGGTGCCAATAGCATTTCTCACCAACCTTCAATGCATGCTAGATGACTATTACAGGCGTTTTCCGCCATCGGAGTCAACAGGCTCTGTACCTCCTACACCTGTGGTAGAGACGCCTATGCCTGACCTCAGACCTTTAAGATCTCCTCCACCTGCATCATCCAATCAGCCAGACGAACAACCTTCTTCGGACGAAGAAGAAAGAGAAGAAGGAGAAGTCGATGACAGGTCCTTGATGTCGGAGTGGGATGATTACCAGATTCAAACTCCTTATCCTTCACCACCGGCTACTTCAGATTCACCTCCAGTGGACGTGGGTTGATTCCACCTTTTAATGGAGCGGGCCACGAAACGCTTCCACATTCTTATGGAGCATACAGAACAGGAATGCTTCCTATATGATTTTAAAGACCAGCCAAGGAAGCAAGCGAAGTCTATACCTATTTAGATTTCATCTGGAAGGAGGGGATTAAAGTCATGACTAACCCGGCTTCCATTCCTCCGGTCCTGCCAAGGATTGATACGAAGTATAAGGCTCCTGAGAAGTCCCCTGCTTGCCTTATAGGACAACCAAAACTGGATTCAGTAATCGTTAAAGCTGCACAAAAGAGATCTAGGAACCCTTCATCTCCAATCGCAGCTCCACCTGATAGAGACGGTAGGCGCCTGGATGCCATTGGCAAGCGTATTTCAACAACGGCAGCTACCGCGGTCCGAGCTGCTAACTCATTGGCCATCCTGGGCAGATATGACCGGCAAATGTGGTCGGATATCTCGCCATACATAGACCTACTTCCAGAACCTTCTAAGTCTGAAGCGCAAAAAATCCTGCAGGAAGGTGAAAGGATCTCGGCTGAGATGATTGATTCTGCTGTTGATGTGGCCTCAACTGGTCTCAGGCAATTGGCAGGTGCTGCTGTCCTGCGTAGGCAAGGTTGGCTGCGCTCCACTTTGTTCCGTCAAGAAGTGCAAACAAAGGTATTGGATATGCCTTATGACGGAGAGTTTCTGTTTGGTCCGCGAGTGGAAGAAGCCCTGCAGACAATCAAAAAGGATACAGAAACTGCTAAATCTTTGGGCACCCTGCAATTTCGTAGGCCTCCCTTTCGAGGAGCAAGAGGACGTGGATCGTTCTCTAACAGAGGCAGTTATACGCAACAGACCTCTTACAGGCGGGGGAATCAACGCTACCAAACACAGCGTTATCAGTCCTTCGGTCAACGAAACAATAGTTATTCCCAGAACAAGAGATCGGCCTACCGCGGAAAGGATAAACGACAATGAGCCTTATCACCTGCCACCGCTTCTGTCCCAATCTCATGCGAAAATTGGAGGACAAATATCAAAATTCTACTCAAAATGGTCATCGATAACATCAGACAGGTGGGTCCTGGACATTGTGGCCAAGGGCCATGCCCTCGAATTTGAACAGTTTCCTCCAAACGTTCCCCCAAAGGGACCACCTCCAGCTCTTCTAATGGAGCTGTTTTCCCAAATCAATTTGATGTTGAAGAAAGGAGCAATCGAGAAGGTTCCTCAAACTCTGAGGGGAACAGGATTCTACTCCAGATTTTTTCTAATAAAGAAGAAGTCCGGAGAATGGCGTCCAATTCTGGATCTCCGTGCTCTAAACAAATATCTGAAGAAGCTAACGTTCAGAATGTTATCGGTACAGGAAATACTGCATCTCCTATCGGCTGTAGACTACATGGCCACCTTGGATCTCCAAGATGCTTATTTCCACATCCCCATCTTACCTCGACACAGAAAGTTCCTGCGATTCAGAGTGGCTGGCAGGGATTATCAATTCAAGGTCCTTCCCTTTGGACTGTGCTCGGCACCCAGGGTCTTTACAAAGGTCCTGGCTCCGGTAGCAGCACACCTCCGGCTGGAGGGAATACAAATATTTCCATATTTGGACGACTGCCTTATCAAGGCCAGTTCTTACGCAGACACAGACAACCATTTACAGCAGTGTCTAGCCCTCATTCAATCTCTGGGCCTTTTTTCATCAACGTCAGCAAGTCCCAGTTGGTACCATCCCGAAGACGAGCTTTCTTGGGAGTGACCCTAGACACCCAGCTGCTTCAAGCCTTCGTGTCGGACGAAAGACAAGTCAGAATACAGGACATGCCTCGGAATCTACTTTCAAAAAAGTCAGTTTCAGTCCGACGGTTCAAATCCTTTCTGGGGATGGTATCGTCTTGCATTCCGTTGATACTGAATTGCCGTCTCAGAATGAGGCCTCTTCAAGAAGAACTCAGCTTACCATGGCTGCAGGTCTCGGGTTCATTCGAGGACCTCATCCAGATCACCCCTCGCATGCGGGGTTCCCTTCTCTGGTGGATTCAAAGAAGGAATATGCAACAGGGCTGCGCGTTCCTTCAGGACGCACCAAACTTTACGATCACCACGGACGCATCCCTCGAAGGCTGGGGAGCTCATCTTCAGGGACTGACAATCAGCGGCAAATGGAGCCCTCAGCTGAAACGTTGGCATATCAATCTGTTGGAGCTGAGAGCCATCTTCCTTGCCCTCAAATCATTTCAAGCAATCATTCAAGGAGCCCCTGTATTGGTTTGCACGGACAATACAACAAGTATGCACTATGTCAACAAACAGGGAGGGACAAGATCAGCTCTTTTGTCTCAGGAAGCCCAGGAGCTATGGGCATGGGCAATACGACACAGAATCAATCTTCTGGCGGTTCATGTACCGGGATAGAGAACGTTCTTGCAGACACTCTCAGCAGGACAACAGAGTCCACTCACGACGGTGGATCGGATCTTTCGGCAGTGGGGTCATCCAGATCTGGACCTCTTTGCGACCAAGAAAAACAGCAAATGCCGGTTCTTTGCAAGTTGGCATCCCCACAAAGACTCTCAGGGGATTGCGTTTTCGATCAACTGGTCTCAAATATATGCTTACGCTTTTCCACCGATACCGTTAGTTCCCAGAGTCCTGCGGAAGATGAAGAAATAACCGTGTCGGCTGATTCTTATTGCCCCTAGACGGCCTCGCCAATATTGGCTCACCGGGCTCCTTCTCCTATCGGAGTGCGAACCAATTCAGTTGCGTCCAACTCCGGACCTGCTCTCCATCCAGGATGGTCAGATTTACCATCCGGACCCGACATCTCTGAAGTTAGCGGCCTGGCGCCTGAATACCTTGAGTTCGCCCACCTAAACATTCCTGCAGATTGCAAGGAAGTACTAGCCAAAGCAAGAGCACCTGCTACTATAAAGACGTACAGTCTCAAATGGATACGTTTTTGTATCGGGTGTCGCTCAGCTGGAATTCATCCTCTTTTGGATAAGCCAGAGCAAATCTTACCTTTTTTCTTACATCTGGCCAAATCGGGATTGTATCATGCAACCCTAAAGGTTTTCCTGGCAGCGATTTCAAGATACCAACAAGATGGGACCACTTCTCTTTATTCTTCAAGAATTATACAACAATTCTTCAAAGGTCTTTTCAGAATGTTCCCTCCCGTACGCCGTCCACCACCATCGTGGCATCTTAATGTAGTGTTAGCGCAGCTCATGCGCCATCCTTTCGAGCCTATCCACAAAGCCGATTTGAAATTCCTTACGTGGAAGGTGTCACTTTTATTGGCTTTGACTTCCTCTAGAAGAGTCAGTGATATCCAGGCTTTCACAGTTCATCATCCTTTCTTACAGTTCACAAATAACTCAGTGGTGCTCCGCACGAATCCGAAATTCATACCTAAGGTAACTTCGGACTTCCACCTTAACGAGCCTGTCATCTTGAAGACATTCTTTCCTAACCCACAATCCCCTGCAGAAAGGGCATTGCATACAATGGACATTAGGAGATGTTTAAAGTTCTATTTGCAAAGAACTTCTATGTTACGCAAATTTGATCAACTATTTATCACCTATGGTACGATTCGTAAAGGCCAAGCAGTATCTAAGGAAACAATTGCGGATAGATCTCTGCAGCTATTGACTTTTGCCATACACAAGCAGGACGACCTTTGCAAGCAGCTCCTAGAGCGCACTCTACAAGGGCAGTGTCTTCCTCAACTGCTCTTTTCGCTCTAGTCCCTCTCCAGCACATCTGCAGAGCTGCGACCTGTGCCAGTCGGCATACTTTCACCAAACTCTACTGTTTGGATGCAGCCAGCGAGACCGATGCTTCAGTGGGTCAAGCAGTTCTGCGTAATCTTTTCAAATAAGGTGAGCCTCTGTTTCCCACCTCCTCTTACTGCTGTCAGACGCTTGTTATGCATATTTTATTGTGCACATGCTCAAGTATTTGCATTTTATCATGCTTTTAGTGATGTGATATTATATATATATATATATATATATATATCAATATCAAAGTTCTCACCCGGTTAGGAGAGATGAGGAGACGCACACGGTACACAGGATGCAGGCAGCATGTTTATTAGGCAGTATGAGGCACCTGACGCATTTCCTTTTGCATAAAACTTCTTCAAAGGTGTTGCCTCAGTCCGTGAGTGGTCAGAAATGCGTTTCAGGTGTAGTTTTTAACAACAATGCCAGCCCTCTAGTGGACACCCTCATTGTGGCGGTTTGCTCGGCATCATGGTCCCTGAAGTCCCATCTGTGTTGTTTGACTCGTGACACTCATGTGACGCTTTTCAAAGGAGATTGCCTTAATTCAGCAGAGTGCCGTGTGGATTGCAGTAAGAGTTAATCCCAACGTTGCCAGTCCCCTCAATGAGCGGTTAACTCGGCATGCTGATTCCTGCAATTCCTCTTTGCTGTTTGCTTACTGGCTCTCTGCGCGATGGTCGGTGAAATCATCACTGTCTGTCCTGGAACATCCACATTTCAAGTTTCCAGGTCTGTGTAACTCCCTTGTTGCTTCCCAAACTTTTGTGGGACTGCGGGGGAACCATACCCGACTCCGGTGTCAGGCGGCAGCCTGTTTCCCCTTGACTTCGGTTTTGCCGAGACGTGCAGTAGCGGTTCAAATCGGGGAAACTTTTGGCGCTCTCACCGGATGGTGCGTGTTCTCTGCGACAGAACCAATATATATATATTTTTTATATATATATATACTTTTCATGGTTATGTTCATCTCATATTTACCAGCTTATGCTACAAAGATCGTCTTCCAGACACGGATGTGTACTGCTATCTACCCTGATTCAGGCATGTGAATCTATGAAAGACACCCCTAATACTGGAGAAGAACAATAGTTACTTACCTGTAATCTGTGGTTCTCCAATATTGGTGTCTTTCATAGATTCAAATGCAACCCGCCCACCTCCCCTCAGAGGCTCTTAGGCTACATTGGTTTACCATCACGCCTTGCGAGAAAATCTGAGAGCCAGAGCCTCTGGGGAGAACCTTCTGGTGGGTGCTGTCGCCTGATTGGCTGCAGTTTGGTCTATACAAAATGACTAGGATAGTCATGAGTGTGGAAGTTTTTTCTCCTGTAGCTTGGGCTACTTTACTGCCTGGTTGGGAATTACTGGTTTTTACTATGATATTATGGCATATTATTGCTATTTTATGTACCGTGAGACTCCCACTCCGACAACGGGGAATGATTCAGGCATGTGAATCTATGAAAGACACCAATACTGGAGAACCACAGATTACAGGTAAGTAACTATTGTTCTTCCAGATGTGCCTGTGCTTCTTAAAGAGGGGAAGGGGAGAGGTAAGGCAGTGAGTCAGTATCTCACTTAGGCGTTGATAACACACTGTGATGAGCAGAATATAGTGTACTATTCCACTGTACACATCAGACCCGATTTTACTTGGATAGAAATTCTGTCCTGTAGAATCGCTTAGGGAAAAGCCTGCATTGCATCCCACACTTGTTTACCGACTACCCCTGATCCTCAGCCCTGGCAAGCAGGTGACTTCTTTCCCTTCCCTCACCCACCTTTACCATCCTCCTTCACTCTTAACATCCTCCTTGCTCCCCCTCACCATTCCCAGGAACCCCATGGGCATTTACCACCTGCTTAGAGCATTAGTACATTTCTGCGTTAAACCCCACAGAATTAGGACATTGTTGCACAATACCATCTTAAAATATATTTCTGCAGAACTATTCTCCTTTCCAAGGGGTTTAACGTGTAATCACAGGAATTCTATGCAGAGATGATGGCCAGTATTGGTAATAGCAGACACCTGGAATCCCTCCGTGGAATTCCATATGACTTCTAGTCAAGGACATAGTGTGCTATATGGATACTGGATCCATCTCTTGGAACTCTAGTGAGTACATCTTCAACTCTCGGAAGCAGCTAAGAAACAACATGAATGCTGTACAAATATTTACAATAAAATATATAGACTGACATGGCTGCAGAATTTTAAGAGATCTCCGGTTAATCTTTTCTGTGATGTTAAGTAGTTCCTTAGCTTTAAGGCTTGACAAATGAAAGGGCTTTAGTTGAAGTTGCACTTCCGGAATTTATGAATGGGTTGGACAAGTTGAAATCAATCCGAAAGTTGTCCCGATTAGGCCTACTCATTGCTTCAAAATTGAAGGTTAACTTAATTATTTATTTAGGGGTTTGATAAAGCGCTATACGTTACCTCACAGTTACTCCAGAGCACTATACAGTTCAAGATTTTTGGAAACTGATATCCAACCTAATGAGTCGTCACTTGCTACTGTAAAGTTTGTGATGGTAAAACTAGGGCTAAGGGTGTGCATCGTCTGTACTTTGTTCCTATCATTTGACCCTTTCTCTTGTAATATTTCAGGAAATCGCAGATCTGGAACAAAACCTTCAGCTACAGCAGGATATGAACGAATCCCTTCGGCAGGCTCAAGGAGACCTCAGCGAGTACGAGGCTGAACTGGAAGCACAGCTGAAAGTGAGAGACACCGAAGCCAATCAGCTGAAGGAAGAACTGGAAAGGCTGCGGCGACTCAATCAGGTCAGGCCCCCAGCTGAAAGCATCTGCAGAGCAGAGAACTCTCAGTTAATTCTAAGAATACATATCCAGATCTGTAGCCAAAGCAACCCTGACACAACAGTTGCATCAACCAGTTCTTAGGACCTCTATGGTGGACTGTAACAGGAACCAATGTTGGTAGGGAGTGAGAAAGTCAACTGTTGCAATACAAGTTAACTTCAGGTCTTGGTTTCTAAGGTTATTTGTGTTTCGATTCCAGCATTTGTACAGCACCCTTCTGCTGTTTTGTATAGACAGATGATGCTCTCTGCAATCTGCAGTGCACTTTTGATGGATACATCTGCCAGTGGATTCCTCACCTTGTAAATATCCCCTGCCCAGCAGCTATCCGGAATTTTTTTGTAGCTCTCTACGCCGGTGAGGTCATGGACGGCGTCACAGAGGGTACGACTCCGCTCGCGACCCCGCTGACGTCACTGGATCCATAATAGGGCCTCGTTGGCGTGATGACGTCAGTTCCCTTTTTTCCGCGCCGCCGACGCCAACGTTTTTTTGGGACTCTCCGTAGTTACTTAGTATATCTAGCTGTTTTGCTGTGTTTCTCTTGTTTCCTTTGAAGATGTCTGCGAGGAAATCTGGTTTTAAGCCCTGTAGGGAGTGCGGTAAACAGATGTCCATCACTGACCCGCACGAAGATTGTGTTTGGTGCTTGTCTTCCGACCATGACGTCGATGGATGTCCATGCTGCAGGAAGATGAATCCAAAGGCGTTGAAAGAGAGAGAGGCGAAGCTTTTTATGGCCAAATTGAGGAAGGAAAAGAAGAGCGGTAGGAGGAGGTCGAGGTCTCGTTCCGAGTCGAGGTCGGGCTTGAAGTCGACATCGGGACACTTGAAGCCGAAGAAACATAAGAAAAAGAAGCACTCTTCAAGACATCGGTCTGATAAAGAAGCGGTTCCAAGATCGACCTCGCCTCGACGTCACAGAAAAGATTGTGTCTCCGTTATCGATTCCGGTTTCACCAGAAAAGTTGGCTTCGCCTTAAGCCTCTCCGCATCGTTCATCGACGCCGGCTCCGTCACTGGATTCGGTCCATTCTCTGGCTTCAGAACAAGAACACCCTGTGCCAGGAGAGCAGGTAACTCCAGAAGAAGTTCCGACATCGGCACCGGCTGGCCCGAATTCATGAACACCTGCTTCGGAGTCGATCCCGGGAGCTTACCCTCCATTTCCAGCTCCAGGACAAATCCATCGGATTACCTTAATGCCATGTATGGAGTCTTTCACAGGGTTATGTACTCCTCTGGTACACCTGCGGGTCCCATGGGTGAAGTAGTGTGGCTCACTGGTTAGAGGCGGCAGACCCGAGAGCAGAGGACGGCCCGGGACCAGGGTTCGATTCCCGGCGCGGCAGGTTTCTGGACCAGGGTCAGCGGACTCGATAATTCTCTCGCCTCGGTGCCCACTCTGATCAGCGATCACACTCGGCAACTCTGGGCATTAGCTTGCCTCATCTTCACTAACGGCCCCACCAGACCGCCGGGGATGCCTGGTCTCACCCTGGAGATACCCATTAAGGGACCATCTCTCAGGGAAGCCAGGAAGGGTTTCGCAGCGGTCGAAGCGCCTTGGGACCCTATGGGTAAGTAGTGCGCTATATAAATGCCAATACACACACACATTAGCTTTCAATTTTGGGTTTCTCATGCCTATGCCCAGGCCCCTGTCATGCCGTTCCTTCTGACGGTGCCGTCTTGGAGTTTCCCGGCGCCAAGGGCTCCGACGCAGTTTCCATCTTCGCCGGCGCCTTCTGTTCGGCCTCGTTCGGCGCACGCAGCGCTGTCGGATCCGTGCACGACGCCGGCTCCGAATCCGATTGTGGATCCATCGACGCCTGTGCTGCGGATAAGATCCAGGAGAGAGGCCCAGAGGGTCTTAGAAGAGGAAATGTATCGTGAGGAAATGGAAGAAGGTGAACTGCATGATTCAGATGAGTGCTTTGCTGAATTGAGAGAAGCCAGCGGCCTGGTCATTTCTCCTGAATGGGAGTTTTCTCCTGATTCTGATGCTCCTTCAAAAGCTGTAGCACCTTATCATGTGGTTGTTAAAAAGGCAGCTGAATTACTGGACATTCAACTTCCTACTATTGAGTTTAAGTCAAATGTATTAACGAAGGTTCATTCACCTTCCTCAGTTGTTGAGCCTCTATTCCCTTTCAATGAGGCAATTCTTGAGCCTGGACTGGAGGTTTGGCGAAAACCTCATTCTGCGCCTGCAGTTTCCAGGTCTATAGCAAGAAGACATAGGTTGGCTCCTGGTGACCCAGAGTTTTTATCGGCTCATCCTTCTCCAGAGAGCTTAGTAGTTCAGGCTGCATGCTCAAAGAGATCTTTGGGAGCATTCCCTCAAGTTCCAGCTGACAGGGAATCAAAGAGGCTTGATCATTCTGCCAAGAAGGTATTCTCCTCTGCAAGCATGGCATTGAAATCAACAAATGCTACAAGTTTGATGGGTAGATACATCCATGCTTTGATGGACTCATCTAAACAGTTGCTGCCTAAGCTGTCTGTGGAAGACAGTAAGAATTTTGAGGAGATTTTACAAGATACCCAGGCTGCTGCACGTCAAATCATTCAGAGTGGACTAGACACAGCTGACTCGGTGGCAAGGATCATGGGTTCTTCAGTGGCTACTAGAAGAAGTGCTTGGATATGTGGGCGTATTGCAGATTCATGCTCTTGTTTTATGTAAGAGAAGGTTTGGTACATTGCTTAATTTGTAAAATCATAAGTGCTCGTGCCCACGGCCGGCGCTATTAAAGATTGGGGTGTCAAGTACGAAGGTTGCGTAGTTGTGACGCCACCTCTTCCTCCTTAATGCACCAACAAAAACTCCTTGCCCCTTTATCTCACTCTTGCGGGTACAGTTTCATCCCTGCCGTTTCCCTTTGTCACTATTTTTCCATCTTTTTGGGGGTTTTCTTTCACATTCTAGATCAAAGGTTATTGAGGTAAAATAAGTGTTGGTGCCCCAACTCCACCCCCCTGCAAGCTCCAGCTCAAATAAAGCACTGGCTTGGTAGTCAAAGAGGACTGGGGCATAGAGAAGTTTTCTTCTATTAATGACTTAGATATGGAACTTATCTTGCATTTCAGAGGGATGTATAAGGTGGAGTAGTTAGGAGCTATGTGCCCCACAGTGAGTTTCTATCCAGCATTTTTTACCCTTGAATATTAGAATGGTCATCATTGTGGCTGTGGAAAATTCAAATGGAGATTTTTATGCTTTGCTGGGATTCTGCTGAGGACTCCTTGGCATTTTTGTGGCATTGTGGACTTAAGAATCTTTTGTGAGGACCTCACCATATGTGGATCACAAGCGACCATAAGGACTTCGGCGGCCTTCCTGGATGTTTTGAATAATGAATGATTCATGGGCTACTCTAATGCCCATACTAGTTGGTTACTTGGTCATGGGGAGAGGAGTTGGCCTAACGGCTGGTGCGGTCGTCATCGAATCTGGGGAAGTGGGTTCGAGTCTTGGCAACAACGCTGAACATCTTGTGATTCTGGGCAAATCACTTAATCTCCCCGTGAAAAAAAAAAAAAAAGTGTGTCCTCATGTAACGCAACTGGTGCTCTGATACACAATTCGGGGAAAGTTTTCACTATATAAAACTCCGTAAAAATAAAAAAACAAGCATTGGTATAGCCAATAGGTCTCGCTTTTGGGACCTTATAAGTATTTAGTTATGCAGCACAATATCGTTTGTGCAATAACATCAACTGTTGCATGGCTAAACACTTATAAGGTCCCAAAAGCGAGACCTATTCGCTATGCCAATGCTTGTTTTTGTCAGTATCCGGAATGAAAACATATTGAAAATGTATGCTATTGAAACAGTACATTGACAGGGAAGTTGGCCTACAGCAGTAGGTGTCTGAATTCGGAAAATTGATTTGTATTGTAAAATTCATCCCGGAGCTCTCCCTGTAGACTGCAAAGCCTTATAATTGATTTATGCTTATGTTAACATCTCACATCTGTTCATGAACGATTCATTTTATTTTTAAATAGATGGAACATTCAGCTCTTCAGTCTGAACTTGGGAAGGAAAGGCAGGCTTTGGAGAATGCCATCAGCAAAGCACAAGCCTCTGAAGAAAAAGAGATGGAAAACAGGGAACTGCTGGCACAGCTACAACAGCTGCAGGTGATAAAAACATTTGTGTGGGTATAGTTCATTATTAATGTACAGCTAACCCTTCAGGGAGGAGGGCAACCCGGATACCTACCTTTTACTTTAGTGGATAAACCTTGTCTGTCTAAAAGCAATTTGCAAAAACTATAATAAAAAAAAAGAAATCTAGTTTTTGAAACCTTGTTTGCACAATGAGGCTTGATTCTGAACCTGTTTTCGTTTTCCTTTATGTAAACTTTTTAACTTACTAACAGACTAATTCCTCCTAACATAAGGGAAATATTACATCCCCCCAGGTGGCCTATTCACAACAGGTGTCCTGAAAGTACCAAAGTTATACCAAGCTACTGCAAGAGCTTGGATGTGTTTTTTTAGGGGGTTTCAAATGTCGAAAACTTTACAGAATACCTTGGATCAAAAATAAGACCACCAACTTTCCACAAGACTCCCATGACGCTATTCAGGCTATGTCATTAGACATCTTGATTTGGCCTGGTATTGGCTAAACACCAACTTTAGTTTAGTCCCCATTATGGATGGAGACAGTTGTATTTTGCCATTTATAGATTCAACATGATAGGACCTTCTCTATGGCTAATATCCAAGGCTTTTGGCATTGGGATGTGACTAAAAACATCAACAGCAGCAATGTAGGAATACTTGATAACCTGCAGAAATGGATGGATATTACTAGTTGTAGTACATTTTGACCACAGCAGAGGTGATTCTAGTTTTGGTTTATAGTAGATAACCTTTTCCTGTAGAGTCGTGTCTTATGAAATCCCTCCCAGGCATAGATTGGATCTTGAAATAATTGCACAACCATCAGGGGGCATCACAGCCTGGGCAATGGAAGGTGTGCTCTATTAATGCTTATGGAGTAGCTCATGCTTGATGCCTCATTTCCTTTGTTTGTCTGCTACAGCTGCCAGGTATATAACTCTTAGCCGCTGATATTCTTTTTAATTTCCAAGCTGTTTTCCCAGATAATCCCCCAAGACTAATAAAGAATTTGAAAAGCAGATGTCTGTGACAGATCCGTACAGGTGCCATATGCAGTGGCTGGACGAGTCTCTGACATAGAGACATTCGTCGTGACTATCTTTGTAAACAAACACTGTTAACAAAGAGTGTTTTGAAGTGCTTTACTCTTGCACAACAGACATCAGCTGAATACAAGGGAACACTCCTTCAGCTGAGCCAGTGACTTCTGAAGAAAAGAGATCATGCTCCACTTCCCAGTGTAGTTTCCCCCACTACTCCAGGACCATTCTTCAACACGATTATAGAAGGAGCAGCAGGTCTGGCGCTGACTTTGTATGGTCCCTCAGGAGCGTGACAGGGGTGGATGAGGAACCACTTCTGATCTTGTAGATGCTTTTGCTGCTGTTTCTTTCCTCTTATGCTTGTTCAGCTTCTGGGAGGCTGCTCCTGTGCCCCACTATGCTCCTTCACTTGACAAGGATTAATAGAATTGTGCACTTTGACCACCTTGGGCACTGACTGACCTTCCATTGAATCATTTTTTGGGCCTCCACTGGAGTACACAATCAAATACAATTTGCTTTTAATTGTCCACAATGCCTACTGTAATAAAGACACATCGTATCTACAAACATTAAATCGTACAACATCCCCATCAAGCCACCTTTGAGTATCGATGCCCCTGATCCATTAATACTTATTTAGTTAACTGAAACACTGAGTCTGATTTGTGGAGTTTGCTAGGTAGCCTTTAAACACCTGCCTTTGCATTCTCTCCAACAGCAATATTTTTGTGCATTCAGGCATGACGTTCGACTCCTGGCAGAGGCAAATCTTCTAACTAGACCCTTTACTTATACCTTTCACATAATGACAATGGACGTTAGTTGGTTGAATCCATATACGCTTGAGAATAGATCACATTAGACCTTTGTGTCGAGGTAGTCTTCCTCATATACTACCTTGTTTTCCTTCAATCTCTGTCTGTCAAACCAATTCCATTACTCTGGGCATGAGTGCACACTGACCAAATTCTTGACCTATTTGTGAGAAACTCCACAGACATGGCTCTGCTTTGACCAGCTGAGAGATACTGGGTTTCGCTCAAACATACTCACCTTACCGGTTGGAACACTGTGAACTATATGTTCGTGGTATGTGTAGTTGTAGATGCACATGCTGTGTATACCCCTGGTATCTAGTGTTGGACTCGGATGCATACAACTTGTTTTTGTTCAAAGAAAGTCTTTCGAGGTATAGTGAGTCCTCCCTTATGCAGTATTGCGCATAAACATCAACTCTATAGTTAGACTGTTTTCTACAACCATCTTTTCTGATGTGCTTCGTCAAGGCTCAGAGTCAATGCCGTGAGGCAGACACAACCTCAACATCATCTCCTACGCCGACGACACCCAGCTGATCCTCTCCCTCACCAACGACCCCGCCACCGCCAGAGCCAACCTTCACGAAGGGATGAAAGAGGTAGCCGAATGGATGAAGAACAGCCGCCTGAAACTGAACTCGGACAAGACTGAAGTCCTCATCCTGGGATCCTCACCCTCCGCCTGGGACGACTCCTGGTGGCCCCCCGCCCTAGGCAGCGCACCCAAACCAACAGACCACGCACGCAACCTGGGCTTCATCCTGGACTCCTCCCTCTCCATGACCAGACAAGTCAACGCCGTCTCCTCGTCGTGCTTCAACATCCTGCGCATGCTACGTAAGATTTTCCGATGGATCCCCACCGAGACCAGGAAGACGGTCACTCAGGCCCTCGTCACCAGCCGTCTGGACTACGGCAACTCCATCTACGCCGGAACCACCGCCAAACTCCAGAAGAGACTCCAACGGATCCAGAACGCCTCAGCACGACTCATCCTGGACATCCCCCGTCGCAGCCACATCTCCGGACACCTGAGAGATCTGCACTGGCTCCCGGTCAACAAGAGAATCACCTTCCGTCTCCTCACCCACGCACACACAGCCCTACACAACCAAGGCCCAGGATACCTCAACAGCCGCCTCAACTTCTACGCTCCCAAACGCCAGCTTCGATCGACCGGCCACGCCCTCGCCGCCGTCCCCCGCATCCGAAGAGCCACCACAGGGGGACAGTCCTTCTCCTACCTCGCTGCCAAGACATGGAACTCCCTCCCGACCCACCTCCGCCTGCCCCAAGACCACCTCGCCTTCAGGAAGCAACTCAAGACCTGGCTGTTCGAGCAGTAGCGGACCCCCCTCCCCTTGCGCCTTGAGACCCTCTGGGTGAGAAGTACGCTATATAAATGCTTTGATTGATTGATTTGATTGATTGATTGTCAGGGCCACTCAAAAAAAATAATCTGCGCACCCATATTTTTCTATCAACACCGCTGTGGTCTACTATTTCTGTGCCAAGAGAGATCTCCTTGATCAGGGGCGGGCCTTATTCACCTCTGCTCACCTTTGGGAATGGTTGCAGTGTAATGTAAAAGACACCTTTCAGATACTGACCACAATGCCACTCCAGGCCCTTGTGGACAGACCAGCACACAGTCTGCAACCTGTGTCTTTCTCCAGAACACAACGAGGCTTCATGCTCCGCCTGCCTTGCGTTCAGGTCCAAGAAGACCATCTGGAATCGTCGGAACTGATTCCTCACACACGTGATGGAGCAAAGAAGGGGCGTGGAGATTGTAATTGTAACATGAACTTATATAGCGCAAAAACTGTCACCCTACGGGTATCCTGGCACTGCGACTTACCAAGTTGTCACTAAGCAGAACAGATAGCCTATTCGCTGATTTAGAGAGCTCATTTTACTCATCCCTATGGAAGAGCCACACCTTTAAGCTTTTTCTGAATGGGAGCAGAAATTTAATGTGTCTGATGTTCAGGGAAAGATCATTCCAAAGTCGTGAGGCTACTACACCAAATGCTCTACCACCTGTCCTGGTCTTCTTGAATATAGTGGTGGTTACCAGATTTGCACTGGAAGAACGAAGATTTCTCCCAGGAGTAAACTTGTAAACTTGTAAACTTGGGGATTTGTAGAGCGCAGTTGTTGCCCGAGGGCGTCCAAGCGCTGGGGGAGTTGTAAACCTGCAGTGCACATAAAGGAGACACAGAAGTGAGTTAGCAACCAGAAGTGAAAAGATGGGTTTTCAGTTGTTTTCGAAAAGAATTATGGTTCTGGGTGGCTCTGAGATGAAGTGGTAGAGCATTCCAAGCCTTAGCTGCGTTGTACATGAATGTTCTGCCGCCTGTTCTGGATCTCTTTCTCCTTGGGACAATTGCCAGAAGGGTCTGGCTCGACCGGAGATTCCGCTTCGGGATGTATTGGCAGATCAGGTTACGGGTGATGGTGGGACTCGTGTTCCAGAAGGCTTGGTGGGCTATGCATAGCGCCTTAAACAGAACCCTCTGTCGGATCTGTAGCCAGTGGAGGCTTATTAGGCAAGTCCTGACTGAGTGTCTGTGGGGGATTTTAAGTAAAAGGCGAGCAGCGCTGTTCTGAACAGTTTGCAGCCTACGCAGGGTGTATTCAGGTGCACCCAGGTAGAGTACGTTATTAAAATCAAGTCGGGAATGGATGAGTCCTTGGATGGCTGCCTGTTTGGCTTACAGGGGGAGGATGGGGAAGATTTTGTTTAATACCCTCAGAATGGAAAAACATGTAGCTGAGAGTTTAGTGGCTTGGGTGTTGAAGGAGAGTGAGCTGTCCAGCCACACTCCAAGACTTTTGATTGCATTTTTTGGGGTTGGTGGCGGTCCCAAGCTGGAGGGCCAAAGGGAGGGGGGGAAAGCTGGTTTTGAGGGTCCAAGGAGCATTAGCTCGGTTTTGTCTCCGTTTAGTTTAAGGGCTGATGCCGTCATCCAGCTCCTCACATCCTCTAGGCATTCTCTGAGCCCACCTGACGCTGTTCGAGATGATTCTTGCGCCAGTGAGACCACCAGCTGTGTGTCGTCCGCATATGAGATGATGTTAACTCCAAAAGGGCGGACGACGCTGGCCAGTGGTCTCATATATAGGTTGAACAAGGCCGGGCTCAGAGAGGAGCCCTGAGGAACTCCACAATTTAGTGGTCTGCTAGAGGAGACTGAATCACCGTCAAAAACCCTGAAAGACCTGTTCCTCAAGAAGGATTCAAACCAGGCCCAGGCTCCATCCACAATTCCTACACTAGACAGGCGGCTTAATAGGGTGTCATGACACACTGTGTCGAAGGCCGCGCTTAGATCAAGGAGGATCACTGCCACTGATCCTCCCAGATCCAAGATTTTTCGCGTTTCCTCTACGACCATGAGGAGCGCAGTTTCTGTCCCGTGCTTGGGTCTGAAACCCGTCTGGGTGGGATCCAGTATATGGTGGTCTTCAAGATAGGACACCAGCTGTTGGTTTACTTATTTCTCCAATACCTTGCTCAACCAAGGGAGAAGAGAGATAGGGCGATAATTCGCCAAATCAGACGGGTCCAGATTGGGTTTTTTGATCAGAGACCTGACCATGGCACGTTTTCGCTCGGGTGGGACAGTGCCAGAGGAGATGGAAGAGTTTAGAACCTCTTTGATGACAGGCAGGGTAGTATGGGATGCTGCCATTAGGATGTCCGGAGGGGCAGGGTCGGACGGGGAGCTGATTTAACACTGAGGGCCAGTGATTGTAAAGTCGAGAGATCTAGCGGGGGGAAGTGTGTTAACTTATGAGGGGACGGGGGAGGTGGTGGGTTGGAGGGGTTTTTAGGTTGAGTGGGTGGGTCAGTGTTTGAAGAAGAAAAGGTTGAATAGATTTTGTTTATTTTCTGGTAGAAGAATTCGGCGATGTCGTCACATTGGGTGACCGATTTCTCGACATGGGCTGTTGGGGGAGGGTTGGTTAGTTTTTTAATGATTTGGAAGATCTCTTTAGGTTTTGATTTAGCATTCAGAATCTTTTCAGCGAAGAAGGTTGATTGTGCTGTTTTTATTTGGGATTTGTACTCTTTTAGGGTTGCGCGGTAATGATTTTTGTTCTCTATTGATCGGTCTAAACGCCAGCGTCTTTCCGCTCTTCTACAGAGGCGCTTTTTTTCTCCGAGGAATTGGGTGTACCACGGGGCGCTTTTCTGAGGCCGCTTCAGTACAGTTTTGCTCATTGGGAGCATACAATCCAGAGTTTGGGAGATCCAGTTGGAGTATGCCTGATTTGCTGAGGCGGGGTCGTCCTGGATTTCTGGTTGTGAGTTGGCCAGTTTAATGCACCATTTATCCACCTCAAGGCGCGCCCAGGCCCGCCTGAGTTTGGTGGTGGGAGCCGAAGGAGAGGGTTTGAGTGTGGTCCATTTAAAGGGGATTAAGAAATGGTCCGTCCATGGTAGGGTGATGCCTGGGTCCACTGTGATTTCAGGGCAGTTTGAGAAGATTGGGTCTAGTAAATGACCTTTTTCGTGGGTGGGAGAAGGGACACATTGAGTTAATTGTAGAGCTGCGAAGTCATCTAGTAGGATAGCAGCTGCATGATCAGAGGGGGAATCGAAGTGTAGGTTTAAATCACCTAACACGGTGTAGCTAGAAGAGGTGCTGACCCTACTAGCTGCATTTGAAGGAAGGGATAGAAGGAATTGCTTCGGAAGGCCGGGCGGACGATAGATGAGAGTGCCTGAAAAACAGATGTTGGGAGAAAGGTTGATGTTAAAGCCTAGGCTCTCGCAGTCCGCGATGGACTCCGGGGAGAGGCGGCAGAGGTATTGTTCTTTAAAAATGATAGCGAGGCCTCCTCCTCTCCCTTTTAGCCGGTCTTGCCGCATTATTTGGTAGCCGGTTGGGAGGGACTCCACTATCGCAGGGTTAGATTCGCTAGTGAGCCAGGTTTCCGTAAGGAAAAGCAAGTCCGGGGTGGGCTCTTCTATCAATATGGCCATTTCTGTGCTGTGTTTGGGCAGCGAGCGACAGTTTAGCAGGAGCATTTTGAATTCCTGCGTAGCAGTAGTGCTCAGGTGAGGTTTAAGAGGCGCAGAGCAGGTAGGGCAGATGGAAGGAAGGTCTGTGGCATGGAGGGAGTGCCGCGGGCATGCGGTGGTCGTAGGCCTTAGTTGGAGTAGGTGATCTGAGGAGTAGCGTATAAGTGCTGGCTGGTGGGGGGTGGGGGGTATACCAGGTGTATTTATCCTGCATGGGCTTTGGACCCAAACCATGTACTGCTCTAAACACAGTACAGAGGGATTTGAATTGGATTCTCTCATTGATGGATAACCAGTGGAGGTCTTTTAAAGCTCAGGTCGTTGAGAACCTGCGCTGACTATTTAATGCCAATTTGGCTGCTATGGTCTGGATCCTCTGCAGCTTCATTAGCACTGGTTGTGGTGCTCCCAAGTACAGAGAGTTGCAGTAGTCCAGTCTACTTAAAATTATACTCCTCACTTCTAGGGGTCTAGTAGCACTGGGCAGTGGTGTGAGAATCTGACGTAGTGCTCTTATCAGGGAGAAGCAAATACTAACTGTTTTATTGACTTGTGACTCCATTTGAAGGTTATCATCCATTAAAACCCCCAGGTTATGTACTGTTCTTACTGGAACCAGTGGTTTGGCCATAGGGGTGAGTCTGAACTCCGATGGCAAAAGCTTGGTCATTTTGGCCGTTGAGCAGTATACTACCTCTGTTTTATCTCCATTGAATTGTAAAGAGTTAGCCCTGAGCCAGTTAGGGGTGTGATACATGCACTCCTGGAATTTGTCTATGGATACTGCTTGATTTCCTTCCAGGGAAAACACCAATTGTGTGTCGTCCACATAATTTTTAGATCGATTCCAAAGGATGCGATAATTGCGATCAGAGGGTGCAGATAGATGTTGAATAGAATAGGGCTTATTGCAGAGCCCTGTGGCACCCCGTGTTGCAGCGGGGTCTTTGGAGATGTGAACGGTGAGATGGTCACTACCTGTTGTCTGTCCGTCAAATATGATTGCAGCCACTTCAGTGCCCGTCCTTTCACTCATATGTTCTCTAGCCTTTCCAGCAGTATGTTGTGATTCACTGTGTCGAATGCGGCCGACATATCCAGTAACACTAGTATGGACGGATTGCCATTGTCGGCTCACATTGTCAGGTTATAAAGTACAGTCACTAGGGCTAGATCCCTGATATCTTCGGGAAAGATGCCAAACAGGAGGAAACAGAAAAGGAAATAGATGCTGGGTGAGTAACAGCGTTCAGCTTGGAACCAAAGACGATATCTGAGTCAGAAGACGTAGATACGCAACCGGCTTTGACACAGCAATATGGCGGCCATGCAGTGAGCACCGCACCAGACCAAGGCACTCGCCGCCCCTCTGGCAGCCCTTCTTCTAGCCCTCATGGTCAGTTGACTGGATCACCACTGCTTTCGAGCTACCAGTGACGGCTCCTTGCGGAGGAGCATTGCCCTCACTGCTTTTTTGCAGTGAAAGACAGAAAAAATTGAAAGATAATAACTTGCATTATTATCATTTTATGTTCTCCTGCTTCCGCTCACAGCTTTGCATGAGGGGGCAGGGGAGGAGTGGTAGCACCCTCCTAAATTGACTGCTTGGACAGCCCTCTCGGCCGCCCAAAACAGTCTTGCGCACTTTGCATGTTCTCCATGCAGGCTGCATTACAGCCTGTGTGGAGAACATGTCTAGGCCTCCAGTCAGCGTCTCAAACGGTGCTCATACCAATCTCAATGTTGCTAACGCAGCGTTGTGATTAGCTGACTTAGAGCCTGGATGTGCTTCCTGAGGCCAAGCGAGGAAGGACTACAGAGGAGAGACAGGCAAGAAAGCGTTGAAAAGGTATGTTTTTAATTACATTTCAGATCCAAAGCTTTGGAGTCAACATCGCGGCCTACTCCAGCATCGATTAAGCACTCCAAAAGCAAGCCCTCCTCGACGTCAACAATATCTTCGAACCTGAGAGACACTTTGGAGCCGAAACACCCATCGGCACCGAAAACCTCTTCTAGCTCCAGGTTAAGCTTGACTCTAAAACCCGCATCGGAGTTGAAACAGGCTCTGTCCGGGAAATAGACTTCGGAGCCGAAACACTAATCGGGGTCAACAATAACTCCAAAGTCCAGACAGCCTGCGCAATACAGTCGTCCCTCTACAGCAGACTCAGAAGTACAGCAGCCTATACTTGAACATCTGCAGGAGGAGCTGGACTGTTGCCAACGATGCCTGAGGTTTCATCCTCATATGGACAAATTGTCACCAAGCCTCTACTTCAGGTCCAGCAGACTCTTCCTCGAAAAGGCAAGTCACCTTTGATAAACAAATAACAATGGAGATATGACAGGGGTACAAGCCCACTACCCCAACCACCTGCTTACCCCACGCTGCCACCGACACCTCCTCCTCTACCCAATCCTCTGCCACAACCGTCGCCACCACCACCTCCTCGTCCCCCGCCACCACATCACAACAACACCCATCACCATAGGGCTTTTACTAAGGGGAAGGGAGGCCCCCCTAATTAGATTTTGATGATGAGCTCTATTCCCAGGATCCACAGGATGATCCATGTGAGGACTATGCGGTGGTACCTCAGGGACCCAATGATTCAGACTTGCACCGAGCAAAGCCTTCTCTTATCTGATGAGGTTATTAAAAAGGGCAGCTCATTTCTACAAGGTAGAACTTCATTCTGTACAAGAAGAGGAGGACTTCTTGTTAGAAACCTTTTCACATTCACAAGGAGCCACCCAGTTTCTGCCAATGCTTAAAGACATGCTTGAGTCAATGCAGGAAGTTCAATGAACCCAGAGGCCAGAAGGACAGAGTGGTTACACAAAGGGTACAAAATACAAGCCTTGCCTCGGACCCACCATAAATTACTGGTCCGCTCCCCCGATATTTCCTGGTGGTCCATGCTGCATGTAAAAGAGCTGATAGTCAAGGTACCGGGGATGCCGGGCCTCCGGATATGGAGAGCAAAAAATATGATGCAGCAGGGAAAAGAGTGCAGCATAATCTGCAACTAATTGGTGAATTGCCAATTCCGTTAGGCTCTTGGCACAGTATGATCGTGCCCTCTGGGATGAGATGGGAAAGCTTATACAGCAACTACCAGACCAATACAAACAGAGATCGCCGGTAATAGTATTAGAAGGCCAAACCATCTCTAAAACATTCACTAGGTGTGCCCAAGAGGGGTTAACTACAGTATCCTTATTAGGAGGCATGCCTGGCTTCAAATCTCTGAAATTAAGCCAGAAGTTCTACAGCATGTGATCAACTTACTGTTAGATGGAGAACATCTATTTTTGCCCTCAAGTTGATCAGATGCTGGAGAAAATCAAAAAATATTCTGAGACTGCCAAGGCAATGGGAGCTTTCAATCAATCAATACATTTATAGAGCGCGCCACTCACCCGCGAGGGTCTCAAGGCGCTGAAGGGAGAGGGGGGGGGGGTCGCTACTGCTCGAATAGCTAGGTCTTGAGGTGTTTCCTGAAGGTGAGATGGTCCTGGGTCTGTCGTAGGTGTGCGGGGAGGGAGTTCCATGTCTTGGCTGCCAGGTAGGAGAACGACCTTCCTCCGGTGGTGGCTCTGCGGATCTGTGGGACGGTTCCAAGGGCGAGGCTGGCGGAGCGGAGCTGGCGGGTAGGAGAGTAGAACGAGAGGAGGTTGTTGAGGTATTCGGGGCCCATGTCGTGGAGTGCTTTGTGTGCGTGGGTGAGGAGCCTGAACGTGATCCTCTTGCTGACAGGGAGCCAGTGCAGGTTTTTCAAGTGGGCCGATATGTGGCTGTGGCGAGGGATGTTGAGGATGAGTCGTGCGGAGGCGTTCTGTATGCGTTGAAGTCGTTTCTGAAGTTTCGCTGTGGTTCCTACGTAAAGGGCGTTCCCATAGTCCAGTTGGCTGGTGACGAGGGCCTGCGTGACCGTCTTTCTGGTTTCTGTGGGGATCCACCGGAAGATCTTTCGGAGCATGCGCAGAGTGTTGAAGCAGGAGGATGAGATGGCGTTGACTTGTTTGGTCATTGTGAGCGAGGAGTCCAGGATGAATCCTAGGTTGCATGCGTGGTCTGTGGGTGACGGTGCGGTGCCCAGCGCTGTGGGCCACCAGGAGTCGTCCCAGGCGGATGGGGATTGTCCGAGGATGAGGACCTCCGTTTTGTCTGAGTTCAGTTTCAGCCGGCTGAGCTTCATCCATTTCGCGACGTCCTTCATTCCTTCCTGGAGGTTGGTTTTGGCGGTGATTGGGTCTTTGGTGAGGGAGAGTATCAGCTGGGTGTCGTCGGCGTAGGAGATGATGTTGAGGTTGTGTTTGCGTGCGATGGCGGCGAGGGGGCTCATGTAGATAGTGAAGAGGGTTGGGCTGAGCGAGGAGCCTTGGGGTACGCTGCAGATGATCTTGGTGGCCGTGGAGCGGAACGGCGGGAGGCGGACTCTCTGGGTTCTGTTGGAGAGGAACGAGGTGATCCAGTCTAGCGCCTTTCCTTGGATCCCAGTGTTGTAGAGGCGGGTTATTTGGGTGCGGTGGCAGACGGTATCAAAGGCGGCTGAGAGGTCTAGAAGGATGAGGGCGGTTGTCTCCCCGTTGTCCATCAGGGTCCTGATGTCAGCGGTGGCTGCGATGAGGGCTGTCTCGGTGCTGTGGTTGGCTCGAAATCCGGATTGGGATGGGTCAAGCGAGTTGTTTGCCTCGAGGAATGCAGTCAGCTGTTTATTGACGTTCTTCTCGATGACTTTAGCCGGGAAGGGAAGCAGAGAGATGGGGCGGAAGTTCTTGAGGTCTTTAGGGTCAGCTGTGGGTTTTTTCAGAAGGGCGTTGATCTCTGCGTGCTTCCAGCTATCTGGGAAGGTGGCTGATGCGAAAGAGTTGTTTATGACGTTCCGGAGGTGGGGTGCGAAGATGGTGTCTGCTTTGTTGTAGATGTGGTGGGGGCATGGGTCAGAGGGAGATCCGAAGTGGATGGTGTTCATGACGTGGGTGGTGTCTTCTGTGCTGATGGGGGTCCAGTTGTTTAGGGTGGTGATGGGGGTCGTTGGTTTGGAGACTGGAGGCGGAGTCTGGGCGTCAAAGCTGTTGTGTATATCTGCGATCTTGTGGTAGAAGAACATGGCGAGGGAGTTGCAGAGGTCTTGTGATGGTGTGATGTCGTTGTTGCTGGCGTTGGGGTTGGAGAGCTCTTTTACGATGCTGAAGAGTTCCTTGCTGTTGTGGGTGTTGTTGTCCAGCCGCTCTTTGAACGATGTCCTTTTGGTGGTGCGGATCAGCTGGTGTTATTTGCGAGTGGCGTTCTTGAGGGCTGTCATGTTTTCTGTCGTCCGTTCTTTACAATCTCCATCGCAACCTGTTTTCGTCACAGCACCACATTCCTCTTCTCAAAGGCAGCAGCAGAATGCCCCTACCAAACAGTGACTCCCTTTACCTACCTCCCTCCCGACCGCACAACACCTGCCAGGGGAAGATTGTAGGGGTTCCTACCACAATGGCACAACATCACTTCCGACCAGGGGTCCTAGATATTGTGAAACATTAGTATATCCTGGATATCACTGCAACACAGCCAAGCATGCCACCACAACCACACTCCCTCGCTCCCTCAACATCTGCACCTTCTCAAGAGGACTTAAAGGCTCTATTAAAAAAGGAGCCATAGAGCCTGTGCCATGCCACCACAGAAACAAGGGGGTGTTCACTGTGTTTCCTCATCCCCAAAAAGGACTGAGGTCCATCCTACACTTATGGCCTCTCAACAAGTACATCAAATCAGAGCATTTGAACATGGTTCCAAGATGTCATTATGCTCCTAAGACAAGGCAATTTGATCAACCTGGATTTAAAGGAAGCCTACTTTCACATTGTAGGAAAGTGACTCTTTTAAGCATGGTCACCCCCACTTTTTGCCCACTGATACTGATGCTTTTGATTGTAAGTACACAGGGCCCCTGGTAACCAGGTCCTAGTGCCAGTGCTACACAGCGGTCCTACACAGGCTGCAGATGGTCCAGCATGCAGCCGCCCGCTTAGTGCTTAGATGGCCCAGGAAGTCCTCTGCCTCTGCAGCGTTGGATGCTCTCCATTGGCTACCTATTCACAAGCGCATCTTGTTTAAAATACTAGTCATCACCTTTAAGGCCTTTCATTCTCAAGGCCCTAAATATCTCCAGAAAGGTTTCAGTCGCTACTGTCCATCACAAAACCTCAGATCCTCAAACGCGAATGTGCTTACCATCCCCGAGTTTAGACTTACTACCAAGGGAGGGAAATCCTTGGCAGTGATTGGGTCCAGGGCCTGGAACAAACTCCCCTCCCAACTACGTCAAATCCCTTCTGAAACACGTTTCAGAAAATTACTTAAGACCTGGTTATATAGTCTTACGGACACAGCGTGCAAAGCGTTAGTGTGAGTGTTGGACCCCATGGACAAGTGCAGTTTTTGATCAGCTTTTTCATCTGTTCTGGTCTTTAGCGCCAAGATGCTCCTTGGAGTGATAGGTGCGCTATAGAAATGTTTCTTTACATTCCATTACAATACATTACAGTGCTGTTTCCCCAAAAAGATACATATGTTTAACCTACCCCAATTGGCAAGGACTTTAGCCCCTTGTAAGACCCTGTTAAATGGTACACACGTCATGGGTACTAAAGAGGGTTCCTATGGGCTGCAGCATGTATTATGCCACCCAAAGCACCCACACACAAACTGCATTCCCGAGTTCCACTGCAAGATGTGTGAAGTGGTGCAAGCCATTCTGAAAACATGACATTGCACATACCCTGTGTGCAATGCCCACACACACTGCATGTATTATATGTAAGTCACCCTAGAGCAGGCATTTAGAACTTTAAAGCAGGGTGCATTATATTACATGTGAGGGCACATCTAAATGAGCATATGTTCCCCAGTGATGCATAGTTCCATTGCTAGCAGCCTGGTGCAGGGAAGCGCAGGCTAGTCATTGCAAGTGTTCAGAAAGAGATTTTAAGAACATTTACTGGGCACTGGTCATTACGAGTTGCCCAGCTACATGATGGCCTCACTGAAAGTAATGGTGTTTGGTATCAAACATCTCATCTTAATAAATCCTTACTGATGTCAGTATCAGATTTATGAAGACATGCACCTAAAGGGCACCTTAGAGGTGTCACTTAGTGTGTTGGCTGACTGGTATCTTCCAGCCTGCCACCACAGACAGGTTTCTTTCTGAAACGCTCTCTGAGGTCAGGAACAAGGCCTGCTCAGCGATAGATGATCCCACCTCCACCAGCAGGATGGCTAGTGTTTTAGCATATCCAGGCCAGAGGCGTCAAAGCCTCTGCCGCATTTGATACGCAACCCGACTTCCCTCCAGACCTGGGGACGACCCCGAGGCCCATTTGGCACTAGAGCGGGTGGGAAATTAGATATTCAGGAGGCATGTTTCACTCACAGGATAGTCACACCCCTAAGGTGGGCTACCTGAATTGAACAGCCAGAGAAGGGTTTCACCATCTTGTTTTTGGTGAAAATAGAGACTTCTGGGTCAGGACGGGATCATATAGCACCACTGCACCCAAGCCCCATGCCAGAGTTTACAACTTCTGACTGGGTCCCCTTGGCCTAGGGGTCCCTCTGACCTGAGCCCAACTTTGGGTTTAGCCAGACTTGTCCCCAGGTTCCCCATTGCAGCCTTTGTGCTAAGACACATTGACATCTCTAGTGCGGAAGGCTACCATCCCGACCATCACCTCTGCACCCGGACACACCACAGCAGGTAAAGGGAAACTGCTGGTGGCACTTAAGACCTTGGACCCCTAGCACCTTAGGTCCAAAGGGCACATTTGAACTCCGACTGCACGTATTGTTTGCTCTACGCGTGTTGTTCCTCCCATAGGTAAACATTGTAGAGTTTGAGGAGCATGATTAAACACAGTTATTTGAGCTATTTTACTGTTTTCTTCTAAAATCGATATCTCCTAACGTTATTTTGAAGATCTTGATGTCTAAATTCCTATAAAAATATACATTATTTTTATACATTGATCTCAGATTTCTTATTGAGTTTGTGAACCATTTATTGACTGTGTGTACAACAAATGCTTAACACTCCCCTCTGATAAGCCTTAGCTGCTCAACCACACTACCACAAATAGAGCACTTGGGGTTATTAAAGCAAGCCCTTTAAACCAAATAAGGGTCGTCTGGACTTTTTGCATAGTGTGCATCACAACATAAAAAGCCAGCTTCCTACATACATAATAATCCACCCAGCACATTGCTGTTACCTTAGGTTTGTGGTAAGTGGCCAACATTATCAATTCAAAGTTCTACACTTTAGGGACTACCGCACCTAGGGTCTTCCCAAAGTGTTTGACTGTGTTTGCAGCTCACTTACGAAGAAACAGCATCCCCGTCTTCCTTTACCTAGACGATTGGCTGATAAGGAGCTCAAGCAAACAACAGTGTCCTGCTCACACACACAGAACAATGGAGCTATTACACAATCTGGGCTGTACCCTGGGAAAATCCAACCTACACTATTAGAAAATCAAACCTTTCTTGGGCCAATCCTAAACTCAGTGACAGGGAAAGTCTATCTCAGTCCTTCTCGAATTCAAGCTTTTCAGTTTCTGCTGCCTCTTTTCCAGCCAAATTGTCAAATAACAGTTCGCACAGTCATGCGCTTATTAGGGTTGATGGCATCCTGCCTCGTCATTGTTTTGCACGTCAGGCTTCACATGCGTCCACCCCAAGAGTGCTCAACGAAGCAATGGTCACAAGCCGAGGGTCTCTGGGCGTATCTGGTGTTGTTAAAGGCCAGTTCATTTCACTCTCTAAAGTGATAGAACACCAACACTTTGCAACAGGGCAGGCCTTTTCTAGACTGTATTCCACACATGACCATTACCACGAATGCATCCCTCATGTGATGGGGAGCACACCTACAAAACACAAATGTTCAAGGTCTATGGACTCCCCTCCAATAGGCATCGTACATAAGCTACCTGGAGCTGCTAGCGATTTAACTATCACTCGAGGCTTTTTTCTGCCACATTCATCACAAAACCGCTCTAATCAAAACAGAAAACATGACTGCAATATAGTACTTTCAGAAGCAGGGGGGCACACACTTACCCCTAACTGTCCACGTTAGCACACATCATTTGATGATGGGCGATACTCAACAAAGTCCACCTTTTAGAAGAACATCTACCAAGAGTGGACAATGACTTTGCAAATCTGCTCAGCAGAATGCAGCCACAAATCCACGAGTGGGAACTTCACCTTCAAGTCCTAGTCCCATACTTCCAAATGTGGGGGTTTCCCGACACCTGTTTGCAACCTCTGGAAACACAAAATGTCCAAGCTTAGCCTTATGGATGAACTGGTCAGGGATATTTGCCTACGCTTTTCCGCCTCTCCCAATACTTCCATATGTATTCAGGAAACAACAGCAAACCCCCCTCACATGAATTCTAGTTGCTCCCACATGAGCCAGACAATCCTGGTTTACAGCCCTCCTCGAGGTCTGTCTAGTTCAGCATCAGAAGCTCCCCATCAACCCAGACTTTCTCACGCAACATTAGAGAACTCTAAGGCATCCCAATCCAAAGCAACTCAACCTATCAATTTGGCTCCTGAAATCCTAGAGTTTGGGTACCTTAATTTACCCCTTGAGTGCATGGATATCCTCATGGACGCCCATCACACCATCACTAGGGTCTATTATGCAGCAAAGTGGAAGAGACTAGTACACTACTGTCTTGCTAAACAGATCAACCCCCTAAAATCACAACATACAGGACATTGTCTGCTGCCTTTTTAATGTGCAACGTTCAGGACTAGCTTACACGTCTATTTGCTTACATTTGGCAGCCGTAGCAGCACACTTACAGAACAGGAGTCACTCCTACCTCTACAGGATCCCAGATTTCATGGAAGGTTTAAAAAGAGAAATTCCTCCCAGACACATGCCAAAACCATCCTGAAATCTGAATATAGTTCTCACAAGATTATTAGGGCCCACTTTTGAGCCCCTTCATTCTTGTCTGTTGCAATTTCTGTCATGGAAAGTAGCCTTCTTAATCGCTATTACTTCCCTTAGACATGTAAGATTCAAGCATAAACCCTAGAAGAACTTTTTTTTTTCAAAGTACATTCTGACAGTGTAGTTCTTTGAACCAACCCAAAGATCCTACCTAAGGTCTTATCTTCTTTTCGCCTCAAGCAAACCATAGATTTACCAGGTTTCTTTCCACCTCCAACCATAGTGGTAGAACAGGCGCTTTATACACTAGCAGGCACATGCATCAACCATTTTTGCGAGCGCAAACGGTGCGATTCGCAAAAACCAGCCATCTGCGCCCGCAAAAAGGGCATTTGTGATGCATCAAGGTTCAAAGCACTCGCAATTTGAGAATTTGCAATTATTTACGATTTATCACATTGCTATTGCATTTAAAGAATCACAATTTGCGATTCCTTAAATGCAATGCAAGAACCTCAGAATAGCGATTTCGCTAATAGGGGGTGCAAATTACCATGAAGTTGAACTTGATGGTAATTTGCAAAATACTTTGAAAAATGCACTTTAGTGATTTTTCAAAATTTCATGTAGCGCAAACACATGCCCTTGGGGCATGTGTGTGCGCAACATGGGTGCACATCACTATTTCAGGGGTGCAACAGGGTGTCATTTTGACACCCTTGCACCCTATTGGTACTCGCAAATTGCGCATGCAATCTCCCTTTCATTCCTATGGGCCTGTAGGTCCATAGGAATGAATGGGGAGCAATTCCTTAATTGCGACTCGCAAATTGCGAGTCGCAATTAAGGAATTTGTAGGAATCGCTATTTTCTCAGCGATTCCTACATGCATAGGCATTTGCGCTTCCTCATTAGCGCTTCCTCATTAGCGAATCCTTATTGTTCGCTAATAAGGAATCGCAAATGGCATGTTTGATGCATGTGCCTCTAGATTTTAAGTGAGCCCTTATGTACTATATAGATTGCACTCAAACATTTCATAAAACTCAACAGTTATTTGTAGCCTTCTCTAAACCTTGTAGAGGAACTGCTATTTCGAAGCAGGGAATTGCTCACTGGCTAGTCAGGGCTATTCAAACATGCTATGCCAAAGCCAAAAGGCAGCTTGTAGCACCTCCAACACCACACTCTACTAGGAACAAGCATTTGCAATGCAATAGGTCTCATATATACACACGTTTAAGCTATTGGCATTGTAAATGACAAAGCTCTTATTTATGTTTTAAAAACCAAAAAATAAATAAAAGGCAAAGTACAATGCCAATAGCATTCTCCGGCGACACAACCTTACAGGGAAAACTGCTTTCTAGTCTATACACAGCATGTGTATTTACAGCTACACATGGCACAAACGGAATATGTTAATTACCATGTAGACATCTGTTTATGGTATGTAGTGCTGTAGATTCACATGCGCCACCATCTTCCCCAGAAGCCCTGGGTTTCTGTAGATACCTTAGTTCCGTTTATTATTTTGTCTTGCCTATTACATGAACATCCTTATGCTTCACTATACTCTCTATCCTGCAGCTCCATTGGGGTAATTCGAAGAGCCAGGTCTTGAGGTCTTTTCTGAATTGGTCCAGTGTCGGGCTACCTCGGAGGTGAAGGGGGAGATCGTTCCAGGTTTTGGCTGTGATGTAGGAGAAGGACCTTCCACCCACTCTGTTCCTGTAGAAGCGTGGGACGGTGGCTAGGGAGAGGTCGGCTGAGCTGATGTTTCTCTTGGGGCATGGAAGGAGAGGTGGTTGTTGAGGTATTGTGGGCCGATGTTGAGGAGGGCCTTGTAGGCGTGCATTAGCAGCTTGAACGTCATTCTTCTTTTGATGGGTAGCCAGTGGAGGTCCCAGAGGTGTTGGGTGATGTGGCCGCATTGTGGGATATTGAGGATTAATCTGGCTGCGGCGTTCTGGGTGGTCTGGAGTTTTTTTTTTATTCCGGCACAGAGAGCCTTGCCATAGTCCAGTCTGCTGGTGATCAGGGCGTGAGTGACAGTTTTCCTGGAGTCAGAGGGTATTCATTTGAATGTTTTGCTTAGTATGCAGAGGGTGTTGAACATGCGAGGAGACGGCATTGATCTGGCGATTCATGGTGAGCGATGAGTCCAGTATGATGCCAAGGTTACATGTATGGTCTGTCTGGGTGGGTTTCTGAGGGCGGGGAGCCACCAGTTGTCATCCCCTGCTGAGGGAATGGAGCCGAGGATGAGGACTTCTGTTTTCTCTGAGTTGAGTTTCAGGCATCTGTTCTTCATCCAGGTTGCAACTGCTTTCACTCCTTCTTGGAAGTTGTGCCTGGTGATGTCGGGTTCCTTGGTGAGGGAGAGGATGGTCTGGGTGTCATCAGCGTAGGAGACGATGTTGAGCCCATGGTTTCTGACTATGGTTGCGAGGGGGGCCATGTAGACGTTGAAGAGGGTGGGGCTGAGTGAGGATCCTTGGGGTACTCCGCATCTGGTCTCTGTCGGTTCTGTGTTCCTTTAATTTCTACCTCTCAAACCAATTCCACTCCTTTTCCATACCACCTCTCATGAAGACCGTTTTCTACTTATGAAGGTAACACAGCAGCCACTGCAAAGTGCAGTGGGGCACGTTCCTCCAAAAAATAACATATTCTGTCTACCCTAGGTCGCCAAAGAAGTGCAGAGCTTATTAATCCATCTTGGGACTTGTGACACTGGAAATAAGGTAGTCCAATAAGAGAAAATCTAAATGCTGAGTTAAGCACAGATTCCATAGGCGCAGACAGAGACTTAGTTGGAAGTTTTTATTTATGACCAAGAGGTATATTGCAGAGCCCTTTTGTATAATGAAGATCCAGAGACTTCTGATTGTCACAGGCGCTGGGCTGGAGAAGTGTGTTTTCTATTTAGCATGATTTCGGCAAACCTAATGTATACCTATAACCCCAACAAGAGGTCTACTCTGCTCTATTCCATCGAAGAAGATCCAATTCATTAATGTAGTTGTGACTAGACAGGGTTGGTGAGGTACAGGGCTTAGCAGAGATGATGGTCCTCTTTCCTTCATTCTCCTTCCCTTCAAACTGTCTGTTTCCCGAAGCTTTTGAGTAACATAGCAGGCTGCATTTTTCTTGTACCTCAGGATGTAATCTCTGCATTAGACCCATCGCTTCCACTGGAGTCGATTCTAGGAGTCCCTTTGAAACTGGGTGCTGGTTTCCACCCACCACTGCAGAGTCATTAAGTGTGGTCTGTACGGAATCATATTCCTTTGGGGAAATCTTTGCTCTGCCATGGCCAATCGTCACTCTGGTAACAGATGCTCTCTCTTGGTGTTTCACTGCTTTTTCAGGAAGCTTGTTAGTGAGAATTTGATGATACCCAAAGCAGGCTCCATATAGATGTATTGGGCCTTAAGACTATCAAGTTAGCTCCTTCGGCTCTAATCTCACCCCTTCTAGGGAATGTCATGTACATTTGATCCTACTACACCACAACAGTTTTCTACCTGAAAAGTGGAGTTAAAGTGCAGTCACTTTCACTCCTCTTTTCTCAGTTTAAAGGTGATGCCATCACTGGTTTCAAATCAGGAGATAAATATATTTACTAATTTCGAAAAATCTTCCTATTTATCCTTTCAGTACCTTCTGCCTACAAAGTGATGCAAAATGTGATTTTGGTTTAAATCATTAATTACCTGAATTAGTTCTTAAAACGTAATTATTTTATTTAATAAATATCGAAACAAGAATTAAATAGAGTGTTTGTAAACATGATACATTTCTTTACTTTGTATTTTCACGATTCTTTGGAGATACAGGTTTGATGTTTGATATCAAAAGGGCACAGAATTGTGATTCCTACTCTGGAGTACTGCAGTCTGAAACATTTATCATGTTTTCGTAGGGCGATAATGATACATTGAGCAATCAACTTAAGGAGTTACATCGTCAGCGAGACCAGGCTGCTAATAACCTAATTCACCCTGATCAACTGACAGCTCGTGTGGCTGAGCTTAAAAGGAAACTTCAGACCGGAGTTGGAGAGCTCAGGTAAGTTGAATAAATAATGTAGTTAATATATCTCTTTAATTGAAGATAAGAAACAAAAAACATATTGAAAAAAGATGAAAACTTGGATCCTTGAAAGCCAAGTTTCAATTAATTTCCTCTCTGGGAGACAGATGGGAGGGGAGGCACTCAGAGCTAGTTTAGGGGGTCCGGAGCCTGTGCTCCTATGGGTAGATCAAAGACTCAAAAATTGGGGCTTTAGTTCCTGAGAAGGGTGAAAAGAGAGTTCTTAACAGGTTTGTCTAGACCTATGTCATAAAGACAGTCAATGGGGACAGGTGTGGCCTGCAGCCGATGAGAGCGGACGCGAGCTGAGGAGCTCTGACCGCTTCTTCCCCGTAATTCAATATCCTGAGCCCCGAATAGCCCTGGGAAGGTGGATTTCTAGACTGGGGGACTCCCGGTACTCTTAAGGCATGGCAGGGAGTCCCGATTGTCCACATGACTGCTGAACGAGAAGAAGAAACCGGTGTTTGCTGGCAAATGTGAAGCGGCGGCAAGATGGTGCCCATGCTGTGAATGGCAGTGCACAGCGATCATGACTCGCCGACGGAGCAGTAAAGCTCACTTGCGAGACCCATCCCACCGAGCCGTGAGCTTTGAGGACTTGTCGGCGGTGTGAGAGCGCCGCAGTCCTGAGTATCCCTGCGCGGCTACAGAGCGGCGAATACGAGCTATCGGGAGTGACCGCAAAATGGCGCCCGTACCTCCGATGGGCTGAAAAGCCTGATGTAGTTGTGAGACGCCCCTCCTTCCCTGCGGAGCTCCTGAACTCAGCGGCTAGTGGTGAGTGCCTGGAGATTGCAACGCCGTTTGTGCAGTGCTAGAGCTGCCTGCAACAGTCCGCCTGCGCTTGGTGTCTGTGGTTGGGAGACCCTGCGGGGACCGGCTAGAGAGGAGTTCACGCGCGGGGGCTACTCAGAGCGGCTAGACCAGGATATCAGAGGGAGCGACCAGAGACAGGGAGCTTTTCATTGCCCTCATCGCTGACGTTGGAACACTGCAGGGAGAACTAACCCGTAAAGCTGCAAGGAGGCGATCAAGGTCCAGCAGCACCGATTGCAAAATGGCGGCCATGCCGTAGATAACTTGATGAGGCTGCCACGGCAGAGAGACGCCCCTGCTTCCCCAGGGGGCTCCGGAGCACGACAAGCAGAGACAGGAGCTTTGGGAGTGCAGCGCCTCGTAAGAGGCACCAGAGTTATCATTGCAGACCCGCCTGACCCTGGTAACTGTAGCTGGGAGAACCCGGGGTGTGAGGCCGGACTAGCACCCGCACAGGAGGGAGCTTGGGCATACCGATCCAGGCCCATGATGGGGGCGAACAGTGATAGGTAGCCTTCAACTGCCTCGGTCATCGACTCAGCATCGTAAATGAAGATTTCGCGCCTGCAGGAGTAGATCGAAGATGGGCGCCCATGCGGTGAACGGCATTAAATAACTACTGCGACTAACTGCCAACAAAGCAGGCCCCAGAAGAGGACCCCATTCCACCCAACAGGCATCCCGATTCCCAAGCACAAGGGGGAAAATCAGAACCCCCACCGCGGGGATCCGGAATGAGCCTGCATCTGGCGGCGGAGCACTGCAGGGTCATCGCCGGTGAGTGGGGTGTGCCTGCGCAGTGATTGTGGAGAGTGCAACGGATTGCCTGCCCTTCACATATGTCAACGAGGGGAGGCCGCAGAGATTGATTGGGACGAGCTGACACCGACAAACGCCGGGGGGCCACTACCAGGACCCATGTGCCACTGGGCGGTGGTTCCTACATTGGGACCACTAGCCACCGGAAGCAACGGCGGTGTCTTGCATGCGAGTTAGAAGAGGCGACCCGGCGGAATTGGTGGTGCTCCGACGCATTACTCACAGCGGACACAGAGCTCGATCCAACTCAACACCAGTACGTAGCATCTTTGAGATGGGGAGAACGCAAAAGAAACAGGGGTTTGCTGTCCTTAGCCTGGATGCCACTGGAACCCACTCCGAAGAGGAGGTTGAATTGCCCGAAAGAAATGGAGACCCAACCACCCAGAAACCTACATTGGCTGACATCATGCAGGCCATAACTGCCTCTAGAGAGGCGCTGAAAGGGAAAATCGATGCTATTGGAACAGACCTCAGCTTGCTAAAGGACGATCATCGTAAGCTGAAGGACAGAGTGCCAGCAGTGTGAAAGAGAAGAGCGGCCTGCCAGAATCTGTCCACGAAATGCGCCGATCCCTCACTCAGTGAAGGAAGGTCGCGTCGTAACAACATCCGAATCATCGGGATTCCAGAAAAACTTGGAGGACTGGCTCCGTTCTGAAGTGGCTCCAACAGGACTATCCCCCTTCTACGCCCAGGAACAAGCTCACAGAGTTCCAGCTAAACCCCTAAAACCAGGGGTTCCTCCCCAGCCTATTGTGGCCAGACTTCTACACTTTCGGGACAGAGACAACATTTTGCAAAAGCCCTGCCAAAAACAGGAACTGCGCATCGACAAGAACAATGTCATGATTTTCCTGGATTTTACAAGGGAAGTACAACGAAGCAGGACGTCCTTCGCTGCAATAAAGGCCAAACTATGCAAATCGAACCTGCCCTATGCAATGTTATTTCATGCTCTGCTTCGTGTGGCGGACCCGACGGGGGCTCGCTTCTTCAACACGCCACAAGAAGCTTGGGACTGGCTTGTAACTCGCAGATCGGTAGATCAGCTTGCTTCAGCTCCTAGGACCCCGCAGCAGATCCTCGCAACCATAGGGTTGGAACCAAGACTCCTTTGCCCAGAGAACTTAGTCTTGAACATCGCAAAGCGCAGTGTCAGCGAACTTATGCCTTCCGTACATTGACTGATGAGTAACATCCAGTTGGACTGGGCCTTGATGTCTCGATCATTTACTGGGGGGGGGGGCACTGTGGCGTACTTAACACAGTTCTTGTCGGGTGACCACCCCTTCCACTGTCACTGGACGATTGTTAGTTCTACTACGGTTTGGACGGGAATTCTTTCTTGGATACATCTTCTGGGGAAGGGCAGTTGGGGTCGTTTCTATAGTTGTTTTTTTAAGGGGATCCAGGCGTGTCACGGGGTAAAGTTTAAGGGTCGTGACCATAAGCTACAACAATGGGATCCCCATTAGGCTAGAATAGTCTCTCGTGGAATGTGCGGGGTATGCACTCTATGGTCAGGCACCATAAGATACACTCTTATTTGACCCTTAGAGGCATTCAGATCGCATTCCTCCAAGAAGCTCATATGCTAGCAAAGGAAGGGAAGGCGTTGCAATGCAGCTGGAGGGGTTAGGCTTATTACACCACATACTCCACCTTTGCGACGGGAGTATTGATATGGGTAAGGGCAGGTGTTCCATTCCAATGCACAACACAACTGATTGACCCAGAGGGCAGATATGTGGTGGTGTCGGGGAGCCTAGACGGTAGGGACCTCACACTAGGTAGTATTTATGCACCCAACTCAGACCAACCGGCCTTCTTCTCTCTACTATCAGGAAAGTTGGCGACCGTCCTCACTGGGTTGATGCTTTTGGGGAGCGACTTTAATTGCACCTCTGGCGTTACCCTTGACCGATCTCACCCTCCACTCCATAATGCACCTGCACACAAACTGGCAGACTCACGCCGTAATTTGGCAACAGAAAGGGGGCTTAATTGACACCTGAAGGGCACAACACTCCATGACCCGAGATTACTACTTCCTCTCGGCCCTCCACGAATTACATGTCAGACTGGATGCCATTCTGTGCTCACCTGATGTCAATGACTGGGTTGGCTGCAGCGAATACCTCACCAGGACACTCTCTGACCACAACCCTGTTCTGGTGCATTTACAATGGTCATGTGCGCGCCCATAAATCCCCACCTGGCGCTTGCGCCCGGAGGCCTTAGACGACCAAGCTTTCCGCATTACAATAGGCACAGCTATCACTAACTACTTTCAAGACAACAGGGGTACAGCCACATCCTCCCACGTGGAGTGGGGCGCCTGTAAAGCAGTCCTTAGGGGGAGCTGCATATCTGAGATGGTTGGAGTTCGGAAGGTTCTCCTCCAAGATATAAAGAGAGATGACGAGCGCCTGCGCGCCCTGGAAAAGGACAGACCCGAAAACCCAGATAAACAGCAGGATTTACTAGAGGCTAGGGAGGCAGTAGCCACACAGGTAGAGCACCTGCGATGCTTTGATTACTAAAACTACATAACTTGGGCACACTCGGAGAGGGACAAATCGGGGGCCCTTCTAGCCTGGTTGGCCAACCCGGTCAGACGTGGGTCAGTCATACTGGAGATTAGAGACCAGAATGGGGTAGCCAGATTTGACCAACAGGGGATCAATGACTTTTTTTTGGAATATTATACTGAGCTCCATCGAAGTCAGCTTTCCCCAACGGATAAGGAACTTCAGGAGTTCATGCAAGGGGTTGTTCTACCTGCACTGGATGAGGATACAGCAATTTCGCTAGGACGAGAGATCAAAGTAAGGAAGGTTCGTGGAGCTATCAAGAGTATGACCCGCATTAAAACCCCAGGCACTGATGTTCTCCCGATAGAATTTTACCTCACATACATTGACCTCTTAGCTCCCAAACTCGTACAATTATATAATGATGTCAAGAGACTTGGCAAACTCCCTGTCTCCACTAGAGAAGCGATCATCATCCCTTTGCTAAAGCCGGGCAAGTAGGTGTGGGATAAAACGGTGTACCGCCCCTATCCATGCTCAATCTATATCTATATCTATACTAATATTATAAAGAGAGAGCCCAAACCTTTGAGGCGGGTAATCTCAGGAACCACAGCACTAATCACAACATCCAATACAGCATTGGAAAGGGCAGTTGCAGCAGAAGGACATAGGCTATACAGATGCCCACTATATACATTTGAAAGGTAAAAGAACCTTACCAGCAAAGTAGTCCCTTGTGGGCGTGGGCGTGGGCGGGGTGCGGCATGACGACAAAAAAAAGCGTTCCTTAAACGTGTGGGTTGTGCTGGGGGCGTGTGCTGGGGGCGTGAACAAGGCCAATGGGCGCAGCAATTGCAATTGCGCGGCAGCAAGGGGTGTGGCCAATGGGCGCGACAACCGGCAACAATCGCGCGGCACATCCCCCCCCAAAAAAGCGTGCCTTGAGGGCGTGTGGAAAACAAACGTCTGTGTTGGGCCGGGGCGTGGCCAAGGCCAATGGGTGCGGCAATTGCGCGGGAGCAAGGGGCGTGGCCAATGGGCGCGGCAATTGCCGGGGCTTAGGCGGGGGCAGACGTGACGGATCGTGCCTGCGGGGACAATAACTGCACAGTATCCTGCACGCTGTCAGCCAGTCAACTCTCTGCATAAATGACCGTGCCTGCGGGGACACTAACTGCAGCGTCTCCTGCGCGCTGTCACACACTCAACTCTCTGCATAAACGAATTGACACCAGCCGCACAACATCAACCAGGGCTGGAGCCGGGCTCAGGCAGCGGATGACGCAACTAAGCATGCCTGCTGGGACACTAACCTTTGAACTAACTGCACTTTCCCACACGCGCAGCGTCTCTAGCGCGCGCTGTCACCCACTCAACTCTCTGCATCAACGACTTTACACCACAAGCACAACATCAAACAAAATTGGAGCCGGGCCTCAAGCGGGGGATGACGCGATTCAGCGTGCCTGCGGGGACACGAAATTTACAACTGAATGCACTTTCACACACGCTTACCTACGGAAGTGGAGTACATACACACTACAGACTTCTGCTAATACTTCTTACTCCGAGATACACACAGTATCTGCACACACATGCCTAACTATTGTGACACTTAATGCAAAAAATGTTCTCTACCGCAAGATTTTAAAATAAATTTCCCTTGCCTATTACGCACATTCTATTTCATACCCGGACAACGGTGGGACGGGCTGCTAGTCTTGATGATAAAATACTAAGTAGAATTTTTGCCTTCCGTTTTCTCCCTCACATGACCACCCTTATACATAGCGACCAGTCCGGGTTCATCCTCACTAGAAACACAGCACTCAATATCAGAAGGCTCATGCGCATCCTGGAAGCGGACACTTATCACGTGGATGCTGCCACGATATTTGCAGTGGACATAGAAAAAGCCTTTGCCAGTCTGGAGTGGGCTTTCCTATTCCATGTGATGTGGAAAATGGGGCCCGGGTTTGGCTTCGTGAACTGGACGGCTCTTTTTTGCTCTGACTCCACTGCCAGAATTAAAACTGGGGGGGGGGGGGCTAATCTCTGACGCTTGTAGGGTGGGGAGGGGCACGCAACAGGGTTGTCCCCTCTCCCCACTGTTATTTGCGCTGGCGATGGAGCCCTTAGCAGCACATGCCAGATCAGGGTGGGCAGATCGAGGGCTCGACGTAAATGGACAGGTTCATCATATTGCCTTATATGCTGACAACCGTTTGCTTTTCCTTGCTGACTCGGGAACAGAACTCCTTGGGGCAAAAAAACCTACTCCACGCTCTCAGCAGGGTAGCAGGATTGAAGGTGAACTGGTCGAAATCTTGCCTGTTCCCAGCATGTGGAGATAGGGTAGGTCTGCTGCACACAGAGGGTGTGAATTGGGAAGACATATGTCTTGCCTATCTGGGCGCACATATTTACCACAAACAAGAGGGTAATATTGGGAAGGCTATCAGAGGGGCAAAAGCCAACTTTGAATTCTGGTGTTCTTTGCTGCTGTCAGTAGCGGGACGTGGGGCCCTTCTTAAAATGATAACTTTCCTGAGGCTCTTATAATACTTTCGGACCTTACCGACCTGAATCCCGGCAAAGTATTTCACGCAGCTTCGCTCAATGGAGACAGCCTTCCTTTGGGGCAAGGGCAGACGCAGGGTGGCGCTCAGTACATTCATGCGCAGAAGGCGGCCTGGCTGTCCCAGACTATGAGCCCTATTACTTGGCAGCACAATTTCAATGGCTTACGCAGTGGGTGTCGAGGGCCACTAGGGGAGATGACGAGCACAGGGAAGATTTGGGGCCCCTATTGTTGCTGTCCTGCGTTATTCTGCGGCTCCCGGTCAACACTGCGACCCTCACCCTGGAACTTACCACGGCACGAAAATGCTGGAACATATATTTGCGAAGAGCCTCTATTAAATACCCTTATGCACCGGAAATACCATTGATAATGTGCAGGGCCCTGCCACACAGTGGCATTTGGCAGAGATTGGAGACTTGAACAGAACAAGGGCTGACTACCATAGGGGACCTATATGAGGAGGGTGCCATGATCCCGTTTAATGATCTGCAAACCTGCTTTGACTATCCCGGGGGAGATTTCCTACAGTACACGGCCCTCACTGCGGCTATCAGGAAGCACCGGGGTAGGGGATTTACAGAACCAACAACTTCCATGGGCTTCCAATATGTAGTGTTGGCAGCAGGCACTTTTAAAGCAGTGACGTGCCTCTATAGACGCATGGCGCTGGAATCTTTACTCCCCCTGTCTGTCCTTATTAAATGATAGTCTGTGACCTCCCCTATCAGTTTTAACCCGCAACCACATTCCACCACTCCATCACACCAATCACATCACTTGCACGCATCATACGGCATCTCTCAAAAAGATGTCCGCCAAAGCAAACCTTCGGGGGACCCGTAGGGCATTCCAGCGCCTGCCCGACGATGGGCACCTCCCTATGATGAAGCATGACATCCACTTGGGGGTGTGTGAGGGCAACATGAGACAGTTTTGTTGACTGTCTTTATGACATAGCTCTAGGCACACCTGCTAGGAACTCTCTTTTCTCCGTCCTCGAAAGCCATGCAGACCAAGCTTTTAAAAACCACGACCCAAATATTTTAGAATGACAAGCTTTCATGACCCACCTGGTTTTAATGGACATGAGACAAGTATTTTTTTAATGCGACTAAACCATTGTGTGGTACAACACTGTCATTTACAGTGAGCACATTTTCCATTCAAATGGCCACTTAATTTGCACGGTCGTGCAGTTTTGCTGACAATAATATATTGCACATAAATGGTATTGTATGGACATAGAGTGTCAGATGCCAAGCTGTGATCTTATATCATTTGTGCCTCACCATGTTGTGATTCTATTAAAATCTGTTTCCATCACACTTCAGAATTACATTAAAAATGCTTCATTTTTGCTTTCCTAACTTCTGAATGTATGCAGTTCATTTGCTGGTATTTACATTTTGTTGTATGTTACAAAAAATGACATCCTACTTGTGCTTGAATCATTCCCCGTCGTCGAGATGGGAGTCTTCGGTATAAAAAAAAGCAATGCTTAGATAAATACAAAACAGAAAAAAAGGCCTAGGCCCATTTCCATTTTGTAGCCCATAACAGTCATTATGTAAAAGAGACTAAACTTTTCCCTGAACCAATCAGGACCTCTCACCCTCTAGAACACTCCTGAGAGAGCCATAGCCCCTTAGACTTTCTACTGCACGTTGTGCTAGGGAGTCTCCTTTGAGCTCTGCTCAAACTTTCTCTTGCTACTTTAGATTTGGAGTGTTTGTTTAGAGCCTGTGCCACTTGTTCCAAGAAGAGGCTCTCTACTGATGACTCTCATGCTGACTGAATTTACTGTCTTTATCCGGACCATCAAGCTAACTACTGTAAGGTATGTCGTACCTTTTCAAGTAAAACCCTAAGGGACCGTGAAGGACGCCTTTTGCTATGGCTGCAAAAGCTTAAGGCCAGAAAGAAGGTTATCTCCAGTGATAACAATGAGGCATCCTCTTCTTCATCTAGGAGGTCTCAGAAGAGAAAGAAATCACCTCATACTCATTCCTCAGAGGAGCGCCCTAAGAAGGCCCTCAAAAAGACCACTCATAGGTCTTCTGGGCGCAGTCCCTCAAAATCTCCTCAAGGTACAGAAAAGGAGAGTAAAGGACATGCTTCAGGGGATTAGCCTGCAAAAAAGACTGGTTCTGAGCCGTCTAAATCACCCCCTCAGGTCAAACAATCCTTCAAGAAGCCTTCCTCAATGCCTCCTGAGGTAAAATCAACGAAATCTGTATCGTCGACGGGATCGTCAACGAAGAAGACTTCGTCGACAAAGAAGACTTCGTCGTCGATGACAAAAATTGAGGTAAAGTTAGTCCCAAAGAAGCCTTCCTGACCTGGTACTGATGACTCTATCGACGATGTCACTGTCGACGCCGGTATCGTCGACTACAATGACAACTGCTCCATCGACGGGCTCGTTGACGACGACGGTAACTACGTCGGCGGTTAAGGCACTACTGTTGATGTCAGCAACGGTGACATCGGTGATCTCGTCGACGAGGGAAAAAACACCGGAGAAGTTGAAAGTGGTCCGGAAGAGTAGCATTACACCAGAAATCGACTCACTGAGCAAAATTGCGCCTCTTGTACCATCACACCTGCTGGAGGAGCAGGATTTAGAGGAGGAGGATATGCCAGTAGCCCTTCACAATTACATGTGAAATGTCAGGACAATGACTTTGAGGAGGAATACGGGGATCAATACCCTCCCCAACAACAATATCTTCAGGGTTACCATGAAGAGATGGTTGGTATGCCGGCTTCCTTATTGATGGACCTGCAGTTTATGTTGGCAGACTACAGTAAGAGGTTCCCACCAACCCCAAAATGTCAAGAGGTCCCATTAGTTGCTCCGCGCCCACACTCCATTCCGACTACTCCAGTTAGAAATAGGGAGTTACTGCCAGAGCCTTTGCCAAGATCACCTTAACCAATGCCTCAACCGGATCCAGTCACCACGGATGCTGACCAAGAGGAGGGAGAGATAACGGACCCCAACAAGGAAAAGAATGACTACCTTATTCCTTAGCCTTCTTCTCCCTCTCCAGTGCCGATTGATTCACCACCGGAGGACATCGGCGGGTTCCATAATTTTATGGAAAGAGCAGTGAAAAGATTTGAACTCCCAATGTCAACTACCCAGACGGAGTGTTTCTTATGATTTCAAGGAGCCATTCCGGAAATCAGTTAGGGCTATACCGATCATTAACCATGCTTGGGAGGAAGACCTTAAGGTCATGAGCACACCGGCGACGATCACACACCGGTGCTCGCCAGATTGAAGAAGAGGTATAAAGCTCCAGGGGACGCTCCAGCTTGTTTAGTTGGCCATCCCAAACCGGACTCTGTCATTTCTCAAGTTGCTCAAGAGAAGTCCAAAAATCCTTCAGCTCCTATTACAACGCTTCCTGACAGAGAGGGTAGGTGCTTTGATAATGCAGGAAAAAGGTTTTCTTCCATGTCAGCTCTTCTTGTCAAAGCTGCGAATGCCCTTGCCATTCTGGGCCAATATGATCAGCAGAAGTGGTGTGACCTGTCGCCTTACATAGACCCGATTCCTGAGGATAGTAGACCGGAGGTCAGAAAGATCCTTCAGGGGGTAGAAAGGGCTTCAGCTGACGTGTTACACAGACAAGGTTGGCTGAGAGCAACAGCTTTTAGAAGGAGGTCCAGAATAAGATCTTGGATCTTCCCTTTGATGGGGAAGCCTTATTTGGGAAACATGTTGGTGATGCGCTACATAGTATCAAAAAGGATACAGATACCGCAAAGGCACTGGGGACACTGCAGTACCGGAAGGTGCCCTTTCGAGGAGCTAGAGGAAGAGGCAAAACATCATATAGAGGGGAATACCAACAGAACAGATACCCTTCCTACTGTACGTCTTCCTAGCCATACCGACAACAGTACGGTCAACGACCGGCGGGGGGGCTATTCAAAATTCGCCCCTAGAGGAAGAGGAGGTCGTCAAGGAAAAGTCAACTCGCGAAGACAATGACAACCTACAGGCTCCGGCTACATTTATCCCTCCCCCTCCAAAAATTCCCCTGGGTGGAAGAATTTCCTATCATCTTCATCATTGGCAAAAAATAATTACGGACCGATGGGTCCTCAGTCTAATACAATTTAACCATACTTTAGAGTTTCTTCAAATCCCCCCTTGTACTCCGATGCGCTTGGAGATTCAGACAATGCTCCGAAAGGGAGCAATAGATCCGGCGCCAATCTCCAAGAGAGAAAGGGGATTTTATTCCAGTTTTTTCCTAGTCTGAATTTTTTTCGTCAATGCCATCCTATTCTGGATCTGAGAACCCTAAATACTTATCTCAAAAAGCAGTCCTTCCGGTTGGTTTCCCTTCAAGACGTTCTGCTACTCTTAAACCCAGGGGATAATATGACCACCTTAGACTTGCAGGATAGGATGCGCATTTCCACATTCCCATTCATCCTTCCCACAGGCAGTATCTTAGGTTTGCTGTGGTCGAAAACCATTACCAGTTCAAAGTACTGCCATTCGGCCTCAAATCAGCCCCAAGAATTTTACAGTGGCGGCTGTTCTAAGGAAACAAAGACACCAGGTGTTTCCTTACCTGGACGACTGGTTAATCAAAACGCCTTCACGTGCATCGGCCCAGTCATCAACAGTGGCATGTGTAGAATTGTTTGTTGAGCTGGGCCTGACTCCACAGTAAACAAGGCGTTCCATTCCATCGAGAGACAACAGAGGCTAATCTCTCTATACCAGGCATTTGCAAAAAGAAAATGTCTTGCAGTACGCTGTTACAAGTCACTACTAGGAACGATGTCCTCTTGCATCCCTCTTGTTCATTTAATCCAATTGAGAATGCGTCCATTGCAGGAACAACTGGATCGACAATGGCGTCCTTTGACGACATTGTAAAGATCACACCGGCCATGATTCAAGCAGTAGCGTGGTGGACCCAACCACGAAATATCTGTCGGCCTTTCCTTCCTTACCGAACCAGCTCCGCTGGGAATTACCACCGATGCATCCCTGGAAGGTTGGGGAGCGTTTCTTCAAGACCTCCAGGTCATTGGTCGTTGGAAGTTACAGCAACATCAATGTACTAGAACTCAGGGCAGTGGGATTAGCATTGCTGGCTTTCCTGCAGAGCATAGAAGGATCGGCGGTACTAATTAGGACAGACAACACAACAGCGGTGCATTATCTCAACAAACAGGGCGGTACGAGATAGCTCTCCCTGTCTCAGGAAGCCCAGAAAATATGGGAGTGGGCAGTTCAAAATGGAATATCCCTCAAAGCGGAACATCTTCCTGGAGATCAGAATGTCAAGGCGGACACTCTGAGCAGGCTCAAATCAACCTGCCACAAGTGAGAGATCAATCAGAAAATTCTAGAAGAGGTCTTCCGAAGGTGGGGAAAACCAACAGCCTGCAACTAAAAATGCTGGCTCTTCGCAAGCTGGCTTCACCAACAAGGGTCTTGGGGGAAGCAATTTTGATGGCATGGTCAGGCTACACCTTTCCTCCGATTCCCCTCCTGCCACACATTCTGACGAAGATCAAGAGAGAACCGTGCAGGATGATCCTGATAGCCCCATGGTGGCCCAGACAACACTGGTTCACGGAGCTTCTTCTGCTGTCGGAGGCTTATCCAATTCACCTTCAACCAATACCGACACTCTTGACGATGTCCCAGGGACAAGTACTTCATCCAGTACTGAAATAACTACGTTTAGCAGCTTGGCTCCTGGACACTGTGAATTTCAACATTTAAATATTTCATCTGATTGCAAAGATATCTTGTCAAATGCCAGGGCTGAAAATACAAACAAAACATACAGGATGGAAAGGAAAATGTTCTGTATATGGTGCCAGGAGTTTAATATTCATCCTTTAAGATTGACAGCTCATGAGATCATCCCATATATTCTGCTCTTAGCAAAATCTGGTTTAGCTCATACATTGATAAGAGTGCATCTGGCTGCTATATCACGTTACAGAAGAACTGTGGTCTGAGAGAATCATCAAATAATTCATGAAGGTATTATTCCGTACCTTTCCTCCAGTGAGGCCTCCACCACCTCTCTGGCAACTAAATATTGTATTATCTCAACTAATGAAGCAGCCCTTTGAACCCATTCACAGAGCAGATCTAAAAGGTAGCTCTGCTGCTAGCACTCACTTCAGCCAGAAGAGTTGGGGAGATACAAGCTCTCACCATACAGGAACCTTTCTTGCAGTTTAAAGAAGACCGGATAGTCCTCAGAACGAATTCGAAATTTATACCCAAGGTGCCATCAGACTTTCATTTGAATGAGCCACTGATTCCTAAAAGGTTTTTTTCTCAACCAACGACTGCGGCGGAAAAAGCTCTTCACCCGCTAGATGTCCAGCGCTGTCTCAAATTCTATTTGCAAAGAAGGAAACCTTTCCCCAAGTCATCGCAGCTCTTTGTGTCTTTTAGTGCACCCGTGAAGGGTTTTCCTCTATCCTAAAGGGGAATTTCCCAATGGATTTCCAGTGCAATTCAATATTTTCATCAGGTGGCTGGGAATGAATGCACAGGTTTGTGCTCATTCTACGAGAGCAGTGTCTACTTCCACTGCTTTGTTTGCTAGGGTACCTGTCCAGGATATCTGCAGGGCGGCCACCTGGAAGAGTACCCACACCTTCACTAGACATTATTGGCTGGATGCAGCCGCAGATAAGAATGCAGCAGTGGGACAAGCGGTGCTGAGAAACCTTTTCCAGTGACGGTGAGCCCTCTTTACCATCCCTCCTTCCTTTATGCATTCCATGTTCACATTTTATTGTAACTGGCTGTTTTCTTGACATATTTTAAGATGAATAGACATTGTTGTTCTTATCAAAGAATATATCTAAGCTATTCAATGACTGCGAGTTTTAAGACAAAGCATATATATGGTGCAGTTTCAAGTCATATTATGGCTTATATCAGTGTTGGGCGCAATAAAATATGCTACTTACTGCTAGCTACTCTGATTCAAGCATGTGAATCTATGAAAGTTCCAATGCTGGAGTAAGAAAACAAGTTACTTACCTGTAACTGTAGTTCTCCAGTATTGGTAACTTTCATAGATTCACATGTGACCCACCCTCCTCCTCTAAGAGGCTCACCTTTCGATTTTTGGGCACAAAACATTATCTTTGGCACAAGTGCTCGAAAATCTGAGGGGCTAAGGTTCTCTCAGGAGTGTTCTAGAGGGTGAGATGTCCTAATTAGTTAAGGGAACAGTTTAGTCTCTTTTACATAATGACTGGTCTGGGCTACAAAATTTTGTTTTGTATTTATCTACGCATTGCTTTTTTATATACTGGGACTCCCATATCGACGACTGGAAATGATTGAAGCATGTGAATCTATGAAAGTTACCAATACTGGAGAACTACAGTTACAGGTGTGTAACTTGTTTTCTTCTCTGACTGCAATGTGTGAGAAGTTTGTAAACACCAATCCCAAATGTTAAAAATCATAAGCAGCAATTTGTCAGAAGACATAGCCTGACATTTGACCTTTGTCTTTGAAATGCAGCAAATGTGACAAGATAAAGAAAGTATTTAAAGGCATCTTTGGTTATTGCGTGGACTATTGTGACCCACCAAAAACCACGTCACGACCCACAGTTTGGGAATCACTGTTCTAAAGCGTTAAACCTTTGACAGTTAGTCTATTACTTTTTATTTTGTTTGTTTCCATTACAGTGAATGCATACAGAGTTCATTATGTAACACACAAGTCAGTCTGGCATCACTTCTGCTTGTAACGTTTGCTAACGGCAGGCTGATTTCCCAGTAATCTATTTTACAGTATTTTGGCTTAGGGTGACAGGGTGAGGTCTGATGTCTGGCAGTGCTGAGTGGAGTCTGATGTCTGGCAGTGCTGGGTGAAGTCTGATGTTGGGCTGTGCTGACTCGACTACAGTCGACCTCATAATTGCTGCCTTTTCTTCAGTTTATATTTTGGTACTCAGTAAGGCACAAAGAAACCAATTCTAAAAATGAATAATCATGTCTGCTTGTTTGCTATATTTTGCTTCCAAAATGAAATATGCAAGAGTATTCCTAGGACCTCACTGATCCTACTTTGTAATTGCACTCTTGCATCATAGAACTACGACTTGGAGTCCATTGAATGGGAAATAATCGTGCAGACCGAGAATACTAGGTCCTTTTCCAAATGATTATCTCTGATTCCAAGCTCTTTTCTTCTCCTGTTTCTCCCTGTAAATAGTAGTGAAGGGGTCAACTGTGAATGGTGTCAAGGAGCTGTGGACGGGCAGCATATGCTTCAGGGCTGCTAGGTGGAATGTTCTATTCTACCCTCTTGTTGAAGGAAAGGTAGGGTGGAGTTCAGGCTGTGCTTGTAGCTTCTTCCCAGAGGCAAGAAGATTTTCAAGTTTAAGTTCAAGTTTAATTTTCGTTTATTTGGACCATTGGTCCTTAAACGTTACATATATTAAAATACATCTAAAATTGCATAATCTTAAATACACTAAACACATTTTAAAATACAATACAATTAATACACCCTCCATTAGTTAATTACATCTGGGTGGCTTAAAAAGTCATTTAAAACCATTTAGAAGAAGTGCCTTCAGTCTTTGCATGAACTTCCCAATAGCAACAGCAATATCTAAGTGGCTCATTTCAGTCACCAAAATTACAGCCTGGGCCCTAGACTTAATCTCATATTTGCTAAAAATTGGTCTTAAAAACATGATTCAAATATCAAGAAACTTCTGGCAATCTATTAAAGTATGTAACAAATAACATGAAGTGCCCAAAGTACAAATACATCTTCCCATCTTATCAATCATTGAGCTTTTTACCACATTATTTACATAACACAGGTTTACCCCAATTCTTGCCCTTAGAACCTCTTTCGCAACCAACAATCGGGTAACCTATCAACATAGGGAAAGCATTGTTCATTTTTCCATGCCACAGTCATTAAGTGTACTGAGGTTTTATTCGCAAGGTACTTTTGATCCTGTGCCTGCGATATTTCATTTCCCAATGTCCTTAATACCTTCTTATTACAATTAATCATGTAAGTAATGGGACACAATGTAACCTTTTTTTTTTTATTAACATTGTGCAGCACATAGTCATGACAGTAACAGCAGCAATTATCCTGTACAGTATCGATCATGGTACATTCAGCGGACAACCATCATCTACAACGGGCAAGGTACAATATGGATGAATTCCAGCAATGTCCCGGAGTCAGAGGCCACTGTGCCTGCATCCCTCCCCCCGCCATCTTAGCTGTGCAATTTAGCAAAGGGGGGGACCCCCCCCACCCTCGTAGTCAGGCATCCCCCCTACAAGGAAAACCAGGAGTTCGTAATGTCATCGGTCCGAAGTCTCCCTGTCGTCGCCCAGTGAGACAACCCCGGCGCCCAGTGTATCAATATGTTATGAGTGTGCCCATTGGATAGGGAGCCGCTGCGCGCCCCAGGGAGCCAACCATGGGAGGAATATATGAGGTGGAGCTCTGCTGGTCAAGGGCCAATCTATCGGGCGGTATGCATTGCGGTGAGTGCAGTGTAATGTGCATTTTCACGCTCATGGGCCAGGCATCGGCTCGTCCTCACCAGAGGAGTCGCTGCCGGCAGCCAGGGACAGCCAGTAAGCCTGCAAGGGGGACCAAAAGTCCCTGGGTCTACAGCGGGCAGGCATCAGGTCCGCATAAACGCCATGTTGGTCCTGGCAGTACTTGAGGTCGTCCAGCCACTCCTTAAACTTGGGTGCCCTCCCTCTCCCCCATCTGCATGCAATCCTCCGTTTAGCTAAAAGGAGCGCGAGATCGACAAACTTGCGATCCGATTTGGGAATGTTTTTGGTATAACCCAGCAGCATCACCACCGGCTCCAGGTCAAGAGGGCCGTCGATCATCACCTGCAATGCAGCATGAACCTGCTCCCAGTATTCCCGAATTGCTCCACATTCCCAGGCCAGATGGAGGAAACCTGCGCCCTCTGCACGGCACCGCGCACATCTGTCGTCATCCGACAGTTGGAATCGCAGTTTCCGAACTGGGGTATAGTAATACCGTTGTACAAATTTATAGTGGATAATTTTCAGTCTACAACTAGAGGAGACTCTTGCGGCAACCGAGCAGCAATATCTCCACTGTTCATCAGTGAGAGCAGCGGGTAGGTCAGCGACCCAGGCAGTACGTGCCTTGGACGGAACAGGGGGCCGTTGTTCTCGAATGGCCGAATATAGCTTCGACACCAAATGTCTGCCGTCCGAGACAAGCATGATGTGCAGCGGCAGGACCGTACCCGGTTCCCCCGGGTAGCCAGGAATTATCTCCTTCATACCCTGACGGAGCCTGATGTAATAAAAGACCTCCATTGGCGTCGGGGGAGTAGCACCAAAGAGCTGCTCCTTAGTGCGGAACTGCTTCTCATGAAATAAGTCCCCCCAGGTATGAAGTTGGATGCGGTTGCACATGGAATGAAATCCATTTTCCGTCAGGAGCGATAACTTCGGATGATACGAAAGGGGCAGCGCCGGTGAGTAGAGCATGGGGGCTTCCAGTAATCTAGTCACCCTCCGCCAAGCGTCCATGGTACAAGTTACAGTAGTGGCAGGCGTCTCAACATCCCCGATCTGGCCCAGCAGCATGCCCTTAAGCGGCAGCGGGTGAACTATCCAGTCCTCAGCCGCCACCTGAGGCATAAAGGGGGTGGGGTTGATCCAATAATAAGCATGTTGTGCCTGCGCGCTGAGGTAATACACCTCCAAGTCAGGCACGTCGAATCCACCCCTGTCATACGGTTGTGTCAATACTTTCCAGCTGAGGCGCGGTTGTTTCCCGCCCCAAAATAGGCGAAGCAGTTCGGACCGAAGTCTTTTGAAGAAGTAGGCTCCCGGGTAATAGGGTATATTTTGAAAGAGGTATAGGAAGCGTGGGAGGATGACCATTTTTATCAGGGATGCCCTTCCCGCCATCGACAGTGGGAGGGCCAGCCAGCGAGTCACATTATCGGCTAATTTGGAGATGGCCACCCCGTAGTTCAGTCGGACCGTGTCCTCCTTAGCGAGTGACACAACAATTCCCAGATACTTCAAATCCGTACTACACCACTCCAGCGGGTAATCAAGCGGGAAAGGGGCCACCGAGGGCGTGAGGGGGAAGAACTGCGACTTCTTCCAGTTGATGTGTACGCCGGAGATTCCACCAAATAACACGAATTCTCTCAATAGGGGGTTGAGGTGTACTTGCGGGCGCCGCACATATAGGGTAACGTCATCCGCATAGAGGGATATGCCTATCTGTCTCTGGTTGCAATTAAAGGCGCTGTCCTTATGCAACTGCCGGATCCTGCAAGCCAGGGGTTCGATAGCCAGGGCAAAAAGCAGGGGCGACAAAGGACAACCCTGCCGAGTCCCTCTCGTGATCGGCATCTGCGACGACAGCACTCCGTTGACGATGACCCTAGCAACTGGAGAGGTGTAAAGCAATGTCACCCAGGCAATGAAGATCCGGGGGAAGCCCATCCTGCCTAAAATGGCCAGGAGATAGCCCCACTCCACCGAGTCGAACGCCTTGGTGGCGTCCAGAAATACAGCAGCGACCGGCAGGTCCGGCGAGATTGTAGGTATGAGGGAGAACAGGGTGCGGAGGTTATGGGACGTAGCCCTGCCCGGGACAAATCCAGCCTGATCCGGCAGCACCAGGGTAGTCATAAGTAGGGATAACCTAGTCGCGAGTACCTTCGCTAGAATCTTTGCGTCGCAGTTTAGCAGCGATAAGGGCCTATAGGCATCGGTATCCTTCGGGTCTTTCCCCGGCTTAAGCAGTGAAGTGATTGCCACCTCCCTCATAGAGCCCGGTAGTATCCCCTCCTCCAGCGACTCCTCATACACCTCCTTCAGCACTGGTGCCATTATGTCCATGTAACATTTATAAAATTCGGCCGGTAGGCCGTCCAGTCCCGCGGCTTTTCCGTTACTGAGTGACATGATCGCATCTCGGATTTCATCAATCTCGAAAGGGCACCCCAAGAAAGCCCTATCACTATCACTCAGCCAACACAGTGCAATGTCGTCGAGGAACCCACCGAGGTCAGCCTCTTCAGTCTGCTGCGTGGTATACAGCCGTTTATAATGCTGCAGAAAGGTGTCCTGTATCCCCCTAGTGTCCTGATGAGTTCTGCCTTCGCCATCAGTGATTTCCAGTATATGCGTGAAAAATCGCTGGTGCCTAGTGAGCGCTGCTAAAACTTTACCCGGCCTATCTCCTTCGCAATAGCGTCGAGCCGTCCAGTACTTACCACGGAATTTGGCTTCCCTGGCCGCCTCCTCCTCAAATTTGGATAACTTGGCTCTGAATGCTATCGCCAGTTCAGGGCAAGGGTTTCCAACCATCTCCGCCTCTAACGCTTTAAGTTCCGACTCAATTCCCGTCAGCGTGCGCACTATTTCCCGTAACACGCCACAGCTTTTAGAGATTGTGACTCCGCGCACTGTGACCTTAAAAGCCTCCCAGATCGTCTCAACCTTAGCAACAGAACCCTTGTTCCTAGGGAAGAAGGCCTCGATTTCCTCACCAAGTTCTTGTTTGAATACCGGGTCAAGGAGGGCCGAGGGGAATAGCCGCCACGGAGGGCGTATTCTCGCATATCCAGGCAATTCCAGGACGGTCAGCACAGGGCAGTGATCCGAATATGTTCGGGGTAGGTGCCGCACCTTGGTGACGCCACCAGCAAGACCACGTGAGACGAAGCAGTAATCAATCCTGGCCCACGAGCGTGCATGTGTGGTGAAGTGGGTGCCCTCCCTAGCCCCCGGATGCAAGTGCCTCCAGCTGTCCAACAATCCCGCTTCCTCCAGTATGCCCCGTAACGCCTCCCTGGCTTTCGCATTGTACTGTCCGCTACCGTCTGACCTGTCCGCCCCCGGGTACAAGGAGAGATTAAAGTCCCCTCCCCAGACTACATGTGTGGCCTCGACCTCAAGTGCATGTCCCCATAGTGTCAAGAAGAACCCAGGCGTGTCAATGTTGGGTGCGTAACAGTTGATAAGCATAACAACATCAGTGCCCAGTCTCCCCCAGAGGATCACGTATCTCCCCTCACTATCCGTCCGAACACCCAGTTTTTGGAACGCTAGCCGTTTATTAATCAAAATGGCAGTACCCCTGGAATAGGTGGAATAGGAGGAGAACTCCCGCACGGTCGCCCATCTGTCTGCAAAGCGAGGGATGCAACGTGGATTAAGGTGAGTCTCCTGGAGTAGAGCTATTTGCACCTGGTGTTTATCTAAGTATCCCAACACATTCCTACATTTCCGCGGATTATTAAGGCCTCTGACATTCCAGGACACTATAGACACAGTATTCAACGTATGATCACCCGTGCTCATCATCACATCCCTGTACCCAATGAGTGCAAAGAGTCCCAGCACCCTGTGGTGCCACATCCTGTACCAAAAACCAACGCGCATAGCATCGTCGAGTGTCCCGATCAGTCATACTGCCACAACCCGCACGTCCAGACTCAACACACATGCCATGACTACCATCCGCACAGTCATTCATTCTCCCAACAAGCCCCCCCCCCCAACAAGTAAACAGTCCTCCTCACTCCGTTCACAGTAACAGAAACCCCACTCCCCGAGCCCTCCCCCAACCCACTGAAGCAACCCAAACTTGCCAGTATTACAATTCCTCCCCCCCCTCCCAATCCCCGTATGCAAGAACCATAGTAAAACCATGTGGGGAATCCCCTCCTGGGGGCATCAGAGGTACACGTCTACTCACCCCAACACTCCCCTCCCCTCCCGCATATGCCATATGGGGAAGACAGAGAAGAAGGGGTGGTGCCTGGCCTAAAGTAGTTCTGCAGATGTAAGCCTCAGCGAAAAGCCATCAGTGCCGGACCCACAGCCCTCCAAGTGTAGAAAACAACAATAACTTCAGTGACCCCGTCCCAATCCCAGCTGCCACCCGCACAGTCACCTGCTTTATCATCAGTGCGTGCGTCCCAGGCGCTAGTCAATCTAAGGATCAGTGTGCTCCAGCTGGGCCAGTAGTCCGCTGGGGGTCCACGGCACAGTGAGGTAGGTGCCCAAATCAAATGATGAAGGAGCATGCCGCCTCGGAGCAGCCAGGGCGGGGACACCGATGTCACCGCCAGCAGCCCCCAGCCCCTGTTCCAGCAGAGCGACAGGGTGCGAGTGGCAGAAACTTCACGATGGCGCCGTTAGGGGTCATTCATCCTGTTCAGCAGGATTCCCTCCCGCTTCATCCTCACCCTCGTTACGCCTGTCTCTCCTTTCAGTGCGAAGCCGTTTGACATAATCCTCAGCGTGCTGTGGGTTCGTAAAGAAGTGCTGTTTGCCCTGATGGGTCACCCGGAGCCGGGCCGGGTACAGAAGGGCGTAGTCGATCTGCATATCCCTCAATTTCTTTTTCACTTCCAGGAACTTTTTCCTCTGGTCCTGCACCATGGGCGTGAAGTCCGGGTAGAGTGAAAACTGTACACCATCACAGGATAAATTCCGATGCGTGCGGGCAGCTCGGAGGGCAACGTCCCTGTCGCGGTAGTTGAGTAACCGGGCGATGATAGGCCTAGGTTGTGCTCCTGGCTTGGGGACCGGGCCCAGAGAGCGGTGCGCTCTCTCAACTATGAATTGACTCGAGAAGGCCTCCCTGCCTACAGCCGTTTGCAGTATGCGTTCAACATAGTCCTCCATGCGTCCAGTGTTGGTGGACTCCGGCACCCCCGTGACGCGGATGTTATTGCGTCTACTTCTCGCCTCCAATTCCTCATTCTTCGCCGCTATCACCCTGAGGATATTGTCCATGCGGGTAAGGCGTGTGTCGTGCGTCGCGGCAGTGTCTTCGGCCGTGGAAATGCGTCGCTCCGCCTCAGATAGCCGCTCCTCATGTAACTCCACTTTTTGTACCACGCCGTCCATCCTGGAAGAAAGCCGATCAACCTTGTCCACAACTGTTGCGAAGCCCTGACGCATCTCCTCGATGATCAGGCGCAGTTCAGGTGTTATGACCGCAGGAGGGGGCTCGGTGCTTGGCTGCCCCGTGGAGCTCCCGGCGCCCGTCGCGCCACGTGTTGGCTTCTTCGAAGCTGCAGGTTCGAAGGACAGTTTGGGCTGCTTGGCATCGTTCTTGCCCATGGTGCCCAAGCTGTTGGCACCCAGTGGTTGGAAAGAGTGGTCGGCCCGCCAGCCCCCACGAGCAGAGCCCGCGCGCAGGTCGATCCAAATATAGTGCCCCCGAGGCAACCGTGGCAGTGTCTTGTCAATGGAGTAAGCAGGGGGGCCGGCGCGATGATCAACCCCTCCGTAGTCCGTCCCCAAGGGCCGGGGTCAGGCAAGCAAGCCCGCGTTGATAGCAGATCTCCGGGGTATGGTCAAGGAGGCCCCGGCAGCAGGAGCACCCGGGCGGCAAATGGGCGCGAGGGGGGGAGGGGTGAGTTAACACTCCCCAGTAGGATCCGCAATGCAGACTCCTCAACGGCCTCTAGCGCTCATCCGACAGTCCCCAAGCCGACACGCCCGGGTGCAGCAGAGGTCCGCATGGGCCACGGGTCTTCAGCGGGAAGGTGCGCTGTGAGGCAGGGCAGCGAGAGCAAGGTCCGGGCGGCGGGCGCCGATTGCAGCCCGCTGCTCCAGCGAAGCACAGATGCGGCTCCCAGCGTCTCCTCAACCCGCAGCGGAGCCAGATTGGTGTGACTCACCTCCGTTTATGTCCGGTGAGCCTTCGGTGGTCCGCACACACGGTGGGCTGTTCTCCGCGCCCTCGAGGCCTCGGCGCCTCGTGGAAGGCCGCGGCCTCGCGTAGGCCGGCGTCCAGTCCGCTGCAGCAGCTCTCCGCCCCGGTGCCCTCCGGGGATATTTCACGGCGTCGTATCTCAGGCGCCAGACCTCAGATCCGCTCCAGAGTTGGACGGGCTCGGCAGCATAGGTGGGTCAAACTCCGGCGTGGTTCTTAGGCGTCGATCTGCAGATTAAACGGAGAAACGAAGGATTATTCTGGCCAGGCAGCCAGAGCCTCACAGAAGTGCGGCCATTAGGTCGTGCGCCCTCTAGCGCCCCTCGACACAATGTAACCTTCATCGTGCTACACAGCTTCGTCATGATAGCTCTAGTCTCTTTTGCCCATTTTAATTCGCTGTTCTGAATTTCGTTTTCACACCATTGTGATATTTTGGTGTTCTCACCTACTCCTAGGCGTTGCCAAAAACGAAGAAGGGCCATACTGGCTAAGATGCCCCATGCGGTCAGTCCTAGTTTAAGGCTTATGGCCTGTACCATTGCCTACGAGGGGAGTGAGGATAGATTTTTTAGATTTTTACCTTCCTCAATATCCCAACCCTTTTTGCCACTGAAGCATAAAAGTTCCGCACCATACAGAAACTGCGGAGGTACCATGTCAGAGTAAGTTTTTAAAACTGGTCTATCTGACATCGCACCATAGGTTTTGTTAACCAATTTCAGTCTTCTAATTGATGCTGCTGTTCTTAATTTTAACGCATCTAGGGTATGCCATTTCAAAGTTCTTTCAAGCCACATTCCCAAATACCTGTATTCTGTGACGGTTTCTACTTTCTCAGACCCCAAAAACCACACAAACCCAACTTTCCTCCGCCAAAGCTCAGGACTTTAGTCTTGTCCATATTGACCACCAGCTTTTTTTTTGTTGCAATAATCGTGAAATATATTTAGTTTCCTTTGCAGGCCGATTTCGGTCTGATCCATGATCACCAGGTCGTCCACATAGAGCAAACATGCGATATGCTTACCATCTTGTTTTGGGCTTGTCCCATTGGCATTCCCTAAGGTCAGTGGCAAATCTGCCAAGAACAAGGAAAACAGCAGGGGGGGCCAATACACATCCCTGCCGCAACCCATTTCCAATCTCAATCTTCGTGGTTAAACTTCCATCTACATCTAAAATTATCTTAGCTCAGTTCTTTATGTGGATCATTTGGATCAGACTTAACAAATCTTTTGGGATACCATAACTGATTAGGGCCTCCCACTATAGCTCCCAGTCCACCAGATCGAAAGCTGCGCGGAAGTCTACAAAACAACAAAATAAATTCCCCCGTTGTTCGATTGATTTCCGCGCTATGGCCCAGAGACCAAAGCAATGGTCAATTGTGGAATGGCCTGCTTTAAAACCCCTGCATTCTCCCATTTAGACATACCATCTAATGAACCCATCAACTGAGTAAATTTCGTATCTTGTGGTCAAGACTCTCCTCTAGGGAAGTTGGCCACTTCAATATTATAAGATTTTAGTAATTCCAAGAAGATTTTACTGGGTGCCGAAGTGCAGACTCTGTGTTCTTACACCCAGTAAGTTCAGGTGTAGGAGCACTAGGCCAATGGATTTAGCCACACAGTCAGATTCCAGTATAGCCTTTCACAGCAGTTGGAAAAACGCATTAAAAATAGGTTGAAACTGAAGCTTATGATATCTGATGGACCAGCGTAATACAAGTCCACACCTTTGCATTGCTTTCAGTTTTTGTACCCCATAGGTAGGTTTTATTAACAATGTCTGCCTTGAGAAGCACTACAAGTTGCATTTGGCCAGGTTGTTTCATGATGAGTGGTTCAACCTATTGGCCTTACTTCTAAATAGCAAAAAATATGTCATACTTTGGAGAACTTTAAAGGGTGAAGAAAGCCACCAATATCATCAGCTTTGTCAGTGACACCAAACACATGTTACACAACCGAGTTCATCAAGTGGTTCTAAAGTCTTCTTCAAGACCCAGGTTTGGTAAGAAATAGACTTTTCTGAACCATCTTCAGTATAGGAAACCTACATTTGATGGGGAAAGGTATGAGGGGAGATTATAATTTGGGCTTTGGCCACCCTGATTTCTGTGGCCCTGCAAAGTGACAGTGATAACCCGCTCAGGCAAGACAACGCTTGAATCAGTGGATCTTCTTGTATAGGAAAGGCTAACTTCAGAGCAATGGGTCTTGCATATTGCATTGAAGATGTGCAGCCTATTAGGTAAGTTTTCTGCCTGTCCTCTACTCACCAGAAATCTCAGGGACAAATAATCTCAGAGAAAATTTGCAAACCCAGTGAGTTCAATGTTATTAAATAAACATGGTGTATCTGGCAAAATGTCCTACAGAGTTTTACTCAAAATAGATTTACATCCCAACGAAGGTCATTTTCTAAAATAAAGACACTCGGCATGTTTCTGAAAAAAGAAAAATTCTGAATG